>NC_136411.1:2670000-5070000 GCF_051521515.1 Lactuca serriola
TTTGGAGGCATCGGTTAACTACTTCTGTTTGACCATCTGACTAGGATTGGTACACTGTCGAGTAACGGAGTTGGGTGCCCATTTGTTTAAACAACTCCTTCCAAAAGGAGCTAAGGAAGAGAGAATCACGATCGGAAAAAATGTTGTTGGGTATGCCATGCAGCTTATAGATGTTTGTGAGGAAGAGATAGGCTAACGTAACGGCGCCAAAATGAGTTGGTAAGGCAATAAAGTGGCCTGTTTTGGAGAATCAGTCAACGATGACCCATATGGCTGTTTTACCGAGTGATGGGGACAGATGGGGAATGAAATCCATTGAGATGTCTTGCCAAACCATGATGGGAATTGGAAGTGGTTGTAATAGACCATACGGCTTGTGGTTTGGCGATTTGACTTGTTGGCATATAGCACAGTTGTGGATAAAAGAGATGACATATGTTTTAACTTAGGCCATAAGAAATTGGCTACGAGACGTTTGATGGTCGGAATGACACCGGAGTGCCCGCCAAGGGGGCTGGAGTGATACTTATGAAGGAGTGATTGGCGAATGCTCGATTGGTTCGCCGGTATGTATCGGCGTTGGCGATGGTATAGCAAGTCGTCGTGGGCATGGAAAGTGTCTAAACCCGTTGCTTTCATCAGTATTGCTTGGCAAAGGCCCTTCCCTTCGGTGGTAGTGTAGAATAAATGAAGCTCCTGAAGCCAAGTGGGATTACTGGAGGAGAAAGCGAGGAGTTGTGGCTGATCAATTCTGCTGAGTGCATCTGCCACAAGGTTTTCTTTGCCCGGTTTATAAATGATCTCAAAATCGTAACCCAGCAACTTCGTGGCCCACTTGTATTGTTCTGGGGTTTGAACAACTTGTGTCAATAGGTGTTTCAAACTTCTTTGATCTGTAAAAATACGAAACTTCCGACCAATCAGGTAATGTCTCCATTTCTTGACCGCTTCTGTGATGGCGAAAAGTTCACGGACATAGGCTGAAGCAACCTGCATACGAGGGCAAAAGCATTTACTAAAAAATGCAATTGGTCGATCTCGTTGGGATAAAACAACACCAATGGCAATGTTGGAGGCATCGGTGGTGACATCAAACTGGTGTGTAAAATCCGGAAGCGTGAGTGATGCCAGAGTTGCCATAGCTTCCTTGAGTTTGGTGAAGGAGGTTGCTGCCTCGGTGGTCCATGCAAATTTTGGTTGTCGAAGAACATCTGTTAAACCAGAAGCAATGGTGGCGTACTTGGGGACAAACCGCCTGTAGTAACCTGTGAGACCCAAAAAAACACGTAACTGGGTTAAGTTGGTTGGAGCAGGCCAGTTCTGAATAACTTCTAGCTTGTCAGGTTCTGCTTGCACAACTCCCGCTGAGATCACGTGACCCAGGTAAGTGACTTTATCCACAACAAACATACACTTTGACATCTTTAATTGAAATAGGTGTTGAACCAATTTTTCAAAAACTTGGGCTAGATGGTGGTAGTGCAGATCGAGAGATGAGTTGTAGACAAGGATATCGTCAAAGAAAACGAGCACATATTGTCGTAAAGCATCCCGAAATAGCTCGTTCATGGTGGACTGGAATGTAGAGGGTGCGTCGGAAAGCCCAAAAGGCATTATGAGGAATTCGTAATGTCCGTCCACTATGCGAAAAGCTGTTTTGTGAGTATCTTCCAGAGCGACTCGTATTTGATGATAACCTGCACGTAAGTCAATTTTGGAAAAAAATGGTTGCGTGATGTAGTTCATCCAAAAGCTCGTCCACTGTGGGGGATTGGGAATCGATCCTTGACGGTGATGGAATTGAGGCCGCGATAGTCCACACAAAACCGCCAAGTGCCATCTTTCTTGCGTACCAAGAGTATTGGAGAGGAGTAAGGACTGGTGCTGGATTTGATGATTCCATCTTTAAGCATATCAGCGATAAGGGTGGTCATGATTTGCTTTTGATAATAGGGGTATCTTTAAGGCTTGATATTGACTGGTTGGGCCCCGGAAAAGTTGGGGATACGATGGTCTTGCGAGCGATGGGGTGGAAGTGATTTTGGAACTTCAAAAATGCGAGTATATTGGTGAATGAGATTGGCGATAACGGGGTTGCCGTGGGGTGGTTGTATGGTGGGTGTTTCTGGGTTGTGTGGCTCGAAATTAAAGTATAATGCATGAAGGGCGCCGACGCTCTGTTTTTGTATCAGATGGTGGACATTAGTGGGGGCTGCAGCGTGGAAGATAGGCTTTCCTTTGAGTGTGATTGAAGTAGGCCCAACATTGAAAGTGATATGTGGGATAGAGAAATCAGCTAAGATGGGCCCCAGAGTGCTTAACCATGCCAACTCTAGTATGATGTCGGCCCCTTCAACATGTAACACAAAAAAAGGAATAAAAAATTTGGAGTTTTGGAGGTAGATGGGTACATCAGGGAAAAAACCATGACAGTGTATGTTGTCGCCATTGCCCACCATAACGGGAAAGGGCGTAATTGCATCATGAGGAAGTTGCAACGTGGCTACAATACGTGGTTGTATAATATTATGAGTCCTGTCGGATTCCACCAGAACCGTGACCGGTTGATTGTTAATCTATCCCGTGAAGCGGAGGGCCTGGGGTGAAGATAACCCATAGAAGGCGACGGTGGATAGGGAGAAAAATTGATCCGGTGTGGTCGCATCCTTCTGGGTTGTATCGTCTTCTAGAACAACCATTGAGTCAGTGGGTAGGTCCTCTTGGTTATCGACTATCATCATAAACTGTAGGGCTTGCATTTGTGCCCTGGGCTGTATTTGGCTGGGTAGCGAAAGCACAATCCTTCCACTTTGCGTTTTTGGAGAGCTTCCGGGGAGAGACGGGTAAGGGGAAGAGTGTTCGTTGGTGGTGGAGTGGTGAGAAGGGGATCATGATTGGTTGGTTGGCCGGAAGAAGGTGTAGAAACGGGTGGTGAAACAGTGGTGGTGTATGATCTGGTTGATGGGTAACGGGGTTTGTTGGAAAACTTATCTTTAATTAGCTTGGCCAGGCCATATGTTTGGTGGAGTGTGGTGGGACTGTGAATGGCGATTTCATTTTGTATATCCGAGCGTAACCCGTAGATGAAGCAGTTGCGTATGGCGGTTGGTGTGAGGCCATCGACTTGATTGTTGAGCTTCTCGAATTCTGCTTGAAAAGCTGCAACTATTATGGTCTGCTTCAATTTGAACAGTTGTGCTTGATGGTTTGCGTTAGACGAGGACAAAGATCCGGCCATGTAGTGAGGACTTGGTTGTGGGCTAGGTGTTTGTACCAGCTAAGGGCTGAAAAGACAGCGAGTGGTAGGCGTTGGTTATTTGGAATGTTGTAGTAGTCATAGTAGTTATTAGCTTGGAAAGTCCAGTCTAACGGGTTAGAGCCATCGAAGCTGGGTAGGGATATTTTTGGGGAACGAGGTTGTTGGTTGTGTGGAGGTGGTGGTGGCGGCTGCGGCGGCGGCGGATTGAGTTGTTGGGTGGTGATGAGGTTGACGAGATTTGTCATGTTGGTTGTGAGGGTATCGAGTCGGGTATCAGTGGCAGTGGTGAGATGTAACAGGGCTTGTAGTTGCTCGTGGGTGGTGAGAGGGTCATCTGGCTTATGTTCTGGTTTGGGAGGCATGGTGAGGGATGAAAGCACCAAAATGATATCAGTCTGTTAGAGAAGGCAAATTTCCCAAGAAAAGAAACAGAGGATGGAGCAATTTTCTGAGTTTATAATTTCATGCCAACAAAAGGGGATTACAAATGCTTTAAATAACCTATGACCTTAAGTGGATTCTAGAAATGGTCAGAGACCTTATGCATGCAACTACGTGACCTATTAAACAACTACTACTCATAAAAACAGGAAATACTGGTTCAACTCTTGACTTTTTCCTTTGCACGTGTTTTCTTTTTTCATTCCAAGAATCTGGTGGGTTTTCGGATCTTCCTCTTGGGCCTGTGTCGGATTCCAGTTGGACTGTTGTTGCTTGGGCTTGTATCATATATATATATATATATATATATATATATATATATATATATATATATATATATATATATGTGTGTGTGTGTGTGTGTGTATGTGAATCATACATAATTGTAAAACTTAACAATTTAGTGGATGGACATTGATTGTGGATCGACATTGATTGTTTATTGTGTGTGTGTGTGTATCATACATAATTGTAAAACTTAACAATTTAGTGAATCATACATGTTGAAGATATAATGTGTGTGTGTGTGAATCATACATAATTGTAAAACTTAACAATTTAGTGAATCATATATATATATATATATATATATATATATATATATATATATATATATGTGTGTGTGTGTGTGTGTGTGTGTCTGATGCATAAATTTAGATATTATCTGAAATGATTATTTAAATAACAATAAAGTTTTTGGATTTATAACAAAACCTAAAATCAAATTCGTATGTTTTAAATTATTCTGGTTAAACAATCAATTGTAAAACTTAACAATTTAGTAATGATATTAGTTTTTGTGTTGCACCACTATATATATATATATATATATATATATATATATATATATATATATATATAAAGAGAGAGAGAGAGAGAGAGAGAGAGAGAGAGGAAAGGGTTATTTGCAAAACAAAAAAACCCTAAAAATCATAAAATGCATAAAAAAATACAAAGACATCACAAAACTTTTTTTTGAATTTTTTTATCAAAAAATCACAACATTTTTTACAATTTCGCAGAAAAAAAAAATAAAAAACCATATTTTTTTTAGTAAAATTTTTTTTCCAGCGATTTTGACCTAAAAGTTGCGATTTTTTGATAAAAAAATTCAAAAAAAAGTTTTGTGATCTCTAAGTATTTTTTTATGCATGTTAATGATTTTTAGGGTTCTTTTTAGGGTTTTTTGTTTTCCATAGAACCTAAACCTATATATATATATATATATATATATATATATATATATATATATATATATATATATATATATCAAAAAATTTCATAAATATAACAACACAAATAACAAAATTATAGTAAAAATCAAAAATTAATATTACAACATAAATATAACAACTCTGGAATGTTTAAGCCTCTATTACAAAACATTAATAAAAAGATGTGGCAAGCAACCAATGCATCTTTAAGGTTTAGCAGATGTAGCAACATATATTTTGTCGAATCTCTAGGCAATTATAGCAACTTTGTTTAAAATCACCATTATTCTAGAATTTAAGGCTATTTAAACTCAAATTTGAAAAGCTCTTACCAAATCCTTATGAAGTAAAGAACTAGGACCTGTAAACCTACAAACCAACACTATTTATTACATACATATGCAAATAACATGCAATTAGATATAGGGTATATAGAAAGAGAAATAGATCTCACTTATTTATACCTTTTTCCTTTGAATCAAAACAAAAACTTACGAATTTCCTACCAACATTAGTATAAAACAAACATTAAAAACATTTTTAGAGGTCAGTAGATGTAAAATCAAATGTACAAAAAACTTGACTTGTTGAGATATTTCATATCATGATTTGAGTCAACTAAAAATATTGGTCCCTATATATGTATTTCTTTCTAAGATCCAAGCTTGATTCCCCATTGTATTTTCGTGTGTGTGTGAGTTACTACACAAAAAGCAAGGAAGGTTGAGTAAAGGTGGTTAACGATAATGGCTGATGGTGGAGAAAATAAGGGAAGCGGGTAGTTGAAGACCCTCGGTGGTGTTTTACAATGACAGTTCAAAGTTAGACGCAAGAGAGAGGGTGATGGTTGTAGAAAATTGATTTAGACATTTGTATTTTAAAAATCATATACCAATTTATAAGTGAGATACTATACGTAAGTAGTTTTTTCAAAAAGATATAAGAATAAAGAGAAGTCAATGTGCTTATAAAGTCATGTATGTAACAGGTTACTATGAGACTCAGTCAAAGAATCATTGAACTACATAAAAGATAGTATAAATCTATAATTCTGATTTGACTTTGTTAGGATGATAAATGGCCTTACTTTTAAACAATTATGAGTCATCTACTTGTGAGTCGACTTCACTTTGTTATGGAAAGGCAAAATTTTAAAGCTATTGTTTCTTTTCTTATGCTTTTCTTGTCTGAAAAAAGAGAGAGAAACCACATAGGTAATTGATGAAAAGGAGAAAATAATTTGTATTGTGGATGAAAAGGACATAGCAGAGCACATGAGGGTAAGATTGTTATTTTTTATATAGTTTTTGTACAATCTTGAGATAGCTATTTGAGGTTTATGGACTCATGGCTCTTGTTTTGGCAAGTTTCAAAAACCTGGACCATTTTACCACCAGTTTGTTGCTTATGGTGTGGTGTTGGTGGTTTTTGATGGAGATCACATAGTTGTTTGGAGGTTATAGAATCATGGTTGATGTTTTGGCAAGTTTCAAACACTTGGACCATTTCACCCCTACTTGGTTGCTCCTGGTGTGATGCTCGTGAAACATTAAACCGAAACAGGGGAAAAAATTACACACAAATCAGCTACATGTTTGCAAATTCCAAATAGTTTCAAGAGCACTAATGTTTGTGAAACACTAAATTGGGGGACCTATTGAAAACATGGTGCTAATGTCAGTTTGACTTTATCAAATCCATATAAAGATAACAATGTCTCTGTTAGTATATATATATATATATATATATATATATATATATATATATATATATATATATATATGTAAACTTACAAAAGAGAAACCACACTCTTTCCCACCATATACTTGTTGATGCTTTAAGAGTTATACATTAGATTTATGTAAACTGCACGTCCCCATTTTGCTACTTTTACGATTGTTGCAAAATCATCGTCCAATTCGATTACATCAGCTTGTTCTTATGCAACGTACAAATGAGATGGCAGATGACTTATGACAGACATCAGCTTCTTCTTACCAATATATTATATATGGGATTGTTTTTTCAATAACTAAAGTTTTTTATACTAAATTGACATGAATATGAGGCACAAACCAACCTCTGTTCCTGCTATACCCATGGCGAATCCGATATCTGATTCATGTAAAGCTGGAGCATCATTTGTTCCATCACGTGTGACTGCAACAACTTTAGACAGACCCCTCAAATGCTCTACAAGCTTTAACTTGTCTGTTGGTGATGATCTAGCCATTACCTGTAATGTATTTAGGGATTGTATGTCATTACTTGTCTTGGAGAACTAACCACCTATTCTCCCGAGTTTCAAAATAAAGGAAAAGAAAAAAAATAGTTACATTTTGATCTAGCCATCACCATGTTTTTTTGTTTGTACCTGAATTCTCGGTGCTAGTTCACGCTTTTCTGCATCTGATTTAGCTCAAAACACTGGCCCTTCAATGGCTAACCCACTGTAACAACCCGATATTTTGAGTTAATATAAGGTAACACCAGCAAAAATTAGGTCAAAAATAAATTTGTTCAATAACCATAATTGGGATGTACTAAGTTGTAGATATCGTAACAAGGTTTCCAAAAATATAAGGAACACTAAAATCCGAGTTATAACGAAGAAGTTATGAGCAATCGAAGATCCGCAACAAAACCGGTAAAACACTGTTAAGCCTAAAACGCGAAGTTTTAATAAAATACTTTTTAACCTTAGGTATCTAAATGAAAGTCGTAGATATCATTAAACCGTAAACAAACATAAAAAGAACGTCCAAATCTGACTTCGTATGAGGAAGTTAGGATTTTTCAAAGTTTCGGATATAGGAGTAGACAACTAAAAACTCGAAATAGAGATTGAGCGACTTTTAGCCAACGCAACCTAAACAAGAACTAAAGATCTCGACAATAGTGATACAACCCTAAAAAGACAGACAAAAACGGACATCATATGAAGAAGTTATGGATTTTTGATGGATTTTTCCTGTCCCGACCTACAAAAAATAAATATAATAAAATTTAAAATCAAAATTAGCCAACAAAGTCTAAACGAGAGTTGTAGAGCATAATCTCACTTCGCGTCCATATAAAGAATGTTGAAAACGGAGTAAATATGCGAAAGTTATGAATTTCTGAAGTTCGGGGCGCGAACCCCAACATTGTGTCAGAGTTTACGACATGAAAAAGAGGTTCACAACTTGAACTCAGTGCTGACAACTTCTGGAGCCTGACAGACTGCTGTCGCGACTACGCACCTGATGACGACCAAGTTCACGACGTGAATAAGCTTGGTTCACAACGTGAGACCCCAAAAATGACCATATAAATAGAAGTCGGAGGTCTCGGGTTTAGGCTGCTCATTCCTATCCTCTCTCCTACTTCTACTCCGTGTTAAGCATCCCGAGACTACCCTAAAGCCCCAGTAACACCCTTAACACACGATGCAAGTCCCGACGCCCCGAATCTCCCAAGATTTCCGAGAAATCGACTCTTTTCCGGTCGAAGTGCTGCCCGAACAAAGCATCGTTTTCATCGAATCTTCACTACTACCAAGTGAGTTCATACCCCAAAAACACACTTTAGATACGTTTTTAACTGCTTTTAAATACTTTTAGGGGGGGGGGGATACAAGTAAACACACGTTCAAAATCGTGTGAAAAACATCAATCTTTTACTATACTTTTCATTATATACTCAATCATATGTGATTTCTAACTATCATACGAAAACATTAGCATGCAAAACATCTCACGATATGATTTTGCCCTTCTGGAATAAAACATGTTTATATATATATATATATATATATATATATATATATATATATATATATAACAAACTATGTTTCATTTATACGTTCATATAACATATCATAAACACGGGTAACCATTTCATCATAACATTATTCGTTTCAAAATACGCGACTTAGTTGACAATATGTGAGTCATTCATCTTCATCGTACCTCTCAAGGTATACAACAAGCCCTGTTTTATAACCAGAATCTCCTCCCGGAGAACGTGATAAGCGTGTATAGATCTATACGGGACTGATGATCACGCACCTTGATTGTTAGCTACAGTCCAAGAGGTGACAATTATCATAACATTTCGACGCCTGAAGAAAGTCGTTATAGGCAAATTTATCTCAGTATGGTTATGAAAAGTCACAGGATAGACAACTATTATGGTATTCATCTTTACGGGAAAAGTAATATTATTTACGTATCATTTCAAGCTTCTTATAGTTTATTAAATGATAAAACTATACACATTCATTATAAGTATGGCATATTTACTTACATTCATGGTCTTGGTTCATATAAGACTACACATCACTTTTAGGAAAATATAGGATTTTCCTGGTTCAAATACATTCATTTTGTACAATAACGATTTACAACATCATTCTTAAGAAAATGTCGGATTTTCTGAAAACAAACGCGGACTTTTCAAATGTCATTCATTTACACAAATAACAGCTTATGAACTCACCAACTTAAATGTTGACACTTTTTCTTTGAAATAGCTTGTATTATCAGGGAATCGCTAAATCAGGTTAGCAACTGCTTTTGAAGACTTACACTTATCGTTCGTTTGCAAACATGTAATACTACAATCATGTAAACTTTTCAAATATGTGTATGATGGTTGTGTGTACTTTCTTTACTATTCAATTGTTATGATACTGTACATGACATCCTCCGCCCCCGAATGTTTCCGCCGTTCTGGTTTGGGGGTGTGACACCCACATTTAGTCAGTATATCGCATTCCTTAGCAATGGCTCGAGCTGTGTTAATATTATCACCCATAACCATACACACTAATCCCAGCTGCTAAACAAATCTCCATAGCTTCCTTAACCCCTGGCCTAAGCGGATCCTTAATACCAACAACCACAATCAACGTATACCCACAATCAGGCAACTCAAAAATCAGGGATTGAGAAAAAAGTTATGCATAGTAAAGGCTAAACAGTAAACGGGGACATACCTCGCTGTAGGGATCTCGATTACACGATAATTTGAAATTAGGATTTCCATTTCATTTTGATGGCGATCGCGAGAGAGAGAAAGAGAGGCGAGAGAGATCATTGTATGTTTAGTGGGGGAAGTTGGTAGCCGTGGACCTTCGGTAGGAGACGTTGGTGGAGATCACTGCATCTATGGTGGAGACGATGAGAATTGGTTTGATGATGGCTGTGTTTAGGAGATTAGGATAAGATCCGTGTAGTGTGTAGTGTAATATGTATAAGATTGGTTATATGGTTAATATTATTGTACATGACGTAATATATGTTGTACCTCTTAATTTTCAAGGAATGGGCAATATCCTTAATAATATAGTATATATATATATATATATATATATATATATATATATATATATATATATATATATATAAGGTTATGATTAAATATGAATTACATATATTGTGTGATTGTACGACTAGATTTATATCATTGGATTATAATTCTGAATTGTTAAGATTGTTATGGTATACTATAGTTACGGTGTTATGAATCACATGTTAACATTGCTTTATTATAGACATTCTTATTAAGCATTAAGTAAGGAATTTGCTATTATTTAGACAGTTACATTTTTCTATTTTTCAAATCCATATAAGCTAACAATTCTTTTTTACTTCTTTAAATAAAAGAAGTTGTTTCGGATCATATAATATTGAACACGTCCTTTCATTCTTAAAAAAATTGACTATAGTCAAGTGATTGTTTAAGAATTAACATTCTTAAAGAACTTACGTATATATTTTTCAATAATAACAATTTTCATCAAAGTAATAATAATTCTTATTCCAAAGTTGATATATTCATGAGTGATGATTAGAATAGTTAATATTGACATTCTCCTAAGAGGTTCTTGATAAATGTTTTGAAGTAAGGACCATTTTGTAAGTCTAGAGAATTTAAGCATTCTTAATAAATTAATGAATAAAAAATTATTTGTAGCTCTGTAACACTACACATTTTTTTATACAACTTAATATTCTTGAATAATTGAACAATTAATATTAACATTCTCAATATTCTGTGAGAATGAAAGATTCATAAATTACAAGCGTATAAGTAATAGTCTAAAAGAACAATACATGAACTACAAATAATTGAACATATTTCATGCATTATACAAATGAAGAATTATTGAAGAATTTGAAGTGTTCTAGTTCGAAAACACCACAAATGTTTTATATAATTGAAAAAATTCTTTACAATTCTTGACGGATATCGTAATATGCAATCTTAAAGGATACTGCAACATGCATTCTAAAAGAATATCATAATATGCATTCTTAAAGATTATCACAATAGGTTTTCTTAAAGAATAGCGTTAGCAACATCCTTTTGATAATTGAACTGCAGGTCCTCCCACTCAACTTTAAACAACTGCAAAATAAATTTAAAAATTTAATTATCATAGCATAAGATTAATAAAAGCTAGAATTTTAAACTATTTCTCATAATTATCTCTCACATATAAATTTCTCCATAACTATTTTTTGAGGGAATTTTATCAATCACTTTTTGCTCTTAAAAAAAATAAAGAACTTAGGTTTAGTGAAAGTTTGACCTACAAAGTTACTAAGAAATTATCCCATGACTCATCGACACTTTGAGGGTAGTCTCCCAAGCTCTTTGAATCTCTTCCAGGAAGACACTACTAACTCCACCTAAGAAGCTATCAGTTAATCTAGAAAGTGGGGTAGACCGTCAAAAAATTGAACGCGTTTGAAAAAAAAAACGATTTAGTACACCATTATTTGAGTATATCTATGACACTTCAATAATCAGGAAAAAACAAATTTAAGTTAACGTAATGTAAAAAATATAAAAGAAAAAACATACCTTGCTTCCAAACATTAATTGAGCAAATCCATCATTGATACTTGTGTTGATTTCTTCAACATCAGAAAGCATCTTGATAAAAAATTTGAAATGAGCATATACGATAGCTTCACACAAACTGATGCGAAAATTAATTATTCATATGGTCAATTCGGAATTGAAAATATGTATATACAAAATCTTTCATGTGATTATTTATTGATTCTGTAAAAAAATTACACAAGGATTACAGAGAATGACGACGCCGACCTAAAACCTAATTCAATGAAGATGAGGATTGACACCTATAACATCGTTTGAAATGTTTGGTTTAATTGCTTCCATATATCATTAATTTTAATTTAGGTAGGCTAATCAGATAAAAGGAAAATATCGATCATACCTCAGAAGATTCTATAAGATCAATGGTTGAGTTTTGGTCATACAATCACATAGTAACTAAAGTTTATACATGAACCTAAATCTATATATATATATATATATATATATATATATATATATATATATATATATATATATATTGGTTCCATTAAGACTAAAAATATAGAGATGTTGAGACGGTTCCATAGCCAATTGATTCTCTAATATCTACCGAATAAAAATAAGCAATGACATATCTGTAAAATTGTAATATTAGATCAGTTACTAACTTTAACGTCATTATTGATACCGTTAGGGTTATTATTGTCATTTCACATGTATCAAATCAGTTTTGCACAGAGAGTCTGATGATGGCTACACTATCGGTATCTCATACTGTAACCGCCTAGATTGTCTTCTCCTTTCTCATTTAAATGTATCAAAGTAAAATCCTATTTTCTCCGTTTTTCGCATAAAACCCTAGCAATCCGTTGTTATTTTGTTCAAATGAAGTCGAAAATCACAATAATGTAGAAGAACATCTAATCGAAGTCACATCTTCGTTAATCGAAATGAAATGTAGAATCTGATTAATTTCAACTTTTTATTTATTTATTTTTTTCATAATGCATATTCGTTTTAACTATTTTACTATAGTTTTTTTTTCATTTTAGTTGTAGACGGTCATTTTTGTTTTGATTTAGTAGTTTTTTCATCCTTTTTACTTGATTTTCGTGATCTCGTTTTACGCTTCATGTTTTTATATTATTTATGTTTATGGTGATTTTTGTTATTAATAGTTGTTTTAATGCATACAGAAAGAGATTTCAAAATCAAGTATGTTAGGAAAAAAATTCAGAAAACAAACAGATCACGAATGTGGCATAAGTGATGCTACTGAAAAAGATGCAGTTGAAAAAATCGATCTTCAAAGAGGTATATGTTGTGTTTTCTATTCTTATTCTTTTTTTGTTCATAACTGATGATGTTCATTATTATTTGTAATCGGAACTATTTTTACTCATTTTTTTTATTTCCATGTAACCAATGTGAATTTGAAGATGATTATCACCAAGGTAAAGATAAAAGGCTAACGAAGAGGAATAATAAATTTATGTTTTGTAATCATTAGTCATTAAGTGCGTTAAAATCAAAGTTTATTATTTGAATATATATATATATATATATATATATATATATATATATATATATATATGTTTTTAATCATATGAATTTGTGTTGTAATAATAAATGTATGTTTTATATTCATGAGTGATGTGTTCATTTGTAGTTATAATTATAACAGTTTGTGTTGATTTGTATATGTAGGAAATCAATAGGAATATAAAGGTGATACTCTTCAAGGTAGAGTGAAAATGTTGAAGAACAGAAATGAAAAGTATGTTGTAATCATAAATGATTTTGTGAGTTTTTAAATTGAATGACATTTTTAGTTCTAGTTTATTTGTAGTAGTAATCATAGATGATTATGTTCATTTTTATATTTAGCAAATTAATCTGAATGTGAAGATGATGCTCCTAAAGGTAGAAATAAAAGGCCGAAGAAGATAAATGATAAATGTATGTGTTGCAATCATAAATGATTTTGTGGATTTTTAAATTGGATGATATTTCTAGTTCTAGTTATATGTTTATTTGTAGTTATAATCATAATGACTATATTCATTTTTGTCTCTAGGAAACAAATTTGAATTTGAATATGATTCTCCTCAAGCTAAAGAGAAAAGGTCGAAGAAGAGGAATGATAAAGGTATGCTCCCTTAACATGAGAACATTTTGTCTTCTTGTTTGCACCATTCCCAATTTCCAAGCCAGGAGCAGTAGGTTTGGAGCTTTTGTTCTTAGCTAAACTAGCTTCGGCGGTTTTCAACATACAATGAAGCTCCATAGGGGATTTGTCGAGATTATTCATATTATATTTCATGAAAAACTGATGATACGAACTAGAAAGCAAGTTCAAGACCATGTTAATGGCCAACTCCTTTGGAAATTCGACACCCAAATTCCCCACTTTGTTAACGTACGACTTCAGATTTTGAATGTGCGCCCACACATAATTCATATCTTGATGTTTGCATGCCATCAGGTATTTGACGTTCTCGAATCATTCTTTTCGTGGTTGATCTTGGAACATTTCCTAGAGATGCTCGTTTATTTTAAATGCCCAAGACTCATGAAACTCTTTTGAAGCTGATGAAACATGGTCACCAACATAATGCAAGCAACTTTTGTAGATTCATCATCATGTTTGTTGTAAGCAACTATATATTCCTTATAGGAGTCTTCATCAACATAAGGGAGATTATTATCGAGGACGTACTCTTTGCCCTTGTACATCAAGACAATCCTTAGGTAACGTATCCAATCCAAGTAGTTTTGATTGGTGAGTTTCTCCTTGTGTAGGATCGAGATGAAAGAGAAGTTCTAGTCTGTAAAGGAAGGAGAATGGGGGGTGGAGGAGGAGGATTGGCGGTGTTGTTTTCGTTCGTCATTTATGTTGAATTTTGTTAGATTAGGTGTCTAAGCCCATAACTATAATTGGTAGATACTTGACTCGATAGTAACATGGTCCATTTGGGTTGCCTTCACCAGAACAATTTGATAAGATGGATATTTAAGAAAGAGGCTATTTATGATTTATTAATATATTATAAGTATAATATATTAATTGTGAAATCACATTATTTAATTAGTGTTGATCAAGAATTAATTTGGAATTAATTTAGTGATCAAAAGAGACTAATTTAATTAATGGGGACTGATTATGTAAATAAGTGATATATAGTGTTTGGGCTATTGATCCATGATGGTCTAAGTTTATGTAAGTATCCATGAAGAGTTAGCCCACATGAGATATGGATCATAACCTAAGTGTATGGATTAGGGTTTACCCATGACCCTTGGAATCCTACGCTATATAAATGTTACCCCTTAGCCAAAATCGACACACCTAAGTATTCTAAGAGAATCATAACCGATTTTAGAGTGTCTAGCCTCTCTCTCAAAGTCCTCCTTTGTTCATGGTGTTTGTGAACCATTTGAGGCATCACACTTGAGGTGCTAAGCTCTTGAAAGGACAAAACTACAAGGTACAATAAAGTGGTATTATTCTAACTAGTTTTATGATTCATGTACCAAATTTGTATGCTAGTTGTAGGCTTCATGCTTTGGAAATTTTATTGCATGTATAACTGGATAAAACTTAGATCCAAAGCTATTAGGGTTGTATGTGCACCATAGGAGTGTTACAGTACACAAAACCCAACAGTGGTATCAGAGCCATGGGTAGTTTTTGTTGGATAAGGTGCCTAAGTCCATAACTATATTTGGTATGTACTTGACCCGACCCGGCATGGCATCATGTATTTGGATAAACTAAAATGAGAGAAATAACACTTATGGTTTAATAATATATTATAAGTTTAATATATTAATAATATTATTTAATTAGTATTGATCATGAATTAATCTAGAATTAATTAAGTGATCAAAAGGAGACTAATTAAATGTTGGGTTTTGAGCATTCTAACACTCCTATGGTGTACATGCAACCCTATAAACCTTGGATCTATGTTTTCTCTATTATACATGCAAATAAGAACTTCCCAAGGCTTTAATCCTAACTAGTATATTATGAAGCTCTTATATCGCAAAGTACTAGTTAGATGACATACCTTTTGATGTAGCTTGATGTCTTCAAGTATTAAGAGCTTAGCCCCAATAGTGTGGAAGCCTCAAGTGGAATCACAAATCACCATAACACCTTGGAAGACTTTAGAGAATATGGATACTTGGTTCTCTCTAGTGAAATCGGCTAGCCCTCTTAGTGTACCCACACTAGTGACAATTTCACCAACCAATGACATCTTTATATAGTATGGAGACTAGGGTTAAACCCATGACCTTTCATTTCATATAATCCATGGGTTAAACACTCCATGGACTATCCATGAAAGCTTAGCCCAACCTAAATGAACTTGGCCCATTCCATATATATAAGAGTCCATATTTAATTAGTTCATTTTGATCACTTAATTAATTATAAATTAATTCTTGATCAATACTAATTAAATAATATGATTATATATTAATATATTAGAACTTATAATATATTAATATAAATCATAAATATACTATTCTCAAAAGACTATCCATATAAATTGTGCAGGTGAAGTGCAACCCAAATGGACCATGCCGGGTCGGGTCAAGTACATACCAAATGTAACAGCCCGAATTTCCAGGTATCTTTATTGTTTATGATTTTGGTGTTTTGAGAGGGGACTCGGCGAGTTGGAGCTCAGACTCGCCGAGTAGGGATGCGATTTTGGACGCGGGATTCGCCTGGACTCGGCGAGTCCAGGATATGGACTCGGCGAGTCCGCGCTGTTTAATGAAACCCTAATTTCTCGGGTTTGGGACCTATTTAAAGGGCCTTATGGACGTCATTTGTGCTCAACAGTCCATAGAGAGAAACCCTAGAGTGCTTGTACGTTTTGAGAGAGAAAGGAAGCATTTCTTGACCTTTGTGTGTTGTTTAGCAAAGGAGAGGGAGGTTCTAGCCAAGAGGAAGCAAAGGAGGTTGCTATACTGTGGATTTGAAGCTTAGATCATCGATCTAAAGGTATGATTTCGGCTCATCTTTTGTTTTGTGAAGTATATTTGGATTTAGGGCTTCTTGTGGCCTTTGTTGGGTTGATTTGATGGTCAAATAGTCCCTTGCTAGTGATGAGGCTTTGGATCTGGATCCATAGAGGTCCAGAGAGCCTCATTCATCAAGCTTTATGAAGAACAATGGAGGTTATGACCTTGAGTTGTGATATTTGTTGATAATTCTTCATATATGGACATTTAGAGGTTGTATGTACACCAAGTTTGGGGCTTTACGTGATGAATCAGTCTAGGAAGGCCAGATCTATGAATTGTTGGAGCAGATCTGACCTTAGAAGCGAGTTTGAGTGATTGCATGGTATGGACTCGCCGAGTCCGATGAGCAGACTCGGCGATTAGCTTGAAGATTGCCTTGAGTTCGCTCAGTGAGTGGTCCAGATGAGTCATAGGTTGACTCAGTGAGTCAGGGTGAGTTAGAGAGGGTTGACAGGTGGATTGAGTCGAGCTGGGACTCGCCGAGTTGTTCTTGAGACTCGGCGAGTTGAGTCGGGGTGGCCCCGCGATTCTTCCAGGTGGAACTCGTCGAGTCAAGGGGAGTACTCGACGTGTAAGAAGGGAATCCTAGAGAGTTGGTGAAAACGTCTAGACTCGCCGAGTTGCCCTTGTGCACTCGCCGAGTCCGGTCAAAGTTGACCGTTGACCAGAGTTGACCTGTGTTGACTTCTTAGGGATAGTCAGCCTTAGAGATAAAAAGTGTTAATAAGAGATGTATGATGTTATAGGGAGATTGTAGCTCGGAGGATCGAGCACGAGTGATTTCGGGATTTGCTAGCTATCGATATCCATGAGGTAAGTCTTCTCACTATACTGTACCCGGAAGGGTTTGATTGGGTGACCGGAAGATCGGATATGATATGCGACATATGCGTTATATGTGATAAGTTAATTGTTATATGTGCTATGTATGATATGTTTAATGTGGGCCGGAAGGCGAATATGTTATGGGCCGGAAGGCGTTGTAATGTGGACCGAAGGGTCGGCGTGGGTAGGACCGGAAGGTTTACCCAGCAGGGACGGAAGTCCCCTGAGACACATGGACCGGAAGGTCAGGGCCTGGAAAGGCGTATGTGCGTAAGTTGTATTTTGGGGAACTCACTAAGCGTTTATGCTTACAATTGTTGTGTATGTGTTTCAGGTACTAGCGAGGACCGTGGGGAGGCGCCGGCGTGATCTGTACACACTGATAGATGATTTATGATCTTGGGATTCATATGATTTGTATTATGATATGACACGTTGAATGTCCATGCCTTGTTTTGGATGAAAATACTTCCTTTTGAAATGAAAAAAATTTGTTTAAAAATTTTCGTTGTTACAAATTGGTATCAGAGCCTAGGTTTGAGGGATTCGGGTACACCTTCAGGCGTAACTGAACTCAAACCGAGGACTTGAGGAAAACTTTTAAAATAAAGGCATAAAATCTTTATAAAGTATTTGTGGTAAACAAGAATGAAGCAGTGTGTACGATCAGCCAGCGCCTGAACGGTAAAGATCCCCAAAATACTCTTATAATGTTGTGTTAAGAGATATGGTATGATATGAATTGTTATGCATGTTAGAAGACTAGGTATTCATGATAGGACTAGAGTGGCCTAATTTGTGATGCCTTAGTCTAGGGAAGTCTGTTGCTATGAGATGCTGTGATAGCGAGCGGGTAGTTAGTGCATAACAAGAGTAGAGTACTCACGATCCGGGGTTTGGGGAGGAGAACTTGGGATGAATGCTGATGCGGTGTGGTCGGTAGTATTGGGCCCGTACTACCGAAGACACCGGGTCAGTGGGCAACCCAAGTAGGAATCCCTAGGTATCGGAGACTGGGTAGGGTTGCGTTATCGAGTACGATTATGCTCGATAGAGTCTCTGATAAGTTCTATGTTGTATTTCAGAGGCATCATGGTTGGACCGCGCCACAGACCGAGTACGAGCAGTGTGAGTGACGAGGAGATTCGTCAGATGATTCATGAGGAGGTGGCTGCGGCGATCCGGGCCGAGATTTCGGAGATGTTTGGGTCTATTAAGACCACTTTGATGGAGACCTTTGATGAGCGGTACGCCGCGTTGACTGAGGCTGCAGCCGCTGCAGCTACCGCAGCTGTGGCCGCTGCCAGGCCACAGGGAGGTGACTCGTTGCGGTTTCGGGAGTTCAGCAACACGAAGCCACCTGAGTTTGACGGGACGCAGGATCCGATCGCTGCTATGAGGTGGATTGCTGATATCGAGGGATGCTTCTACACTTGTTCATGTCCGGAGCATCTGAGGGTACGGTTCGCCTTGAACCAGCTCCGTCTGGGAGCGAAGGATTGGTGGAAGTTCGTGACGGCGAACTTCACTTTGGCAGAGATTTCAGCTGTGACGTGGGAGAGGTTTACCTCTATGTTCAGAGACGAGTACGTTCCGCCGGTGGAGAGGGAACGGTTGGTTCAGGAGTTCTTGACCCTCAAGCAGGGTACTGATTCGGTTACGGTGATCACGCGGAAGTTTCATGAGAGGGCGATGTTCTGCCCCGAGCAGGTGTCCACAGAGCAGGCTCGGATGAGCCGGTATTTGGGTGTGTTGAGGAGGGATATCCGGGAGTTCGTGTCGAACTCCACATATCATACCTTTGCTGAGCTTCAGGCGAATGCCAGGAAGCGCGAGATCGAGTTGGAGACCCAGGCCAGGGAGGAAGCCGAGTCTCAACGGGTGGATCGGCGGTCGGCTCAGTCTCAGCCGGCAACCAAGCGAACTAAGTCCGCCGATTCAGGGACGGGAGGTCCGAAGGGCCGCACTTGCGGAAAGTGCGGCAAGGGTCACGAGGGGACATGTCGGTCTGGTGCTTGCTACAAGTGTGGCAATGAGGGGCACATCGCTAGGGATTTCCCCAAGGGGTTTATGGTTTGCTTTCATTGCAACCAGACCGGCCATCGGAAGGCCGAGTGCCCTCAGCTTCTTCAGGGATCTGCACCTACTGCCAGGGCTACTGAGACTCGACCAGTGAAGGCCGAGGCCCCGAGGGCTCGTGGGAGAGCCTTTCAGCTGACTGCGGAGGAGGTCCGCGCTGCGCCCGATGTTGTGGCAGGTATGCTTTATTTCATGTATTTATTTTGATGTTGAGATATTATGCTTATGCTATGATATGCGTAGGTACTTTCCTTGTGAACTCTGTACCTGCTTTAGTGTTATTTGACTCGGGTGCGAGTCGGTCTTTCGTGTCTTTGGCCTTTAGTCAGCAGATCGGTGTTAGTCGTGAGCCGTTGAGTCGGCCTCTGAGAGTTTCTATAGCAGATGAGAGAGTGATATGTGCCACGGAGGTTCTCCAGAGATGTGTGTTAGAGATTTTCGGGGTTGAGTTTCCGATTGATCTGATTCCTATTGCGATGGGTGATGTCTGTGTCATTGTGGGCATGGACTGGTTGAGCCGATTTGGTGCAGTCATCGACTGTGAGCGTCAGCTGGTGACCATACGAGACCCTAGTGGGGGAGTTCTTTCAGTGTACGGCAAGGGTACACGTTCTGGATCAGCTTTTTGTTCGGCCGCTAGGGCGTGGCAGTGTCTACAGCAGGGCTGTAAGGGTTTTGTGGCGTATGTGATGGATACGCGGGTGGCTTCCGAGAGACCGAGTTCAGTTGAGGAGGTTCCGGTGGTGCGTGAGTTTCTAGATGTTTTTCCCGAGGAGTTGCCGGGTGTACCTCCTGTGAGGCAAGTGGAGTTTGGTATTGATTTGGTTCCGGGGGCCGCGCCTATCGCTAAGGTGCCTTATCGTCTTGCACCTCCAGAGATGCAAGAGTTATCCTTGCACCTTCAGGAGTTGCTGGGGAAGGGATTCATTCGGCCGAGCAGCTCGCCATGGGGAGCACCTATTCTGTTCGTCAAAAAGAAGGATGGTTCACACCGGATGTGCATTGATTACCGGGAGTTGAACAAGCTGACGGTCAAGAACCGTTACCCGTTACCGAGGATCGACGATTTATTTGATCAGTTGCAGGGAGCATCTTGGTTTTCCAAGATCGATTTGAGGTCGGGATATCATCAGGTGAGAGTGCGGGATGAGGACGTCCAAAAGACAACGTTCAGGACGCGATATGGGCATTATGAGTTTGTGGTGATACCTTTTGGGCTCACCAATGCCCCGGCTGTGTTCATGGATCTCATGAACAGGATATGCAGGCCGATGTTGGATCGGTCGGTGATTGTATTTATCGATGATATTCTGGTGTATTCGAGATCTAGAGAGCAGCATGAGGAGCATTTGAGGGAGGTCCTTGGGGTTTTGAGATCGGAGAAGCTTTATGCAAAGTTCTCCAAGTGTGATTTCTGGTTGCGGGAGGTTCAGTTCCTAGGACATCTCGTTAACCAGGAAGGGATTCTGGTCGATCCGGCCAAGGTTGAGGCAGTGATGAGTTGGGAGGTGCTGAAGTCACCATCTGAGATCAGGAGCTTCCTTGGGTTGGCAGGGTATTATCGGAGATTTATCAAGGATTTCTCCAAGATCGCAGTGCCGCTCACCAGATTGACTCGGAAGGGTGTTGCATTCTCGTGGGGTCCCGAGCAGCAGACCTCCTTTGAGACACTTCGCCAAAGGTTGTGTGAAGCCTCGGTATTAGCTCTCCCGGAAGGGATGGATGATTTTGTAGTATATTGTGATGCATCGATTTTGGGGCTGGGTGCGGTGTTGATGCAGAGGGGACATGTGATAGCATATGCATCGAGGCAGCTGAAGCCTCATGAGACGAGATATCCCACGCATGATCTAGAGTTGGGGGCAGTAGTGTTCGCCCTCAAGATTTGGCGTCACTACTTGTATGGGGTTCGGTGTACGATATACACGGACCATAAGAGTTTGAAGTACTTGATGGATCAGCCCAACCTAAATATGCGTCAGAGGAGGTGGTTGGATGTGGTCAAGG
The DNA here is from genome assembly GCF_051521515.1 of Lactuca serriola. Taxonomy (NCBI): domain Eukaryota; kingdom Viridiplantae; phylum Streptophyta; class Magnoliopsida; order Asterales; family Asteraceae; genus Lactuca; species Lactuca serriola. Next base: position 2,691,703 of record NC_136411.1, read on the forward strand.
ATTATGATTGTGAGATCCTGTACCACCCAGGCAAGGCTAATGTGGTAGCTGATGCGTTGAGCCGCAGGGCGGAGAGCACTCCACTGCGAGATGTATGTTTGAGATTGACCGTGATAGCACCGGTACTGGATGCCATTCGTGGGGCACAGGCCGGGGCTGTGCAACCGGAGATGCAGAAGAAGGAGTGGGTCGTTGGGTTGGTTTCGGAGTTCGTTACGGATGGGCGAGGGCTTATGACCTTTCAGGGTCGGATTTGGGTACCGTTTGTGGGCGGTACCGGTATTACTTTGATGGAAGAGGCTCATCGATCGAAATTTTCGATCCATCCGGGGGCCACGAAGATGTATTTGGATTTGAGGAAAGAGTATTGGTGGCCCTGTATGAAGAGGGACGTCGCCTAGTTTGTTGAGAGGTGCTTGACCTGCCGTAGGGTCAAGGCCGAGCACCAGAGACCGCATGGCAAGTTGCAGCCATTGGAGGTTCCCAAGTGGAAGTGGGAACAGATCACCATGGATTTCATCACCAAATTGCCGAGGACTGCCAGAGGAGTTGATGCAATTTGGGTGATTGTGGATAGGTTGAAGAAGAGCGCTCACTTCCTTGCCATCAGTGAGAGTTCTTCAGCGGAGAAGTTGGCGGAGATATATGTGAGGGAAGTGGTATCTCGGCATGGGGTGCCGATCTCGATTGTTTCGGACCGTGATGTGCATTTCATTTCCAGATTCTGGAAGAAATTTCATGAGGAGTTGGGTACTAGATTGCATTTTAGTACCTCGTATCATCCCCAGACAGACGGCCAGAGCGAGCGGACGATTCAGACGCTTGAGGACATGCTTCGAGCGTGTGTATTAGATTTCGGGGGTAGCTGGGATGCGTATTTACCCTTGGCAGAGTTTTCCTACAACAACAGCCATCATTCGAGCATTGGTATGCCACCCTTTGAGCTGTTGTATGGTAGGAGGTGTCGGACCCCCATTTGTTGGGGAGAGGTTGGGCAGAGAGTGACGGGCAGTACAGAGATCGTGCTTCAGACGATAGAGCAGATTCAGCAGGTCAGACAGAGGTTATTGACCGCCCAGAGCCGACAGAAGAGTTATGCAGACAGACGCCGGTCCGAGCTTGAGTTTCAGGTCGGCGACTTCGTTCTCCTGAAGGTCTCTCCTTGGAAAGGAGTGATTCGATTCAGGAAGAGGGGCAAGTTGGGGCCCCGGTATATTGGGCCATTTCGTGTGATTGCGAGGGTAGGCCGGGTAGCCTATCGTTTGGAGTTGCCAGCAGAGTTGGGGCAGATCCACGACACTTTTCATGTGTCGCAATTGAGGAAGTGTATAGCCGATGAGTCGGCAGTGGTTCCATTAGAGGATATTCAGGTGGATGCGAGCCTGAATTATGCCGAGAGGCCAGTGGCCATCAGGGATCGGAAGATCAAGGTTCTGGGGAACAAGGAGGTACCTCTGGTGTTGGTTCAGTGGCAACACCGGAAGGGATCGGAGATGACCTAGGAGCCGGAGCGCGAGATGCGGGAGCAGCATCCGAAGCTGTTTTCAGAGCGAGACTTCGAGGGCGAAGTCTAGTTCTAGTGGGGGAGAATTGTAACAGCCCGAATTTCCAGGTATCTTTATTGTTTATGATTTTGGTGTTTTGAGAGGGGACTCGGCGAGTTAGAGCTCAGACTCGCCGAGTAGGGACGCGATTCTGGACGCGGGATTTGCCTGGACTCGGCGAGTCCAGGATATGGACTCGGCGAGTCCGCGCTGTTTAATGAAACCCTAATTTCTCGGGTTTGGGACCTATTTAAAGGGCCTTATGGCGGTCATTTGTGCTCAACAGTCCATAGAGAGAAACCCTAGAGTGCTTGTACGTTTTGAGAGAGAAAGGAAGCATTTCTTGACCTTTATGTGTTGTTTAGCAAAGGAGAGGGAGGTTCTAGCCAAGAGGAAGCAAAGGAGGTTGCTATACTGTGGATTTGAAGCTTAGATCATCGATCTAAAGGTATGATTTCGGCTCATCTTTTGTTTTGTGAAGTATATTTGGATTTAGGGCTTCTTGTGGCCTTTGTTGGGTTGATTTGATGGTCAAATAGTCCCTTGCTAGTGATGAGGCTTTGGATCTGGATCCATAGAGGTCCAGAGAGCCTCATTCATCAAGCTTTATGAAGAACAATGGAGGTTATGACCTTGAGTTGTGATATTTGTTGATAATTCTTCATATATGGACATTTAGAGGTTGTATGTACACCAAGTTTGGGGCTTTACGTGATGAATCAGTCTAGGAAGGCCAGATCTATGAATTGTTGGAGCAGATCTGACCTTAGAAGCGAGTTTGAGTGATTGCATGGTATGGAATCGCCGAGTCCGATGAGCAGACTCGGCGAGTAGCTTGAAGATTGCCTTGAGTTCGCTCAGTGAGTGGTCCAGACGAGTCATAGGTTGACTCAGTGAGTCAGGGTGAGTTAGAGAGGGTTGACAGGTGGATTGAGTCGAGCTGGGACTCGCCGAGTTGTTCTTGAGACTCGGCGAGTTGAGTCGGGGTGGCCCCGCGATTCTTCCAGGTGGAACTCGTCGAGTCAAGGGGAGTACTCGACGTGTAAGAAGGGAATCCTAGAGAGTTGGTGAAAACGTCTAGACTCGCCGAGTTGCCCTTGTGCACTCGCCGAGTCCGGTCAAAGTTGACCGTTGACCAGAGTTGACCTGTGTTGACTTCTTAGGGATAGTCAACCTTAGAGATAAAAAGTGTTAATAAGAGATGTATGATGTTATAGGGAGATTGTAGCTCGGAGGATCGAGCACGAGTGATTTCGGGATTTGCTAGCTATCGATATTCACGAGGTGAGTCTTCTCACTATACTGTACCCGGAAGGGTTTGATTGGGTGACCGGAAGGTCGGATATGATATGCGACATATGTGTTATATGTGATAAGTTAATTGTTATATGTGCTATGTATGATATGTTTAATGTGGGCCGGAAGGCATTATGTTATGGGCCGGAAGGCGAATATGGTATGGGCCGGAAGGCGCTGTAATATGGACCGAAGGGTCGGTGTGGGTAGGACCGGAAGGTTTACCCAGCAGGGACGAAAGTCCCCTGAGACACATGGACTGGAAGGTCAGGGCCTGGAAAGGCGTATGTGCGTAAGTTGTATTTTGGGGAACTCACTAAGCGTTTATGCTTACAGTTGTTGTGTATGTGTTTCAGGTACTAACGAGGACTGTGGGAAGGCGCTGGCGTGATCTGTACACACTGATAGATGATTTATGATCTTGGGATTCATATGATTTGTATTATGATATGACACGTTGAATGTCCATGCCTTGTTTTGAATGAAAATACTTCCTTTTGAAATGAAAAAAATTTGTTTAAAAATTTCCGTTGTTACAAATATAGTTATGGACTTAGACATTAATCCAACAGTCTCCCACTTGGATAAGTCTAAAACTATTATTGAGTATGACTTCAAAACCCAACTGGCAATCGTAGCTCTTAAAGCCGCTGTCGAACTCTGATCGTTGTCAATGACTTGTCCATTAGATAAGGGATCATATATTCCTCCATTCTAGATATCATATGGAATGAGACATGGATTATAATCATTCTCTCAGTCCATTTGTTGTTTCCCGATTTCCGATTCATGACGACTGACTGATTGAACAGATCAAATCAGTCCTCGCTTGGCCAAGCACTCATATGTGTCATCATTAAATCATCGAGGGCCCCACAGATATCGCTTTTATCCCGAAGGTAAAAGGCATGGATAAACTTCGACTCATATGGCTTGTTCTGCTACTTGTTGAATCATACACAAAGGCACGTTTTATAACATCGAGTTACCAATGCGTTTTCGTGCAATCAATGTACTATCAACTCATAGTAACAACTCATATCTCTAGGTTTGAAGAATATAAGATATTATCGTCTCATGATCACTCGTGATAAAATCCATGAAGTGATTCAAATGAGCGCGGGTTGAATCCAATACTCAGAACTTATGAGCACTCATCAGTGTTGTAGCACAACTTTGTCCACCAACTTGGACCTCTACAAGCCAAACCATGACAGTCTTGATTCATATCTACTTCCAACATATGACCGACTGTGGATGGTTTGAACAACTTAGTCATTCCGAAAGAATAACCTAGTTATTATAGAAGTCAAAACATGCAAAGTGAAACACAGGAATAAATGAATCTAATATGGTATCAAAACCTATGAATATAAATAGAACACTTTCTATTTATCACCATACTGATTACTCATTATTCATTGTTTTGGTTTTATCAACTTTATACTTGAATTAAAACACTAGTTATCCCATGCTCCAAGCATGTACACTATGTTTTCTAAACAATAGTTTTGCCATACACCAAGTATGCACTCTATGTTTGTCTATGATCCTTACTTTTGTGAAATAAACCAATTGACCAAACTTTCAATGATTCTAATTTCACACTCCAAAATCAAAATATGTTAGAATTTAAACTTAAATGCACTACCCTCTTGCAATGAATGTGTACAAAGTCACAAAAACTTGTCAACAACCATTACATGGTATTCCAATGAAGACCTACTCCACAGACACAAAGCCTTATGTTCAAAGTATGCATTGCTTTAAACATGCTTCTTGCACTAAGTTTTTTCTAATCTTACACAGATTGCTTCCATTTATGGAGACAACTCTATATTTCCATTTTGACTACCACTTCTGAACAAGAGTTGCCTCTTTTCAGACTATGTCAATATGGTCCTTCCAATATTAACAGTATACTTCTAACTGTCCTTGAGCAACCAATCTTTGGTAAACCTTAGATTGTTCTCGGCAATTGCTTAATCACTTTAGTCATATCCAATTCTAGAAATTTTCCTCCTTAATTCCCCAAGGCATTTGGAAAATTCAGAAAGGATAAATATTATAGCACATGTAATCGATCTTGTATCCGAAGCATATGGGACACGATTCATGATGTCTCACATAAAGACTAAACCAGTCTTTTGCTATAATATTTCCATTTCTATTTGCCAAGTTCTCATAATTCAGATTATGAAAAGGGATGTCGTAATCATAATCGAATTTTAGAACGCAAATAATGAACCCATATATAGAATTTCCTTATGTTGAGCCATTCCAACATGAAATTCATATATATTCTTGACTAAATACGATTAAAACCTCAATCTAGGCTTTTAGATTTGAGATGCAATATAATTTCCTCTCCCTTAATTATAGCAAAACAACTTTTTCCCAATTGAGACCTTTCGTTTTCTATAATTAACATTGCTAACTTGCAACCTTTATCATAATTATCATGCTCCCACTAACATGATGATTATTAGCATAACACTTATGCTCCCACTAGCTTTGACATGTATCCAGAAATTACAGGACTTCTAGAAATCTATACTTTATTGACTTTCTTACCAGAGTTTAGATTTCTAATACTAGATTGCTTTGATAAGACTTAATCAAAATCACACACCTCTCTTAGATAACTTACAGGTGTGTCAAAACAATTATAAAGAGGGATGCCGTAATCATAATGTTTAGACCTTTTGTCATTCCCACAATTGCTATCTACTCAAAATTTACTTAGTGAAAGAGTTTCCTTACCATCATTTTCATGAATCGAAGAGAAACCTTATGACACTTAGATTTTATGGTGTAAGTGTTCCTATCCATGTGAGTTTGTCAAAACCATAACCACATGACTAGGTTAGTGACAAATCCTAACTCATATGGATTGAACTTGTGCAATCTTAACTTCTTGCCACCTGGCAGCTCAAGGGCCTGTCATTGCTTCCAAGTAGTTATGCAAACAATTGAGAACATGTAGAACTCAAATGTATAGCCAACTTAACTGGAATGGGCACAAAAGTGTCAACACGATAGATTATAAACCTCTAGTTGCGTGCTAGTGATGAAATACATGTTTTATGCTTGATTACTTCTTGAGACCCTTTCAGGATCTTTTAGACTCCCACTGTCTCCTTGACATATAAGACTATCTTGCCAAATATTCAAGAGAAAGTGCAGATTCTTTATCAAGAGAAACACTTAACACAATTAGCCTTAGTTGGTCTTTGTTTTATCCAAAGCATCACAACTTACCAATTTCAAATGTACAATAATAGAAAACTTTTACTCTTACATTTGACAAGTGTTTTAAACCTTTCTTTAAGATATGTCACTCAACTTACAGTCTTGGAGTATGACTCTAAGAATTGTTTTGAAACGAAGTATGACTCATCTTCTTGATTTGACCACTTCAACAATTCATAGCTCCTCTTCTTAGCTATCAGAATACACTTAGAGGATGAATTGTGATAAGGTCTCTTAATCATTAAGATGATCATATAACATGATACTAAAGTACTCTCTCATCTTTTCAGATTTGAGAAACTTTTATCCTTCTGCCTAATTTGATTATTCTTATTCGTTCTGTCATACATCAAAAAAATTTCAATGCTTCAGAATTATACTTAAACCTGTAAGTATAACCATATTTACTAAACTTTAGTAAATCATGACGTATAGTCTTATCAATCTTTTGTGGTGGACTTAATCAGTGCACAAGAATGTGTACTCGATCCCTTAGTCCTCTACTTGACTCACAAATCCATGTGAACAAGTAATTAGTCTTAATTTTCCAATGCTTGAAAGTTCTCATTCATCATACTATACAACTTGCATGATTCTAAGTTTCTGTCCAATTGAAACTTGGGTGATGAGAAACTTTCCTTAATTTGTAAATTTAGACACTACCACAAATGAAAGAATCAAATTCATATTTCCAATATTGCTATAAACATACAAACATCAAGTTTTCATGAATGTCATTGTAAGGAGATAAAAAATAAAGTAAAACAAACTTTTATTTATTTTTAAAATGCAGAACAAACTTTTTCCTTACAATGTAACTTGAAATGAAAACTATTTTATTACATGTTTCCTAGCAATCCATCATAACTCCTAAGAAGTGGCTCAGGAATCTGATCTTCAATCAAGCGATAAAAATCCATCTTCGCGGTCAGATTCAGCATACTCTTTGTTTAAGTTTCCTTCATTTTTCCTTTGATTCTTAAAACATCAACATGTGACCCAACCACATCATGTAATAAGAATCTCAGAATAGAAACTTAATAGAGTTTGATAGTAAACTTTACCTGAGTAGAGTCAAACTTATTGACTTTAACATCCTTATGATTTCAGGTAAATTTGGCAGCTTCGCAACCAATGCCCTTTCCTTTTGGTAATAGAACCATATGGATCCTTTGGGAATGGTACATGGGATAATCTCAGACCTAGCCTTTCTCTTTACCATTTGGTCAACCAAGTTGACTATGGCCGATCCCTTTCCATTGGGAAGAGAATGCTTTCTCTGGATTTCCAGTGTCACCATTTTCAATGTCCATAAAGTTTTGGGGAGTCGATCTTCTAATCAAATTTGCTTTACTAGCCTTTCAAATCATTGTTGATTCAGCAACACCAAGAAAATAGATAAGATCATTAAGGGTCTTGTCATAGTCTGTTTCATAGGAGTCCCAAGGAACTCACTATGTGACTTAGAAAGTGATTGAACCTCTAACTTTCTCAAGACTTTGACACCCAACTCTCCCGGCTTGTCAATATGTGACTTCATCTCCAAGATGTGATCACACCTAGACCTTGCCTTGCCAATACGGCTTGAGTGACCTTGAACTTGTGGGTTAGGGAGAATAATTGTAGGAGGTGGAGGGATTAAAGTTCCAAGAGATTTGGGAAGATCATAGATGTCTGAACTAGACATCTTTTAGGAGATATTCAAGATAGTTGATTTAAAGTCCTTAATATAACACCCAATATGAAATATTAAGGCTAGGATCCAACAAACTATTTTATAACTTGGAAGAGGGATGCCGTAATCCAAGCTATAGAATATTTGAAGTTAGGTGAATGACGATTCACCAATTTCCACCATGAAAAACGAAATAAATTATTAGGTTTTAATTGGTTTTTGAAACTCCTAGATCTTTGAGATTCATTGAACTTTCAATGACATGTTTCAATCTCGAGTGTGCCCTTCAGGTTTTATGAATGGGATGCCGAGGATCACAAAACAAGGTGTGAAGTAACCATGCAAATTACTTGGTACCCTAAAGTGTTTTCCCCTCAATCGATGTGTTGGTTAACCACACACGCTCCATCGATACTATGATAAAAATTAAGTTACCCTTTGCCTACCTTGTTAAATACGAGTTAGTGTGTCGGTTAACCACACACGCTCCACTAACTGACTTAAACAAAGTGCAAAGTGTAATTTCATGGATTAGCACCTTATTCACATTTTCCTAAGTAACTAAGATTGGGTATTTATAAAAGGTTTAGTTACTTAGTATTTATCATTAATACATTTAATGAAGGGAGAATTTATAGTCTTTGTCCTACCCGTTTGGCTAACGACCCTCCACCAGTCAAGGAAGCGGTGGGTGAGAGTGGACACCCATTAAACTGCCATTTTATAGGCAGTAACCTTATACCCCCTTATAGACCGGCTTCGTGAATGAGGCCTACTAACGGTAAGATTGACTTGCTCTTATACATATATATAAATATTATTAACTTATAATATTATAAAGTATAAGGGTTGAATTTTAACTTTTAAAATTCTAAGGGCTAACTTGGAATTAAAGTATTCATAAGAGAAAACTTTTCAAATTCCAAAACTTGAGGGCAAGTTTTGAAACTATTCAAAACTAATTAACTCCATAACTTATGTGTTTAAAGTAGTTTTAATTAAAAAACTCTTCAAGTTCCATAACTTGAGGACAAGTTATGGAAGACTTTAAACTAATAAAAGAATTAACTTTTCTTTATTTTATAACTTATGGAATTAATTAAGGTTACACATTTTATTACTTATTGAAGTGACTCTTGAACTTCCATAACTTGAGGACAAGTTATGGAGTCACAAAACCATTCAATGAGACAAGACTCTTCATTTTTGTAACAATTGCCAACTTTTATGAGTTTTATGAAACTTAAATGTGACCTTTCATGTAACTTGAGGACAAGTTACACAAATACATTTTAGAATCAACTTTTAGATTAAAATGGATTGAAAATAATTATTCAATTAACTTATCTATTAATCTAAGCAACTCATATGAACAAGATAATTCAATCAAACTTTTTCCATGTAATTAGAATAACACTTAAACTAATACAAAACATGAATCTATTCATAATTATCTTTGAAATTGGATTAGTATGAACATTACCACATCAAAAATAAGTTTATAAGTCCAAAAACAGCTTAGGGTAATGTTCCTAGTCCATTTCTAGCCAAAAAACTCGAAAATATGATGTCCGAGGCTCCTACTCGTCGAGTGCATGAATATACTCGACGAGTAGGATGAATTTCTTCATGGACTCGGCGAGTTCATCAGTGGACTCGGCGAGTCCAGTGCCCAGAAAGCCATAAAATCGATTTTTTCAGCATGTTTCAGCAATTTGCATCAAGTATAATTGAAAGCAAGCCTAGGTTCGGATACCACTGTTGGGTTTCTAACACTCCTGTGGTGTACATGCAACCCTATAAACCTTGGATCTATGTTTTCTCTATTATACATGCAAATAAGAACATTCCAAGGCTTTAATCCTAACTAGTATATTATGAAGCTCTTGTACCGCAAAATACTAGTTAGATGACATACCTTTTGATGTAGCTTGATGTCTTCAAGCATTAAGAGCTTAGTCCCAATAGTGTGGAGGCCTCAAGTGGAATCACAAATCACCAAAATACCTTGGAAGACTTTAGAGAATATGGATACTTGGTTCTCTCTAGTGAAATCGGCTAGCCCTCTTAGTGTACCCACACCGGTGCCAATTTCACCAACCAATGACATCTTTATATAGTATGGAGACTAGGGTTAAACCTATGACCTTTCATTTCATATGATCCATGGGTTAAACACTCCATGGACTATCCATGAAAGCTTAGCCCAACCTAAATGAACTTGGCCCATTCCATATTTATAAGAGTCCATATTTAATTAGTTCATTTTGATCACTTAATTAATTATAAATTAATTCTTGATTAATACTAATTAAATAATATGATTATATATTAATATATTAGAACTTATAATATATTAATATAAATCATAAATATACTATTCTCAAAAGACTATCCATATAAATTGTGCAGGTGAAGTGCAACCCAAATGGACCATGTCGGGTCGGGTCAAGTACATACCAAATATAGTTATGGACTTAGACATTAATCCAACATTAAATATATGGGTTGATTGTGTAAATCAACCATACTTGTATAGTGGACTAGATGCTCCATGGATTCTCAAGTTGGGCTAAGGTCCATAGGATGCTCCATGGGAGTTACAAATCCATGGGTCATGGAAATGAAGAGTCATGTCATATTAGGGTTTACATGGTGTAACCCTAGATGTAACACACTATATAAAGGATATGAAGCTCACCAAAATTGGTCACTAGAAGCAACATAGAGGGCAATTCGATTTCTAAGTGTGACATTCTCTCTCAAAGTTTATTCCACGAGCATTTGGTGTTGTGTGAAACATTCGAGGCATCACACCTGGGGTGCTAGGCTCTCAAGGTTTTCAAAGATTCAAGTCAACTACAAGGTATGTAATTCTAGCCATATTTTATGTTAAAAGTTCCCTATGTATGATAGATAGGTTTATGAACCTTAGAAATCATATTTTGCATGTATTTTAGACAAACATAGATCCAAGGTTTTCTAGGGTTGCATGTACACTTTGGGGTCTTTAAATGCTCATAACCCATCAGTGGTATCAGAGCCTAGGCTTGTTTGTTGATACTTGATGCAAAATAGTGTAAAAATTGAATTTTTTAAGTTTTCTGCACAGGGGACTTGACGAGTCCAAGTGAAACTGCAACCAACTCGGCGAGTCAGTTCATGTACTCGACGAGTTGGCCAGGAAGAGTGCAGAATTTCGATTTTTGTTGCTGGAAATGGACTAGAAACATTACACTAAACTATTTTGGTGTTATAAAACTTGTTTTAGATGGTGTGATGGTTGTTCTAATCCACTTTCAATGGCTAATATCGAAATTACATGATTATATGTGTTCATATGTTCTTGAAATTTTGATATGAATGTTCATGCTCTTATGAGTTCTTGATAGAGTCCATAACTTTATGTGTTTTAATGGAGTCCATAACTTGCTCTCAAGTTATGGATAACCAAAAGTCACTTTGTATTAAATCCATTAAAAGAACACATAAGTTACAAAAATTAAGAGTCTTCATTTTAATAACTCCTAAGTTATAAATTGAAGAGTTTTGTAAAGTTACAAAACTTGCCCTCAAGTTTTGGAACATGTAAAGTTATCTTAATAAACTTTAGTTCCAACCCTTATATTTTTAATTGTTAAAAATCAACCCTTATACTTTATAATATTATAAGTTCATAATATATATATATATATATATATATATATATATATATATATATATATATATATAAGATCAAGTCGTCTTACCGTTAGTAGGTCTCATTCACGAAACCGGTCTATAAGGGGGGTATAAGGTTGGTGCCTATAAAATGACAGCTTAATGGGTGTCCATTCTCACCCACCGCTTTCTTGATCGATGGAGGGTCGTTAGCCGGACGGGTAGGACAAGGACTTATAAAATTCTCATTAAAAGTATAATGATTATTATAAAGTAACTAAATATTTTATTAAATTCCCAATCTTAGTTACTTTAGGAAAATGTGAATAAGGTGCTAGTCTATGAAATAATACTTTACACTTTGTTTAAGTCGTTAGTGGAGTGTGTGTGGTTAACCAACACACTAACTTGGACTTAACAAAGTAGGTAAAGGGTGACTTAAGGTTTATTATAGGTCGATGGAGCGCGTGTGGTTAACCGGCACATCGATTGAGTGATAAAAATTTGTAACACCCAGAATCAGAAAGACTAAGAAAGGAAAGGAAACCCTAAGTCAGAAGGTCAACTCGTCGAGTCCAGGGAGGATCTCGACGAGTCGGAGCGGGATCCAGGGGATCGATTAAGTAACCGACTCGGCGAGTCGGCAAAGAGGACTCGGCGAGTACGGTCTAAAGAGGGAAACCCTAAATCCGGGACTTTGTGCACTATTTAAGCATCTCATTCTCTCCCTTAGGGTTCCTTATAGCATCTCTTATCCAGAATACGAAACCCTAAGCCTCCATTGTTGCACATTCAATCTTTGTTGCCATTTTGGGTAATTTGAAGGAAGAAGGAAGAAGGGAACCATTGGGGATTCAAGGATTGGCAGTAGATCCAGAGTTTGTGGGATTTTCCAGAGCATTTGAAGGTAATGAGTCGCTACCTTCACTCTTTTGCATATAGATCAACCTTTAGCATGGGATTTGAGGGTTTTAGGGCAAGTTTAAGAACCATTTCGAGTTATAAGCCCAGATCTGAAGTTGCTACTTCAGATCTAAGTGTATATTGGCCTAGAGAATCATAAAGCATCAGTCTATGGGTTGATTGTAAAGCCTTTGTGTCTTAAACCCTATTTTATAGTGTTTTGAGCCTAGATCTCCTTAGCTACACGTAAAGTTTTCCACTTTACGTGAGGAATAGGCTTTAGAAGAATGGATCTACAGTTTGGAGTTCATGCATGACTCAAAAGCCTCTGAATATATGAAGGATTGAATAGACTCAACAAGTCCTTCGAGTGGACTCGGCAAGTAGTATGAAGATGGAGATGAACTCGACGAGTTGGATGAACAACTCGGCGAGTCTGTGGAAGATTGCCTTGGACTCGGCGAGTCGGTTCTTGGACTCGGTGAGTCAAGTCGCGAAACCCCAAACCCTTCGAGTTAAGACTCGGATCAGTGAGTTGAGTGAGGACTCAGTGAGTTGGACAGGACAGGACGCGGTAATCGGTAGACTCAGCGAGTCAGGGGCTGACTGGGCGAGTCGAGTTGTGAATGAAAGGATTCTGAGCGTATGAACTCGGCGAGTCAGTAGGTATACTCGACGAGTAGGTTTGACCTGGAAGGTTGACTTTGACCAGGACTTTGACTTTGACCAGGGTGGACTTAGTTGACTTTCGGAGGGCGGTAGACTAAGTGTTATATTGATATTGGTAGCTCAGGGAGCTAGTGGAGCAGCAGTTCAGAGAGAGTTGTCAGACAGTGGCCAGAGGGATTACCAGCAAGTTCAGCAGTACCAGGTGAGTTTCCCTTTGTGTGGATGGGTCTAAGGCCACAATGCCGGCCCATGTAGTTACGAGTAGGAAGACCCGGGGGATAGCCCTAGGCACTGTATGCTAGTATGATATTTGGGACCAAGGTCCATTGATAGCGGGTGGGTGCCCAGAAATGGTTTGCATGATAGAGTATACTTATTGTCTGTGTGATACTTGTATGAGCCTGGTAGGGAGCTGAGTACGGGCGAGGTTTCGTATCTCACCAACAACAGAGTGTGGACAGGGTTCCATATCTCATTAGTAGCAAAGCAGGAGCGAGGCCCAAGTTAGGAAAAGAGTGAGTGTGGGTCAGGCCCGTATCTCACTATCAGTAGGAGTGTGGACGGGGTTCCATGACTCAACAGTAGCAGGACAGGGGAGAGGCCCAAGATAGGCGAGGCCTTAGAACCGAATTCAGTAGTATTGTTTAGCTTATGTGTTGTGATATGTTTATGTGTTAGTATATGTTAGTGGACGAGGCCCAGTGACAGGCGAGGCCTAAGTAAAATAGATCTGTACCCGAGCGAGGCTCGAAGCCAGGCGGGGCCTGTTGTTGCGGGCGAGGCCAGAGGTAGAGGGCGAGGCCCGAGGTAGAGGGCGCGACCCAATACTTGTGGTTTGCGATTATGTGTTTGGTATGTGGTAGGTTGGGGAACTCACTAAGCTTCGTGCTTACGGTTTTCAGTTTTGGTTTCTGGTACTTCCGGTAGCGAAGGGAAGAGCTCGGGGTGATCGCATGGCACACACCATAGATTAGACAGCCTGGGAATGTTTTACTCTAATAATGAAAATATGTTTTGGAATTAATACTCTGATTAAGTTATTGATTGATAAATGTGTTTTAAGTAATGTTTTATAAAAGAATTTTTTAGTCTTGAAAATTGGGACGTTACAACATTAAGGGAACCAAGTGATTTGCATGGTTACTTCATACCTCGTTTTGTGATCCTCGGTATCCCAGTCACAAAACTTGGAGGGCACACTTGAGATTGAAACATGCCTTTGAAAAGTTCATTGAATCTCAAAAGAATCTAGGAATTTCTAAAAACCAATGAAAACCTAATATTTATATTTCGTTTTTCATGGTAGAAATTGGTGAATCGTCATTCACCTACCTTTCAAATAAGCTATAGCTTAGATTACGACATCCGTCTTCTAAGTTATGATATATTGTGATTGGATCCTAGCCTTAATATTACATTTGGGTGTTTTATTAAGGACTATCTTTATATATAAACTAAACGTGTTCTCTTCTTTTCAGACGTCTTCCAACAACACTTCTTCTGGCTCAAACCCTACTGGCTCCTTTTCCCTCATGAACCTATGTGGGAGGGTCATCTTCGATGGTTCCAACTTTATGGATTGGATCCGGAACATCAAGATGGTGACTCGCTACGATGACAAGGAATATATCCTCGATAAGGAGCTAAAGGAGATCGATGAGTCCACTGCTACTCCCCAGGAGATCGCTGACTTCCGGACTCATGAAAGAGATGCAACCAAAGTGACATGCATCATGATAGCCACCATGACAGCTGAACTCCAGAAGTCCTATAAGGACTACTACCCTTTTGAGATGCACCAAGATATGATGGAAAGATACCATCAGAGTGCTCGTCAAGAGCGGTATGAAATAATCTCTTTCATGATAACAACCAGGATGAAGTATGGAGAATCCGTCACGAGCCACACACAGAAAATGCAAAGGTATATGGATCGTTTGCTAAAGATTAATGTGAACTTTCCCGAGGAGCTAGCAATAGATATCATTTTGCACACCTTACCCTCTGTTATGATCAATTCCGCAGGACATACCACACGAATAAGGAAGAAGTCACACTTAGAAAACTTCAAGGACTCCTAAAGACCACAGAAACAGGTCTTAAAGGTAAGTCGGTTGTTACCACTCCTACTCCTACTCCAAACTCTGCCCCTGTCTTGGCAATCGGGAAAGGTAGAGGGAAGAAGAGGAAGAGCCCTTCAAAGGGTACCAAGGGTAATACCCTTGATGGCTCTTCTTCAAGTGGAACCAAGAAAGGTTTCGTCACTCCTTCTTCTGGCCCAAAAGAGGCTGAATGCTTCTATTACCATGAAAAGTCGCATTGGAAGCGGAACTGCCCAAAGTACCAGCAAGATGTGAAGGATGGGAAAGTCAAACCCAACCATGCAGGTATTTACACTATTCTATCTAATAAATCACCCTATTCTAACTCTTGGGTCCTTGATACCGGTTGTGGTATTCATATATGTTCTAATTTGCAGGGACTAAGAAGAATTGAGAATGTGGAGCATGGAAAGATAAACTTGATCATGGGGAATAGGAAAGCTTCACCTGTCACCAAGATTGGAGTTTATTCTTTGTTCCTAAGTAGTGGGTTTACTTTATATTTGAATAAATGTTGTTATTCGCCGGAAATGGCAAGAAATATTATTTCCTTTCATGCTTTGTACAAACAAGGGTTTACCTTTTCTTTTGTTAATGAAATTGGTGCAATAAATGCTTTCTATAATAATGTTCTTTATTTTAAAGCATTACCTTGTGATAGTGTGTATGAAGCTGTGTCTGTTGTAAATAACCAAGGAAATAATGTGTTGTGTATTGATTCTTCTAGTAATAATAACTTGGATAAAGCATCATTATGTCACTATCATCTTGGACATGTGAGCAAGAAACACATAGGCCAGCTCCAAAAGGATGGAGTCTTGGAGTCATTTGACCTAAAGTCAGATGATAGTTGTGAATCATGCTTACATGGAAAAATGACAAAGTCACCCTTCACTGGTTCTTGTGCTATGGGTGAAGGTTTGTTGGATCTGGTACACACATATGTGTGTGGACCCTCCAAATCTGCCATAAGGGATGCTAATCGTTATTATTTGACTTTTATTGATGATTAATGTAGATATGGATATGTCTATTTAATCAAGCATAAGTCAGAGACTTTTGAAAGGTTTAAAGAGTTTAAACAGGAAGTTGAGAATCAATTGGGCAGGAACATTAAGATGCTTCGATCCGATCATGGTGGTGAGTATCTTAGTATAGAGTTCCTCGACTATCTTAAGTAATCTGGGATTATCTTACAATTGACACCTCCCAGGACACCACAACTTAATGGTGTACCTGAGAGGCGTAATTGTAACCTGTTTGATATGGTTCGTTCCATGATGAGTCGAGCTTCGCTACCAATCTTATTTTGGGGGTATGCCTTAGAGACTGCCGCCCATATCCTTAATCTGGTCCCTACAAAAAAGTTGCCAAAACTCCTCATGAGATGTGGACTGGTAAAGTTCCCAAACTAGACCACATCAAGATTTGGGGTTGCGAGGCTTTCATGAGGCGCGACACTCATGATAAGCTGGAACCTCAAAGTGAGAGGTGTATTTTCATCGGCTACCCACAAAAATCCTTTGGTTACCTCTTCTACAGACCTAGTGAGAATGTGGTCTTTGTAGCAAGGAGGGGTGTCTTTCGAGAGAGAGAGAGAGAGTTCATAAGCCAAGGAAACAGTGGGAGTCAAATTGACCTTGAAGAAATTCAAGAGTCAAGTGGTGAAGGAACTTCAAACCCTAGCACTCAACTTGAGGAGGAAACTCATGTTGAGCCAATTGACGAGTCTGTACCTCTGAGGCGTTCCACAAGGGTTAAGAATGCACCTGAGCACTACCATGGTTTCCATATTACTGCGAAAGGTGAGACACTTATCAGTGATGAGACATTGGTAAGTCTTGATGAACCTAAAAACTACGCGGAAGCCATGGCAGGGCCTGAGTCTGCTAAATGGAAAGAGGCAATGGACAGCGAGATACAGTCCATGTATGAAAATCAAGTTTGGAACTTGGTTGACAATGTACCAGGTCGTAAGACAGTTGGGTGCAAATGTATCTTCAAGAAGAAGACCGACATGGATGGTAATGTACATACGTATAAGGCGCGACTAGTTGCAAAGGGCTTTTCTCAAACTCCGGGAGTTGATTATGATGAGACCTTTTCACCAGTAGCAAAGATTAAGTCCATTAGGGCCCTGTTAGCTATTGCTGCATTTCATGATTATGAGATATGGAAAATGGATGTCAAAACCACCTTCGTTAATGGAAGTTTGGCCGAGGATGTTTACATGAGTCAGCCAGAGGGTTTTGTTAGTACAGAATACCCTAATAGAGTGTGTAAGCTAGAGAAATCCATTTATGGGTTGAAACAGGCACCTCGCAGATGGAATCTTTGCTTTGATGAGAAAGTCAAAGAGTTTGGCTTTTCGAGGAGTGAAGATGAATCTTGTGTCTATGTCAAGGCTAGTGGGAGGATAGTTAGCATTTTGGTACTGTATGTGGATGATATACTACTCATAGGAAATGACATCCCAACCTTATAGGAAGTGAAGTCCTGGCTTGGGAAGTGTTTCTCTATGAAAGAACTAGGAGAACCTGCCTATATTCTAGGGATAAGGATTCCGAGAGACCGGAGTAAAAGACTAATTGGACTTAGTTAGAGTACCTACTTGGATAAGGTGCTGAAGAGGTTCAGTATGCAAGATTCCAAGAAAGAAGAGTTACCCATCCAGAGTAACGGTAGACTGAGTAAAACTCAGAGCCCCAAGTACAGAGGCTGAGATAGCAGAAATGAGTTGAGTACCTTATGCTTTTGCAGTAGGCTCGATCATGTATGCTATGACCTGCACTCGTCCTGATGTGCCCTTCTCTTTGAGCATGGTTAGCAGATATCAGGGGAACCCTGACAAGGCTCACTGGACTGCGGTAAAGAATATCCTCAAGTACCTGCGGAGGACTAAGGATTGGGTACTTACCCTCGGTGGAGTGATTACTTGAGAGTTGTAGGGTGTAGTGATGCTAGCTTCCACAATGATAGGGATAATTTCCGCTCTCAGTCAGGCTAGGTCTTTACCTTAAATGGAGGAGCAATCACTTGGAAGAGTTCCAAGTAGGAAATAATGGCTGATTCAACTTGCGAATCAGATTATATATCAGCAAGCGAGGCAGCAAAGGAGGTGATATGGCTGAAGAACTTCATTGGAGACCTTGGAGTTGTACCAGCTATAAAGGAGCCAATGGAAATTTTTTGTGATTGTGAAAGTGTAGTTGCCTTAGCCAAGGAACCAAGGGATCACAGGAGATCCAGAAACATCGATAGAAAATACCATTTCACCAGACATCGAATAGAAGAAGAACTCCTTGTGGAAAAGAGGGTATCATCGGATGAGAACCCATCAGATCCCCTCACGAAGGGACTGAGTCGGGTTGAGCATCTCCAACATGCTCAGAACATAGGGCTGAAGGATGATATTAGTTTTAGTAGTTAGATAATTTTGAAATTTGTAAAGTGTAATTGACATTTGATGATGAATAAAAGATGTGTTTATTTATGAGTAAAGTGTTGTTGTCTTTTGTCAATCGCTTACTATATTTCTTTTGCATGTTTTGACTTCCAGAATAATTATGTTTGGTGTATCATATTATTCGAATTCTCCACAGTCGGTCATATGTTGGAAGTAGGTATGAATCAAGACTGTCATGAGTTGGTTGCAGAGGTCTAAGTTGTTGGACATGGCTACAACACTCATGAGTGTTCATAAGTTCTGAGCATTGGATTCAACCCACGCTCACTGGTATCACTTCATGGAATTTATCTCGAGTGATCGTGAGATAGTAATATAATATAAGTCTTCAAACCTAGAGATATGACTTGTTGCCTATGAGTTGGTTATGCATTGATCATACAAAAGCGCATTGGTAACTCGATGTTATAAAACGTGCTTTTGTGTGTGATTCAACAAGTAGTAGAACAAGCATATGAGTCAAAGTTTATCTGTTCCTTCTTGGATTAGAAGCGATATATGGGCCTCTCGATGATTTTGTTTTGACCTATGTACCGGGCCCGGTCAGAACTAAGTTGACGTGTTCAATTAAGTTCTTTGTCAAACAAATCGGAAATCGGGAAACAAATAACTGGACAATAAGTAAGACATTGTTCCATGCATATGTCCGACTGATATCTAGAATAGAGGATTATATGATCACTTATCTTAAATGGCGTATCATCATCTTCTCAGTTCCAAGAGACCTTGAAAGAGCTACGATTGCTGCTTGGTTCATGAAGTCATGTAAACCCTAAAGCTTTTGATCTAGTTTGTCTAATGAACCCTAAAGCTTTGGATCTAGTTTGTCTGATGAACATGCAATAATCATCCAAAGCTCATAGACCCTAGATCTAGCATACAATAAACGAATTAACATATGAATTAGGGTTTAGATCTTACCTTGATTGTTATGTAGCAATAAAAATCTCAATTCCTCTTGATCTTGACCTTTGAAAGCTTAGTGCCTCAAATGTTGCACCTCTAATGGAGTCACAAACACCATGAGCAACAAGATGAATAAGGAGAGAGGGAGGAGGCACCAAAAACGTCCTAGAACCCTTAGGGATTACTTCACCACGTTTTTGGGGCCTTAGGGGTTCCTTATATAGGTAGGCTATTAGGGTTTTCAACCAGGAAACCCTAATCTGACTACTTAGACCCTAAACAGCCCATGGACTCCTTCCTTAGAATAATATGATTTTTCTTTTAATATATTAATCATATAATATATTAATAAATCATAATTAGTCCTCTTTCTCCTTAGTTCATCCTATCAGTTGCTATCGTGAAGGCAACCCAAAAGGACCATGCTCACAATCGGGTCAAGTACATACCAAAATAGTTATGGGCTTAGACACCTAATCCAATAGAATCGCACTTGGATAAGTCTAAGAACTATATTGCGTATGACTTCGGAACCTGATCAACAATCGTAGGTTTCAAAAGCCGTTGTCGAACTCTGATCATATCAGAAACGTGTCCTTTAGATAAGGGATCATATATTCCTCCATTCTAGATATCGTATAGACATGAAACATCGATTATAATCATTCTCTCAGTCTATCTGTTGTTTCCTGATTTCCGATTTATAAATCACTTTTTTCACTCAAAACCTACATGCTTAAGCAGGGGCGCTTAACTTCAACCTTTATTGGTTAAGACATAGGTTTCCTGGATACATTTCAGGTTTAGGCTGCTAAACATATCGTATCCCTCAAACTAAATGGGGTTATGTTTTTGTTCCATGATTTCACTAAAATAAGGGAAGCCACAAATGCACTATAACGTGTATTGGCTCAACTAAACATTTGAGCTCTTATCGGATCATCCCATGCAACACTAGCAACTACAGTTCAAATTATTAATACTAGATTCAATTATTAGAAATTTCAATTTTCAAATTTTATCATTATCTAGCAGTTTACTTTTTCTACCCCTACCCCACATTTATTTCATACAATGCCCTCATTGTATGCCTAGGATAAATCAAAATTAAGAAAAGGGAGAAAAAGGAACAGCCTCCCCTGGGATAGCGGCGTAAGCATCTCCAAAAGTGTGGAAAACGTGCATCTCGAATATGGAATCTGAGAAATAGAAACTTGGATCTTGAACACGCGAGATGAGGAATGTACCGGCAAAACATGAAATCGAGCCTTCAATCTTCTACAAATGTGGTGGAAATCTCTAAAATAGAACGAACAATGTAGGAAAGCATACGCCACATTGTATGGTAGTGAAAATGAACCATAATAATCTTCTGAATATTCCCCAAAATGAATAGTGGTAAACCACACAATGAATATGGAAAAATATAACTGCTTTTTGTGGAAAATAAAAATTCACAACGTGAATGCACTAAAACTCACGACGTGAACTCGTTGTGAAGCGGGTTCTAGAAGATCTTCATATGCGGACTCATGAGGTGAACTTTAACAAGTTCACGACGTGAAAACTGGAACATCAGAAATATTTTTCTTCCAACTTCACTTTTAATTCTTGAATTCCACCCATGTCTTAACGTATTAAGACTCTTCTATCTAACTTTCTTCTCACTTGACTCACCCCACACTTAATTTGAAATATGGGTCTCGACTCTCGACTTTAAACACTCCCGGCTAAACACATACACACTCATATCTCGATATCCTTTTTATGAGCTCCTAGCAATTCTGAGAAATAACAACCAAAGAAGAATAAAAGTAACATAATATCTTAAATTTTTTTACAATCCCAACAAAATAAAACAAAACAAAACAAAATAAAAACAAACCAAAACAAACCAAACAAAATAAAAAATAAACAGACACTCAATCATCCTCCTCCTCATCGTTCGCTCCGCTCGTGCCCGCTCCGTCACCTCCACATCCGCCATACTCCGTCTACCTCGGGCAAATCGGGTAATGATACCCCAAATGAGGTGGCTACTCCACCCCAAGGTGTCGGACAACGTTCTCCATAGTACCTCCAATCCAATTGACACTCAACGATAACTGGTCAAAATATCCAGCCATATCACCCCCAAAAGGTGTACCGATCATGGAGGCGGGTGGATACATTGGCTGTCCTCTTTCTCCTCTTCCTCTTACGTTCCTACGCCTCGGCCGTGGTTGTGGTTCAGGTTGGTCGGCCGGATCCTCCTCATCATCATCAGCTCGAAGAATTCCCCAATGTGTCCCATAATTTTTTACCACCCTCATTGTTTCCAGATACCCCATACTAAACTCATTCCCCTTAATACATGTTAGAGAACGAGTGATGTCAGGAACAAAGAGGCGATAAGATCAGGCCAATCATTTAACAAAATGCCCTCCACAAATGGGGCTTCCGGGACGAGCACTTGTTGCATAGTCCGCCAAATACCGGGCCAAGAAATATGGAATATTGCAGCAAACACCTGGTTGTAAGATGCACCATAAAAAGAACAAGTTACTTTTAGTAACTTTATCACCGTGACGTTTATGATGAATGGAGAAGGTGATTAAGCGATGGATGAGGTGGTGTATCGGGTTTTTGATGCTACTCTGGGAGATACACCAGAATTAAACACACCAGCGGCAATGTTGCTCCAAAACTCCGGCCCCGAAACCCCATCCACATACACCCGCGTGGCGTCCCTCAAAAATAAAACAAACTCATGAGTGATGGTCTCATGAGCTTCATACAGCCCCATACAGCGAGAAAACTCCACTAAACTGCACTCCCGATACTCCCCTCCTAAACGAAAGACCAAAGCTCGGGGAAAAGTAGCATCTCTGACATTGTCATGGAATGCCACCGTGGAAAAGAACTCCACGCAAAGCTCCTTATAAACACGTTCCTGGATGTTAAACAAGTTGAACCACCCATTGCATGTAAATTTAAATCCGTCCCCCAAAAAGATTATTGTTAGGTATTGGGACATCCTATCAACCAAGCCAACCTCCCTCAACCTTGCTCACTGAATAGTGGGAGCAACAACAAACTCCCAGTTGTAAAGCCATCCCAACCGAGTATTCCATCGCGTGTAAACATCCTGGGGTGTATTGGTTGGAAAGTTGTAAAATGGGTGTAAACTTGCAATCCCAAGAGGTATTTCCTTTCTAGGTGCCATCTCTGCAAAAACAAGGAACAAACACAGCCAAAACAAAAACCCAACAGTTTAGAAATAAAAGGAACAAAGAAACTGCATAGTCCAGAATTCACGTCGTGAATTCCTCAAAATTCACGGCGTGAGTTCGTAGTCAGATTCAATATTTGGTCTTGTTTCTGTACAAATCGGCCATGATAGTGATGGGGGTTTACTCCTATGACATTTTCAACCAATAATCAACTATATTCCAAGGGTAATTCACGAATCTTAGGACATATTTTATACAATTTAACAAATGAACAAACCCTAGCCCTAAATTCAACTATTAGAGCAAAAATTAAACATAGAATAGAAGAATCATTACCTTGTATGGATTTATTACGTAAGCATGCACGAAAATTGAGTATTGTCAGCCTAACTCGGAGCAAAGGAGGACCAAATTGCTTGTTCACTTCATGAGGATTAAAGAAATGAGAGCCAACTGGTTTCAAGGTTTGTATTCTATGGTCCCGTGCAATTCAAAACTCACGTCGTGAGTTTATTACAATTCACGTTGTGAATTTCGTCCGGGCTTAATATTGGCCAAGCACTCACGGATTGGTCTTGGGCCACTTAGTCTAATATAAAATGGCTAAACTGTATTATTGACTTATTATCCGGTTTATTCACGATTCACAACGTGAATTCTGAAGAAGTCAGGTCGTGAATTTTGTCTGGAAGGAAAAATATATACTAAATCAAATTTGACTTTTAACTAAATTCTCAATTATTACTACTTCCATTTTAGGGTCCCCACATTTAGTGTTTAATTATGTTATAAGCGAGTTGGATGATATGATCTATGTTTTTAAGACTAAAACACAAAAACTAAAAAGAAAATAAAAAAAAAATTGCAAACCAAACTCGGGTTGCCTCCCGAGAAGCGCTTCTTTTTCTTGGAGTCTTGAGTTGGACTCCGTGCATCCTACGTTGAATCGTCTGAAGAGTCTACCACTAGGATCTTCTGTTCCTTGAAATGCCTCTTGTAAGCTTGAACTCGTCTTTTGTACGCCTTTTTCGAATTTTCCTTTTTAGCTTTGACCTCATCTTCCTCAAGCTTGCGTTTGGTCCCTTTAGTTTCCTCCTTGCACTCCATACCATCCTTCTCCTCTTTCACTACTGGCTTTGTCACCTTTGAAGTAACCTCCTATTCATCACTTGTTATCTCATCATCTTCCTTGCTTACCCAAGAAGGTGGACTCTTTTAAGCAACGACTTCAACCAAATATGGAACATATGCTCTTGGTTTTGTTCTTTTGACTTGATGAACTGTCTTGATCTCTTCTTCCATAAGCTTTTCTAAATCATTGTCTTCATTAATGGTGAACACCTCTTCTTGAACATGATTCCTTTGAAAGCCATCTTCTATCCCAAAAATTTCTTTTTCATCACCAACCCTCAAGGTGAGCTTAGACTTGCGAATATCAACAAGAGCTCCAGCAGTGTTAAGTAATGGACGACCAAGGATAATTGGAACATTGGGATCTTCTTTCATATCCAACACTACAAAATCTATTGGAAAAACAAATTTTCCAATTTTTACTAAAATATCCTCCACAATGCCCCGGGGCTGTGTCACTGAACGGTTCGCCATGTGAATAGTCATTCGTGTAGCCTTCAACTTTTGAATATTCAACTTCTGATAAAATGAATAAGGCATCAAATTAATGCTAGCCCCAGAATCGGCTAAAGCATCAACCTTCATATTGTTACCAAACTCACATGGAAGGGTGAGGTGTCCAGGATCTCCCATCTTCTTAGGTATCTCTCCCAACACAGCTTTTGAGCTTTGCTCACTTAGAATCACCTTAGAACTTTTCTTCAGTTGTTGCCGAGTGTCTATCAAGTCTTGCAGTAATTTTTGATACTCGGGAATTTTGGATAAGTACTCGACACAGGGGGTATTAATCGGGATACCCTTCACATGCTTAACAAACTCTAGATGCTCTCTTTCCAGTGGACTAAGGGCAGCTCGGGAAGGAAACGGCAGAGGTGGTTGATAAACCGAAACAACTACAGAAATTTTCTGTTCATGACGGGCCCACGTCGTGAGCTTATATGGCTCACGTCGTGAGTTCGTCAATTCAGCAGTATCATGATTCTAGAGCTTGGGCTTCTTTGACTTTGTATCGGGCTGCTGTTGTTCAAATTCTAAGGCTTCTAAGAACTCAGAGATGGCCTCTTCTTCAGTATCTATGGCCATTACATGAGATTGGGCCTTCGTTTCGGGATTTTTCGGGGACAGCTTCTCATGAACCAGAGTGGCTAGTTGACCAAGTTGTACTTCAAGACTATTAATGGAGGCTTGTTGATTTTTTATTAAAGCTTGATGTTCTACCATCAATGCGTGATGATTTTTTTACCAAAGTTCTTTGTTCATTAATAGCAGAATCAGTAGCCTCGTGTCTCTTTTCCGAGGCTTCCATAAACTTCATCAACATGGTCTCTAGATCGGGTTTCTTCTCAGCTGGCGGCTGCTCCTTTTGGTAGAAGCCTTGACCTGTCTGCCTATACTTCTCTTCTATTTGCTTCTTATATTCTTCATATGGCAGCCAATCCTTCTTTGGTTTCCTCCAGTCTTCATCATACTTGTCCCCACTCGAGTAGCACACTTGAGCTGTTTTGTTCCCAAACTCATCTAAATTGCAGTCCTTGGTCAAGTGTGGACCATTACACCTCTTGCAACCAACTCTTATGGCATGAATTGAGTGGTCCATTTGTGTCAACCTCCGGTCCATATTATTTAGCATAGCTATCATGGCTGCTATTTCTTCAGTTTGTGCACCTCCACCGCCTTTGATTCCATCTTGCCTAGGGTTATGGTACTCACGAGAGTGCTTTGCGAATTCTTCAATTAACTCCTTGACCTCCCTTGGAATTTTCTTTGTCAAAGATCCTTGAGAATCAAGGAGTTGTCTTGTCATAACGTTGACCCATCATAGAAAATTGACATCTCTTGTTGCACATTAAGATCATGCTGAGGGCAGTTTCTGAGTAAGCCCTTGTACCGCTCCCATGCTTCGTATAATGACTCCCCCGGCTGTTGTTCAAAGTTGGCTATTGCCTTCTTGAGTTTAGCTATCTTGGATGGTGGGAAAAACTGGTCCAGAAATTGCTCACGCATTTGAGCCCAAGTGGTGATTGTACCCGGTGGAAGTGATTTTAACCACTCTTTAGCAGCTCCCTTGAAAGTAATGGGAAGCATCCTAAGCAAGACGGTGTTTCTGTTGACATTTGGGACATTAAAGTAATCTGCAATGTCATTGACTTCATCTAGATGCTTAAAAGCATCCTCATGATCTTTCCCATATGATGGGATATCCTTAAGTGCAGTCAAGATGTGCCCCTTCAGCTCAAATGTGGCAGTGGCAGGTATTGCGGGTTGGACTAAACTGAGACCCACATCTTCTCGGATCCGGTTCTTGTAAGCTCCCATGGACATCTCCTCAATGTCTGCCATCTCGTTCCTCGGCTCGTTTTCGGGTTCGCTCATATGTTCTTCAAATTCAGGCTCGGTATCGTATTCGGATTCGGTTTGGACGGGTATTTGATCGAAGTGTTCAAGCTTGCTCTTGTTCTTTGAGGATGAACTTGTCTCTCCTTTCTTCTTTCCCGACTTCCTTGAAAATGCTGACTTTAGTTCTTGCAATGGCGTCTTCTTATCAGTCTTTTTGTGAAGTGCAGCTTCTGGATCTTCAATCGGTGGCACCAAAGGCGTGTTAGAACCTCTGGTCATGAACTCCTGCAACTCGACAAAATAAAAACGTAAAACTGAACTAAAATAGGAAAATACTAAAAACTAAAAATCACAGCTCTCACGTCGTGAGTATATATAACTTGCGTCTTGAGTTCTGTGTCAGAAAATAAAATCAAAATATTTGTTGGATAATTAAAATGCTAATAAACTAATCTAATTAACTCAAAACTAATTAACTTTTTGCAGGTTTTATCCCATAAAAAGGATCGCTTAATCTAATGCAAATAAATAAACTAATAAACTGGCCGTTCCCCGGCAACGGCGCCAAAAACTTGATGTGCACGAAAGTACCCACTAATTTTAATATTTATAACCTAACAAACTTAGACTAACTATGCACTTATAGGCAGTGTACCTAGTCAGATTACAGTATAGCTTGGGTAAGTCGGGTATCGATCACAGGGAACGGTGTTATTAATTTATATATTCACTACTAAATTAATCTAATTATTAATAAGCTAAAAGGGTTTGTATCTAATTTTGCAAGTTTAGATGAACTTAATTCTTTATCAAAAACTCAATCAATAAACAAAATACTTCTGTTAGTTCGAATCCACTTTCACTCAATGGTTATACATTAGTTAAGATTATTACCGTTGGTTACCAATTTAAGAAGTATTAGCAGTTTAGTTCTAAACCTACTAATTATTAATCAATTCATGTAAATCTATGTATAGTCACACAATAGTTAACACAGAATCAATTATCAAATAAGATTGGAGCTATGAAGATTGATTAATCAAAACACAATTACAGTCATAATATGAGTTCTCTAACACAACTTAATTCAATGATTCAATTACTTATCTAAGATTGGTTTGATCTTAGCTCTAATAAACTAGTGTTCACTTTGTTATTAGGTATTCATATTCATGCAGATTTGTACTCACTAACTACACAGAACAAGAATTTAAAGCAATTAAATCATTAACTAAACATGCTAGGTAAAATCAATCAACACAAGCATATAACCAACAAATAAAGTCTAATCTAATGCATTCAAACCATGAGTTCCAGCTTCATCTAGCTAACAGAAGCAGCTAGATTTAGCTGGACATATTAACAACTAAATAATCAAAAGCTATAATCAAACACATGTTTAATGTACCAAGTTTATAAAGCAAATTATGAACTTCTTCTTCTTTGGTGTTGAAAACCACTTCCAGATCTCTTTTTCTTCTGAATTTCGCCTTCTGGAATCTCTTTCTTCTGCCAAAAGTCTATTCAATTCGTAATGGTCAAGGATACATATAGTTTCCCAATTTTAATAATTCACATCGTGAACAACAAAATATTCACGTCGTGAATACAAGATGACCGTGTTCGGCAAGGATTCCTTCACCCGCGTACATATCTTCTAGAACTTAAGCTCACGTCGTGAATCTTCCAGTTCTCACGATGTGAGAACGCTTTTCCCTGATTTTCTTGTCCTTTAATCTTTTAACTCCCAAAGTTTTTTCCTTTAACGTTTTTAGTCCCTTTTCTTCAAAATGTCTTCTTTTTGGCTGCAAATAACATTTAAACTCATAAGTACCATTATTCTAAACAAATTACCAACTTATATATAAAAATGTACTTAAATATTGCCTAAAAATAGGTATAAATATCGCAATATCAAAATACCCCACACTTGGGCTTTGCTTGCCCTCAAGCAAATTTAAACTTAACCTTTTATTACTAACATCACATAGAACAATCCGATTCCAGCTCAGCCATTATGCCAAGACCTCAACGCATGCATTTGTGTCTAAAATTTTCCTAAAATACCCCATACTTTAAATACTTACAATCTTCATAAACACCCGCCCACTTCTTTCGAACAATGCTCATTTTATGCAACCCTCCGAATCCATCCACAAAAATCTTACTTAACCTCAAAGTATTTTTGTAAAGCTACCCAAGCATAGATAAACTAGAGAATTACAACTTTAAGATACCAATACTCGGAGCTCTTGAATTCTTCACTTACTTGATAGTTTAATCTTGATTTCTTTGAATTCACTTCTTTCATGATTTCTGGCATCTTCAACTTTTGATTCCTTAGAACTTTGATCTTTGATCTTCATACTTTGATAGCTCCAAAATTCTTCAAGAATTCTTACTTTTCAGTAATTTCTCTCTCTTTTTTTTACATATATAACTCACTTTTTTCACTCAAAACCTACATGCTTAAGCAGAGGCGCTTAACTTCAACCTTTATTAGTTAAGACATAGCTTTCCTGGATACATTTCAGGTTTAGACTGCTAAACATATCGCATCCCTCAAACTAAGCAGGGTTATGTTTTTGTTCCATGATTTCACTAAAATAAGGGAGGCCACAAATGCAATATAACGTGTATTGGCTCAACTAAACATTTGAGCTTTTATCGGATCATCCCATGCAACACTAGCAACTACAGTTCAAATTATTAATACTAGATTCAATTATTAGAAATTTCAATTTTCAAATTTTACCATTATCTAGCAGTTTACTTTTTCTACCCCTACCCCACACTTATTTCATACAATGCCCTCATTGTATGCCCAGGATAAATCAAAATTAAGAAAATGGAGAAAAAGGAACAGACTCCCCTGGGATAGCGGCGTAAGCATCTCCAAAAGTTTGGAAAACGTGCATCTCGAATATGGACTCTGAGAAATAGAAACTTGGATCTTGAACACGCGGGGTGAGGAATGTACCGGCAAAACATGAAATCGAGCCTTCAATCTTCTACAAATGTGGTGGAAATCTTAAAAATAGAACGAACAATGTAGGAAAGCATACACCACATTGTATGGTAGTGAAAATGAACCATAATAATCTTCCGAATATTCCCCAAAATGAATAGTGGTAAACCACACAATGAATATGGCAAAATATAACTCCTTTTTGTGGAAAATAAAAATTCACGATGTGAATGCACTAAAACTCACGACGTGAACTCGTTGTAAAGCGGGTTCTGGAAGATCTTCATATGCGGACTCACGAGGTGAACTTTAACAAGTTCACGACGTGAAAACTGGAACATCAGAAATATTTTTCTTCCAACTTCACTTTTAATTCTTGAATTCCACCCATGTCTTAACATATTAAGACTCTTCTATCTAAATTTCTTCTCACTTGACTCACCCCACACTTAATTTAAAATATGGGTCTTGACTCTCGACTTTAAACACTCCCGGCAAAACACATACGCGCTCATATCTCAATATCCTTTTTATGAGCTCCTAGCAATTATGAGAAATAACAGCCAAAGAAGAATAAAAGTAACATAATATCTTAAAAGTTTTTACAATCCCAACAAAACAAAACAAAACAAAACAAAATAAAAACAAACCAAACAAAATAACAAAATAAACAGACACTCAATCATCCTTGGGAAAATTGGGTAATGATACCCCAAATGAGGTGGCTGCTCCACCCCAAGGTGTCAGACAACGTTCTCCATAGTACCTCCAATCCAATTGACACTCAACAATAACTGGTAAAAATATCCAGCCATATCACCCCCAAAAGGTGTACCGATCATGGAGGCGGGTGGATACATTGGCTGTCCTCTTTCTCCTCTTCCTCTTACGTTCTTGCGCCTCGGCCGTGGTTGTGGTTCAGGTTGGTCGGCCGGCTCCTCATCATCATCATCATCTCGAAGAATTCCCCAATGTGTCCCATAATTTCTCATTCATCATTCAATACAAGTTGTATGATTCCAAGCTTCTGTCCAATTGAAACTTGGGAGACAAAAATCTTTCCTTATTTGGTAAATTCTCGACATTACCACAAATAACATAACTAAGAATCACATCCATTTCAATATTGCTAAAAATAGAAATACACAAACATCAATTTTCATACATGTCATTGCAAGGAATTATAAATCAGACAAAAACTAAAATTTATTTTATTTATAAAAGGTGCGGAAAAACTTGTCCTTACAATGCAATTTCAAATGAAAATTATGCTATTTCATATTCTTAAACAATCTATCATACCTCTAAAAGTAGCAACTCCAAAAATCCGATCATCGAATCATGTGATCGAAATCCATTTCTTCGCGATCAGACTCATCTCACTTCTTCCTTTAAGCTTCCTCTCTTAGCTTCGATCCTACAAGACATCAAAATGGAATCTTATCACATCATGTATTAAGAATCTCCAAATGGGAACTTAATAGAGTTAGATAGTGGATTTTACCTGAAGCAGAGTCATACATCTTGACTCCCCCATCTCTCAGATCTCTCAGGTAGTCAGGGCAGTTTCGTAACTAATGCCCCCTCTTTTGGCAGTAGAAACATATGGATTCTTCTGGAATGGAACATGGGACTATCTTAGACTCAGCTTTTCTCTTGCGTAGTGAAAACTTTTCTGGACTTCCAATGTTGCCATTTCCCATAGAAGGACGGGACATTGATTTACCAGACAAATTTGCTTGACCAGTGCACCAAATTATCGTTGATTCAGTAGCAATAAGCAAATAAGTCAAATCAATGAGGGTTACATCGTGGTCCATCATATAGTACTCTCTAATGAACTCACTATATGATTCAGGAAGTAACTGAAGAGCCAAGTCAACAACTAACTTCCTTGAGACATCGACGCCTAACATTTCCAATCTGTCAATATGGAACTTCATATCCAAGACATGAACGCATACTGACTTTCCATCTTCGTGTCTTTTCACCAATAAGGCTTGAGTGACCTTGAACTTTTCAAGTCTTCGAACACGTGGGTCAGGGAGAATTATCGTAGGAGGTGGAGGAAGTGAAGCATGATTTCCATTTCCACAATCCAATCGTGGAACATCATCTTCATGTGGAAAACTTTTTCCAATGGATTCAGGAAGACCATAGTTGTCAGACTTTGACATCTACAAAATGGGAGAAATTTAAGTTAGTTGATTGGAATCCTTGATATAACACCTAAATGAAATATAAGGCTAGGATCCAACACAATATCCTACAATATGGAAGAGGGATGTCGTAATCCAAATTGCAGAACATTTGAAGGTAGGTAAATGACGATTTACCAATTTCCACCATGAAAAACGAAAATTGAAAATTAAGTTTTAAATGAATTGAAACTCCTAGATCTTTTGAGATTCATTGAACTTTTCAATGACATGTTTAAATCTCGAGTGTGCCCTTCGTTAGTGATTGGGATGCCGAGGATCACAAACAAGTTGTGGATATCCATGCAAATATACATGGTGCCGCCAATGTTACAGTCACCTAATCGATGTGCCGGTTAACCACACACACTCCATCGATCTATGAAAAACATCGAGTCACCCTTTACCACCTTTTCTTAGAGCCCAATTAGTGTTCCGTTTAACCACACACGCTCCACTAACGTATTAGCAAGGGTAAAAAGTGTAATTTCATGGAATAGCACCAACTCCACATTTTTCCTAAAGTAACTAAGATTTGGGAATTTATAAAATATTTAGTTACTTTGTATTTCATTATACTTATAATGGAAGATTGTGTCCTATCCTACCCGTTCAGCTAACGACCCTCCATTAGTCAAGAGTGCGGTGGGTAAAAGTGGATACCCAATGGCGGTCATTTTACAGTCCACTTCCTTAAACACCCCTTATAGACTAGCTTTGTGAATGAGGCCTATTAACGGTAAGACTGACTCTTTACTTATACATATATAATATTAGACTTTTAATTTTATATATAGTATAAGGGTGTATTTTAACCTTTTAAAATACTAAGTGGTGTAATTTAACAAAATTATACTTTTAATTTAATTAAATATAAACCATGTCATTATGGATTTATTAACTTTCTTTTAATTATACATTTAATTAACTTAATAAAACCATAAGGTGTAATTTGAACTTTTCAAACAACTAGGGTTTTAGAATTTAATATTTCAAAATTAAACTTTTTAATTAAATTTTAAATTCCAAAACATGAGGGTAAATTTTGAAACTTTTCAAAATATCTTTTAGATCAAATTTCAAAAATTATTAAATAGCATATAATTAATAATTATCACATAATTTGACCTAATCTATTTTCTTACGAGATAATTCAAATCAATTTACAAATAATTAATCTTTATGTTATAAAACAAGTAATTATCTTAAATTGAAAATTATCCATTAATTTGATTAGGATATCAATTACCATAATATAAAAATCTGATTTTAATTGGAAAAAACAATTTAAGGTAATTATCCAAAGCAAATTAAGGCAAAAATCTTGAAATTGAGCTGTCAGACTAAATTCATGAGGTGAACACACTATGTTCACAACATGAGTCTGGTTTAATTCGAAAATCTGCTCTCAGACTGAATTCACGAGGTGAACACACTGTGTTCACGACGTGAATCATGTTAGATTCGAAATTCGCATTTTTTCAGCTTTGAAGACTTAATTTTGCATCAAATACAATAGACAAACACCCTAGGCTCTGATACCACTGATGGGTTTTGAGCAAAACATCAATCATATGGTGTACATGCAAACCCTAAAGCTTTGGATCTAGTTTGTCTAATGAACATGCAATAATCATCCAAAGCTCATAAACCCTAGATCTAGCATACAATAAATGAATTAACATATGAATTAGGGTTTAGATCTTACCTTGATTGTTATGTAGCAACAATAATCTCAATTCCTCTTGATGTTGACCTTTTAAAGCTTAGTGCCTCGAATGTTGCACCTCTAATGGAGTCACAAACACCATGAGCAACAAGATGAACAAGGAGAGAGGGAGCAGGCACCAAAAACGTACTAGAACCCTTAGGGATTACTTCACCACGTTTTTGGGGCCTTAGGGGTTCCTTATATAGGTAGGCTATTAGGGTTTTCAACCAGGAAACCCTAATCTGACTACTTAGGCCCTAAGTAGCCCATTGACTCCCTAGGCTTGGACGAATTCTAATGGGTTTCCCCATAGATTTCGTCCACTCCAACTTCTATGGAGTCCATTAGCCCATTTATGCAACTATCTTATAATTACAATATCAGTCCCCTTTATTTAATTAATCTCTTTTAGCCACAAAATTAATTCTTATTAAGTCTTGACTAATATTAATTAAATAATATGATTTTTCTTTTAATATATTAATCATACAATATATTAATAAATCATAATTAATCCTCTTTCTCCTTAGTTCATCCTATCAGTTACTATGGTAAAGGCAACCCAAAAGGACCATGCTCACAATCGGGTCAAGTACATAACAAAATAGTTATGGGCTTAGACACCTAATCCAACAATTGTATGGTTCTACTTCAAGTAAGCTCATTATCTAACTCTATTAAGTTCCCATTTATTGTTTCTTATTACATGATGTAAAGTTACATTTTGATTTTCTACAGAATCAAAGATAACTAAGGAAATAACATGCTGAGTCTAATCATGAAGAAATGGATTTCATTCGCATGGTTCGATGATCAGAATTGTGAGTTGTTTAGGAGTTATGATAGATTGCTTACAAATATGTAGTAACATAGTTTTCATATGTATTTGTATTGTAAGGACAAGTTTTCCGCATTTTTATAAATATAGAATAAAATTTTTATTTTATCTTATTTATATTTCCTTGCAATGACATTTATGAAAATTAGTGTTTATATATTGTTAGCAATATAGAAAATGGATTTGATTCTTTCGTTTGTGGTAGTGTCATAATTTACCAAATAAGGGAAAGATTCTCAAGTTTCAATTAGACAGAAATTTGGGATCATGCAACTTGTATTGCATGATGAATGAGAATTTTTCATCTTTGGGAAATTAAGACTAATTCCTTGTTCACATACAGAGGTGAGTCAAGAGAAGGACTAGGGGTTCTAGTATAAATTGTTGTGTACTGGTTTAGGTCCACCACAAAGAACGATAAGGCTATTCAACGTGATTTACTAAAAGTTTAGTAAATATGGTTGTGCTTACAAGATTAAGTATAATTCTGAATCATTGGAAAAGTTTCAATGTATATCAGATCGAATAAGAAGAATCAATTAGGCAGAAAGATAAAAGTTTCTCCAATCTGAAAGGAAAGGTGAAGTACTTTAGTATCATGTTTTATGATCATCCTTATGATTATGGAACCATGTCACAATTGATCCTCTAAGGACACCTTAGTGTATTTTTATGACTAAGAAGAGGAATCATGAATTGATGAAATGGTTAAATCAATTAAGGTGAATCATACTTCGTTCCAAAATCAAGTCTTAGAGTCATATTCCAAGATTGTGCTTTGAGTGACATAATCTTAAGAAAGGTTTATAACACTTATCAAATGTATAGTAAAATGTTTTCTACTCTTGTACATTTGAAAGTGGTAAGTTGTGATGTTTTGGATAAAACAAAGATCATCTAAGACCGATTGTCAGAAGTGTCTGTCTTGATAAGAAACCGCACTAACTCTTGAATATTTGTTTGCCAAGTAATGTTTATTGACAAAGAGAATATTATATGTCAAGAGGTCAGTGGGAGTCTTAAAGATCTTGAAAAGTCTCAAGAACTAATCAAGAGTAAACTTATTGTTTATCACTAGCTCATGACTTGAGGTTTGTAACCTATCGTGTTGACATATTCTTGTTTTTGTGCCCATTCCAATTAATTTGATTATGCATGTGAGTTCTTTGAGTTCTCAATTGTTTGCATAAGCTCTTGGAAGAAATGGTAGGCCCTTGAGCTGCCAGGTGGCAATAGGTTAAGATTGAACAAGTTCAGTCCATATGAGTTTGGATTTATCACTAATCTTGTCTTGTGATTATGATTATGATAATTTCACATAGAAAGGAACACAGACACCATAAAGTCTAAGTGTCATAAGGCTTCTCTCCGCTTCATGAAAATGATTGTAAGGAAACACTTTCACTAAGTAGATTTTAAAGAGTTAGCAATTGTGATATTTGCATTCTCAAATTCGATTATGATTACAGATCCCTCTTCATAGTTTGAATTGTGAGAAATGGCAAAATGTTCAAACATTTGAGACTTATTTCTGTAAGTTCTAAAATTGTTTAGACACACATGTGAGCTATATAGGGAAAGATGTATGATTTTGAGAAGCCTAGATAAAGTCTTATTGAAGCGTCTTGTATCAAAAATCTAAACTTTGGTAAGAAAGCAACAAGTATTGATTTCTAGAAGTCCAACTTATTTCTGGATACATGTCAAAGCTAGTGGGAGTATAAGTGTTATGATAGTAAGATAATAATTATCATGCTAATGGGAACATAATTATTATGGTAAGTGTTGCGAGTTAGCAATGTTAATTAGAGAAAAAAAAACGTTTTAATTCGCAAAGTTGCAGAGTTTGAAAAGTTGTTTTTGCTATAAATAAGGGAGAGGAACTTATATTTCATTTCAATTTTAAAAGTTTAGATTGAAATTTTAATCAAATTTAGTCAAGGATATATATGAATGTTAATTTGGAATAGTTCAACATAAGGAAATTCTATGTATGAAAATATTATAGCAAGAGAATGGTAACGTATCATGTCTTTATGTAAGACACTATTGTTATATATATATATATATATATATATATATATATATATATATATATATATATATATATATATATATATATATATACTACTGAATTTATTTTTTGAATATAGTATATTAGATTAATTCGTCAATAAATAATAAAATATTAAATATAAAATATAATTAAGAGTAACAAAATGATACTGTTATAAAATGATAGGTTATAGCTAATCTGCAATATATATATATATATATATATATATATATATATATATATATATATATATATATATATATATATATGAAAATGATTTTTTTTATATTTTATATTAGGAAAAATAGCATAAAAGGCACTAACGTTACACTAAATTTCTAATTTGAAACTATATTTTTTGTCTCAAATTTAACACCATATTTCTAGATTGTTATAATTCTGACTACTTCACCGGTCAACATGGTTACCTGTTGATGTGACATGATGACGTGTCAGTTTTGATGACATGACATGCTGACGTGTCAAAATTGAATTTTTTTCCCACAAAAGACACTAAGTTTTTAGTTCTTTCGATTTTGTCACTAAGTTTATTTTTTTTTTTTCAATTTTGACACTCTATTTTGTGTTCCAAATCAAATATCATTTTTTTTCCAATTTTGTTTAATGTTCACAGTTTTCCATTTGAAATCATATAAATATTTTTTTAATACATTTTAAATTGTTTAGATA
Organism: Lactuca serriola; assembly: GCF_051521515.1. Classification (NCBI taxonomy): domain Eukaryota; kingdom Viridiplantae; phylum Streptophyta; class Magnoliopsida; order Asterales; family Asteraceae; genus Lactuca; species Lactuca serriola. The sequence continues at coordinate 2,728,317 of NC_136411.1, forward strand.
CTTTTTTTTTCATTTAAAAACCATATTTTTATATAAATACAAGTTTTTTAACATTCAAACTATAATGTTATGTGTGTCTATATAGTTAGTTTGGTTATCATGATATAACTAATACAATATTTATACATAACATTATACGTTGAATGTAAAAAAACCTTGTATTTATATAAAAATGTGGTTATTATATGAAAAAAATGCATTAATAAGGTTTAAAATGTAATAAAACAATATTTATAAGGTTTCAAACAGAAAATGGTCATATTGAACAAAAATAGAAAAAATGATGTTTGATTTGAAACAAAATAATTGAGTGTCAAAGTTGGAAAAAAAATTAAAAATAGCTTCAAAATTGAAATTGATGAAAACTTAATGTCTTTTGTGGGAAAAAATTTCACTTTTGACATGTCAACATGTCATGTCTGTATGCCACGTCATCATGTCACGTCACCAGGTAATTAGGTTGACCTGTCATAATTATAACAAATTGAAAAACACAGTGTCAAATTTGATACAAAAAAAAACATTGTGTCAAATTAGAATTTTAGTCTAAACTTATTATCATTTGTGATATTAACCATTTATTTTACTTAATATTTAAAAAAAAAATATTCAGGAGCCATTTATTATAAATGTTTTAAAATAAGTTTTGTAAATATTTAACCATAACAATAGCTAAAATTTATACTTAATCTAATAAATAAATTTTAAATTAATTAATCATAAAAATATCTAACAATAACATTAAATCAATAATTATATTTAATTTTATTAATGTGTACATTGCATATAGAGACCAACGCAAAATTTGATTACAATATATATTTATTTTATCATATTATTCTCTATATACAAATTTAACATCATAGTAATAGTCGGTTTAATCTATTTTATGTTAATTAGGCTAAATGGAGTCGATTCAATGAGGCTCAACACTTGCCGACGTGGAATCGGTGAACACCGTTCCACCAACTCGACATGCCGAGTTCGGTGGGCAAATTTGGTACGATTGTGCCGATGAGAGAGAGAGAGAGAGAGAGAGAGAGAGAGAGAATATTTGAATTTGAAATGTTATTTTTTTAAAATAATACCGATTTTATATAAAATAGTCAATTTTTTTACCTACTTTTCAGCCTATATAAATACCACTCACTACCATATTTTATAACACAATACAATCTTCCATTTTTCACTCAGTAATTCATCATATTTGTGAAAAAGTGGCTTCCCCTTCCAACCCAAGAACTTAAAAAACTTGCAAGAAAAATAGCCAAATCACAAACCCAATCTCACACTCATCACCTATCTTCATCAACATCAAAGTTGTTGTCCTATTTATTCACCTCCTAATTTCCATTATCCCGGTGATACTACCCATATCCTATCCAAACCCGACCGCAATTCCAAACTTAATCACAATTCCAAACTCATTCTCAATTCCACCCTCAAATGCAATTCCAATCTCAAGTCCAATCCAAAATGGAAAATGAGTTCAATCCATATGACTATTTTCTTGACTCATCATTCCAATTCCAATTCCAAACCCAAACCTAATTCCAAAATCACTCAAAACTCGAAGTCGTACCCAAAATGGATTTCAAGCCGGAAGCGATTCAATTGGAACCGAAGAAAAAAGTAAAGGCACCACTCAAGCAATGGACAACAAAGGAAGAAATGATGTTGGGTCGTGCGTGAGTAGATGTTACGAATCCAAAGGTCTGGAAAAACCAAGATTCACCAACTTTTTTTCAGAAATTAGTAGGTGTTTTCTCGCGAAAATGAATCATGGAGACTACAAAAATAAAGATCAAATTTACTCGAAGTGGAGGAACATTAACAAACTTGTTATGGAATTTAATGCAGTATTTTCAACTATGAAGTGACAATGACAAAGTGGTGCAAACGATGAAACAATGTTGCAAAAAGCTCTTGCACTTTACCAAAGTCAAAAAATGTCACTTTTCAAATTTCTTCATGTTTGGAATGTTGTCAAGATGCCGAAAAAATGGCAAGATATCAAAAGTTCGGAAACATTCATGGGTGGTTCTTCTAAAAGAATCAAAACTTTCGAAACCACTCATAGTCAATCGTCGAATACACATGTCAGGATTGACCTCAATGATGAGGAGCCATTGAGGTTCCAAGAGACATTCGTCTCATGGGAAGAGACCAAGCTAAATGAAAGGGTAAATGGATGACAAGTGGATCGGGTGACATCGAACATTTAACAAGCAAAATGGACAACTTGAAGTCGACGTTGGAGCAATACTTCAGTGTCGCAAAAGAGAAGGAAAAAATTATGCCATGACGATCTTAACAAAAAAAATATTAGTAACCTTATCGCACACGACAAAAGAAATGACGTTAAAGACCAAAGAGAAGATTGCGAAAAAAATATAATATGTAGGTTTCATGATATAAATTTCTAAGTTTCGTAATTTTAAATTCTATGTTGTATTTTTTTTAGGTGTGTTGTAATTTTCTTTTTAATTAAATGAAATTTTAGTTTTTATAAAAATAATTTGTCTAATTTGTTTATTTTTTATAGTAATTAATTTAAAAAAAATTAACATGACAAACGTGATAGCCCATGCTTTCTTATTGACAAATTTAAAAAACAGTATAACAAATCATATGTGACTCTATGTGTACTATGACAATTATCACGCCTCTCTCTAGCCTTAAGTATTTATTTCCATAAGTCATTCAACATTAGAGCATGTACAACAAATATTCATATCTCATTTGAGACGTTATTGTCAAAGATAATTATTTAAATAAAACTCGAAGTTGATGTGAGACATAATTTCTTTAGGAGTGTCATCATTCAAGTTTTAGAAGAATCTTATTCGGCGACAGATGATAAACCATTGTTCTATGTAGTTTGGTCCCCATAATTAGAATTTAAGGTATGAAATGGGAAATGGCATTTCGCTTTCTAAAGACAAATGGTTGAATCACATCCCCATTTCATCAACGCCTATCCAAGTGTATAATTTCAACAAATAAAATGAGTATAATAATTGAATTAGACACACTTTGATAGAAATGTGACCACTATGAAAAAAGATATTGATTTTGATCTGAACTCAAATTAAGTTTATTAACTATTTGTTTTGTCGTAAGATGAGGTAAAACTACTTTGGAAAACCAAAAAATAGATTGGGTTAATATTATAAAAGTAGTCAACGAATATATAGATAAATTTTACTGTCTACAAAACTAATGTATAAATTTTAAAGATGATAAAAGATGACTACTTTTCACAACAGTTTTAATCGGTATTGATTTAAGTATTAATGTTGAAATCGGTCCTTAATTTAATGTTCTAAGTATTTATCTAATCATTAATTCTTTTGATTTTTTATTAAACTTATAAAGCCCTTTGTTTTTTTTTTTTTTTTTTTTTTTTTTTTTTTTTTTTTTGAAACATCAAACTATCATATTAGAATTCTAATGTAATCCTAAACAATATTTATATCTCTTAGTGAGACTTGAAACCATTACCTCTTATTTGAAAGAGTCATTCTTTACCATTAGATCAAAAACCATTTGATGTTTGTTTATCATGTTTGCATTATATTTTATAATATGTTATAACAAATATTTAGTAATCCATTTTGACATTTTAAAATATTTTAAGTTGTTTACAATTTCATTGTTTACTTTGTTCGTATATGTTTTTAAAAATTTTATATTTATTTCATTTTATATGTTTTTCACAATTTATACATATTTTTACATGTTTTTCACTTTGTGGAACTGTTCATAATGTTTGGTCAATCACACAAAATATTTTAAATATTTTGACAAGAAAATCGGTGAAACATTTTGTTAAAAACAAAATTTTTTTTGACATTTTAGTAATGTGATATTTACTATTTTGTTTAATAAAAAATTCTCGGATTCTATGAAAGGAGATAGAGTTTAATACTATACTAACTTGTTTCAAGTTATTCATTTCCATATTACAATTATGGACCTTAAGATTGTTGGATTAAGGAATCCAAACTGATAACTAAATTGGTATATACTTGTAATTAGAAACAAAATCTTCTTTTAAGTTTCCCTCATAACTAGTAACCGAATAGAATGACATTTGGACATAGAGGATAGTTTGTTACTTTATTATATGAATAATAAATTAACTGGAAATGATTTATTAATATATTATATGATTAATATATTAATTATAAATAGTAATAATTAATTAAAAATTAATCAGAATTCATCTGGATTTAATTATAAGTTAATTAGAATTAATTAAATGTGCGAGGACTTAAGTTGTAACTGTTCAAAAGTTGAACACCTGAGAGGTTCCAGAACCTTCCCCAGGCAGACGGTTTTGGCTAGCCCCTATTAGGATTTCTGGAAGCCTCCTCAAGATAAGGAAACTGGATAACCACCCATTTGAAATAACATTATTTTATTCAGGATTACGGTTTTTAGTGTTTTTCTATCATCTATAAATAGGACCCCTTGAGTGCTATATTTTCATCAATCACTCTTAGTAAAAGGATAGTCGGATTTTTTGTTCTCTCATTCTCTGCCATCTTGTCTTCTAGTTGCTAAGGTTTGACTGCAAACCATTAGACTGAAAGGAGTGGGAGGGAAGCTTCCCTCACTTTTGGTGAGCCATACCTTTATTTCCCTCACTCTCCTTTCCCTCACCTAAAAGCCAAGGAGTGGGAGGGAAGCCCTTCCCTCACTTTTTTTTATTTTAAATAAAATTAATTTTTTTGTTATGAATTATAACTTTTAAATTAATACTAAACATAAAACTTAATTAAAAATAAAAAGCATTTCATTAATTTAAATAAAACTTACATTAAACCTAAATTATAAAAAAGTAGAAAATTAAAAAAAAACACACACATAAACTAAAAATCAAACAAACCACCAACGACCTATGGAAAATATTTTTTCAGAATTTTTTCCCTCTTCTTCATTACGAGCTTGAGAGCCGGTCCCGAGAGATGATCGGTGTTTTCCATCAAAAACTTCATGTCTTCCATTTCTTGTCTCTCCGCCCGCTCCTTTTCCTTGTTTCTTCTTTTTCTTTGTCGAAAGTCAAACGTTCGGAGAAATTTATATTATATCAATCAAACGACGATGTTATCTTCCGCATTTCGTCAATGTCCACGCTGAAATCAGATGCACTCGAAGAAGTCCCTTTTCCCTTTCTCTTCGCTTTGTCCCTACCCATTGGGCGTTCAATTTCTTCTAGCTCGAGTTCGTCGTCCTGATTTAAATCTAGATCGACCCGAGCATCGGAGGAGGTTGTGTAACCACTAGAGCCCGTTTTCGTTTGCTTTGATTGTTGGACTCCAAAAATAAATTCCCACTCGTATTTTTTCCACCTAGGACTTCGGACCAATAATTTCCAACAATCGTGCCACTTGAATGGTTTTCCGACTTCCTCAAGGTAAAACTGCAACGCTTCTTGAAGTATTTCTTCGTCGCCCTGGCCGCTTTTTCGTTGGGTTTTTAGGTTGTTGTACAACCCGTTAATTTTTGAAACCCCCTTTGCTATTTCGCGAAACTTCGAGTTAAGTTGATGTTTCGTACGGTAGTCGTCACATTTTCCTAGCTCCTCTCGAAATCGTTCTAAAATGTGAAACCAAAAATGTTCTCCCGGTTGTGCGTTTCTCTGAATCAAATCTTCAGAAATATCAACCCAAGCTTTGACCAAAACTAGCTCTTCGTGTGGAACCCATAGTGTCGGCTTTTGTCTTCCCGGTTGTGCGACACCCTCGCGCACTTGTTTTTTCCCTTTACGTCTTTGTGGTGGTGGTGTTGGTTGAGTTTCGGGAACCATGTCTTCTTCTTCCGCGTCATCCGATTCATCGACAAGTTGGTGGTGGTGTTGGGTTTGGGTTTGAGTTTGGGGTTGAGGTTGATTTGGCGATTGTTGATCCGGAAACACAACAAAGTTTGAAAACATTTGCGACGGGAACATTTGGAACTTGCATCAGGTAATATTGGCCAACATTTTGGTATTGGAATTGTAGTGGGGATTGAATGGGAGCATCGAGTTGGGGGCGATAAACTCCTTGTTGTGATGAATCGATAGCAAAAATGTTGCGAGGAGGGATCTTTATACTCAAACCATGGCTTTTTTTCCGTCGATCGGAACTTGGGGTTTGCTTGTCGGGATTCATTTTTTTTGTTGATATAAAGTAGAGAGAATAGAGAATAGTGTGATATGTTTAAGAGTTATGTGTTTATATTTATAGTAGTTGTAAAAGGATAATAAAAAAAAGAAATAAAAAGAAAGTAGCCGTTACAGCCACAAAAAAAAAGTCACTTTTTACCGTTAATCAACGGTATTTTTTCAAAAAAAAACAAGAAAATCGGCCAATCACAGCAAGAGAGAGAGCGGGAGAGGCTCCCATCTCCGTTTCCCGCACACACCTTCCCCGCGCCGACGGTGCGGTGTTCCACCGGGCAGGAAGACTCCCGCTTCCTTTCCCCGCACCCGCTCCGTCCGACCTTAGAGACACTAAACTTTTAGTGCTATATTTCTGAAGTGCAAAGGAAGGAATCAAGAGATCTATTTACTACATTAAACCGAAAGATATATAAACTCTAATTTCTTATTTTCAAAATTGATAGGTTTCATGTTAGATTTTGTTATTCAAATTATGTTGCATTTAAAGTGTAAGATATAGATTCTTTTAGGTTACATGTGACATTCTTAATTGTTAAGTGATTTTTCGTATTGTGCATATTGTTGTAGCCTAATAAACCCATCAGTGGTATCAGAACTACTTGATGCGTCTAACATTGAAAGCACATTAGTTGAATCAAACCAAATTTTTCCGAAATACTGCTTTCACGATGTGACAGAGCCTCTGTTACGACGTGAACTCAACTCAAAACTGAAATTTGGGATTTTCTGCCTAATTTGATTTGTGTGGTTTTCTTTGGTAGTTATCTGTTTTGACTTCTGCCAAAATCCGATTTTGCTTGCCTTAGATAGTTAGAATAAAAAACCCTAAATATTATGAGATAATCTTAGATGAGATAACATTTAATTATAAGATTAATTAAGATTATCCTTATGGATTTAATAATTAATTTAATCGTAAGACTAATAAAAGATAATTATGAATCCATGATAGGTTTAAATTGATTAATTGATTATATGATTAGTTCAGATAATTAATACTTAAACCTTGTGTTTTAAAAAGTTTTAAAATACACCCTTATATATATATATATATATATATATATATATATATATATATATATATATATATATATATATATAAAATACTATATGTATAAGAAAAGTTAATTAAATATCTAGTACGCATTATTCACGAAGCCATGCTATAAAGGAGGTATAAGGAAATGACTTATAAAATGATCGTTGAATGAATTTCCTTTTCATCCACCGCTCCCTTGTTTGGTGGAGGGTCGTTAGCCGAACTGATTTGACAGGACATAATCTCAATAAATAATGCTATAAAAGTATTAGAACCTTCTTTTAAAATCCCACTCTAGTTACTTTAGAAAAAATGTGAAGATGTATGTGAATCCATGAAAACACACATCATTCTTTATAAGTTGTTAGTGGAGAGTGCGTGGCCACCCGACACACTAATTTGGGACTATAAAGTTGAGATGATGGAATAACTCGAAAATTATCCTTATTGATGGAGTGTGTGTGGTTTACCGACACATCAATTTGAGATGATAAATGACATCAGGCTTGTCAAACGGGTTTTCATGCTTATTCATATCTTGCTTGTGATCCTCAAAATTGAAGAGCGTAATCCGCGATTAAACATGTTATTGATATGATTCAATGAATCTCAAATGATCTAGGAGTTTCATAAGATTGAAATTGGCAAATCGTCTTACCTACCTTAATAAATTAGCAATTAGATTACCGTATTCCTCTTCTTAATTGTGAATTGTATTTTGGATCCTAGGCTTGAATATTAAATTGGGTTAAAATATTAAGGATTTATGTCAACTAACTAAAACTATCTCTCTTATTATATATGTATGGAAACTATGGAGCTTCATCTGCTCAAACCTCCACTCAAAACGCCAACTTCGCTCTTTTGTCGATTTTGTTAAAAGAGAAGCCGACCGGTCCAAACTACATATATTGGATGAGAAATCTAAAGATTGCTCTTTGATACGAGAATAAAGAGTATGTTCTCGAGAAGCCTCTTTTTGAAATCGTTGAAATGACCGCTACTCCTGATGAAATATCTTTCTATACCAAACATCATGACGACACCACTAAGGCCGCTTGCATCATGGTTACTACCATGGTGTAATCGCTACAGAAGTTCTATGAGGACTAATGTCCATATGAAATATTCCTTGATCTTACTGAAAAGTTTCACAAGAAAGCAAGACAAAAACATTGTGAAGTGGTAAAGTCTCTAATTGCATGCAAGTTGAAGGAAGGAGGCTTTGTTTGCGCTCATGTGCAAAGAGTACAAAGATATGTGGAGCAGTTGGAAAAGCTCAATGTGTCGTTTGACCAGGAGTTAGACATTGACATGGTCCTTAACTCTTTGCCTCCTATCTGAATTATCATAAAATATCTCTAGGTGATCTTGAATGGAAGGGACAACCCTTAGATCCTCAATGAATTTCTTCATCCAGGCTGCTTCTTGTGTTGTTTCCAAAGAAACAACGTGTTCTGAATCTATAGTATATTGTACAATGTTATTGAAAAAGCGAGATATTGAAAAGAAAAAAATGGATAAATACATATATAGTAAGTGGTGGTCAGGGGAAAACATATCAAAGGCTCTTTGGGGAAACGCGACAGTGGAAGACACTCTCAATCCTACGAGTGGTCAAGGATACGATGGAGAACATGTGTCTTATGATTTGGAGGCACAAACATCTATGGTGTAATACAACTCATAGGATGAAAGGGAAGTGTCATATCCATTCTCTTGACCTAAAGCAACTTGACATGCCAAAGAAAGCACTCCTCGTGAAATACACGCATTGATCTTAAGAGAGGAGGTTTATGTATGTATGTATGTATGTATGTATGTATGTATGTATGTATATATATATATATATATATATATATATATATATATATATATATATAGGGTTAGGTTATTTTGTTTTACTAACTATTGTGTGCCAAAATGCACAGATCTGGACCACCGGATGGAATAGAATCAAAGGTCATGATCTGAGGGTGTATGATATTATATATACTATTAATTGTTAAAAACTTGGTGAACAGGAATCTTTGACCATGTACATTTGTGACACAATTTTTCCTTGCTTTACAACATTTGCCACAACGCTTGCCTTTTAATATTGGCAACCGACTATTTATTTTCTTAATTGGACACGAAAGTATTTGCCTTTCTAATTTTGCCACTGAAAGTTTTACTTCCCTTTTCTCACACAAACCGCCATAGAATTTGTCATCATTATCTTCTCTTACTCAAAGGCGGTTCTATTTCACCCTTCTTCTTCTCGCAAACTACATCTTCTCTCTTCAATGGATTTATGGAGTCGTCGCTTGCAAAGATTTCTGCTCAACAACATTTGAGAAAGTGGAGTAGAGAAGGCAGCCCCCGATGTTGTTTGGCGACTGTAATCGACGCTCCTCCTTCTCTCTATGATGGCCTTGGCTCTGGGATCAGATGGGGTTCCGAAAAATTACGAGGTGCACGTGAGGAGGTGGAAGACGATGCTGTTATAGTCAGCTCATCGCCTCATAACAAGCTTGATGGTTTCTTTTGTGCTGCCGTTTTTTATGGCCATGCGGGTTTCTCTTCTGTTAAGTTCCTCAAGTTTGTTATGCACGTTAGGTGTTTGTGTTTATGTCTTAGTAAGTTTTATCTTTCCTAATATTAAAGTTTAAAACATTTTGTTCTCGTCATTGCTCCGTTGTTCCATTCGTATGAAGAAGGTGGATTTGCCATGTGAAATTAGCATCAAGAGGCTGCGATGGTGAGGACCATCACTAATGAGGGAGCAGAATTTTGAATATGAAATTCAGATTAAGGGTTTATGGGTTAGGCTAGGGTTCTAAATTAACAGCAACATATTTACGGTTATGCTTATCATATCATAATTCCGACCCATTTGTTTGGACTGAGGAAAAACACTACACACCGCCATCGCTACCTTCTATTTCCTCCTATCCACATGGAAGAGTTATCAAAGTATTATCTATAAAAGCCGATTTTCTTGACGTTTACGGTTGGTTAGCGAACCAGGTCAACTTCAACACTGTTACTTGGATGTTAATTTTCTATGTTTGCATTCTGGGAGATGAACTGATTCTGCATCCAATAAGAAGGCTGTGGGCTACGATTGGTATATCTTGTTCCGTAGAAGGTAAGCCCTATGCTTTTAAGACATCTCACTTCCCTTGTAAGCATTTATGTCGACATACCATACCTTCGATTTTGTTTTCATGTATTGATACTCTGCTTTTGTTTGGGAGTTTGATTGAAGTATTTGAACTACAGATAAAGATTGGGAAGATATAAAATTTGGAGTGGACAACGAAGTTGACTTCTATGTTGTTTCCTTTGTGAAGGATGTTGAAGTAGTTCGTGAGCTGATAGATTACGTGAGAAGTAAGGTTTCTTTGTAAATTACAAAATATTATTTTCATTCTTTTTATTTTAACTAAGCTTCTAGAAAGTGTATTCTGTAGGATGTAATGCAGATATCCGTGTGATTGTAAAAATTGAAAGTGCAGACTCAAATTAAAGTCAATCTTCCTCCCGTACTCTCTGCATCTGATGGGGTTAGCATTTTTATTTCAATGATTTATATTCTTATTATTATTATTATTATGATTATTATTATTATTATTATTATTATTATTATTATTATTATTATTATTATTATTAAACTTTAATTGTTTATGTAGTAAGGCAATGGTTTCACGTGGTGACCTTGGAGTATAGCTTCCTATTGAAGAAGTTCATTTATTTCAGGTAAATTAATTTTAATAACATAGAATATTTGTTGTAAATTTACATAATTTTATAATTGATTGTTGTTTAAATAGGAAGATATTATTAGAAGGTGTCAAACTTGCAAAAACAATTTATAGTAGCAACAAACATGTTAGAAAGTATGATTGATCATCAAACTGCAACTAGAGTTGAAGTTTCTGAAATTGTAATAGCATTAAGACAAGGTGCTATAGGTATCATGCTTTCAGGTGAAAGTGCTCATGCAAAGTAAGTTTTAAGGATTTATTATTAATATCATCAACTATTATTTGTTATTTACTAATAGTCAACACTGTTGCAGAGCCATATGGGTGAATTTTTTTTTCCTTCGATGCTACAATAATAGTCAACATTGTTCTATCATTGTCTTCAGAAGAACACGATCATTGGCTGTGATTTTAAGGAGTTTTTTTCCTTTCTCAAATCCAAAAATTACACTTGGAGAACTTTGCATACAGCTTCTCCTTCTTCAAAACTTCTAACACTTCTCGCAAGTGTCTGCCATGCTCCTCTTGGCTTTTTGAATAAATCAGAATGTCATCTATGAACACTATCACAAATTTATCAAGGAATGGATTACAAACCCTGTTCATTAAATCCATGAATGCTGCTGGAGCATTGGTTAGTCCAAACGACATAACCAAAAACTCGTAGTGTCCATATCGTGTTCTGAATGCAGTCTTCTATATATCCTGCTCTCTTACTTTCAGCTAATGATATCCTGACCTCAGATCGATCTTTGAAACATAACTTGAACCTTGTAGTTGATTGAACAGGTCATCAATCTTCGGCAACGGGTATCTATTCTTTATCGTTGCTTTATTCAGCTCTCTGTAATCAATGCACATCCTCATACTTCCATCTTTCTTCTTTACGAATAACATCTGAGCTCCCCAGGGCAATGGACTAGGTCTAATGAAACCTTTGTCCAGTAACTTCTGAAGTTGCATCATCAGCTCCTTCATCTCTGTCGGTGCTAATCGATAAGGTCCTTTTCCTATTGGCGTCGTCCCTGGCAACAAGTCTATTCTAAACTCCACTTGTCTATCAGGCGGTAATCCGGGAAGATCTTCGGGAAATACTTCCGGATAATCACATACAACAGGAATGCTCTGCATCACCTTTTTCTCCTTTTTAGCATCGATCACGAATGCTAGATACGACGTACATCCTTTAGCCAAACACTTTCTGGCTTTCATCAATGAAATGATTCCAGAATTTACTCTGCGTTTATCTCCATACACCATAAATGACTCTTTCCCAGGTGGGTTTACTTTGACTATCTTTTTCTTGCACAATATCTCGGTGTCATTGGCGCTAAGCCAATCCATTCCCATCACGATGTCGAAACCATTAAGTTCTATAGGCAATAATTCCTCGTGGAACTTATTCCCATTCAAGTCAATTAAGATGTTTTTCATACGATGACTAATAGGTAAAAACTTGCCACTAGCAACTTCGACTAATAAAGCATTATCTAGTCTATCAACAGGCAAAGCTAGTTTTCTACCAAATTCATGCGATATAAAAGAGTTGTTGGCTCCAGAATCAAATAAAATTTGGGCAGGAAATTTTTTTACGAGAAAGGTACCTGAAGTGACATCAACTTCATCTTTATCAGCTTCCAGTGTCATCTGGAATGCTCTTGCCTTCGGCTTTGGCAGAATGTTGGGTCTAGCTGCCTCCTTCTTCTTCGGGCAGTCCCTCGACATGTGTCCCTCCTCACCACAACCATAACAAACTTTCTTAGTGAGGGTACATTCATTGGCATAGTGCCCTGGCTTTCCACACTTGTAGCACGTGGCCACTACCTCACATTTTCCATGATGCTTCTTCTTACATTTGTCGCACCATTTCGCTTTGCCTCCACCTCCCCTCGAACCAGACTTCGAGAACTTGTTTTTCTTGTTGGACCCTAAAGTTCCATCGAACTTCCTCTTTTCACCAACATCTATCCTTTCCAGACTCTTTTCCTTCTGCTGGGCCTCCACATTCTTGGCTGCTCGAACAACTGTTTATAGAGTAGTTGTCATCTTGACTGTTGGGCCAAATTCGGCAGGCAGTCCATTAGCAAACCTCTCAATCTTGGAGAGTTCCGTTGGCACTAGGTACGGAAATAACTTCATTTTCTCAGTGAATGTAGTAGCATAGTCATCTATGCTCATCCTCCCCTTCTTCAAGTTTTGGAACTTATTGTTCAGATCAATCAGATCTATCTCTGAACAATACTGTACCCTTAACTATTCCAAGAACTCCTCCCGTGACATTTTCAGGGCTTCTCCTCGTGGCATTGTATCTGTCAACAACTTCCACCAACTCAAGACTCCAGTCTTCAGTTGTCTAACTGCGAAGACAGTCTTCTGTTTATTGCTACAGTCGCAACTTTCAAATACCATCTCCATTTCGGAGATCCAATCCATAATCTCAACAGGCTTCGGGCATCCAGAATGACTTGGCGGCTTGGCACCCAAGAAGTTCTTGTACATTCGCCCATCCTTGTTGTTTCTCCTTTCCGGATCGTTCCTTCGTTCTCCTTGAGTCCCAACTTGACTCACCATGCGATTATTGTTCCCTTCCTCCGATTGCTCGGGAATCAATTCGAGTTCCTCAATAGGTATGATAGGTTCATCCCTATTATCATGCAACATCTGTCGCATTTCATCCCTTTGTTCGGATAACATAGCCCGAATCATGGCTTGCACCCCAGCCATCGTTATTGGTTCTGGTGCTGCTGCTACAACAGGTATTTGCTCAATCACTGGTGGTTGATTCCTGTTTTCATCCGCGTTTCCAACGCCATTCCTTGTTCTCACCATTTTTGATCTACACACCGAATAAGGTGAAATTAGATCCTCGTTCACGATAGATATTCAAATCATCCTTATTACTCCGAAACGTTTACATGTTAGTTCTAATATCGTAGACATACGCTTAGAATCCTACACACATAAGGTTTCCAGATCCGGTCGGCAACAGACCATAGATCCGAACAATTAATATCATATATGGCAACATATAATATTTAGCACATAAAATCATTTTAGGCAACTTCCTAAAATAAACTAGTGCTCGTGTCTATAATATATCAGACACACTCCTCACAATCTCCACTTAGCATTCTAAGTTTAAGTCTAGAAATCCTACAAATTCCTAGTTCGCTTAAACTAATGCTCTGATACCAACTGTGACATCCCAAAAATCTCGGCCAGAAAAGACCGGTTTCATTTATGCTTTTAAAATAATTTCAGAGTAAATCCTTTTGATTTAAAAGAGTTTGCGGGATTTGTTCCCAAAACAAAGTATGATAAAATAATATTTATCAAAGCATTTCATCAAGAGATGCATTTTCATTATATAATCAAAACTCGGGATGTCATGTTCCGATACAGACCATAAAGCATAAACGATAACATTATAAGACGTCATTCAACAAATATATACATATACAGACTTGTAAACAAAACAACTCGATACTTCATCCATCTTATGCTCTTGCGCCACTTCCTGTAATACAAATAAAACTGAGTGGGTCAGGCTTGGGAGCCTGGTAAGCATATAGGGTTTTCAACCCACAATAAATAAATTATATTTAATTTCACCAACCAACGATAACCTGATTACCCATTCCCGTTATCCTCACTTTACGTCCCTAAAACAACATCTATCTCAATGGACCTAATCTAGGATTTTCATCGGGACGAACATTACTGCTAAGGGGTTTCCTCAACAATAGATGTCCTAAAGGCAACCATGAGGGGGATAGAGTACACCGGTGAACACATCGTTCACAACACCTACAGGTTATGAACCTGCCAGCGTTCCACTGGACTGTCTAGAAAGAGTCTGTAGTCATTATCCATACTCCGTTGAACAACTAGATCAACAACAACAACATCGAGGCCTCACATCTGTTTATCACACATCAACTATCTACCCATGTTCTACCCAACATATTAGTAGATAAAATATATATTTTTATACATAGTTTAAAACCTGTATAGCATTTTCATTCAATACATATTCCACATAACAGATGAGGCACACTCACATAACACGTATTTCATAGATAATAAATCAGATCTATGAGATAGAAGAAAGTGAATATACATTCACGCATATAACAACAAAATATACACATAATACGTATTTCGTATAAAATACTTCATAATTATGTGTTAGAAGAAGGTAACTACACACTCACTTGATCAGAAGATGATCGGACAGCACTACGACTTTTAGAAGTAGAATTCTTCGGTAGATCTGGAAGATCTTCACAAAAACCGGGCTCCTCGCGGGCAAAGCTTCGGCTCGGGAATCGCACTTCTCGGGATCTTCGGGGCTTCGAAACTTGCTTCGAGGCTCGGGATTGATATCGGGGCTTCGGTATACCTCTGGCACGCAAAACGATGCAAAACGGGAGAAAGAGAAGAGAAAATGAGCAAATGAGCCAGCTGCCCTCGCATCCCTTTTATAGGAGGCTGAGGCCTCGCAATACGCTGGGCGTACTCCTCCGAAATCTTCATTGCATGCGTCATCCGAAGAACTCGAGTGCGATGGCTTCATGCTTCGCTGTACGCTGGGCGTACTTCGGATAAGTCTGATGACTCCCCTTCGGATAATGTCGGATTTAATAATTAAATTTATATATTAATTATTTAGTAAACTTCAAAAATTCATATCTTCTTCATACGATCTCTATTTTCGACGTTCTTTATATCCACGCGTAGGTGAGACTATGCTCTACAACTTTCGTTTAGACTCCGTTGGCTAATTTTGAATTTATTTTTATTATTTATTTTTAGTAGGCCGGGACACGAAAACTTCCTTATAAATTCATAACTTGTTTATCCGACATCCATTCTCGCCTATATTTTTATCGCTTCGCTACCACTAACGAGATCTTTGATTCTCGTTTAGATTGTTTCGGCTAAAAACCGCTCGATCTCAAATCGAGTATTCGGGCTGCATACTGCTAAGTCGAAACTTCAGAAAATCATAACTTCCTCATACGAAGTCAGATTTGGGCGTTCTATATATATATTCGGAAACCTCGTTTCGGCCATTACAACTTTATGTAAAGATATCGAGTTTATTTTATACTTAAATTTTGATGTTTATTTTTATTCTTAATTAATCAAATCACATAATTAAGCAATTAAGCACAAAACACATAATACTCAAATAATACACTTCTATTATTTAAAAACGGGTTACAAAGGTTAACCTAGACTATTATATCAACATTAATGACAAGCCCAGAAACACAGGCGTTACAATGAATGCCTCAAATGGTTCACAACACATCTATGACAAATAATAACATTTGAGAGAGTATTCCTTTCACAAAAAATCGGCTCATAGTTCTCTAAGAATAGATGCACACAATTTTGGTCATGGAACAACATATCTATATGTAGGATTCCAAGGGTCATGGTTAACCCTAATCCATACCCATGGGTTTACGATCCATGGTGCATATGGCTCAACTCTTTATGTATCCTTACATAATCTTAGTCCAACATGGATCATTAGCCCAATCCATATGTTTCACTAATTATCATAATTAGTCCCTATAAATTTAATTAGTCTCTTTTGATCACTAAATTAACTCCAAACTAATTCTTGATCAATACTAATTAAATCATATGATTTCATATTAATATATTAGAACTTATAATATATTAATAAATCATAACTATCCTCTTCAAAAGTCCATCCTAACAAATTGTCCTCATGATATGAAACCCAAATGGACCATGCTACTCTCGGGTGAAGTACATACTAATTATAGTTATGGGCTTAGACACTTAATCCAACAGTCTCCCTCTTAGATAAGTATAATAATTATTATTGCAAGTACGACTCCAAAATCCCGACTAGCAATTGTAGCTCTTAAAAGCCGTTGTCGAACTCTAAACTAGTCAATGACGCATCCATTAGATAAGGGATATATTCCTCCAT
This sequence comes from Lactuca serriola, assembly GCF_051521515.1. Classification (NCBI taxonomy): domain Eukaryota; kingdom Viridiplantae; phylum Streptophyta; class Magnoliopsida; order Asterales; family Asteraceae; genus Lactuca; species Lactuca serriola. Next base: position 2,745,251 of record NC_136411.1, read on the forward strand.
TCTAGACATCATATAGACTGAGACGTGGATTATAATCATTCTCTCTGTCCATTTTGTTGTCATCACTAAAGCATCGAGGGGCCCACAAATATCGTTTTTATCCCTCTAAGGGTAAAAGGAATGGATAAACTTCGAATCAAATGCTTGCTTGTACTTACTTATCAAATCACACATAACAATATGTTTTATAACACCAAGTTACTGGTGCGTTTACATATGTCAATGTGCAACCGACTTGTAAACTACAACTTACATGTCTTGGTTTCAAGAATATAAGATATTATCGTCTCATGATCACTCGTGATAAAGTCCATGAAGTGATTCAAATGAGCGTGGGTTTAATCCAATACTCGAATCTTATTCCAGGAGTACTCATGAACACTGCAAGAAAACTTGTGCTATGTCTAAACTCCTTTAGACAACCTACAGAGCCATTCATGACAGTCTTGCCTCAATACCTACTTCCAAAGTATGATCGACTGTGGACGATTTGAATAACCTAGTTATTCGGGAAGTCAAAACATGCAAAGTGAAACACAAGAATAATACTAATCCTATATGGCTCCAAAACTTTTGAGTGTAAATAAAACACCTTTTATTTAATTGCCATATTGATTACTCATTATTCATTGTATAATGTTTAAAATAATCAACTTAATACTCGAATTAAAACAATAGTTGTCCCATGCTCCAAGCATGCACACTATGTTTGCCTATGGTCCTTTCTTTGTGAAATAGATCAATTGACAACACTTCAACGATGCTCATTTCACAATTCCTAAACCTTTTCGTAAATGTGAGAATACCAAATTATTGCCATTTACTGTAATCTGTTAGATTCTAAACTTATATGCAATGATCCTCTAGTAATGACTATGCTCAAAAGTCACAAAGACTTGGCAATAGACATTACAAAGTATTCCAATAGAGATCAATTCCATGGAAGTGAAGTCTTACATTCAAATTACATTCATTTGAACATCCTTCTTGAATTAAGTTTTCTAATTTTACACAGATTTAAAGAATGACTTCCACTTATGGAAACATTTCCATATTCCCATTTTGACTATCAATTCTAAACAAGAGTTGACTTTTTCAGAATATGTTAATATGGTCCTTTCCAAAATTTACACCATACTTCCAAGTATCCATGAGCAACCAATCTTTCGTAAACCTCAGATTGTCCTCAACAATTACTTAATCATTTTATTCATATCCAGTTCTAGTCATTTCCCCTCTTAATGCCCTAGGCATTTGGAAAATTTAGATCGGATGAATATCACATAATAATCGATCCTATATCCTAAGCATATGAGACACTATTCATGATGTCTCACATAAAGACACGATACTTGACCAGTCTTTTGCTATAATATTTCTATTTCTATTTGCCATGTTCTCATAATTCGAATTATGAAAAGGGATGTCGTAATCATAATTGAATTAGCCGAACGCAAATAATAATTCTATATATAGAATTTCCTTATGTTGAACCATTCCAACATAACATTCATATATATACTTGACTAAGTTTGATTAAAATCTCAATCTAAGCTTTTAGAATTGGAATGAAGTATAATTTCCTATCCCTTAATTATACCAAAACAACTTTTCAAACCCTGCAACTTTGCAAATTGAAACTTTTGTTTTCCATAATTAACATTGCTAACTGGCAACACATAACATAATAATCATGCTCCCACTAACATGATAATTATATCCTTATTAGAATAACATTTATGCTCCCACTAGATTTGACATGTATCCAAAAATCAATTGGACTTCTAGAAATCAATACTTATTGACTTTCTTACCAAGGTTCAGATTTCTGATACAAGATGCTTCGATAAGACTTTATCTAAGCTTCCCAAAATCATACACCTTTCCTTAGATAGCACACATGTGTGTCTAAACAATTTTAGAACTATGAAAAAAGGATTTCGTAATCATAGTCTCAAGTGTTTAGACCTTTGCCATTACTCACAATTCGAATTATGAAAAGGGATGCTGTAATCATAATCAAATTTGAGAATGCAAATCCCATAATTGCCATCTCTTTAAAATCTACTTAGTGAAAGCGTTTCCTCACAATCATTTTCGTGAATTGGAGAGAAACCTTATGACACTAAGATTTTATGGTGTGTATGTTCCTATCCATGGCAATTTTTCATACCATAATTATAAGACAAGGTTAGTGACAAATCCAAACTCATATGGACTGAATTTGTTTAATCTCAATTTCCTGCCACCTGGCAGCACAAGGGCCTGCCATGTCTTCCAAGTTGTTATGAAAACAATTGAGAACTCATAGAACCCACATGCGTAGTCAACTTTTAACTGGAATGAGCACAAAAATAAGAATATGTGAACATGATAGGTTACAAACCTCAAGTCGTGTGCTAGTGATAAACAACATGTTTTATTCTTGATTAGTTCTTGAGACCCTTTTCAAGATCATTAAGACTCCCATTGACTCCATGACATATAAGATTCTTTTATCAAGAACCATTCATTGACAAACAAATATTCAAGAGTTAGTGCATATTCTTATCAAGAAAAACACTTCACACTATTGGTCTTAGTTGGTCTTTGTTTTATCCAAAACATCACAACTTACCAATTTCAAATATACAAGAGTAAAAAGCATTTTACTCTACATTTGGCAAGTGTTATAAACCTTTCTTAAGATTATGTCACTCGAGTTACAATCTTGGAGTATGACTCTAAGACTTGTTTTGGAACGAAGTATGACTCATCTTCTTGATTTAACCATTTCAACAATTCACGATTCCTCTTTCTTAGCCAAACAAATGCACCAAGATGTCCTTAGAGGATCAATTGTGATATGGCTTTCCATAATCTTTAACATGATTATAAAATATGATACTAAATTACTCTCCCATCTTTTCAGATGGCAGAAACTTTTATCTTTCTGCCTAATTTGATTCTTCTCATTCGTCCTGCCATACATTGAAACTTTTCCAATGTTTCAGAATTACACTTAAACTTGTAAGCATAACCATTTTTACTAAACTTTAGTAAATCATGACGAATAGTCTTTTCGATCTTTCACTACTAGAAAAAAGGCCTTTTACGACGCTCATTGCGCGTCGTAAAACGCTCAGACGACGCGCAAATGCGCGTCAAGGAAGGCCCTGTCATAAAGAGAGACGACGCGCTTTTGCGCGTCATCTATAGACGACGCGCATTTACGACGCGCATTTATGACGCGCATTTACGACGCGCGGTTATGACACGCAATGCGTATCAAGGAAGGCCCTGTCATAAAGGAAGACGACACGCATTTGCGTGTCGTAACCTTACGACGCGCGTGTTTATGACACGCAATGCGTATCAAGGAAGCCCCTGTCAAGAAAGGCCATGTCATAAATGAAGACGACACACATTTTTGTGTATCGTAATTTTATTTTTTTTTAAAAAAAAGTATTTATAGATTTACTGATTTTTAAATTAAATTTGCATTTCATATATATGATAATAGAAAAAAATATATTTATATATTTATTAATTTTTAAATTAAATTTGCATTTAATCTCTCATAATAGAAATAAAATACCATATACAAAAAATACAATCCATTGCATAATATAAAATAAAATTTCATAGTCAAAAAATAAAATAAATTGCACAAATTATAATATGTGTGTAATTGTCTCCTTCATGATCAGCCTCCGTGTCCAAAGTCGGATCTACCTTCCTAATCTGTATGGATCTACCTTCATATAATAATGTTACCTGCCCATATGCAAAGATACAACTATTATATCCAGACAAACAATTCTCCACCATTGGTAGACCAACCATCCTAAAAAGAGTTTCCTGCACAAATTCATACTTCTTGTAACAAATTGCAATTAAGAGAATCAAATTCATGTAGAAACAGAACTCAGTATTGCTCATTTCTGGTACCTGGTCAATTGTTTCACAAGCAACATGGTCAAAAGTAAATCGTGTTTCTGGATGCCCTACCCATGTCAGGCATTGTGCAGTTTCTTGTTGTAAACACCTGTTGTAACCTTGAGCACTGAGTTCCATATTGTTGAGCGGACGAATTCGTATCAAAACCTAAAAAAAGCAAACCCCATAAGCTAAACCTTTTGAAGTTGAATGATTGTGGAATTAGTATAAATGTTATGTCAAAAAGTGAACTTACTTGTACATTATGATCCATCCAGAATGATGGATCTTCTTTGAGGTCGATAACGCTGCAAAGCTTCCATTGCCATGCACACATAATTGTTTTCTTTATTGTCCTGTGCAGCTTCCTATTGCCATTTTCAAGAAGTTACTTCATAGATGATGGGTGAAATAGGAAAGCTTAAATACCAAAACTTGCATATCTTACATTTTGGATCTGATAATGAATCTTGTCTTCTCTAAACTTCAACATCATCTTTGTGCACTTATTGCCATCCTCTCTTTGACGAACCTAAAAGTAAATTTCACTTTTAAATACAATATGCTAGTGATGTCATATTATAGACCAAATTGGATAACAATTTACCAGTTGATTTAACTGTTCTATTTCTGCTTCAAGTTGTTTAATAGAAGCTTCCGACATTTGATCTCTCCTCAAGGCTCCAGTCAATGAAGTCTCTAAAGATTTCAGCTGAGAAACAGAATGAATACAAGTAAATGAGAACCAAAATGGTAAAATCATCAAACAACAAGGTTTTGTTGGCTTTGTAGTATCTAGTTGAAAAACAAGTATAAATAGTAGCTAATCGTTATAATTTCTTGTGCATTAGCACAGTGAAATAGTAGGTAAAACATGAAACCCCCTAAATATTACTTAGTATACCTGTTTAGAGGAAACCTTCAGGATTTTGTTATCATGTCTAGTGCAATCATTCTCGTGTTCTTGGGTAGCCTCTTCAATGACTTTTGGACCAAATGCTAAAGACCTGGATATGTTGTTCCTCTTAAGGATAGCAAGCTCCTCCTGACTGAATAAAAAGATGGTTACTTCATAGAATATGGATACAATTTTATTGGGTTTGAAAAAATAACAACATAAGAAAAGAATTACCTTTAGCGGTTGTATTTGCTGTTGAAGCACCATGATATCTCCAGAGGCATCTTCATTTACAACACCCTTGGAAACAGAAAACAAGATGAAAAGTTTAAAAATCGTGCTTTGAATAAGATCAAAAAATTAAAAGTTTACAGTATTCACCTGTAGAAGAAATGTCAATCTTGAATCTCTATAAGGAACATGACGTGTCCTTGCATTAGCACCATCTACTAGAACCATTATCACATGACTAGAAAGATAGATTCCGTGTTACAAATATGGGAGGAAAACAAAACAAGAAAAAGTACAGCAAATAAAGTTGTTCATACCCTAGGGTAGATAATGATTTGTTTATATTTAATTTGCAGCTTCCTTTAATCATTCACCTTCAGCACCCGAAGTTTTTTGTCTATTAAGACAAAAGGAAAAGGTTTGATGAGTAACAAAACAAGAAACTATAAAAAAAAGATTGTAATCAAATGCAGCACCTTTCTGAACCAGCCAGATCAACAAGATTCAGCCTTGCAAATCTAAGGTTAGATGTCGAGTCTTTCTCCCACCTACTTTCAATCACACACGTGAAAACACTGTCATTGCTTTGATACCCTTTAAAGTTGCAAGTGTAGAATCTAAAGCATTCACTTTAGGGATATTTCCTTTCTTTAGATTTTTGTATGTGTTAATAAATGGTTCAAGGGTAAGAAAATCTTCCAAAGCAAATGAATCACCATTGACTGCTAAGTTGACCACAACACTAGCCAATTGGTTCACACTTTGGGTACCAGAAAGTACATTTGCCTGATCGATTTGTGTCTGCAAGAGAAGGGTATTTCCGTAAATTACCATAAACAAAAAAGAAAAAAAAGTAACAATGATACAAACCTTGACTTTGTCCCTAGGTTGAGCACTCCCTTTAAGAGATAACTTTCTGGATTTGAGAATGTCTGAAAGCATAATAGCTAACCAACCTTGGGAAATGGGAATGGAAGAAGGCCCATAATCTTCACAGATACGAGAAAGGATTGTGATTGCAGAAGATCTAATAGCATCAGATGAAGTTTCCCTAAATACCCATGGAAGCAGAATGCAAGACCACTTTTGTCCTTCTTCAAGAGACAAACGCATGTCCCCTGAACAAAGTGATTCCAACCCTTTTGCTAATGATTCTTGAACAGACTTATGATTCATAGTCCTTTTAGCAGTCTCCCTCATTAAATGAAGACCTTTTTCCATAACTACCCTTTGAGCACCAGGGCACCTCTCGAGAGATAGTAAAAATGCAGATAAAGCCACATGAGTTAAAGAGATATCATCGGCTTTGCTTGCTTGAGAAACGGTTGTAAGAAGGGTAGAACTCCAATCAGAAACAAAATCATTCATGGGGAGATTTTCGTCTTTTAACAACAACTGAGCTACTAAACTCCCGTGAAATTTCACGGATCTTTCAGGAGCAATCAATGCAGACATGACAACATGTCCATTGAAGTCGAGTTCTTGGATATGGTGAAGGAATGGAAATAAAACAGAAAAAAAAATAGAAACCCTAACCAACCTTGGTCGTTGAGATGATGGTGGAGCTTTTCCCTTGACGCAAAACCCTCCATGGTATCAAGCTCAATCTCTGTAGCCCTACGATCTGCCATGTCCAAATCTCTCTCGTCCTCCAGAGAATCGTCCAACCCAACCGACCTTCATAGCCATTTCTATTGATTTCCAACTCGATATCATAAATTATGTTTCGACATGAGAGTGTGGGGAGGTTTCAAGAAGAATAGAGCAGAAGCAACAACGCAAAAGATAACATTAGGTATCGAGGGCTAATCGAGTTTGATTAAAAAGGTTATAAAACTCGTAATAAAGGAAGACAAACCTCTGGAACAAATAAAGAAGTAGAATGTTGATGGTGATTGACCATGGAGTTTCGAGACCTTGACTTTAATGGAGCTACTGTTCTACTTGATATGGAAATCACTCTAAATTTGTAGTTGTGATACAACTCTTCTATTGATTGAGAGGCTGAGAAAGTACTTGAGGAACTGAAGATCGAGGGAAGTAGATGAAGGGTTTTTGAACTGAAACCCTAGTTCCAACAATAGTCATGGTTCCAAAAACTGTACCCCTTTGATCAATTTCATGGCCTAGTGACCAAAAAACCTTCGATTTCACTAAGAACCGGAACCCTAGTTCCAACAATAGTCGATTTTTGGTATTTGATTGAGAGAGAGAGAGAGAGAGAGAGAGAAGAACGATTGAAAGAAGGTAGAGGAGAGCATGGCGGGGTTTTTAATTTTTTCAGAATTTCATTTCCCCCTTTCCCCCACTATTAAAGGATGGAACGCGCGTTCCATTAAAAAATATAAAGCGACATCCTTAGACGACGCGCATTTTATTATAGGTGCCCTCCGTGTTTTTTTTAGACACTAATTTAAGGGCGCGCAATAATGCGTGTCTTCTATCCTTAAATTTTTTGAAGAGATGACATTTTTCTAATGTCACTCTCCTTTGCGTAACATAGATCAATGAGCGTCGTATTTTGCGCGTCGTAAAAGGCCTTTTTTCTTGTAGTGTTTGTGGTGGACTTGGCCAGTGCACAACCAAGTGTACCTGATCCCCTAGTCCTTCACTTGAATTGCATATACATGTGAACAAGGAATTATTCTTAATTTCCTAAAGACGAAAATTCTCATTCATCACACAGGTTGCATGATTCCAAGTTTTTATCCAACTGAAACTTGGGCGATGAGAATCTTTCCTTATCCGGAAAATTCTCAACACTACCACAAACGAAAGAATCAAATCCATTTTCCAATATTGCTATCAATGGAATCATATGAACAACAATTTTCACAAATCTCATTGTAAGGATACTTAAAATAAATAAAATAAAAAATTTTCCTTTTATTTTAAAATTGCGGAAAAACTTATCCTTACAATGCAAATACATATTAAAACTATGTTGTTATCCATTCCTAAGTAATCTATCATAACTCTTAGCAGCAACTCAAAATTCTGATCTTTAGATCATGCAATCGAAATCCATCTCTTCACGATCAGAATTAGGTTATTCTTCCTTTCTTTTCTTCGATTCTACAAAACATCAAAATGCGACCTAGTCACGTCATGTAATAAAAATCTCCAAATAGGAACTTAATAGAGTTAGATAGTGGACTTTATCTGAAGCATAGTCAAATTTTGTGACTTTTACCATCCTAGTGAACTTTCAGGTAAATAGGGCAGCTTCGCAACCAATGCCCTTCTTTTGGCAATCGAAACATATGGACTCTTTAGTAATGGTACATGGGACTATCTCAGACTTAGCCTTTCTTTTTACCACATCATCGGATGAGAACCCAGCAGATCCCCTCACGAAGGGACTGGGTAGGGTTAAGCATCTTCAGCATGCGAGTCGCATTGGGCTAAAGGATGATATTAGTTTTAGAAATTAGATAGGTTTTGAAATTTGTAAAGTGTAAATGGCATTTGATGACAAATAAAAGTTGTTGTTTATTTATAAGTAAAGTGTTGCTATCTTCTGTCAATCGTTTACTATCATTTCATTTTTGCATATTTTGACTTCAAGAATAATTATGTTATGGTATATCATATTATTCAAACCATCCACAGTCAATCATATTTTGGAAGTAGGTAATGAGGCAAGACTGTCATGAAGGGTCTGCAGTTTGCTTGGGACAAAGGGGCTGCAGTGTTCATGAGTACTCCTACAATAGCAATTCGAGTATTGGATTCAACCCACACTCACTTGTATCACTTCAAGAAATTTATCTCGAGTGATCGTGAGATGGTAATATCCTATAAGTCTCCAAACCTAGAGATATGAGTTGTTGACTATGAGTTGGTTATACATTGATTGTACGAAAACGCATTGGTAATTCGATGTTATAAAACGTGCCTTTGTGTATGATTCAACAAGTAGTAAAAGAAGCATATGAGTTGAAGTTTATTTGATCCTTTTAGTCCTTGGAGGATTAAAAATAATATCTGGGCCCTTTGATGATTTTGTTTTAACCTATGTATCGAGCCCGGTTAGAACTAAATTGATGTGTTCGATTAAGTTCTATGTCAAAAAAATCGGAAATTGGGAAACAAATTGTTGGACAATAAGTACGACATTGTACCATGTTTTTTTTCCGGCTGATATCTTGAGAGCAGAGGATTATATGATCACTTATCTTAAATGGCATGTAATCTTATTTCCGCGAGACTTTGAAAGAGCTACGATTGCTGACCGGTTCTTGAAGTCATACTTGTAGTTATTAGACTTATCCAAGTGGGGGACTCTTGGATATAGTGTCTAAGTCCATAACTATTTCTAGTATGTACTTGAACTGGTTGGCATGATCCATTTGGTTTTGCATGGCATCATTGGATAGAAAAAATGAGAAGAATGACACTTATGATTTGTTAATATATTATAAGTTGTAATATATTAATATGAAATCATATTATTTAATTAGTATTGATCAAGAATTAATTTGTAATTAATTTTGTGATCAAAAGGAGACTAATTAAATATATGAGGTTGATTGTGTAAATCATCTATTCTTATATAGTGGGCTAATGATCCATGGTTTATTGAATTGGGCTAAAACCCATAGGGTGCTCCATGGAGGTTAAAACCCATGGATCATGGAGGAAATGGAAACCCATGTTAATTAGGGTTTACATGGTGTAACCCTACTTATGACACACTATATAAGACCCCATGAGCTACCAAAATCGGCACAAAGTGAAGAACAAGAGGGCTAGCTGATTTTGAATGATAGTGTACTTCTCTCAAAGTTATTCCAAGACTTGTGGTGTTGTGTGAAACACTTGAGGCATCATATTTGGGGTGTTGGGCTCATAAAGTTCTTAAGGAATCCAAGCAACAAGAAAGGTATGTTCTTCTACTAGTTTTTATGTTTTAAGTTCCCCATACCATGCTAGTTAGGTTAAGAACCTTGAAAAAACAAATTTGCATGTATCTTAGTAAAACATAGATCCAAGGTTTCTAGGGTTGCATGTACACCATATGAGTGTTAGAATGCTCAAAACCCTTCATATATACACACACACACAAACATGCTTTCTTAAAAGAATTTATCGAAAAACGGATTAATATTTATTTATATACTTGATAAATACATATTTTTATAATACCTAATTATAAAAATGTATACATACACATATTTTTATAATACTTTTTAACAGTTTTATATGCGTGTTAGTTTACATTTTTTTATAAAATCATGTTTTGTATATATTTTCATATAATACATGTTTGTGTGTGTGTGTGTATATATATATATATATATATATATATATATATATATATATATATATATATATAAACGTATTTGTATACAAACGCATTTATTATAAAATAGGTGTGTGTATATATATATTTTTATAAAATACATGTGTGCGTGTGTGTGTGTGTGTGTGTATATATATATATATATATATATATATATATATATATATATATATATATATATATATATATATGCACTTAATAAATATCTAATTTTATAAACACGTATTTCACATATAAAAATATTTTTTTAAAAAAATTATAAAGAAAATTGAAGCTTTTTTGTATAAATATGATTTTATAAAGAAAAGGATAATAAAAATAAAAATAAAACAGATTCGAAGCAAAGTTTTAAAAAAGAAGATGTAAAAACTAAGTTTGGGATGAACTTGTAACAAAATTTTGAAATATAGGCTAAAAGTGTAACTTTTGGTTCAAATTTGTAATAAGATTTAAAATATGGACCAAATTGTAAATTTGGATCAAATTTGTAATAAAATTTAAAATCTCGCCAAAATATAATTCTTAAAAATCGGTTGATTTGTTGACCAAGTAAAATGGTCAAAATGGATACAACTTTTGGTTTTTAGACTTAATTGATTAAAAAAAAACTGAATAGTTATAAAGATAAAACATATAAAAAAAAAAATTCCAGTGGATTTCTTGTTTTGAAATTCACAAACTAATCATATAAATTTGTCTTGTGATATAAACTAGTAATAATATTTGGAATTCACAAACTAATCATATAAATTTGTCTTATGATATAAACTAGTAATAATATGATTATGTTGGTGTTAAAATGATTATATTTAACAATGGAAATTTCTTAATTTATGATAAAACTAATAGCGAATTTAGTGATAAAATCGTGTTAAAATACTTATGTTTAACACCTATTTTCCAAGTGTCTATTGACTTTGATTTAAGTATAATTTTGACTACATCTTTGTAAAAGAAAGTTAAAATAATCGCTAGAGTATTATTTAAACATAAATTTAAAGATTCGCACGCCATATTATTTAATCAACCACTTGCAAACAGTTGACAGTTACCCACTAATTATGATCAGCTGCCAAATTCCTGTCTTTAATATATTAAGTGAATATTTTAATTTTTTATATATTTATGTTCCCGAATACTATTTTATGGATGATTTTATTTATACATTATAAATATATACAAAAACAAATACTATTTTATGGATGATTTTATTTATACATTATAAATATATACAAAAACAAACTTTATGTATGTGAGTGTTATTAGTGTAGCTAAAAGTATAAGCTTTTATGCATAATATATAAGTACATTAACGCATGAAGTATATTTTCAATCCCTTAACTTTATATAACCTGTCATTTTCAACCCTTTAATTTTAATAAATAATATTTATCCTCCTTTTACTTTTATAAATATCATTTTCATCCTTTCCAACTTCAACTTTGTAAAATATCATTTTCACCCATTCGTTTTCTAAACTATCCTACTTATCCCGTAGTATATATAAATACGATTTTTCGTTGTTCTACTTTTTAGAATGCATTTTCCATCCTCTTATTTTTAAAATGTTGCGTTGACCATCTAACAGAGAAAATACATAATGTCAACACGTAAAGTGTAACTTTAACCCCTCAACTTTGTATAATACATTACTTGCAACCCTTCTATTTATAGAAAAATTTTTATTCCTTTAATTTTTAAAATATGTCTTTCACCTTCTCCACCTTCAACTTTATAAAAAGTCACTTTCACCCCTTCATCTTTCATCCCTAACTTTATATAATCTGTCACTTACAACCCCTCGATATTGTAAAATTATGTCTTCCATCCCTTTGCTTTTTAATTTAACTTTGTAAAATGTCACATTCACCCTTCATTTTCCCGTCCTATATGTAATATGATTTTATCTCCTCTATTTTCCTAATACGCAACAAAAACACGTAAAAACTCGTGGCAAAGCGCGGACTCAATTACTAGTTCTTACTATTAAATGTACATTTTTATTCAAGTTTTAATATTTATTTTATTAAACAGACATTTTCAACTTTTTATTATACTCCTGATTTGATGTTTTTATCAAATCTAATAGATAGATAATAAATAAAATGGTATATAAATAGTAGCATCAAGACAAAATTATAAGAATGGTTTATGTTGTTAGCTAAAAATATCACTTTGGTCAGGACAAATTTGAACTAGCATTAGAGGCTTAAAGTTTTTATTTTGTTGCGAGATTGATTAAATTTATTTTGAACATTTTTAGAATGACTACTTTGTCCTTGTTTTTTTTTTGCTTTCTCAGTTTTTTTATTTATTTATGACAAAACTTCAAAAATGGTCCCTGTGGTTTCCGAAAATATCAAGTTTAGTCCCTAAGTTCAAAAAACCTCAAAGATGGTCCCTGTGGTTTCAAAACTTTTAACAAATGGTCCTTCCGCCTAACTCCGTCAGCTTTCTACCGTTAAGTGAGGGGCATTTTCGTCATTTCAATACACAGGGACCATTTATGAGATTTTCTCTATTTAAAAAAAAAAAGAAAAAAATATATAATTATTTAATTAAAGGGTCCCACCCTCTCTCTCTCTCTCTCTCTCTCTCTCTCTCTCTCCTTTTGTGATTCACTGCTACTCTTCTTCCCTTTGTTTTGTCGCTGCCATCAACTAGAACAAGACCCACAAAGGGTCGCCGGAAAAAGGTGACTGCCTGTTGTTTTGCGACATCCCAATCACCGCCACAACTGCTGCCGTCTGAATCTCTTCCCTCGACCTCCTTTTCATCTCCAAACTCACACCCTCTCTCTGATTCTCACTCCACCAACGAATAGGGCCACCATAGCCGTCTGTGGCAGCCTCTCAGCCTCCTCCTGTCGTGACCCACCACCATCAAACACCCCGACACCAATGTTGTCCCTATTATATATAAATACCCAGATAGATAAGATAATATCACATCAAACCCAATCTCCTTAATCCAAACGTACACAACCCAACCACCACCATGGTTAAAGCAATTAGAATTCATGAGCACGGCGGCCCTGAGGTCATCCTTGTTCACCTACCTAGCTTCTTTACATTTTCTCTTTCTTTCTTAATTTCAGAGACTAATGGTGTTGAATTTCTTTTCTGTTACAGGTCCTGAAATGGGAAGATGTTCAAGTCCCAGATCCAAAAGAAGGAGAAATCTGATTGAAGCAAAAGGCAGTTGGTTTAAATTTCTTGGATGTGTATATGCGTCGAGGTGAGCAGAATCTAGCTCCACCCTTGCCATATATCCCAGGTATGGAAGGAGCCGGAGTTGTAACAGCGGTGGGTCCCGGAGTAACCAGCTGCAAAGTTGGAGATGTCGTGGCTTACGCTAGCCCGGACGTGGGTTCTTACGCCCAAGAGAGAATACTTCCCGTAGATCTAGAGGTGCCTGTTCCTTCTTCCGTTGATCCCGTTGAAGCAGTTGCCGCTATTTTTAAGGGTCTCACGGCATATGTCTTGATCCATAAAGGCTTTAAAGTAGGCCATCCATTCAATTCTTGATTTATGTATTATCTGTGCATCGAGGGAAGAGAGAAGAAGATGATAGTGGTGGTCAGTGTTGTGGGGAGAGAGAGAGAGAGAGAGGTGGGGCCCTTTAATTAAATAATTATATATATATATATTTTAAATAGAGAAAACCTCATAAATGGTCCCTGTGTATTGAAATGACGAAAATGCCCCTCATTTAACGGTAAAAAGCTGACGGAGTTAAGCGGAATGACCATTTGTTAAAAGTTTTGAAACCACAAGGACCATCTGTGAGGTTTTTTGAACTTAGGGACTAAACTTGATATTTTCGAAAACCACAGTGACCATTTTTGAAGTTTTGTCGTTATTTATTTAAATACTTTAATGACTAAAAGATCAATAAAAATATATGTCTCTCTCTCTCTCTATCAACACATCATTACATCAATCTAAAGTAAAAACACCCTCACCCCTTCTCTAAATCTCTAACTTGAAAACACACTCATACACACACTAAAATTTAAAAACACACTCTAGTTTGATAATCAACACAAAACAATCAATCACTTGAACAAGTTGATGGATTTTCCCTGAGCAACTCTGTAATGTCCACCTTTTTAAGAGACGATGATCTGATATCCATTTTAGGTCTCTACACACATAACACTCAAGGAGTTTCACCTTCCAATTCATAAACAATTTGGCAAGAGAAGTCGAGCAAGTTTTAACATTTCTGATTACAACTTCATGATCTACCTCATCCTGATTCAATAAATCACAGTTGAAAAAAGGAAAACCTGAGGGGCTTCAAAAGCAATTTTAGCGAGTGTGTGTTCTATTTTAGCGAGTTTAAACCGGATGCAGCTCAAAGGTGATTGAGATTCCCATCTATAAATCATTATTCCTAAAATGGGAGATTGAGACCCACTCACCCACATGGAATTTTTTTTCTTATTGAAAATCAAATTCGAGACCCATCTGCAATTTTTTTCTCGACGGAAAATCATATTCGACTCCCATTGCTTAATGTTCAGACTTGGAGGCATTTGGTTATTTTCATGATAGTATTTCAGAGACATACCCCTAGAAACTATATTTACCTCCTTTGCTGTGAGGCATATGGTTTTTTTGAAGCTTGAAGTGAAAGATCTGGTATTCGCTAAGAGAAGAATGTCAATTGAGATGATGTGGATTTCATCGGAGGGGTCATCGGTGATGGTGGGGGTTGCGATTTAGGTGAAAGGAAAGAAGGTGATGGAGGAAAAATGGTAATTTTAGGGTTGATTTATTGTCGATTTCATCATCAGAATTGAAGAGGTGGGTTGAATTGGGACTCGAGGATTGTGCTTATGTGGAATTGCTTCTTCAAGCCCAGTTAACATAGAAAGATCGATGCAATTGGACGTGGGTTGATTTGGGAATCCATGATTTGTTTCTCTATTATCATCTCCATCATCGATTCTCCATTATCACAACTGATGATGGTGCTTGGTGGTAGCTTTAATGGTGGGTGTGGTTGGTAATTAATTTCATGGAGAGAGTGGTATTTTCTTTTTTATTTTTCTTTTATTCATAAAAGTATTAAATAAATAAAAAAACAGAAAAAAAGAATAAAAGCAAGGATAAATCGTTATTATAAAAAAGTTTAAAGCAAGTTGACCAAACTCGCAATAAAATGAAAACTTTGGACCTCTGTTGTTAGTCCAAACTTGTTTGGACTAAAGTGGTATTTTTAGCTAACCACAAAGATAGTTCTTGCAATTTTGTCTAGAATCTATTATATTCTTCTAATACAAAAAGGTTATATATCTCAAGTTCCTTATACATAAGAGGATAATTATATCCAGGGCAATAAACTTTTTTTTCTTAAAAAAGAAGTCCTTTCATGGGGTTAATTTCATGATGGTTATCAATAATTTTCAATTTGATTTTTGAGTAAGTTATTTTGTAACTGTATTTAATAGACCGATAAATTGTTTTTATATGTTTCATTACATTACCAGAATGGATTTCAACATTATGTGACATGCATTGTAGGTTGCTATTATTAAGTTTCGATATGTAATAGATAAGGGAAAAACATCTCGACAACAACATGATGGATGCCACATAAGATGTTGAATACCATATTACTGGATTGAAATCCACTATAATGTATAATGAAACATATAATAAAACTTTATTTATTGAGTTTACAACTAAAAGCTTAGGGACTTAAATAACAAATTAAGAATTATTGTTGGCTATTTTGCGACATTAACCCTAAAATAAATATAAACCCGAATTATGTAACCATCCTCAAGAATTATTAGTGTAATAGGTTGTTGGTTAGCTACAGTAACACAAAAATTATAAAAGGATTAGCCAAAAAACAAAAGATTTATTCATGATAATCATATATATATATATATATATATATATATCATATCATACTATATTATAAAGGAAGCATTTTTCCTTTCATAATATTCATTTGAAACTCCCATTCATTTTTCCTTTCACCACATTTATTTGAAACTCCCATGACTTTTCAATTTCTTTCTAATAATAATTATAAGTTGGTTAATAAGATTCAATAAATATCAAACCTAATGTGTAATCATATATAAACTGAATTTCAATATTAAAATAATATCTTTACTTCTACTTATGAAGTTATGTTTTTTAACTTACAACATATTATACTTAAATTTTTAGTTTTAATATATTTTTGGATGTAAACAATTATCATTTTAAATATACAATTTTGGAACAATTTGTATAAAATACTTAAATTATTAATTTGAATATAACATTACAGGGTCAACTTAACTATAAATTTTTGTTTAACTTAAACAACCCAAATAATATTTTGTAAATAGTTAAAAGTGATTAATCGTAGTGTCTTTCTAATAATGATTATATGTTGGTTAATAAGGTTAAATAAATATTAAACCTAACGTGTAATCATAAATAGACTAAATTTCAATTTTAAAATAATATTTATATTTCTACTTATAAACTTATGTCTTTAACTTTTAACATATTAGATTTAATATGGTGTTGTATGTAAACCATTATTAGTTTAAAGCTACAACTTTTGAGCAGTTTGGACAAAATACTTAAATTGTTAAGTTAAATATAACATTGCAATGTCAACTTAAATATAAATTTCAGTTCCACTTAAAAAATCAAAGAATATTTTGTAAACAGTTAAAAATGATAAATTGCAATGATAAATGCAAAAATTAAATTGTAATTTCAATTTAACTAAAATATTTCCTAGAGATACTTTTATAATCTTTAAAAGTTTTCAAATAAGTAGCTTAAAATAATTTACAATAAAAACAGTTAAAAATAACTTCATATAAATGATTATATTGTTACCTTTAAAATCAAAAAACAATGTTTGATGTTTTAAATAATTATAATGATAAAAATTAAAACATTAAGCAAAGAAATTTTAAAAAATTAATTAACAATAACAATAACTATAAATAACATTAAACCATATATTATATTTAATTTTATTGATGTGTAACAGAAGTCATTCAAACGATTGCAATTATGTAGTTATAATAGATGTATATATTATCATATAATTTAAAATAATCAATTTAGTATATCAATTTAGTATACAAATTATTATATCAAATTTAACAACAACGTTATTGCTATATTTAAAAAACATATGCTTATAAAAACTTCAACGATGTAGGTCTTTCTGCGCAACGCGCGGACATTCGCCTAATATATATATATATATATATATATATATATATATATATATATATATATATATATATATTCTCTTATTTAAAAATGTCATACTATTAGAACTTCTCATTAATATTATATGTCACCTGTTATGCCACTTTTTCAACATATTAATTATCAATTTTAAATTTTAAATTTTAAATTTTAAGTTTTCCACTTTAATTATATTAAATTAATAATTGGTTTTGCCATCCAGAAAGGGCTAGCGGCGCAGCTTGTTGCCTGTTTGCCTTCAATCGATATGTATTGAACTATAATATCAAACATAAAGTGTAATCATAAATAAAGTTGCCCTTGTAATTAATAACTGATTCTCCATTTTAAATTTAAATTTTAAAATTTTTCACTCTAATTATATAAATTAATTACATTTGATTAAAAAATAAAATAAAATTAATATAGATTATAAGATGATATATAACTTCACGTATTTATTTAAATCAATGATTATAATTTTATATAACTAAAAAAATATCTCTTAAATAATAATTTATTAATATATATATATATATATATATATATATATATATATATATATATATATATATATATATATATATATATATATAGTGGCCACTAGCGTTGTGAAGTTCATCTTGCTAACTTCACATCATCATTTTTTCATATAAACTAGTTGTGAGACGCGTATGTTATACGGGTTGGATAAAACAAAATATATATATATATATATATATATATATATATATATATATATATATATATATATATATATATATATGAAGGTTTAAATAAAAATTTATTTAAATTGGAAATTTAAAATTTGAATTTAAAAGGAAACATACTATATGAGTTCTAATATTGTAATGTATTGGTTATTTTTAATTAAGGCAATTATTAATTAAGGTGTAAATATGATATGTTAATTAAGAAAGATAAAAAAAATGAAAAAATGACAAATGAAAAAAACATTTATTCAAAAATACCACAAAATGACAAGTGTCAAAACTCATGAGAGATTGACATGTGGCAAAAAAACATTTATTTATTAAGGAGGATATTGTTTGCCAACAATTCGGGAGATCATGGTTGTTCGTAAGGCTTTATTACTTTCATCTTTTGACATAGTAATAAATTCATTAATAAGGTTGTGCTAATTATTTGTTGTTTATATTGTAAATCACAAGTAACTTTACTGTTTTTCTTTCGCATGTAACCGTTATGTAATTCAAATGATAACTCTTGCAACTAGCTTTTGGACTTTTGCCTTGAGAAAACCTCTAGTTAAAATCAAAAATTAATCCACACACTCTTATTTTGAACTAAACCTCATTAAAAATAAGATGCTATGAATCAGAGTTATAACTACTACTCAAGAAACAAAAATTGTTTTGCCTTTACCCTTTCTGATCACACAAAGCAGTTTTGTTGAGAACAATGAAACAAACTTGATTTTTTTTATTTAACCATTTTTTAGATCATTTGTGGTAATGTTGAATGACATGGAATCAAAACAATCTGATATGTTATGCTAACACCATTTTCTTTACAATATGAAGTGGAAAGCTTGGAGGCCAAACAATAAAATATGATTCATCATGAAATATACCTCGTATGAAAAAGATGAATTATTCATTTAAAAATTCAGTTCATTAATATTCTTATAAAATAATCATTTTAAGAAACACTTCGGGGAATATAGGTCCCAAATGTTAACTTCTTAAAATTTTAAATTAATACGAGTGTGTAACAAATTAATCAAGAGACCATAGTTTAAATTAAATGTTACTTACATCTTAAATTACAAGTTTCAAGTCTTTTAATCTATATGTTTTTAGTATTCGATTAGGGTGTAAACGAGCCGAGCTGAGCCCGAGCCTGACCAAGCTCGAGCTCGGCTCGTTTAATTTTGAGGAAGCTCGAGTTCGAGCTCGAGCTCGATTCGAGCATTAAAATGAAGCTCGATCTCGACTCGTGAACAATTTAGTGGGCTCGCGAGCTTAATCGAGCTTAAACGAGCCTCTCTCTCTCTCTCTCTCTCTCTCTCTCTCTCTATATATATATATATATATATATATATATATATATATATATATATATATATATATATATATATATAGTTTAAGCTCGTTTAGGCTCGCGAGCCCACTAATTGAAGCTCAGCTCGAGCTTGTTTAATAAACGAGTCTCATATTTAGGCTCGAGCTCGGCTCAAGCTCGTTTAATTCTATCTCGAGTCGAGCTTTTAACGAGTCGATCCCGAATAGCTCACGAGTAGCTCGGCTCACTTACACCCCTAGTATTCTAGAAGTCTTCTCAAACCAAATATATATATATATATATATATATATATATATATATATATATATATATATATATATATATATATATATATATATATATAGTTTAAGCTCGTTTAGGCTCGCGAGCCCACTAATTGAAGCTCAACTCGAGCTTGTTTAATAAACGACTCTAATATTTAGGCTCGAGCTCGGCTCAAGCTCGTTTAATTCGATCTCGAGTCGAACTTTTAACGAGTCGATCCCGAGTAGCTCACGAGTAGCTCGGCTCACTTACACCCCTAGTATTCTACAAGTCTTCTCAAACCAAATACATGTCAAATACAATGCTAAACTTGAAAAGTCTAGTGAATAAGCTCGTGTCAAATCTTTAATGGTAAATGGTAATTGCGAACGTCCAATCCCAAAGTCAGTTCCTAAAAATATTTTTGAACGTCATAAAGATTATTAGGTTCAAGTTAGGAAATATCTCAAAACACATCAAATCATATATAATTCAACAATGGAATTATACAATTCAGAAGCAACTTCACCGAACCTCAATTCAATATTAAAGTCCTACTCACAAAGATGGCTAAACTTTCATGCTTGGAAGAGGTTAGAAAAAAGAACACTGTACAACTCTCATACCATCTAGTCCTGCGTAAATTCAACAACTCTCATGCCCTTTTTCGGGTCTATTTGAAATTATACACTCTCGTATCCATCCAAACATAGGTTTTAGGGAGCCACCCTTAAGAGCCACACAAAGGGTTTCAACTTTCAAGTCCCTTATGCAATGTTACACATCTCTAGAAAGCCACACTCCAAAATAATTGTCTTAAATTAGATATCCAAGAATACTGCACCAAGCCTTAACATATCCTAAATTGATGCACAATAACATGATTAAAATCAAATGAACTTTCCAAATGTTGTCCCTACTTATATAAAACATATATCTAAACAATTTAATTTATAAATAAATTCAAATCACTATCATTTGCATAAATTAGCACAAATACATATAGTATGCACATTACACAGATATATGATGCTTTTATTGGAAAAAATCTTAGCAAATCATCATAATATTATAGAGACATGTACTCCTGAGTAATACTCACTTTAAGTAATGAAATGAAACTTACTTAACTTATAAGGTTATTGGAGTACTTAATGGAGACATAAGGGTAGCAATAGTTGAGTTAACTATCCCCTAAACACTCATTATGTCCTTAATTAAATTCTTATTCTCATACATAAAATTTTATTATTCTCAATTCATCCTTAAAATCATAAGAAGGCATGTGAGAAAACTAGACATGGTTTGGACTTATTTACAAAAGTTTCAATTTTTTCACAACGCCTGACTCGACCAAGTCAAACTAAAAAGGAAATTAACTCAACCGAGTCAACAAGTTTGATGAACAGTTGACTTTCCAAGTTCCTCAAGCTTTTATATCATGTTCAAATCATTTGAAAATTCATTCTTTTCAGTTCCAATGACTTATTATGATCAATTAACATCTAGAAAGATGTTTCTATCCTTTTGAAAACATAATTTCACAATGATTAAGGATTTAAAACATGATGATTAAATGGTCTATGACATCAAAATTTATTTGTAATCAGTATCAGTAACTTGAACTTCAAATTGAGTTGTAACTTCCAAATGAACATTAGATCATCACCAAACTTGAATGATAGATTTATGACAATAATTGACATTTAACTGATTCAAAGGTTAGATCATGTCATAAACTTAAGTCAAAACTCCATTAAAGTAACAAGTTAAATTTTAGACCTTAATTAGATCATTGAGTGGAAATACCTTCCTATGATGGATTCATTTGATTAAAAGGAGCTTTAAAAACTAAAAAAATATAAAATTAGAATCACATCAAAAGGTTCAAACAAAAGCAAAGTAGACATGGAAAACATAATGTGTTGTGTTGGGTTCAAACATTAAACAGGTTGAGAGATCTTGACCCTAACCTGACATGTTTAATTATTGTTTTGTGTGGTGTTAAACTGTTTATTTTTGTGTTTAGTTTGTGTCGCATTGTTGGGTTAGGATTTATACCTTGTAAATATATTGTGTCGTATTGTGTTGAAAATCTAATTAGGTTAAATGAGTATGATTTATAGAAGTTGAAAGGAAAAAAGAGAAAACCCAAAAATAGTGGGTGTTAGGGAGGCAGAGGGACAAGGTCATGAGGATGATGGAGTGGCAAAGTGGTACTATGATGTATAGAAAAGAAAGGATAGACAAAAAATGAGGTCCTAACCAAAGAGGGTAAGTCGTTTACACATTAAAAAAAAACTACTCAAAACAAAGTTTTATGTATGTATAATTTCTATAAAGATCTAAAATCAACTTTCAAATGATAAACGACTCATTTTCAAATTGAAATTCTTAAGCCTATGTTACCCATTTGATTTTCATCTCGTGTCATGTTAAAATGTTTAATTAAATGGGTTAAAATATCTTACTCAAACCTACTTATTTCCTGTAAATTTCTTGCTAAGTTAGCATATCATGTTAGTTTTTAGCCACCTTTATAGAAAAGGGTTTGAAGCCTCAAAATAACACTCAGATTTAAGATCAAACAAAGTAGAAGTAAAATTAAGTTATATTTATGTTCTAATGATTTTAATTATAAACTCATCTAAAACCTCCTAGATAGCATTACCCTTGAGATAACATTACGAGCATCACAAGCAAAGGACTTGAGATAGTCAGTTATTAGGTGTATGTCATGGATCTTGATTATAATGTCTGACAATATGAGAAAGTTCATGACTTCAACGGAAAAATTGGAAGTCATATGTGTGCAACCTTTAAAACTAGAGGTGGAAACTACATTGGCCAAAAAATGTCATGGACTTCACTCGAAGTTTTATCAATTGTTTGATAGTCACAATGATGTATGGTGGACGCTAGGCATGCACTTCAATAATTTCAACATGCCCTAAACTTGCATTGTTCCCCTTAAGTTTAAAATAAAAGAATATTAAAGATGTTAGGAAATTAGACGATACTTGTCAAAAATTAGAACATATCTGATTACACTTACCAAATTCAGTTACCAATTGTATATTAACACAAGTTTTCTTGTGTTTTACTTGTATTCCCCCCAAAAACATACCTCGAGTGCATTCTTGGCTGGGTAACGGAATGATGGCGATGATCTTCAAGTTAGAACATGTGAAGATACTTGTATCCTAATAGTCTTAAACACATAATAAAATGTGTAAATTAGATGAACTAACAATGAAAGTGTTGTATAACACTATATTATGTTAGGAATACTTACAAAGATTCCTAAAAATCAAATGAAGAATTTGTTTTCTGGGGATATTTGAAAGTGTTTTTGGGCAAATATATGAAAATTTGAAAATGTTCTTGGGGATAAACGTATAAAGTTGAATTCGTTTCTTGAGAGGAAATTGAAGGAAATTTTGAAGTGTAAATGTTGGGGTGCAAAGTTCTTCATGTATGACTTTGTAAATGTTTGACTTTTGTAAAACCCACTTGCATGTGGTGCTTTAGCCATTAGACCCATTTGTTAGTGAGAGTGAGAGAGAGACATGTAAACACCTCTATATAAGGTGGGTTTGTCCACTTGTACAAGTGTGGTTGAGAGATGTAAAAGTTGAGTGTGTAAGTGTGTGTTATTTATGTAGTCTAGATCTAGATCCTTTTTGTGTAACACCATATACAATCAATACATCTCTTAAACACCCAAATCACCATGTTCAATTGTGCAAGCTTTAATTCCGCATGTCAAACCATGTTCTTATGTCACTACAATTGGTATCAGAGCGGGTCTTCAAGATCAAGGTGATATTTGAAGAACGATTCTCAGTTTGACAATTTTTGTCGCAATTTGAACAATTTTGGTGAGTCTCTCTCTATGATCTCTCTTAATCTCATTGAATTTGTGCGTTATGTTCTTGATTTTGTGATCGTTTTGTCTCAATGGATCAAAATTCGTTTTAATCCCATTGATTGATCCATTTATTGTTGATTAGATCAAAAGTTCATAAATAAAATCAAATTACCAAATTTTTCGAAGTTACTATTCAATGATACTGAGCCCAAAAATGATCAAAATTTCTTATATGTTACAATTCACGAAATATTGAGCCCAAAATCAAAATTTCCTTACTGTTCATCAATCCAATATTCGATCCAAATTTGATTCTTTGTTAATATTCATTGATCCAAAATTTTAAGCCCAGTACTGTTCGTTGGTATGTGCACGTTACCTTATTTATCAAGTTGTTTGCCATTGTTCACCGATGCATTTCTTCCGATCGCTACTTATCTAGTTCAATAAAGAAATATTCCCATTTGTAATTCGGCTTCAAATGTTTTTGATTCAATCATTTGTTCATGATAATTGCTATATATCATGAATTTGACTTTGATTGATCAATTTTTCATTCCCGATTGGTGATTTAACCTAACTCGGTAATCTCTTTTCTGTTTGATCGATTTCCTATTCAAAGTGTGATTTGTCATAATTGATGAAATCAAAGTGGTCGAGTCTAATCCAAAATTTGAATGAATCGATTAAGAAGTCTGGGAATTGAATAGATTTGGATCTTGCTAACGAAGAACCGGAATCAAAAGGTTTGGAGTTAAAATTTTGTGTCGGCTGTTTTTGGTGCTTGGGTATCAAGATCGATAGTCGACTGGAACCAAAAAGGATTTGAAATTAGATGACTATTCACTCGAGAGTGATGGAATCGATTTCAAATGGGTGTTTGATAGCTTTGAGTGTCAAAATCAGTTTGGTTTGGGTTGATTTCTTGGATTTTAGATTTAGATGTCGCCGGGTGAATTGGGAAAATGATATTGGATGTGTGAATAAGAAAGATTCGAAGGGTTGGATGTTGTTGTTGATGACAACGATTTTGGAATTGGGGCGTATTGTTCGAATGTTTGGAGTCGATGGTTTCAATGGATGAACAGTGGGTACAGATTATATATGAAGTATCGAGTTTCAAAGTCGTTGATTTTGGATTTAGTATTGACAGTCGATGTTTGAATGGTATGCCTAGGAACAAAATCGATTTTGTGTTGGGAACGAATCGTGAATTTCGTTAGTTTGGGGATAAATAACGAACTCTTGAAATTGAATAGCTATTGAACGAACGAAAGAAGTGCAAAATTGCATTCATATGGTGTTGTGATTTCGTTTGTTTGGATAGAGAAAATTGAATGAAACTTTGCTGTTTTTGATTTGGGGAAGAACTGTAAGTAACGGACCGTAAGAATGAAATGTTGATTCAGAGGTCAATTCAGAGGAATTAAGAGCTTACTGTTCATTCAGTGGGGCTTCGTATGCTTCGAATTCGTACGTTTGGTTGAAAAAATTTTGTGTGTGTTGGATGCAGTTTTGTCGTTTCGCACCAAGTGGATTGTCCTGAGATTTCATACGAATGGGAAGAAGGATTTCATACGAAGCGTTCCATTGAAGAAGAAAACAAATATTTTCGAATTGGGTCCCTGATCTTTTAACAAAGTGACACAAATGGTCTAACTTTGAATGATTGGAGGCTTCGTATGTTTTGCTCAAAAAGCAAAACTTTTGAAAATCACCCCTGAAATTTCGAATGTTTGGCAAACCTCATCAATTCACTCAAGTTTCGAATTTTTAGCAGTTTTCACCCAAATTCGAAAAATGACTATTTTTTTGCTGAAAATTGAAGATTGTGCATTTTAGGCCCCTGCAGTTTGTGCAAATTGACGCTTTCTACCCAGATTTGAAAAAGGGGGAGAGTTTTGCATATTTTGCTGTGTTGGGCGCACCGGGTCACTGCACAATTTTGAAATTGACAATTTCTACCCATTTTTGAGAAATTTTATCAAAGGCAATCTGTTAACGGCAATAAAAATTGAGTATTTTTTGGATTTTCCGGATTGAAGCACAAAGTTTATGCCACATGTTAAGGGGGAGTTTTGACACGAAAAATTCCAAATAGAGCACGTTCTTTTTCCTTGGAGTTTTATAATCAAATTTCGATTATAAAAAAGGGGAGAAGTTTTATATGGAAATTCGAACTTGAATTTTTCATATTACGCGGATTTGAAGACCGAAGTGATCTTGAAGTTTTGAAGCCTACGAGATGATGCAATTGGATGTTCGGAAGTGATATACTCGGAAGTGAATGTGTAAGTGTGTGTTATTTATGTAGTCTAGATCTAGATCCTTTTTGTGTAACACCATATACGTTCAATATATCTCTTAAACACCCAAATCACCATGTTCAATTGTGCAAGCTTTAATTCCGCATGCCAAACCATGTTCTTATGTCACTACAGTAAATGAGAAATATGATGGTGTTTTCGGCCATATAAATAGATAAGGTGTAAGAGTGATGTGATGTTTGCATTGGTATGTTGATTATATCACATTGGGAAAAACACCAGCATTTAAAACTAGTGATTTCAACCTATCTTCACCGAAATAACTTTGATTTCGGTCCAAGTGAAACAGAGAACTCCAAGTCTTTAGTTTAGTGTGTTTTCGGTCCAATGAGATTTTAGTCTAGGTGTGATCTTGGTTCTAAATGATTTTGGTTCTATCATGATTTACGTTTGGCGCCACCCACTAAAGGGTGATTTCGGTTCTTGGCATGATTTAAGACTCAAGGTTTTCGCTCTTAGCTACTTAACTGAGAACCTAAAGAGCAATGTATAATTTATTGATTTATGTCTTAATTATTTGACTTTCATTTGACTCGCTTGGCTTTTATTGACTCGATTGACTTTTGTTGACTCAAAATAGCCGGTTGTCACATTATCCCCCAGTTAGAGGGAATTTCGTTCCAAAATTAGTTCTAGAGTGGGTACTCATGAACTAGGGAAAAGATGTGGGTACTTTTGGTTCATCTAGTTCTCTCATTCCGAAGTGAATTCGGGTCCTCTCTTGGCGTTCCAGCGGACCTTCACTACTGGTATACGAATTTGTTTCGTTCTCTTGATCTCCCTGTCCATGATTTCCACAGGTTCCTCCACAAAGTGTAGACTCTCATTTATCTTGATTTCATCGAGAGGGATTACAAGAGTCTCATCAGACAGACACTTCTTCAGATTAGACACGTGGAAAGTGGGGTGTATGTTGCTGAGTTCCTGCGGTAGTTGAAGTTTGTAAGCTACCGGGCCAATCCTGGCAAGGATCTCGAATGGCCCGATATACCTTGGATTTAGTTTTCCATGTTTTCCAAAGCATATCATTCCCTTCTAGGGTAAGACCTTTAACCGAACGTGGTCACCAACCTGGAGCTCCAAGGGTTTTCGTCGTTTATCCGTATAGCTTTTTTTTTCGATCTCTAGATGTTTTCAGTCGTTCCCGAATTTGGACGATCTTCTCTGTTGTATCCCTTATGATCTCAAGGCCGGTGAGTTTGCTATCAGGAACTTCCCTCCTTGCTAGCTGTGTGTCACCCATTTCAGCCAAACTCAGATGTGATCTGCACTTACGTTCGTAGAGGGCTTCGAATGGCGCGACTTTGATGCTAGTGTGATAGGTGTTATTGTATGTGAATATGTGTGTCAGTGGTAGTAGCAGGGAATAGTTCTTTCCTGATTCGGTCGTTAGGACCGAAGGGTAGGTCAGTACCCCAGTAATGCCTAACTATTATATCATGTTATTGTATGATAGTGGTAGGGGTGAAATAGTCCCCGGTTACCGGTTGAAAGATAGCGATGGTGGATACCGGTTGAAAGATACCGATGGCGGATACTGGTTGAAAGATATCGATGGCAGTTACTGGTTGAAAAATACCGAAGGGGTATACAGAGCCCATGTAATGCTTAACTGTCTTTTTATGATATATTAGTATGTGATCAGCATGTTTATGATGTTAGTATGTGATCAACATGTTTATGATGTTAGTATATGATCAGCATGTTTATGATGTTACTACGTGATCAGTATGTTTATGACATATTATTATGTGATTGTGGTAGGGGTGAAATAGTTCACGGTTACCGGTCGAAAGATACTGATGGCAGTTACCGGTTGAGAGATACCGATGGTGCTATGTGGTATGTGGTATGATGGGGGAACTCACTAAGCTTCGTGCTTACGGTTTACAGTTTTGGTTTTAGGTACTTTGTTTCAAAGGAAAGGAGTCGGCCTGGTCGCATCGCATCACACTATGTTTTCCGCACACGAGATCCTTGGGATTGTACTCTGATATGGTTTCATAATATTATATTTTGATAATTCACACTTTGGTTTTATGTAATAACCTAATTAAAAATAAAATTTTTCAACTTGAATTTTGGGATGTTACACCTATCAAGAACCCACACCAAGTTGAAAAAATCAAGGGAAATGCAAGCAATCTAATATTTTGACAAAAAAAATCTTCACATGTGGACATGTCAACCAAGGCATCATAACTTGTTAAAAAAGAAAAAAATGTTTATTTTTCAATAAGTTATAATGCAATTACATATTCATGAGTTGTTAATATTTGTGTTTACATAATGTTATATCAAAATCAAAAAAGAAGAAGAAAGTACTATACATATAACTTCATAATGTAAAATGATCTACTATCAAATAATTATCAGAATTAGATCTTTTAGAAAAAAGTTTTTAATAACATATAGAACATGATTCTACTTACCAACTTACCACATTCATAGAGACAATATTTTTTTTTGTTTTTTTTTGTAATATCTGTTTAATTTAATATAAGCATTAAATATGGAACAATCTAGGTATATACATAGAGACTATAATCCCGTCCTTAGGTCCCGTTTGATAGTTTTTGTCTGGTAAAGTGCTGTCTGGGAAAATTTTCTGACTGGAAAAGAAACCATGTTGTTTAATTGTACATCTGATTGACACTGCTGAATGATGAAAAAAAGTAATAATTCAATAAAAAATAAATTTTAAAAAAGTTATTTAAAAAAATTAATAATCCAATAAAGAAAGAAAGAGGCGGGGTTTGGTGTATAATTGTCTTTCCAGCCTATTCAGCCAGAAAGATATGATTTTGGGGCTTTCCGGGAAATACATATCTTACCGGGAAAGACCCCTTCTTTTGTGCAAATCAAACAGTCTTTCCGGTCCATTCAGCCAAAAAGATCTGTTTGGACCTGAAAATATGCGTATCAAATGGGGCCTTAGTAACAGAAAAAAAAACGAGAATCAGAAACACTTCTAATATGTATCTTCAGGTTACCAAAGTTAGAAACTGTTTCTTGTTCAATTTCTAAAAAGATATTTGAACAAGAATCAATATCAAAACTACTGTAATAGTCGGTTCTACCCCTATGATAAAAAAAAGGAAATAAACTTTTTTTTTCTCTATAATTTGATATTCGCATTATTACAATTTTTTGGCAAGTCAGTTGTGCCCTATGTAACAGCTTAACAGTTCATCATGTTTCCTGTGAAAAATGTTAATGCACTGCTCATCCTTACCATTTAAGAGCCTCTTTAGTGTGGTCTGCATATCCTACCTATGTCGCTTCCACTTCATGCCATCCCATATAGAAAAATATAAAAAAAAAATTCATTCACTTTGTTCTCCATATATTATTTGTTACCCTTTCATTTTCCAAAAGTAATGCCATAAGTATTTTTCTTTTCTTTGAACACAACTAAATTCATGACACTCCTGTTCGGGGACAATCCATGTAGTCAAAGAGAGTATAAAATTCCCAAAAGACCCTCCTTCTGATTAGTACAAAAGAAGATGAACTCAATTTTATGTTCTGTTCCGCGTTTGGAAACAAAACTGATACGATACAGTAACACACCAAAGAACCCCACCGCCAGCCCCTATAATATGTCGCAATAAAACGCAATTATTCCAAGAATTTGTTTGGTTTGACATTTAAATTTATTAACAGTACAATATTGTCAAAATGTTTGACTGCTTGCATTTCCCTTGATTTTTTTAATTCTATGTTTAGGAAGACTTGCAAAATTATTAGCTATTGGTGAAAAACGTAATGACTTGATACGAGTCTTAAGGTAAATGACCTTTGTACAAAGACAAATTGCAGATTTGAATGCGGCACTTCATTATCGCAAGGGGAAGGCATCAGTGAATTTTGGTTTTCATGTGATTGATTCCATAATTTTACTTTTTAGGGAAATAGAAAGAAAAATAGAAAGCCCAAATCTCATTTGGTGAAGTCTGATTTTATTTTTGGGTAAATGAAAAGAAAAAAAAATAAAATTTTGTTTTGTTGAATATTGATTTCTTTTTGGACTTGCAAGATATAAAATTGTCAAACACTTGACACATGTGAGTGAAATGGAAAAAAAAAGACAAACTTTAGCAATGATGACTACTATACTAAAAGATCTAATTCAGAATAAGGTAATAATACATTGCTCAAGGTGTATTCACTTTTAGTGTTTTAGAGGCGATTTTGCAGTCTGTTAATGAAATTGAATTGATAATTGAAGTTTGATTTGATTTTAGGGTTTTAGTTGCAGTAATTTTTTAATCGGATATATTTGTTAAAATTGTTTTATGATCAGTGTGCTTTTATTTGGGAGTGTTTATATGATAGATGCAAAGGAAAAGAAATTTGTACACATACTATCATACTGATTCAGACAAAGGAAGTCTTATGTTGAATCAATCCCAATTGGAAATCAAAACTAACTGTATCCTTTTTCAAGTAATCCATTTCCTTGATGGACTGGTAATTTCATGATTCTTGATGTTTTTAGCGATTTTGTATCGATGTCATCTACTTTCTGCTAAATTAACATCTATTTGAGCTGGCTTCACTCGATAACTTCTTGAATTCTTTCTTCATAGCCAGTTGAGCATAATACATATACCAACATAGAAGCTGCAGTTTTTTACCATTATATATATATATATATATATATATATATATATATATATATATATATATATATATATGAAAGAGTTTTTTTTGTGAACTTTTATTGCCACTATACTAATCTGAAATAACTGGTTATTTATTCGTATATATTTGCAGTTCAATGAACTCCTTTAAATTACCTTTTTAATTTGAGATACGGAACATAGTGAAATGTTTTATTGATTATAAATCATAAACACGTTCTATCTTCTTATTTGGTGAAAGAATGATACCATCAACAAACGAGTAGATGGATGTTGTAGCTGAGGGTCAGGAACAGATGAAAATAGTATTCACATAGTAATCATTGTTTCATGTTCTTTATTGTAAGAAGCAATTGACACATTTCAAACTTTAGCATGAAATTGTGTTAAGCCCTATACCAAGTTTGTTATTAATTGTTTTAACATGATTACAAATAGCCTAATTTCTTATAATAAATTTTAGTATTATTGGAAGTTGATATGTGTACACGCATGGTGTTAGTACGTATACTCTATTAAAGTGGATTTTCATGTAATCCCCTTTGTTTGTATTTTTGTTGATGTAGTTTACTCGTAAATAGGACTACAATTTGTGGTGGTGGAAGGGGAGAGACAAAACTTACAAACGGAGAAGAAAAAAGGAGCTACCAAGATACTGTAATATTTGTAATGAATCACTTTCGTTCAATTAAATAAAACATTAGTTAGCTATTTGATTACACCAAGTATGTTTGCAGGAGCTAAAAAAGCTTTTAAAGTCCCAAATTTTTTTAGATCATGTCGAATCATGAAGTAGTAGACATAACAATAAAGATCAATGGGTAACCAACGAACAAGTGGATAAAACCTTGAATAGATAAATCAAAGATGGTATTTCATGATTAATCTCGATATCAATAGAATACACTACAAAAGAAGTTAATAGGTAATTATGTTTTCCATAAAGTGAAAAATCATATCAGGAAACTGCTAGGGAATTTCATTTATTTGTTGATTGTAATAATCTACTTTCCTTTTTACTCTTATTCATCCATAAAGTGAAAAATCATATCAGGAAACTGCTAGGGAATTTCATTTATTTGTTGATTATAATAATCTACTTTCCTTTTTTTTCTTATTCATGCATTATACATTGAAAATGAAAATTCACCCATTTATAGCATTGTATTTTTCTTTTTTAATTATTAGCACAATATTCTTTAGATAACGTTAGAAGAAACTCATATCACCCTCCAGTGGGTCGTGCTTAGCACGGGCCTCAAACTTTTCTAGTGTGTGTGTGTATATATATATATATATATATATATATATATATATATATATATATATATATATATATATATAACACCAAAAAACCTAATTTTAAAGATGACGAAGAAGAATAAGAAGAAGAAAAAGATGATGATGATGATGATGATGATGATGATGATGATGGTTGATGAAGTGATTATTAGAATTTGAGAGGAAGAGATGGAACCTATAGTTGAAGCGATAAGTAAACATAACACTTGCCTGGCCATCTGCTCATCGTCGTAGTCAGTTGAACCAACACCGAAGCACATCCATAAAACTACAGGGGGTTCTTGGGGTCAATAAATTAAACGGGGAAGGCTTGACTTCAAATGGGGTTGCTGGAAGCACAAGTGAGATAGAGATAGAAATGAAACCTAAAAGATAATGTGAACGAGGAATTAAATGAGGAGAAAGAAAGCGGTCAATAACTTTGGTTCCTCCATTAGTGAAAGTGGCGGTGATAGAAATAGTGGAAGACAACTTAAAATCACCTTAAAATAGCGGAAGAAAACCATTAGTGAAAGTGGCGCTAATAGAAAACGGTGAATGACTCACAAAGTGGAAGGTGGCTTGGCTTGGGGACGTAGGTGTGGAAAGAAAATAAAAGGTCAACTCTTAAACTTGTAGGCGAGGGGAGAAATAGTGGAAGACAGCTTGCAGAGCAACGATATACGAGAGATGCAAATAACTTTGGTTCCTCCAAACTTGTAGTCTAATTGAGGGAGATGGGCGGTGCAGCAGGCGAATCATGAAGTAGACGCGCCAATTTTAAGGGGACTAAAAACGCCAAAAGAGATGAAGAAAAATCACCTTAAAATCCCGCAAAATTCCATGAAAATTCTACAAAAATCCATTCTTATTCCACAATCACCCACCTCATCTCATTGCTAAATTTTAAAGGCGCGGGCTTTTATATATATATATATATATATATATATATATATATATATATATATATAGAGAGAGAGAGAGAGAGAGAGTTAGGTTCAAACGTTTTCAACAAATATTGTGTGCCTAAATGCACCAATGAGAATTCAAGAAATAATAAATAATTAAATAAATCAATAAAGGGTATTTTGGACCTTTTGTACTTTTAATTAAGGAAATCATTTAATTGAAATCCTACAATTATGGAAATAAAGTAAATATATTTGACCTAATCCTCCACCTTCGTTTCCTGCCTGGAACATCACCACTACAAAGAAGAAATTCAGCGACTTCCCACCGCCTATCACAACCATCGACGTCTCTTTCTTCGTCGGAGAAAATCACTTCTCCCTGCAATACCAACTATTATCTTCTTTATTTACCACCAGCACCACCCAGTTCAACCAAAACAAACGCATTGTCTATAACAAGGTTCTTATTCTTTTTTCTATCTTAAATTCCTTAAATTCTTTTGCCTTGCATCCATTCTGTCATAACTCACAATCACATTCTTCACCATTACTATCGATTTTACTGGTTTTGCTGGCCATAATATCTCAACGATTGTTGCTACAAGTTGTTCTTATTTATTTATAAGTAATTGTTAAATTTTTGAAGTTTTAATAATGATATGCCATAAAGAAATTCATCGTAAGGGTATGTATAGTCGATCAAAATGAAACTCAATCATAAAGTTGGACCATTAATTGAATATAACTTCTTTAAAACTTAAATCGTCAAAATTCCAACTATATTATTTTATATTAATCAGATAAATGACTCAAAGTGCTTAATACATGTTTATGATTCTTTAAAATCGATTGCATTTGAAAACATCCTTTCTTCGGTGGCTTTTTAATTAATTTGTTGCTTATTTTAATTAGAATTTTGACTTTTGTCTATAATTTGTGTGGTGGTTTGTTATTAAGAATTATGAATTTCATTAATCGTAGGGAAGGAATCAAAGATATGTCTCGTTTTATATGTGTAAGTTTATGATAAATTGATGTCTACCAGGTGTTTGTTAAAATGTTAAAATGTTTATGAACTTCATTATTTGTATGTATTTTGTTTCAGGGCTACTCAGAATAAAGCAAGGTTTGTTTGAACAACAATGGTAGATGGAAATTAAAAAATAATTTCATAACAGGTAATCTTCTTCGTTTATCCACATAAAATAAGAACGGGATCAGCAACAGGTAACCTTCTTCCTTCATTTTTTTTTGTGATTCTTGACAGAATCGATATACCCAAGTGGTTATTTTGGGCTTTAGTGTTTGATAGGGGTAAATGGAGCAACCTATCTCCTGTGAACCATCTTGAATTTCTTTCTCGTTGTTAGCGGTGGGAAATTGAAGGGACAAAAATAGCAGCGACCGACGATGGCGGAGGAGGTGTTCAAGGTGGCCAATAGGTAAGTGGAATGGGGGCTGCTCCGGCAGCCTCCCTGTTGCTTCTATTAACTTTTTTTAACTGAAATCGATGGAGTTTTGGTGGGTTTTGGGTTTGATTTTTGACAGGAAATGAACAAGGGAAAACGAAATGTGATGAGGTTGCTTCTTCTTGACAGGCAAATGAAAGAATGAAAAAATGGTTTTTATGATCAAATGCAGATTTTTGTAGATCAATTTGGTGATGAGTTGGGTTTTTATAAATTTTTTATTTTTTTAGAAAGTCAAGACACCATTCTTTGATGGCAGAGAACTTGTAGCTGGAAGTATTGATGATTCAATCTATGTTTATGATGTTTATGATTCAATCTTATTAACCATCGATGGTTAGAAGAATGGTATGCATCTTGTTTGATAAACTCTCTTCCTAGAGACCTTGTTTACCTTTTTATAATATTTTTGTTTATTTCATTATACTGTAAGCTGCTATTAAGTTCAAATTCGCTAAGAATATTCAAAACCATTCTGCAAGAATGGTTTATTCTGTAAGAATATTATTGATGTATTCTGATAGAATTGTAGTTAACAAGTTATATGTTTAATGTGCAGTTGTTACAAGTGTATCACTACAAAATATTTGGCAACGAATTTGTGATAGAAATGGCTTGAAGAATGGCTTGAAGACATGATGGGAAAGACTTCTTCTATAAAATCATTCTGATGCAATACATTTCTGATAGAATGTCAATCTCACAAAATGTCAATCTCATAGAATGTTAGCATATTTTGAAGTATTTTTGTTTATTTCACAAAATGTCTCTAAGAATGAATGTAATTACTTATTCTAAACTATTAAAATTCGTCTTATATAAAAGTTGTATTCATAAAAAATTATTGGCCCTGATAATATGTGTTTATAATATTATGTTCATAGTTGTATATCATTCTGACAGAATTACAGAATATCATTCTAACAAAATAACATTCTGATAGAATAAAATCGGTTTAGGTTTACAAATTATGTTTGAAATTGAATTAATTTGAAAAAAAATCAAAATTTTTAAATCAAAATCAATAATTATCCCGTAAATCTCGATTTTTCCTTTTTTAATTTTGTCTCAATTGACTAAAATGTCCTTATACTGAAACTTGTGTGATTATATGATACATGTTACCATATTGTACTATCATAGACCCTCAGATCATGATCTTTGATTATATTTCATCCGATGGTCCAGATCTGTGCATTCTGGCACACAATAGTTACTAAAAACAAAATAACCTAAGCATATATATATATATATATATATATATATATATATATATATATATAGGGTGAGGTTTTATACAGAACTATTATTAACAATGAACCAAGGAACCAATCGTTAGGGTCAAAATTAAAAGCGATCAACGGCCAAGGGAATGGATATACACTTGTATAGTGGACGTACATATACCGGATTATACCATAAAACTCATATCGTTACCAAAAACTCACCTCTTTTTTCATTTAAAATTACTTTTAATCCACATTTTTATCGAAAAAAAAAACGGAACATACTGTTGTTCACGATTTTTCGTCATCTTTCCATAGAGATTCATATTGATATATAAAAAACAAACTTTTCTTTCGAAAAAAATTCACTTCCTTTTGTTGTTTTTTTTTCAATATTTAAGTTTATTTTTATAAAAAAAAATCAGTTGTACAAAAAATCTCAATTTTTTGTCCTCTATTTATAAACATCATCAGCGATTAAAAAAACTCGATTAGTTCATATTTACATTATGAATCTAAACTGTAAATATTTTAATTTTAACATTAACATGTGAACCTGACTTACTATTATTCACATTGTGAATCTGTTCAAATTCACAATGTGATGTGAATTTGAGCGGATTTACAAAGTGAATCCTAGCAGATTCACAATGTAAATCTATATTGAAATTTCATTTTTTTAATCAGTAGGAATCTATGTTTAAAGAGAATAAAAAAATATAAATTTTGATATAGTTATTAAATTTTTTCGATTTAAAATAGGCCTTAAGTTTTCAAAAAGCAAAGAAATGAAGTGAGTTTTTTTGAAAAAAAAATCATTTTTTATATATCAATATGGATATCTATGGAAAATGACGGAAAATCGTGAAGAATGGTATATTCGATTTTTTTTTCGATAAAAACATGACTAAAAAGAATTAAACGAAAAATAAGGAAGTGAGTTATATATATATATATATATATATATATATATATATATATATATATATATATATATATATATATATATATATATAATTCATTAATTTAATCCTAATCCACATCATTAACATTAATTAAGCAAGGCCAACGTGAGTAATATCCGACAAAGTATTGCTACGTATCTCCCCATTTGTCGATAACGAAGGTTTAAGTTTTCGATGAAATAAAGATATATTTCGACTTTTAAGAACTAATAATATATTCTTTTTATTTTATTACCATCAAGAAGTATCATTTATGTTTGTAAGCCGAGTTGCATCCACGGACAATGTGGTGGAAAATTTGTACATATATAATATTAAAGGTATTGCCATAGAAATCACATTATTTGCCATTTTATTTTTAGTTTACTCTGACATTTTTTTTACACATTTGACATTAAATCTTGATAAAAAATGCTTAGAACGTATCCAGTTTCAAACGTTATTTTATAGGGCGGATCGAAAAGTTTTCACTAAGAGTAGCACATTTTTTTTTCTTCTTCAGATCGTATGTTTTTACCCATAATAACAATGCATTTAAATCTTTTACACATAAATCATAACAGCCAAATACTTGCATTTTGCTACCAATATGGATGATGTACATATTTGTGATTGTCCTGTCGGTAAAGAAATGTAAGTCCATATAATGGGGAAATATACAATATATTTATAAAACATTTGTTTGTCCAAAGGAAGTAGATGTTTCATTTAATTGCAACTAGAAAAGATTCACCGACGTTGTCGGGTCGGAAGGTATTATTTTGTAAAGTAAAGTAGCATGTTGAATTGCATTGAAATAATCTAATAAAGGAAGATAAAAAATATCATCTAATTATATAAGTAAAGAAATCTAAATCATTATTTCTTGCAATAAATGAGGAAAATAAAGAAATGGTCTCACAAATTGAACTTTATTGCCATACATGGCAGCGGCCGGAAAACCAATCCAGAAAATATAGACCATTGTTTTTTGTCCGTTAATGTGAGGGTAATTTGGTCTTTTAAGGTAGTAGAGACTGAATTTGTGACGACGAGTAAACCATATGGACCATTTATGTAATGTTGGCGGTGGTGGTGGTGATGGCAGCTGGTGGGTGGCTGTATGGTATTGGGTGGGTATTTTCTAATAAATAAAACATTAATTTAAAGCCAAAAAGCGAAATATAAATTAATAAAAAAAATTGGATTAGGAGTAAAAGAGTGATTTCGTTGCCTCGATGTGTTAAATCTGGTAAACGCAGGTACCAATCGTGTAATTTTGTCTAACAATAATAATAATAATAATAATAATAATAATAATAATAATAATAATAATGAGAGACCATTTCTGACAAAAGGCTAAATACTAATAATATGTAATAAAAGGCGAGGGTTATGAAAATTTCAAACGAAAATGAAAGGGTTATTTGTGAACAAAAGCATAAAGTTGAAGGGTCAATATTGTAAGTAGTTTTTCAAAACCAACATAAGTTGGAGGACCAAAATTGACAAAAAAAAAGAAGCAAACATATATAACCTTAGGGACCAATCTTGCCAAACACTTAGGAAGTTTACTGTTCCTAACTTTCATATATATATATATATATATATATATATATATATATATATATATATATATATATATATATATATATATATATATATATATATATATATATATATATATATAAATTGGAAGCCTGCTATCAACTCACATGCACCCATCTTGTCTTTGCTAACTCACTGGTAATTTCTAATAAACTACAAAAAGGCAAGGTTGTGAAAATCGTTTGACGGTAGCTCGACGGTCGACTGGTGTTAAGGGATTAATCGGTCTTGACGAGGATTAATCGGGGACCATAGATTATTAATAAAATATTAAAATTAATTAAATGATATATCTTAAGAAAAACAAGTACTTCAAAATTAGAAAATAAGAAAAATTGTAATTTGGAAATTTGGAAATACGAAAATATTAACATTTTGGTATAATATTTGAAAATTTAAAAATTTTGGAGTAAAAAAAGAAAGTTGGTTTTTTGAATTTTTTTGAAATTTTTTTGATCTTTTTTTTTACTTTTTTTTTTTACTTTTCTTGACTTTTTTGACCTTTTTTTGACTTTTTTCGATTTTTATGACTTTTGTTGACCGATTAATCCCACCAAACCCGATTAATCCTAAATTTCCGATTAATGTCCTAATCCTCGACGGTTGGAGAACGTCAAACGATTAATCCATGATTAATCGCCGATTAATCCCGATTTTTGCAACCATGCAAAAAGGAAAGAGCCAAATAAACACTTGATCATCATTAACATAAATCAAATATTAAGTACGGGTACTAAATATGCAAATGATTATCAATACATACAATGTAGGGTAATGAATTTGTTTATACTAAACTAGGTACGAGACCCATGTATTACATGAGTTTATTTAAAAGAAAATTTAAATATAAAATTCAAAATATTTGAGAGCTTGAATTTATAAGAAAAATAAGAAAAATTTTGAATTATAAAAATTAAAATGTTTTTTTTTCTCTTTTCAATTTAAACAAATAATTTAAATAAATAAATAAAGGAAATTAATGAAACTTTGATTTAGTAATTTTAAAATTAAAAAGAAAGTTCATTAATGAAATTGATATGCATTTATGATTAGATTTAAATAATATGTGGAATTTAATAAAATAGAAAAAAAACATAAAATAATATGTGGAATAAAAATTAATTTAAAATAACCATAAAATTAGATATGGCAAAATGAATAAGAATATGACTTGTAGCAAAAAGATCTTTATTTATTAGGGTAGATGCATTTATTATCATAATTTGTTTTTGGGCATCGTGTATTGAACTCCGTAAAATTTAGTGGATTGTTACATAATCATTTTATATTTCAAACGACTCTATCAACTTTTTTCTATAATGCATTCAACTGTATAAACTTAAATGAAATATATTTAAGTAGTTATTTAAGAATTAACAAACTTTTACTTTTCTTATTGTAAGGTTCAGTGACTATTAAACTCTAAATTCAATGAATGTGAATGTAAAATCTCATAATAAGAAAGTTTCATCATCTGAGTGAAGAGTATGATTTATCATCAAACTCTCTATTGTGATGGTTTTAATAAGTGTGAGTTGTAATATATACTTATCACTAAACAATATTTTTATTTTTTCCTTGTGGGTTCCTAATTCTTACCAGATGATTATAGATGTAATGGTGACAAACGAATTACAATAACACATGAACCAAATGGAAAAAAATGTAACCATTATATGTAGGAACTGTAACATATTAAAATCCAATTAAGTAACAAGGATTTGTATTCATAATTTCTAGAAATGAGGCAATGATGTCATTCAGATGAAGATATTAAAAATTCTTTAAATTGAAGTCATTATCCTCCAAAAGTAATTCAAATTAAACAACAAGAATTTATTGCTTTTGTGATCGGCTCGTAAGAGGCACAATAAACAAGGCATATCTAATTTCCATATAATGCATCTTAAATAAAAAAAAACAATGCCTAATTAGAGATATCAGAATTACGTATTACTTGAAATTGGAGAAAAATACTTTATCAGTTTCAAAATTATTTTCTACAGACAAAACATACATATTAAAAAAACATTAATTATCACTAACTTTATACAATAAAATGGCAATTTTGTCCTTATTTTGCATTTAATGTTTTATTAAATGCTTAATTGGTTAAGTAATAATGAACGGGTATTTTGGTAAAAATGTTATTTATTTTTAGAAGTGGACTATTATTTTGGGACAAACCAAAGAGGAAAGATGGACTATAATTTTGGGACGGAGGGAGTATATATATATATATATATATATATATATATATATATATATATATATATATATATATAGGGTTAGGTTATTTTGTTTTCACTATCTATTATGTGCATGTATGATTGATTCTGGACCAATCATTTTATTTATTTTAAGAAAGTAATTAATGCATATTAAATGTTGAAGATATAATGGATATTAATTACATCTTCAACATTTAATATACATTAATTACTTTCTTAAAATAACTAAAATGATTGGTCCAGAATCAATCATACATGCACACAATAGATAGTGAAAACATTTGAACCTAACTCTCTCTCTCTCTCTCTCTCTATATATATATATATATATATATATATATATATATATATATAAAGGCCTAACTGAAGTTTATTTAGGTCAAAATGAGAAATCTAAAAACCTATAACCATCGAATCATATCTGGATTACCTTCGACCAAAATTGGAGAAATCAAGGCTACCTTCAATTTAAAATTAGAGAAACTTATTCTATATTCATCTTTATCTCTTAGTATGTAGTAACACAACTCATCGACCTTTTCTTAGAGTTTCGTTTGGGGAACATTCGATATGCAACAAAGTACACTCGATTTTGGACAACGATGATGTGTAGAATAGGCTACCTATGCCAACCAATTGGTTCCATCCCTCTTATGTGTTGGAAATAGGTGTCTAATTTCATAATTAATTGGTGTAACTTTGGAAATAATAACAAAATCGTTTTGGGGTTGCCTCAAGAGCAAGAATAGCTAGAAATATTTTAGGAGATTGACGAAATGGTTTATTAATTTATTATGTGATTAATAAATTAATTATAAAATAGTTGAAATTAATTAGAATTAACTTGGGATTAATTGGAATAAATCTAAAGATACAGGGGCTGAATGTTAATTGTTTAATAGTTGAACAATGGGAACATTCTGGAAGTCACATGAGGTGGA
Source organism: Lactuca serriola (assembly GCF_051521515.1). Lineage (NCBI taxonomy): Eukaryota > Viridiplantae > Streptophyta > Magnoliopsida > Asterales > Asteraceae > Lactuca > Lactuca serriola. The sequence goes on from NC_136411.1 coordinate 2,786,570, forward strand.
GGTTTTGAGAGTTAGAAACAAATAAGACAATGATTTGAATATGGATTAAATCCTAATATTTAATTGATTCAAATAAGTGCTATCCTGTTACCTCCCCATCTATATAAAAGGGCCTTAGGGGGCTAGAAATATCGTCCAAAACTACCTCGTGGAAGGCAACAAAATTCCAATCCCCCCTCCTTCTCTAACCTCTCTCCTATAGTTTCTAGGGTTCTTGGCTTTTGGGTGTGAAAGATTAGACATACTCTACTTTGGGTACTAGTGTTTTAAGAAACAACAAGAAATCAAGGAATCAAGTATCAGAGACAAATTTGTTTTTTCTAAAGGTTAGTATTAGAATCCCTCCCTTTGTAGTTTATTAAGTCAATTTTAAAAGTGAAAGATCTTGTATGCCAAGATTCATTATAGAATTATATTGCTAATAATATATGATCCTATAAGGTCACACATTATAGCAAGTTACCATCAATTAATTATTTATTAGTAAAATTTGATTATTAAAAATATATCAACACTTATATTTAATTGGAAAATTATTATTTCATGGAAATAATATTTTACTATCTGGAAATATATTATGTATGAAAATAATATTTATTGGAGAAATAACAACTTATGAAATATATTATAAAGTATGATTATTTATAACTTATATTTATATCTTAATAAATTAGTTAGAGTTTATTTATATAAAAGTTATATATATATATATATATATATATATATATATATATATATATTGGAAACACTTTACATAAATGTTAGGCTTTTATATATGACTAGTTTATACCAATTATAGTTATAAGATTAGACACCTAATCCAACAGTCTCCAACTTGGATAAGTCTGTAACTATAATTTCCAGTATAAATTTTAAACTGATCAGTAAAATGTAGTTTCCAAAAGCCAATGTCGAACTCTGACCCAGTCAGTTATATGTCTTAAGACAAATGATATATAATCTCTCGTTCTTCAAGATATCATCCGGACATAAGACATGTTATAGAATCAATCTCATTGTCCAATACTTTGTTTCCAGATTTCTGATTTGTATTGACATAGAACTTTAGATCAAACACAACAATTTAGTCATGGTCGGGCCCGACACTATAAGTCAACACCAAATCACTGAGGGTGTGACAACCCAAAATTTATTCCATCGTTATACCCGTTTCCGTTAATAGAATATTCTATTTTATTAAGATTCCGTTAATATTGGGGTGGACAAATCAATAAATGTTTTATTTTATTTTATTTTATGTTATTAATGTCGTAATGAAATAAATAAAAACACGTAAATTACCCTCCCGTTTAGTTAGAAAAAGTTCTTACTTACGATCATTTAATCGGGTAAAAATTTAAGCCTCGTTAAACGTCAGTATCGGGTAGAATTCCACCGTGTCTCAAACTTAACCATATTTAAAGTTGAGGTAACTTCATTTTGAAGCTTTTCACCCTCTCTCTACTCTCTCTCTATATATAATTCCAAGCTTTTGATCCAAAAATCACCCCATTTTCAAGCTCCAATTTGGTAAGATATCCACCCTAACTCTTAGATTATCATGCTTAGCTTGCAATTTCATATCAAAATCATCCAAAAGGACCATAATCATGTGTTTACAGCCCTAGAACATCCTTGGGCCGCAAACACACATAGATGGGGTTTTTGAGCCTCAAAACCCTTCCAAACCACATTTGGAACTTAGATATGACTTAGGGGCTTGCAATACCGGACTTGGAACACCTAAACCTTATCATTTGAGGGGTAAACAAGAGTTTACGGCCCAAGCACATGCTTAGACTGTAAAATCCATTTCATAGGTTGTAAACCTCCTTTAAAGGTGTTAAAATGCCCCTTAAGCACCTCCTAAGCCTTGGAATAAAGTCTAGAACCATCCAACAATGTGTTAGGGACCTAATACATGCAAGACAACACCCCCTAAGGAGTTCACGACCGTAACCCCCCCAAGGAATGGTTCCTGGGCCGTAAACTCTTATAAGGTGGTCAATTGGTGCCCTAACTTCCTTCCATGGCTTGTACCTTGCAGTAGAAACTCTTGCAATTGACCTAGGACCACCAAAACACATTGAGAATTGGTACATAAGAGTTTACGGTCGTAAATGCCTAGTTTACTGCCGTAAACTCCTCAAATGGTCCTTATGTTTTTCAAATTCCATTCCAATGCCTTAAAACTAAGTCTAGCATCACCCCTCAAGAGTTTTAAGACCATTAAGCATCCTAGAACACCCACACCATGAGTTTACGGCCGTAAACTCATGGGGAGTTGGTCATTTGGGCTGAAAACTCCATAACGAGTTTACTCTTGAAGAGCAAACTCCATATCCAAGTCAAACACATCCTTAGATGCTACCCGGGTCACTCCTAGCACTTGAAATGAAGTGTTTTCGCGTCTCGGAGTGTATGGTCTTATCTAATTAGTGTTTCAAAGTCTAATTAGATACAATTATATATCTCTTCATATTACATAGGAACCTCGCGCGTTCTCAAGCCCCGAACTGACACTTAGCATTTATCCGACACATTCCTCGTTTAGTGAGTTCATACCCCTTTAATGAATCTTTTTAAATGTTTTTACATGTTTTAGGGGGGGGATACAAGTTAAATGCAACAAGTGTTAGTATTAAATCATATGTGATTTATAAACTGTAACTAAAAAGGATTTTCTATACTTTTAGCTACTTATCAATAAAACTATTTTTAAATACTTATCAAACGCATTTTCAAGGTTAGATTGTTGTTAAACTATTTTCAAACTGTGTTTAAATTACTTTTCTTTTAAACTATATCTACACTAATATATTTATATAAGACTTGAAGGACTTAGGACCGACAACTCGCCTTATTTCCTGTTCTTGTTTGATTGTGGTCTTAGGGTATATTGTTATCCGTCCGACTGTCGTTGATTTCTTAGTTATATATCATATATATTTTTGTGGGATATGATAGACTTCATCTTATTCAATACCTTTGTAAATCAAAGGCATGCAAATCCCACTCTCTGTTTAACTATAATAGGTATAGTTAAGACTACTGTTCGTTACCTCTATTACTACTATACTCACTATAATTGCTACTATTACAAGTTAATGCACGTTAAAGAGAACACTCTATCTACTATACTAAAAGTTTACTATACTATAACACAAGAGAATACACTAATCCAGAGTATAACACACTATCCCTCTATACGACACTCTACTGCGCAAATACAATGTAACCAGAGCTTCCCGGAAGGAAAGCAACACTACATGTATAGATCTATACAGGACGGACACTATTACATCCCGACTGTTGACTACAGTCCGAGCCGACTAGGCCCAGGGGTGACACTACCTCGCTACACTACGTATGACTGGGAAGGTTATTGGACCCTCTATTATCATTCAATTTGGTTACATAAGAGATCAAATCCATATCCAAATTAACAAAGACTTAAAGTCTAAGCTAACTTCCCGAAGTAAATAAACATATATTACTAATTGAAGTTTGCAACACTACTACAACCAACCGTCAATACTTTTCCTCATCTACGTTACTTGAAGGAGGTTCATAACATTATTTTTATAACTGAAAGTTTCAATGGAAATACTTGTTGGATTAATGTCTAAGTCCATAACTATATTTGGTATGTACTTGACCCAACCCGGCATGGTCCATTTGGGTTGCACTTCACCGACACAATTTATATGGATAATCTTTTGAGAATAGTATGTTTATGATTAATATTAATATATTATAAGTTCTAATATATTAATATGGAATCATATTATTTAATTAGTATTGATCAAGAATTAATTTATAATTAATTAAGTGATCAAAAGGAACTAATTAAATATGGACTCTTATATATATGGAATGGGCCAAGTTCATTTAGGTTGGGCTAAGCTTTCATGGATAGTCCATGGAGTGTTTAACCCATGGATCCTAGGAAATGAAAGGTCATGGGTATTAGGGTTTAACCCTAATCCTCCATACTATATAAAGATGTCTTTGGTTGGTGAAATTGGCACTAGTATGGATACACTAAGAGGGCTAGCCGATTTCACTAAGAGAGAACCAAGTATTCATATTCTCTAAAGTCTTCCAAGGTGTCTTGGTGATTTGTGATTCCACACTATTGGGGCTAAGCTCTTAAAGCTTGAAGACATCAAGCTACATCAAAAGGTATGTCTTCTAACTAGTACTTTGTAGATTAAGAACATCATAATATGCTAGTTAGGATTAAAGCCTTGGAAAGTTCTTATTTGCATGTATAATAGAGAAAACATAGATCCAAGGTTTATAGGGTTGCATGTACACCATAGGAGTGTTAGAATGCTCAAAACCCAACAGTGGTATCAGAGCCACGGGTTGTTTTCTGTTATATTGATGCAAATATTTTATTTTCAAAGTTGAAAAAAAAAAAGAAAAAAAAACATGAAGTTCGTCAAATTTTAAGATAATTACTTGTTCTTGTGAAAAACTAATTATTTGTAAAATTTGAATAATTTGCTTTATGAGTTGAATTAGGTCAAATTTAATAAAAGATAAAATGATATGATTATTTTATTAGTTTTAAAAGTTTGATCTAAAGAGTTTTATTTTTTGAAACCTCCATAAGTTATGGATATGAAAAGGTTTTAAAAAAAAATTGATTCAAAGTTTTTATGGAGTTACAAAATTTGGTGTTAATGTTTTAAAGGATTCCATAACTTAAGAATAAGTTATGGATCACCAAAAGTTTTTTGTGTTACCTTGTTTTATGAGTGAATTTAGATTAATGAATAAAATTATGTGATAGTTGGTTTTAATCCAAATTAATCTAAGAATTGATTCTAAAATGTGTTTTTGTAACTTGTCCTCAAGTTATATGAAAAGTCACATTTAAGAATCATAAAACTCATAAAATTTGGCAAAGGTTACAAAAATGAAGAGTCTAGTTCTAATTAAATGGTTTTATGACTCCATAACTTGTCCTCAAGTTATGGAGGACCAAGAGTCTCTTCATTTAATAAAATAAATAAAATAAAAAAAAAGGTGTAACCTTAATTAATTCCATAAGTTATAAAATAAAGAAAAGTTAATTCTTTTATTAGTTTAAAGTCTTCCATAACTTGTCCTCAAGTTATGGAACTTGAAGAGTTTTTGGATTAAAACTACTTTAAACACATAAGTTATGGAATTAATTAGTTTTGAATAGTTTCAAAACTTGCCCTCAAGTTTTGGAATTTGTAAAGTTTTCTCTTATGAATACTTTAATTCCAAGTTAGCCCTTAGAATTTTAAAAGTTAAAATTCAACCCTTATACTTTATAATATTATAAGTTAATAATATATATATGTATAAGAGTAAAGTCAGTCTTACCGCTAGTACGCCTCATTCACGAAGCCGGTCTATAAGGTGGGTATAAGGTTGTTGCCTATAAAGTGGCAACTTAATGGGTGTCCACTCTCACCCACCGCTTGCTTGACCGGTGGAGGGTCGTTAGCCGAACGGGTTTGACAAGACTATAATTCTCCTTCATTAAAAGTATTAATGATAATACTAAGTAACTAAACTCTTAATAATACCCAATCTTAGTTACTTAGGAAAAATGTGAATAAGGTGCTAACCCATGAAATTACACTTTACACTTTGTCTAAGTCGTTAGTGGAGCGTGTGTGGTTAACCGACACACTAACTTGGACTTAACAAGGTAGGTAAAGGGTGACTTAATATTTATCATAGTATCGATGGAGCGTGTGTGGTTAACCGGCACATCGATTGAGGGGTAATTTATTAAGGGTACCAAGTGATTTGCATGGTTACTTCACACCTTGTTTTGTGATCCTCGGCATCCCAGTCACAAAACCTGAAGGGCACACTCGAGATTGAAACATGCCTTTGAACAGTTCAATGAATCTCAATAGATCTAGGAGTTTCAAAACCAATTAAAACCTAATAATACATTTCGTTTATCTTGGTGGAAATTGGTGAATCGTCATTCACCTACCTTCAAATATTTTATAGCTTGGATTACGGCATCCCTCTTCTAAGTTATAAAATAGTTTGTTGGGTCCTAGCCTTAATATTTCATGTTGGGTGTTATATTAAGGACTTAAGATCAACTATCTTGAATATCTCCCAAAAGATGTCTGGTTTAGACATTTATGATCTTCCTAAATCTCTTGAAACAAGCTTTCCTAAATGAAGATGATGTCTCATGGAAATCATACTTCTTTCACCTCCTCCAATTATTCTCCCTAACCCACAAGTTCAAGGTCACTCAATCCCTATTGGCAAGGCAAGGTCTAGGTGTGATCACATCTTTGAGATGTAGTCACATATTGACAAGCCGGGAGAGTTGGGTGTCAAAGTCTTGAGAAAGTTGTTGGTTCAATCACTTTCTAAGTCACATAGTGAGTTCCTTTGGGACACCTATGAAACAGACTATGACAAGACCCTTAATGATCTTATCTATTTGTTAAGATCAACTTCCTTAAAACTTGATGGACATTGACAATAGTGACACAGGAAATCCAGAAAAGCATTCTCTTCCCAATGGTAAAGGGATCGGACATAGTCAACTCGGTTGACCAAATGGTAAAGAGAAAAGCTAAGTCTGTGATAGTCCCTTGTACCTTTATCAAAGGGACCATATGTTTATATTGCCAAAGGAAGGGGCATTGGTTGCGAAGCTGCCAGATTTACCTAAGGATGTTAAAGTCAATAAGTTTGACTCTACTTCAGGTAAAGTCCACTATCTAACTCTGTTAAGTTTCTATTCTGAGATTCTTGATACTTGATGTGACTGGGTCACATGGTGATGTTTTAAGAATCAAAGAAAAAGTGGAGAAACTTAAAGAAAGAATATGCTGAATCTGATCGCATAGATGGATTTCTATCGTATAGTTTGAAAAATCGGATTCTTGAGCTACTTCTTAGGAGTTATGAGATATTGCTTAAGGAATAGATAACAACAAGTTTTCATATGGATTGTAAGGATAAGTTTTTCCGCAAAGTTTTAAAATAAAAGAAAAATTTTTGATTTTATTTATTTTAAAATATCCTTACAATGCCATTTGAGGAAAAATTGTTGCTTATATGATTCCATTAATAGCAAGAGTGGATATATGAAATTGATTCTTTCATTTGTGGTAATGTCTAAATTTACCAAATAAGGAAAAATTCTCATCACCCAAGTTTCAAGTGGACCGGAACTTGGAATCATGCAAGTTGTATAGCATGATGAATGAGAACTTTCAAGTATTGGAAAAATTAAGACTAATTACTTGTTCACATGGATGTGTGAGTCAAGTAAAGGACTAAGGGATCGAGTACACATTCTTGTGCACTGATTAAGTCCACCACAAAAGTTTGATAAGACTATTCGTCATAGTTTACTAAAGCTCAGTAAATATGATTATACTTACAAGCTTAAGTGTAACTCTGAGACATTGGAAAAGGTTCCAATGTATGGCAGGGCGAATAAGAAGAATCAACTTAGGCAGAAGGAAAAAAGTTTCTCAAATCTGAAAAGATGGGAGAGTACTTTTGTATCAGTTTTGTGATAATCTTGATGATTTAGAGACCTTATCACAATTCATCCTCTAAGAGCCTTCTTATAGCTAAGAAGAGGAACTTGAATTGTTGAAGTGGTTAAATCAAGAAGATGATTCATACTTCGTTACAGAAACAATTCTTAGAGTAATACTCTAAGATTGTAACTTGAGTGACATGTCTTAAAGAAGGTTTAAAACTCTTGTACATTTGAAATTGGTAAGTTGTGATGTTTTGGATAAAACAAAGACCAACTAAGGCCAATTGTGTGAAGTGTTTTTCTTGATTAGAATCCGCACTATCTTTTGGATGTTTGACAAGGGAGTCTTGTATGTCAAGAGGACAGTGGGAGTCTTAAAGGTCTTGAAAGTCTCAAGAACTAATCAAGAATAACCTGAAGTTCTTCACTAGCACACGACTTGAGGTTTATAACCTATCGTGTTGACATATTCTGTGCCCATTCCAGTTAAAGTTGGCTTTGCATATGAGTTCTTAGAGTTCTCAATTTGTTGCACAACTTCTTGGAAGCAATGGCAGGCCCTTGAGCTGCCAGGTGGCTAGAAATTAAGATTGAGTTCAATCCATATGGTTTTGGATTTGTCATTATCCTTGTCTTGTGGCTATGGTTTTGACAATTCACATGGATAAGAACACATACACCATTAAATCTAAGTGTCATAAGGTTTCTCTCCGATTCATGAAAATGATGGTGAGGAAACACTTTCACTAAGTAGATTTTATCTAGATAGCAATTGTGATATTTGCATTCTCAAAGTCGTTAGTGGAGCGTGTGTGGTTAACCGGCACACTAACCTGGACTTGTGAGAAGTGGCAAAAAGGTCTAACCATTATGATTACGGCATACCTCTTCATAATTGTTTGGACACACAAGTGTGCTATCTAAGGGAAGGTGTATGATTTTGATAAAGTTTTATCAAAACAATCTAGCATCAGAAATCTGAACTTTGGTAAGAAAGTCAATGAAGTATTGATTTCTAGAAGTCCAGGTGATTTCTGAGAACATGTCAAAGCTAGTGGGAGCATAAGTGTTATGCTAATAATCATCATGTTAGTGGGAGCATGATAATTATGATAAATATTGCAAGTTAGCAATGTTAATTATAGAAAAACAAAAAGTTTCAATTCGTGAGGTTGCAGGGGTTGAAAAAGTTGTTTTGCTATAATTAAGGGAGAGTAAAGTATACTTCATCTCAAATCTATAAGTTTAGATCGTGAGGTTTTAATCATTTAGTCAAGGATATATATGAATTTCATGTTGGAGTGGCTCAACATAAGGAAATTTTGTATATGGGTCCATTATTTGCGTTCTAAAATTCGATTATGATTACGGCATCCCTTTTCATAATCTGAATATGAGAACTTGGCAAATAGAAATGGAAATGTTATAGCAAAAGACTGGTTTAGTCTTTATGTGAGACATCATGAATCGTGTCCCATATGCTTCGGATATAGGTTCGATTACATGTGCTATATTCATCCTTTCTAAAATTTTCCAAATGCTTGGGGCATTAAGAAGGGAAAAGGTTTAGAACTGGATATGACTAAAAGGATTAAACAATTGTCGAGGACAATCTAAGGTTTACCAAAGATTGGTTGCTCAAGGACAGTTGGAAGTATAGTGATAATTCTGGAAGGACCATATTGACATAATCTGTAAGGAGGCAACTCTTGTTCAGAAGTGATAGTCAAAATGGAATCTGGAAATGTTTCAAAGTTAGAAATTTCAATCTGTGTAAGATTAAGGAAACTTAATGCAAGAAGGATGTTTCCAAGGAGTTGATCTCCTTTGGAATTCTCTGTAATGATTGTTGCCAAGTCTTTGTGAGTTTGTGCATAATCATTACAAGAGGATCAATGCATATAAGTTTAGAATCTAACAGATTACAGTAAATGGCATGAATTTGGAATTCTTGCATTTGCGATAAGGATTTGGGAGTGTGAAAAAAGAATCATTGAAGTTATGTTCAATTGATCTAGTTCACAAAGTAAAGATCATAGACAAACATAGTATGCATACTTGGTGTATGGCATGACTAGTGTTTAAGAAAACATAGTGTACATGCTTGGAGCATGGGACAACTATTGTTTTAAATTCAAGAATAAAGTTAATAGCTGAAACAGTATACAATGAATAATGTGTAATCATATGGTGATAAATAAAAGGTGTTTTATTTATGTTCAAAGGGTTGATACCATATTGGATTCAATTATTATTGTGTTTCATTTTGCATGTTTTGACTTCCCGAATAAACTAGGTTATTCTTCCGGAATGACTAAGTTATTCAAACCATCCACAGTCGGTCATATGTTGGAAGTAGATATGAATTAAGACTGTCATGGGTTGGCTTATAGAGGTCTAAGGTGTTGGACAAAGGGCTACAACACTCATGAGTGCTCATAAGTTCTGAGTATTGGATTCAACCCGCGCTCATTGGAATCACTTCATGGATTTTATCACGAGTGATCATGAGATGATAATATCTTATATTCTTCAAACCTAGAGATATGAGTTGTCACTATGAGTTGATAGTACATTGATTGCACGAAAACGCATTTGGTAACTCGGTGCTATAAAACGTGCCTTTGTGTATGATTCAACAAGTAGTAGAACAAGCCATATGAGTCGAAGTTTATCCGTTCCTTTTACCTTCGGGATAAAAGCGATATCAGTGGGCCCCTCGATGATTTGATGATGACAAATGGAAGTGCTCGGCCGGGCCAGGACTGATTTGATTTGTTCAATTAGTCAGTCGTCATAAATCGGAAATCGGGAAACAACAAATGGACAGAGAGAATGATTATAATCCATGTCTCAGTCCATATGATATCTAGAATGGAGGAATATATGATCCCTTATCTAATGGACAAGTTCGTTGACAAGATCAGAGTTCGACAGCAGCTTTAAGAGCTACGATTGCCAGTTAGGTTTGAAGTCATACGCAATAATAGTTTTAGACTTATCCAAGTGGGAGACTGTTGGATTAATGTCTAAGTCCATAACTATATTTGGTATGTACTTGACCCAACCCGGCATGGTCCATTTGGGTTGCACTTCACCGACACAATTTATATGGATAATCTTTTGAGAATAGTATGTTTATGATTAATATTAATATATTATAAGTTCTAATATATTAATATGGAATCATATTATTTAATTAGTATTGATCAAGAATTAATTTATAATTAATTAAGTGATCAAAAGGAACTAATTAAATATGGACTCTTATATATATGGAATGGGCCAAGTTCATTTAGGTTGGGCTAAGCTTTCATGGATAGTCCATGGAGTGTTTAACCCATGGATCCTAGGAAATGAAATGTCATGGGTATTAGGGTTTAACCCTAATCCTCCATACTATATAAAGATGTCTTTGGTTGGTGAAATTGGCACTAGTATGGATACACTAAGAGGGCTAGCCGATTTCACTAAGAGAGAACCAAGTATTCATATTCTCTAAAGTCTTCCAAGGTGTCTTGGTGATTTGTGATTCCACACTATTGGGGCTAAGCTCTTAAAGCTTGAAGACATCAAGCTACATCAAAAGGTATGTCTTCTAACTAGTACTTTGTAGATTAAGAACATCATAATATGCTAGTTAGGATTAAAGCCTTGGAAAGTTCTTATTTGCATGTATAATAGAGAAAACATAGATCCAAGGTTTATAGGGTTGCATGTACACCATAGGAGTGTTAGAATGCTCAAAACCCAACAATACTTTTACACACTCAAAGGATTTTACTTACAAATGCTCAATTCTGGAAAATATAGGATTTTCTAGGGATTTTCTACTATTCTTAAACATTAATTACAGCTTTTATATTACATGATTATAACTACTTTTATACAAACAACGACACTAAATTCTTATGAACTCACCAGTTTTATGCTGATACTCGTTTTCAAAATAACTTGTATCCTCAGGTCAAAGATAGACAAGTACTGGTGCAGCTTTTGAGAAGATGGAGCATACAAGATTCATCTTTTATTTTTGTTTATACTTTTGGTGTCTATTAACTGTGCAGAACACGTTTGTAATTATAATCACTATATTAATGAAATGGTTGATTTCACTTGTTTTTACTATTATGCAATTGTTATGATACTGTACATGACGTCCTCCACCCCAGAACGTATTCCGCCGTTCTCGGTTTTGGGGTGTGACGGATTGGTATCAGAGCATTGTTTATAGTGAATCAAGTATATCAACCCATAAAAGATATTCGAACTATAAAAACTTCGGGACTAAAAAACTCTGACCAAGAATATATACTTCTAAATACTAAAATATTTAATTAAGTGTATATATATATACACACATACATTCACCACTACAAAGGGGTCAGTGTCATACTAGAACAGAACAAAAGTATTAAGATTGTTGAACAACACAATTAAGCTTAAAGACATATAGTCACATCTGGGTAGATGTACCCTGATCAACTACATTTGTCCAAGAGTGAATAGCATGTGCCTAAGAATGATTATGGTGTTGCAGCAAGTCTAAAAACTTACCAACACTACCACAAGAACGTTAGAACAAGAATACTATAGGAGTATTCTGCATTCTACTAACTACATATTCGATAACTAAAAGGGTCGTTACTGGTAGGGCAATAGTTGCTAGGTGGATACACCACAGTTACATGTGACTAAGGCGCTATAGACTTAGAATCTGTGACCTTTGCTTCATTTCATGTTCTTGTTTGATTGGGGATCTGAAGTTAGGGTCACTTATTCGAAGGACTATCTTGCTTCGGTTACATGTAATTGGTATGCACTATGCAAGTATTGGGTCGACTAATAACGACCAACTTATAAGTATCCTAGATTAGTACGTCTATTAACCTTTCTTTCCCCATTCTTGCGTAGATAGCATGACTGGCTTCCACCATCCCGGCGATCCGTACTACCCAAACCAAGGCAATAGGGGATGGCTCGATGAGGAGTCGGAAGATGACCACCCGATCCCTTTGGATGATCACCATGCAGAAGGCTTTCCGGATAACTCCAGCTCCGAGCAAGAAGTTAACAACCTACCCCCTGTAGCTCCAAACCCCAACCCCCGTCTGGAATTTCGAGGTCCCACTCCCATGTGGGCAATAACCTTGAACCGATGGAGCGATGAGCAGTGTCAGCCTCTACCTTTCAATGGAGATCGAAGCTTCTACAACATAAGCGAAGGAGGATCAGTGGATCGAGTTTTGCCCATCATGGTCCAAAGGATTTCCAGGAACGTCGAGCAAGGTCAAGCAGCCATTGGCCGAGTTGTGGAAGTGGATGCCAACTCTAACCTCAACACTGTTTGCATTCGCCAACTGGAAGAAGCTATGGATAGGACGAGGAGGACCAATGAGGCTCTGCAGCAACAACTAGCTGCATCCCGAGCCGAAGTTAGGGAACTCCGAGCACGTCAAAGGGCTTATGCACGACATCTTCAGGAAGCTATGCGCCAACTAGCTAATCTGAGGGTTCGCCCAATGGGTACCCGTCTCCAGTAGAAGATGTCAAAACATATCACTCTTTTATTTAAGGACTAGCCTTTTCTTTTCTATGCTCGGTAGAGCACTTGTCTGTAAACATCTCTAACTTTGAAAGTACTCTAATTAGGCCTCTAGACTGCCAACATTTTCCCTTATGGTTTGATGTAGGACCTACTGTTAGGTCACTTTTCCCGAACTTGTATTACATCATTAATACCAGTAAAAATGGCAGTTAACTACTCTGTTGCTATGACTCTCTCTCTCTGATTATTGGGCTATGTTGATTTAGTCCATAAAACCCTCTTATCATACTTGCAATAGACTCTTACTATTGTCAACATCTCTATGAACTTTCAGTAAAAGATGCCTCCTCGCAAGCGCCCGAACAGAGGCAGATCTGCGACTCAAACCCCACCTCCACCATCTCCTCCTCCGCAAATCGATCCAATGTTGTTTCAAACAGCTGTGACAGCAGCCATGGCCGAAATGAATTCTGGCGATGCTAGTGGAGCCAGAATGGGCACCAACTCCAGACATGGTGAAATTCCCTCACGTACACAGGGGTGTACTTACAAGGATTTCATGAACTGTAAACCAACATTTTTCAATGGGACCGGAGGAATCCTTGCTCTGTCCCAATGGATCGAAAGAGCTGAAGCTGTTTTCGAAATGTTCTCATGCCCCGAAGAAAGCAAAATCAAGTTCGCTGCTACCACCTTCACCGAAAGGGCCCTGACATGGTGGAATGGCCATGTTAATTCACTCTCTTTAGTAACAGCCAATGCCATGGGCTGGGACACACTAAAGGACCTACTGAGAAGGGAGTACTGCCCTAGAGGTGAGGTTCAGAAGCTTGAGAAGGAACTCTGGAACCTCAAGATGAAGGGGACAGACATAGTGGCTTATACGGCCAGGTTCTGCGACCTGGTAGCTGTGTGCCCTAACATGATCCCTTCGGAGAGCAAGAAAATCGAACGATACATCTGGGGTTTAGTGCCTCGTATCAAGGAAACGTTCTATCTTCACATCCTGCAACCTTTGACAGCGCCAAGGAGTTGGCCCAAAGGTTGATTGATCATGAAACTCCTTCAACTCTAGCAACAGCAACAACAACTGCCACTGCACCGCCCAAGACATCCGACAACAAGAGGAAGCAGTGGGACAAAAAGAGGGACAAGAAAGCTCAATCCTCTTCCAAAAACAAACAAATAGTGGCTGTCCATGCCGCCACCACTCCTGCTACCCCTGTACTAGCAAAAACCTATGTTGGGAACCTGCCCAAGTGCCCCAAGTTCCCCTTCCATCACAACGGCCCCTGCCGTGAATTGCACTGCACCAACTGTGGCCGGAAGGGCCATACCGTCCGGTTTTGCAGATCCCAACCCAAACCCATTTCTCAGGTCTCTGGCTCGGGAGTGATCCAGGCCTGCTATGGCTTCGGTGAAGTTGGCCATTTCAAGAAAAACTGTCCGAAGGCCGGGAATGCAGGGGGAATAGGAAGACTACTCGCTATTGGCCACAATCAAGCAGTAGCGGACCCCACAGTAGTCACGGGTACGTTCCTTCTCAACAACTCTTATGCTTGTGTCTTATTCGATAGTGGTGCAGAAAGAAGCTTCATAAACCAAAACTTTAAACACTTACTTAAGCAATCCCCTCAACCACTAAAAGAAACATTTGTCGTAGAAATGGCTAACGGAAAGACAGAAAGCTCTAACGAAATCTACATAGGTTGTACCCTCACATTAGATTATCATTCATTTCCAATCGACCTCATACCAGTTTCAATCAAGAGTTTCGATGTCATTGTGGGCATGGACTGGTTGAGCCTCCATCACGCAGATATCCTGTGCTTCAACAAAGCAATCCGTTTAAATCTATCGAATAATGAAACTCTGTTAATCTACAGAGACAAACCCGGTACGAGCCTTCGTATCATCTCAAGTATTCAAGCCCAGAAGTACTTGCGTAAGGAATATCGCGCATTCCTTGCACACGTTGTCGACACGAGCCAGAAAATGAAATATCTAAAAGACATCCCCATTGTATGCGATTTCCTCGACGTCTTTCCAGAGGAACTTCCAGGTTTACCTCCCAAACGTCAAGTTAAGTTCAGAATCGACCTAGTCCCAGGAGCTACCCCTATAGCTAAATCGCACTATCGTTTAGCGCCTGCAGAGATGCAAGAACTGTCCGGTCAACTTAACGAGCTGCTTAGCAAGGGCTTTATAAGACCGAGCTTCTCACCCAGGGGAGCTCCAGTCTTGTTCGTGAAGAAGAAGGACGGATCGTTCTGTATGTGCATCGATTATAGGGAACTCAACAAACTCACGGTCAAAAATCGCTACCCTCTTCCCCGTATAGACGACCTATTCGACCAACTGCAAGGGGCGAGTTATTTTTCCAAGATTGATCTTAGGTCCGGGTATCACCAGTTATGAGTACTTGAGGAGGATGTTCCGAAAACAGCCTTCCGAACTCGTTACGGACACTACGAGTTCGTAGTGATGCCCTTTGGACTGACTAACGCACCCGCAATATTCATGGACTTGATGAATATGGTGTGTCGCCCTTACTTAGATCAGTTTGTCATCGTCTTTATTGATGACATACTTGTCTACTCTCGGAGTGAGGAAGAACATAACGATCATCTACAACGAGTCCTAGAAACCCTACGATCAGAGAAGTTATACGCGAAGTTCTCTAAGTGCGAATTTTGGATCCGAAGAGTCGAATTCTTAGGACACGTGGTTAGTGAGGAAGGAATCCACATGGACCCATCCAAGATTAAAGCTATCGAGAACTGGTCAGCACCGAAGACGCCTACAGAAATCTGTCAATTTCTAGGCCTCGCTGGCTACTACCACAGATTCATTCAGAACTTCTCTCGGATTGTGAAACCTCTTACCACATTGACTCAGAAAGGCGTGACATTTGACTGGGAAGAGAAACGGGATAAGGCATTCCAAACCCTGAAGCGAGCCCTATGCACCGCACCGGTATTATCCCTTTCCGAAGGGACAGAAGATTTCATGGTATACTGCGATGCATCGAACCAGGGGCCCGGTTGTGTCCTGATGCAACGAGGTAAGGTCATCGCCTATGCCTCGAGGTAGCTAAAGACACATGAGGTTAACTACACCACCCACGATCTCGAGTTAGGAGCGGTTGTATTCGCTCTAAAGATCTGGAGACATTACCTGTATGGAACGAAGAGCACGATATACACTGACCACAAAAGCCTCCAACACATACTGAACCAGAAGGAGCTCAATATGAGAAAACGACGGTGGGTTGATCTACTCAACGATTATGACTGCGAGATTCGTTATCACCCGGGAAAAGCCAATGTAGTAGCAGACGCCCTAAGTAGGAAAGAGTATTATGGTCGAAGAGTCAAGTCGTTAACAATGACTATCCATTCGCATCTATCCGCACAAATTAAGGAAGCTCAACTCGAGGCTTTGAAGCCTGAGAATGTGGCGGGAGAATCCTTACGTGTAATGGATAAGAACTTGGAGGTCAAGGGTGACGGAGCCTTATATCTCATGGACCGAATCTGGACGCCGCATCACGGTGGTTTCAGAGACTTGGTCATGAAGGAAGCACACAACACTCGATATTCCGTTCACCTAGGTTTAGATAAGATGTATCTGGATCTCAAAAAGTTGTACTGGTGGCCTAACATGAAAGCAGAGATTGCTACCTTCGTGAGTAAATGCCTTACTTGCGCGAAGGTCAAGTTCGAATACCAAAAGCCATCAGGTCTTCTTCAGCAACCGGAGATACCGGAGTGGAAGTGGGAGCGGATCATAATGGATTTCATAACTAAGCTACCCAAGACAACGGGTGGGCTGGATTCCGTATGGGTCATCGTGGACAGATTGACCAAGTCCGCGCACTTCCTACCCATCAAAGGGACAGATAAGATGGAGAAACTCACAAGAACATACATTAAGGAAATCGTACGACTGCATGGCGTCCCTATATCTATAATCTCTGATAGAGATAGTAGGTTCACTTCGAGGTTTTGGCAATCGCTACAGTGCGCCTTAGGGACGAGGTTGGACATGAGTACAGCCTACCATCCGCAGACCGACGGGCAAAGTGAGAGGACTATCCAAACCCTGGAGGACATGATGCGGGCCTGTGTGATCGACTTTGGTAAGGCATGGGATACCCACTTACCCCTTGTAGAGTTTTCTTACAATAACAGTTATCACACAAGCATCAAGGCAGCCCCGTTCGAAGCCCTCTACGGCCGGAAGTGCAGATCCCCTCTGTGCTGGGCTGAGGTGGGTGACACTCAGTTAGCTAAAGGATGAGTTCCTAACAGCGCTCTCACGGTTCTGGAGATCATTCGAGAAACGACCGAGAAGATTGTACAGATTCCAAGCTTTTGATCCAAAAATCACCCCATTTCAAGCTCCAATTTGGTAAGATATCCACCCTAACTCTTAGATTATCATGCTTAGCTTGCAATTTCGTATAAAAATCATCCAAAAGGACCATAATCATGTGTTTACGGCCCTGGAACATCCTTGGGCCGCAAACACACATAGATGGGGTTTTTTAGCCTCAAAACCCTTCCAAACCACATTTGGAACTTAGATATGACTTAGGGGCTTGCAATACCGGACTTGGAACACCTAAACCTTATCATTTGAGGGGTAAACAAGAGTTTGTGGCCCAAGAACATGCTTAGACCATAAACTCCATTTCATAGGACGTAAACCCCCTTTAAAGGTGTTAAAATGCCCCTTAAGCACCTCCTAAGCCTTGGAATAAAGTCTAGAAACATCCAACAATGTGTTAGGGACCTAATACATGCAAGAAACCACCCCCTAAAAAGTTCACGGCCGTAAACCCCCCAAGGAATGGTTCCTGGGCCGTAATCTCTTATAAGGTGGTCAATTGGTGCCCTAACTTCCTTCCATGGCTTGTACCTTGCACTAGAAACTCTTGCAATTGACCTAGGACCACCAAAACACATTGAGAATTGGTACATAAGAGTTTATGGCCATAAAATCCTAGTTTACTTCCGTAAACTCCTAGTTTATTGCCGTAAACTCCTCAAATGGTCCTTATGTTTTTCAAATTCCATTCCAATGCCTTAAAACTAAGTCTAGCATCACCCCTCAAGAGTTTTAAGACCATTAAGCGTCCTAGAATACCCCCACCATGATTTTACGGCCGTAAACTCATGGGGAGTTGGTCATTTGGGCCGAAAACTCCATAAGGAGTTTACTCTTGAAGAGCAAACTCCATATCCAAGTCAAACACATCCTTAGATGCTACCCGGGTCACTCCTAGCACTTGAAATGAAGTGTTTTCGCGTCTCGGAGTGTATGGTCTTATCTAATTAGTGTTTCAAAGTCTAATTAGATACAATTATATATCTCTTCATATTACATAGGAACCTCGCGCGTTCTCAAGCCCCGAACTGACACTTAGCATCTATCTGATACATTCCTCGTTTAGTGAGTTCATACCCCTTTAATGAATCTTTTTAATTGTTTTTACATGTTTTGGGGGGGATACAAGTTAAATGCAACAAGTGTTAGTATTAAATCATATGTGATTTATAAACTGTAACTAAAAAGGATTTTCTATACTTTTAGCTACTTATCAATAAAACTATTTTTAAATACTTATCAAACGCATTTTCAAGGTTAGATTGTTGTTAAACTATTTTCAAACTGTGTTTAAATTACTTTTCTTTTAAACTATATCTACACTAATATATTTATATAAGTAAGACTTGAAGGACTTAGGACCGACAGCTCGCCTTATTTCCTGTTCTTGTTTGATTGTGGTCTTAGGGTATATTGTTATCCGTCCGACTGTCGTTGATTTCTTAGTTATATATCATATATATTTTTGTGAGATATGATAGACTTCATCTTATTCAATACCTTTGTAAATCAAAGGCATGCAAATCCCACTCTCTGTTTAACTATAATAGGTATAGTTAAGACTACTGTTCGTTACCTCTATTACTACTATACTCACTATAATTGCTACTATTACAAGTTAATGCACGTTAAAGAGAACACTCTATCTACTATACTAAAAGTTTACTATACTATAACACAAGAGAATACACTAATCCAGAGTATAACACACTATCCCTCTATACGACACTCTACTGCGCAAATACAATGTAACCAGAGCTTCCCGGAAGGAAAGCAACACTACATGTATAGATCTATACAGGACGGACACTATTACATCCCGACTGTTGACTACAGTCCGAGCCGACTAGGCCCAGGGGTGGCACTACCTCGCTACACTGCGTATGACTGGGAAGGTTATTGGACCCTCTATTATCATTCAGTTTGGTTACATAAGAGATCAAATCCATATCCAAATTAACAAAGACTTAATGTCTAAGCTAACTTCCCGAAGTAAATAAACATATATTACTAATTGAAGTTTGCAACACTACTACAGCCAACCGGCAATACTTTTCCTCATCTACGTTACTTGAAGGAGGTTCATTACATTATTTTTATAACTGAAAGTTTCAATGGAAATACTTTTACACACTCGAAGGATTTTACTTACAAATGCTCAATTCTGGAAAATATAGGATTTTCTATGGATTTTCTACTATTCTTAAACATTAATTACAGCTTTTATATTACATGATTATAACTACTTTTATACAAACAACGACACTAAATTCTTATGAACTCACCAGCTTTATGTTGATACTCGTTTTCAAAATAACTTGTATCCTCAGGTCAAAGATAGACAGGTACTGGTGCAGCTTTTGAGAAGATGGAGCATATACAAGATTCATCTTTTATTTTTGTTTATACTTTTGGTGTCTATTAACTGTGCAGAACACGTTTGTAATTATAATCACTATATTAACGAAATGGTTGTTGTCACTTGTTTTTACTATTATGCAATTGTTATGATACTGTACACGACGTCCTCCACCCCAGAACGTATTCCGTCGTTCTCGGTTTTGGGGTGTGACAGAGGGACCCATAGATATCGTTTTTTCTATTAAGGTAAAAGGAAAGAATAAACTTTTATTTATATGCTTGCATCATTTACTCATGAAATCATGCACAACAATACATTTTATAACATCAAGTTAGTGATGCGTTTTCGTATCATCAACGCACAACTAATTCGTAAACCACAACTCATATATCTCTGTTTCAAGATTATAAGATGTTATCGTCTCAGAATTTTATTTGTGACAAATTACTTGAAGTAATTCTCTGAGCATGGGTTAATCCAATACTTAAATCTCCATTTCAAAGTACTCATGAACATTGCAACAATAACATTATAGCAATAACATTGCTATGTCTAAAACTCTTTAGGCAATCTACAATCTAATTCATGACATCCTTAATTCACTACTTACTTCCAAAATTATGATCGACCGTGGAGTTTGAATAATCAAATTATTTAGGAAGTAAAACATGCAAAAACGAAACACAATAATGAACAATTGACAAAAGGTAGTAAACAAACTCATAAATAATTCTCTATTATTTAATCACCAAAAGTCAATTACATTTACTATGTTACAAGTTTCAACTAACTATCTAACTACTAAAACTAATATCATCTCTCAGACCAATGCTCCTAGCATGTTGCATGTGTTTGACCCTACTCAGTCCCTTTGTGAGGAGATCTGCAGGATTCTCTTCTGATGATACCCTCTTCACTACGAGGTGTCCTTCTTTTACTCTATGTCATATGAAATGGTATTTTCTGTCGATATGTCTTGATCTGCCATGATCTCTTGGTTCCTTTGTCAAGGCAACTGCTCCTTCGTTATCATAGAAAATTTCCATTGGCTCCTTGATCGTTGTAACAACTCCAAGGTATCCGATGAAGTTCTTCAACCAAGTTGCCTCATTTGATGCTTCACTCACCACTATGTACTCTGATTCACTGGTAGAATCAACCATTGTCTCTTGTTTGGAACTTTTACGGGTTACCGCTCCTCCATTTAAGGTAAACACCCAGACAGATTAAGAATGGAAGTTATCTCTATCTGTTTGAAAGTTGGCATCACTATACCCAATTACTCTCAATGTATCATTGCCACCAAGTACTAGGACCCGGTCCTTAGTCATCCGCGGATTCTTGATAATATTCTTAATTGCTATCTAATGAGCTCTACCTGGATTTTCCTGATAACAACTGACCATGCTCAAATCAAAGGCCACATCAGGGTGAGTACGTGTCATAACATACATGATAGATCCAACGACAGAAGCGTATGGAACTCTACTCATTTATGCTATCTTAGCATTGGTACTTGGGCTCTGAGTCTTACTCAGTTTGGTAGTACTCTATATAGGCAGTTATCCTTTCTTGGAATTCTCCATGCTAAAACATTTTAGCACCTTTTCCAAGTATGTGAGTCTTACTCAGTTTGGTAGTACTCTATATAGGCAGTTATCCTTTCTTGGAATTCTCCATGCTAAAACATTTTAGCACCTTTTCCAAGTATGTACTCTGACTAAGTCCAATTAGTCTTTTACTCTTGTCTCTAAGAATTCTTATCCCTAGAATATAAGCAGCCTTTCCTAGATCCTTGATAGCGAAACACTTTCCAAGCTAAGACTTAACCTCTTGCAAAGTTGGAATGTCGTTTCTTATAAGAAGTATGTCATCAACATACAATACCTAGAAAATTACTATACTCCCACTAGCTTTGACATATATACACGACTCATCTTCACTTCTAGAGAAGCCAAACTCCTTGACCTTCTCATCAAAGCAAAGATTCCATATGTGAGAATCTTGTGTTAATCCATAGATTGATTTCTCAATATTACACACAGTATTGGGAAACTTTGCATCAACAAAACCCTATGGATGACTCATGTAAACATCTTCAAGCAACTTCCCATTAAGGAAAGCGGTTTTGACATCCATATGCCAAATTTCATAGTCATGAAATGCAGCTATGGAGAGCATTATCTTAGCCACTGGTGAGAAGGTCTCATCATGGTCAACCTTTGGGGTTTGAGTAAATCCCTTTGCAACCATTCGAGCCTTGAAAGTGTGTACTTTTCCATTCATGTAGGTCTTCTTCTTGAAGATCCATTTGCAACCAAGTGTCTTACGACCTGGTACATTATATACCAAATTCCAAACTTGGTTGTCATACATGGACTTGATCTCGTTGTCCATTGCCTCTTTCTATTGGGCTGCCTCAGGGCCCGCCATTGCTTCCTTGTAGTTTTCTGGTTCATCCAAATTTACCAGTGTACTATCACTGATAAACATATCACCATCTAAAGTTATATGGAAACCATAGAACTCAGGTGTCATTCTAACTCTACTGGAACTTAGGTGTCATTATCTTTCTCTCTCTCTCTCTCTCTCTCTTGAATGACTCCTCTTCGTGCTACAAAGACCACATTCTCACTAGGTCTATAGAATAAATATCCAAAGGACTTTTGTGGATAGCCGATGAGAATACATCTTTCACTTCGAGGTTCAAGCTTTTAGTGAGTCTCTCATCTAATGAAAACTTCACAACTCTAAACCTTGATATGTGCTAACGAGGGAACCTTCTCTTTCCATATCTCATGAGGTGTTTTGGTAACATTCTTAAATGGGACAAGATGAAGAATGTGGGTGACAGTCTCTAAGGCATACCCCCAGAATAACATTCGAAGAGAAGCTCGACTCATCATTGAACGAACCATGTCTAACAAGGTTCGATTGTGCCTCTCATCCACACCATTAAGTTGTGGTGTCCTAGAAGATGTCAATTGTGAAATTATTTCACATTCCTTGAGGTAGTCGTGGAACTCAATTGTAATGAATCAAAAATCACAAAAAAAAAAATTAAACTTTTAAAACAACCCTTAGCCATAAAAGGTTTACGAAATCATCGTTTCCAAATTCTTATAAATATCAGAGTATCCAAAATCATAAATCCATAAAACAGAGGATGGGTACGGTCACACCTTCGCCTTCCTGGGATCATCAGAAGTACCTTAAAAGACAAACTAAAACTGTAAGTCAAAGCTTAGTGATTCCCCCAAAGTACCAACACATAAACATATAACATATGCAATAGCATGTCGGGTTCAATCAACCATCGAGTTGGAATACCCCAACCCCAGTCAACCTTCGGGTCTATTCATCATCGGGATGGAATACCCTAGGTTGGAATGCCAATATACAACGGGTCCAGTCATCCTCGGGATGGAATACCCTCGGGCCCAATCAACCATTGGGTTTGAATGCCCCTAGTCTGTTTGCTCATGCACAAAGTAGTAAAGCCTCAACCACAAATCAAAATATGTCGACATATACATAACAGATAAACATATAATCAACAAACAGACAAAAAGGCAGATCTACAGATCACTACCGCATAACAACATTATAAACTAGGATCCAAGTCTAACAGGTCACTACAACATAACAACATACGGTAAACTAGGATATCAATCAAATGGGTCGGCCTTGGTTCCTTTGACCCGTAAGTACAATGAGGAAGACTCACTTCACCGTCTGAACAATAGTTGATGAGGTCCCGACTCCGAATCTCAGCTCCAACCGTCACCTATTCATCCAAATGACCAATTCTCAAACATGATTCAAAATACCCAAAATACCCCTTGGTCACTAGGTCAAAGTCAAAGTCAAAGTGGTCAAAATCAACAAGTCAACTGAGTCAATCCAACGGAGTCAACTCAGTCGAGCTAACACAGAACGCGTACGTGGGGCGTACTCTAAAGGTACATGGGGCGTACTCAAATCTTGAGCACAGACGGGAGAGTTGACCATGTACGCGGTGCGTACTCAAGTTATGCAGGGCGTACACTCAGACTTCTCAAAACTTCATTAAGAGCTTAATACCTTAAGATCTTACGTCCAACTTTCATATCCAAGGCTAAATCATCCTCAAAAAACATAAAGTTTCCAAATTAATGACTTTTCATGCCCATTAAGTGCTTAACTCAACATCTTAATACATTATGACCTTCTAAAGAATCCATGGAGCAAAACCAACCATTAAGACCCCATTTTTATGACTCAAGATCCTTCCTAAGGTCTGAATGGACGACTTAATGGGTCAAGAACATGTTATGCTCAATAATAACCACATATGGGACAAAAAGAACCTAAAATCAAGCCCAAAACAAGATCTAACTGAAACTTCACCAAGTTCAGAACTTTATCACTCCAAGTGATGCCCAAAGATGGTGTGATTCTAGATCTAAAGTACTTCAATCCTTCAAGATGGTATCTACTTCCTTCCTTCTTCTTTAAAGGCACAAAACACACACACTCAAGCTTAGAAATGCTTCACATGGTGGATTAGGGTTGCAAGAACGTTTTGAGAGGATAAAGGCTGGTTTAAAGAGCCAAGGTTGAGAGATAATGATGAATAAATAGAGTACAAACCCTAAATATTAGGGTTTGGGACTTTACCCTGTACGCCCAACATACACAAAACGTACGCCCAACGTACGTAGCTCCGCCCCCAAAATCTAAAAGTGGCAATATCAGCCCTTCTCAGCCACATGTCTTACATTATAAGGACCAAAATAAATTAAATTTCAATATAAGGGTAAAAAAATGAAAGTACCTAGAAACAAGATGTTACAGTTCTCCCCCACTTAACTTAGACTTCGTCCTTGAAGTTTGGTGTAGTAAATAAATCTGGGTAATTCTCTCGCATCTCAGCATCCAACTCCCAGGTCTACTCGGAGCCTCTCCAATGCTGCCACTGAACCTTTACCAAAGGTATATCCTTGTTGCACATGACCTTCATCTTTCTCTCTAATATAGTCACCGACCTTTAAATATAATTCAGGCACTGATCAACCTGAATATCCTCCAAAGCACCACTGCCTTACCGTCCAAAACACACTTCCGCAACTGAGAGACATGGAAAGTGTTGTGGATCTGACTGAGCTCGCTCGACAAATCCAACCGGTAGACCACCCGACCTACCCTGACTATCACACGGAATGGACCAATATACCGGGTACCTAATTTCCCCCTCTTCCTAAAGCGTATCACACCCTTCCAAGGTGAGACATTTAGTAGAAGCATATCGCTGACCTGGAATTCCAACTCAGATCAGCACCGGTCGGAATAACTCTTCTGCCGACTCTGAGTTGTCTACAGTCTCTGCCTGATATGTTGGATAAGCTCTGTGGTCTGAAGGACTACTTCGGTCATTCCCAAGACCCTGTGACCAAGCTCTCCCCAACAAACTAGGGCGCTGTAAAGCCCCAAAATTACAGTCTAAAAATTTCGTTTGAGAAACATTACTTAAACGATGATTGTCAATCCATAACATAAATCATAACATAAAATTAGAGTGTTAATTCAAAACATATTCTTATTATCAGAGTAAAACATCCCAGGCTGACTAACTATGGTGTGTGTCATGCGATCATCCCGAGCTCCTCCCTCTGCTATCGGAAATACTTGAAACCAAAACTGAAAACTGTAAGCATGAAGCTTAGTGAGCTCCCCCAAACTACCACATACCATACAATAACATATAAAGCAACTACTGGGCCTTGCTCACTGCATCAGACCGAAGACCGAAAACTGCATCGGACTGGAGTCCGGAACTAACCAGGGCCTTGCCCTCTGCATCGGACCGAAGTCCGAAAACTGCATCAGACCGAAGTCCGGAACTATCCTGGGCCTTGCCCTCTGCATCGGACCGAAGTCCGGAAACTGGATCAGACCAAAGTCCGGAACTAATTGAACATAACATAGCATAATCATAACTACTAGCATAAACACATATACTGCATACTGCATCGGACCGAAGTCCGGAACACATAACACACATACATGCTTGAGTCACGAAGACCTCAAGCACACTGAACTACTGCATCGGACCGAAGTCCGGAACTACTGCTAACTAAACGGGCCGACATTATGGTCGTAGACCCGATCCTACTGGAAGGAAGACTCACCTGTACTGTTGAACTCTGTTGATAATACTATGGCTGCTAATCGACTATTCTCTGAAGTGCTACTCTCCTAGCTCACCGAGCTACCAACACCAAATAATAGAACTTAGCCTAAACTGTCCTCCAGAGGTCAACTAATTCAACTCTGGTCAAGGTCCTGGTTAAAGTCAACTTTCCAGTTGACCTGACTCGCCGAGTGGTTCTATCAACTCACCGAGTCCATGCCCCTATACCTCCAAAACAACCCCGACTCCACTCGTCGAGTCTGGCAATAACTCGGCGGGTTCTCCTTCAACTAACCCTTCGGGACCATCTTCAACCGACTCGTCGGGTTCATCTTCGAACTCGTCGAGTTCATCATCATCGCATGAAAGTCTACGCTTTGACTCGCCAAGTTGTATGAACAACTCGTTGAGTTCATCTTCATAACTAAGAAGATTGTCTTGGACTCGCCGAGTTGCTCATTGAACTCGTCGAGTGCTATGATCTTCATAACCATTATGGGTCCTGACTGATTGAATCCTCCTTAACCTCACTCACTGATCTGACTTATAAACATAAGGATTTGGGTTTGCAACCCGACTCACCGAGTCCATGAACTGATTCGTCAAGTCTTCCTTGTGACATCTTTACTCTATCAATTTCAGTCCAACCCAACACCTCCAACTCATAGATCTGGACTCCTTATGCTAGCATTGCACGTAAAGTTGCTAACTTTACGTGCATACAAGGTGTTATGAGGCTAGAACACCAAATCCAAGCTAATTATGAAGATCAAGGGCAAGAAATGGAACCCTAACTAGATAAAGCCAACCAATTTGAGCTTCCAAAGCTCAAAAGTGTCCAAATCTGCTGTCCAATCCACCCTCAAAGGCTTATCACTCGGATTGACCTTGGAAATGGTCCAAATGTGACCAAACCTATGCTAGAAAGGGGATATAGATGATTAACAGTCAAGGTATAAGCTTTTTACCTCTAAATGGTCTGAAATGCTACCCCAACTCTGGATCTATAGCTTCTTCTTGCACCACCAAGGTCCTTCTTCCCTCTCCAAGCTTCAATTCACTCTCAAGGCAAGAACTAGCTCAACAATGCAGTTGGGTGGCTAGGGTTTTGGGTTCTGGACGAGAGAGGCCGAAAATGAACCCTGGGGAAGAGAATAAGACGCTTAAATAGGGTACCAAGTCCCGGAATTAGGGTTTCCCAACCCAGACCAGACTCGTCGAGTCCACCCGCCGACTCATCGAGTCGACCACTTATTTTGCATACGGAACCCGCTCTAACTCGTCGAGTTCTTCCTTGGACTCGACGAGTTGACACCCTTGACTAAGGGTTTTTCTTTCCTTTCTTGGTCTTTTGGATTCTGGGTGTTACAGGCACGACATCTCTGACCATACAAGAGCTCAAAAAGTGGGGCATAAATGCTGGAGAGGTAGCTTTTGTTGTAGGAAAACTCTGCAAGGCGTAGGTAGGAATCCCAACTCCCAACAAAATCTACTACACAAGCTCGCAACATATCCTCAAGTGCTTAGATGGTCCGTCCATTCTGACCGTCGGTTTGCGGGTGATAAGTCGTGCTGAAATGTAGCCTCATGTCGAGTTGCTCGTGGAACCTTTGCCAAAATAGGGAAGTGAACCGAACATCCCGGTCTGAAACAATGAAGATCAAAACCTATCTTGGAAGTGTTGTGTTTATCCAGTATTTTGACGTTGTGAGGCTGAGAGTCCTTTACCTGGTATGGAGATCGGCAGATTCGAAATGGGATCATCGATGGTCGCAAGTTGATGTCGATAGGCCTAAATCAATGTCAAGGTTGAATGATCGATGAAGGCTGAGTCTTGGAGTCTAATAGATAACAAAGGGATAGCTTGTTTGAATTCGAATTGAGTTAAATGGGTTTATGTTTAAGAGTCAAACTCAATTTTGACTTATACCTGCATTTGTTCGTTTCCTGGTATCGAGTTCGATTTGGTATCGATTGTTTTTCAAGCCTGGAATCGAAAGTGGTATCAACTCTGGGATGTCGATTTTGTTTGATTGCGAGTTTTATGGGAGTTTGATTTTGAAGTCTTCACTTTTGTGTTGATATATAGATGACGAACAGATTCGATGAGATAGTAAATGGTTTAGAATCGAAATGGATTTATTAATATCGACTTTTGCTGTTCGATTTCAATGGATGATTTCGTTTTGGGTTCGGTGTCGAACTACTTGATGTCGACAATTTGGATTGGAGGTTAAAAACCAGTTTCGCCTTGGATTGTATTTTGGTTTGGAGTTTCGAAATGGGTGGATTCAATTGGGAAGTTGGTTTGTTTGATAGCGAATGAAAGGGAAGGCGACATTGAGTTGGATATGTTAGTTCGAAATGGGTGTAACTAAAGTGAATGCAATCTGTTTAGGAATTCGATTTTGGAGTCTCACTGCAAGTTCGTTTTTTAAAGGAACACAGTTCGGTAGCACATAAATTGGTTTTAAAATCGGTGGTCGTCGGTTCGTTAACGAGGAGTCGATGTCGGTTCGTTAGCGAAAGATTGGCATAAATTGTTGTTCGTTAACGAACGGTTTTGCTTTGTTCACAAGGTTTAAATTGTTATTCGGGTCGGAACCGAACCGACCCGACCCGAACCCGAATAAACCGAAAACCGAATAAGGGTAATTGTATGAACCGAAAATCGAACCAAATAAGCAATATGGGTTCGATTCGGGTATTATTCGGTTCGGTTCGGTTCTGACCCGAATAACCCAAATAACATGTATAAGATGATTAAGGAGCCGAATAACCCGAATAACCCAAATAACATTTACAATGTGATTATAAATATTGTATTTTGTATGACTTTTGTAGCTTATGATAAACACGAATAACACAGATTAACTATTCTTGATATATAAAATGTAAAATCCAACCGCCACAATCTTAAGATATAGTTATTAAGCAACATATTAAACACTAAACATTAAACATCCAAAACACCTAAAAAACTATCTATAAGTATATAAGTTAAACATTAAACATTACGTGAGTATTTTGGGTAACGATTGATATAATATAAGACTGAATAAGCAATCGTGCAGATGGAAAAAAAAATGTGACTTTTCATATTTGGTTCGGTCCAAATGGACCGAATAAGCCCTTATTCGAGTAACCCGGACCGAATAACCCGAAAACCGAATAAGCCTTATTTAATTACCCGAAAACCGAATCGAATTGCTTATTCGGGTCTAATTCGGTTCGGTTTTTGGTTCGGTTCGGTTCGGGTTTCAGACCAAATTCTCATCCCGAGATGAAAAGTGAATGTTAGCGAAGGTAACGTCTCCTGTGAAATGAATGGGGAAGAAGAAATGAATAGTTTCGAATGACACCCTTGGTCTTTTTGATAAAAACAAATTGTAAAGTGTGATGTAGTTCTCATTTAGTCCCTGTAGTTTCGACATGTTGGCAGAAACTATCCAACTTCGAAATTGGACTAACAATTATGAGAAATGGAGCCTAGAATTATCCAAGTTATTAATGATATTCTTAAACCCAAAATCTAATAATGTCAACATTACATGGACACATAGCACGATCATGATATACCATGTATGCGACATGATACTATTACAAATTAAAATTGTCCTTTTTAGGTGTCATGGTTTTACAATGTTAAAGACCCTCTACACTAACTCCACATAGGATGATAGTGGTGGCATCTATTTCATACCATGAGAGAGAGAGAGAGAGAGAGAGAGAGAGAGAGAGAGAGAGAGATGGCATTGGGGGTTTGGGGTGACACACAAGTTTCCCACAAACACCGTGGCATACCGTGGTGTATACTATACCACAACTACTCCCCAGAGCCTTAGAACTTTCATGAGCAAACGATTAATTGGAGATACTTCGTTGCCTAAATATGACGGAATCTATTTTAAATATAGATTGATTTTTGCCAAGAGCTATATGTCTTTCCAGATTCTCTTATATATGTAATGTTGGCCCTTTAAATGCTTTTTAGCTGATCAAAGCACATGATATAATCTTTTTGCCCAAAATATCTCTGATTTTTGTGTTTATTCATGTGGTGGTGTACGTATATCTTAAGGTTAGTTACGTACCATGCAACCCCGTTAAAAAAAAAAAAAAAAAAAAAAAAAAAAAAAAAAAAAAAGTAGCATCGTTGATGCAAGTTAAGAGAAAAAACAAACATGAAATGTTATACAAAAGATCACTAATACTGATAGTAATTGCCCAGAATTAAACACAAAGGAGTAATACGTTCACGAAATTTTAGATTCAGATGGCAAACAGCGGTAGCTGCTGAGGATATTAAAACAGATACGAACGTAGCAGTCCAATCAAGCCATTCCTCCGCTTGTAGCTGTCCTGATTATCTGAAACAAAGCTGAAGAGAGAAGCAAACATTAATTATTAGCACAATCAGGAACCAAGAAGTGAAAATCGTTGAAATTCACAAACAATATATAATAATTACATGATCCGATGACAACAAAAACGAAAAACCCAAGCATAACAGGGCCAACAGGGTAGCTCTTTCCCTTTTTCGCAAATGTTTCAGGAACTGATCCACGCCTCACGATGTTCTTATCAAACTTCTCCACCTTCCGATCTGCAACACGTCTTGAAGTCGTCTAGATACAAATATAAACCAACATAATAAAAAATAACTCCCAATTCATGTTATTCAAATGCAATTACAACATCAGAAACTCTCAATAACAAATCGTCGTTTTAGTTACTGGAGTATTTCGATATGAATTCATTAGATTATCTTAGATACAGATTACTGGATTAGGTTTAAAAATCATCAATTTCCTTTTAGTATGAAGAAACTAGATCGATCTTCCAAGAATATATTTTAACTCAATCATGTATAAATAAGAACGACTTGATATTAGGATGTATTGGTTTATTAAGGTATGTTATGTTATTTTTATGGAAGGGACAATCCATTCCTAATCTGATAAAATAATGTACAATTGTCGAGCAGGAAAAAAAAAAAAACAGATTCCATGATACAAATTCAAAGCCAATACGAATTGAAATTCATAAGGCTGGCTGGTACAGCTTCCGAAATCAATTAAAGCAGAAAAAATATTCTACGGGAAAATACAAAATCAACGTTATGATTGTTACATTATCAATCATATTGTTATAAATAGAAACAGGGTGAATCACGACGAAGAATTGACTTGAGAGTTGAGATCTAGAACAACATTACCATGATGATGAAAAGATAATGGAAGGCCGCCTGAGAGACAAAAAATATATTCCGGCGAGGATAGGACACCGTAAAATTCCTATTTTCGGGTTTTCTGATTCTGATGAGATGAGAGAGAATCACAAAGGTGAAGGATTGATATCCGATAACGTATTTATAGAAGCTTTTTCCTTTTGGGTACTGTATGAAGAGGTGCAAACAACAAAAGCAAAATACTTGTTAATGGTCAAAAGCACGTCATTTGGTGACGTGTCAGAATGTAAGTGGATACAAATGACGTATAAAGTCCCAATAGGAAATCCAATGGTTACGTGACCTGTAAGGTATCGCTTTTCTCATTTTCTGTTATATATTTGAAATTGCGCAACAAAGACCCTTCAAGTATGGGTAGATTTTCATCTCAGGGCTTTGATGGGAATTCTTTGATGATTACTTTGAGGGTTATTATTCAAAGGAAATGATTAGAGTCTCAGCCTCTCAGGTCGGGAATATGTTTGTTATTTCCCATTAAGATTGTAGTCTCACTGAATCCAGTTATGTAATTTCTAATATTACTACTTAGTCATATCGATTATCCTGCATTTTATATATTATTGTCAGGTTGATCAACTTGTCTTTAAAAAGTCTAAATGTTTGAATTCTAACAGCTCATAGCTTAAGCTATATTAACCTATTTGTAATTTTCCTCACTCTTTGTAAAAGCTAATTTCTTACTAACATGCAGATTTGTGAACGCTTTATGCATTGGATGTGCTTCTTAGCTTTCTACAATCTTACCGAATCGCAAAGGTGATCCTTTATTCTTCATTGTTTTTGCTTATATTTATCTAACTCTAATTTTACCTAATTATATGTGCGTTCTAACAAGGTGAGAGCTTTTGGACTACATTTTCATCCATTGATACTTTTAGATGCTTGTCCTTTTTAGCTTATCTAAGTTCCATTCTTAACGGTTCAAATGCAATCTCTTGCATTTCAGGGCTTAAAAAAATGCAAGGTCACAACAATCCTGCTCCACCAGGTATAATTAGAATTCCACCTCACGATTGAACTTTTTGTTACTATTAATGGAAAGATATCCAGTATATACTTCCAGATAAGACAAAACGGTTGATTAGTTGTTACCAAATTAGTTTCCAGCTTAACAAAGGGTGCTATTTGTTCACCTTTGGCACAATGCCTACTTATGCATTACACAAGTCAGGTGTTTTTTTCTTATTCCCCCCATAAAATCAAGATTTGAATCGGTGACAAAAATAAAATAAAATGAGTATTTTTCAAGTTTTTCTGGGAGTCAAACAATACTCAAAATGGGGAAGTAAAACTTTCTATCTTCCATTGCTTGATTGCAAACCATGGTGATCTCAAAACATAGGTGATAAGTTTAGGCTTTGAATTTGTTTATTTGTGTGTATATATGTATACAAAACTAATGATTTTGTTTCTTTTTTCTCTAAGCTTTTGAAACAGAGTAGCATTGCGCTTCAACTATCGACATGCCTCTTCATTGAACTTCAACTTTCTGATGAAGGTATTGGTAGGCAATTTAATTTGAATGCAGTAATGATAAGTTGGTATAAATTTCCAGTCTTTTTTGTTATAAATGTTAAATATGCATGCAATATGAAATTTTATCTAATGGGTTCAATGGTCATAATGTAATATTGGAAGTGGTTCCTGCAGGGTTAACCTTGAACATAGCAAAAACACATGTCAAGACTTTCTTGGGATCAAAACGTAAGAGTTGACCCAATGATTTGTTTTTCTGATCAAAATGTCTTCACACATACTTGAACAATATATATTTGAGGTAAACTTTATTATTTTTGCATCATCAACTTTGAGTTGAAACTGTTTAAAGAAGTATAAAAAGACTGGAAAGGGTATTTATGTCCTTTTAGTTCTTTATGGAGCTGTTATAAGGATTGGAGCAGGAAAAGAAAGTTAGGTTACTTGGTTTATAAAAAGTTGGAGAAGCAATAAATGTAGAAGACATTTTTGGCAACTTTCGTACAAAAATCCAGATGTGTTGTTGTACCTTAAATTGCATCAAGTGGATGTTTTGGTTTTGAAAAGGATGGTCGGTTGGTTTGAAAGGGTATTTATATCTTACTTTGCATTGATTTTTCGTTTTGGAAAAGGTTTCTATTCTCCGTCCTCTAAAGCAATTCCTACTTTATGTTTGCCCATGTTTCAGGGCTCAGGAGCGTTGTATTAATCAGAGGGCCAATTTTTCAACATTCCAGTGATAGATAAACATCGATATTGTATCTTAAACTAACAACAAATACGAACAATGTCAACCCTTTTCACAACCACATTCCTCACATTTGTTTGGTTTTTTTATGCAAAATACGTATGTTTGGGAGCTCTACTATTTCCACCTGGTTTATATTTTGCATCTAATATCAGGTTTTTACCTTTTTTTTTAATTTATATATACATATTGCCTGTAATTTACCAAAAATATGTAAAAAAATCTGATTAAAAGAGAAAATGGAATCTCGAAGCAATCAGTTTCCATGTCCAAACCTCTCTCAGCAGTTAGCACTATATGTCGCATGTCAATTCAAAGGGCCACAATAACGTACATCTGTTTTGTTGAGTAGCATGAAGTCGAGTCATGCAAACCGGAAAGAATTTTTTGTACCAAAACAACCCTCCCTCCACATTTTAATTTTCCAATAAGTAATAACCAACGTTAAGGTTCTACAAGAAGTACAAGAGCAGTTCAAAACAAAGTCAAAATATCGGCATTGCAGCAACTAACAAAAAGTAGAGAGCAACATTTTAGGCACAATGCACACTACATCTTACCACCTATTCTACATCTTTCTTTCTTTTTTTCATCCAACGACCCACCAAAAAAACATCAAGAAACAAACTCGCTCCCAAGTTCAGGAAATTTCTCCACCTAAATGGCCAAAATAGGAGAAACACCGTCACTACTTGGAACCACAGTCTTCAACATCCACGTCATCGCCTTCCTTATAATCCGCTAAAACACAATCTTTATCATCTCCCATAACTTCCAGAAACTCAGGAGGAATGGCTGCAGGATCAAGCTCACAACAACCCTTTGGCGCATTTTCAGATTCTTCACCTGTAAGCATGTATGAAGGTATTTGATGAGAAAATCGAAACATTTCATTTCCCAAAACTACCCTTGTCCCATTATTACGGCTGTTTATGTGCTGCCTCTGAAACACCGTTTTAAACCCAGCAACTTTGGCAAGTGGCGTAACTGTAATTCCCGTTTCTTTATCGTATTCATCCACTTGGACGATTTCGTAATTTTGTTTCTCCATGTCTGGTTTCGGGTCGTTTCTGTTTCTGTATAGAGCACACACATCTCCTTTCATAGGAAAAACACAAATGTTTCCGTTTTCTTGTTTCTTAAAATTAGCTTTATGGGAAAAGTAATTAGCAACCGTAACGATGTCGTGTTTTCCTGGTTTAAACTCACCGAATGCTTCCAAGAACTCGGGAGACAAACCTTCCGGATTAAGCCAACATATCTTCATCTTAAAAGGATCCAAAGAAACTACCTCCCGAATCATGGCATAGAATCTAGGCATTTCATCACGATCATCATATGCAGCCCACACTTGCCCTTTCTTAAAACATTTCTCACTTCTTTCTTCATCAAAATCATGAAAATCCGAATCTTGCACGTCGATCACTAACATTTCCGTTTCGTTCTTCGAATCTCCATTTTCCAAATCATCAATAACTTCTGAGCTCCATTCATGTAATTTCTTTTTAATTTCCATCGTTGCCTTATTTATTAACCGGGTCTTGTTGCTTTTATTGGACACGTCTTTCTTTCCTTCAACTGAAATTGATGCGTCGGTTTCCTTATTTTCCCCAACTTCATTCATTTCATTTTCATGTTTTGTTTTAAATGACAATTTGTTTGCCCATTTGGAGATCTTCCTTCTCAAAGCTTCCTCTCTTTTAGTAACTGCCTGGGCTTCTTCTCTATCCCTTTTCACTTTCCCATACGCCTCTTGCACCATGCTTGCTGCTTGCGCCACGTCAGCAGGACCCGTCTTTTTCAAGAATGGGGCCCACTTTGAGCTTGTGGAGTGGTTAGCTGAATCAGCGTGACCCACCTGCTCACTTGTTTCTGGGTTCACTCCTTGAGCTTCTGAAGAGGTTTTTTTTGTATTTGGTGGTGGGACCTCTTGTGCTAAAAAAGGTCCATGGCAAGTGGGGCATAGAAGATTTCGGTTCAAATACATTCTCACAAATTCATATTGCAATTTACATCTCTTGCATACTGTCCAAAACGTCTTGGGTATTGGCATCTGTTTATCAGATGATAAATGAACAGATGTGGGAAATGTTTTCATGGTGTGATTAACATCATCCACTGAAGAAGAATTAGTCCTACTCGTATCCTTTGTTTGGGCAGGTGTAACCTTTGTTCGGGCAGGTGCAACTTTTGTTTGTTGGGCAGGTGTACTCTTTGTATGTTGGGCTTGGGCAGGAGTACTCTTTGTGAAGTTGTGAAAACCGTTTTGTGCGTGTGGTGGTGGGGCCCGTGAACCATTGTTTTGAGTCTGTTTAAAACCAAAACCTCTACCGTTTCTCTTATGGTCATATGTTGATCTTTTTTCTTTATCGGATAGAATACTGAAAGCTTCAGAAATATATTTAAATGCCCCATCTGCCCCTGTTGACTTGTTCTTGTCTGGATGAAGAGATAATGCTAGTTCTCTGTAATGTTTCCTCACAGTCTTATCATCTGCTAATGGGCTTACACCAAGAATCCCATAAAAATCCAATTCACCATTTATTTTGTGTTCAGCAGCGACATACACATCTAGAACTGCTATAAGTTGGGAAATTCCATCAAGACCTGGATACAAAGTTTGGGCCTTTAAAGCAAATTTCTTGGCCCCCGTTATGTCCTTTCTAGAGAACTTAGATTCAGCAATTTCTTTAGCCCTTGTAGCTTCATCTCTATTGCACTCCATTATTCCTTTAAGAAATTGATTAGGACAATAAGAGTATAAGACACAATTTCCAAGTAAATACCAACATATATGTTCATACGATGTATATGCTAAATTGCTAATGATCCTATACATAAAAATAAATGATGACGCTTAAAACTAAGTTCAGATCCCATAAAAAAAAGGTCGAACTTTAGATAGTTCCAAGCTTAACAAGCATATAATAGTTCACAAATAAGTAAATTAGTGTATGTTTGGGAACTGCAACTGAATGGCTCAGAACTCGAAACGAGAAAAATAAAAATCTCAGTTCACAATTTCAGCTAAATGAGCTCTAAAACCAACTAACAAACTTGAATCCATGCGCCCAAGAACGATATACAAAATCTAGATAACAACTAGGGTTATTTATTGACCTGTGTAGAATTTGAAAATCAAGATCAACTCATTTTTCAACGATCAGATCCTTGTGTGAGTCGGAAAAAAAACCCTAGAAAGTAACTGAATCCCGACTATCAAACAAATCGAAAAGCAGCTTGTAGAATAAGTTCGGATAACATACCAATGGCGGAAGTCGTAGAATTTGAATTACACGCAGGTTGTCATCTACAATCGTCTTCTCTCGAATTAAATATTTTGAGTTTTGGTCCCTCTTTTCTCACCCAAATCTTAAAAAATCCCCAAATAACACATCTACCCTTTCGCTTGTCTTCAAAAACTACTCTGCTAATTTTCCTCATCTTAAACCCTAACTCAAACTCATATTAAAATAACCTAACCATGGTTAACTTTTAACTTGAAGAACTAACTATGGTTGACATTTAACCCTTGGTGTGGTTAACCAATCATGAACATGATTTTTTGGTATTCCAAGGAATCACTATCAAGTATAAGTTCTTTTTCTTCTGAAAAAAACACATCACACACATTTAAATGTGAGGTTGGTGTTTTCTGACTAAAATCAAAACAAAATTTAACATGAAAGTTTTTATGCTTTACGAACACAATATGATATGATGTAGTGTTTTATTTTATTAATATGAAAACGATTATTAAAAACACGACACAGCAAGATAAATAAAATAATAATTAGTTTGTTTAATTTATATTTAATCATATAAAATACGCCAAATACATGTTAATATTGTACTGAATTTTGAACATTAAATGTTTTTCACAACGGACAAAAACATGAATTCAAATTTCAACTCTCTCAATTTTGTTTTATGTCATATTATTTTTTTGTGTCATTTGTTAGATCCATAACTTTTAACTTGAATAATCAATCATATGGTTTCTTTATTTTTTGTTGTGATTTGTCCATATCAAAATTTTGACATTGCATGTTATTTTTAGATTTTTTTTATTGGTTGTTAGTGTTTAATTTGTTTATATGTTTTTACTAGTTATATTGATAAAACTTAGAAAAAAACAATTAGCATAATAAAAAGATGCTAAGAAAATAATAGATCATAAATGATGCAAGAAATGAAATATGGCATTGGAAAGAAGGCATACATATTAAAGAGGCATCTTGGCATACCGGTCCCCCTTCCCTTCCGTGCATCGACAAAATGATGGGAACCCTATCATGTATTTGTGTGGCCCGAAGGTTAGTGCACAGTCCCGCCTGGTCTTTTCTAGTTGAGTCACTTTTAGACTTTCGCAACTACTGAGCTAAAGCTAAAATTTTGGATTTTAAAGTGTAATTAAAGGTTAAGTTTTTTTTACTAATAATTTATTATATTGTTAATTATTTCACAAAATCATAATGAGTTGGTTTAGAGTATTAAAAACATGTTAATTGTATAAGGAGTTGGATTTTGATTGTAACATCCCGATCCCAAGGTACTTGATGTTTTCAATTTTTGGCATTTAAGGGTTTGCCACGGCATGAATGAGGCACCACGACGTGGCAAGTCAAGATGGTCAACATGTTTCATTTAAGTCGTCACGACATGGCAACTGGCATATGAGAAGCCTTATTTTCGGGTTTTGCTTCTTATTTAAAGGAATGAGGAGGCTATGGTTTGCTCACCCTTATCCTCGATCAACCTCTTTGAGATATGAGAAGCCCTAATTTCCTTCCTCCTTTATTTAAGCCCTCTTTGGTATTCTTTCAAGTCATTGGAGAAAGAAAGAAGAAGAAGTGAGCTAAGATTCAGCAAACAAGTCATCATCCTTTGTTTTGGCACTCTTCTATACCTTTGTAAGTGTTCAAGACTCCATTTTTATCATGATAGGTTGCTAGATCTTGAGTTTTCACCTTAATTCTTCATGTTCTTGTTGGTTGGAGTGGTGAGATCTCATAAATTTTGCAACTTTATGAATCTTTGGAACATTTAACATGACTGCTGGTTTAGATCTGAAGTTTGGTTGAGTTTTAAGCCATACATGAGATTTCTATGGAAATCCCCTTGTTTTGACTCTTTATGGCTTCAAGACATGCATTGGAAATGCATGTCTATAAAGCACCAACTTTTATGGTGGTTTTTGTAACATTTGCATTTCAGGTATTTTTTCTATTTTGACCTTAACCTAAAACTCTTGCATTTTGGTCCCTGGCCAGTACACTAGGAGTACTTTGGGTGTACCGGGTCGAAATGATGATCGTTGAGGTATCCACGTACGTTGGGCGTACATGGGGTATGCTGAGCGTACGGTTACCTGTGACAAACCCTAATTTTTAGGGGTTTTGCCCTATTTAAACACCTTAAGTTGCTCTTGGACCTTCTTATGATCAGCATCTACCTCTCCAAACACTGAGAATGAAACCATAATTTTCATTTGAGTGTTTGAGCTTGGACGTGACCTTTGGGGGTGCTTTTGGTGATCTTGAAGGAATAAGAGCTCTTGGAAGTTGCATTGGTGTGATTGGAGCTTGTGGATCTAGAATCATCACTAACTTGAAAGCTTTTGGAGGTATAAAGCTCTTATCTTGATGGTTCATTATGATAGATATAGTTAGGGCTTGTTTTGTGTATTTTATGGTCCCTTAAGTTATGCTTGGAAGTATGAGCTACTCCATAAGCTAAGGATGGTAGATCTTAGCATTTTTAAGGTTCCTTGTGCATAAAAATGTAATATTGATGTGTTATATCAGACCATGCATAAGTTTGGGATCTTATTATGGGTTTTAATGGTCAAAAAGAAGTATTGGGTCCCATTAAGACATGCAAAGGAGTAAAGTTGCCAACTTTACGTCTTAATACATTATTTAGGGTATGATATGAGAAATGGACTTAGTGGCTTAACCAATTAAGCACTTAATGGTGAGATTGGGTTGTTGTGGAGTACGTTGGGCGTACCCAGATCGTACGCGACACGTACTGGCCAAAGGTGGCATACGTCGGGCGTAAGTCTGAGTACGTTGGGCGTACTCGGCAACTATTGAATTTCATTGACTTTTGGTGGTTTGGGCTATATTTAGATAATTAGGGTTTGGGGCCTTGTTGGGCCATTAACCTTTCGGACTTTGGGCCTTTTTGGATTTGGGGCCATATTGGGCTTTAGGGTAAACTTTAGGAAATTAGGTCACTATTGGGATTTAGTGTCGTTGGGTTGGGTCACACCATGATTTCTGCCTTATTTGATTCTGGTGTATTTAGGATGTGTTGATTGACATACTTTGATTTTCCTTGATGGTTTATAAACATGTTTGATTGATGGTAATTATTATTATGAAAACGAAATTTTTGGTCTTAAATTTTGGGACGTTACAAGTTGGTATCAGAACCTTGGTTTGAGGGATTCGAGCTTACTAGAGGGTATGTCTTTACTCAGACTAAAGGTTTGGTAGATTTTCATAAAAAGAAACATTTTATAAAAAGATTTTTCTGATAAAAGAAAGGAGTGTGGTTCATGCAATCCATCAAGCTCAAGTAAGTATTCCCAAAATACCCATACATGTTTTGTGTTATGTTTTGAATTTTGAATCTGTGAATTACATGCTAAATTAGGGATAAGGATCTTCTCAGGATTGCATGATAGGATGTTAGGAGAGATGCTTTATATGCCTATTGTATGAGCTTGTATACTTGCATGCTAGTACCGATCATTCAATGATAGGATGACATGTTTAGGTTATGCTTTTATTCAGATTACGCGATGCTCGAATGTTGCTTGCTTTGTGCTTTTAGGAGTTCCCATTAACATTAACTAACTAGTAAGCGAATATGCTAAGTTGCATATTATTGAGACTAGATAATTTTAGAAGATTAGGTTTTAACTCTATTGCGCAACTCTTGTTTAAGTTCAACCGTTGTAGTGTGAGACCTTTCATTCGAAGAATTATTTGGTGTCGGTGGTATGTAATTGTATTCGTAAGCTAGTTAGAGGGTGTTAGGTGGAGTTCCTTTTGCAGCTGATGGCGGAGAGTGGTATGGTGGTAGCCCTAGGAAAACCTAGTAGGCGATTCGGTGCTTGTCTTGTTGAAGGTTGTTTGAATTGATAAGGGAGTGACTTGGAGGATTCGGGGCGATACTTAAGGAAAGTACGGATAGATGTGGAAGGTAGTATGGGCCCGT
Organism: Lactuca serriola; assembly: GCF_051521515.1. NCBI lineage: Eukaryota > Viridiplantae > Streptophyta > Magnoliopsida > Asterales > Asteraceae > Lactuca > Lactuca serriola. The sequence goes on from NC_136411.1 coordinate 2,827,268, forward strand.
ACTACTGGAAGCAGAGGATCCGTACTCGAGTCAAGGAAAGTTACGATGATACCAGGAAGCTTGTAGAATGTGGGATTCTTTGAGTACGTTTTGATCGTTTATATGGCTTACTTTTAGTATGGTAGTCACTCAAGGAGGTTCTGGTAACGTCTCTGGTGTCGGTGATGGTTCATGTTCAGGCTCTGGGGTTGCACATATGGATGATAAGATGCGGGAGTTCATTTCATCAGAGATTACCCATAGTATTCTTGAGCAGACTCCGGTGATCTTTAGTACGGTCAAGGAGGGTATTACGGAGATTATGGATGAATGCTTGGGGCGCTTTTCGTTATGAGATGGTGGATGGGAGCTCGCAATTTAACCTTTTGTGAGTTATGGGCATGTGGAACCCTGGAGTTCTTTGGGAAGAAGGACCCGATTGCGAGCATGCGTTGGTTAGCAGACACCGAGAATGCCTTCCGATCTAGCCTCTATCCTGAGGAGGCAAAGGTCAGACTTGCATCCTATCTTTTGAAAGACATAGCTCGAGACTGGTGGGAGGATATTGGACATGGCTTGGGAGGAGAGGCGGTTGATTCGATGACTTGGGAGGATTTTATGACGAGGTTTTGGGCTGATTTTGCACCTACGATTGAGGTCCAACAGTTGGCGTAGGAGTTTCAGGACCCTCGCCAGACTACTGAGACGGTGGCGTAAATCACTGTTATGTTCTGTGAGAGGGCGTTATTAGTTCTGCAGTATGTGGCAAACGAGGAGATGAAGAAGGTGAGATACCACGAGATGTTGAGGAGCGATATCTAGCAATTTGTGAGCTGATCTAGTTGCATGACACACATTGGTCAATGGAATAACCTGATTTTAAGGTCAACTGTACAGTTTTCACTTTGAACACACATTGGACAAGAAATTTCACTAACCACTTTGGTCGTTTTGTAAAAATCATAACTAAATCCAGGAAGCTCCATTTTTAATGAGGTTTTTCCCTAAGTGTTAATATTTATGTTTAGTTTCAGTGATAAATTGGGATTGTTCTGATTCCATTCCTAAGTTAGATGGAATTGACATTTCTTGCAGGTTGATCCAGAAAAATATTGTTTTCATTAGTCGTTTTGTAAAATGCATAATTAAATCTAGAAAAATCTAAATTGCATAAACTCAAAGGTTGAGTTTAGATAGAAGGGTCTAGTTGGTCAAATAATTTTTGAATGGAAGGATTGTCATCACTTCTAGGGTGTTGATGACCATTTTTATAATTGGTCCAGTAAGGGGCATTTCTTATAATCAACTTGTAAAATCCTTAGAGTTTAATAGAAAACTAACTAGAGAATTTGTCGTAGATTATGAAAAGCTAAGGAACTGTATTATAAGAAGTAATATCAACCTTTCATGGGTTTGGTGGTTAAGTGAGGTTTAATGTCCCATAAAACCAATTGCTACAACGATAATAAAAGTGAATAAGAAGTATATTATGAAGTATCAATAGGTATTATGTATGATATGAGCTAAGTAAGGATTATTAATGTGATTGTAGGTGTCATAAGAGTTGGAAACCAATCCTAGATACTTATGTGGCTTTATTATACGTAACTGCTTCGGGTGAGTCTTCTCATTATACTCATGGGTCGAATGCACCAATGCCGACCCATTGGATTGTGCTATTTGTCTTTGTTACTTTTGCATGTATGACTGGGTTGAAATATACCCTAGGGTTGGGCCCAATGATGTGTATTGGGTTGAAATATACCCCATGGTTGGTCCCAATGATTTGTATTGGGTTGAAATATACCCCATTATTAGGCCTAATGATGTGTATTGGGTTGAAATATACCCCATGGTTGGGACCATTGATGTGTATTGGGTTGAAACATAACCTACGGTTGGGCGCACTGATATGTTTGCTATGTGGTATTTTGGGGAACTCATTAAGCTTTGTGCTTACAGTTTGATGTTTAAAATGTTTTAGGTTTTCTTATATTAAAGGAAGGGCACGACTTAATTGCATCATATCCATTGGAGATTCTACACTTAATAACTTTCACTGTATACTCTGATAAATATTTGAACCAAATGGTTTTATTTAGATCTCTGAAGTTGTAATTGGAACAAAAGTTTTTATTTTTAAATCAAAAAATGGGGTTGAAATTATGGATGTTACAAATGATGGGTTTTAGCCATAAGAACATCAAACCCTAATAGCTTTTGGATCTAGTTTGTCTAATGAACATGCAATTGAATATCCAAAGCTATAAACCCTAGATCTAGCATGCAATTAATCATATTAACATAAAATAGGGTTTAAGATATTACCTTGATTGTTATGTAGCAATAACAATCTCAAATCCTCCTTGTAATGACTTTAGAAAGCTTAGAGTCACAAATGTCACTCCTCTAATGGTTCACAAACACCAAGAGCAAGAGGATGAAGAGGAGAAGAGAAGGAGGTTGCCAAAACGTGTGAAAACCCTAAGGAACATGTCCACCACGTTTTTGGGGCTTAAGGGTCCTTTATATACATGTAGGCTATTAGGGTTTTGAACTAGGAAACCTTAAACTGACTGCTTAAGCCCTAAGCAGCCTATGGACCCTTCTTTAATAAGCCTTGGACGATTTCTAATGGGTTTCCCCATAGAATTCGTCCAACCTTATATTATAAGATTATCCATAGCCTAATTGCAACTATCTTGTAATTACAATTCCAGTCCCTTAAATTTAATTAATCTCTTTTAGCCACAAAACCAATTATCAATTAATTGTTGACTAATATTAATTAAACAATATGATTTCTACTTTAATATATTATTCTCATAATATATTAATAAATCATAATAAATCCTTTTTCTCCATAATTCATCCTATCAAGTTGCTTTGGTGAAGGCAACCCAAAAGGACCATGCACCATCGGGTCAAGTACATACCAAAGTAGTTATGGACTTAGACACTAATCCAACAGTCTCCCACTTGGATAAGTCTAACAACTATTATGCATATGACTTTAGATCCCGATCTGCAATCGTAGCTTTCAAAAGCTGCTGGTAACTCTGATCCTATCAGATATGCGTGTCCTTTAGATAAGGGATCATATATTCCTCCATTCTAGATATCGTATAGATATGAGACATGAACTTAATCATTCTCTCTATACTATTTCCCGACTTCCGATTTATGATGACTGACAACAGACTACAATTGAACACATCAATTTTAGTCCCGGCTTGGCCAAACGCTTAGGTGCCATCACTAAATCATTGAGGGGCCCACATATATCGCTTTTATCCTACTTTGGATAAAAGGAACGGATAAACTTTGATTGAATGCTTGCTTGCACTCACTCACTGAATCACGCACAACAATATGTTTTATGACACCAAGTTACTGGTGCGTTTACATATTATCAATGTGCAACCGACTCGCAAGATACAACTCACACATCTCGGTTTCAAGAATATAAGATATTATCGTCTCACCAATCACTCGTGATAAAATCCATGAAGTGATCCAAGTGAGCGTGGGTTTAATCCAATGCTCAAATCATATTCATAAGCACTCATGAACGTTGCAGCAAACATTTGCTTATGTATAATACACTTTAGACAATCCACACACCAATTCACGACAGTCTTCATTCATACCTACTTCCAACATATGAACGACTGTGGTCGGTTTGAATAATTCGATTATTCTTGAAATAATTAATTATTCAGGAAGTCAAAACATGCAAAGTAAAACACAAGAATAATACTAATCCTATATGGTCCCAAACCCTTGAGTATAAATAAAACACCTTTTATTTATCACCATATCGATTACTCATTATTTGTTGTTTCGGGTAATCAACTTCTTACTTGAATTTTTACTACACTTGTCCCATGCTCTTAGCATGCACACAATGTTTACCTATGGTCCTTACTTTGTGAAATAGATCAAATGAACACATTTCCAATCATACTCATTTCACAACTCCCAATCCCTATCACAAGTGTAAGAATATCAAATTCTTGTTACTTATGCTAGATTCTAACATTTTATGCAATGATTCTTTCGTAAAGTCATAGCTCAAAATCATCAAGACTTGGCCAATCTCTATAAGAAACAATTCTATAGATATGGTGCCTCTCACTCAAAGTACATTCCTTTGAACATCCTTTCTTGCATAAAAGTTTCTAATCTAGATATAGATTCTCAATATCCAACTCCCAATATGGAAACATTTCCATATTTTCCATATGACAACTCATTCTTAATAGAATCTTATCTATTCATAATAATGTCGATATGGTCCATCTAATACCATACTTCCAACTACTCACAAGCGACCAATCCTCAGCGAGCTTTGGATCGTCCTTTGATAGTTGTTTAATTATCTTAGTCAAAACTGATTCTTGTCCTTTTTCCCTCTTAATGCACTAGACATTTGGAAAATTTTAGAATGGTCGAATATTATTGCATTTGCAATCGATCCTTTACCCGAAGCGTATAGGAAACGATGCATAATGTCTTTCATAAAGATCTGATACTTTATCAATCTTTTGACATAATATTTTATGTGTCACATTCTCATAATTTGATTTATGAAGAGGGATGCCATAATCATAATCGAAATTTTGAGAACGCACTATGTATCCTTGACGGAATTTATTAACATTCCACAACCTAAGCCTTTCGATTTGAAATGAAGCATAATATTCTCTCCCTTAATTATAGCAAAATAACTATTCAACCCTTAAAACTTTGCAAAGTATGACTCTTGTTTTCTATAATTAATATTGCTAATTTGCAATACTTGCCTTAATAATCATACAATCATAACATTTATGCTCCCACTATCACGATGATTATTATAAACATAACATTTATGCTCCCACTAGCTTTGACATGTATTCAGAAACAGCTTAACTTTAAGAAAAAAAACAATACTTGTTGAATTTTTTAAGTTCATGTTTCTAATACCTAATGCTTTGATAATCCTTTATCTAAGCTTATACACCTTTCCTTAAGATAGCTCATATGTGTGTCTAAACAATTTAGACTAATTGTCAAATCTCACAATTCGAATCATGGAAAGGGATGCCGTAACCATAATCGAATTCGAGAATCCAATTTTCACAATCACTATCTTCTTAAAATCTCTTTTAGTGAAAGCATTTCCTCACAGTCATTTTCATGAAGGAGGGAATCTTATGACACTTAGATTTTAATGGTGTATGTGTTCCCATCCATGTGAATTTGTTAAAACCAAAGTTTACGACAAATCCAAACTCATATGGACCGAACTCTTAATCTTGATTTCTTGCCTTATGGTAACACGACTGCCCACCATGTCTTCCAAACAGTTAAGCAGCTCACCCTTTCTTATCAATGTACTTTTCATTGATCAAGGTCCTTGCCTTTTATGCATTTAAAGGAGAACTCATAGGACCCACATGCATAATTAACTCAATTGGAATGGCATAGAAACAAGATAGTGTCAACACGAGTTACGATAGGTTGTGAACCTCAACTCGTGTGCCAGTAATGATCGATAAGGTTTATTTTGATTTGTTATTGAAACCTTTTCAAGACCATTGAGACTCCCACTTACTCCTTGACATATAAGATTCTCTTGTCAATAAACATTTCTTGACAAACAAATATCCAAGAGTTAGTGTAGCTTTTATCAAGATAAAACACTTCACAAAATTGGTCTTAGTTGGTCTTTGTCTTATCCAAGACATCACAACTTTCCAATTTCAAATGTGCGAGAATAAGAAAAGCCTTTTCTAAATTCTACATTTGATGAATGTTATAAATCTTCTTAAGACTTGTCACTCAATATCACAATCATAACTCTAAGACTTGTTTTGGAATGAAGTATGATTGACTTCTTGATTTAACCATTTCTTTAATTCTTAATTCCTATTCTTAGACATACAATTGTACTAAGATTTAATTAGAGGATCAATTGAGATATGGTTCTTAATCATTAAGACATATCATAAAGCATAAAAGGTACTCTCCCTTCTTCTTAGAATAGAGAAACTTTTATCTTTCTGCCTACTTGATTCTTCTTATTTGTTCTGCTATTGATTTAAACCTTTTTCAATCAATTTAGAATTACACTTAATCTTATAAGTATAATTATATTTACTAAACCTTTAGTAAACCATGACGAATGTCTTTGTTACTCTTGTGGTGGATTTGATCAACACACAACTTTGTGTATTCGATCTCCTAGTCCTTCACTTGACACTTTGTCAATGAACTAGTCTAATTTCCAAATATGAAATTTCTCATTCATCATGCAACCAAATCGCATGATTCCAAGTTTCTGTCCAATTGAAACTTGGGCGATGAGAAACTCTCCCTATTTGGTAAATTCTTGACATTTCCACAAATAACATAATTAAGAATCAAATCCATTATTGCTAATAATAGAAACATTCAAACATCAATTTTTCATATACGCCATTGCAAGGATAAATAAATAAACAAAATCAAATTTTATTCTATTGCGGAAAAATTTGTCCTTACAATGCAATTCATTGAAAAACTATGTAGTCAAATATTCCTAACAATTCTATCATAACTTTCTAAGCTCAAAATCTAATCTTCAAGTCCATGCGATCGAGATCCATTTCTTTGTGATTAGACTCATCTTGCTTTTCCATCAAGCTTCCTCTCTTTTCACTGATCCTGCAAAACATTCAAATGTAATCTCATCACATTATGTATTAATAATCAACGAATAGGAACTTAATGGAGTTAGATAGTGGATTTTACCTGAAGCACAACCATACTCTTTGACTCTCCCATCTTCTGGACTCTTCAGACTCTTAGGGCAGACTTGTATCCAACACCCTTTCTCTTGGCAACAAACGCAGGTCGGCTCTCCTAGAACGTCCTCGGAAGCATGGTTGGTTGACTTTCCCAACAAATATGTTCCATTGCTTTGCCAAATCATTTCTGATTCAGCAACAATGAGCATGTAAGTTAGGTCAATGAGGTTATCGCCATGATCCATCATATAATACTTTCTTTTGAACTCATTATATGATTCAGGGAGTGACTGCAAAACCCAGTTCACAGCCAACTTATCAGGGAATGACGCACCCACCATTATCAACCTATCGATGTGTGATTTCATTCCTAGAACGTGGGCACACACGGGTTTACCATCTTCATGTTTCATTTCCAATAGGGCTTTAGTGACATTGAACCTTTCAATTCTTCGATCTTATAGGTTAGGGAGAATGATTGGAGGAGGTGGAGGAAGTGAAACATGATTTCTTGTTCCTCGATCGAATCGTGGAATATCATCTTCATGTGGAAGGCTTGTTCCACGGGATTTAGGAATACCATAGTTGTCATACCTTGACATCTACAAAACGGGAGAAAGCAAATTCAAGTTAGTTGATTGATTGAGTCCTTAATAAATCACCCAAATGAGATATTAAGGCTAGGACCCAACACAATACGCTACAACCTAGAAAAGGGATGCCGTAATCTAGTTGCAGAATATTTGAAGGTAAGTGAATGACGATTCACTAATTTCCACCATGAAAAAACGAAAAGGAAATTTAAGTTTTAAATCTATGAAAATTCCTAGATCCTTTGAGATTCATTGAACTTTTCAATGGCATGTTTAAATTTCGATATGCCCCTCTAGTTTGTGACTGGGATACCGAGGATCACAAAGCGGGTGTGAATAACCATGCAAACTTACATGGTGCCCCCACATGTTACAGTCACCTATTCGATGTGTCGGTTAACCACACACGCTCCAACGAACTATGAAAAACATTGAGTCACCCTTTCTACCTTTTCTTAGAACCATTTAGTGTGTCGGTTAACCACATACGCTCCACTAACGTCTTCGCAAGGGTACAAAGTGTAATTTCATGAAATTGCATCAATTCACTTTTGCCTAAAGTAACTAAGATTGGGAATTTTGTAAACGCATTTAGTTACTTTTGTACTTCATTATACTTATAATGGAAGGTTTCTGTCCTATCCTATCCGTTCAGCTAACGACCCTCCACTAGTCAAGAGTGCGGTGGGTAAGAGTGGATACCCATTCAATAGCCATTTTATAGGCAATTTCCTTAAACACCCCTTATAGACCAGCTTCGTGAATGAGGCCTACTAACGGTAAGACTGACTTTTACTCATACTTATATAATATTAGACTTTTAATGTTATATATTGTATAGGGTGTACTTTATACTTTTAAAATACTAGTTGGTCTAATTTAAAAATTATACCTTTCATTTAATTAAGTGTAAACCAACAACTATATGGATTTATTAAATCTCTTTTTAATTATACACCTTAATTAATTAATAAAACCATAAGGGTGTGATTTGAACTTTTCAAAACAATACTAGGGTTTTGGAATTTAACATTCCTAAATTAAACTTTTAATCAACTTTTAAATTCCAAAACTTGAGGGCAAGTTTTGAAACATTTCAAAACATTAGGGTTTAGAATTTAAGTATACATCAAAATTAAACTTTTAATCAAAAATTTAAATTCCAAAACTTGAGGGCAAGTTTTGAAACCTTTTCAAAACATTAGGGTTTAACTATTTAAATTTCAAAAACAAAACTTTTAAGTTCAAATTTAAATTATAAAACCTAAGGGTGCAAATTGAAACTTTTCAAACTAAATAGGTCAAATATTTATCTAATAATAATCCTATATTATCCATATTTAACCAAATCCATTAATTTTGATAAGGATAATCATTCCAAACATAAAAAATCGATTTTAGGCAATAAAAACGAGTTTTGGTAATTATCCTTAACAAAATCTACTCAAAAAATCGAAAATCTCGTCAACAGCACTCTGGACTCGCTGAGTCCACTGATGGACTCACCGAGTTCAGCCTACTCGCCGAGTCCAACTGATGTACTCGCCGAGTCGAGGCTACTCCCTGAGTCCATAAATGGACTCGCCGAGTTGGCGGCGCAGACAACAAAAATTTTCGTTTTTTCTGATCTTTTTGCATCTATTCATTAGAAAACCAACCTGGCTCTGATACCACTGATGGGTTTTAGCCATAAGAACATCCTATGTGCTCATTCAAACCCTAATAGCTTTTGAATCTAGTTTGTCTAATGAACATGCAATTGAATATCCAAAGTTATAAACCCTAGATCTAGCATGCAATTAATCATATTAACATAAAATAGGGTTTAAGATATTACCTTGATTGTTATGTAGCAATAACAATCTCAAATCCTCCTTGTAATGACTTTAGAAAGCTTAGAGTCACAAATGTCACTCCTCTAATGGTTCACAAACACCAAGAGCAAGAGGATGAAGAGGAGAAGAGAAGGAGGCTGCCAAAACGTGTGAAAACCCTAAGGAACATGTCCACCACGTTTTTGGGGCTTAAGGGTCCTTTATATACATGTAGGCTATTAGGGTTTTGAACTAGGAAACCTTAAACTGACTGCTTAAGCCCTAAGCAGCCTATGGACCCTTCTTTAATAAGCCTTGGACGATTTCTAATGGGTTTCCCCATAGAATTCGTCCAACCTTATATTATAAGATTATCCATAGCCTAATTGCAACTATCTTGTAATTACAATTCCAGTCCCTTAAGTTTAATTAATCTCTTTTAGCCATAAAATCAATTATCAATTAATTCTTGACTAATATTAATTAAACAATATGATTTCTACTTTAATATATTATTCTCATAATATATTAATAAATCATAATAAATCCTTTTTCTCCATAATTCATCCTATCAAGTTGCTTTGGTGAAGGCAACCCAAAATGACCATGCACCATCGGGTCAAGTACATACCAAAGTAGTTATGGACTTACACACTAATCCAACAACAAGATCATATAGGGTTATAACAAAATGTAATACTCACATATTCGGGTTAGTCAATTTAGAGATAATAAGTTTTAAAAAAAAACTTTTTGATAGAAGAATATTTATGACAAATAATCTTAACAAAAGTTATAATATATGTAACAAGGATTATGTACATATAAAAAATGCTGAAATTCGACTTTGTATGAAGAAGTTATGTTTCTTCGAAGTTTCACGATTAAACCGGCATGACTCTGCGTATCGTAAAAAGTGAATTTTTGATAAAATATTTTTTAGCCTTAATGATTTAAACAAAAGTCATATTAGTCGCCAAACCGAGAGCATGTATATAGAGGACGTTTAAATCTAACTTCATTAGAGGAAATTATGATTTTCCTAAGATTTAGTTTAACGGTATACATCTTAAAAATCGAATTTTAGATCGGTCGATTTTTAGCCAAAACAATCTTAACAGGAATTGAAGATCTCATTAATAGGATTTCAACGATATAAAGACAGTTGAACACGGACGTTGGATGACAAAGTTATGAATTTTTAACGAACTTTAATTGTCTGAACCTGTTAAAATATAACTTTAAAAATATAGTAAAAGTTAGCCGACATAGTCTAAACGAAAGTTGTAGATCTCTTCGATAGCTACGTGTGGATATAAAGAATGTCAACTACGGAGCCTGTATGCAAAAGTTATGAATTTTACAAGATAATTAATTTTCGGCTAAACAAGAGTGTGACACGTGTCTCAATCTGATACACCCCCTTCCTCCCCACGACTTGCCACCAGATGATGACAACTGGACCCATTATGCCCAACGTAATTAGAGTACGCCCAACTTACTAGGCCTCTTGGTAGCCTATAAATAGAACACGAATTTCAAACTTATCTTCACAGCTCTTCCCTTAAATCTCTCCCAAACCCCCAAGGTCCCTAGGCCTTGTTCTAGCACTTCCTAAGGGTTAGTAGCGAAGCTCTGGAGAGCCAGAAAGCCCCGAGAAATATAGCTTTTGGTTTAGAAGTTTTGCCCGCGCAAAGTCCGGTTTTTCGCTAAACCATCTGTAAGTTGAGGTATGCTTACCGTGCTTTAAGTATAACTTATGTTTTAGTTCATTATCGTTATTATGAATCTATAAACAAGATTTATCGGTGTTTCCAAGTTGTTATATTGATTGATCTACTTAATGGGATGATGACAATGCTAGATTTAGTGAGGTGTTTAAAGTGGGCTTTGCAAACAATATATTATGTATGCCAAACATACCCTACCTCCGATATGATCTTACTTGGTTGTCCCTTATCAGATATAGGTCAGTAGACTTTGAATTAATGATAAATCTAGACTAATAATTAGTCGCAATAAATATTAGACTGAGACTTAGTGATAATGATACCAGGTTATGTGAAAGAAAAAGATAGTTGATAGAAACGAAGCATTGTTCGAGTTTCGAGTCATTACTTTAATATGTGATGGCATAGTTACTTTCATCTTACACATAGATATGAAGTATTTAAGATAAATGCATGATATGTGTGTCTATTATTTGTGTTCCTGACATCTATGTTAGATGAACGATTTATACATGTTTTACTTGATTTAAACTGCATATGTATTTTTATACCTAAAAATATATTGCGTAAAGATGGGTAGATGAAAGATGAAATAGATGATGAGAGATGAAAGATGATAAAGATGATGATAGGTGAAAAATGAAATAGATAATGAGAGGCCTTGACTTTAAAGATGATGTCATCTAGCAGAGTATAAATGGCAATCACAGACTATTTTAGACAGTCCAGTGGAACGCTAACAGGCTCGCAACTTGTAGGTGTTTGTGAACCATGTGTTCATCAGATGTACTCTAAAAACTCATTGACATGTATTGTGGGTGGACTTCCTAAAATAATATTGTCAATAAAGAAGAAGGTCCTTAGGATAAATCTTTAAGAATAAATATAGAAGAAAACCTACAAACAAGTATCATGGTGAAATCCCTAAATTAGTATTGTCAGTATAGATGATTCTTAGGGTAGATCCTTAAGAATAAAAAAGATAATGGGAATGAAAAATAGGTTAATTGTTTGATGATTAAACATATTAATTATATTATTGTGGGTTGAAAAGCATACGTATTTACCTGGTTTCCCAACCCGACCCATTCAGTTTATTGTATCACATGTAGCGATATTAAAGATACATTATGCTGGGAGATTCAATGAGTATTAGGCCACTAGTTTAATTACTGTAAGGCTTGTAATATTTCATTATACTTATGTTACTGTATTGACGAAGACATCTCAACGTTTTAATATAAATAAAATATATTTCTTCGGAAATTCTTTGATAATATCATTATCATATTTTTAGGAACAAATTCTGCAATATTATCCCTCATAAAGGATACTCTGATTTTAAATAAGCATAAAAGAATCAATATTTTCTGGCCGTGAAATTGGGGATGTCACACAAAAAGAAATATTTGTCGATCATTTTTAGAAAATATATATATATTTTTTAAATTTAATGTAAATTGTGAATTCTGGAAATAAACCATACAAAAGACATATAATATGTTCAATATTATTTTTCAAAACGTAATGGTTGTTTGTTCTATTGTCTCAAAACGATATGTTTGTTCGTATGATTTCAAGTGTTATACTAAAACATATAAATATATATTATTTATTCTTTTTAATCCAATTCACTATTTTGTAGCGGACTTCATATGAGGAAGTTTGTCATAACAACTCATGTATTGAAGACAAAAGAGGGCATGGATTGCATCTTGCTATTTTAGAAGTAGGAGGTATGAATAATGTAACATATGTTTCAACCAAGTTTCTAATAATGTAACATATGCATTTATTTAATTATATATAGTTTGAAAATGACATGGGAAGATGGTGAGTACTTATGGTGTGTGGTTTACTGTGCTATTAAAGGGATTTGTTTCAAGAATTATCTTTTACCAACCGAAAATTAAACTAATATATATATATATATATATATATATATATATATATATATATATATATATATATATATATATATATATATATATATATATATTAGTTTATAACCCGTGAGAACCACGATTATAAAATTAATTAAACTTTCATATAAAAAGTCAAAACTATTAATTAATTATTTTAAATAAATTATTATTTAAGAGAAATTTTTTTAATTATATAAAATTATAATCGTTAATTTAAATAAATACATAAAGTTATATCATCTTATAATATGTATTAAATTTATTTTATTTTTCAATATAATGTTATCAATTTAATATAATTAGAGTGAGAAAATTTAAAATTTGAAATTTAAATAAAAGAATCAATTATTAGTTTAATGTAATTAGAGTGAAAAAATTTAAAATTTAAAATTTGAAATGAATAATTAATAGGTTGACAAGTGGCATGACAATGAATATATAACATTAATGAGGTGTTCTAATTGTATGACATTTGTCAATAGAAGATTAAACTTATTCTTTTATTAGAATAGGGATATATATATATATATATATATATATATATATATATATATATATATATATATATATATATATATATATATATATATATATATATATATATACTTTGGATGGTAAGCTATTTAGAAGTGTAATCTCTTAATACGTCAAAAGAACATACTATATCACAAAAATTGTTGTTTATACTTCCGCCGAAACGCGCAGCTTAAAAATCTCGATTTTAACAATTTTTTTTATTTTTTTCTAACTACGTAACTTTATATATGCATCACAACTGTTAATAGCAATAATTTAGTTATTTTAATGTAACATATTTTTTTCCTATTGTAATTAGGTATAAAATATTTTATTCGTTTAATTTTAAATAATTGGTTATCCTTTTATGACATTATTTCTTTTAAATATTCGTTTTTTATAGAATAACTTTTATAGAAGACTAAACTGCACAAATGGTCCCTATGCTTTGCTCAAAATTGTCACTTTGGTCCAAAAAGGTTTTAACTAGCACCACAGGTCCAAAGTTTTCATTTTGTTGCGATTTTAGTCCAATTTGATTTAGAAATATTTAAAATGATGAATTTACCCTTGGTACTTTCTTTTTCTATTTTTTTATTTATTTAAATTTTTTTCTGATTAAAAGAAAAATAAAAAGAATATATCCCTCCATCTCTCTCTCTCTCTCTCTCTCTCTCTCTCTCTCTCTCTCTCTCTCTCTTAATACAATAGCCCCAAACATCCTCGACCCTTAGTCCTTCCTCCCCTCATCTCTCACGCGTCGACCTTGCCGGAAGAAATAAACAGAAGCAGCGGGAGTCCACTGGAACGAGCACCATCGACTGCCACCGTAGTTCTCAGCCCACTCCGCCTTCCCCTGTCATGACCCATTGCCATCAAACACCCCAACGTGGTTGTTGCCTTCCAACTGTTGCCTCCGTTCCAGAATTCACCTGCCATCACCCTCCACTAAAAACCACCGACTGTGTGGCCACTATGCAACCACCATAACTCCGTCACCACCCCCGTTCTCCCTCTTCTTCTATTAAATGAAGCTTGTATTGATCTATTGCCTTCCCCTTCGTCGTAAACGGTCGGACACAAGAAAAAACCAGACAGCAAGTTGTCGTTGCAGCTCCTGCCTTCGTCACCCACTCCGCCATCACCAGTCACAGCCACCATCTTCAGCTTCTGTTCTTTTGATTTTCTCCAATTATACATTCTAGGGTTCGAATTACCCTCTCTCTATGGTGTGATTTTACTAGATATTGAAGCTTGGCCCCAAAAACTTTAAATTAGGTGTGATTAGGGCTCGAAAACCCTCAATTGGAGCAACAATGATAGCGTACTTGCAACATGCCCTTCTTTGCTATCATCGCCACTGAACACCCTCTCCGGTGAAGATGATGAAAGAAAAAAAATGATGGGTCATTTGATTCCTCGGTTAGGCCCTTTGCGATTCACACAAAAATTTGGCAATGGGGACTTATGTAGTAGCAGCAACAACATAACAGAGGTGGTCGATGGTGGTGACCAAGAGCAGCTCTATGGTGGCAGGAGGCTGCCCGATAGCCTAGCGGTTGCTTCCTTTTTGCTTATGTCGACAGTGGTTATCGGAGGGGAAGGCATCAGGTTGGAAATAAGAGAGAGAGAGAGAGAGATTTCATTTTTATTTTTTTTTATTTTGTAATAAAAAATTATAAAAATAAAATAGAAAATAAAAATTTTCTTTTTTATTTTTTCTTTTAGTAAAAAAAGTATTTAAATAATAAAAAAAACTTAAAAGAAAAAAATATAAGGGTAAAATAATCATTATGAAAAAATTTATAGAAAACTGGACCAAACTCGCAACAAAATGAAAAGTTTGGACCTCTGATGTTAGTCCAAACATTTTTGGACCAAAATGACAATTTTCAGCTAACCACAGAGACCATTTGTGCACTTTTGTCTTTATAGAATTAAATTTTATAATATTTTATATATGTTTTTTAAAGAATCTTTATTTCACTTTTAACATTTTTGTTTTTGTATGTCTTTTTATCCCCCTAGTTTTATAGGGTAACTTAATAGTTATATTTTCTAACTATCAAGAATAATATACGACCGATGTCAAATAATTTTACGTACATGATCAACAGTCAACACAATTTTACATCATACATCCAAACCATTCTAGCCACTAATAATAAAACCATTCTAGCCACTAATAATACTTCATCATATCCTCTATCGAGCTTCATCCTTTTTACGTATATCAATTGATCTCTCATAAACACATCCAAACAACACCTAAAGGAAAAAGCTAATCGCTTGGTGCGTCCCAATATTTTATAACCAAAACATTGGCCAAGAACTTCCTGTTGGAACTTTGTTCTACAAAATTACAATGTGGGACTTATCTCACATTCGTGGAAAAGAAAACTTTATCTCATTTTATAAGGCTTGTACCCATTCTTTTATTCAAATGTATCAAGTAATGGGTTGTGCAAATTGGGTTTGAGTTGTGGTGTTGGACTAGTCAAATTGGGTTAGTAGTAGACTTGGATTATTAAATATTAATATTGGTCAAAGATAGGCCTTGGGCCTTGGGCTCTTCTTGACTAAATAATATTTTTATATATAATCCGAATTTAGTTAGTCATTAGTTAATTTTTATTTATTAATAATAAAACAAATTCTCTTAGATAAAAGATTAATTGCAGTTAGTTAATTTCGGTTGGTGGTTTATAACCATCATTGCAAGCCTATAAATGGAGGATTTCTGACATAATTTAAGAGGCTAATGAACCACAAACACTTTCTCTGAAAAATCGTTCTTGATGTCAAAAGAGATCATGGTGAATTTCGACATATTCAAGATCTGTTCTTGAATTGGTTGTTGTATCCTCAAGACATACCCATTCCAGGGAAATTTCTGTCTTAGGACACTGCAAAAGCATGCTTCAATCTATACATATTCGTGATATATTTTCTGTGTAGTCAACATTCAAGTATGTTTTCTATAATCTAATTTTTGTATATTACATACATTTGAATTTCGTTTGTGTTATTTCTATTGGTTTTGTTGATTGTATACTTCTGTCATAAGACTGCCAAACTTTTTAAAGAAGCAGTTCATAACACACACAATCCAAGCTTTCAAAATAGTTTTGCTCGCGCACCACAATACAATCATACTGAAAGATCTATTTATAGTCCCCAAATTATATTTTTCTTTTAGGATGGACTCACATGCCCATGAAATCACCAACATTAGGTGGCCCATAGCAAACTTAGTCCCCAAAAATTACTAGACTAAATCGAAGTTCTGAATTTGGGCTTCTAATAACCGAAGACAGAAGGATAATGTACACCAAAAGCAAAGCAATGATGCATCGAGTTTGATATCCAAGTAGGTTTGAGGTGGGGAGTTTAAATCTTTGAATTTGTTAAATTTGGTTATTGCAATTATGCCCCATGTGTCTGGAAATCACTTTGGAGTCGAGTTTGCCCTTTCTCAAACTCTTGGTCACCATTAAATATTGTCCATTAAAATATTGTGGTAAGTTCTGCTAAATCATTGGCTGTTTCCAAAAGGTAATGAGTTTTACTCTTCGAAATTGCTTGGCTTCTAAGTTTTAGACTTTGCTTCTAACTCTTGTTGTGCATCTTAGCTTTTGTTTGAAGTTCTACTTTTGACCTCGTCTGTAAACTTTGGAATTTCGCCCTTAAATCTGTCTCACTACTCACAATATTGTGCCCAAAATCAGGTTTTTATGACTTTTCCAAAAAGTTAATTTCACTTCTATCAAAAATCCAAAATTTGTTTTTAAAAGTCTTGCCAAATATCTTTTGGCTTTGATCTTTTACTAAAAGTTCTTTTAGTATATACTAAAAAGCTAAGCCGTAGTTGTGTTTAGGAAATCTAATGTGATTTTCAACTTTTACCAAAAGTCAAAAAGGATGCTTCAATTAAAGATTCATTGCATAAATCAATAATATCAAACAAACTATAGTCAAAACTAGAATCAAAATTCTTTGTTCCTTCGGAAAACAATTATCTACAGCATTTGAAACATGACGAAAGAAAACAAGCAAAGTTGTATGCTATTTTTTAAGCTCCAATTGTACCTTGGAAACCCGAGAATGATGATTTCAGTCTTTATCTTTTAAAAACCAAGTCTGAGTTTTGGGCAGCTCGACATGGGGAAGCTCTGGAATTTTGAGATCACCAATTCGCGAGGACTCGATCAGGTTATTTGTAATCGATGAATCTATTTCTTCTTCACTACCATTTGGTTTAGGAGGTGTTAGAATCCTCTTAAAGATGCTACCAATGAATCGAAACGGATGGTTTACTCCATCTTTTAATCTCAAAATAATGGAGACCTCCGATATCTGCCAGACGACTGTGAGAACTATCATGGCTGAAAGAAGACAGTGTGTTATTAGATTCTGCCTCTTCATCTTCTTAAGCTCTTTCACTATCTTTTCTTCTTCATCTTCTTCTTCTTCCGATCTCGACTTGTTTATCTTCGTTTTGGTTTTCTCATCGTCAACAAATTCCTGCCCAGCCTCTAACTTCTCCAACTGTTGTTTTTTTGGGAAGAAAAGAAAAAAAAAATGTCTTTTTATTCCTACCGATTACGATTCACAATGATCAATTCCAGACGCCGTGTTCGGCAGAATCAAGGGTTCATTTGGTGGATGATACGTGAAATTAACTATTCGATTTGTAGAGATTTGAAGAGAAAATGAGACAATCAATTAAGGCACAGAATTAGAGATACCTGAGACATCAATTTGGATAGGAGGCGGTGGTGGTTGTCATCTTCAACTTCGCCGCCGTCATCGGATGAGGAGTTGGCACCATCTCTGATCTCTTCCATCACTTCTTTAATGGCCTGTTTTATTACCTCCACCTTCGACATCGTTAACGACGACTCCATCAACGATCGATTGTGGAAGAGACAGAGAGGAATATTCCGGTACTCTTCCAATTTTCTATACAGTCGAAATATGAGTATTCTACCCCTCTACTGCCACGAGGATATATCCACCATCACACGTGCCAATGTTACATTCACTACAGTGACACTGTTGCATCATGCTCCAGAAGTCCCTAAAATACATAGAAGCAGCCGAATAGCAAAATATTATTATAAACCTAAACATTAATATACATGTTATTAAAAATAACTAGGTTAATATCATTAATTAAAAATTGTAATAATTTTTATTTTATATAAAATATCATATAATCATTTTGAATATAGAGTAATATAACATATATTACAATGGGAATACAAAATATATATACATTACAGTTCTATCTAAGCGTAGGTACTAAATCTTTAAAATGTGACGTTTTAACTTAATAATATACTCGATTCAATTTCACTTGGTAAATATGCCATTCGCATAATATTTATTTCCTCCATTATTGTTTAACCATCATTTTTTTTCCCTCAATTATCGTTTATTATTTCACCCCATTGAATATTACTGTGTTTCACCATCACGAATGTCGGAGATAATCAATATTCTTGTTTCCTTATCAAAATTATTGCTTTAATCTTGAATCTGCAGCTTCAAGTGTTAATTGTGAATCCCCTAATCACAATCTTTATCTAATAAAACAATGAAGTTTCATGATGTTTAATACTTAAGCTTAGATGAGGTTGTAATATATAATCACTTTTTCATATATATATAATAAGAAATAAGAAAGCAAATAATAGTTAGATTGTGTTGCAATTTTGATCACTATTTGAGGTACTTCTTAACGGTTTTCGTCCGTAACCTAGGTGATATGACTATATTGCCATGAATAATAGACTCTGATGGGTGTTAGAAGATGAATTAACATTTGTTTGAAGGCGAATCAACATTTATTGAAATGAAAACTATTGTTTGATTTCTACGTGACTTACCAGTTTCCATGCATCTGTGAAATGAAAACAAACTGAAGCAACATTTGTTAATATTACTTGCAAGCTCAAACAATCTAGAATTAAAATCAAACAAACAAAATCTAATAAAATCAAGCAATCATTGTTATCTTCTGTGTGTTAATTTTCATGTTCGACATGTTTCTGTTTAATATAACATCCTACTTTTAGTTATTTGTTTATTATAACAACATACTTTTAGTTTCTGTTTTTTACAACACACAAAATACTATGTTTTCCAGCTTCTTACTTTTTGTCTAAAACAGAAAACACTTCATTAGGGTACATAATGCAAACCCCTCAAAAAAAAAAAATTAAAAGATTAATTACAGTTACACACATTCAACCACACACACCCAATCATAGAAACATATCCTATCATGCTCTTTTTGGAGTGGTCACAGAATAAAGTAAAAGGATAAATGAAAGAAATAGCAACATAATGTCATTGTATATTAGATCATCATTTTTTATATTACAACACTATATTTTTAAATTCTTTTCATATTAAGGCGTATATTTTTAAAAAGCTACCCAATATGGTGTTGTATATTTCTATTTTGTTTGAAACCCTTTCACTAGATTTCTAATACAAAAAAAAAAACAAATAACAAAATTATATTTCATTTAGATTTTATTCATAAAGCCTCTTGTTCAAACTGAATATTTAAATGATTTCTAAATTTCAGTTTAACTTATTGTTGCAAGTAAAATAAATGTTTACATGAAGTTGACTATAAAACATATAAAATTGTCAATTTTAATCTATTTTAGAAACGTAATTGACAAATAGCAATACAAAACAAACAATGAATCACAACTTTGGAATATATTCATATCAATCTTTTCTAGATATGAAATTAGCCATGAAATTTAAACAAAACAAATGAGAATGTCTCAATAGAAAAGAAAAATACCACAACAGATAACAATGGACATTTTTTCCTGAGTATATGTCTACAAAATTCCCTATGATTCATATCATTAGCAAGGCATCAAATTGTTTGTCATAGAGAGAGAGAGAGAGCAACATTGTGTGGACTTGTAGATTATCAGCCCTTAAACGCCATGTGCTTGAACCTAGGGGGATGGTGTGGTTGCATCTCACTATCCAATTGCTTTTAACGTCCACCAATGAAGCGTGTAGGAGAGTTAAAAGGTTGAAGTTTTGTTTGCGAAGGTATGAAAGATATGAAGTTAGGAAGAAGATCGTTCGTAAGGGAAGAGAAACATCAATGAGTTAAAGTCGTTTACTCAGAGATCAATAATAATTTGGTTGAATATTGAAATGGTAATCCCTTATAATGTATCCAATTCAATGTATATATCAAATCGAGCACAACACAAGCGTAAAAGATTCAAATTTGAATAGTTGATTCCTAATATTATGCGATTAGGTTTAACATATTTTCAATATAATTTTGCTAATTTTATGGAAATTATGGCAATGCAAAAAAGGAAAACCGATTGAAAAGCAAAAATCTAAATGAACGACATGTGACAAACATTAAATATACATAGATATCTAAATGAATGAAAACACATAAGATTAAGATATACATGGATATCTAAATCAACCACATGTGGCAAACATTAAATATGGTGTAATAGAAGGATATATGGACAAACAAAACTATTTTTTTTTCGAACGACAAATGATATATAAAAAAAGCCAGAAACTAACAAGAGGCTAGTCGGCAAAAAAAAAACAATACATTCTTTTAGTAGTTAGGGTAAATAAAACAACCCGTTTGTATTAATCTAATGCCATCAAGAAAACATTTAGTATTGCAGTGACGGATCCTCATAGGGGCCGGAAGGAGCCATGGCCTCCCCGGTTTTAAGCCTAATACCTTACATATATAGTTTTTATTTTAAATTAAATCCAATGATCAGTATAATTGTTAATTTGCCCCCTGTTTAGAGTTACAAATTTAGTTATAACCAACAAAATCATCCAAAAATCCCTGATAAAATTTAAAATAAAATCATTGATAAAATAAACTAGAATCAAAAGAATCGTATTACAATTAGGAAATTAATAAAACTAAGAAACTATCTTAGAAACTCTATAAAACAAAATCAAAGCTACAAAATTATTAAATCAAAGATTTGAGTTTAAGAAAACAAGATCCATAAATTTCAAAAGCCGAAACATCCAAATCTCACCGGAATAACGCCGTCGACTAACTGCATCTCTCCCACAGGTCTTTGTCGCCACTAGCCGGACCACCGCTTCTCCTTCGCCAGCTTGTCACTTCTCCGTCTTGCTCTCTTTTATCTTTTGTTCTCTTTTCCTGCTGTCACCGGCGACCAATCTCCCTTTCTGATCTCCTGTCCAGACTCCACTAGAGGACTATACCAATATTTTTTTCTTTCTCTCTCTTTGAGTCTGTTAAGTGTTTCCCTTTCTCTTGCTTTATGTCTATGAGTATCAAGTACTGTACTAAGATGACGGTAGAGGGTATATAGACATATAACAAAGCTGTAAAAGTACTTTATCTGAAAAGTCTTTACCATTAATTCTAAATTCATTGATTATCGATTGATTTTCTATTATATAAAAGCTTTGTAAACACTAAAAAAGAATATACATAATGTATAGTAGTGTATAATAGAATTGATTAAAATCACAAGGTATTATTTATTTATACTCTGAAATCATCTATAAAACATTTAATAACTTATATTTTATTACAAAATATAGATGTTTGATATAATATATTTGTTGGTTGTTATTTTATTTTTAGTTGTATTTTGTTATTTAACAATTGATAGTTAATTGTTTTATGTAGTATATATCAATACGAAGAAACAATCCACTATTAATGTTTTATTAAAAAAAAAAACATGTCAATTCTACTCAAGATCCCGAAAAACCATATAATATTGTTTTGAATGAAAAATACATAATGGTTGGTATATCATTTTAAAAAATTAATCTAGAAACAATTGTGCAATACTTAAAAATGCAATTTTGAAGAGCGATATAATAATCTTTGTTTTGAATTTTGATACGTTATAATGTGAAACATTTTATTTATTTATATGGTTTTGTTTTAAAATTTTAATTTCGGCCCCCTAGTTATTAAGCTTGTGTTCCGCCCCTAAACATCATATATCTATAGAAAAAAATATAGGCAATTAATTAAGTATTCTTGACCTAAAATTGGATCAAAGGACAATATAATCGGTTAACATTATTTTTAACAATTTTTTTAATAGAATTGAAATATTATTTTGATAAATATAAATTTCAATAGAAAAACTAAACTTAAAATAAAGTTGATTTGGGAAAGAACTGAAAAATTGGATAAAAAACGTTGCACTCATTACTGAGTTTGAACACAGCGAGAATGATGTTTTCGTTTTTAACGTTTTCTGGCCCTCCTTCACTGCAAATCTGGAACCCACTTCGCACTTGGCCATATACTAATTCATGGAAGTTGGAACCACCTACCGCTTCTTTCAGTCAACAAAAGCGTATGTATTTCGTCTATCTGTTTTGTAGTTTTTTGTGGATTTCCACCGGCGTTCTTTATCTCAACTTTGTAGATTAACTTCTTGATTGAAACTATGGATCGTAGTTTCTCCAGCAGTGTTAGATCTATTCCACCGTACGCCCAACTTGCTTACTGTTGCAGAACTTCGTTCAAAGCTTTATGTTAATTTGCTGGATGAATTGGAATCTGTTACTCGTTTAGTCAATTTTGTGTGAATATACACGGATGATGATGTCAGGTACTGTTCTGTTTTTTTTTTTTTGACCTTTTAGGTTTAATTGATTTTTTTTTCCATTTGTGGAATATTTCTTATATCCCTATGCTTCGTTTGAGTTTTATGACTTTATCCTGGCGATTTTTATGCGGAGGGAAATTGTGTGTATTACGTGAATTCGTACTCGTATTTTAGTTCATGGATGACTTAATTTTACTCGCATTGTTAATCTCATACAATTCGAAAAATTAAGCTGTTACTTTGATGTTATGTGAATGAACCAACAATCTGCAAAAATTCTGGAGAATTTAACATTATCTCCTGCAACTAGCATCACCATCGGCTTGGGCTTAATTATTTTTTATTCATATTTGAGGCAGTAAGTTGTTCATAACAACTAAACAACTTCTAACAATCATGTTTTTGCATTTTGAAAAATAAGCATTTGTGGTGTTGGTTTAGAACCACAATAGCTATGTTTGTGATATTTAATTAGGAACCAAAAAGATTGGATAAATACATTATTACACGATATAAAGAAGGATTTAAAGATGAGACATAGGTCCTTTTGTTAGACTTGTCGTTCTAAATAATTATTATTTTTTATTACATGAGGAAATAGGGGACAGAATCTGAAAGGGAGAGACAAATAGGTAGTCTATGGTTGTTATCATGTGAGATGTTTGTCCTTATAAGACTTTAAGTTATAAATTACTGTTATAAGGAAGTTGACCCTGTGCATGATTTCAGGTGTCTATGGTACTTTGTCACATGAGTAGTATTAATATGACCTTCATATTGCTATCATTCATTGTTACTTATTTCTTCTATCCATAATTTATGGGAACCATTAGGGACTATACAAATGGACACCAAGCTTAAAGCTTCCTTCTTTTTTTTGCTTTTTTTATTTCATGAATTCTCAGGGTATAACCTCCAGGATCTAATTCAAGAAGCACAATACCGTTGGCTAAGGCCAGGAGAGGTGTTTTTTATACTGCAAAATTATGAGGAAAAGCAGCTTAACCATGCGCCCCCTCAAAAGCCTCCCAGTAATTTTCTGCCTTTGTTTATATATTGTTTCCTGATATTCCATTGATCTTGTTGATTTAAATCTGTGACAGGTGGCTCTGTGTTTCTTTTTAACAAGAGGGTCCTTCGATTTTTCCGTAAAGATGGTCATAGTTGGCGAAGAAAAAAGGATGGAAAAAATGTAGGGGAAGCGCATGAACGTCTAAAGGTTTTTTTTTTTTTTTTTTTTTTTCTTTTGCTCTTTTGATTGTAAATTGTAATCTTTTTGTGTTGTTCTTTAACTGCAAATAGAGGCTTCCATCTTTTACCAATGATTCAACCTTTTTTTTGTGTATAGGTTGGAAATGTTGAAGCTTTAAGCTGTTACTATGCACATGGCGAACAGAACCCAAATTTCCAGAGGCGATCTTATTGGATGTTGGATCCGTAAGTATACTCCACTCCACCACCTCAATGTTCTATGGTAGTAACTGTCAAACATAGATACATTTATGCATCACTTCTGTAGATATGGGGGTTGTTTCTTTTGACTTAGAGCTTAATGGGTTAAGCACTTAATCTGGACAGCTGTACATGACTATTTCTTTTTGACTTAGTCTTAATGGGTTAAGCCAAAAAAAAACCTTCTTTTTTCCTCCCAACACTTGTCACTTTAAAATTGATGATATTGCTGTGCATTGCAAAAATTGTGTGTTAGAATATAAAGGTAAATCGGTCATTTACCTTCATTCAAACATACATCATTACACATACAAGACTTTATAGGGGAAAGAAAAAGAAACAACCCCTTACTCTTGTTGATTTTCTGGTGGCAGGGGTATGGAGCATATTGTACTTGTTCATTACAGGGATATAACCATAGTAAGTCTGTTGAGCTTTTTTTTATTTTTTTTGAGCTTCTATAAAAAGATGCATTCATAATTTTGCAGGGTAAGCATAGTGCGGGGCCCATTTCGACCTTGATGTTGGGATCTTCTAACATCGTTCAGGGTTCCAACTCCTACACAACATCTGCTTCTGAATATTATGAACATTACAACAGCACATCTGGTCCCAGTTCTGTGGAAGTTAGTCCAGATGTTGTTATCACATCCAATGGGGCAACTCACTTCAATCAAACAGAAAGTATTGATGGTTCACCCGATTTTGAAATTAATCAAGCATTAAGAAAGCTTGAAGAGCAGTTGAGTTTGGACCACATGAAAGATATTGGCACATTTTATAGCGAGAATGAGAATGAGTATGCAAATGAATTAGGATTCACAATTAGTGAGCAAGATCTTGGTGGATCTGAAAGGTTGCAATATGGTTCAGATAATTATGTGTCTCTACCCAAGGATGAATTTGCTATTCCAAGTCAACAAACTTTATTTTGGAAAGACATGCAAAAATCCAATGAGAGTACAACATATGATGGTTCACTGGAGTCTTACGGATACCCATTAGATGAAAATGTAAGCTTATTTTCATTGTCTACTTTGATAACTACTCCCTGTTGTTAATTGTTATTGTTTACTTTTTTTTTTTGTGCAAAAGGATTGCACCTACACGTTAAACATGTTCACACACCTCTCTCTCTCTCTCTCTCTCTCTCTCTCTCTCTCTATTATCCTTTTAATATCCTCACTTGTTAATTAATTTACACAGTTGTTTGCAATTCACACCTTATTTGAGTATGTTCACTGTTATGTTGTTCTTGAAACAGGAAGTGCTTTTGCCTCGACCAAGGACAGATACTGGTGCAAGTAATGACTGTAAGTCTAGCGTGCAATTTTTTGCAACAAAAATGGATTCTAAAATAGTAAACCAACTGAAACAATGAATCTCTGACAAGACAACTATATTGTGTTTCCAGCATCCATATTGGCATCTCAAGAACTTGATATTTCAACATTTCCCAAATATGTCCCTGCAAACAACATGTACCAAAGTGATGCAGACATATACTCAACATTGTTTGACCTAGGTCAAATTGAAACGCCACTTGCATCAGATTCAAGTCTAACCATTGCACAAGAGCAGAAATTTACAATTCGTGAAATATCCCCAGACTGGGGTTATGCAACTGAGCCAACAAAGGTAATGTTTTATTAGAAACTTTTCCAGGGTTGTGTTGAATGTTGATACACAAACCCTAGAATAGTAATGCAGTGGATTAAAGTTTGTTGAGGAATAATTTTTCCTTGGACCCTGTGCAGGTACTGATAGTCGGGAGTTTTACATGTGATCCATCAGTAGCAGATTCTGAATGGATTTGTTGTATGTTTGGTGACACTGAAGTTCCTGTTGAGATCATTCAGGAAGGAGTCATCTGTTGCCGGGCCCCACCTCATTTACCTGGAAAAGTTACCATCTGTATCACTTCTGGCAACCGGGAAGCTTGTAGCGAGGTCAGGGAGTTTGAGTATCGTCCTAAAGATACAGATAAAGATAAAGATAAACCAACCAACTTAACAGAGAATGAATCAACTAGGACCCACCAGGAACTCTCATTACTTGTCAGATTTGTGCACTTGTTACTGCTATCTGATACTAAAAACACCACAACTGACCTTCCGGAAGGTTCAATAGCTGCTGACTCATGGGCTCAAGTCATTGAAGCTCTTTCAGACGGAAGTCTAGCATCTTCTAAAGCAACAGATTGGCTTCTTGAACAACTTCTAAAGGACAAGTTCCAAAGGTGGATTTCCAATAAATCTATGGACGAAAATGCCCTTCCCACCTTGTCAAAAAAAGAACAAGAGATAATACACATGGTTTCTGGATTGGGCTTTGTCTGGGCCTTGACACCTATACTTAAAGCTGGTGTTGGGATCAATTTCCGCGACAGCAATGGCTGGACTGCCCTTCATTGGGCTGCTCGTTTTGGAAGGTAATTTTATTTTTTTATTTAAGTTTCTAATTATACAAAACAAAAAAAAACATATGTTTAAATGTGTATTTCATCCCTTCAATTGTCTGTAATGTAAACTGTAACAGGGAAAAGATGGTAGCCGAGGTTTTAGCCTGTGGTGCGAATGCTGGAGCAGTAACAGATCCATGTCAGCAGGATCCAAACGGACAAACCCCTGCATCCATCGCAGCCCAATATGGGCACCAAGGGCTTGCAGGTTATCTCTCAGAGATGGCACTCACTGCCCATCTTTCATCCCTCACCCTCCAAGAAAGCCAACTCTCTAAAGGCTCTGCTGACGTGGAAGCCGAAAGAACAGTAAATAGCATCTCAGACTCATACCTGGATAGCACCAAGGATCAGGTGTCCCTCAAGTCCACGTTAGCTGCTGTGAGGAACGCGGCTCAAGCTGCTGCACGTATACAGGCGGCTTTCAGGGCACATTCTTTTAAGAAAAGGAAACAGAAGGAAGCTGCTGCTGAAGCAGCATCAGCTGTTGGTGAAGTAGAGGATGAATATGGCATTCTTCCAAGTGAGATTCAGGGACTTTCAACAGCTTCAAAGGCGGTGTTTGCAAATTCACGTGATCGTGATCTTCATCATGCAGCAGCTTTATCTATTCAGAAGAAATATCGTGGTTGGAAAGGTCGTAAGGATTTCCTTGCACTTCGACAGAAAGTTGTTAAGATACAGGTCCTCTCTCTCTCTCTCTCTCTCTAACCAACTAAACTAACTAACTAACTAACCAACTAACCAATCAACCAACCAACTAATTATATGAAATTTTTTTAAATGGTTGGCAGGCTCATGTGAGAGGCTATCAGGCAAGGAAGAATTACGAAACAATCTGTTGGGCAGTTGGGATAGTGGAGAAGATTGTGTTGAGGTGGTACAGGAAAGGAGTGGGTTTAAGGGGATTTCATGTGGATTCGATTATTGGTGAAGATGAAGAAGAAGAAGACTTTGTGAAGGCACTTAGGAAGCAGAAAGTGGATGCGGCTCTAACCGAAGCTGTCTCCAGGGTGCTTTCTATGGTCCAATCTCAACCAGCAAGGCAGCAATACCAACGGATGCTTCACAAATATCGCCTCGCCAAGGTCTCACCAACATAACATAACAATCTGTCATTTTTTCTTTTTTGTATTTATAAATAAATATATTTACTCTTATATTATAACAATAACAATATAATTTATTTTTTTAATATTTGAGCAACTTTTGCAGGAGCAACGAGGAGATTTGCAAAGTGAAGGAGCCTCAACGTCTGAAGGTGGTATGAATGAATTTATGTAAAGGGAATTACAATGGTTAATTAGTTGATAGTATACGTTGGGTGTTTATAAATTGTAAGGTGGTTGGGTTGAGTTGGTATATAATTATATACTGTAGTTAGTTAAACATGTGGCATAATGTATTATGTATGTGGATGTCAGATTTGGTTCGGTTGTAAATCCGCGGTATACTACTATTCTTCTAAGAGATTTTAGTAACTTTACAAGTTTTTTTGGGATGTATCAAAGTTTTTGATGCTCTATTTTTTTTTTTGCCTTGGACAAATCAGAAGCTATTGATACCAACTGTTTTTTTATTCACAACTTTGTTGTGTTTGTCAAAAAAATTATATATATATATATATATATATATATATATATATATATATATATATATATATATATATATATATATATATATATATATATATATATATATACTAGTTGTGAGACCCGTATAATATACGGGTTGATTAAAACAAAATGTTAAATACGAACGATTAAATAGAAATTTTATTTGAATTTGAAATTGAAATAAGTGAAAATTATGAGAAAAAAATATGCAAAGAATAAATTAATTAAAATTATGAGTTTAGTGTGTACTAAACGGGTTAATTATAACAAAATATTAAACATAAAGGTTTAAACTGTAAATTTATTTGGAATTGAATTTGAAATTTAAAATTTGATAGTCATTATGGTAGGTTTAATTTATGGAAAGTAAATCAATGATATATTGAAAACGAAAATTAAAGTAATGACAAGTGGAAAATAAATATATTTCAAATTATGACAAAATGACATGTGGCTAATCTTATGAGAAAAGGACATATGGCAAAGTCATTTTCATTTATTAGAGTAGATATATATATATATATATATATATATATATATATATATATATATATATATATATATATATATATAGCTCATGAATAACCATTTTTTTAGTTAATGCCATACACATATGTTTTTTTTAATGGAATATATATTTCTTTTACGTTAGAGGAGTCAAAATACCGAAACATAATATTACATCATCTATTTAGAATACTTTCTACAATACATACCATATTATTTTAATAGTTATTAGCTTGATTATGAAGGGTGAATGCATTACAACCACACCAAAATAGGGTTTAATTGTTATCAATAAAGTTTGTTATAAAATTGTTTTTATATGCAAAATATGCAACTATTTTTGTTGGGTTTTTATTCAAAAATTATTTCAAAAA
This sequence comes from Lactuca serriola, assembly GCF_051521515.1. Taxonomy (NCBI): domain Eukaryota; kingdom Viridiplantae; phylum Streptophyta; class Magnoliopsida; order Asterales; family Asteraceae; genus Lactuca; species Lactuca serriola. The sequence continues at coordinate 2,856,655 of NC_136411.1, forward strand.
CATAAACATAGCAATGGAAGACTTAAGATTTGAACAAAATAAAACTAGTTTTATTCCACCAAAAGATCATTTTGCAAAAGTTGAAAAGATTAAAACAACTATAGAAAGAAAAACATTACAACATTTGAAGACTTTGGTTCCTTTTGACAATTACGAAGTTGATAAAGATGACTTTAAGCTTCAAAGAAGAAGCTCTCTAGAAGTATCTATCAAGCAAGATGAAACCACCATAATATGCTAGTATAACACTTATTAAAATGCTCTTAATGATGGGTTTGAGCCACAAGAACATCCTATGTGCTCATGCAAACCCTAATGCTTGGATTTAGGTTTCTCTAATTGTACATGCATTCATCCAAGACTTTCTAACCCTAGATCTAATGATAATAATTCAAAATTATAATGACCAAAACAGATCTAGAAGATTACCTCTTGTTACTTGCTTGAATCTTCTTCTTCCTTGAGCTTAGAGTCACAAGTGTAACTCCTCTAATGGCTTACAAACACCAACTAGCAAGAAGTCAATTAGGAGAGAGAAGAGAGGATGCTAAAATCGGCCCTAGGGTTTTTCTTGGAATCAAGTGGCCGAAAATTGCATATAGGGGTCTCTATTTATACTGTAGGCTACTAGGGTTTTTGCCAAAACCCTAATGAACAACTTAATCACCAAGCACCCCAGAATAGGGCCTATGGACGAAATTTGATGGATCCCCATCATAATTTCGTTCCCCTTTTGATCCATAAGGTTTCCCAACCCTAAATCTAACCATCACACATTTGACAGTTTAAGCCCATTTATTTAATTAATCTCTTTTAGTCACCAAGTTAATATCTAATTAATTTATGACTAACATTAATTAAATAATATGATTACTCCTTAAATATATTATTCTTATAATATATTAATAATCATAATATCTTCTCTCTCTCTCCATAAATTACTCTGTCAAGTTGCTATGGTGAAGACAACCCAAAAGGACCATGCACAACCGGGTCAAGTACTTACCAAATATAGTTACAAGCTTAGACACTAATCCAACACTTAAGCTATAAGACATATTCCAAAATATGCTTAAAGAAAAACAATATTTAAGACCTTCATTTCTAGCACTAAATGGAAGAAAGAAAAAGAGAAAGAATGACATGCTATCAATGGAATTTGGCAGCCAAAGAGAGCATTTTTCATGTGCAAAAGATCAATTTACTTCTCACATAAAACCTTTCTTTTGGTCAGCTAGGCAAGAGCAGGTGAAAAAGCATCCCTCAACATCTGATAGCCACATCATGGATATGATTGGGTCCTGAATTCCATCAATGTCAAGGGCTTCGTATTGTCGATGTCCCGATACTGAAAAACTCGACCTGGTCCAACACCTACAACTGCAACAGTCGCAGAGGCTGCAACAGCAACAATCTCAGCAACAGTCGCATATCTGTCATCGAAGAACTTTATCATCGCGGTCTTAATAGACCCAAATAACTCCGATATCTGATCCCTGACAATATCCACAACCTCCTCATGGAGGATCTCCCTAATCCTGTCATCTAACACAACTGACCCATCCTAGTGGCCTGTGCCCGATCCTGATCCAGATCCAATCTCAACTCGTCTCGTCGTCACCATACTAAAAATAAATCGAGGAGATATCAGATAATACACATACCATGACAGGGGAACCAACTCCCAACAAACCCTAGGGGTTGTGATTTCTTTGTTACACGTAAGAGTCCCGTGCTTTCAGTAGTATAGACTCATACTACCTTCCACACCCACCCGTAGTCGTCTTAGAGCATCATCACAACAACCCTAACAACAACCATGGCAATAAACTTCCATCTAGCAGACTCATGACCTCTATCCTCACTTCCTAGAGGAAGGCTGCCCATATCGACTGGCCGGCTGACCCCATATAACTCCTCCTACCACTAATTGCCACACAACCTTCCATTGGTGCTAGATAACTATCGCATGAACACTATCACATACTACATAACTTAAACAATCTTAGGCTAAAGGATTCAATCCCACAATGGTTGGACTTAGACAAGAGCTGTGCAACAGGACCAAATCCCCCACCCCAAGACCATATAACTCATGCAGTATGTGACTTAGCGCATTCATTCAATAGTTAGTTCACACACGAAAGAGTCACATAACAATCTCAAATATCAGGCAATTCTATCATATGATTCCCGAGGATCCCTATCCTATCACTAGCATGTTGTTCTAATCATAACATAACATAATCTCAATTAACTGTGTGGTAATTTGGGGTCACTTATTGGCTCCGACCGATCGTATACCTTGTATCCTCCTCAATTATTTCAAAAACCATTTGAAAATTATTTTAAAAATATTTTTCCTTTGTTTGAGACTGTATTCACACAAGTGTTCCTCCAATTTACTCAAACCAAGGCTCTGATACCAACTTGTAACATCCATAAAATTTCATAAAAATTTAAACTTTTTCAGAGCAACCAAAATCATAATTGTTTACATTGTAGTTTTCAAACATGTTCGACATTAGAGTTTTTCCCAAAATCACAAAACATAATATAAAGAGGAGCACGATCAAGCATTTGCATTCCCACGACCATCTGAGGTACCTGAAGCATAACCCAAAACTGTAAGCCCAACGCTTAGTGATTTTCCCAAAAATACCACCACAACACATAATCATAAATATTACAGCAACAACATGCATACAGAACCTTCAACACGTCTGGACCACCGCATTGGGCCTTCAGCCAGTCTGGACCGTTCTCCGAGTCTTCAGTCTGACAGGTCCGCCTCATAGGCCTTCAGTCTATCCGGGCCACCCTGGGTCTGTTGGCCTTCTGCACACAGCAGAACCACCTTAACCCAACCAACTGTAACACCTGTGTTTCTGGGCTTGTCATTAATGTTGATATAATAGTCTAGGTTAACCTTTGTAACCCGTCTTGAAATAATAAAGATGTATTATTTGAATATTATGTGTTTTATGCTTAATTGCTTAATTGTGTGGCTTAAATGAATTAAGAATAAAATAAGAGTCAAAATTTAACTCTGAGATAAGCCCGATATCTTTGCATGAAGATGTAGTGGTTGAATCAAGGATTCCAGAGATATAAAGAATGCCGAAATCCGAGTTATAACAAAGAAGTTATGATCTGTCGAAGTTTCGCGACAGAACTGGCAACGCTAAATGACGTAAAAAGTGAAATTTACGTTAGAGCGATATTTAGCCTTAGTAATATAAACGAAAGTCGTAGATTTCGTTAAACCGAGAGCGTGCATAAAAAGAACACCCAAATCTAACTTCGTATGAGGAAATTATGATTTTTCTAAGTTTCGACTTAGCAGTATGCAGCCCGAATACTTGATTTGAGACCGAGCAGTTTTTAGCCGAAACAATCTAAACGAGAATCGAAGATCTCGTTAATAGTAGTAAAACGATAAAAAGATAGGCGAAAACGGACGTCGGATGAAGAAGTTCTGAATTTATAACGGAACTTTCCTGTCCCGGCCTACTAAAAATAAATAATAAAAATGAACTCAAAATTAGCCGACAGAGTCTAAACGAAAGTTGTAGAGCGTAGTCTCACCTACGCATGGATATAAAGAACGTCGAAAACGGAGTTCGTATGAAGAAGATATGAATTTTTGAAGTTTATTAAATAATTAATAGATAAATTTAATTATTAATCCGATATTATCCGAAGGGGAGTCACCGAACTTATCCGAGTTACGCCCAGCGTACAACGAAGCATGATGCGTCTCGCACTCGAGTTCTTTGGATATGTAAGCAGTGACAATTTCGGAGGAGTACGCCCCGCGTAGAGCATTACGCCCAGCGTAATGCGAGGTCTCAGCCTCCTATAAAAGGGCATGCGAGGGCAGCCTTATTCTTTTGCCAAATTCTTCCTTTCTCTCTAGTTTTTGCCTCGATTTGCGTGCCATTTATACCTCGAAGCCCCGGTATTATTCCCGAGCCCCGAAGCAAGTCCCGAAGCCCCGAAGATCTCGAGAAGTAAGATTCCCGAGCCGAAGCTCTGCCCGCGAGAAGCCAATTTTTGTGAAGATCTTCCAGATCTGTCGAAGAATACTACTTCTACAAGCCGTAGTGCTGTCCGATCATCTTCTGATCAAGTGAGTGTGTAGTTACCTTCTTCTAACACATAATTATGAAGTATTTTATACGAAATACGTGTTATGTTTATATTTTGTTGTTATATGCGTGAATGTATATTCACTTTCTTCTATCTCATAGATCTAATTTTATTCTCTATGAAATACGTGTTATGTGGATGTGCCTCATCTGTTATGTGGAATATGTATTGAATGAGAATGCTATACAGGCTTTAAACTATGTATAAAAATATATATTTTTATCTACTAATATGTTGGGTAGAACATGGGTAGATAGTTGATGTGTGATAAACAGATGAGAGGCCTCGATGTTGTTGTTGTTGATCTAGTTATTCAGCGGAGAATGGATAACGACCACAGACTCTTTCTAGCCAGTTCTGTGGAACGCTAGCAGGTTCACAACCTGTAGGTGTTGTGAACGATGTGTTCACCGGTGTACTCTATCCCCCTCATGGTTGCCTTTAGGATATCTACTGTTGAGGAAACCCCTTAGCAGTAATGTCCGTCCCGATGAAAATCCTAGATTAGGTCACTTGAGATAGATGTTGTTTTAGGGACATAAAGTGAGGATAACGGGAATGGGTAATCGGGTTATTGTTGGTTGGTGAAATTAAATATAATTATTTATTGTGGGTTGAAAACCCTATATGCTCACCAGGCTCCCAAGCCTGACCCACTCAGTTTTATTTGTATTACAGGAAGTGGCGCAAGGGCATAAGATGGATGAATCATCGAGTTGTTTTGTTTACAAGTCTGTATATGTATATATTTGTTGAATGACTTGTAATACTATAACCGGTTTTGACATCCCGAGTTTTGATTACAAGTCTGTATATGTATATATTTGTTAAATATAATTATTTATCGTTTATGCTTTATGGTATGTATCGGAACATGACATCCCGAGTTTTGATTATATAATGAATTGCATCTCTTGATGAAATGGTTTGATAAATATTATTTTATCATATTTTGTTTTGGGAACAAATTCCGCAACTCTTTTAAATCAAAAGGATTTACTCTGAAATTATTTTAAAAAACATAAATGAAATTGGTCTTTTCTGGCCGTGATTTTGGGGATGTCACAGTTGGTATCAGAGCATTAGTTTAAGCAAACTAGGAATTTGTAGGATTTCTAGACTTAAACTTAGAATGCTAAATGGGGATTGTGAGATGTGTGTGTGTTATATTATAGACACGAGTAGTAGTTTATTTTAGGAAAGTTGCCTAAAATGCTTTTATGTGCTAAATGTTATATGTTGCCATATATGATATTAATTGTTCGGATCTATGGTCTGTTGCCGACCGGATCTAGAAACCTTATGTGTGTAGGATTCTAAGCGTATGACGACGGTATTAGAACTAGCATGTAAACGTTTCAGAGTAATAAGGATGATTTGAATATCTATCGTGAATGAGGATCTAATTTCACCTTATTCGGTGCATAGATCAAAAATGATGAGAACAAGGAGTGGCGTTGGAAACGCAGATGAAAACAGGAATCAATCTCCAGTGATTGAGCAAATACCTGTTGTAGCAGCAGCACCAGGCCCAATAACAATGGCTGGGGTGCAAGCCATGATTCGGGCTATGTTAGCCGAACAAAGGGATGAGATGCGACAAATGTTGCATGATAATAGGGACGAACCTATCATGCCCATCGAGGAACCTGAATTGATTCCCGAGCAATCGGAGGAAGGAAACAATAGTCGCATTATGAGTCAAGTTAGGACTCAAGGAGAACGAAGGAAGGACCCAGAAAGGAGAAACAACAAGGATGGGCGAATATACAAGAACTTCTTGGGCGCCAAGCCGCCAAGTCTTTCTGGAAGCCCGAAGCCTGTTGTGATTATGGATTGGATCTCCGAAATGGAGATGGTATTTGAAATTTGCGACTGTAGCAACAAACAGAAGACTGTCTTTGCAGTTAGACAACTGAAGACTGGAGTCTTGAGTTGGTGGAAGTTGTTGGCAGATACTATGCCACGAGGAGAAGCTCTGGAAATGTCATGGGAGGAGTTCTTGGAACAGTTAAGGGTGCAGTATTGTTCAGAGATAGATTTGATTGATCTGAACAATGAGTTCCAAAACTTGAAGAAGGGAGGATGAGCATAGATGACTATGCTACTGCATTCACTAAGAAAATGAAGTTATTTCCGTACCTAGTGCCAACGGAACTCTCCAAGATTGAGAGGTTCGCTAATGGACTGCCAGCTGACTTTGGCCCGACAGTCCAGATGGCAACCACTCTGAAAACAACTGTTCGTGCAGCTAAGAATGTGGAGGCCCAACAGAAGGAAAAGGGTTTGGAAATGATAGATGTTGGTGAGAAAAGGAAGTTCGATGGACCTTCAGGGTCCAACAAGAAAAACAAGTTCTCGAAGTCTAGTTCGAAAGGAGGAGGAGGCGAAGCGAAGTGGTGCGAAAAATGTAAGAAGAAGCATCATGGAAAATGTGAGGTAGTGGCCACATGTTTTCAATGTGGAAAGCCAGGGCACTATGCCAATGAATGCACCCTCACTAAGAAAGTTTGCTATGGTTGTGGTGAGGAGGGACACATGTCGAGGGACTGCCCGAAGAAGGAGGCAGCTAGACCCAACATTCTGCCAAAGCCGAAGGCGAGAGCATTCCAGATGACACTAGAAGCTGTTAAAGATGAAGCTGATATCGCTTCAGGTACCTTTCTCGTAAACGAATTGCCTGCCCAAATTTTATCTGATTATGGAGCCAACCACTCCTTTATTTCGCATGAATTTGGTAAGCAACTAGCTTTGCCTGTTGATAGACTAGATAATGCCTTATTAATCGAAGTTGCTAGTGTCAAGTTTGTACCCGTTAGACATCGTATGAAAAACAACTTAATTGACTAGAATGGGAATAAGTTTCGCGAGGAATTATTGCCTATAGAACTTAATGGTTTCGACATCGTGTTGGGATGGATTGGCTTAGCGCCAATGACACCGAGATATTGTGCAAGAAGAAGATTATAAAGGTAAACCCGCCAGGGAAAGAGTCGTTTATGGTGTATGGAGATAAACACAAAGTAAATTCTGGAATCATTTCATTGATGAAAGCCAGAAAGTGTTTAGCCAAAAGATGTACATCGTATCTAGCATTTGTGATAGATGCTAAGAAGGAGAAAAAGGCGATGCAGAGCACTCCTGTCGTATGTGATTATCCGGAAGTATTTCCCGAAGATCTTCCCGGATTACCGCCTGATAGACAAGTGGAGTTTAGAATAGACTTGTTACCAGGGACGACGCCAATAGCAAAAGCACCTTACCGATTAGCACCGACGGAGATGAAAGAGCTGATGATGCAACTTTAGGAGTTATTGGACAAAGGTTTCATTAGACCTAGTTCATCGCCCTGGGGAGCTCCGGTGTTATTCGTAAAGAAGAAAGATGGGAGCATGAGGATGTGTATTGATTATAGAGAGCTGAATAAAGAATCGATAAAGAATAGATACCCGTTGCCAAGGATTGATGACCTATTTGATCAATTGCAAGGTTCGAGCTATTTCTCGAAGATCGATCTAAGGTTAGGATATCATCAGCTAAAAGTAAGAGAGCAAGATGTCGAGAAAACTGCATTCAGAACTAGATATGGACACTACGAGTTCTTGGTTATGTCTTTTGGACTAACCAATGCTCCAGCAACATTCATGGATTTAATGAATCGGGTTTGTAATCCATTCCTTGATAAATTTGTGATAGTGTTCATAGATGACATTTTGATTTACTCGAAAAGCCAAGAGGAGCATGGCAGACACTTGCGAGAAGTGTTAGAAGTTTTGAAGAAGGAGAAGTTGTAGGCAAAGCTCTCCAAGTGTTATTTTTGGATTCGAGAAGTCAAATTCTTGGGTCACGTGGTCAACCAAGAAGGGATAATGGTTGATCCAGCGAAGATCGAAGCTGTGATGAAGTGGGAACAACCGGAAAGTCCCACAGAGATCCGAAGCTTTTTAGGATTAGCCGGATATTACCGAAGGTTTATCCAAGGCTTTTCTTCGATCGCTAGTCCATTGACAGCTTTGACCCACAAAGGAGCTATTTATGCTTAGAGTGATAAGCATAAAGAAGCATTCGAGAAGCTAAAGAAGAAACTATATGAGGCACCGATACTTTCTCTACCCAATGGAGTTGAAGACTTCGCTGTTTATAGTGATGCGTATGGGGTTGGATTGGGTTGTGTTTTGAACCAAAGAGATAAGGTGATCGCATATGTGTCTCGACAATTGAAAGAGCATGAAAAGAACTACCTGACTCATGATTTGGAGTTGGCAGCGGTAGTTTTCGCTCTGAAGATATGGAGGTATTACCTCTATGGCACGAAGTGCAAACTTTTCACTGATCATAAGAGTCTCCAATATCTCTTTAATCAGAAAGAATTGAATATGAGGCAACGACGCTGGCTAGAGTTACTTAAGGACTACGACTGTGAGATACTTTACCACCCCGGTAAAGCAAATGTTGTTGCTGATGCTCTCAGTCGGAAAGTCAATCTTGAAAGGAAAAGGCCAAGAGCGTTGAGAATTGAAGTTGTCTCGACCATTGTGGAAATTATAAAGAAAGCTCAAGAGGAAGCTTTTGAGAAGAATGACCGAAAGGAGGAACGTTTGGGTAAAATGTTAGTGTTTGATAAAAATGGTCATGGACTGAAGGTGTTCCAAGATCGGATTTGGGTGCCTAAGTCAGGAGGAATAAGAGATCTTCTGATGGAAGAAGCTCACAAAACCATATACTCAATTCATCCTGGCAGTACTAAAATGTATAGGGACCTGAAACCCTACTACTGGTGGCCGACGATGAAGCTTGATGTTGCAAAGTATGTGGCTGAGTGTGTGACTTGTGCGAGAGTAAAGACACAACATCAGAAACTGTACGGGAGTTTAGAACCATTGCCTATGCCTATGGGTAAGTGGGAAGACATTGCTATGGATTTTGTCACTAAACTGCCCAGAACAAAGAATGGTCACGACATGATTTGGGTAGTCGTTGATCGATTCACTAAGAGTGCGCATTTCATAGCAGCCAAGGAGAAATGGTCTATGGAAAAGCTTGCGAATTCTTACGTGAAGGAAATAGTGAGGCTTCACGGTGTTCCGTTAACGATTGTGTCAGATCGTGACAGCCGTTTCACCTCGCGATTTTGGAAACGTCTACAAGAGGAATTGGATACCAAGTTGTGTTTGAGTACAACTTACCATCCACAGACTTATGGTCAGAGCGAACGGGCGATACAAACACTTGAAGATATGCTGAGAGCATGTACCGTAGAATTCCAAGGTAATTGGGATGAACATTTACCTTTGGTAGAATTTTCCTACAATAATAGTTTCCACTCGAGCATTAAGATGGCACCTTATCAAGTTTTGTATGGACAGAAGTGTCGTACGCCGTCTTGTTGGCTTAAGGCTGGGGAAAAGCAGTTTATGGGACCGGAGGTAGTCCATCAAACTGCTGAAAAGTTGAAAATAATTAGGGAAAGAATGTTAGCAGCTCAGGATCGTCAAAAGAGCTATGCTGACAACAAGCGAAGACCGATGACTTTTGAAGTTGGAGATTCAGTTTTGCTTAAAGTCTCGCCGTGGAAGGGACTTATAAGATTTGGTAAAAGGGGAAAATTAAGTCCAAGGTTTATTGGACCGTTTAAAGTTCTTCAGAGGATTGGGAACCAAGCTTACAAGCTCGCACTACCAGAAGAACTGAATGGAATTCATAACACTTTTCATGTGTGTTATTTGAGGAAGTTCACAGGAGAAGTTCCCGACATAATTCCACTTTCGGAGTTGAGAATCGATGAGAACAAAAGGTTGATTGAAGAACCAGAGGCAATCATTGACCGAAAGACTAAGAAGTTACGACGCAAGATGGTCGGGTTAGTGCTTGTCCGATGAAAACACACGAATGGGCCAAATCTCCCCGGAATCATTCTAAGGTGGAGAGAATTGTAACGCCTGTGTTTCTGGGCTTGTCATTAATGTTAATATAATATTCTAGGTTAAGCTTTGTAACCCGTCTTGAAATAATAAAGATGTATTATTTGAATATTATGTGTTTTATGCTTAATTGCTTAATTGTGTGGCTTAAATGAATTAAGAATAAAATAAGCGTTAAAATTTAAGTGTGAGATAAGCCCGATATCTTTGCATGAAGATGTAGTGGTTGAATCAAGGATTCAAGAGATATAAAGAATGCCAAAATCCGAGTTATAACGAAGAAGTTATGATCTGTCGAAGTTTCGAGACAAAACTGGCAACGCTAAATGACGTAAAAAGTGAAATTTACATTAGAGCGATATTTAGCCTTAGTAATATAAACGAAAGCCGTAGAGTTCGTTAAACCGAGAGCGTGCATAAAAAGAACGCCCAAATCTAATTTCGTATGAGGAAGTTATGATTTTTCTAAGTTTCGACTTAGTAGTATGCAGCCCGAATACTTGATTTGAGACCGAGCAGTTTTTAGCCGAAACAATCTAAACGAGAATCGAAGATCTCGTTAATAGTAGTAAAACGATAAAAAGATAGGCGAAAACGGACGTCGGATGAAGAAGTTCTGAATTTATAACGGAACTTTCCTGTCCCGGCCTACTAAAAATAAATAATAAAAATGAACTCAAAATTAGCCGACAGAGTCTAAACGAAAGTTGTAGAGCGTAGTCTCACCTACGCGTGGATATAAAGAACGTCGAAAACGAAGTTCGTATGAAGAAGATATGAATTTTTGAAGTTTATTAAATAATTAATAGATAAATTTAATTATTAATCCGATATTATCCGAAGGGGAGTCACCGAACTTATCCGGGTTACGCCCAACGTACAACGAAGCATGACGCGTCTCGCACTCGAGTTCTTTGGATATGTAAGCAGTGACGATTTCGGAGGAGTACGCCCCGCGTAGAGCATTACGCCCAGCGTAATGCGAGGTCTCAGCCTCCTATAAAAGGGCATGCGAGGGCAGCCTTATTCTTTTGCCAAATTCTTCCTTTCTCTCTAGTTTTTGCCTCGATTTGCGTGCCATTTATACCTCGAAGCCCCGGTATTATTCCCGAGCCCCGAAGCAAGTCCCGAAGCCCCGAAGATCTCGAGAAGTAAGATTCCCGAGCCGAAGCTCTGCCCGCGAGAAGCCAATTTTTGTGAAGATCTTCCAGATCTGTCGAAGAATACTACTTCTACAAGCCGTAGTGCTGTCCGATCATCTTCTGATCAAGTGAGTGTGTAGTTACCTTCTTCTAACACATAATTATGAAGTATTTTATACGAAATACGTGTTATGTTTATATTTTGTTGTTATATGCGTGAATGTATATTCACTTTCTTCTATCTCATAGATCTGATTTTATTCTCTATGAACTACGTGTTATGTGGATGTGCCTCATCTGTTATGTGGAATATGTATTGAATGAGAATGCTATACAGGTTTTAAACTATGTATAAAAATATATATTTTTATCTACTAATATGTTGGGTAGAACATGGGTAGATAGTTGATGTGTGATAAACAGATGAGAGGCCTCGATGTTGTTGTTGTTGATCTAGTTATTCAGCGGAGTATGGATAACGACCACAGACTCTTTCTAGCCAGTTCATAACCTGTAGGTGTTGTGAACGATGTGTTCACCGGTGTACTCTATCCCCCTCATGGTTGCCTTTAGGATATCTACTATTGAGGAAACCCCTTAGCAGTAATGTCCGTCCCGATGAAAATCCTAGATTAGGTCCCTTGAGATAGATGTTGTTTTAGGGACATAAAGTGAGGATAACGGGAATGGGTAATCGGGTTATTGTTGGTTGGTGAAATTAAATATAATTATTTATTGTGGGTTGAAAACCCTATATGCTCACCAGACTCCCAAGCCTGACCCACTCAGTTTTATTTGTATTATAGGAAGTGGCGCAAGGGCATAAGATGGATGAATCATCGAGTTGTTTTGTTTACAAGTCTGTATATGTATATATTTGTTGAATGACTTGTAATGTTATCGTTTATGCTTTGTGGTCTATATCGGAACATGACATCCCGAGTTTTGATTATATAATGAAAATGCATATCTTGATGAAATGGTTCAATAAATATTATTTTATCATATTTTGTTTTGGAAACAAATTCCGCAACTCTTTTAATTCAAAAGGATTTACTCAGAAATTATTTTAAAAAGCATAAATGAAATCGTTCTTTTCTGGCCGTGATTTTGGGGATGTCACACCAACGATCACATATTCACATATAGCATAATGAAACATAACTAGCATATACAGACAGTTATACAGGTCTAGTATATCACTATAACATAACACATCCTATCTACCAAGATACCGATCTAACAGATCACAACATCATAGCAAACATACAATAAGCCAGGATAATAATCCAAAGGGCCGGCATTGGTGCCTTCGACTCGAGAGTATAGTGAGGACAACTCACCTTACAAGCAACACAAAACTGATAAGGTCCGACTCCGAATCCCACCTCTCAAATCAAATGCCTACAACCATCAAATGACCAATTTCATCAAACCCAAAATACCCTCAAGGTCAAACTTGGTCAAAGTCAAAGCCAATGGTCAAGGTCAACAGTCCAGATTGACCCAACACGCCATGTTCTCTTTTGACCACGCCGTGTTCCACGGATAATTCTACAGGTGGGAAAACTTTAGCCAACACGTCGTGTTCGCTAGATTCCTAACAACTTAAGATATTTAGCTGCCTTTTCGACCCCAAGAGCTCCAAGGCTCAGATATGGACTAGGAATACGATTCCAACTTTATCCTTTGGGACCGCAAAAGGTCTAAAAATCTGATCTACATGCTTAACCATGCAAGGGCTTAACCAGAAAGTCCTCAATCCTCAATATCCAAAGTCCATTCCTTCCAAAAGTGGTTCAACCACATAAATCCTTCCAAAGATTGGTGCTTTTTAAGACATGCATGTCCAATGCATTGCCTGAATCCATATCAGGTCAAAAAAGGAATTCATGACCTACTTCTATGCATGGCATCAAAACTTTGGTTTAAATGAGATCCAAGCCACTACTAGGTCTCCCTGACCTGGAGATTCATAAAGTTGCAAACTTTATGAGATCCTTCCATTCATCAAACTATAACAAAGAGAAAAGGGGACATAACTTAATTTCTAGTGACTATGAATGGTAAAAGTCGGGACTTGGACACTTATAATGATCCAGGAGAGTGTTACACTAAAGTGTGATGCTTGCTAGTTGAATCCTCACTTCCTTCTTTCACCTTCTTCCTTCAAAACACCAACTATGTTCACAAATGGGAGAGGAAAAGATTAGGGTTTCTTTTCGAGCTTGAGAGGGCAGATGGAGGCTGAGGGTGGACAAACCCTAGCCCCCATATTCCTTAAATAGGTGAACAAACCCGGAATATTAGGGTTTCACACACAACAGTCAACACGCCGTGTTCAGAGGGGAAAAACGTCGTGTTGCCCAACCAAAACACATGCCTTTTAATGTCTAAACACACCGTGTTGGTGCCTCCAACACGCCGTGTCTAAACCCCAAGATTACAACCACTTGACCAATTATCATGAAATAGAATGAGTTAGAAATACCAAAACATCGGGATGTTACAATATATATATATATATATATATATATATATATATATATATATATATATATATATATATATAACTACCTTTTATATAAATAAACTCTAATTAGTTTAGTAAGATATAAATATAACTTATAGATAGTCATAGTTTATGATATATTTCATAAGTTGTTAAATTTATCCAATTAATATTTTTCCATAAATAATAAATTCTTATTTAGTAAAATATTATTTTCGTAAAATAACAATTGTATAATTAAATACAAGTGTTGATATATTTATTAATAATTTAATTATATTAATAAATAATCAATCGATGATAACTTGCTATAAAATATGATCCTATATGATTACTTATTATTAGCAATATCATTCTATGACGACTATTGAGTATACAAGATCTTTCAACTTTTCAATTATGGAATCAAAATAACCAACATCGAAAAAGTATTTTCAATGGTTAAACTAGTATAATTTAAAAAATTATTAATTTATTATTCTTTTAATTTAAACCTCTAATTAAATGGTTATCTTTAAGAGTTCACTTTTTTCAATAATATTTTTTTAATTTAACTAATTTATCATTATCTATCTAAAATGTTATATAAAATATTTTTCTTTAATTAGTCTCCTTCTAAACATATATTATATCAAAAATGTTATAAACAATTAAACATATATTATATCAAAAATGTTATAAACAATTAAAAATATAAGTACAATTATGCCGGTTCTTTATTTTATATAGATAAAATACGAAAAAGTATATTAGGTTATAGTTATAAAAATAAAAAAAGAATTAAAGTGTTATATAATCGATATAAAATTTATATTTCATAATTGAACTATTTAATAAAATAATTAATTAGTTATGAAATAAAAAATATAAGAGTATAAAATAAAATATAAATTAAGGGGTAAAATAAAATATAATTAGAAAAATAATTAAATGTACTATGCATAAAATTATATCAAACATTCAATATATAAATTATATCAAACATTCTATATATATTCTATATATATTGAATGATCAATGAAAATAAACAAATAAATTATATGATCCAATGCTTTTAAAGCAAATAATAATAAAATACAAAATAAAATCATAAGCTTATTAAAGATGCTCTAACCCTAAGATACGAAACTACATTTCAAGTATAAGATGTGTATTTTATAAAACCTATAATCACACTTTACTCTTATATTTTTCTTATTATAACATCAAATTTTAAACTATCTATGTGTTATAATAATGAAATTTATCCTATAATTGAATGATCTTGTTACGATAATATTTTCAAAAGATAGTGATATATAATGGTCCGTACTTTGCAATAAAATTTACCATGACATCACTTCCAATTTCCAAATCTGTAAATTCAAGTGTTAAAAAGATAGGTTAATTAGAAAGATAAAAGCTTATATAATTTGCAACATGGAATAATGACCTCCCAATTTATTTTCTCTAGTCTTATCCCTTACTTTTCTTTTGTACAGTTTGACCCATCGTTTTAATTTTTTTTAAAAGAATTTGTTCCTTAATTTTTACTTTGTGATCTATCACTTTTCATTTTTATAGTTTTGGCTAAGAATTTTAATATTATTTACAAATTTGGTTCCTTATTTTTTGACAAAATTGCAAAAATGGTCCCTGTGGTATATTTTTTTTTTTTTGGGTTTTAATCCAAACCCCGACTTTTTTGGTTTCGTGGTCTTTTTGATCAGGTTTGTTTGTGATTTTGGTCCCTCGAAAAACTAAAATGACTAAAATACCCTTTCTGATACATTTTTTTTTTTATGTTTTCTCATTTTAATTTAAAGGAAAAAGAAAATACTTAATTAATTTGGGCCCTATCTCTCTCTCTCTCTCTCTCTCTCTCTCTCTCTCTCTAATCCCGGTCTATCTCTTCATCGCCCACAAACAGATGAACCTTCCCTCTTCTTTCGATCTCCACCTTATCCCTTGATTTGTTATATTTTTTTGAACATAACAACCCTAAATCCACCGTTATGATGCGAAACTGTTCAAAATTGGTCGTTGATTTTATAGTTCGTAATCAAGATCGAAAATGGTGAGTTTGAAGTCGATAGTTATGAGATTCAAGAAATAAGGATACCAACTGGGATATTATCAGAAGCTTCAAAGTTAATGGTGCCTATATTTATCGATTCTAATTTTAGTTTGGTGTTGATTACAATTTCAGGTGAGGAAAAAAATCAATTGGGAAAAGCCCCAAACATATATATGATCTTTCATCCTCTTCATAAAAACATATATTTGAGTAGTGTTCTGATACCTGAATCGTGTGGAAAAAACGATGGAGATGGGTGTTGTCTTGTCGATCATCCCTCCATCTTTGTGTTCCCCCATCCCTCCATCTCCGTGTTCCCCCACCTGGTGATGTAGATGCTTTCCGGCAGCGAGGTCGCTACAGTTGCTCCTCTTGATGCTGCAGATCTGTTACATGCCAGTGGAAATGGAGAACGAAGGCGTTCAGTGGTGGCTACGGATTTCCAGCAGCGGTGGGTAGGGGGAATCACAGAGTGTAACTGACAGTGGTGATTGGGTCAAGGGCGATGAAATCACAAGTAACAGGTGGAATCTTCAAATCATTTTTGAAACAAAATTCGATTCTGGAAATCGATTTGTG
Source organism: Lactuca serriola (assembly GCF_051521515.1). Classification (NCBI taxonomy): domain Eukaryota; kingdom Viridiplantae; phylum Streptophyta; class Magnoliopsida; order Asterales; family Asteraceae; genus Lactuca; species Lactuca serriola. The sequence goes on from NC_136411.1 coordinate 2,873,017, forward strand.
CATACGATTTCATCCCCCAAAACTAATTTATTTGTGCGTGTGTATTTTAATTTTTGAAATCAAGTTCTAGAAACCCAAAATCGGTTTCATAAATGAAATACAAAATCGATTTCAAAAACAAAATATAGGTGTGCATCTGATGCTTTTGGTCTTCAGTTACAAAACCAATTTCAACTGTATGTGTTCTTTTTAGGAAGAAGACGAGAGAGAGAGAGAGAAAGAGAGAGAGAGAGAGAGAGAGAGAGAGAGAGAGAGAAAGTGGGCCCTTCTTATTTTTTTTAATTACTAAATTAAATAAATTAGTATTAAATTTGAGAAGAAATGAAAGAAAAATGAAAAATAAATACCCCAAGGGTATTACAGTCATTTCACTATTCATAGGGACCAAAAACACAACAAAACTAGCTCAAAAGTACTACAAAACCAAAAAAATCGAAGTTTGGACTAAAACCCCCAAAAAATACATACCACAGAGACCATTTTTGCAATTTTGTCTATTTTTTAATATAGTTTTGGCCAACTTTTGTAGTTTTTATGATGACTTTGGTTATTTCACGTTCTCACACTTCATTTTATTTATTTATTTATTTTACAGTTTTGGATTATGGTTTTTTTTTTTTTTTTTTTTTTTTTTTTTTTTTTTTTTTTAAGAATTTGGTCCCTTACTCTTTTATTTTTTATTAATAAAGTGATCATTTTTCTAATTTTTATAAACATATGGATCATTTTCCGTAATTTTATTTATTTATTATTATTTTTTTGTATATGTAATTTTTCTATAAACTACTTACATGGACAGTTTTGTAATTTATTTTCTAAAAAAAAACCAAATTTATCAACATATAAAAATCTTTTGACCAAAATCTCAAACCTAACATGTATATTGTTTAAATACATGAGCCATTTATATAAAACAAACTACACATGGACCTTTTTTGTAATGCATATGAACACTTTTGTAACTTATTTGAGTAAATTACACGAATCATCCTTCATGTAGGTGTCAAAATGCAATTTGGTCTCTATTTTCAAAAATTAACTCGGTCTGTCCCTCGTTAGTTTAAAACTTACACGTTTCATCCCTTTGGACATAAAAAGATCATTTTGCCCTTATTTATTTCTTTTTTGATTTATTTTCTATTTATTTGTTATTTCTTAATTATTTATTGATTTGTTTATTATTAAAAATTATTATTATTTCCTTTTAAAAAAGAATGGGCCCTAAATCCTCCTTAAAAACTGGGTCACCAGAAAATATTGGTCAACAATATCATGCCCGACCACTAGCCACCTCCGGCCACCAAACTACTTCCGACAACCGCCTGTAATCAACACCAAACAAAACCAAATCAAATCTGAAAACTAAAAATTGAAACCTGAAAAACTAGAAATCTCACGATCGACCAGAAATCTAAAATCCCAAATCTTAAAATCAAACCACTTCAAATTGAAAAACCTAGCTCTCGATATGAAAACGACAAAACTACAAAAATGGTCTTTGTGGTATGCATTTTTTCTGAGGTTTGGTACAAACCTCAACTTTTTTGGATTGACGGTCTTTTTGAGCTATTTTGTTTGTGGTTTTGATCCCTCGTAAAATTATAAAGACAAAAAATACCCTTCTGATACATTTTATCTGTTTTTTTTTATTTAATATAAAGTTTTATTAATAAAAATTATGGGACCCACCTCTCTCTCTTTGTCTCTCTCTCTTCAAAAATCCATAAAGCCTCCCCTACCCTCCTCCCATTTTCTCCACCTTTACCCACCATTACTCCACCATAGAAATACCACTGCCACTACCTCTTTCCATACCGCTGGAAACCACCATCCCCACCCCACTGTTTTTGGCGGAGCTCTTTCCTCCACCACCCGCACCCTCTTCACAATCTCAGATTTTTTTTAGACGAAACCTAGAAGAAAGTTTCTGATTATACATTTGAATACCAAGCAAAAAAATCAAAATCAAATCGACAATGACACACAAATCCACCCACCGACCAAAGGGGATCATTTTTTTCACCCACTGTTCTGATTGAGGCTCGCCAGCACCATCCCTACGTCAACCTAGTACCATCATTCACATTTATAACGAATCACCACCATCTCATTCCATTACTAGGGATGGATAAAACGAAATTGAAGAACAAGAAGCCGCCTGATGTGCGTGTTCCACCCTCAATCAACCCCACCAAGGCTGGGTAGAAAGATAAAGAACAGAGGTACTACTTTCCCAATTGGTTATCAGCGAAATACCAAAAAAAAGGTTGGATTCTTTTTGATGTAAGTGTCTATAGATGATTGACACAAATGAACCCAAAAAAATTGTGAGACTTGCAAGTTTATGTAAAGAATATGATGAACAGGGGATAATCCTCCTTTTTTTTTTACAAGGGATCAGTTAAGAAAAAAAGTAAGATGAGAGCTTTGTTAGCAGTCACCTTCGTCTTCTTCTCTTCAATCATATGCAAAACCCAAACCATAACCATCTCATCCCAAAACCATCACAAATATGACCAACCTGTAGAATCAGAGTCAAGAGAAACTCTCCCCGTTCTTTGATTTTATCCTTTTACATAGACATGTTCTTGTAAGTGGGGAGACAGACCTCGATTTCTGGAGTATGTATATGAGTGTGTATCGATTTTTTGGGTCTCAATTTTGACATGGATTTGAGGTTTGAAAGAGGGGAGATGAAGGCTAGTCTGGTGGATTCGAGAGAGAGAGAGAGAGAGAGAGAGAGAGAGAGAGAGAGAGAGAGAGAGAAAATCTTTATTTAATATATAAAAATACTTATAAAACAGAAAATAGAAAATAAATCTAATAAGGGAAATTTAGTCATTTAAGTTTTACGAGAGACCAAATCTACGTACAAACATGGCCAAAAGGACCACAAAGCCAAAAAAGTCGGGGTTTGGACCAAAACCCAAAAAAAATACTTACCACAGGGACCATTTTTGCAATTTTGTCTATGAAAACCCACTTGCATAAATCAAGGGACAACCGTGAATAAATTGAGCAAATATATGAGTTAGGGTGTGGGAGATTGGGCTTGAGACGGTGAAGGGTGAGAGATTCGCCAGAAGGAGTAACCATCGGCGACGGGTTCAAATGTGGTGATGGTGGAGTTCCGTGGTAAATGTGTCATTCACTTATGATGGGGGAGTCAATCACTTGCAGTGGTGGATTGGAATACCTAGCTCTCACCTAAAACCTACATATAAAGTTAGTGGCTTGTAGGGAGGATGGTGGTAGCTTGGAGTCGAAGTTGGTGGATTAGAGGCGATAATGATAATGACAGTGACTGATTGATCGCCTTCTCAGATGAAGGTGGAGAAACGAAAGAGGGGGGGGGGTGTTAAGGTACTTCTAGAGTTCCCCTAAAAAACCTAGGCAAAACAACCACCACTAGAGGGTGGAGACGCTGATGATGACTAGTCACTGACGAGTTGATGATATCTTTTTTCCTTCTTATGAATGTGTGTGTGCTTACGTATTCCTGTCCCGGATCATTAACAGTTAAAAGTGGTGGATGGGTTGGGGAAAGTGAAAGGTAAGGATTTTTTTAATTGAAAATCATAATAAAAAATCAAATTAATTGATAGTTAAAAACATAAGGGTATTATGGTCATTTCTGTTACATCCCCATTTTTACGGCCAGAAAAGACCAATTTTGTTTATCCTTTATAAAAATCAGAGTGCGTCTTTTAATAAAAATGTTGCGGAATTTGTTCCCAGTAAAACATGATAAATATGTTATCAAAGCATTTCCGAAGAAAAATAGTTTTATTCATTTTAAAACATTTGGGATGTCATCGTCAATACAGTAACATAAGCATAAACAAAACTCACATTCATCATCACTAGTGATTTATATCTCTTTAATCTCCCAGTGTAATGTGACTTCGTATCAACACCTGTGATATAAATAAACTGAGTGTGTCAGGTTGGGAAACCTGGTGAGTACATAGGGTTTTCAACCCACAAAAATATAATTGTTATGTTTAATCATCCAACAATTAACCAAATTACCCATCCCCATTATCTTCTTTTCTCTTAAGGATCTATCCTAAGAATTAGCTATTCCTCGTTCATTCATTCCTAAGGATCATCCTAAGGAATCGACATGAAATCCATCGTAGCCAGGGTTTACTCAACAGGCACTAAGTCACATAGTGGCCAAGGTTTAGGCACTAAGTCTTATAGTCATCAGGTTTATACAACAGACACTACGTCACATAGTCGTCAGGGTTTAGGCATTAAGTCTCATAGTCGCCAGGGTTTAGACAATAGGCACTACGTCGCATAGTCGGCAGGGCTTAGACACTAAGTCTCATAGTTGCCAGGGTCTAGGCACTAAGTCTCATAGTCGCCAATTTTTACTTATATCCCCTTTCATCCCTCCTCGTTCATCTACTCATGTTTTACCCAACATATTCATAGATATAAAATATATATACAATTTAAATCATTTAAAACATATATAAAATCGTTCATCCAACGTAGATAACAAGTATACATACAATATGCACACATAGCACGTAATTTATATAAAATATTTCATATCCATGTGTAAGCTGAAAGTAACTATGCACTCACTTGATAAGGTGATGACTCAACACTCGGACAACACTTCGTTATTGTTAAAACAATTTCCCTCGGACAAAACCTAGTAACATTACCACTAGAGTTTAGTCTAATGTTTGACGAGACAAATTAATAGTCTAGCTATTATTACTATTATATAAGCGTTAAACAATACTCTTCACCCACTATGTACACACAGGGGCCAGACATGGAACACCGGGGGCAAGATCATTTTAGCATATAACACTTTTGAATCCAGCAACCCAAGCGGCCCTCCAAACAAGATTCCCCGTACCGTGAGTGGTTAAAAAAATATTATAATGACACTTATATGACTCATAATAACAGCCAAAACATTTATTATAAGGTCCTAATAATATTACTATATTGAAACATAAGCTATACTACAGATAGGTTAGACGTAGCTCACTTAAAGCGGATTTTTTCTCAAAACTGGGCTCCATTGGAGCAGCATTACCGAGTCGAAAGACTGTTTTCTCGGAGCCGTCGGACGCTCCGGGGCTTCCGCCTCGTGCTAGGGAGGTTCCCTAGACTTTTCGGGGGGTTTCGGGGCTAGAGAGAGGTTCTAGAGAGAGAAAAGGAAGTGATAGGAGGCGTGAGGAATGAAGAGGGATTCACCTCTTATTTATAGGGGTTGGAGGGTCACTCACGTCGTGAATTTTATGATGCTCACGTAATGAGCCAACTTGGGCTCCAAGTCAGAGCCTGGTGCTGACATGTGGCATCGCACATAGGGTGGAAATCAACCGATTTTCAAAAATTCATAACTTTCGCATACGAGCTCCGTTTTCGACGTTATTTATATCCATGCGTAGGTGAAAATAAGATATATGAATTTCATTTGACAAAACTGCACAAATGGTCCCTGTGGTTAGCTCAAAATTGCCACTTTGGTCCAAAAAAATTTAGGCTAGTACCAGTGGTCCAAACTTTTCATTTTGTTGCGAGTTTGGTCCGTTTTAAAATTAAAAGAAGTTAAAATGAATTTTTTGCCCTTGTTATTTGTTTTTTATTTTCTTTTTATTTCCTCCATTACTTTTTAATTAAAAAAAATACAATTACGTCTCTCTCTCCCAACACTTTTCTTTTCATCTTTTCACTGGATCTGAAAACTTAAATTGCAATTTTAAGAATCGTGCATCTTTTCAAAGTCGTGCATCTGATCGATCAGAGAAGAATCGTGATGGGGTGGAGTCCGATGAACAGGGACAACCTGTTCTTTGTGTATCCCCAGCTACATCTTCTTGTTAGGATTACGAGCTACATCTTCATGAATATAAAATTGGATTTTAAAAGGATGTACATGATGAATACGTTTAGGTTAGATTTTCTACATTTATCTTGGTTATTGATTTTCTGCAGATTTCTGGGTTTGTAAACTCATAACCAAATTTTGGATTGTGTGGTATGTGTGTGTGTGTTTAGCTTCAATCTGGGTTTTGACGTATTATGATGAATTTGTTCTTGATTTACAATGTATTATGAAGATGATGTTCTTGATTTATAGTGCCTATCAAACTTCATTGATTATCAAGATAGAACAGATCTGTCGGAAAAATGAAGGTTTACAGTTAAGGACGATGGTGAAGAGATCGGAGCAAGGGGTTACATATGGACGGTGGTGGCGGAGACGATGGAGGCTGAAGTTGGAGCTAAAGGCGGTGGTGGCTGACAACAACGATGATGGTGGAGTCAACGATGAGGGTTCTTGAGAACGATGAGGGTTCTTGAGAACCATGAAGAACAAATGAAGATGAAGAACAAAAGGAGAGAGAGAGATTTACTTTTATTTTTTATTTTCTTAAATATGAAAATAGAAAAAAAAATTAAGAAAAAAAAGAAAATCATATTAACAGGGGCAAATCCGTCATTTTGAAAAAAATCAGAAAAGATTGGACCAAACAAGCAACAAAATGAAAACTTTGGACCTCTGGTGCTAGTCGAAATCTTTTTGGACCAAAGTGGCAATTTTGAGCAAACCACAGGGACCATTTGTGCAGTTTTGTCATTTCATTTTGACTTCGTCAACTAATTCTTGACCGATCTTAAATTTAACAGTAGGAGGAGATTAGACTGTTAAATGACCGCGAAGAATTCGTAACTCCTTCATACGGACTCCGTTTTCGTCTGTCTTTTTATCGTTGAGTTCCTATTAATGAGATATTCAACTCTCATTTAGGTCGCGTAAGCCAAAAACCACTCGAACTAAAATTCAAGTTTCGGGCCGTGCACTACTGTGTCAAATCTTAGAAAAGTCACAATTTCCTCATACGAAGTCAGATTTGGGCGTTTTTTTTTTTTTTTTTTTTTTTTTTTTTTTTTTTTTTTTTTTTTTTTTAATGTTCTCGGTTTAATGTATATTACCACTTTTGTTTAGATCACTAAGGATAAAAAGTCCTCTATCGTAAATTCACTATTTACGTCTCCGGTGCCGTGCCGGTTTTGCCGTAAAACTTCGACGGACCATAACTTCTTCGTTATAACTCGGATTTCGGCGTTCTTTTATGTACGAAACCCTTGTAACATATACTACCACTTGGTTAAGATTATTCCTTCTAAATAATCTTCCATCAAAAACTCATTTTTGATGCTCATTGTCTCTAAATTGACTAGCCCGGATCTGCGGACGTTACAATTATCTTCCCCTTAGGATGATTACGTCCCAGAATCATCAACGAAACAGGGCATTATAATGACTCCATACGTTATCTCTTCATCCGGTAATAATCATAACTACTTTGTTCCTTCGAATGAGTATCTAACTCTTGGACTCCTTGACTGTAGGTGGTGCTCGATCTTGCACTTGCTCCCTATCGCATGTTAGACTCCAAATTATGACCTTCAAGTCACAATCTCGATCATCACTGGATACGAACTTAAGATAAGTTCTTTTATTACTACAATGGAATGATGACATGGAACACCGGAGGGTAGGATCATTTTGGCATATAACACTTTTGAATCCAGCAACCCAAGCGGCCCTCCAAACAAGATTCCCCATACCGTGAGTGGTTAAAAAGATATTATAACGAAACTTATATGACTCATAATAATATCCCAAACATTTATTATAAGGTCCTAATATTATTTCTATATTGAAACATATGTTATACAAAAGATAGGTTAGGCGTAGCTCACTTACAACGAGTTTTTTTCTCTAAACCGGTCTCCACTGGAGCAACGTTCCCGAGCTGAAAGGCTTTTTTCTCGGAGCTGTCGGGCGCTCCGGGGCTTCCGCCTCATGCTAGGGAGGTTCCCTAGACTTTTCGGGGGGTTTCGGGGCTAGAGAGAGGTTCTAGAGAGAAAGAGAGAGGGAAGTGATAGGAGGTGTGAGGAATGAAGAGGGCTTCACCTCCTGTTTATAGGGGGTTGGAGGGTCACTCACGTCATGAGTTTTATGAGTCTCACGTCGTGAGCCAACTTGGGCTCCAAGTCTGAGCCTAGTGCTGACATGTGGCATCGCATATATGGTGGAAATCAACCGATTTTCAAAAATTCACAACTTTCGCATACGAGCTCCGTTTTCGACGTTCTTTATATCTGCGTGTTGGTAAAAATAAGATATACAACTTTCATTTTGACTCCTTCGGCTAACACTCGACCGATCTTACATTTAACAGTAGGAGGAGATTAGACTGTTAAATGATCGCGAAGAATTCGTAACTCCTTCATATGGACTCCGTTTTCATCTGTTTTTTTTATCGTTGAGTTCCTATTAAAGAGATATTCAACTATTATTTAGGTCGTGTAGGCCAAAATCCACTCGAACTAAAATTCGAGTTTCGGGTCATGCATTGTTGTGCCAAATCTTAGAAAATTCATAAGTTCCTCATACGAAGTCAGATTTGGGCGTTCTTATTTTGTATGTTCTCGGTTTAACGTATACTACAAATTTTGTTTAGATCACTAAGGCTAAAAAGTACTCTATCATAAATTCACTATTTACGTCTCCCGGTGCCGTGCCGGTTTTGCCGTAAAACTTTGGCGGGCCATAACTTCTTCGTTATAACTCGGATTTCGGTGTTCTTTATATATATATGGAACCCTTGTAACATATATACTACCACTTGGTTAAGATTATTCATTCTAAATAATTTTTCATCAAAACTTATTTTTGATGCTCATTGTCTCTAAATTGACTATCCCGGATATACGAACGTTACAATTTCAAATCTGGAACGGACTATGTTCGCTAAAAAATCTTGTTTCAGGGATGAAGCGTGTAAGTTTTAAACTATCGATGGACGGTCCAAGTTAATTTGAAAATAGAGACTGAACGTGCATTTTAACACCTACATGAGGGACGATTCGTGTAATTTGCTCAGCTTAGTTTCTATAACGTGCCAACATATGAGCATATTATGGCCAACGTCGAAAGCCTAAAATTATTGAGGCCAAAATCTAAAAACCAAAAGATATACTATTGATACCAAGTTAGTTTTTTATTATATATAATAATTTGGTTGTATTGGATAATGTTTGATCCCGATTTTAAATTCTATGTTTATCCCTTGTGTTTAGATTAGTCTATTATCTTTTGCTGTAACTATTTATTGGTTTTCAGACTTTCATTGAATAATAATAAAAATATAGATCGATACAATTAATTTCTAGATGGTATCAGAGCGGGTTTTAGAACCCTAATCAAACATACGCTTTCGTCAAACCTAAACAATGACATGCGGAGATCCGAAAGACAAAGCCAAGATTGGAGAGGGTTCCAGTGGGATGAATCATGATTCACCATATTATCTTCATCCATCCGATCAATGATGTACTTGCAGACGCTAACTATACCGATTGGTCTCAAGAGATGTAAAATTTCCTTTTTTCTTAAAACATATTTGAGCTTGTTGATGGAACAATTTAGAAACTGGAAAAGTGGTCCTCAAAATATATGCCATGGATGAGATGTGACACCATGGTGAAGGGGTAGCTCACCACCGTAATAGAGAAGAACACCCGTGACAACGTGAAATATGCGAACACGACACAGATGTGGTCAGACCTACGTGAGAGATTTGGAAATGAAAGCTCACCTAGAGCTTATGAGTTAAAGCAGAAAATAGCTGCTATATGAAAGTATGACGCTTCTGTTTCCACGTATTACACCAATCTTCGAACATTATGGGATGAACTCTCATATATTCTACCCTTTCCAAAATGCTCATGCAGCAAATGTTCATGTGAGATCGGGATGAGAATGAGAAAGTATCAAGAAAAGGAGTGTCTATATCAATTCCTCATGGGACTAAATGTAGAGTTTATGGTGATCAATACTTAAATTTTAGCAACGAAACCAACTCCCTCTCTGGGAACATTATATCACTTGGTCGCTGAAGATGAGAGGCAAAGATCGATTTATAATGAAAAAAGAACCTCTTCAGAGCCCACAACATTTAGGACCTCTCAAGGAAGAAATGAAAGTTTCAACCCTTCAAGAGAAAAGAATTTTCAGAAACCAAACAAAGAAAATAAAGAGAAGAAAGAAAACGAGCAGTGCACCTTTTGTGGAAAGAGGGGGGATAAACGAGAAGGGTGCTTTAAACTCATTGGGTACCCGGATTGGTGGCCTGGGAAGAAAGGGGTGAAGGGTAAAACGACAACAGCTTGCACAGAACTGGAAGCTAGTCCAATACCGAAACTCACGAAAGAACAATACCAAATCCTTGTGAAACACTTCATTCCCACCAATAACAATGAAGGGGTGACACATAATGCAAACATGGCAGAAAGGAAAAATGAAAGTGATTGGATCGTCGATTCCGGTTGTACTGAGCACATAACCTTTTTACTAATTTACTTGAATACAAGAAAAGAACTCCTTTTGAAGAACCTGTTGTTATACCTAATGGTGACTCCATTCCCGTAGAGGGAAAATGAGATTGTACTCTCCTAGGAGGAGTAAAACTCACAGGGGTATTATGTATTCCAGATTTTGAATGCAACCTTTTGTCGGTTAGTCGCATACCCAATGATTTACAGTGTGATGGAACTTTCTTTCCCGACAATAGTGTCCTGTAGGGGCTACATATAAGAAACCTGATTGAAGCGGGTATATGCCGATGGGGGCTTTACCGAATGGGGATGATTGAAGAAAAGAAAGCCATGAAAAATATGATAGATACTTGGCACAGAAGGTTAGGTCATGCCTCAATGGTAAAGCTCTCCAAAGTCGATTTTCTTAAAAACCATCCAGTTAGTTTTAATAATGAAACTTGTGACTCTTGTGCTAAGGCTAAGCTTGTTAGAACACCTTCTCCTATTAGTACTATCAAATCCAAGGATGTTTTTGAATTAATTCGTTGTGACATTTGGGGTGGATATCAAGTACTATCCTACACCAATGCAAATTATTTTCTCACCATAGTTGATGATTATAGTAGAGCTATGTCGGTTTTTCTTATTAAACACAAAAATGATGCCAGTAAATGCCTTATCGATTTTCATAAAATGGTAAAGGTTCAATTTGAGAAAAATATTAAGAGGATTAGGTGTGATAATGGTAGTAAATTCACATCTAACTTTATGCATGATTTTTACAATAAAGAAGGAATAATATTGGAAACAACTTGCCCACATACCCTACAATAAAACAGTGTTGTCGAAAGGAAACACCATTATTTGCTAGAAAAGGCTCGGGCAATTCGTTTTCAAGCAAACATTCCCAAAAGATTTTGGGGTGAATGTATTCTCACAACTGCATATATAATTAATCAACTTCCTTCTAAAATCGTCAAAAATAAAACCCCTTATGAACTCATTTGGAACACGAAGCCTCAATATGATCATATGAAAATCTTTGTTTGTGTTTCTTATTTTAAAAATACAAATACAAAGGGAGATAAGTTTGAACTAAAAGGAAAACCAAGTGTGTTTTTGGGATATTCGCAAGGTACAAAAGGATATAAAATTTATGATATTGAGGCAAAGAAAATAATGGTATGTAGGGATGTATTATTATGTTAAAACGTCTTTCCTTTCAAGGGGATTCAAGCAGATGGGCCCAATGAAGGTGATAAGCTCTTCAATTTTCAATATGACACATGGGAAAAAAGGTTACCATATAATGAACCTATACAAACTGAGCCTAACACCGATGATGATCACTATGATGGGCCAATGGTCCAAGAATATGAAGATGGCAATCAGGACAGCCCACCATCAATTGGACCAGATATCGAAACAAGCCCAACCAACGAGTCCAACCCAAACAGAGAAATAAATCAAGGCAGTGAAAGTAATACTTTTCACTAACGTGAAGAATTTGAAGGCAGGATCAGAAGCACTCAAGCATGGTCATAACTACAGAGATTCAAGGATTATTTTATAAAACTCCCCCATCGGTTAGTCATGAACAACCCATCTCCGATCAAGAAACCTCGACGATACATCTTATCTCTAATTTTGTTTCTTATAAAAGTTTTTCTACAAATCATAAAGCTTATCTTGCGTCCATTTCTTCCAACAATGATCCAACCACCTTTTCTCAAGCTTCTCAGGATGAGCGATGGTGTGAAGCTATGGAAAAGGAGATCAAAGCACTAGAAGAAAATGGAACAAGGAAGTTGACAACATTTCCTGAAGGGAAACGGGCTATTGATTCGAAATGAGTTTATAAAATAAAATATAAACCAAATGAAAAGGTGGAACGATACAAATTGCGGTTAGTTGCAAAAGGGTTTACCCAAATGGAAGGAATAGATTATCATGATACGTTTTCCCTTGCCGCAAAGCTCGTTAGAGTACACACTCTATTGGCAATTGTAGCTAAAAGAATTGGTTTGTTCATCAACTTGACATGAACAATGAAGTCTTACACGGAGACTTGGAAAAGGAAATTTATATGAAGATTCCACAGGGGTTCTCTAAGAAAACCGAAACTCATGTATGTCGTCTTCAAAAGTATCTTTATGGACTAAAACAAGCCTTGCGAAATTGGTAACACAAACTCGCAATGTTTCTTTTAGATATGGGTTTTCGGCAGTCAAAGGCTGACCACTCTTTGTTTTTATGGGATAAGAATGGTGTTTATGTGGCCATACTGGTTTATGTAGATGATGTTATAGTGGTGGGAAAGGATCTTGAACGAATTCAACAAATCAAGAAACAGCTTGATGGGGCTTTTAGTATAAAAGACTTGGGACAACTAAAATACTTCGTTGGTATAGAGGTTGCAAAAATCCAAGGAAGAATAGTCTTTAGTCAAAGAAAATATGTACTGGATATCCTCAAAGATAGTGGGATGCTGGGTTGTAAACCTAGTCTATTTCCTATTAAGCAAAACCTAAAACTGGATCGAGGAGTGAAGGAAGAACAAGTTGATGCTAATCAATATCGTAGACTTATTGGGAGATTGTTATATCTCCAAGCTACAAGAACTGATGTAACTTATGCAATTAACGCATTAAGTGAATTCGTTGCAGATCCAAGATGGAATCATATGGATGCGTTAAATCGGGTGTTACGATATTTAAAGGGGACAGATTGAACAAGGAATACTTTTACCGAAGGCTGGTGAGTTGGTTTTAACTACCTTTTGTGTTTCTGATTGGCTTGGGTGTCCATACACTAGATGGTCACGAACGAGATATCTACTTATGCTTGGAGAGTTGGAGGTGCTCCCATTTCATGGAAAACGAAGAAGCAGTCAGTCGTTTCACGTTCTTCCGCATGCGATGACATCTGCAGTCAGTGAAATTCTATGGGTTAGATGACTACTCAAGGATTTACGAGTTTATATTAATGATCCTACTGTTCTATAATGTGACAATCAAGCAGCATGACACATTGCAAACAATCCCGTTTTCCATAAGTGAACAAAACACGTTGAAATTGATTTTTTTTTGTTCGTGAAAGAGTTGCTTATAAAGAGTTTTTACTGATGCAGATTGACAGCAAAATGCAAGTTGCGGATTTGTTAACCAAAGGACTCGGCACGACTCAATTTCAGTTCTTACTTGGCAAGATGAGCATTATCAATCTACATACTCCATCTTGAAAGGGAGTATTACATAATGTTTGATCCCAATTTTAAATTCTATGTTTATCCCTTGTATTTAGATTAGTCCGTTATCTTTTGCTCTAACTATTTATTTATTTACTGGTTTTTAGACATTCATCGAATAATAAGGAAATATAGATGGATACCATCAATTTCTAGAAGTTGAGAAAAAGTTTACAATTATTCCTTAGTTTTTACAACTTTCTTTTCATATATTTTTGTAAAAGGTTGTTTCTTTTATTTGTTTTTTTTGTTTGGAAAATTAGCTTTTTACTACGTTGTTCAACATGAAATCTTCTTCACAATTTTTTAAGAAATTGTTCTTTTATAAATATTTTTTTCTCTACATTTTACGTATGTTTGTTTAAGATACCTCCAGTCTTATAAATTAATTTTTAAAAGTAATTGTTTATCACATAAAATATTTTTTTATAACTTTTTTTTTTATCAACTTTTTTTTTAAGTTAGTTTTTTTGAACAATTATTTTTATAAAGTTTTTTTTTTTATGTATTTAACTTTTATATTTTTGTTTAAATCATTGAACAATTAGGCTATTTCTTTTTTTCATTTTTTACACATTTGTTTGTATCCATAGTAATTGTAAACACATGTAAATTTCATCCATTTCTTTTGCAATTTTGGTCTTTTTTTTTTCTCAAATATGTTCTCAAATTTTTTCTTACAGAATTTTCTCGACTTTGGTTTTCTATTAATATACATTTTGACACGATATTTAGCATTTAGATAGTATTTAATTAAAATTCAGAAGCATTTTCAAACCAAATGAAAATACTAATAATACTTTATAATTATCTTTTACCTTTTTGCACACACACAAGATTTTCACAACAATGCATGGGCTACAACTCCTAGTTGTTTACATTTTCGTGTATTTGTTTATTATCATTTATTAAAGTTTATATATGTATATATATATATTTTTTACGCGTGTTTTATAAATATCTTTATATAAAAAAGCAATTGTTAGTGACTCAGCGAGTGATTTCATCCACTAAGCTTTGTTTTTTGTGTTTTTTCCTTCACAACCAAGTTTCCCTCCCACTTAATGCATGTATAAATCTCCTCCATAACTGATAATACGCTCTCAATCTTATCTCAACTATCACTCTATTAGCGTATTATTTATAGTTGTGTGTTTGATCGATCAGATCAGATATCAGATGGCAGATTGGGGCCCGGTTTTTGTATCGGTTTTGTTGTTTGCATTGTTATCGCCGGGATTGTTGTTTCAGTTGCCGGGACGTGGTCGTTGTGTTGAGTTTTGCTGTTTTCAGACAAGTGGTGTCGCCATACTCGTTCACACCATTCTCTACTTTTCTATCATTTGTCTTTTCACCTTTGCCATCCAAGTTCATCTTTATCTTGGCTAAAGCTCTAAACTCATCGATCGTTTTGCCTACTTTCTTTTTTATGGTACGTGGACTTGTTTGTTGTACATTTTTTTTAAGGTTGAGTGGACGTGTACTTGATTACTTTTGAATAATTGTATACTTATAACTTATTTGTATAAGATGTTTTCATGGCTTCAGATAAATATATATTACGTAATAATCATAATCTTAGATTGCAACTTCTACAAAAGAGGAAACAATTCATTTACCAAAATATAAATTATGATATCATTTGGTCATGTTTGCGTTGGAGAAATCGACTAGAAGAAATAAGAGGGTGTGTGTCTTTTCTTTTAAATCAACTTTTTGACTTTTAACTTTTTCAAAAAATTAAAAAGTTCAAAAGTTATTTGGTAATGGAAAAGAACTTTTAAAACCAATTTTTACCAAAGCACAAAAACTAATATTTGCAGAAGTCACATCCGTGACTTTTTGTCTTTTTGAACTTTGGAGGAATCCCAAACACTTTTTAAACATTTTTTGGAAAAAGATCTTTTACAAAAAATCTTTTTACAAAAAAGATTTTTCTCTTCAAAAAAAAAATCTCAAACACCCCTAAAGAAAGAAGAATGTAAGGTGATAATAAAACTTGGATATCTAAATGAGTTGAGCAAAGACATTTTTGCCTTGGTAATATTTCAATCATATTTTCTTTTGGGTATCATGAAATTCACCAATCAAAATGATAACTATGAGTTTAGGCAATGGCCGACTCAAACCGATTTGAGGCCTTGGACAAAATAAAAAATAAGCTTTTTTTTGCTGTGACGATTTAATACCGAAAGTCTTTCTCTTTTATTTATTTATTTATTTCTAAAATAATATAATTATATACATAAAAATGTATCCGGAAACTTGGAGGCCCTGGACCATCACCCATGCTGCCCTATCCTCTCATACGGCCGTGGTTTAGCCAATAAAAAGAAAATAGTGTTCTCTCGTTGTTACAAAGATCAAAGAAAACAAATGCCTCTTTGTTTCTAGTGTAAATATACAAGTTGTTTCATTCAAATTAGTAGACGAACATCATAAATAGAAATAGCTAATATCTGGACATGAACCATTTCAGGACCAAATGCTTCAGGTTGAATTAGTTGCATGTGTCTTTGCTAATTAATCACATGATTCTATACATTAATTTGTGTTATAACCAGACGAATGTCAATCTGTACGTTGTGCCAAACACTATTATGTAGTATATATATATATATATATATATATATATATATATATATATATATATATATATATATATATATATATATATCATTATTAATTATAAATAATGAAATAATAATTCATATATACTAAGTTGATGATATATATAAAGTATTATAGTTATTTTGAACAATATTATACAAAAAGATTTGCATCTATTTATAAAACCAGATAATCTCAATGACATATATCCATTTATTACGTGTAAATAAAATTAATTATATTAATTTTCATTTTATTGTTATTTTTAATTATTATTATCAATAAAATTATCACATTTTTACAATAAGTTGTTTTATGGATTCTCAACCCGTTCTAAATATATATGTGGTATTTCCTGGTTTAAATTATCTTCGTAACATCAAATAAGAATTATTTCTTGCTAGGCGCAAACTTTACTTGTAATGATTTCTTCATATTCTGATTTATCGCTTGCTTTTTTAGATGAATCACTTCCCATTATGAGTGTATTTCGTGGATATGAATGCTTATGACATGGGAAAGGAACCACTTTATTTTAATCTTTCTAGTTTGATGTTAAAATAGTTAATTTGCATTTTGATTTATTTAAAAAAGTTGAAATTTTTCGATGGGAAAATATAAGAAGTTTCTTAAGTTCACCATGTCATGTATTTGACATTGACCTTGTTGCACTGTGCTTATCTTTGGTTAGAAGAAACCCAATCCGATGTGTGATTGTTGTAACGAAATATCTTGATCAAATGTATGTATTTGAAGTTGATATCCTTTCAAGTGATTGATATTTATTTAGGATAATATTAAAATATGAAAAAAAAAAAAAACAATAAGAGACTCATGTTGTTTTCATGGATTCATTTGTTAGCTGTCAAATCAACAAATAAGAAAGGGTATAAAATTAAAATAAAAGAGAAATTAAATATCCTCTTATAATTTTCTTATACTTATGATCCTACCCATATTAAATCGATATTAAATGGTGACAAATGAATTAAAATATTATTAAGGAAAATTAAATGTGACACATGTCATTATTTGATATGGATAGAAGGATGATAAGAAAATATTTAATTTCTCAAAATAAAATCATTGTTATTTATACCACAAATTATATAAACACGATTCAAATCCTTAGGGGAACATATCAACTATAAAATATATATTTGATGAAACTATATGATCTTCACATTTGTGAATAAACAATAAAAAGTAAGGGTGGAATCAAATACGAAAGAAATAAAACTAGTTTCTTTCTTTTAGAGGCCTTCATATGATTCTAGCCCTAAGGTGAAAGCTTCACTTTTCATAGTCTTGTCTAAGAAGATGGTTGATTACAATAACTATCTTGTAAAATTCATAATTAATTTTAGAAAATTCCAAATATCATGAGGCCAAGAAGTGTGATTAGATATAAGAGTCTATTTTACCATATACTAGTTATAAGACCCGTGTAATACACGGGTTTATTAAAAATAAAAATTTAATATCAATATTTAAACATTAAATTTAATATCAATATCAATTTTAGAGCTCTCATTAATTATGACATTTATTACATTATAAATATATCAATTCTTTTTCAAGGAAGTATTTATTTCTCTCAATATTATAACCGAAATTAGTTATGATATGTGAACAAATTAGAAAATTACATGTGAAAATAAATAAATTCTAAAAATCTATTAAAATGTCATGTGTCCAAATCAATGAGGACATGACATGTGGCAGAAAATTGGTTTTATTTATTAGTATAGATTTTATTAAAGACGCGAATCTCATTGTTTCTAAAGTAAAATCTTCTATCATTTCAGCTTGATCAAGAGAGTTGACTGGTTTTTATAGTCAACTTGTAAAATCTATAGAAACATTGTTAGAGCATGTATTTTATATCCCTAGAAAGTTAAGAGAGTATTATAAAATAATAAATAATAACATTATCGAAAGAATGGGTACAAGAGGGGTAAATAAGTCCTGATGTACCTAAAATATAACAAAAATGTAGGTTGATCCGAGTGTGGCTACCTTCAGGTCTACATCCAATAGAATTTTCATTTGATCTTCTAATCATGTGAGTTTCACTCTTCTCGACATGCTATTATGTGGCTACCTAAAATATAACACGTGTTTACATGTACGGTTGATATGTATGCTTAGTATGTTGGATGTAAGAGTATAGTTGGGTCTATAGAATTCCCATTTTGATGTAAGACACAGTTGGGTCCATATCGTTTCCATGTTTGATGAAAGACTATAGTTAGGTATATAGCACACCCACTTTGATGTAAAATTATAAAGGCAACGGTTTGACTACTACCAGCTCTCGCATTCACGTTTTAAGGATTTTTATATTTTTTAGTTAATCTCATTTATGATTATGTAACCTAGGTTTATAACTTCTGCATTTTTGTTTATGGAATTTTTTTTAGTAAACTCTGATATTTCGTTTTGGAAGTCTTATTGAAATGTTATCATGAATGTTTTCTTTTACAAATGGTTTTAAATGTATCCTTCAAAAAAATTAGGACACTACAGGTTAGAACATGTTCGAGACATGAACTTAGTATTAAATGAATGAAATGGTCAATTTGATAGGAATTGAAGTTGAAAGGGGCAAGGGACACGATAGTTATCAAGAAGTAAAAGTAGTTATTTGTGCTAACTACCAAGGTGAGTATATGTGGCTTTTACCCACTGTGGGATACATGTCATACATTAAATGTTTAAGTGTTTTCAAAAAAGCTTTCTTATAAAGCACTAGTTAAATGTATGAAATTCTTTCTTATAAATCAATAGTTAAATTTCTTGAAGGGCTTTCTTATAAATTAACAGTTAAATGTTTTGAAGGGCAAGGGACACGATGTTTTGAAAGGCTTTCTTAAGTAATAATTTATTTAAAATAATTGTTTAATAATTTTAATTTTTTAATATGAAAATTTATTAATTTTATAACCGTGGTTCTCACGGGTTATAAACTAGTATATATATATATATATATATATATATATATATATATATATATATATATATATATATATATATAAAGCTTTTCGTACAAAGCAATTAATAAATAAATCATTAACACTTACCGAAAGTTTGAAGACTTTAATTAAGAAAAGTTATTAAATTTTAATATGGAGCAAAATGATAATTTAAAATAATAAATACATGTATACAAATTAATTTATATTTCTTAAACTAAATATTGATATTAATTAATTTACATCAAAAGTTTAAACAAACAATATAAATCTAATGTCTAAAAAAATATTTTATTTAAAAATAGTAGTTTTTTTATTAGATAATAACTAATAATAAAATTTAATAATTTTTTCTCCGTAAGAAAATTATTCGTCAAAAGAGTTATTTATCGTCGGCATTTTGTGCGTGCACACATTTAGTGTGTATGTGTGTGAATAAGCTTTGAAATAAAAGTAAAGAAAAGTCTTTGGAATAAAAGTGAAGTATTTGGAAACAAAGTAAATTTTGTAAATGCTTTTGAAAGAAATTTGTTTCTAAATCCATGTAACTTACAAGACATTTTCGTGTTACATATATTTTTTTTTATTTCATGTATCTCAACTATAAGTTCCAAATTGTATAGATTCGTTTATAAAATACTTGTAGTGTTTGAAGTTAGATGGAATGGGGCATTATAGATTCTACTGTATGATCTTCAGTAAATCCTAAGTTCCTTTTTATAGTTTTTGTTTGTAAGAATTTAGTAACACTTGCTTGTAAATCTTAATAATGGTTTTTGTTGAACCTTGTTTTTACAAAACTTGACTTGATGTCACAAAATGTTTTAAACCATAGCACTTAAAGTTTTCAAAATAAGGTGTGACATTCAATCAAAATCTAAAAGTTTTTTTTTTTGAATTGGAATAATATAGTTAGGGTTTAGCTAAATAGTTTATTTTACCTATATAATTTAACAAGGAAAGTAACATTACACTTTATTAATAATGCATAGTCCTAACTAGGCCTGTCGAAAAAACCCGAAACCCGTTCTATCCACCCGACCCGTTCCGAATTCGGGTAGAACGGGTAACGGGTATGAACATTCGGGTAATAGGTTAACCCGATAATAATATAGGTCGGATTTTAGGTATGAATATTTATTTTCGAGTATACCTGAATACCCGAATTCGTTTTTAAATAATATCAAATATACAATGCATTCACGTACGCACACTTCAAATAAAACAAAACCCTTCGTTTGCTTCTTATGAACGACAGCTCGACAGTCGATGCAAACTTGCAAAGGGAATACGAAGCTAAAGCTGAAGTCCTGAACCGTCATCACAATTCTTAGTTTCTCACTATCGCACAAAATAAAATTAAAAAAGTACATAACATATTATAATGATTTGTATTGTTATTATATATGTACTTGTTAATTGTACGGAATATTTTCCTACCCGATTCTTTATTAAACCAACCAACATGTAAAAATAAAAAATAAAGAAAAAAAAATATCAATAAGTGTCATTTAAGAAATTTTCGGGTATACCCAATAATTACCCGACCCGACCTCAAACCTGAATACCCGAAACCCGAAAACCCGAATTACAATATAGGTCGGGTATCGGGTATTATTTTCTTAAGGAAATACCCGTTGTACCCGACCCGTTCTACCCGAAACCTGAACCCGTTCGACACCCCTAGTCCTAACTTAGATTAACAACTATTCAAACGATAATTTATAATCAATTATATTATAGTTGAATAAAACTTTAACCGTAATTATTTTTCCATTTTGATTTTCTTAAAGATATAGTTTTTATTCCTTTCATGTTCTTATTTTTTGTATTTGAAACCCCCCCCCCCCTCCCCTACCTTTTTGTGTTTAGAACTTTAACAATAATTATTTTTCCATTTGAATGGATGAATGTCGCATGTCTCAATGATTGATGATTTCGAGCTTATGCTTGGTAATGGAGTTAGGATTAATCTAGTTGTTTGCTATTACTCGTCGAAGATATGTAGAAACCAAATTTCATTATATGCATTGTATAAACATGAATTTTAATTTTCATTTCATAATGGAAATGTGACAACTCTAGTTTATAAAGATGACAATTTTATGTTTAAAACTTCTTCTTGCAATTGGCATTTATGAAATTATAGTTTGTGTTTCTAATAATAATAGTGATGAATTGAACATTGATTCTTCTAATAGTTTAAATATGATCATGCTTGTCGCATGATTTCCTTGGCCACATAAAGAATCGCATCACCAAGCTCCAATTGGATCGGACTTGGAATCATTTGACCTTGAGTTGGATAATGAATGCAAGCCTTGTATGTTGGCAAGACGACTTAGTCACCAATCACATGAACATGTAATGGAGACAAAGGATTGTTTGATATTGTACACACGAGTGTGCATTGACCCATCAGATCTATCACAAGGGATGTCATATTGTAACATCGTGAAAATTTACAACCAATTTAAACTTTTCAAAAACAAACCATATTCATTAAGTTATTACAAAAAGGTTTTTAGTTCATTTATTATCAGAGTATCCCAGAAACATCAACATAAAACTGAGAAGCGGTACGATCACGCCTTCGCCTTGCCACGGTCTCCTGAAGTACCTGAAACAATACACTGAAACTGTAAGCCCGAAAGCTTAGTGAGTTACCCCCAAAATACCAACCACAATACCACACACATAACATATCATATCATAAACATAACAGCCATGCATATCGAGTCTACAGTGTGACTGGTCCGCCTGCACCAAGCCTTCAGTCCACCCAGTCCACTCTCTCTCCGAGTCTACAGTATGACTGGTCCGCCCGCACCAGGCCTTCAGTCTGTTTGGTCCACTCTTCGAGCCTCGACACATCTGGTCCACCCTTTTGGGGCCTACAGCCTATCCGGACCATTCGTTGGGTCTTCAGTCTAACCGGTCCGCCCTGGGTATGTTGGCCTACAACACAAAACAGGACCCGCCTCAACCCAACCCCAGTCCAACAACCATGTGCTGTAACACCCAGAATAAAAAAGACTAAGAAAGGAAAGGAAACCCTTAGTCAAAGGGTCAACTCGTCGAGTCCAGGGAGGAACTCGACGAGTCAGAGCGGGATCCGGGGGATCGATTAAGTAACCGACTCAGCGAGTCAGCAAAAAAGACTCGGCGAGTCCGGTCTGAAGAGGGAAACCCTAAATTCGGGACTTTGTGCACTTTTTAAGCATCTCATTCTCTCCCTTAGGGTTCCTTATAGCCTCTCTTATCCAGAATACAAAACCCTAAGCCTCCATTGTTGCACATTCAAGCTTTCTTGCCATTTTGGGTGTTTTGAAGGAAGAAGGAAGAAGGAAGAAGGGAACCATTGGGGATTCAAGGATTGGCAGTAGATCCAGAGTTTGTGGGATTTTCCAGAGCATTTGAAGGTAATGAGTCGCTACCTTCACTCTTTTTCATATAGATCAACCTTTAACATGAGATTTGGGGCTTTTAGGGCAAGTTTAAGAATCATTTCGAGTTAGAAACCCAGATCTGAAGTTACTACTTCAGATCTAAGTGTATCTTGGCCTAAAGAATCATAAAGCATCAGTCTATGGGTTGATTGTAACGCCTCTTTGTCTTAAACCCTAGTTTATAGTGTTTTGAGCCTAGATCTCCTTAGCTACGCGTAAAGTTTGCCACTTTACGTGAGGAATAGGCTTTAGAAGAGTGGATCTACAGTTTGGAGTCCATGCATGACTCAAAAGCCTCTGAATATATGAAGGGCTGAATAGACTCGGCGAGTCCTTCGAGTGGACTCGGCGAGTAGTATGAAGATGGAGTTGAACTCGACGAGTTGGATGAACAACTCGGCGATTCTGTTGAAGATCGCCTTGGACTCGACGTGTCTGTTGTTGGACTCGGTGAGTTAAGTTGCGAAACCCCAAACCCTTTGAGTTAAGACTCGGATCAGTGAGTTGAGTGGGGACTTAGTGAGTTGGTCAGGACAGGACTCGGAAATCGGTAGACTCGGTGAGTCGAGTCGCGAATGAAAGGATTCTGAGCGTATGAACTCGACGAGTCGTCGGGCTGACTCGACGAGTAGGGTCAGTCAGGAAGGTTGACTTTGACCAGGACTTTGACTTTGTCAACAATGGACTTAGTTGGCTTCTAGAGTTCTGTTTGGATCTAAGTGTTATATGTATTGATATTGGTAGCTCGGGGAGCTAGTGGAGCAGCAGTTCAAAGGGTGTGGTCAGACAGCGGCCAGAGGGATTACCAACAAGTTCAGCAGTACCAGGTGAGTTTCCCTTTGTGTGGATGGGTCTAAGGCCACAATGTCGGCCCATGTAGTTACGAGTAGGAAGACCCAGGGGTTAGCCCTAGGCATTGTATGCTAGTATGATATTTGGGACCAAGGTCCATTGATAGCGGGTGGGTGCCCAGGAATGGTTTGCATGATAGAGTATACTTGTTGTCTGTGTGATACTTGTATGAGGCTGGTAGGGAGGGGAGTACAGGTGAGGTCCCGTATCTCATCAAAAGCAGAGTGTGAACGGGGTTCCATATCTCATTAGTAGTAGAGCAGGGGCGTGGCCCAAGTTAGGAAATGAGTGTGGGCCGGGCCCGTATCTCACTATCAGTAGGAGCGTGGACGGGGCTCCATGACTCGACAATAGTAGGGCAGGGGCGAGGCCTTAGAACAGGATTCAGTAGTATTGTTTAGCTTATGTGTTGTGATATCTTTATGTGATAGTATACGTTAGCGGGCGAGGCCCAGTGACAGGCGAGGCCTAAGTGAAACAGATATGTATCTGAGCGAGGCTCGAAGTTAGTCGGGGCCTAGAGCAGGCGGGGCCTGTTGTAGCTGGCGAGGCCCGAGGTAGAGGGCGAGGCCCGAGGTAGAGGGTGTGGCCCAGTACTTGCGGTTTGTGATTATGTGTTTGGTATGTGGTAGGTTGGGGAACTCACTAAGCTTCGTGCTTACGGTTTTCAATTTTGGTTTCAGGTGCTTCCGGTAGCGGAGGGAAGAGCTCGGGGTGATCGCATGGCACACACCATAGATTAGACAGCTTGGGAATGTTTTACTCTGATAATGAAATTATGTTTGAGAATTAATACTCTGATTATGTTATGGATTGATAAATGTGTTTTAAGTAATGTTTTATACAATAAATTTTTAGTCTTGAAAATTGGGACGTTACATGTGCACATAAGCATATAATCATATAACATCACACAACTAATAAAACTGATCTAGTGTATCACATAACATAGCAACATCCTAACCAAGATACCGACCTAACCGGTCACTAGCATAACATCATCCTATATACCAGGATACCAACATTAACCAGGACTCTAACATATACCATCCTAACTACCAGGATGCAAACATAGCAAAACAATAACATAACAACAACTACCCGGATTTCCATCCGATAAAGGGCCGACCTTGGTGCCTTAGACCCTGTTGATATAGTGAGGATAACTCACCTGCAACTGCCGACTTGAAGAAATAAGATCAAGCTGCTCCGACCACCAGCACGAACTCCACCACTGAACAATACCAATTAACCAAATCCAATAAACACAAATAATTACCAAAATACCCTTGGAAGTCAAACTGGTCAACCCTTGGTCCAAGTCGAAGTCCTCAGTCAAAGTCAACCTTCTTGGTTGACCCTACTCGCCGAGTCAACTCGTTGACTCGTCGAGTTCCTATGCTCAGAAACTCCCATGCCACGACTTAACTCGCTGAGTCGCCCTAAGACTCGTTGAGTCCAACAAGCTCTGAGTCCCTTCCTGCTTACTCATCGAGTCATCCATCAACTCACCGATTCACAGCTGAACCAGAAAAGGTTAGGATTCCACGACCAGACTCGCCGAGTCCAAGCACAGACTTGCCGCGTCCAAGGCAATCTTCAACAGACTCGTAGAGTTGTTCTTCCAACTCGCCGAGTCCATGCACATATTCATACAACTCGTCGAGCACACCCATGGACTCGCCGAGTCTTTTCAGTTCTCATTCTATATAGAGGCTTTTCAAGCCTTGCAGGGACTCCAATCCATAGATCCACTCTTTTACAGCCTAACCCTCACATAAAGTTGCAAACTTTACGTGACATCAAGGAGATATAAGCCCAAAACACTTCTAGGGCTAGGGTTAAAGACAAAGGGCTTCACCAATAACTCTTAGACAGGAACTTTATGACCTTTTGGGCCATCATAAGTCTAGATCTGAAGTAGCAACTTCAGATCTAAGCCTCAAACTCGAGATAGCTCCCAAACAAGCTAATGAATCCCAAATCAACCACCATTCCTGAATCAATAATGAAATAGCTTAAGGAGGAGGTTCTTTACCCCTAAAATGTGCCCAAACAGAAGTAGATTCCAGATCTACCCAAGCCCCTTGATGATGGCCTCCAAATCCCCAAGCTTCTTACACCAAATTTCTCTTCCAAGCTCTAATTCTTTATCAATGGAGTCACACACATGAGATGAGGGTTTCTGGATCTCAAATGCGTAGCAAAGAGGCTGAAGGTGGGTTATAATGTGCTTTATATAGGGCACAATCCCCGTATTAGGTTTTTTCTCCCTTTAGCACCTACTCACCGAGTCCAGCTGCCGACTCGCGAAGTTGGTTACTTAACACGTGACCAGAACTGCGACTCGACTCGCTGAGTCTATCCATCGACTCGCCGAGTCGACCTTCCTTATTTAAACTAAGAACCTTGAACTTGCACTTCTAAACTCGGGGCGTTACACATATACTACTATATTTTTTGATAGGTTCAATAGATGTGGTTATGTATATATGATTAAGCATAATTCTAACACTTTGAAAAGTTTCAAAGAGTATCAGAACAAAATAAGGAATCAAGATTGTGCATGAAGATAAGGTTTTTCAATCTGAAAAGGAAGGTGAATGCCTTAGTATTGATTTCTACAATCATATTATAGATTGTGGAAAGGTTTCCATAATTGACTTCTCTAAGGGCGTCATAATGTAATGTTGCTATTAAAAGGAGAATCGAACGCTATGTAGTTCGATCTGTGATGAGTTGTGCTTCACTACCATTCAATTTTTTTGGGAATATACATTTGAATTGGTAGATAATTTTTAAACCTTGTGTCCAACTAAGTAGATTTTGATGACACCTCATGAAATGTAGAGTTGGAAAGTTCCATCACATTAAGATTTGGTATTGTGAGGTATTTCGTTAAACGAGAAACCAATGACTAACTTGAAATGTAGATATTAAGAAGTTAGTGGGAGTGTTAACATGTTGTCGAGCGCGTATTAAACAAGTAAATCATCATTGCTGGTTGCACTAAAAATATAGCACAGGGAAACAGGGTCGAATCTTCAGGGACACAGCCTAAAAGTCTATGCCTTTTTGCATCAGGCACAATCTAGTTAAGACAAAAATTATTAAGAAGGGGAAATTTAATTAAACCAAAAAATAAAAATACAGTGATATTAAATTTAAATGAAAATCAATAATAAAAGCGATTTTCAGTTCTGCTGTGACTTTTCTAATCATGCAACTGATCCAGATATGATTATTTGAGATGCGTTCTATCTAAGCTAGTACTAAGAAAAACTAACAAGCTCTAGTATTTCTATTTTATCTAAATTAGTTAATAAAAACAAGCTCTTTAATTAACACCAACTTTTTACAGTTCAATTAAACAAGCTCTTAATTAAATCAGAAAAGTTGCATTAAGTTCTTTGTAAAATTCCCAGCAATACCCAATACTTCTCACAAGCTTGGAAGCGTAAAGATATGATTTTTCAGTTTATAAAAGTCAAATCCCAAACATAGAACCTTTTTATTACTTGTTACATATTACCAGGTGACAAGAACAATTACGTATTCTATAACTGATTAACTGGAATGATAAAACCCTAGCTAGGTGATCAGACTAACAAGAATCAAAATCAAACATTCATTAAAAACAAATATGAAGAATCTAGATAAAAACACAAATCAAAAACCAGATCTAATGATCAATCACATGAAAAGTACTCATCTTTGCAGAACTGAAAACTAAGATTTTACCCAGACATGGCTAAAATATGATAAAAACAAATGAAAAGAGACATCAAACAACTAATCTTACTAATCTACATGAAGAAGATGATCCATAGCCTTCAGATCTTTAGAAATCGTTGAAATCGGAGAAGAAACACCTCTAAAACCGTATTTTTGTTGTCTGGTACCTCTGGAATCACCATCTTCGGTTACTGGAAGGTTATGAGGGTCTATTTATACGTCGAGCAACAAAAATGACGCGCATGCGATCGCATGTTTTAAGAAAACACGTCACGGGCCTTTTTAATGAAGTAGGATGCTATTCTGGCACTTTTTAGGATACCTGCGATCGCATAGAGAGAAAGTTGCGATCGTATGTTTTCATTTTTTACTTTTGGATGAATTTTTGGCGCTAAAAAACCTCGAATCCAAGTTGCGACCAAAGTTACGATCACATAAAGGCTCCATGTGATTGCATGGACCAGATTTGCGATCGCATGTTTTGCCTAAGACGTCCAAAATTTCGTCTACTTTGCAGATCATTTTGAATCGCGTCAATCGGAGTTACGGTTCATAAGATATGGTCAAATTACTGACAGGGGGTCAAAGTTGTCAGCAACATCCTATAACTTTAGATTGCATATTCTATCTTCGTGTGATCAATTCGATCGAATGTTTCTTGACCAAAGCATCTTGCAAGCATTCATTGACATACTTCTTCAGTTCCAACTCCATTTTAAGCTCCAAAACACGCATCCAATTGCTCCCGAAGCACTGCTCCACTCGAACTATCTAAAATTGACAATAAAACATGAGTGGTATGGGAATTCTAACGAAATACGTGAGCTGAACATTATTTAAATAAATGACATGCAAATGTACAAAATATGATGCTAAAATGATAATAAAACTACCCTAAAAGATGCATAAAATGACATCTAACAAATCTCCCCAAGCTTAAACCTTACTTGCCCTCAAGTAAGAAAAAGATAAAATGTTATAAAAAAATGGAAATGTGTAGATGACATAAAAATAGTTTAGAATAAAGTAAAAAGAAAATAAAAACTTAAACTAAAATACTTCACTCTTTTTTTGTTCACATGATCAGATTTCACGAGGAAGTTCCAATGAAATCACTACCTAGACAACAGTCTCAATACTTTATATTAATGATTCAGATTTCATATTTAATACGTCAAACCAAGCTTGAACAAATAATTTTTACGCCGAATTAAATTTGTGAAAACAGTGTATTTTTAAAAATCATTTCACAAAAATTCGTTTATAAAAACTTAGCTTGACTAACCCCTCTTTTTTTTTTTTCTGAACTCGTCCAGTAAACGCAGTAAGCTCCATTATGGACAGAAAATCCAAGTTTACCTTATGATTCCACTATCGAGGGATTAATCTCATTATACCACACATTTTTTTGTCTCGATCAACACTTCTGATTTCGCTTGTTTGGTTCTTGATATCGACTTGAATTTGACTTTGAATTGCAGATTTCTTCAAGTTGCTTGACGTACCATTACTTTGAGGCCCACCATATCTTCAATACTTCAAAAATAATAATAAATTGTGGGTATAACAAGAGTTCCCTCCTAACCTCAAAAGGCGCAGAAACTATAAGGTTCAGTTTTTCAAAGAATGATAAGAGTTATCCAATCTAGACTCTTTTTAAGGCATTAAAGGAAATTATTTTCAAAATACTATTCGTTTTCTGTCCCACGCTTCCATTGTAAAAACTATCCGACTATTATGTTGGTTAATATTGAAAACATTTAAAGCACTTGAAAAGATAATTTTTAAAATTAATTGTAATAAGATTGTTATTTTTGGTAACTATGACACTTCATCTTAACAGAGCTATCATCTCATGTAAAATATAAAAAAATTATTTATTTATTATTTTTTTTTGGATTTTGATACGCAGAAAATAAAAAATAACTAGAAATAAAAACTTTTTTAGGTATTTTTTATGAATGCAGAAAAATAAAAACAGAATATATATATATATATATATATATATATATATATATATATATATATATTTTTGGATTTTTCAGATTTGTATTTTCAAATGCAATAGAATCAAATGCAAAAAGAAAAATAAAATTTGAAAATTTTAAATGAAAAATTGAAAATTTAAATTTTTTTACAAAAATGCAAACTTTTTACACTAATCCTCTCCCCAAGCTTAAAATGATGCATTGTCCTCAATACTCAGAGAGGAATGAACAACACAATAAAGAAAATATACAAAAATGTGCAACCAGGAATGAATGTACATGATAAGTTTGCAGAAATCTGATTTTGACGACGAATGTTGACGAAAAATATGGATGCCAGCAACTCTGAAGATCCTCTGATTTACCCAAGTTTGCTTGTAACTGCGACCATCTCTTTATTGAAAGCATAAAAACTAAAAACTACTCATCAGTTTGCCTCCCGGAATGCTGCCCTTTTTTAAGGTTGTTGGCTCGACCATGCATGAAAACTAGATTACTTGGACGTAAAGATTTTGGCACAAAACAATTAGCAGTACCGTGTCCCCAACAACGCCGCCAATTTGTTAACATGCTGTCGCGCGCTTATTAAACAAGTAAATCATCACTACTGGTTCCATAATTAACTTATCTAAGGGCGCCATAATGTAATGTTGCTATTAAAAGGAGAATCGAACGTTATGTAGTTCGATCTATGATGAGTTGTGCTTAACTACCATTCAATTTTTTTGGGAATATACATTTGAATTAGTAGATAATTTTTAAACCTTGTGTCCAACTAAGTAGATTTTGATGACACATCATGAAATGTAGAGTTGGAAAGTTCCATCACATTAAGATCTGGTATTGTGAGGTATTTCGTTAAACGAGAAACCAATGACCAGCTTGAAATGTAGATATTAAGAAGTTAGTGGGAGTGTTAACATGTTGTCGCACGCATATTAAACAAGTAAATCATCATTGCTGGTTGCACTAAAAATATAGCACATGGAAACAGGGTCGAATCTTCAGGGACACAGCCTAACACCCCGTTCTCGAGTTAAATTTAAGGAGAGAAAAGAAGAGAAATGAGAGGAAGTGAGAGGAACGTAAAAGAAATTGGTGTTCCCGAGTTTCATTAAAGGAAGGAAGTGGAAGGAAATGGAAGGATCACTTTCCCTCCTAACTTTCCTTCCGATTTGGAAGGATTTGAAGAGAAAGAACAAAATATTTAACTTTCCTTCCACTTCTTTCCAACTTGGGAACACAAAAGAGAAATTTATTTTCCTTTCTTTTCTCTTCTTTTCTCTCCTTACTTTCTTTTCTCTTCTCTTCTTTTCTTTGCTACAGCTTGGGAACGAGATGTAAAAGTCTATCCTTTTTGCATTAGGCACAATCTAGTCAAGACAGAAATTATTAAGAAGGGGAATTTTAATTAAACCAAAAAATAAAAATACAGTGATATTAAATTTAAACGAAAATCAATAATAAAAACGATTTTCAGATCTGATGTGACTTTCCTAATTGGGTAACTGATCCAGATCTGATTATTTGAGATGCGTTCTATCTAAGCTGGTACTGAGAAAAACTAACAAGCTCTAGTAATTTCTTTTTTTTTTTAACTAAATTAGTTAATCAAAACATGCTCTTTAATTAAACCTAACTTTTTACTGTTCAATTAAACGAGATCTTAATTAAATTAGAAAAGTTGCATTAAGTTCTTTGTAAAATTCCCAGCAATACCCAATACTTCTCACAAGCTCGGAAGCGTAAATATATGATTTTTCAGTTTATAAAAGTCAAATCTCAAACACGGAACCGATTTATTACTTGTTACTTATTACCAGTTGACAAGAATAATTACGTATTATATAACTGATTAACTGGAATGATAAAACCCTAGCTAGGTGATCAGACTAACAAGAATCAAAATCAAACATTCATTAAGAAGAAAACTGAAGAATCTAGATAGAAACACAAATAAAAAACCAAAAGTAATGATCAATCAAATGAAAAGTTCTCTTCTTTGTAGAACTGAAAACTAAGGTTTTACCCAGACATGGCTAAAATCTGGTAAAAATAAATGAAAAGAGACATCAAACACTAATCTTACTAATCTACTTGAAAGAGATGATCCACAGTCTTCAAATCTTCAGAAAGAGTTAGTGCGGATTCTTATCAAGAAAAACACTTCACACAATTGGCCTTAGTTGGTCTTTGTTTTATCTAAAAACATCTCAACTTACCAATTTCAAATTTACATGAGTAGAAAACTCTTACTATACATTTGATAAGTTTTTTAAACCTTTCTTAAGATTATGTCACTCAAGGTTAAAATCTTGGAGTATGAATCTAAGACTTGTTTTGGGAACGAAGTATGACTCATCTTCTTGATTTAAACTATTTTCAACAATTCACGATTCCTCTTCTTAGCCATACAAATGCACTAAGATGTCTTTAGAGGATCAATTGTGATATGGTTTTTCCATAAACATTAAGATGATCACAAAACACAATACTAAAGTACTCTCCCATCTTTTCAGATTGGAGAAACTCTTATCTTTCTGCCTAATTTGATTCTTCTTATTCGTCCTGCCATACATTGAACCTTTTTCCAATGTTTCATAATTATACTTAAACTTGTAAGAATAACCATGTTTACTAAACTTTAGTAAATCATGACGAATAGTCTTATCAATCCCTGTGGTGGATCTTGACCAACGCACACCCTGTGTACCCGATCTCCTAGTCCTTCACTTGACTTACAACTTGTACCTCATTATGCTATTTACCAAGTAACCAAACCAATTCTAATTACATGAAATTTCTTTAGTTATCCATCAATTTCACTTAATGATGGATAAATAGTGTTCAAAGAATGATTACATATAAGAAATTTCATCACTTAAATAAACCCTAGAATTTAGGTGTAACGACCAAAAGTTTGAGTATTTTACTATACTCTATTTTGGTATGTAAAATGCTAAAGTAGGTTGTTATTATTAGAATGACAACTTACTTTAGGCTGAGTATGAAAAAATAAAGAAGTAATGTGACATGATCATGCAAGGAAACGAAACGAATGGTCAAAGGTTAAGGAGTCAACTGTAAATATTACATCACGACATGATCATGGGTGTATGTCTCGACATGACTATGAATGTGAGTCACATGATACATAGCATCAAGATGTAACACATGGCAGAAGACCAAGCTACTTGGAAAGTATGTGAAAGCATACTTGGTGACGACATAAGTAAGAATGTTTCGCGACATGAATTAGCTAGAATCAACAGGTATATAATGCAAACCAAGAATATGTTGTAGCTATAATTCACAAGGATCACCAAATATATAATTGTGACAACCCGAAATTTCCATTCTATACAACATACCAAGTCAATAGAAGTCAGAACAGTTACTGTTTATTTTCAGCCTATTTGGGATAAGTTTGAGTATTCTTTGATTAACACTTTAAGAGATGCCAGGAGAGGGGATGTCCTAGGGTTTATTGTGCAACAATAACATTTCATACTCTAAGAAATTGGAATTTACGACCCAAACATGGAGTTCGTGGTCGTAAACCCCAAGGGGTATATATATGGTCCTTAACCATAATTATTCATTTGTTCCATTTCCAACTAGAGAAAAACCCGATTCTCTCTCAAGGATCTTCAGTCTTTCATCCCAAATCGTAAGTTCTTCCATCATAGCGTATAATAGGGCTTGTTATATGTCTATACATGAAGAAATCACGAGGAAACAACAAGATCAAAGAGTTTACGACCCAAGAACACCTTGGACCGTAAACCCTTCTTTAAGGGCCAAAAGTGTGCCCTAGTCCCTTCCTTTCCTTGTTAAACTAGTCTAGACTCATACCTTAATGTGCGTTGGACTTGAAAGCACAAAAATACCATGGTCCCTATGAGATTACGACCGCAAACACAAAGATAATTGGTCTTAGGGCCGTGAACTCCTCAATGGAGGGAAATGGTGCCCAAATCTCTTCCAAGGACTAAACCATCAAGTAGAAATACTTCTAAGGGACATGGAAGGCTTCAAACCATCAAATGATCAAAAGATTAGGAGATTACGGCCGTAAAATCAAGGGTTTACGACCATAAACTCATTAGGTTATGGTCCTTGGGGAGTAAACTCAAGAAAGGGGTCTTTTGGAACCCTAAACCCAATAGCCTTGTCCTACAACAACTTAGATGCAATCCTTAGGACTTATAACACTTATATAAGGTGTTTAGCATGTCCTAGGATGTCTTAACATTGTTAATTAGTAATTTAAAGACTAATTGGATACATATATGTGTGATTATATGTTAACTAGGATCTTTGAGTGTGTACAAGTCTTCACTTGACACTTAGCAATCCTACATCGTTCAGTTCATCCAAACCACCATCTAATGGTGAGTTCATACCCCTTAATCAATGTTTTAAATGATTTTAAATGCTTTAATGGGGGGGGGATACAAGTAGAAAACAACATGCTATTGAATCAATCATATGTGATTCATAACTGTGTTTTCATCCAACTAATTTTACATACTTCAAAATGCGATACATGAAATGGTTTTCTGTCTTAAAATATCTTGTTATCAAATGAATTGCTTTTGAAATGTTTATAAAATGATATCAAGTCATTGTTATTTATTGTTTAAAACTCTTAAATGTTTTACAAAACCTCTTTCATGTCCTTGGTCAAATCTATATCTATACACTTATGTTCATATATATATATATATATATATATATATATATATATATATATATGTATTAATATGACAGCTTTCATTCTTCATTCAGTTCCCACACTCTTGAGTAGCAAGGGTGTATAAACCTTCTTGGACCACAAATACATTCCAGTATACTATTCTAGTGATAGTTTAGGGGATACAAAACATTATTCCTATTACAAGGAATCACACCAGAGTCAGTTCATTCATGAGTCTATACTAAAGGCTATATGAAGAGATACACTTACATGGATACTTGTACCTAGATACTATATGATGAGATACTATTAAATACTATACGTGTAGATTAGTTCTGTCTATCCTAGTACAAAAGGATACTATACGGGACTAACCATTCCGGCACCCACCTGTTAGCAACAGAGGTAATGAACATATATGGATGCCTATGGTTAATACTTATACTAGGGGTACCTTTACGGGACTAACCATTCCTACGACCTGTTGTTAGCTACAGAGGAAAATGAACATATACGGAGGTTCAAGGTTAATACTTTTCGGCAGTCGCGATGTCTTGTTTATCCTAATACAAAAGGATAATACTTATATGGCTATATTTTCCCTATTACTTTTATTTTGTGATACGTTCACATAAACGATGAGGTAGACTATATATTTTTAATAGTAGTCATGCAGGGGAAAAACCATCTTTGTTACAGCAATACATTCAAGTCTTGGTAGAAGACTACTTTCAAAACATTCGGGTCTTGGTAGAAGACTACTTTTATACTAGTAGGAAATATGGGATTTTATAGGGTTTTCACACTTATATCAAATGTTTCAATCAAAATCTACATGGCATTCATAACAGCTTTCCGAAATAGAGTAATGACACTTAAATACTTATGAATTCACCAGCTTTATGTTGATCTACTCTTTCAAAATAACTTGTATTCTCAGGTCACCAGCAGACAGGTACGATGACCAGGTTTTGAGAAGACGGAGCACAAACAAGACTTGTCTTTTATTTTGATTACATATTTTGGTGTCTTATTACAATGAAAGAACACACATGTATTAAAACTTTACTTTTAATGCAATGGATGATGTTGTTGCTTGTTTACTACTTTACACTGTTATGATACTTCACATGACGTCCTCCACCCCGACGTCCTCCACCCCTGAACGTTTCCGCCGTTCTTGGTTTTGGGGTGTGACAGATTGGTATCAGAGCTTTGTTTATAGTGAATATAGTATATCAACCCATAAAAGATATACTAACTATAAATACATTGGGATTAAACACTCTGTATAAGACTTTATAGTTTTAAATACTAAAATATTTAAGTAAGTATATGTGCCTGCATTCATACTAAAATCGGTGTCACAACGACAAGAACAAAAGTATTACGATTGTTGAATATCGCAAGTAAGCCTGGGGATATATGGTCAGTCTTGGGAGTGGCATAGCCTGATCAACTATGCTGGTCCAAGGAGTGATTAGCATATGCCCAAGAATGGTTGTGATGTGGCAACACGTCTAAAAACTTACCAACACAACCACAAAGAAATACCATAGGGGTATTTGGTCTTACTGTAATTACTTACCTGAGAACTAAATAGATTTTTATTATTATGTCAATAGTCGTTTAGTGGGTACACTAAAGTTATATGTACTAGGGTGTCATAGACTTAGAATCTGTGAAATCTTTGCCTTATGTCCTGTCCTCGTTGGGTTAGGGACTTAGGGTTAGGGTCACTTATTCGAAGGTCTATCCTATCCTAACTACATATAACTGGTATGCACTAAACAAGTATTGAAGCAACTGATAAAGATCATCTTATAATTATCTTAGTTAGTTCGTCTATTTAGTTATTTCTTATATCCCTTTTCTCGCGTAGATTTTAATGGCTGGATTTCACCACGACGACCCGTACTTCCCAGACCAAGGCAACGATTGATGGCTAGAGTAAGAACCAGAAGATGATCACCCAATCCCTTTGGATGATCACCATGCTGAGGGTTTTTCTGATAGTTCTGACTTGGAGCCTGAAGTCGACAACCTACCTCCAGCTGCTCAAAACCCAAACTTGAACCCCCGTTCCGCATTTCAAGGTCCCACACCTCTATGGGCCACAAACTTGAATAGGTGGAGTCAGGAACAGGGTCAACCTATCCCCTAAAATGGAGACCGAAGTTTCTACAACCTCACTGATGGAGGTTCCGCTGACAGAGTCCTACCCATCATGGTTCGTAGGATTTCTCGGAACACGATACTGGGTCAATCAACTATCAATCGAGTCTTGGAGATTGACGCCAACTCTGGCGTTAACACAGTCCACATTTTCCAACTAGAGTTTGCTCATGAAAGGACTCTAGTCCGCAATGCAGCTCTGCAAAGAGAACTTGCTGAACAAGCTGAAGTTAGGGAACTTCGAGCTCAACAAGTGAGAGCTGATAGGCATATAAGGGACATAGAATGCCTACTGTCGGGATCAGGAACTCATGCTATTAGTTCTCATCGCCGATAGAATCTCATCGACTCATCTTTTGGATATAACCTAGTTTATGTAAAAACTTTGGTCTAATTTCCTATCCTTGTAAATCTTAGACCCGTTAGGTCTTGATCGAGTCATAGTTCTGTCAAAATTTTCCTATCTTGGTTGATGTAAGGCCTACTTCTAGGCCACTTTTCCCAAACTTGTTACATCTGTAATTCCAGTATTATTGACATATATCTAATCATATGGAAATTATTATCCAAATGCTATCATCTTCATTCAAACATACTATTCATTGTATTGTTGGACTATGGAGAGTTAGTACATGAGTCACTCTCACTCCCATTTCCTTTTCTCTTCAAATATGACATCTCTTGATACATATATTCTATTTCGTTTAGGGCAATACAACCGGAACGCCTTATTTCCTGCTTCGTTCCCAAATACACCATTTGTTCACTTCTATCTCCCAGCTTTATGAGTTTATTCATTGGTATCTTTTCATGAGCTACACAACCGAACACTCTAAAGTGCTCCAATGTTGGCTTCATCCCCTGTAGACCTTCATATGGAGTCATGTCTTTTAATCCTCTTGTTGGGACTCAGTTTAAAATCTGCACGGCGTGGCGAACGGCTTCTCCCCATAGTGTTTCTAGGACGTCCATGGCTTTCAGCAAGGGCCTCGTGGCTTCAAGAATTGTACGGTTATGGCGTTCTACCACCCCGTTCTGTTGAGGGGAGTAGGGTGCGGTCAATTGCCTCTTGATTCCTTCCTAACTGCAGGACTCAATGAATTCATTTAACGTGAATTCACCTCCTCGATCTGTGTGCAACATTTTTAATTTGTATTTCCCTTCACCTTCTACTTGATTCTTGAACTTCTTGAAGGCAGTGAAAGCTTCACTTTTGGCTTTGATCAATGACACCCACGTGTACCTGATGTAGTCTTCTACCATGAGAAGAAAGTATCGGTTGCCAGTTAGTGTTTGGGGCGTTATAGGACCGCACAAATCTGCATGAATCAGTTCAAGTGGAGAGCTTGCACGCCACTGTGCTTCTTTTGGGAACGTATATCGGGTTCGTTTGGCAACTAGGCATCCCTCACAGATCTGTGTGGGATGATGAATTCTTGGCACTCCCCGCACCATAGCTTTTTCCACCATAGACTCAATCACATGGAAGCTCACGTGACCCAATCTTGCGTGTCACAACCATGTTGTATCATCTAGGCTTGCACTGAGGCACACATGTTGTGTTGTATGCAAGACAATCTTGTATAACCTGTTCTTTGAACGTTGTACCTTCATAATCAACCTGTTGCCTGCATCATGAACCCTTAAGAATTCATGAAGTATCTCGATCTTATATCCCACTTCTGTCATCTGTCCTTGACTAAGTATATTACTTTGCAAGGTTGGGATGTAATATACGTCAGAGATAACTTGTTGCTCTCCATTTTTACATTCCAAGAGAATTGTACCTCTTCCTTTGATCTGAACTTTAGACCCGTCCCCAAAACGCACCTGCCCTGTTACTCTTTCATCAAGTTCTTCAAAGTACTCATGCACCCTTGTCATGTGGTTACTGCCCCATTATCCAAGTACCATGTATCCTTCTCATTCCCTTTTATTGCTGGGAACACTTTGTCTTCATTAAGCAATACCCAATCATCTATATCTTCACCTCATATAGTTAACAGAAGAGCATGTTCTTCTTCTTTCACCTG
This sequence comes from Lactuca serriola, assembly GCF_051521515.1. NCBI lineage: Eukaryota > Viridiplantae > Streptophyta > Magnoliopsida > Asterales > Asteraceae > Lactuca > Lactuca serriola. Next base: position 2,911,148 of record NC_136411.1, read on the forward strand.
TGTTAGATTGACATAAGCTTCCTTCTTTTTGAGATTTAGGCACTCCGATGCAAAGTGTCCAAACAGGTCACAATTGAAGCACTTTATGTGACTTTTGTCTCTTCCCTTTCCTCGACCATTGCTTGTATCTCGGAATGATTGATGATTGCCTCGACCGCCTCTACCCCTTGAACCTCTTCCTCGATAACCTCATCGACCCCCCTTTCATTAGAAGATCCACGACCTCTTCCTGCTGTACTAGGAGAGCCCTTTTGTGATTTTTGACCCATTTTATCTTCGGATCGAGTAAGCAACAAGCCCACTTCAGCATTCGAGTTTTCACCCCGAACTCGTAGTCGATCTTCATAGGCTTTGAGTCTACCAATAGCTTCTTCAAATGGCATTGTATCCAAGACTGAAAACTTTTCTATTGAGGCCACAAGTTGTAGAATTTTTTCTGGGATAGAATCAAGCAATTTCCTCACCAAAGTACTATCTTCCATTGTTGCACCAAGGCTGATGTATTTCTAGTTTATCCCACTCAGCTTCCCTGCGAATTCATCTATGGAATCTCCTTCTTTCATCTTCAGTGCATCAAACTCACTTTTGAGTGTGTGTGTAATCTCGCCTTTTGCACTCGATCTGCACCCAGGTACCGGATTTTTAAAGATTCCCAAACTTCCTTTGCAGTTTTCTTCTTGGCCACCTGCATGAGGATATCCTCTGGTATTGCTTGGAAGATGTAGTCTCGTGCCATCTTGTTCTTCTTCTCATCAACAGTTTCTCCGAATATTGGTTCTATGGATTCCCAAACACCTTGAGCATCCATGATAGCCTCCATCTTGATTGCCCACGTGGTATAGTTTGTTGAAGTCAACACTGGACACTTGAACGACACCCCACCAATATCTTTTGGTACCTGTTGACTGGAACCTGTCATGTTGTCGTATCTTATGTATTTGGGCATAAACTGGAAAGCTCTGATACCTAGTGTTGGATCAGCCCCCTGTTAAGATCAAAAGTAGTATACCCAAATAAAGTAAAACACAGAATTGCAGGGAAAGATTCCCAGTTTTCTCCCTCTTATTTCTCATAATCAAAACAAAGACTTACAAGCTTTTAAATAACAAACAAAACAAAATAACTGCAAAGCTAAAACTGAATAAACGCGTGCTCCTAACTAGGTGGCAACTAAGCCACTTATTCCTATTGACAAGGTCAATTAAAGACCAAGTCAGAATTACTTTAATGGGTTTTATACAAACAATCCTATGTGTGCATGCAACCCTAGAATTGGATCTATGTTTTCACTATTAGATACACACCATTATGAACACATAATAAAACCCTAATGAGTCATACTATTTTCGAAATTCACTAAGAAGATTAGATTACATACCTCTTATTCTTATATTGCAATAACAACTCAAATCCTCCTTGTAATGGCTTTATAAAGCTTAGAGTTAAAAGTGTCACTCCTCTAATGGATCACAAACACCAAGAGCAAGATGATGAAGAATGATAAGAGAGGAGGTGCCCAAAAACGTGTGGAAACCCTAAGGAAACTCTTAGCCACGTTTTTGGTGCTCTAGGGATCCTTAAATAGTGAGGCTATTAGGGTTATCTAACAAGGAAACCCTAATTTGACTGCTTAAGCCCTAAGCAACCCATGGACTCCCTCCTTAGAGGCCTAGGACGATTTCTAATGGGTTTTCCCATAGAATTCTTCCACCCCTCTAATATGGAGTCCATTAGCCCAATATTCAACTATCATACAATTGACAGTTCTAGTCCCTTAAGTTTAATTAATGTCTTTTAGCCACAAAATTAATTCTTAATTAATTATTGACTAATATTAATTAAACAATATGATTTCTCCTTTAATATATTATTCTCATAATATATTAATAAATCATAATTAATCCTCTCTCTCAATAATTCATCCTATCAAGTTGCTTTGGTGAAGGCAACCCAAAAGGACCATGCACCATCGGGTCAAGTACATACCAAAATAGTTATGGACTTAGACACTAATCCAACAGTCTCCCACTTGGATAAGTCTAATAACTATTATGCATATGACTTCAGATCCAGATCCGCAATCGTAGCTTTCAAAAGCCGCGGTCAACTCTGATCTTATCATATACACGTCCTTTAGATAAGAGATCATATATTCCTCCATTCTAGATATCGTATAGACTGAGACATGGATTTAAATCATTCTCTTTGTCTATGTGTTGTTTCCCGATTTTCGATTTATGACGACTGACAACGGACTACAATTGAACACATCAAATTAGTCCCGGCTTAGCCAAGCGCTTAGGTGTCATCACTAAATCATCGAGGGGCCCACAGATATCGCTTTCATCCCACTTTGGATAAAAGGAACGGATAAAATTTGATTCAATGCTTGCTTGCACTCACTCACCGAATCACACACAACAATATGTTTTATGACACCAAGTTATTGGTGCATTTACATATTATCAATGTGTAACCGACTCGCAAGATAAAACTCACACATCTCAGTTTCAAGAATATAAGATATTATGGTATCACCAATCACTCGTGATAAAATCCATGAAGTGATCCAAGTGAGCGTGGGTTTAATCCAATGCTCAAATCATATTCGTAAGCACTCATGAACGTTGCCACAAAAATTTTCTTATGTCTAATACACTTTAGACACTCCACACACCAATTCATGACAGTCTTCATTCATACCTACTTCCAACATATGAACGACTGTGGTCCGTTCGAATAATTCGATTATTCTGAAATAATTAATTATTCAGTAAGTCAAAACATGCAAAGTGAAACACAAGAATAATACTAATCCTATATGGTCCCAAACCCTTGAGTATAAATAAAACACCTTTTATTTATCACCATATCGATTACTCATTATTTGTTGTTTCAGGTAATCAACTTCTTGAATTTTTACTACACTTGTCCCATGCTCTTAGCATGCACACAATGTTTACCTATGGTCCTTACTTTGTGAAATAGATCAAATGAACACATTTCCAATCATACTCATTTCACAACTTCCAATCCCTATCACAAGTGTAAGAATATCAAATTCTTGTTACTTATGCTAGATTCTAACATTTTATGCAATGATTCTTTCGTAAAGTCATAGATCAAAATCATCAAGACTTGTCCAATCTCTATAAGAAACAATTCTATAGATATGATGTCTCTCACTCAAAGTACATTCCTTTGAACATCCTTTCTTGCATAAAAGTTTCTAATCTAGATACAGATTCTCAATATCTAACTCCCAATATGGAAACCTTTCCATATTTTCCATATGACAACTCATTCTTAATAGAATCTTATCTATTCATAATAATGTCGATATGGTCCATCCAATACCATACTTCCAACTACTCACAAGCAACCAATCCTCAGCGAGCTTTGGATCGTCCTTTGATTGTTGTTTAATTATCTTAGTCAAAACCGATTCTTGTCCTTTTTCCCTCTAAATGCACTAGACATTTGGAAAATTTTAGAATGGTTAAATATTATAGCACTTGCAATCGATCCTATACCCGAAGCGTATGGGACACGATGCATAATGTCTTACATAAAGATACGATACTTTATCAATCTTCTGCCATAATATTTAATGTGTCACGTTCTCACAATTCGAACTATCAAGAGAGATGCCATAATCATAATCAAAATTTTTAGAACGCACTATGTATCCTTGACTAAATTTATTAGCATTCCACAACCTAAGCCTTTAGATTTGAAATGAAGCATGTCACAACTGTAAATTTTAAGCTATGTAATCTATACATTCAAGTTAATGTGAATCAAAAACTTCAATCAAATACAACATGCTAGGAGTACAAATAGTCATCAAACAATTGGAGACCCTAGAAGTTCTTATTAAGTCTAATTTAGGCTAGAACTTCTTTATTGGATCCAAATGGACCAATAAGCTTCCAATTGGACTATCATGGGTTTAGGACCCTAATTGGGCTCTAATTGGACCCACATTCGTCTATTTCAATATTTTGGGCTAGGTAGAACCTAGAAGGAAATAAAACACAAGTTTTGATCCATAATTAAACCTAACCTAGCTTAATAAAGCACAAAAATCACAATTTTATTTTATAAGTCCAATAAATACCCTAATTAACACTAATGTTGGGCTTAGGAGCAAAAAGCCCAAAAACCTTTTTTTTCCTTCCCATTTTCGGCCCAAAAGAAAAGCCCAAGAAGAAGGGTTGACTATTTGCTTGCCACCTCATTATTACCCAACATGTCTCCATGCATCTTAGTCCATATCTCCATGCAAATCACTTCAAAAGTCATTTCTTCTTCTCTCCTCTCTCACTCTCGGCCAAGCATCATCACACACACCAAAATATCTCAACTTTCTCTCTAGAACACTCAAAGAACTCTCCTTCCCTCCCCTCTCCAAAGATCTCGAAATTTAGGGGCTTTCCAAGAGGATTTTGCAAGTAAATCATCACCTAAGGTAAGATTATGCATAGATCTATGATTTAAATTCTTTTGTTATCAAAAGTCTCTTCCTAATCCATGTAAAAACCGTGATCTTGCACTCTAGAAACCCCATAATCTCGAAAAGTTCTTCAAGGAGTGCAAGGGCCAAAAATCACTTCATTTCTTCCAATTTTTCTTCAAGAACCGAAACTACCCACTCAAGGTGAGATTCATACCCCTATTTTCTGTTTTTAAGAGTTTTTGTGGGGGGGGAATACAAGTGAAAGTGTAGATCTATATGTATTTGTATGCCTTGTATGATTTCCATGCTTATATGTATGCTTATATGTGTTTTAATGTTGGATCTAGCCATTAAACCCCTCAAAACCGAGATATAACTCATGTTTTATGATATTAGCTTCAAATATGTTACTACATAATAAGTGATACTAGATAAATAGCTAAGTGGTTAGCAACAATTTTCTTTAAGCTAAAAACACACATCTTGGGCCAAAAATGTGAAAAATACAAAATTAAGGGCCCAAAATGACATTTTACAGATTCTGATAGTTGAAATGTGTTAAAACAGTTTCAATAAAGCTATTTCTGGAATTTTATTCATTTTGAGGATTAAAAACATAAATTTCAAGCCTATTGGGCTAAAAATGAAAATTTCGGCCCAATAAGGCCCATTATGTAAATTTTTCTGTTTTGAAGGGCCAAAACTGTGAAATTCTGTAAAACAGTGGGCTATAAGTGTCCCAAACCCTTTTCAAAGGTTTAAAATGCTTTTTAAATTTAAAAAGGACCAAAGTTGCAAAAATTTTCCATTTTGGGCCAAAATTGTCAAAATTGCGAAAAGATGAGCTAAACCCGAGAAAAACTGCATTTTCAGGGACTTAAACTGTTTCTTTGAAAAATATGCTGGAAAATATTAATTTCAATAATTTTTGGTGTTAAAATGTCAAGAAAAATAGTTTAAGGATCAAACCGGGAAATATTTAAATAAAAGGGTTAAAAATGTAAATTTTACAAATAATGAGGGGCTGAAAACAGAAATATTTCAAGGCTGATTCATTATGTACAATGTGATCAAATAATGACACCTCAACTATCAACGAAATACAACTCATTACAATACCAAAAGTCGTTGTTAAACGAATTGGCTCGGTCTCGAGCCAATGGAAACCTACAACTACTAACTCTTTGATACATACAAATAACGATTGGTAATACACATACATACGAGTGTGCACAGACGTCTACGCACCATCTTCGGGCCCCAAAAGTGTAAAATCTTGTTTGTTGGGCCTAGCTAGCCCAATGACCTGATCTTAAGGCCCGAAGACATTTTTTTTCTACGAAGTGTTTAGTCTTACCGACTTGGCACAACGTAGGGTGACTTTCAATGGCTTGTACCATTGGACCCCAAGGGCCATGGTATTGCTAGAAAAGTCTACACATTTTACGAGGCGGGTCGGGGACCCCTCGCACACATTTTTCCCCAGTCGGTTAATAGAGTTATCGGGGTCTTCGTGACCTCTTTCTCTTCGGATGCGGGACCACTCATAGTCCGGGCGATTGGATAACGTGATTAGTACTGACGACGCCTTCGGGAATCGTTGGTATATCTATAAACCGGGCATTTGTGTAATGCGGGTTTGTAGTAAATAATCAATGCTCGAGAACCTTCCAACGTCGCTTGGGACCGATACTACTATTTTTGTAATGGTTTCAACGCAACTCAACGGATTTCAAAAGAACTAGGGTAACATCGGGTTTCCCTAGGGTTTTTATCACATACAGATTTTAAACGCATACAACTTAAATGAACAATTTTTGCAAGTATAGAAACAAACAAGCATACCTATGGATCTTCACAAACGTTTTTGAAAGCTTTTCTTTTCAGAAAATATCGGATTTTCTGGTGGTTTTTCAAACAATATAAACATTCGATTTCAAACACTACTTATGAACTCACCAACATTTCATATGTTGACGTTTTTTCAAAATACTTGTATTCTCAGGAAACCAGTGAGTCAAGGGAAATCATGCTCAGTGACGGTTGCAGTTTATTTTCGAATGAACCAAACAATATTAATTTTTGGAAATGTAATATCTCAAACAATGTATGACATGTAAACACTACTGGTTGTACTATGTTGATGAATGGTGACGAATGTTGTTTTGTTTCATATATATTCAATGTTATGGTATTCAATTGAGTCACGACAGCCCCCGGACGATTCCGCCGTCTGGTTCGGGGGTGTGACAGGTTGGTATCAGAGCTTTGTTTATAGTGAACTAGCATGTCGAGCCATACATTGATATGCAACTATAAACCAAAAAGAGGGACTAACATAACTCTGAACAAAACAAATAAATAAAATACACTTGCCTGCATTAGGAGTAAGGACCTAACACTGAATCAAACACCATAATACTGGTATCTCGGTTAATTCGGGACTGTTCTTAGCGATACCAAGGAGTGAATGTAGCCTGATCAACTACATTCTCTCCAAGGTAAAACTAACACATGTCTTGATGAGATCGGAATAGCCAGGGAACCTAAAAATTTTACCCTATATCACCCAAAAAGAGAATATTTGCTTAGTCTGTGTAATAGTCATAGTACCCTAGGAATAATGTAGCATAATTACGTACTCGCGCAGACAGCATGGCTGGTTTTCATCACCCTGGAGACCCCTACTTCCCTAATCAGGGAAACAACGGGTGGCTAGAGGAGGAGGAGGAGCCCGAGGAGGAGCAGCAGGGTATCCAGTTTCATCAGGCCTTAGTAGCTCACGGGATGCTGGTGGATGAACCGGGAGAGAATCCAGGAGAAGCACACGACGTCGAACCCGACGAATATGTAGACACTGACTACGAAATTGGAGAGCTCGACGATGACGACGAAGACGGCCGGGTCGGGGACCAGGACCCCATCCCGCCATGCGAGGACGAGGCACAACCAGATCACCCTACCCCACCAGTGAACCCCCCCAAGAGAGAACCGTTCCCTCGAAGCTGAGATCGCTGCACTGCGACAACAGCTGTATGCTATGGAGGCTCGGGCAGTGCAAGCAGAGCATGAGAGGGATGAGGTTATAGGAGACATGGCAGAGATGGCGCAGCTACTGGCACAACATTTCGGCATATGACTTCGGCACCACCTCCTGACGCAGCTCATCGCGGTTAGGGATAGACCTATCGTAGTAGGATATTAGTAACTATGTTATGTACTCCGGCTCTATGTTTAAGTGACTACACTACTCATGGAGCCGTTATGCTGTCGGATTAGCATTACTTATGTATGCTCCTACGAGCAAATTTTCTTGTACGAAATGCGGATAATATTAATAAACTTTTGTGTGTTTTGCTAAATTATTCTCAGTTGCTATGAGTTGAGACATTATGATTGCATGCTTGATGATAGTAATGCTTAGGATCGTACCCTACACCTAGTTAATAGGATCATAACCTCACCAAAACCACGTACACTCAACATCTTTCCGTTTCATGACAGAAAGATGCCTCGCCCAGCTACTCGCGGAAATCCCGAACCAACCCCGCCGGAAGTTGACTCCACTGCTTTCCAGGCAGCCGTGTCTGCTGCGGTCACAGCAGCTATGGCACAACTTCACCGAGGGAACAACGGAGGAGGTAACGGACAAGGATCCGGAAGTTCGAACAACGGGACGAACCAAGGACTCACTAAAACGTGCACCTACAAGGATTTTGCGAACGCTAAACCCCGAACTTTCAACGGTACCGGAGGAGTGATCGCCCTGAAGCGATGGATCGAGAAGGTAGAGTCGGTATTCGAGATATGCGAGTGCCCCGAGCAGATGAAAGTGAAGTTCGCGGCCTGCACTTTTGTGGACCAAGCACTCACTTGGTGGAATGGTCATGTGGAAGCTATGACACTCCCTGTCGCCAACTCTATTCCCTGGGCAGAGATGAAAGAGATGTTGACGGCTGAGTACTGCCCCCGAGGCGAAATACAGAAGATGGAGCAGGAACTATGGAATCTCACGGTGCAGAATGGGAACATCGATGCTTACATATCGAGATTCAGCGAACTATCTCTGTTGTGCCCGGGTATGATCACATCAGAGGGGAAGAAGATTGAACGATTCATTTGGGGATTGACATCCCCCATTCAAGGGAATGTGATAGCTGCGAACCCTGAAACTTTTGACAGTGCGAAGAGATTGGCAAAGAGGCTATATGATCATAACCACAAAAAGGGCGAGAAACCGGTAGAGACTGAGAAGAAGAAGGAGAGCGATGGTAAGAAAGGATGGAACAACAAGAGGAAGGGGCGTCAAGGTCCCGAGACCTCTAAAAAGCAGCAAATGGTGGCAGTTCACGCTGTCACTGCGCCGGTACCAGTCACATCACATGCTCCAGCCTCAGCTGCTTCAAATACTTCAAGACCCTATTTCGGCACTCATCCCAAATGCAACAAGTGCGGTTTCCATCACCAAGGAGAATGTAGGGAGTTCCATTGCACCAGTTGCAACCGAAGGGGACACACTGCAAAGTTCTGCAGGACTTATCCTTCTCAGAACCAGAGTCAGGGAAACAACCAGAACAACAACAACAATCACCGCAATACCAACAACGCCAATGCCGGCGGCAACAACACAGGGCCTAGCCGCACCTGTTTCGGGTGTGGAAGGACGGGACATTTCCGTCGAGATTGCCCTAACAACAACAACAACTCCGGAAACAGAGGAACAGGAAGAATGCTGACTATGGGTCAGAGTGATGCAGTTCAAGATCCCGCAGTTGTGACCGGTACGTTTCTCCTAAACCACACTTATGCATGCATCTTATTTGATACCGGAGCGGAGCGAAGTTTCGTAAGCGAGAAGTTTAAACATTTATTAAAACAACAACCCCAAAAGCTAAATGAAACCTATACGGTGGAGATGGCCAATGGGAAGACCGAATCCACTAGGGAAATCTACACTGGATGTACCCTAACCCTTAACCAGCACGTCTTTCGAATAGATCTAATGCCAGTATCAATTAGGAGTTTTGATGTGATTATCGGCATGGATTGGTTAAGCCCCCACCATGCTGAGATTATGTGCCACGAGAAGGCCGTTCGCCTTCGTCTCCCGAATCACGAAACCCTAGTAATTTACGGAGACAAACCTAGCACGAATCTTCGTCTTATCTCGTGCATCAAGGCACAAAAACATCTGCGAAAGAACAACTTAGCGTTCTTGGCCCACATAGTGGACAAGACAAAAGAAGAAACTAACATCCAAGACATTCCGGTAGCGTGTGAATTTCCGGACGTGTTTCCCGAAGATCTTCCAGGAGTACCCCCAGAGAGACAGGTTGAGTTCCGAATCGACCTCGTTCCAGGAGCAACTCCCCTCGCTAAATCACCATATCGACTGGCTCCTGCTGAAATGCAGGAATTGTCCAGCCAACTCAGTGAGCTTCTGGACAAGGGATTTATCCGACCTAGCTACTCGCCATGGGGAGCTCCGGTGCTCTTTGTCAAAAAGAAGGACGGATCCTTCAGAATGTGCATCGATTACAGAGAGTTGAATAAACTCACTGTCAAAAACCGCTACCCACTCCCGCGAATCGATGATCTATTCGACCAGCTCCAAGGAGCTAGCTACTTTTCTAAAATAGACTTACGGTCCGGATACCACCAACTCAAGGTCCGAGAAGAAGATATTCCTAAAACCGCTTTCCGAACCCGCTATGGACATTATGAATTCGTCGTAATGCCCTTCGGTCTAACAAATGCACCTGCCGCATTTATGGACCTAATGAACCGAATCTGTCGACCGTTCTTGGACAACTTCGTCATTGTGTTTATCGATGACATCCTCGTCTATTCTCGAAGCAAAGAGGAGCATGGCCAACATCTTCGACAAGTCCTAGAAACGCTGCGATCGGAAAAGCTTTACGCCAAACTCTCCAAGTGCGAGTTCTGGCTTCGGAGTGTGAATTTCTTAGGCCACGTAGTTAGCCAAGACGGAATTCATGTGGATCCCTCCAAGGTCAAAGCTGTGGAAGGATGGACAACTCCGACGACGCCCACGGAAATTCGTCAGTTCTTAGGCCTAGCAGGCTACTATAGAAGATTTATCCAAAACTTCTCAAAAATCGCCAAGCCACTTACCTTGCTTACGCAAAAGAGTGTGCCATTCAAGTGGACAGACCGACAAGAGATTGCGTTTCGAACCTTGAAGCAAGCTCTTTGCAGCGCTCCTGTACTATCTCTACCTGAAGGAACGGAAGATTTTGTAGTATACTGTGACGCGTCAAATCAAGGCTTAGGTTGCGTTCTCATGCAACGAGGAAGAGTAATAGCATATGCGTCCCGTCAACTGAAGACGCACGAAGTAAATTACACAACCCATGACCTAGAACTGGGAGCTGTGGTCTTCGCCCTAAAAATTTGGAGGCACTACCTGTACGGTACAAAGTGCACCATCTTTACGGACCACAAGAGCCTCCAACACATCTTGAATCAGAAGGAGCTGAACATGAGACAACGAAGATGGGTGGAATTGTTAAACGACTACGAATGCGAGATCAAGTACCATCCAGGCAAGGCCAACGTGGTAGCTGACGCATTAAGTCGGAAGGAATACACAAATCGCCGTACGAAAACGCACTCGATAACCATTCAGTCTCATCTGACCGTTCAAATTGCATCAGCCCAGGCAGAGGCCATGAGAGCGGAAAATAGAACTAGCGAGGCATTACGCGGAATGGAGAAGAACCTGGAAGTCAAAGAGAATGGGGTATACTACTTCATGAACCGTATTTGGGTTCCAAAAATCGGAGGATTCAGAGAGACCGTCATGAAGGAAGCCCACAAGACACGATACTCCATTCATCCTGGTTCGGACAAGATGTATTTGGACATTAAGCAGCACTATTGGTGGCCTAACATGAAGGCGGAAATCGCAACTTATGTTAGTAAGTGCCTTACGTGTGCCAAAGTAAAAGTGGAATACCAGAAACCTTCTGGACTGTTACAGCAACCGGCAATTCCCGAGTGGAAATGGGAAGGGATTTCTATGGATTTCGTGACCAAGCTGCCCAAGACGTCGGACGGATTAGACACCATATGGGTAATAATCGACCGACTGACAAAATCTGCCCATTTCCTGCCAATCAAAGAGTCCTACAAGATGGAGAGGCTGACGCGTTTATACCTACGAGAGATTGTAAGACTTCATGGAGTGCCAAAATCCATCATTTCGGATAGGGACAGTAGATTCACGTCACGCTTTTGGCAGTCGCTCCACAAGGCAATGGGAACTCATCTTGATATGAGCACCGCGTATCACCCACAAACGGACGGTCAAAGCGAACGAACCATTCAGACGCTTGAAGACATGCTTCGTGCTTGTGTGATAGACTTCGGAAAGTCTTGGGATACCCACCTACCGTTGATCGAGTTTTCATATAACAATAGTTATCATTCGAGCATTAAGGTGGCCCCTTTCGAAGCACTGTACGGGCGTAAATGTAGATCACCGTTATGTTGGGCTGAAGTAGGTGACACCCAGCTAGCAAGAACACATACGTCGGATAGGGCAATGACAGGACCGGAAATCATTCGCGAGACCACAGAAAAGATTGTTCAGATCAAAGCTCGATTACAGGCATCGCGTGACCGGCAAAAGAGCTACGCTGATAAACGGCGAAAGCCCTTAGAATTCCAGGTCGGTGATCGAGTATTGTTGAAGGTCTCACCCTGGAAAGGAGTTATACGTTTCGGAAAACGAGGAAAGTTAAACCCGCGATACATTGGACCTTTCGAAATCGTCGCCCGAATAGGTCCGGTAGCCTACAGACTACAACTACCCCCGGAGCTAAACGGTGTGCACCCCGTGTTTCATGTTTCTAATCTGAAAAAGTGCCTATCAGATGAAACTCTTGTCATTCCTCTTGACGAAATCGAAATCAATGAGAATCTCCTGTTCGTCGAAGAACCAATCGAAATCATGGACAGGGAGGTGAAGCGTACTAAGCAGAGTCGCATCCCGATCGTGAAGGTACGGTGGAACGCAAAGCGTGGGCCAGAATTCACGTGGGAACGCGAAGACCAAATGAAGCAGAAGTACCCTCACCTATTCTAGTTTTTCTCAAATCTAGCTTTCAAACAGAATTTCGGGACGAAATTCCCTCTAACGGGGGGATGATGTCACAACTGTAAATTTTAAGCTATGTAATCTATACATTCAAGTTAATGTGAATCAAAAACTTCAATCAAATACAACATGCTAGGAGTACAAATAGTCATCAAACAATTGGAGACCCTAGAAGTTCTTATTAAGTCTAATTTAGGCTAGAACTTCTTTATTGGATCCAAATGGACCAATAAGCTTCCAATTGGACTATCATGGGTTTAGGACCCTAATTGGGCTCTAATTGGACCCACATTCGTCTATTTCAATATTTTGGGCTAGGTAGAACCTAGAAGGAAATAAAACACAAGTTTTGATCCATAATTAAACCTAACCTAGCTTAATAAAGCACAAAAATCACAATTTTATTTTATAAGTCCAATAAATACCCTAATTAACACTAATGTTGGGCTTAGGAGCAAAAAGCCCAAAAACCTTTTTTTTCCTTCCCATTTTCGGCCCAAAAGAAAAGCCCAAGAAGAAGGGTTGACTATTTGCTTGCCACCTCATTATTACCCAACATGTCTCCATGCATCTTAGTCCATATCTCCATGCAAATCACTTCAAAAGTCATTTCTTCTTCTCTCCTCTCTCACTCTCGGCCAAGCATCATCACACACACCAAAATATCTCAACTTTCTCTCTAGAACACTCAAAGAACTCTCCTTCCCTCCCCTCTCCAAAGATCTCGAAATTTAGGGGCTTTCCAAGAGGATTTTGCAAGTAAATCATCACCTAAGGTAAGATTATGCATAGATCTATGATTTAAATTCTTTTGTTATCAAAAGTCTCTTCCTAATCCATGTAAAAACCGTGATCTTGCACTCTAGAAACCCCATAATCTCGAAAAGTTCTTCAAGGAGTGCAAGGGCCAAAAATCACTTCATTTCTTCCAATTTTTCTTCAAGAACCGAAACTACCCACTCAAGGTGAGATTCATACCCCTATTTTCTGTTTTTAAGAGTTTTTGTGGGGGGGGAATACAAGTGAAAGTGTAGATCTATATGTATTTGTATGCCTTGTATGATTTCCATGCTTATATGTATGCTTATATGTGTTTTAATGTTGGATCTAGCCATTAAACCCCTCAAAACCGAGATATAACTCATGTTTTATGATATTAGCTTCAAATATGTTACTACATAATAAGTGATACTAGATAAATAGCTAAGTGGTTAGCAACAATTTTCTTTAAGCTAAAAACACACATCTTGGGCCAAAAATGTGAAAAATACAAAATTAAGGGCCCAAAATGACATTTTACAGATTCTGATAGTTGAAATGTGTTAAAACAGTTTCAATAAAGCTATTTCTGGAATTTTATTCATTTTGAGGATTAAAAACATAAATTTCAAGCCTATTGGGCTAAAAATGAAAATTTCGGCCCAATAAGGCCCATTATGTAAATTTTTCTGTTTTGAAGGGCCAAAACTGTGAAATTCTGTAAAACAGTGGGCTATAAGTGTCCCAAACCCTTTTCAAAGGTTTAAAATGCTTTTTAAATTTAAAAAGGACCAAAGTTGCAAAAATTTTCCATTTTGGGCCAAAATTGTCAAAATTGCGAAAAGATGAGCTAAACCCGAGAAAAACTGCATTTTCAGGGACTTAAACTGTTTCTTTGAAAAATATGCTGGAAAATATTAATTTCAATAATTTTTGGTGTTAAAATGTCAAGAAAAATAGTTTAAGGATCAAACCGGGAAATATTTAAATAAAAGGGTTAAAAATGTAAATTTTACAAATAATGAGGGGCTGAAAACAGAAATATTTCAAGGCTGATTCATTATGTACAATGTGATCAAATAATGACACCTCAACTATCAACGAAATACAACTCATTACAATACCAAAAGTCGTTGTTAAACGAATTGGCTCGGTCTCGAGCCAATGGAAACCTACAACTACTAACTCTTTGATACATACAAATAACGATTGGTAATACACATACATACGAGTGTGCACAGACGTCTACGCACCATCTTCGGGCCCCAAAAGTGTAAAATCTTGTTTGTTGGGCCTAGCTAGCCCAATGACCTGATCTTAAGGCCCGAAGACATTTTTTTTCTACGAAGTGTTTAGTCTTACCGACTTGGCACAACGTAGGGTGACTTTCAATGGCTTGTACCATTGGACCCCAAGGGCCATGGTATTGCTAGAAAAGTCTACACATTTTACGAGGCGGGTCGGGGACCCCTCGCACACATTTTTCCCCAGCCGGTTAATAGAGTTATCGGGGTCTTCGTGACCTCTTTCTCTTCGGATGCGGGACCACTCATAGTCCGGGCGATTGGATAACGTGATTAGTACTGACGACGCCTTCGGGAATCGTTGGTATATCTATAAACCGGGCATTTGTGTAATGCGGGTTTGTAGTAAATAATCAATGCTCGAGAACCTTCCAACGTCGCTTGGGACCGATACTACTATTTTTGTAATGGTTTCAACGCAACTCAACGGATTTCAAAAGAACTAGGGGAACATCGGGTTTCCCTAGGGTTTTTATCACATACAGATTTTAAACGCATACAACTTAAATGAACAATTTTTGCAAGTATAGAAACAAACAAGCATACCTATGGATCTTCACAAACGTTTTTGAAAGCTTTTCTTTTCAGAAAATATCGGATTTTCTGGTGGTTTTTCAAACAATATAAACATTCGATTTCAAACACTACTTATGAACTCACCAACATTTCATATGTTGACGTTTTTTCAAAATACTTGTATTCTCAGGAAACCAGTGAGTCAAGGGAAATCATGCTCAGTGACGGTTGCAGTTTATTTTCGAATGAACCAAACAATATTAATTTTTGGAAATGTAATATCTCAAACAATGTATGACATGTAAACACTACTGGTTGTACTATGTTGATGAATGGTGACGAATGTTGTTTTGTTTCATATATATTCAATGTTATGGTATTCAATTGAGTCACGACAGCCCCCGGACGATTCCGCCGTCTGGTTCGGGGGTGTGACAAAGCATAATATTCTCTCCCTTAATTATAGCAAAACAACGTTTCAACCCTTGCGACTTTGCAAAGTATAACTCTTGTTTTCTATAATTAACATTGCTAACTTGCAATACTTGCCATAATAATCATACAAGCACAACTTTTATGCTCCCACTATCATGATGATTATTATCATATAAGCATAACTCTTATGCTCCCACTAGCTTTGACATGTATTCAGAAAACAGCTTAACTTCCAGAAAAACAATTCCTATTGAATTTCATATAAGCATAACCCTTATCCTCGATCAACCTCTTTGAGATATGAGAAGCCCTAATTTCCTTCCTCCTTTATTTAAGCCCTTTTTGGTATTCTTTCAAGTCATTGGAGAAAGAAAGAAGAAGAAGTGAGCTAAGATTCAGCAAGCAAGTCATCATCCTTTGTTTTGGCACTCTTCTAGACCTTTGTAAGTGTTCAAGACTCCATTTTTATCATGATAGGTTGCTAGATCTTGAGTTTTCTCCTTAATTCTTCATGTTCTTGTTGGTTGGAGTGGTGAGATCTCATAAATTTTGCAACTTTATGAATCTTTGGAACATTTAACATGATTGCTGGTTTAGATCTGAAGTTTGGTTGGGTTTTAAGCCATACATGAGATTTCTATGGAAATCCCCTTGTTTTGACTCTTTATGGCTTCAAGACATGCATTGGAAATGCATGTCTATAAAGCACCAACTTTTATGGTGGCTTTTGTAACATTTGCATTTCAGGTATTTTTTCTATTTTGACCTTAACCTAAAACTCTTGCATTTTGGTCCCTGGCCAGTACACTAGGAGTACTTTGGGTGTACCAGGTCGAAATGATGATCGTTGAGGTATCCACGTACGTTGGGCGTACATGGGGTATGCTGAGCGTACGGTTACCTGTGACAAACCCTAATTTTTAGGGGTTTTGCCCTATTTAAACACCTTAAGTTGCTCTTGGACCTTCTTATGATCAGCATCTACCTCTCCAAAACTGAGAATGAAACCATAATTTTCATTTGAGTGTTTAAGCTTGGACGTGACCTGTGGGGGTGCTTTTGGTGATCTTGAAGGAGTAAGAGCTCTTGGAAGTTGCATTGGTGTGATTGGAGCTTGTGGATCTAGAATCATCACTAACTTGAAAGCTTTTGGAGGTATAAAGCTCTTATCTTGATGGTTCATTATGATAGATATAGTTAGGGCTTGTTTTTGTGTATTTTATGGTCCCTTAAGTTATGCTTGGAAGTATGAGCTACTCCATAAGCTAAGGATGGTAGATCTTAGCATTTTTAAGGTTCCTTGTGCATAAAAATGTAATATTGATGTGTTATATCAGACCATGCATAAGTTTGGGATCTTATTATGGGTTTTAATGGTCAAAAAGAAGTATTGGGTCCCATTAAGACATGCAAAGGAGTAAAGTTGCCAACTTTACGTCTTAATACATTATTTAGGGTATGATATGAGAAATGGACTTAGTGGCTTAACCAATTAAGCACTTAATGGTGAGATTGGGTTGTTGTGGAGTACGTTGGGCGTACCCAGATCGTACGCGACATGTACTGGCCAAAGGTGGCATACATCGGGCGTAAGTCTGAGTACGTTGGGCGTACTCGACAACTATTGAATTTCATTGACTTTTGGTGGTTTGGGCTATATTTAGATAATTAGGGTTTGGGGCCTTGTTGGGCCATTAACCTTTCGGACTTTGGGCCTTTTTGGATTTGGGGCCATATTGGGCTTTAGGGTAAACTTTAGGAAATTAGGTCACTATTGGGTTTTTAGTGTCGTTGGGTTGGGTCACACCATGATTTCTGCCTTATTTGATTCTAGTGTATTTAGGATGTGTTGATTGACATACTTTGATTTTCCTGAATGGTTTATAAACGTGTTTGATTGATGGTAATTATTATTATGAAAACGAAATTTTTGGTCTTAAATTTTGGGACGTTACAAGTTGGTATCAGAACCTTGGTTTGAGGGATTCGAGCTTACTAGAGGGTATGTCTTTACTCAGACTAAAGGTTTGGTAGATTTTCATAAAAAGAAACATTTTATAAAAAGAGTTTTCTGATAAAAGAAAGGGGTGTGGTTCATGCAATCCATCAAGCTCAAGTAAGTATTCCCAAAATACCCATACATGTTTTGTGTTATGTTTTGAATTTTGAATCTGTGAATTACATGCTAAATTAGGGATAAGGATCTTCTCAGGATTGCATGATAGGATGTTAGGAGAGATGCTTTATATGCCTATTGTATGAGCTTGTATACTTGCATGCTAGTACCGATCATTCAATGATAGGATGACATGTTTAGGTTATGCTTTTATTCAGATTACGCGATGCTCGAATGTTGCTTGCTTTGTGCTTTTAGGAGTTCCCATTAACATTAACTAACTAGTAAGCGAATATGCTAAGTTGCATATTATTGAGACTAGATAATTTTAGAAGATTAGGTTTTAACTCTATTGCGCAACTCTTGTTTAAGTTCAACCGTTGTAGTGTGAGACCTTTCATTCGAAGAATTATTTGGTGTCGGTGGTATGTAATTGTATTCGTAAGCTAGTTAGAGGGTGTTAGGTGGAGTTCCTTTTGCAGCTGATGGCGGAGAGTGGTATGGTGGTAGCCCTAGGAAAACCTAGTAGGCGATTCGGTGCTTGTCTTGTTGAAGGTTGTTTGAATTGATAAGGGGGTGACTTGGAGGATTCGGGGCGATACTTAAGGAAAGTACGGATAGATGTGGAAGGTAGTATGGGCCTGTACTACTGGAAGCAGAGGATCCGTACTCGAGTCAAGGAAAGTTACGATGATACCAGGAAGCTTGTAGAATGTGGGATTCTTTGAGTACGTTTTGATCGTTTATATGGCTTACTTTTAGTATGGTAGTCACTCAAGGAGGTTCTGGTAACGTCTCTGGTGTCGGTGATGGTTCGTGTTCAGGCTCTGGGGTCGCACTTATGGATGATAAGATGCGTGAGTTCATTTCATCAGAGATTACCCATAGTATTCTTGAGCAGACTCCGGTGATCTTTAGTACGGTCAAGGAGGGTATTATGGAGATTATGGATGAACGCTTGGGGCGCTTTTCGTTCTGAGATGGTGGATGGGAGCTCGCAATTTAACCTTTTGTGAGTTCTGGGCATGTGGAACCCTGGAGTTCTTTGGGAAGAAGGACCCGATTGCGAGCATGCGTTGGTTAGCAGACACCGAGAACGCCTTCCGATCTAGCCTCTATCTTGAGGAGGCAAAGGTCAGACTTGCATCCTATCTTTTGAAAGACATAGCTCGAGACTGGTGGGAGGATATTGGACATGGCTTGGGAGGAGAGGCGGTTGATTCGATGACTTGGGAGGATTTTATGACGAGGTTTTGGGCTGATTTTGCACCTACGATTGAGGTCCAACAGTTGGCGTAGGAGTTTCAGGACCCTCGCCAGACTACTGAGACGGTGGCGGAAATCACTGTTATGTTCTGTGAGAGGGCGTTATTATTTATGCAGTATGTGGCAAACGAGGAGATGAAGAAGGTGAGATACCACGAGATGTTGAGGAGCGATATCTGGCAATTTGTGAACTGATCTAGTTGCATGACACACATTGGTCAATGGAATAACCTGATTTTAAGGTCAATTGTACAGTTTTCACTTTGAACACACATTGGACAAGAAATTTCACTGACCACTTTGGTCGTTTTGTAAAAATCATGACTAAATCCAGGAAGCTCCATTTTTAATGAGGTTTTTCCCTAAGTGTTAATATTTATGTTTAGTTTCAGTGATAAATTGGGATTGTTCTGATTCCATTCCTAAGTTAGATGGAATTGACATTTCTTGCAGGTTGATCCAGAAAAATATTGTTTTCATTAGTCGTTTTGTAAAATGCATAATTAAATCTAGAAAAATCTAAATTGCATAAACTCAAAGGTTGAGTTTAGATAGAAGGGTCTAGTTGGTCAAATAATTTTTGAATGGAAGGATTGTCATCACTTCTAGGGTGTTGATGACCATTTTTATAATTGGTCCAGTAAGGGGCATTTCTTATAATCAACTTGTAAAATCCTTAGAGTTTAATAGAAAACTAACTAGAGAATTTGTCGTAGATTATGAAAAGCTAAGGAACTGTATTATAAGAAGTAATATCAACCTTTCATGGGTTTGGTGGTTAAGTGAGGTTTAATGTCCCATAAAACCAATTGCTACAACGATAATAAAAGTGAATAAGAAGTATATTATGAAGTATCAATAGGTATTATGTATGATATGAGCTAAGTAAGGATTATTAATGTGATTGTAGGTGTCATAAGAGTTGGAAACCAATCCTAGATACTTATGTGGCTTTATTATACGTAACTGCTTCGGGTGAGTCTTCTCATTATACTCATGGGTCGAATGCACCAATGCCGACCCATTGGATTGTGCTATTTGTCTTTGTGACTTTTGCATGTATGACTGGGTTGAAATATACCCTAGGGTTGGGCCCAATGATGTGTATTGGGTTGAAATATACCCCATGGTTGGTCCCAATGATGTGTATTGGGTTGAAATATACCCCATTATTAGGCCTAATGATGTGTATTGGGTTGAAATATACCCCATGGTTGGGACCATTGATGTGTATTGGGTTGAAACATAACCTACGGTTGGGCTCACTGATATGTTTGCTATGTGGTATTTTGGGGAACTCATTAAGCTTTGTGCTTACGGTTTGATGTTTAAAATGTTTCAGATTTTCTTATATTAAAGGAAGGGCACGACTTAATTGCATCATATCCATTGGAGATTCTACACTTAATAACTTTCACTGTATACTCTGATAAATATTTGAACCAAATGGTTTTATTTAGATCTTTGAAGTTGTAATTGGAACAAAAGTTTTTATTTTTAAATCAAAAATGGGGTTGAAATTATGGATGTTACAAGTGATGGGTTTTAGCCATAAGAACATCATATGTGCTCATTCAAACCCTAATAGCTTTTGGATCTAGTTTGTCTAATGAACATGAAATTGAATATCCAAAGCTATAAACCCTAGATCTAGCATGCAATTAATCATATTAACATAAAATAGGGTTTAAGATATTACCTTGATTGTTATGTAGCAATAACAATCTCAAATCCTCCTTGTAATGACTTTAGAAAGCTTAGAGTCACAAATGTCACTCCTCTAATGGTTCACAAACACCAAGAACAAGAGGATGAAGAGGAGAAGAGAAGGAGGCTACCAAAACGTGTGAAAACCCTAAGGAACATGTCCACCACGTTTTTGGGGCTTAAGGGTCCTTTATATACATGTAGGCTATTAGGGTTTTGAACTAGGAAACCTTAAACTGACTGCTTAAGCCCTAAGCAGCCCATGGACCCTTCTTTAATAAGCCTTGGACGATTTCTAATGGGTATCCCCATAGAATTCGTCCAACCTTATATTATAAGATTATCCATAACCTAATTGCAACTATCTTGTAATTACAATTCCAGTCCCTTAAGTTTAATTAATCTCTTTTAGCCACAAAATAAATTATCAATTAATTTTTGACTAATATTAATTAAACAATATGATTTCTACTTTAATATATTATTCTCATAATATATTAATAAATCATAATAAATCCTTTTTCTCCATAATTCATCCTATCAAGTTGCTTTGGTGAAGACAACCCAAAAGGTCCATGCACCATCGGGTCAAGTACATACCAAAGTAGTTATGGACTTAGACACTAATCCAACAGTCTCCCACTTGGATAAGTCTAACAACTATTATGCGTATGACTTTAGATCCGGATCTGCAATCGTAGCTTTCAAAAGCCGCTGTTAACTCTGATCCTATCAGATATGCGTGTCCTTTAGATAAGGGATCATATATTCCTTCATTCTAGATATCGTATAGATATGAGACATGAACTTAATCATTCTCTCTATACTATTTCCCGACTTCCAATTTATGATGACTGACAACAGACTACAATTGAACACATCAATTTTAGTCCCGGCTTGGCCAAGCGCTTAGGTGCCATCACTAAATCATCGAGGGGCCCACATGTATCGCTTTTATCCTACTTTGGATAAAAGGAACGGATAAACTTTGATTGAATGCTTGCTTGCACTCACTCACTGAATCACACACAACAATATGTTTTATGACACCAAGTTACTGGTGCGTTTACATATTATCAATGTGCAATTGACTCGCAAGATATAACTCACACATCTCGGTTTCAAGAATATAAGATATTATCGTCTCACCAATCACTCGTGATAAAATCCATGAAGTGATCCAAGTGAGCGTGGGTTTAATCCAATGCTCAAATCATATTCATAAGCACTCATGAACGTTGCAGCAAACATTTGCTTATGTCTAATACACTTTAGACAATCCACACACCAATTCACGACAATCTTCATTCATACCTACTTCCAACATATGAACGACTGTGGTCGGTTCGAATAATTCGATTATTCTTGAAATAATTAATTATTCAGGAAGTCAAAACATGCAAAGTAAAACACAAGAATAATACTAATCCTATATGGTCCCAAACCCTTGAGTATAAATAAAACACCTTTTATTTATCACCATATCGATTACTCATTATTTGTTGTTTCGGGTAATCAACTTCTTACTTGAATTTTTACTACACTTGTCCCATGCTCTTAGCATGCACACAATGTTTACCTATGGTCCTTACTTTGTGAAATAGATCAAATGAACACATTTCCAATCATACTCATTTCACAACTCCCAATCCCTATCACAAGTGTAAGAATATCAAATTCTTGTTACTTATGCTAGATTCTGACATTTTATGCAATGATTCTTTCGTAAAGTCATAGCTCAAAATCATCAAGACTTGGCCAATCTCTATAAGAAACAATTCTATAGATATGATGCCTCTCACTCAAAGTACATTCCTTTGAACATCCTTTCTTGCATAAAAGTTTCTAATCTAGATATAGATTCTCAATATCCAACTCCCAATATGGAAACATTTCCATATTTTCCATATGACAACTCATTCTTAATAGAATCTTATCTATTCATAATAATGTCGATATGGTCCATCCAATACCATACTTCCAACTACTCACAAGCGACCAATCATCAGCGAGCTTTGGATCGTCCTTTGATAGTTGTTTAATTATCTTAGTAAAAACCGATTCTTGTCCTTTTTCCTTCTTAATGCACTAGACATTTGGAAAATTTTAGAATGGTCGAATATTATTGCATTTGCAATCGATCCTTTACCCGAAGCGTATAGGAAACGATGCATAATGTCTTACATAAAGATCTGATACTTTATCAATCTTTTGACATAATATTTTGTGTCACATTCTCACAATTTGATTTATGAAGAGGGATGCCATAATCATAATCGAAATTTTGAGAACGCACTATGTATCATTGACTGAATTTGTTAACATTCCACAACCTAAGCCTTTCGATTTGAAATGAAGCATACTATTCTCTCCCTTAATTATAGCAAAATAACTATTCAACCCTTAAAACTTTGCAAAGTATGACTCTTGTTTTCTATAATTAATATTGCTAATTTGCAATACTTGCCTTAATAATCATACAATCATAACATTTATGCTCCCACTATCACGATGATTATTATAAACATAACATTTATGCTCCCACTAGCTTTGACATGTATTCAGAAACAGCTTAACTTTAAGAAAAAAAACAATACTTGTTGAATTTCTTAAGTTCATGTTTCTAATACCTAATGCTTTGATAATCCTTTATCTAAGCTTATACACCTTTTCCTTAGATAGCTCATATGTGTGTCTAAACAATTTAGACTAATTGTCAAATCTCACAATTCGAATCATGGAAAGGGATACCGTAACCATAATCGAATTTAAGAAAGCAATTTTCACAATCACTATCTTCTTACAATCTCTCTTAGTGAAAGCATTTCCTCACAGTCATTTTCATGAAGGAGGGAATCTTACAATCTCTCTTAGTGAAAGCATTTGTCAAAACCAAACTTTGCGACAAATCTAAACTCATATGGACCGAACTTTCTCAATCTTGATTTCTTGCCTTATGGTAACACGAGTGCCCACCATGTCTTCCAAGCAGTTAAGCAACTCATCCTTTCCTATCAATGTACTTTTCATTGATCAAGGTGCTTGCCTTTTATGCGTTTAATTGAGAACTCATAGAACTCACATGCATAATTAACTCAATTGGGACGGCATAAAAACAAGATAGTGTCAACACGATAGGTTGTGAACTTCAAGTCGTGTGCTAGTGATGATCGATAAGGTTTATTCTTGATTAGTTCATGAACTTTTCAAGACCATTAAGACTCCCACCGACTCCTTGACATATAAGATTCTCTTGTCAATAAACATATCTCGACAAACAAATATTCAAGAGTTAGTGTAGCTTTTATCAAGACAAAACACTTCACAAAATTGGTCCTAGTTGGTATTTGTCTTATCCATGACATCACAACTTTCCATATTTGGTGAATGTTATAAACCTTCTTAAGACTTGTCACTCAATGTCACAATCTTAACTCTAAGACTTGTTTTTGGAACGAAGTATGATTGGCTTCTTGATTTAACCATTTCTTCAATTCTTGATTCCTCTTATTAGACATACAATTGTACTAAGACTCACTTAGAGGATCAATTGAGATATGGTTCTTAATCATTAAGACCTATCATAAAACATAATAAAAGGTACTCTCCCTTCTTCTTAGAATAGAGAAACTTTTATCTTTCTGCCTACTTGATTCTTCTTATTCGTTCTGCTATTGATTTAAACTCTTTCAATCAATTCAGAATTGCACTTAATCTTATAAGTATAATCATATTTACTAAACCTTTAGTAAATCATGACGAATATCTTTGTTACTATTGTGGTGGACTTGATAAACACACAAATTTATGTACTCGATCTCCTAGTCCTTCACTTGACACTTTGTTAACGAATTAGTCTAATTTCCAAATATGAAATTTCTCATTCATCATGCAACCAAGTTGCATGATTCCAAGTTTCTGTCCAATTGAAACTTGGGTGATGAGAAACTCTCCCTATTTGGTAAATTCTCGACATTTCCACATAATTAAGAATCAAATCCATTATTACTAATAATAGAAACATTCAAAACATCAATTTTTCATACACGCCATCGCAAGGATAAATAAATAATATAAAATCAAAATTTTATTTTATTGCGGAAAAATTTGTCCTTACAATGCAATTCTTTGAAAAACTATGCTAATACATATTTCTTAGCAATCTTATTCTAACTCCAAGTAGTAGTTCAAGAATCTAATCTTCAAGTAATGTGATCGAAATCCATTTCTTCACGATTAGATTCCGCTCACTTCTTCCCTTAAGTTTCCTCTCTTTTCTTTGATTCTACAAAACATCAAATGTAATATTATCACATCATGTATTAAGAATCTAGAATAGGAACTTAAAAGAGTTAGTTAATGGAATTTACCTAAAGCAGAGCCATACGGTTTGACTCTCCCATCTCTTAGATCTCTTAGGTAAATTGGGCAGCTTCGTCTCCAATGCCCCTCTCTTTGGCAATAAAAGCAAATTGACTCTTTTGGAATAGCACATGGAACTACTTCAGACTTTGCCTTTCTCTAATGATCAAACTTTTCGATCATGGCATGCCTTTCGTTTCCATTGCCTATATCCATTCAAGTTTGGGAGTTTGATTTACCAGACAAATTTGCTCGATCAACTCGCCAAATCATTTCTGATTCAGCAGCTATAAGCAAATAGGTCAAATCAATGAGGGTCATGTCATGATCCATCATATAGTACTCTCTAACGAACTCACTATATGATTCAGGAAGCTACTGAAGAATCCAGTCAATAGCCAACTTACCTGAAATATCGACACCCAACATCCTTAACCTTTCAATGTGTGACTTCATCTCTAAGATGTGTACACACACAGGTTTCCCATGTTTACTTGCCAAAAGGGCTTGAGTGAGCTCGAACTTTTCAAGCCTTCGAACTTGTGGGTTAGGGAGAATAATTGGAGGAGGTGGAGGAAGTGAAGCATGATCTCTTGTTCCTCGATCGAATCGTGGAATATCATCTTCATGTGGAAAGCTTGTTCCACGGGACTTGGGAATACCATAGTTGTCATACTTTGACATCTACAAAACGGGAGAAACTTAATTCAAGTTAATTGATTGATTGAGTCCTTAATAAATCACCCAAATGAGATATTAAGGCTAGGACCCAAAACAATACGCTACAACCTGGAAAAGGGATGTCGTAATCTAGTTGCAGAATATTTAAAGGTAGGTAAATGACGATTTACCAATTTTCACCATGAAAAACGAAAAGGAAATTTAAGTTTTAAATCTATGAAAACTCCTAGATCCTTTGAGATTCATTGAAATTTTCAATGGCATGTTTAAATCTCGATATGCCCTTCTCGTTGGTGACTGGAATACCGAAGATCACAAAGCGGGTGTGAATAACCTTGCAAACTTACATGGTGTCTCCACATGTTACAGTCACCTATTCGATGTGCCGGTTAACCACACACGCTCCACCGAACTATGACAAACATTGAGTCACCCTCTGCTACCTTTGCTTAGAACCATTTAGTGTGTCGGTTAACCACACACGCTCCACTAACGTCTTCGCAAGGGCACAAAGTGTAATTTCATGGGATTGCATCAATTTTACTTTTGCCTAAAGTAACTAGGATTGGGAATTTGCAAAAGTGTTTAGTTACTTTATATAAATTCATTATACTTATTAATGAAGAGAGGATTGCCCTATCCTACCCGTTCGGCTAACGACCCTCCACTAATCAAGGAAGCAGTGGGTAAGAGTGGATACCCATTAAACGGCTATTTTATAGGCCATAACCTTATAACCCCCCCCCCCCCTTATAGATCGGCTTTGTGAATGAGACCAACTAACGGTAAGAGTAGCATTTTAGTTATACATATATAATATTAAACTTTTAATGTTATACATAGTATAAGGGTGTATTTTACACTTTTAAAATACTAGGTGGTTTAAATTATACTTTTAATTAACCAAAATCATTATGGATTTATTAACTCTCTTTTAATTATACACTTAATTAATTTAATAAAACCATAAGGGTTTAATTTGAACTTTTCAAAATTAGGGTTTTGGAATTTAGACTTTCAAAATTAACTGTTAATCAACAATTTAAATTCCAAAACTTGAGGGCAAGTTTTGAAACTTTTCAAAACAAATAGGTTTTAATCTCACTTAAAATTTTCGAATTTAAGACATTTAAATTAAAATTTTAAATATTAAAACTCTTGATTTAATAATTATCTTGAATTAGACTATTAATTTTAAATATTAAATCATTAGGGATTATCTAAATCATGAGGATAATTACCATTTATACATTTAAGATATCCTAATCCCTTAAACTTCTACATAGATTTCGAAAATAAGGGATGAGATATCCCAAAATCTTTAATTACCATATTTAACTATTGAAGGATAATTACAAGATATGGGATTATCCAAATCCCTAAAATATAGGATCTTATCTTGGGGAAGGAGGCTAATCTCGAAATCTAAGGGTTTGCAAACCCTAGATCTCGAAATCTTGGACTAATGGAAAGGATTCATAAAACCTTTTCATGATATTTTCGCAAATTAGGGTTAGGAAACCCTAATCTCGAAATCTATAGCCTCCTAGGGTTTATTGGCAATAAACCCTAATTTGTCAAGTTCATAAAATTGAATAAACTAATTGAAAACAATTTAACTAATGGCTCTGATACCACTGATAGGTTTTATACAAACAATCCTATGTGTGCATGCAACCCTAGAACTGGATCTATGTTTTCACTATTAGATACACAACATTATGAACACATAATAAAACCCTAATGAGTCATACTATTTTCGAAATTCACCAAGAAGATTAGATTACATACCTCTTGTTGTTATATTGCAATAACAACTCAAATCCTCCTTGTAATGGCTTTAGAAAGCTTAGAGTCACAAGTGCCACTCCTCTAATGGATCACAAACACCAAGAGCAAGAGGATGAAGAATGATAAGAGAGGAGGCACCCAAAAACATGTGGAAACCCTAAGGAAACTCTTAGCCACGTTTTTGGTGCTCTAGGGATCCTTAAATAGTGAGGCTATTAGGGTTATCTAACAAGGAAACCCTAATTTGACTGCTTAATCCCTAAGCAACCCATGGACTCCCTCCTTAGAGGCATAGGACGATTTCTAATGGGTTTTCCCATAGAATTCGTCCACCCTCTAATATGGAGTCCATTAGCCCAATATTCAACTATCATACAATTGACAGTTCTAGTCCCTTAAGATTAATTAATGTCTTTTTGCCACAAAATTAATTCTTAATTAATTATTGACTAATATTAATTAAACAATATGATTTCTCCTTTAATATATCATTCTCATAATATATTAATAAATCATAATTAATCCTCTCTCTTAATAATTCATCCTATCAAGTTGCTTTGGTGAAGGCAACCCAAAAGGACCATGCACCATCGGGTCAAGTACATACCAAAATAGTTATGGACTTAGACACAAATCCAACAACTTTTTCCTCCACATCGATAACCATTGGATGTGTCAGATCTGCACCTTCACCCTTTCACCTCGATTCGTCAATTTCTGAAAAAACACCCAACAAACATCACAACTGCCACCCTAGATCCATTGTTGCCGCTAGCATTCCAACGAACTCAAACTAGAAAAGGAAGTTCAGAAAACCTAGACCCATTAAACCCATCTTCTCTGCCACCATGGATTTTTTCTGAAGAACAGGAACATAAACAAAGGGTCATAAACCCTACCCATCTCCAGGTTCCGGCTAAGGCAATTTGACCTGCTTCTCTAGTGACAGTGAGTGGTGGCTCTAGAGTTTCTTGATTTTGGGCTCGATGAGAATTTGGAACACCAACACCATAAACTGATGTGTGTGAGAGAGAGAGAGAAAGAAAGTAAGAGAAAGAGGCACATGATGAAATAACGTCGATGGTTCTTCACCAGAAGTTGCCGGCAGTGCTTCATTGGAAGAGTCGCCTGTGGTGATTTTGTGGAATAACGATATAAATGGAAGGGGTCGATTGATAGCTGTTAACTATGTTAGAGCTGACTGGATTAGAAGCTGACTGGGTTAGAAGTTCTGACTGTGTCCACGCTTGATTGATTTTATGCTGTTTGATTACATATCTGACTGATTGTGATGAATGATAAAAAAATGACCATATTACCCTTATGTTGTGCTAGATAAAATAATTATACAAATACAATCTGTCAAATCGTATTAATCCATCCCTCAAAATTTTCACACCATCCCACCCTACACCTGTTGCAAAGTGATTATAACAGTTAAAACAAATAATTTTTTGGTTAATAACCTTTAAAAAATAAGAGAAAAACGCCACATAAATGGATGTAAGTTTGAATCAAGTGGTACTAATGTTGTTGAACCGGTGAAAATAAAATAATACTTAAAAAAAACTTATATAAAAACTAACAATTTTAACATCCTCAAGTATATATTTGTAAAGAGTCCAAAAGGTGTCTAATTATCACAAATTGCAACATCATTTAAGCTCATCTATACATAACTTAAAAATCTAATCAACCACACTACACTGTTAATATCAATAACTTAAAAATCTAATCAACCACACTACACTGTTAATATCAATCACCGTTAAAATAAATTATAGATAAAATTCTAAATTTGATAATATCAATCACCGTTAAATAAATAATAGATAAAATTCTAAATTTGAAGGAACAAAGCTGGATGCCACTCTTTGTTTGCAATAACTCTAAAAAAATCCAACAAAACCATAATCAATCCACAATTAAGATGTGTTGAAGCTCTCTTTGTTTGCAATAACTCTAAAAAAATCCAACAAAACCATAATCAATCCACAATTAAGATGTGTTGAAACTCTCTATAGTAGATGATAATATTGTTTTTGGTGCAACAAAAAACATAAATATTAGAAGTAGATCGATCACTCTTTATGTTATATGCTTCCAAAAGAAAGGTACAACTTTCAATGCATGATTTACAAGCCAAAACATATACGTTATGTCAGACAGAAAGGGAGATTTTTCAGCCAAACACATAAAAGTATTCATCTCAACAAAAAAGAAATGTCACTAAATAATTATCTATTTCTTAGCCAAAAACAGAAGGAACAAATGGGGGGAAGAAATCAGCAAACAATTAAGAAAAATTGGAATGAAGAACGCAATCTGGAACGAGAAGGAAGAAAGGATGAAATTTTACCTGTTGATGGAAGTCGCTTCTTCTATTGCTTCGTCGAGGGGATAAAATCGGGGGGAGAAGGATGAAATCAGAAGTGCGGCCGAGAAAAATTAATAGGGCGATATGGGTAGAGTTTTTTTTGTTCCCGGTCAAGCAAATGGAAAGGAAGGACCAAGTCTGGTGAAATTGTTGGATCGAGTCCATATATTGGACCGAGTCCC
Source organism: Lactuca serriola (assembly GCF_051521515.1). Lineage (NCBI taxonomy): Eukaryota > Viridiplantae > Streptophyta > Magnoliopsida > Asterales > Asteraceae > Lactuca > Lactuca serriola. The sequence goes on from NC_136411.1 coordinate 2,941,225, forward strand.
TTCCTCTATAATTCTTATCAAACATGCCAATTGGTTTTTTTTAGACTCAGTCTCTCTTTGGACCCAGTTAGACACCATATCAATCCACCCCGAAGTCTGGAGTAGGAACGAATTTGAAAGGAGTAGGAGGTTTCTTAATGTTAATAAAGTGTTTATTTGATTTTTTTATTATATTATAATTATAATAATAAATAAGAATTATAAAATTTATAATAAGGTTAATATGGTAATTTTATGTCTGATAAGAACCGAACGTGCAACAAAATTACATTTTAGGAACCGTCCGAATTAAAAAAAAAAAAATTAGGGATCAAACATACATTATCCAAAACCATAGGGACCATGTAATTTACTCATTAGATTTTTCAATGGATCCTTTTAATTAAGGGATATCTCCAGAAAAGTCCCGATATTTTGGGCAAATTTTTAATAAAGTTTATTTTTTGAATAAAAAAGTCCTGACTTTTTCACCTTTTGAATAGAAAAGCCCAAGAAACCGGCTAATTTATTCACTTTAGCCCTTGTTGACCTGTTCAGCAGGTTATGGGACCAAATTGTTAATTTTTCGAAAATAACAGGATTTTTTTGCAGATTTCGTCAAAATTCTTATATAATGTATAAATATATTTTTTTACATATCTATATCAAATTTTACATATTTGTGTATTTATTATGTTGTTATATGTATATATTTACGTATTTTTATGTATTTTAAATGTATAAACGTATTTTTTTTTACTTATTTATATGTATTTTAAACATTTTTACATATTTTTTTTTATGTATTTTTATGTATAATTTTTTTATGTATTATGTATTTATATGTATTATGTATTTTTACGTTATGTATTTTTTAAGATTTTTATATAGATGTTTATGTATTTTAAATGTATAAACGTATTTTTTACGTATTTACATCTATTTTTTAATATTTTACATATTTTTTTTATGTATTACGTATTTATGTATTCTCTTAAGTGTTTTATATAGATGTTTTTGTATATTTATGTATTTTAAATGTATAGACATATTTATATGTATTTTTTTAACTATTTCACATATTTTTTGTGTTTTTTTATGTATTAATGTATTTATATGTATTTTTGCGTATTTATGTATTCTTTTAGTTTTCTTATATGAATTTTTATGTATTTTTATGTATATTAAATGTTTAATTGTATTATTTTTACATGCTTATATATTTTTTACGTAAAAATAATACACTTTAACATTTAATGTACATAAAAATACATAAACATCTATATAAGAAAACTAAAAAAAATACATAAATACGCAAAAATATATATAAATACATAATACATAAAAAACACATAAAAACACACAAAAAAAATATATGTAAAGTACTTAAAAATACATATAAATACGTAAAACAATACGTTTATGCATTTAAAATACATAAATATACAAAAACATCTATATAAAAAACTTTAAAAATATATATAAATACATAATACATAAAAGATATGTAAAATACTTAAAAATAGATATAAATACGTAAAAAATACGTTTATACACTTAAAATATATAAACATCTATATACAAAGCTTTAAAAAATACATAAATACGTAAAAATATATAAAAATACATATAAATACATAATATACAAAAAATAACACATAAAAATACATAAAAATATGTAAAATGGTTAAACATACATATAAATAAGTAAAAAAAATATATGTTTATACATTTAAAATACATAAAAATACGTAAATATATACTTATAAAAATATAAAAAATACATAAATACATACATATATATATATATATATATATATATATATATATATATATATATATATATAATATGTTTATACATTATATAAAAATTTTGACGAAATCTGCAAAAAAAAAATCCCTTTATTTTCGAAAAATTAACAATTAGGTCCCATTAGCAGCTGAACAGGTTAAAAAGGACTAAAGTGAATAAATTAGCTAGTTTCTTGGGCTTTTCTGTTCAAAAGGTGAAAAAGTCAGAACTTTTTTATTCAGAAAATAAAATTTAGGACTTTATTAAAACATTGCCCAGAATATCGGGACTTTTCTGGAGATATCCTTTACTTAATAATTACATGGTTAAAATAAACATAACGACAATCTAATCCACACTCATAGTTGAGATATTGGTCCTACTAAGTTTTCATAATTGTCTGAATTATGCAAACATCCTCAAAACATAACGAGATTAACTAAAAATCTTACTCACTACGTACTGTCAATAATCTTAATCATATTGGGATCTCTATACCTTTGAGTAATTCAAGTTTTTAGAGAATCGAAAAATCGAAACTAAGAAAAACACTACATTACATATACTATAAAAGCCTAAGTATATACCAAACAATAAATATATATATATATATATATATATATATATATATATATATATATATATATATATATATATATATAAAAGATATGGATCTTATTGTTTACATGGATTGAAATTTAATTTCATTTTATATATAACTTGCTCTACAATCTAAAAAACAATATATATATATATATATATATATATATATATATATATATATATATATATATATATATATATATATATATACACACACACACTAGGTGAATACCCGCGCAAAGTGTCGGCGACAATTATTACTGTTTCGATGAATGATTTTTTTTATTTAGAAAATGATATTTGACTGTTTCAACGAAGGCAAATTTTCTGAATGATATGTTAGAAAAAATTTCATATCCAACCTTTGAGCAAACATCATGCCCACATTAAAAAAGAAAAAATAATAATTGATGTTTTATTCCTTAAATATTTTCGTTGATTATTCTTTTACCATAATTAGTTTTTTGTTCATAAAAAGATGAGTAGTTTGTGCATGACAAATTTGTATATTAAGTTGTTAAGTATGTATTTCTTACATTTCAAGAAAAGTTAAATATGTTTTATAATATATATATATATATATATATATATATATATATATATATATATATATATATATATATGTGTGTGTGTGTGTGTGTGTGTGTGTGTGTAGGAATAAGTTCAAATGAAGACAATAAATAAAATGAGGACATGAAGATATTACTTTTATGTTATTATTCTGCCATAAATTTTATATATACTATCTTATGTCTTTATTCGGTAATAAATATATGAATAATAATATTTTAATATTAACATTATAACTTACTACAAATAAATATATGAATAATCATAAGACAAATATTCATATTAGAATTACAACAATAGAACATATATATAAAATTCTTAACATAATAATAACATAAAAGTAATATCTTCACGTCCTCATTTTATTTACTGTCTTCATTTGAACTAAACAAAAATGCAAAAATGGTCCCTGTGGTTTGTCATTTTTTGTGGATATGATCCAAACCTTTTAAAAATTGGATTTCTGGTCCTTATCGAGAGGTTTGTTTGTGGAACAAGTCCCTGGGGTTAACTTCCGTTTGTTTGTGGCTGTTAAACCCCTCACGTGCATTGCACACGAGGGCATAAATGTCTTTTTACTTGAGGGACCATTTTTACAATTCCTGAAATAAACCCACTTGTTACCATCTTAGCGCCATATTACACACAAAATCACAAAATATTTAGTTATCTCTTCCACTTCCATCTTCTTCGTCATTCTTTTTGAACGCAAAAACCCTAATCAAGATTTGGTCCAAGGTGTTTACTTGTTTTTTCTTTTCAACTGTAAATGGTGTTCGCAATGTGGGCGATTAGGCCAAGAGGCGAGACGTATGACATTACAAATGAATATGGTTAGTTTCACTTATCCTCTGTTTACGAAATTTTGTTGGGTTTCTTGATGACCTGAAGAACAGAGCCATAAATACAAACATCTGATAATTTCTTAGTTAATGTTTTTTGTATCTTGTAGAGCGTGTACCAACAATGTTCACCATAAAGCTACACCATGGTGGAAATTTTACGAAGCTTCCAAACACGGAATATGTTAAAGGTGAAGTGCGGTATATCGATTTAGTAGACATTGATGACTTCTCGGTTCATGAACTTGACGCAATGATGCTAGAGCTAGGTTACTCTATACCCCCGGTAATATATTACCATTTTAGGATTCCTCATGAAGACTTGGATTTTGGTCTTAGAGCTTTATGGAATGATAATGATGTCTTGAATTTGGCTCAATATATTGGAGATAACAAGGTCATTGAAGTGTATACAGAACATGGACAAACTAATTTGTTGACCTATTTTATGTCTCCAAAAGGAAAGAAAAACGTTATTATTAAGGAGCTCTGTAATGGTGATCTTCCAAAAGAAGCAAATGTACCTCAAGTACCAGCAAAGGATAAAACCCCTATAATAGATGAAGCTAATGATCAAACACAGTTGGCAGGGTATATGTCCTTGATACTCTTTGACAGAGTCCCTACACAAATTTCACCACAGTATAGAAGAAATGGAAGGGTGAACTCAATAGTTGGTCAAACTTCTTGTGCCAAAAAGCTTTGTTTAGTTGAATTGGATGATGTAATATAAGATCGAGGTGGTGATCATGCTAAATTGGATGATGTTGTACAAGATCAAGGTGGTGAGAATCTTAAATTAGATGATATGGTACAAGATCAAGCTGGTGAGCATGCTAACATGGATGATGTGGTACAAGATCAAGATGTTGAGCATGCTAACATGGATGATGTGGTACAAGATCAAGGTGGTGACCATGAAAACTTTGATTATGATGACTTTCATTATGAGAACTTTCTCATGATCACTTTGATCCTTTTGATGGAGAACATTATCAACCACCAGAAGATGAGAATGTTGAAGACCATCAGTCTGAACATGAAAAGTCTGCTGACAGTGATGATCTTGGGCAAAAATCAGAAGAACAGTATGATGAACTTGTTGATGACAAAAACAATGTATCAGAAGTGGAGGTGGATATGACTGACTTTAACCTCAATCTTGATAAGGATGATGGTTGTGTTCAAATGGATGGGTTTCATAATGGGGTTGGGACAACTGATGAACATGAGGACATAGAAGTCATTGACAATGATAGATGGGATTCTTTAGATGAAGGTGTTGGATTAGTGTCTAAGTCCATAACTATTTTGTTATGTACTTGACCCGATGGTGCATGGTCCTTTTGAGTTGCCTTCACCAAAGCAACTTGATAGGATGAATTATGGAGAGAAAGGATTAAATATGATTTATTAATATATTATGGGAATAATATATTAAAGGAGAAATCATATTGTTTAATTAATATTAGTCAATAATTAATTGGTAATTAGTTTCGTGACTAAAAGAGATTAATTAAACTTAAGGGACTGGAATTGTAATTATAAGATAATTGCAATTTGGGCCATGGATTGCCTAATATTAAGGAGTGGACGAATTCTATGGGGAAACCCAAGAAGAAATCGTCCAAGGCCTTAAGGAAAGGGATCCATGGGTTGCTTAGGGCTTAAGCATCCAAATTAGGGTTTCCTTGTTAGATAACCCTAATAGCCTCCTATATATATAGATCCCTTACGACCTAAAAACGTGGCTAAGCTTTATTCTAGGGTTTCACACGTTTTTTGGGCAGCCTCCATCCTCTCTCCTCTTCATCCTCTTGCTTATGGTGTTTGTGAACCATTAGAGGAGTGACATTTGTGACTCTAAGCTTTCTAAGGTCAATACAAGGAGGAATTGTGATTGTTATTGCTACATAACAATCAAGGTAACATCTTAAACCCATTCTTATGTTAATATGATTACTTTTATGCTAGAATTAGGGTTTATAGTCTTGGATAACTTGCATGTACAATAGAGAAACCTAGATCCAAGCATTAGGGTTTGTATGAGCACATAGGATGTTCTTAGGACCAAAACCCATCAGTGGTATCAGAGCCTAGATTGGTTTCTATTGTATTGATGCTTTGTATGTTAAAAAAAATTTGATTTTTGGGTTTCTGGGGGCTGAACTCGCCGAGTTTTTTAGATGAACTCGCCGAGTTCATGCTAACTCGACGAGTCCATGCCTGACTCGGCGAGTCAGCTGGTCAGATGGAGGGAAAACCGGGATTTCTTGTTGTTTTTGCTTAAGGATAGTTACCTTATCATATTAGCTCAATATAAATCCGATTTTATGATATATTTGACTATATTCTTGATCTAATTGAAGATATTTATCAATTAATAAAATATTTGTTTCCTTATGTGATAATTGATTAATTATTTTGATTAAATTGGTAAATTGTTTTGCAAGAAATCATTAAATAAATCAAATATGGATAATTATGTGATTAAATGTTAATTTAGATTATTTGTTATTTGATACTTGTGCTTTGAAAAGTTTCATATTTTCCCCTTTAGGTTTTATAGTTTAAATTTGAACCCAAAAGTTTTGTTGTTTTGAAATTTAAATAGTTAAAACCCTAATGTTTTGAAATGTCTCAAAACCTGCCCTCAAGTTTTGGAATTTAAAAGTGGATTAAAAGTTTAATTAGGAATGTTAAATTCTAAAACCCTAGTATTGTTTTGAAAAGTTCAAATCACACCCTTATGGTTTTATTAATTAATTAAGGTGTATAATTAAAAGAGGTTTAATAAATCCATAAAAGTTTAGGTTTACAATTTAAGTGTATTAAAAGTATAATTGTTAAATTAGACCTCCTAGTATTTTAAAAGTAAAATACACCCTATACTTTATATAACATTAAAAGTTTAACATTATATATATATATATATATATATATATATATATATATATATATATATATATGAGTAAAAGTCAGTCTTACCGTTAGTAGGCCTCATTCACGAAGCTGGTCTATAAGGGGTGTTTAAGGAAATTGCCTATAAAATGGCGATTGAATGGGTATCCACTCTTACCCACCGCACTCTTGACTAGTGGATGGTCGTTAGCCGAACAGGTAGGATGGGACAAAACCTTCCATTATAAGTATAATGAAGTATAAAAGTAACTAAATGTTTTACAAATTCCCAATCTTAGTGGAGCGTGTATGGTTTACCGGCACACTAAATGGTTCTAAGCAAAGGTAGCAAAGGTTGAGTCAATGTTTGTCATAGTTCGGTGGAGCGTGTGTGGTTTACCGGCACATCGAATAGGTGACTGTAACATGTGAGGGCACCATTTAAGTTTGCATGGTTATTCACACCCGCTTTGTGATCCTCGGCATCCCAGTCACAAACAAGAGGGGCATATCGAGATTTAAACACGCCATTGAAATGTTCAATGAATCTCATAGGATCTAGGATTTTTCATAGATTTAAAACTTAAATTTCTTTTTCGTTTTTCATGGTGGAAATTAGTGAATCGTCATTCACTTACCTTCAAATGTTCTGCAATTTGGGTTACGGCATCCCTCTCCCGAGTTGTAGAATATTGTGTTGGGTCCTAGCTCTAGTATCTCATTTGGGTGATTTACTAAGGACTCAATCAATCAACTAACTTGAATTCGTTTTCTCTCGTTTTATAGATGTCAAAGTTCGACAACTATGGTCTTCCTAAATCCTGTGGAACAAGCTTTCCACATGAAGATGATATTCCACGATTCGATCGAGGAACAAGAAATCATGCTACACTTCCTCCACCTCCTCCAATTATTCTCCCTAACCCACAAGTTCAAGGGCTTGAAAAGTTCAAGATCACTCAAGCCCTTTTGGCAAGTAAACATAAAGAAGGAAAGTCGGTGTGTGCACACGTCCTAGGGTTGAAATCACACATTGATAGGTCAAGAATGTTGGGATCCGTTGTCGGTGAGGAGATGGTTGTTGATTGGGTTCTTTAGTGACTTCCTAAGTCGTATAGTGAGTTCATAAGAGAGTACTATATGATGAACCACGACGTGATCCTTATAGATCTCACCTATATGCTTATTGCTGTTGAATCAGCAATGGTTTGGCGCAATAGAAAAGCAAAGTTGATTGGTGAATCTGCCTTCAAGACCTCTATGGATATAGACAATGGCAACGAAAGACTTGCTATGATCAAAAATTTTGATCATTAGAGAAAGGCAATGTCTGAAGTAGTTCCATATCCTGTTCCAAAAGAGTCAATCTGCTTTTATTGCCAAGAGAAGGGGCATTGGAGACGAAGCTGCCCTATTTACCTAAGAGATCTAAGAGATGGGAGAGTCAAAATGTATGGCTCTACTTTAGGTAAAATCCATTGACTAACTTTTTTAAGCTTCTATTCTAGATTCTTAATACATAATGTGATAAGATTACAATTGATGTTTTGTAGGATCGAAAAAAAGAAAAGGAAGCTTAAGGGAAGAAGTGAGCAGAATCTAACCATGAAGGAATGGATTTCGATCGCATTACTTGAAGATTAGATTCTTGAGCTACTACTTAGAGTTGTAATAAGATTGCTAAGAAAGATGTATTAGCATAGTTTTTCAATGAATTGCAAGGACAAATTTTTCCACAATAAAATAAATTTTGATTTATCCTTGCAATGGCATGCATGAAAATTGATGTTTGAGAGTTTCTAATATTAGCAATAATGGATTTGATTCTTAATCATGTCGTTTGTGGAAATGTCGAGAATTTACCAAATAGGGAGAGTTTCTCATCGCCCAAGTTTCAATTGGACAGAAACTTGGAATCATGCAACTTGGTTGCACGATGAATGAGAAATTTCATATTTGAAAATTAGACTAATTCATTGACAAAGTGTCAAGTGAAGGACTAGGAGATCGAGTACACAAAGTTGCGTGCTGATCAAATCCACCATAAGAGTAACAAAGATATTCGTCATGATTTACTAAAGGTTTAGTAAATATGATTATACTTATAAGATTAAGTGTAATTCTAAATTGATTGAAAAAGTTTAAATCAATAGCAGAACGAATAAGAAGAATCAAGTAGGCAGAAAGATAAAAGTTTCTCCATTCTAAGAAGAAGGGAGAGTACCTTTTATGCTTTAAGATAGGTCTTAATGATTAAGAACCATATCTCAATTGATCCTCTAAGTGAGTCTTAGTACAATTGCATGTCTAAGAAGAGGAATCAAGAATTGAAGAAATGGTTAAATGAAGAAGTCAATCATACTTCGTTCCAAAACAAGTCTTAGAGTTAAGATTCCAAAATTGAGTGATAAGTATTAAGAAAGTTTATAACATCCATCAAATGTGGAAAGTTGTGATGTCTTGGATAAGACAAAGACCAACTAGGACCAATTTATGAAGTGTTTTGATAAAAACTACACTAACTCTTGAATATTTGTTTATCAAGAAATGTTTATTGACAAGAGAATCTTATATGTCAAGGAGTCAGTGGGAGCCTTAATGGTCTTGAAAGGTTTCAAGAACAAATCAAATAAACCTTATCGATCATCACTAGCACACGAGTTGAGGTTTACAACATATCGTGTTGACATTGTTTTGTTTCTGTGCTGTTCCAATTGAGTTAATTATGCATGTGAGTTCTATGAGTTTTCATTTTGAACGCATAAAAGGCAAGGCACCTTAATCAATGAAAGGTACATTGATAGGAAAGGGTGAGCTGCTTAACTACTTGGAAGACATGGTGGGCAGCTGTGCTACCATAAGGCAAGAAATCGAGATTAAGAAAGTTCGATCCATATGAGTTTGAATTTGTCGTAAACTTTGGTTTTAACAAATTCACATGGATAGGAACACATACACCATTTAAATCTAAGTGTCATAAGATTTCCTCCTTCATGAAAATGATTGTGAGGAAATACTTTCACTAAGAAAGATTTTAAGAAGATAGTGATTGTAAAATTGCATTCTCGAATTCGATTATGGTTACGGTATCCCTTTCCATAATTTGAATTGTGAGGTTTGGCAATTAGTCTTAATTGTTTAGACACACATATGAACTATCTAAGGAAAAGGTGTATAAGTTCAAAAAGTGTTGATAAAAGGTTATCAAAGCATTAAGTATTAGAAACATGGACTTAAGAAATTCAATAGGTATTGTTTTTCTGAAAGTTAAGATGTTTATGAATACATGTCGAAGCTAGTGGGAGCATAAGTATTATTTTTATAATAATCATCCTGATAGTGGGAGCATAAATGTTATGATTGTATGATTATTAAGGCATGTATTGCAAGTTGGCAATATTAATTATAGAAAACAAGAGTTATACCTTGCAAAGTCATAAGGGTTGTAAAGTTGTTTTGCTATAATTAAGGGAGAGAATATTATGCTTCATTTCAAATCTAAAGGCTTAGGTTGTGGAATGTTAATAAATTTAGTCAAAGGTACATAGTGTCTTCTTAAAATTTCGATTATGATTACGACATTCCTCTTCACAATTCGAATTTTGAGAACATAGCAAATAAAACATTATGGCAGAAGATTGATAAAGTATCAAATCTTTATGTAAGACATTATGCATCGTGTCCCATACGCTTCGGGTATAGGATCGATTGCAAATGTTATAATATTTGACCATTCTAAAATTTTCCAAATGTCTAGCGCATTTAGAGGGAAAAGGGACTAAAATCGGTTTTGACTAAAAAAGGACAATCCAAAGTTCGACGAGGATTGGTTGCTTGTGAGTAGTTGGAAGCATGGTATTGAATGTACCATATCGACATTATTGTGAATAGAAAAGATTCTATTAAGAATGAGTTGTCATATGGAAAATATGGAAATGTTTTCATATTGGATGGACCATATCAACATTATTATGAATAGATAAGATTCTATTAAGAATAAGTTGTCATATGGAAAATATGGAAATGTATCCATATTAGAAATTGAATATTAAAAAATTTATGACTAGATTAGAAACATTTATGCAAAAGGATGTTCAAAGGAATGTACTTTGAGTGAGAGACATCATATCTAAGGAATTGTCTTGTAACAATCTCCGATAGAAGACTTTGTAATATCATTGGCAATAGTCTTTGTGACTTTGGTGCAGTGACATTACGAAAGGATAAGTTTCATAGAATGTTAGAATCTAGCATATTCTTTAAGTAGCAAGAATTTGATATTCTTACATTTATGAAAAAGGATTAGGAGTTGTGAAATGAGAATGATTGGAAATGTGTTCAATTTGATCTATTTCACAAAGTAAGAACCATAGGTAAACATTGTGTGCATGCTAAGAGCATGGGACAAGTGTAATAATTCAAGTAAGAAGTTGATTACCCGAAACAACAAATAATGAGTAATCGATATGGTGATAACTAAAAGGTGTTTTATTTATGCTCAAAGGTTTGAGGCCATATGGGATTAGTATTATTCTTGTGTTTCACTTTGCATGTTTTGACTTCCTGAATAATTTAATTGGTTAAGAACATTCAAATTATTCGAACGGGCCACAGTCGTTCATATGTTGGAAGTAGGTATGAATGAAGATTGTCGTGAATTGGTGTGTGGATTGTCTAAAGAGCATTAGACATAAGCAAATGTTTGTTGCAATGTTCATGAGTGCTTATGAATATGAATTTGAGCATTGGATTAAACCCACGCTCATTTGGATCACTCCATGAATTGTATCACGAGTGATTGGTGAGACGATAACATCTTATATTCTTGAAACCGAGATGTGTGAGTTGTATCTTGCAAATCGGTTGCACATTGATAATATGTAAACGCACCAGTAACTTGGTGTTATAAAACATATTGTTGTGTGTGATTTGGTGAGTGAGTGCAAGCGAGCATTGAGTCAAATTTTATCCGTTCGTTTTACCCAAAGTAGGATAAAAGCGATATCTTTGGGCCCCTCGATGATTTAGTGATGACAAACGTAAATGTTCGGCCGGGCTAGGGCTAATTTGATTTGTTCCATTAGTCAGTCGTCATAAATCGGAAGTCGAGAAATAGTACAAAGAGAATGATTAGAAATCATGTCTCATACGATATCTAGAATGGAGGAATATATGATCCCTTATCTAAAGGACACACGTATCTGATAGGATCAGAGTTAACAGCGGCTTTGGAAAGCTACGATTGCAGATCAGGATCTGAAGTCATACGCATAATAGTTATTAGACTTATCCTAGTGGGAGACTGTTGGATTAGTGTCTAAGTCCATAACTATTTTGGTATGTACTTGACCCGATGGTGCATGGTCCTTTTGGGTTGCCTTCACCAAAGCAACTTGATAGGATGAATTATGGAGAGAAAGGATTAAATATGATTTATTAATATATTATGGGAATAATATATTAAAGGAGAAATCATATTGTTTAATTAATATTAGTCAATAATTAATTGGTAATTAGTTTTGTGACTAAAAGAGATTAATTAAACTTAAGGGACTGGAATTGTAATTATAAGATAATTGCAATTTGGGCCATGGATTGCCTAATATTAAGGAGTGGACGAATTCTATGGGGAAACCCAAGAAGAAATCGTCCAAAGCCTTAAGGAAAGGGATCCATGGGTTGCTTAGGGCTTAAACATCCAAATTAGGGTTTCCTTGTTAGATAACCCTAATAGCCTCCTATATATATAGATCCCTTACGACCTAAAAACATGGCTAAGCTTTATTCTAGGGTTTCACACGTTTTTTGGGCAGCCTCCATCCTCTCTCCTCTTCATCCTCTTGCTTATGGTGTTTGTGAACCATTAGAGGAGTGACATTTGTGACTCTAAGCTTTCTAAGGTCAATACAAGGAGGAATTGTGATTGTTATTGCTACATAACAATCAAGGTAACATCTTAAACCCATTCTTATGTTAATATGATTACTTGTATGCTAGAATTAGGGTTTATAGTCTTGGATAACTTGCATGTACAATAGAGAAACCTAGATCCAAGCATTAGGGTTTGTATGAGCACATAAGATGTTCTTAGTACCAAAACCCATCAGAAGGGTCAGAAGATGAAAGGAAAAGAAGATGTGCTCTTAATAATTTGGCTAAGGAGAAAAGATGCAGTCTTGGCAATGTCCATAAGGCCATTTTTTATGTTGGGCAAAAGTTTAAATCAAAGAAAGATTTGAAAGAAAAAATTGACATGCACGCATTAGAAACTAGGAGGAATTTATATTATAAAAAGAATGACAAGCTTAGACTTCGGGAATTGTGTAGAGGTGTAGTCCCTGTCATGAATTCAAGTGGGGTGGTAGGCCTTAATACCAAAAATAAAAGCAAGGGCAAAGAGGTAAATTCAGAAAAAGTAAACTGTAGTTGGTTCCTTCATGCTTCTAGGTCAAACACAAAATCTCCCCGGTTTGTAAGGACGTTAAATGACAACCATACTTGCCTTCAAAGTAGGAAGATTAGAGCTTGCACTGCTACTTTTATCTCCAAGCGAATCATGGACCAAATCGACATGAATCCAGGGATTCCTCTTCGAGCATTGCAGGAACAACTTCAAAAGGACTTCGAGGTTGGTGTTTCTATTGACAAAGTATTCAGGGCCAAGGCTATTGCAACTAAGATCGTGGAGGGTGACTATACAAAACAATATGAGATCTAGAGGGACTATGTCCTTGAATTGCAAGGAACCAATGTTGACACAACTGTCAAGATTGATGTTTACAGTGAACAAAACCCATCAAACCCAACGAGGAGGTTTAAAAGAATCTAAATTTGCTTAGGTCCCCTGAAAAAAGGTTTTAAGGCTGGCCTCAGGGATCTTTTGGGTTTCAATGGTGCGCATATGAAAGGACCATTTCTTGGGCAGGTTCTAACAGCAGTTGGGTTGGAATCTAACAATGGTATTTACCCCCTTGCTTATGCCATTGTTGAGAAAAAGAACAAAAGTAGTTAGATATGGTTCTTGCAATGTTTAGGAGAAGACTCGGATCTTGGTTCAAACTCTAACTTTACTTTTATCACAGATTGACAAAAGGTATCTCTTTCTAACTTGTATTATTAATTACTTATTATTATATAAACTAAATACTTAATTTTTGTTATTGTTTTAGGGTTTAATACCAACAATAGCCCAACTATTCCCATGTGCTGAGCACAGGTATTGTCTTAGGCACATACATCAGAACATGAGAGTGAAATGGAAATTGAAAGAGTACAAGGATCATTTATGGAGATGTGCAACTGCAACCATTGTATCTAAATTTGAACATTGCATGAGAGAATTTAGTGACTATGACAAGGAGGCATGTGAATGGCTTAGAAAGATTCCTCCAAAACATTGGGAAAAAAGCTATTTTATAGGTACATAACTTACCATAAATTACTATATGTTCAATGTGCACTTGTACTTCAAACAATATGTTATTTTTTTAACAGGCAGAGCAATCTCTGATATATTGTTAAACAACCTTTGTGAGGTATTTAACAGCAAGATAATAGAGGGAAGATATAAGCCTATCATAGGTTGTTTGGAGTATATTAGACAATACTTGATGAAGAGAATCTGTAATGTTATGAAGGTGATGGACAAGGAAAAAGGGCCTTTAATACCCACTGCAACAACCATATTGGATGTAAACAAGTCTCATGCATCACATTACATTGCTAGGTGGAATGGGGGTGAGAAATACCAAGTCACTAGGGCATGGCAAGATCAACATGTTGTAGATGTTAGGAACAACACATGTACTTGCAGGAAGTGGGAGCTAATAGGCATCCCCTGTAAACATGCCATTGCAACCCTTTATGAAATGACCAAGAACCCAGAAGATGTTGGTGACATTTATAGGTGGGTCAATAAGGTATACTGGTTGGATACATGGAAGAATGCATATTCCTATAAGGTAGAGCCCATAAAAGGAAGAATAATGTGGCCTAAAAGTTTGTGTCCCACCATACTTATCCCTCCAATACATCATAAGCAACCAGGTAGGCCTACAAAGAAGAGGAAGAAAAGTGAGGATGAAAAATTGAGTCAGAGTCAAAGAGGGAGTCAAAGTTAGAGTGGTACTCATGGTGTAAGTCAGGAAGAAGGTTGTAAAGTGGGTCCTGATGGAGTTCAAAAATTAACAAGGAAATATGTCAGTGTAACATGTGCAAAATGCAAAAACAAAGGTCACATCTCAAGGACATGCAAAGGTCAAGGAGGTGGAAGTTAGGTGGAAGTTGAAGATCAAGATTGTGTTTGTTTTGGCAGATGTTATTTGCTACTTTTGGAAGTGTTTTGATGTTAAAAAAACTTATGACTTATGTTTATTTTGGTTTTCATTAGTATGATAAGTATTAGAACATATATATATATATATATATATATATATATATATATATATATATATATATATGGTTGCATATTTTGGGATAATGTAATTGCACTATATGCTTGTAATTGCAGCCTTGGTTATTATGGTTTTTGGCTATTGTTGTGTATTATGTAATTACAGTCAATTATTCACATTAACCTTTCTTTCACCTTACAAAAAACTACAAAGAACCTTACAAACAACATAAGCAATTCCATAAAATTCATATTTATATCAGGAAGTCAGTTATTATATAAACAACTTACTTTGACCTTACAAACAACTACAAAGAACCTAGGTCAAAGTACCAAAAATATTAATCCACCCAAAAACCACACTTTTATCGATCTTCAACAAAAAAACCCCACCCCATTGCCCTATTACCTAAACCTAAACTGACCTTATGAACAAAATCACAAAAAACACCCAACTAGCCAACAACAGAATATTTAGAGTTGTGCACCAAGCTTGCATTCGGTTCATATTTCTCAATAGTCCAGGAATAATGACTTTAGACCTTTCACACATGGGGGGATCAACCCATCCGATGAAGCGACAAGCAGAATTCTTCAAAAAAAGGAAAATAACAAATGCTATTTGATTACAAAGCAAAATGGGTGCAAACGAATTTCTTTACCTTTTGAGGGAAAGCATAGAAACGTCTGTCTGGGTTCTTCCGTGTCCATGAGCATTTAACAACAACAAACTTACCACAAAAACAGAGAACCATCGTGTGATTAACTGACAAGACGACCTTTAACAAAGATAGATGAGAGAAGGAAGAACAACTTGAAAGTTGCAGAACAACGTTTGGGGAAGAACTTGAACATTGGGGAAGTCTTTATATATTATTTCAGGAATTGTAAAAATGGTCCCTCAAGTAAAAAGACATTTATGCCCTCGTGTGCAATGCACGTGAGGGGTTTAACAGCCACAAACAAACGGAAGTTAACCCCAAGGACTTGTTCCACAAACAAACCTCTCAATAAGGACCAGAAATCCAATTTTTAAAAGGTTTGGACAATATCCACAAAAAATGACAAATCACAGGGACCATTTTTGCATTTTTGTCTTTGAACTATATATATATATATATATATATATATATATATATATATATATATATATATATATATATATATATATATATATATATATATATATATATATATATATATATATATAGACAAAACTGTAGAATTGGTCCCTGTGGTATTCGAAAAAATATGGATAAGGTCCAAAAAGTTTTTAACTTACATGGAAGGTCCAAAATTAAGGTTTTTTTAGTGATTTTGGTCCCTCATATACTTGAAAGGTCAATTTTACCCTTTTTATTTCTTTTTTGTATTTTGTTAATTATCTTAGTATTTAAAAAATTAAAAAATAAAAAAATAAATCTCACCCCACCCTGACCCTCTCCACCAGTACTCTCTCTCTCTCTCTCTCTCTCTCTCTCTCTCTCTCTCTCATCGTGTAACTCATAGAGAACTTCCGATTCTCTCTATATCTTCAAAACTCATCTCCTCAAGAACACACAATCACAAAATCATATATACACATAAAGAAAATTAAACACACAGTGAAAAAAACCAATCGTTCCAAACAAATCGTCATTCCCATCTTTTATCTCTATGTTCCTCGATCCCCTTCCACAATCCCCTTTGCTTCAAGAAATTGAAGGCATTAAATCGAAGCATTTCAGGAAATCGAAGTTTTTAAAGCATATGAAATTAAAACCCAGTCCCCTTTGTTATGTTTCTTGGTTTGATTTCTAAAAAAGAAAAAAAACCTTACCGGAGAAATCGAGAAGAATATATTAGAGAGGGAGATAAAGACAGTGGTGGTGAACATGATATTTAAAAATAGAAGATGTGATGGAGATGAACCAATGATGAACTGATGAAATCCGAATTTATAGATGCTGAAATCTCGATTTACTGGAAAAGCCCCACCTTTAAGAACCAAACTTTTGTTCTTCTTCAGAGAGAAAACACAAACACCCTACCTTTGAATCTAGGGATTCACTGGTTCATTGGATGTCGAAAATGCTTGTAGTCATGGATTGAATCGATCATTACAAAATATTGTCCAGATGAGAGATGAGGACAGATCGGAGAGGGTATGATCCAACTTCAGATTCCAAGGAGTTGTGGCATTCAAGGGGAAATCAGATGAGTCCAAACCATATTTCTTGAAAAAGGGATTGTTTTGGGATGGAAAGCTCGAGGATGAGCGAAGGTCTCATTTTCAGACGGTCGTGTTGGATTGCCAACCAGACATGGCGGCGGTGATGGGTGAAGATGGTGTCATGACCGTTGTTTTAAAGGATTGTGGTGGTGTCATTGGGTTGTGGGATGAGTATACGAAGGGGGAGGAAGATTTTGAGTCGTGATGGATGCCATGAGAGAGAGAGAGAGAGAGAGAGAGAGAGAGAGAGAGAGAGAGAGAGAGAGAGAGAGAGAGAGAGAGAGAGAGAGAGAGAGAGAGAGAGAGAGAGAGAGAGAGAACATGTGGAATGATGGGTGGGCCAACATAATTCTTTTTTTTCATTAATATTTACAAATTAAAAAATATAAAAAAAAATACAAAAGGAAATTAAAAGGACATAACGGTCAATTCAAGTGTTCCATGGATCAAAACTAAAAAAAATTTCTTAATTTTAATACCAAAATCACGAAAAAAATCTTGATTTTTGACCTCCTATGCAAGTCAGAAACTTTTTGGACCTTATCCACATTTTTTCGAATACCATAAGGACCAATTTTACAGTTTTGTCGTGTATATATATATATATATATATATATATATATATATATATATATATATATATATATATATAATTGATTTTGTTACCACCGCTATAAAATTAGGCTTAAAATTTTTTTTTTTGCCTATTGCAAGTATGTGATGGCGACAAAAAGGATAAATGCATGAGGTAAGATACTGCCACGTCTCTCCTTTTTGCTTTAAACACACAATCGTTTATACTTTGCTTCTTCTAAACACTCACGGTGTCTATTAATTTAATTCATCATCAACCGTTATATATAAACATATACATGAAACCCAAATCGGAAATCTGAAATCGATCGAAGATCTCTGTCGTTTTATTTGTTTTGTGATTAAAGAGAGAGTCGTAATTATTAATCAATGGCGGATTGGGGACCGGTGGTGATTGCGGTGGTGCTGTTTGTGTTGTTATCGCCGGGACTTTTGTTGCAGATACCGGGGAAAAACAGAGTGGTGGAGTTCGGGAATATGCAGACAAGTGGACTCTCGATACTTGTTCATACTATCATCTATTTCGGTCTCGTTACCATTTTCCTTATCGCCATCGGCGTTCACATCTACACCGGTTAATTACCTTTTAGGCTTTAGCTTTGGCTATCCTATCTATCTATCTATCTCTATCTGCAAACACACATACATATATGGTTGGTTTCGTTGTTTCTTTGGTTCTTTCGTTTTTTATTTGTTTTTGAATATTTATGTACGAATTATATATGTTTGAATTGGTGGTTGATCATTTCATTTAATTAAAGAGTATGATTGTGCAAGGAGAGGAAGTGTTTGTAGTTTGTAATAATTAATGTAGGTGAAATTGGTAAATGTGAATTGAACTACAGTTGCTGATATTATCTTTCAAGTTTTCGTTATTTTTGGCTTCTCCACGCATTTATGGACTGATGTGGATTTGCGTTGAATCACAAATATGTTTCGTGGTTGTTTCCGTTTTAATTATTTGTAATTAATGGATTTTACCAAATCTTATAAGCGAATTCATTGTAATTTATTGTTTGTTAAACAAAAAAATAATTTATTTTTCCATAAAAATAATTAAGTTTATACAGAAATTTGGTTTTGACAATACGCTATTTTTTTGTCTGAAATTTAAAACTTTGTGTATCAGTTTGTTACAATTTTGATCATCTAACCGGTCAATCGGATTGTCTAATGATATGACATGATAATATGTTGGTTATGATGATGTGACATGACAGAACTAAAAAAATCTCTAATGGTTAATTCATACTATAACTTAATGTTATTTTCACCTCATCATCTATTATTTTTTACCTCTAAATAAATGACTTTTCCAATGGTTAAACTTATTTTAATAGTTTTTTTTCTATAAATTTAATTAATTTATCTTCATTTCTCTAAAATGTTTTATAGAACATCTAATTTAATTAATCTTTTTTTTAAACACAAATCATATCTTAATATGAAAATATAAAATACAACTACATCAAGTCTACAGAAACATTGATAATATTTTAAATTAGTTATAAAATAACATATCTTTCAAATGAAAGGGGTTTAAATGTACAAGTAATCATATTATATACCACACAATATATTGAATGGTCAAAATAAAAAGCCAAAAAAATTGTTTGCTATAATGGTTTTAAATGCTCATTTAAAAAAAAGTAAATAGTAATGCACTATAAAAAACCTCCCATTAAAAATGCTCTAACGTATTAAATTTTTTTTAAAAAAAAATAACGAAAAACACTTTATTTTCACTTTTCAATATTAACATAAAATTTTCATATTTTTTCCAATATTGACACTTCATTTTGTTTCAAATCGAATATCATTTTTTTTTCAATTTTGTTTAATTTTTATGGTGTGATACTTTATTTTTGTTCAAATCGAACATCATTTTGTTGTTCCATTTAAAAGTGTATAAATAACTTTTTTTTTACATTTGAAACCATATTTATTCATCTAAAAACCATTTTTGTTGTATAAATACAAGGTTTTTTACATTCAAACCATAAATGTTATGTATAAATATGTATTAATTATATTATAACCATATTTTTCCTCCATTATTTGGTTATGAGGCGTTGCTCTAACATGATGACGGAGTAATATGAAACCACATTTGGGATAATCCAAGAAAAATTAATTTGGATTTCATGTAAAATCTAAATTTTATAAACATAATACCTTGTTTTGTTTGATGATTTCTGAGAGAAGTTTTTTGCATAGTAATTCTAAGTGAAGAAGAAATATATTCGTAAGAACCAAAAATCATAATACAACGAACGATCCCATAGAAAGTAAAGAAACTCCTAGACCGTCGTGTTTCCCAGAGCACATTAGATTATTTGATTGTGCATTCTGCATCTCCAATATCATATTAAAGTATAATTATAATATAAGTAATACATATTTATACATAATATTACGGTTTGAATGTAAAAAAAACATTGTATTCATACAATAACTAAGCGATGACCGGAGTATACATGGGAATATGAAGATCAAATGAACAACAAGTATCCCCACTTGTTTGAAAACACCCCGACTACAAGATAAATTTCAAGACGAAATTCATTTAACAGGGAAAGAAGTGACAACCTGGAAAATATGTCATCAACGGCCATTAGAATTTAACGACAAACAAAATAATGTAATAATACAACCCTATAACCATTCGACATATATGAGTAAATATATTTGTTTTCGTCCTTGATTACGTCAACATTTAGGCTAAAAATATAGTGTGCGAAAAATCGTGTCACTTTGAGAGCAGGCTAACATTTTTAGATTACATAAGTTACCGCAATCTCAAAACTATAAATTTCACAAAAATCCAACTTAGAATGGGTGAGATATGACTTTTGTAGTAAATAAATATCTACCGTATGTAAGAAATTAAAATGACGAAAACTACGAGGAGAATGGTTGACTTTTGGAAAAAGTCACCAACAAGACAATCGTAGTACTACTCAAAGTAGGAATTATGAGACAAAGAACGCCTAAACCGGAGACCGTATGAGAGAGTTATGATTTTTTGTAAAATCATAACGGTAATAAAAATTAGTCGAAAAAAAAAGTTGGAATTAGCCGAAACAACCAAAAGGAAAGTTGTAGTATACGAAGAAACCTACATAGATATATAAGACTCGTTGAAAACGGAGTTCGTATGCGAGAATTAGGGATTTTCAAAGTTTTATTTTTACTGTCGCGCGTGTCCACGCGCAACTTGACACTCGATCCGTCTGGATTCAAGGTGACGTGGCACGGGGAAAGGACAACACATGACAACCCCTTGTGGCTCATGCGCAAATGCATGGCGCACACAAAGTGACGTGCATCCCAAATTTGGCTATAAATAGCAAGCTTCAATAGTCTCTTTCCTTCACAAATCAAACACTCTATCTCACCTTATCATTTGTGTGCCACTTCCCCCGTGCGCCTCTCGAAGTTTCGGACTTCTGGTTTCCACCCTACAACAACGATATCGCATTTCACAAGTGAGTTCGTAGCCCCATTCTCTAAACCTTTTCGAGAGGAATGCATGTTAAAATACAAATATTTCATAGTTATTAATAATTGTATATTATTAGTTAGATAATTATGCTCATAACATTAGGATGATATTATGTCTGGTAGATACTCTGCCAACTTTCAAAGTTAATATTATGCATAGTTGTTATACTGATTCACACTGACAGAAAATATTATATCCAATTGTTGTTTGGTCCTAAGAACATCCTATGTGCTCATACAAACCTTAATGTTTGGATCTAGGTTTCTCTATTGTACATGCAAGTAATCCAAGACTATAAACCCTAATTCTAGCACACAAGTAATCATATTAACATAAGAATGGGTTTAAGATGTTACCTTGATTGTTATGTAGTAATAACAATCCCAAATCTCCTTGTATTAACTTTAGAAAGCTTAGAGTCACAAATGTCACTCCTCTAATGGTTCACAAACACCATAAGCAAGAGGATGAAGAGGAGAGAGGATAGAGGCTGCCCAAAACCATCTACAAACCCTAGAGAAGTCTTGTCCATGTTTTTGGGTCATAAGGGGTCCATATATATAGGAGGCAATTAGGGTTATCTTAACAAGGAAACCCTAATTTGGATGCTTAAGCCCTAAGCAACCTATGGAGCCCTTTCCTCAAGGCCTTGGGCGATTTCATATGGGCTTCCCCCATTAGAATTCGTCCACCTTATAATATAAGGCAATCCATGGCCCAAATTGCAATTATCTTATAATTACAATTCCAGTCCCTTAAGTTTAATTAATCTCTTTTAGTCACAAAACTAATTACCAATTAATTCTTGACTAATATTAATTAAACAATATGATTTCTCCTTTAATATATTATTCTCATAATATATTAATAAATCATATTTAATCCTTTCTCTCCATAATTCATCCTATCAAGTTGCTTTGCTGAAGGCAACCCAAAAGGACCATGCACCATCGGGTCAAGTACATACCAAAATAGTTATGGACTTAGACACTAATCCAACAGTCTCCCACTTGGATAAGTCTAATAACTATTCTGCGTATGACATCAGATCCTGATCTGCAATCGTAGCTTTCCAAAGCCGTTGTCAACTCTGATCATATCAGATACGTGTGTCCTTAGATAAGGGATCATATATTCCTCCATTCTAGATATCATATGAGATATGATTTCAAATCATTCTCTTTGTACTATATCTCGAATTCCCGATTTATGACGACTGACTAATTGAACAAATCAAATTAACCCTAGCCCGGCCGAGCATTTACGTTTGTCATCACTAAATCATCGAGGGGCCCAAAGATATCGCTTTTATCCTACTTCGGATAAAAGGAACGGATAAACTTTGATTCAATGCTCGCTTGCACTCACTCACCGAATCACACACAACAATATGTTTTATGACACCAAGTTACTAGTGCGTTTACATATTATCAATGTGCAACCGATTTGCAAGATACAACTCACACATCTCGGTTTCAAGAATATAAGATGTTATCGTCTCACCAATCACTCGTGATACAATTCATGGAGTGATCCAAGTGAGCGTGGGTTTAATCCAATGCTCAAATCATATTCATAAGAACTCATGAACGTTGCAACAAACATTTGCTTATGTCTAATACTATTTAGACAATCCACACACCAATTCACGACATTCTTCTTTCATATCTACTTCCAACATATGAACGACTGTGGCCCGTTTGAATAATTTGACTGTTCTTAACCAATTAAATTATTCTGGAAGTCACAACATGCAAATGTGAAACACAAGAATAATACTAATCCCATATGGCCTCAAACCTTTGAGTATAAATAAAACACCTTTTATTTATCACCATATCGATTACTCATTATTTGTTGTTTCGGGTAATCAACTTCTTACTTGAATTATTACACTTGTCCTATGCTCCTAGCATGCACACAATGTTTACCTATGGTTCTTACTTTGTAAATAGACCAAATTGAGCACATTTCCAATCATTCTAATTTCACAACTCCAAATCCTTTTTCCATAAGTGAAAGAATATCAAATTCTTGCTACTTAAAGAATATGCTAGATTCTAACATTCTATGCAACTTATCCTTTCGTAATGTCACTGCACCAAAGTCACAAAGACTATTGCCAATGATATTACAAAGTCTTCTATCGGAGATTGTTACAAGACAATTCCTTAGATATGATGTCTCTCACTCAAAGTACATTCCTTTGAACATCCTTTTGCATAAATGTTTCTAATCTAGTCATAAATTTTTTAATATTCAATTTCTAATATGGATACATTTCCATATTTTCCATATGACAACTTATTCTTAATAGAATCTTATCTATTCATAATAATGTTGATATGGTCCATCCAATATGAAAACATTTCCATATTTTCCATATGACAACTCATTCTTAATAGAATCTTTTCTATTCACAATAATGTCGATATGGTACATTCAATACCATGCTTCCAACTACTCACAAGCAACCAATCCTCGTCGAACTTTGGATTGTCCTTTGATAGTTGTTTAATTGTTTTAGTCAAAACCAATTCTTGTCCTTTTTCCCTCTAAATGCGCTAGACATTTGGAAAATTTTAGAATGGTCAAACATTAAAGCATTTGCAGTCGATCCTATACCCGAAGCGTATGGGACACGACGCATGATGTTTTATTTGCTATGTTCTCAAAATTCGAATTGTGAAGAGGAATAACTCTTGTTTTCTATAATTAATATTGCCAACTTTCAATACGTGCCTTAATAATCATACAATCATAACATTTATGCTCCCACTATCATGATGATTATTATAAAACATAACACTTATGCTCCCACTAGCTTCGACATGTATTCATAAACATCTTAACATTCAGAAAAACAATACTTTTTGAATTTCTTAAGTTCATGTTTCTAATACTTAGTGCTTTGATAATCTTTTATCAAGGCTTCTTGAACTTATACACCTTTGCCTTAGATAGTTCATATGTGTGTCTAAACAATTAAGACTAATTGCCAAACCTCACAATTCAGATTATGGAAAGGGATGCCGTAACCATAATCGAATTTGAGAATGCAATTTTACAATCACTATCTTCTTAAAATCTTTCTTAGTGAAAGTATTTCCTCACAATCATTTCCATGAAGGAGGAAATCTTATGACACTTAGATTTAAATAGTGTATGTGTTCCTATCCATGTGAATTTGTTAAAACCAAAGTTTACGACAAATTCAAACTCATATGGACCGAACTTTCTTAATCTTGATTTCTTGCCTTATGGTAGCACAGCTGCCCACCATGTCTTCCAAGTAGTTAAGCAGCTCACCCTTTCCTATCAATGTACCTTTCATTGATTAAGGTGCCTTGCCTTTTATGCGTTCAAAATGAAAACTCATAGCACTCACACGCATAATAAAATCAATTAGATTGGCACAGAAACAAAATAATGTCAACACGATAGGTTGTAAACCTTAACTCGTGTGCTAGTGATGACCGATAAGGTTTATTTTGATTTGTTCTCGAAACCTTTCAAGATCAGTAAGACTCCCACAGACTCCTTGACATATAAGATTCTCTTGTCAATAAACATTTCTTGACAAACAAATATTCAAGAGTTAGTGTAGTTTTTATGAAAACATTTCATAAATTGGTCCTAGTTGGTCTTTGTCTTATCCAAGACATCACAACTTTCCACATTTGATGAATGTTATAAACCTTCTTAATACTTATCCACTCAACATCACAATCTTAACTCTAAGACTTGTTTTGGAACAAAGTATGATTCACTTCTTGATTTAACCATTTCTTCAATTCTTGATTCCTCTTCTTAGACATATAATTGTACTAAGACTCACTTAGAGGATCAATTGAGATATGGTTCTTAATTATTAAGACCTATCATAAAGCATAAAAGGTACTCTCCCTTCTTCTTAGAATGGAGAAACTTTTATCTTTCTGCCTACTTGATTCTTCTTATTCGTTCTGCTATTGATTTAAACTTTTTCAATCAATTCAGAATTACACTTAATCTTATAAGTATAATCATATTTACTAAACCTTTAGTAAATCATGACGAATATCATTGTTACTTTTATGGTGGACTTGATTAACACGCAACTTTGTGTGCTCGATCTCCTAGTCCTTCACTTAACACTTTGTCAATGAATTAGTATAATTTCCAAATATGAAATTTCTCATTCATCGTGCAACCAAGTTGCATGATTCCAAGTTTCTGTCCAATTGAAACTTGGGCGATGAGAAACTCTCCCTATTTGGTAAATTTCCATAAACAACATAATTAAGAATCAAATCCATTATTGCTAATATTAGAAACATTCAAACATCAATTTTTCATACCCGCCATT
Source organism: Lactuca serriola (assembly GCF_051521515.1). NCBI lineage: Eukaryota > Viridiplantae > Streptophyta > Magnoliopsida > Asterales > Asteraceae > Lactuca > Lactuca serriola. The sequence continues at coordinate 2,966,963 of NC_136411.1, forward strand.
GCAAGGATAAATAAATAATATAAAATCAAATTTTATTTTATTGCGGAAAAATTTGTCCTTATAATGCAATTCGTTGAAAAACTATGCTAATACATATTTCTAATTCTAACTCTAAGTAGTAGCTCAAAATCTAATCCTCAAGTAATGTGATCGAAATCCATTTCTTCACGGTTAGATTATGCTCACTTCTTCCCTTAATCTTCCTCTCGTTTCTTTGATCCTACAAAACATCAATTGTAATCTTATCACATTATGTATTAAGAATCTAGAATAGGAGCTTAAAAGAGTTAGTCAATGGATTTTACCTAAAGCAAAGCCATACGTTCTGACTCTCCCATCTCTTAGATCTCTTAGGTAAATAGGGCAACTTCGTCTCCAATGCCCCTTCTCTTGGCAATAAAAGAAAATTGACTCTTTTGGAACAAGACATGGAACTACTTTAGACATTGCCTTTCTCTTATGATCAAACTTTTCGATCATAGCATGTCTTTCGTTGCCATTGTCTATATCCATAGAGGTCTTGAAGGCAGATTCACCAATCAACTTTGCTTTTCTATTGCGTCAAACCATTGCTGATTCAGCAGCAATAAGCATATATGTGAGATCTATAAGGGTCACGTCGCAGTTCATCATATAGTACTCTCTTACGAACTCACTATATGATTTAGGAAGTGACTGAAGAACCCAATCAACAACCATCTCCTCACAGACAACGGATCCCAACATTCTTAACCTATCAATGTGTGACTTCATCCCTAGGACGTGTGCACACACCAACTTTCCTTCTTTATGTTAACTTGCCAAAAGAGCTTGAGTGAGTTTACTCCCTCAAAAACCGTAAACTCATGCCTTAAGCATGAGTTTACTCCCCAAAGAACATCACTTTTCATTTTCACCCTAAAAGAGTAAACTCAAAAACCCTCTCAAGTATCATCCAAGATTTAATTCAAGATCTTCAAACGTGTAAGTGTTCTAGCCATTTCAAGTTGGTATAACACTTAATCTAGTGATTGTGCATCTTTTCATCCATCCATTTTTGTGTTTTGATTAGATTTCCAAAAACACCAACAACACCAAGAACACACACTAAGTGTTCTTGGACTTTTAGCTCATTTCAAGCTTCCTTATAGTAAGTACTGATGGGTTTTGGTCATAAGACATCCTATGTGCTCATACAAACCCTAATGCTTGGATCTAGGTTTCTCTATTGTACATGCTTTCAATCCAAGACTATAAACCCTAATTCTAGCATATGGAAATCAATATTAACATATAATTAGGTTTAAGATATTACCTTGATTGTTATGTAGCAATAACAATCCCAAATCTCCTTGAATTGACTTTGGAAGGCTTAGAGTCACAGGTGTCACTCCTCTAATGGTTCACAAACACCATAAGCAAGAGGATGAAGAGGAGAGAGGATGGAGGCTGCCAAAACCGTGTGAAAACCCTAGAAGGTTGCTTGTCCACGTTTTTGAACCTTAAGGGCTCTATATATAGTGAGGCAATTAGGGTTATCTAACAAGGAAACCCTAATTTGGTTGCTTAAGCCCTAAGCAACCCATGAAGCCCTTTCTTAAAGCCTTGGACGACTTCATATGGGCTTCCGCCATAGAATTCGTCCACCTTATAATAAAAGGCAATTCATGGCCCAAATTACAATTATCCTATAATTACAATTCCAGTCCCTTAAGTTTAATTAATCTCTTTTAGTCACAAAACTAATTACCAATTAATTATTGACTAATATTAATTAAACAATATGATTTCTCCTTTAATATATTATTCCCATAATATATTAATAAATCATATTTAATCCTTTCTCTCCATAATTCATCCTATCAAGTTGCTTTGGTGAAGGCAACCCAAAAGGACCATGCACCATCGGGTCAAGTACATACCAAAATAGTCATGGACTTAGACACTAATCCAACAGTCTCCCACTTGGATAAGTCTAACAACTATTCTGCGTATGACTTCGGATCCCGATCTGCAATCGTAGCTTTCCAAAGCCGCTGTCAACTCTGATCATATCAGATACGTGTGTCCTTAGATAAGGGATCATATATTCCTCCATTCTAGATATCATATGAGATATGATTTCAAATCATTCTCTTTGTACTATATCTCGATTCCGATTTATGACGACTGACTAATTGAACAAATCAAATTAGCCCTAGCCCGGCCGAGCATTTACGTTTGTCATCACTAAACCATCGAAGGGCCCAAAGATATCGCCTTTATCCTACTTTGAATAAAAGGAGTGGATAAAATTTGATACAATGTTTGCTTGCACTCACGCACCGAATCACACACAACAATATGTTTTATAACACCAAGTTACTAGTGCGTTTACATATTATCAATGTGCAACCGATTCGCAAGATACAACTCATACATCTCGGTTTCAAGAATATAAGATGTTATCGTCTCACTAATCACTCGTGATACAATTCATGGAGTGATCCAAGTGAGCGTGGGTTTAATCCAATGCTCAAATTCATATTCATAAGCACTCATGAACGTTACAGCAAACATTTGCTTATGTCTAATGCTCTTTAGACAATCCACACACCAATTCACGACAGTCTTCATTCATATCTACTTCCAACATATGAACGACTGTGGCCCGTTTGAATAATTCGATTATTCTTAACAAACTCAATTATTCTGGAAGTCAAAACATGCAAATGTGAAACACAAGAATAATACTAATCCCATATGGCCTCAAACCTTTGAGTATAAATAAAACGCCTTTTATTTATCACCATATTGATTACTCATTATTTGTCGTTTCGGGTAATCAACTTCTTACTTGAATTATTACACTTGTCCCATGCTCCTATCATGCACACAATGTTTACCTATGGTTCTTACTTTGTGAAATAGACCAAATTGAGCACATTCCCAATCATTCTCATTTCACAACTCCAAATCCTTTTTCCATAAGTTAAAGAATATCAAATTCTTGCTACTTATAGAATATGTTAGATTCTAACATTCTATGCAACTTATCCTTTCGTAATGTCACTGCACCAAAGTCACAAAGACTATTGCCAATGATATTACAAAGTCCTCTATCGAAGATTGTTACAAGACAATTCGATAGACGTGATGTCTCTCACTCAAAGTACATTCTTTGAACATCCTTTTGCATAGAAGTTTCTAATCTAATCATAGATTTCTCAATATTCAATTCCCAATATGGACAGACTTCCATATGTTCCATATGACAACTCATTCTCAATAGAATCTTATCTATTCGTAGTGATGTCGATATGGTCCATCCAATATGGAAACATTTCCATATTTTCCAATACTATACTTCCAACTACTCACAAGCGACCAATCCTCGTCGAACTTTGGATTGTCCTTTGATAGTTGTTTAATTGTTTTAGTCAAAACCAATTCTTGTCCTTTTTCCCTCAAAATGCGCTAGACATTTGGAAAATTTTAGAATGGTCAAACATTAAAGCATTTGCAATCGATCCTATAGCCGAAGCGTATGGGACACGACGCACAACGTTTTATTTGCTATGTTCACAAAATTCGAATTGTGAAGAGGAATGCCGTAATCATAATCGAAATTTTAAGAACACACTATGTACCCTTGACTAAATTTATTAACATTCCACAACCTAAGCCTTTAGATTTGAAATGAAGCATAACATTCTCTCCCTTAATTATAGCAAAACAACTATTCCATCCTTACAACTTTGCAAAGAATGACTCTTGTTTTCTATAATTAATATTGCCAACTTGCAATACGTGCCTTAATAATCATACAATCATAACATTTATGCTCCCGCTATCATGATGATTATTATAAAACATAACACTTATGCTCCCACTAGCTTCGACATGTATTCATAAACATCTTAACTTTCAGAAAAACAATGCTAATTGAATTTTTTAAGTTCATGTTTCTAATACTTAGTGCTTTGATAATCTTTTATCAAGGCTTCTTGAACTTATACACTTTTGCCTTCGATAGTTCATATGTGTGTTTAAACAATTACCAAACCTCACAATTCAGATTATGGAAAGGGATGCCGTAACCATAATCGAATTTGAGAATGCAATTTTACAATCACTATCTTCTTAAAATCTTTCTTAGTGAAAGTATTTCCTCACAATCATTTTCATGAAGGAGGAAATCTTATGACACTTAGATTTAAACGGTGTATGTGTTCCTATCCATGTGAATTTGTTAAAACCAAATTTTACGACAAATTCAAACTCATATGGACCGAACTTTCTTAATCTTGATTTCTTGCCTTATGGTAGCACAGCTGCCCACCATGTCTTCCAAGTAGTTAAGCAGCTCACCTTTTCCTATCAATGTACCTTTCATTGATTAAGGTGCTTTACCTTTTATGCATTCAAAATGAGAACTCGTAGAACTCACATGCATAATTAACTCAATTGGAAGAGCACAGAAACAAAATAATGTCAACACGATAGGTTGTAAACCTCAACTCGTGTGCTAGTGATGATTGATAAGGTTTATTTGATTTGTTCTTGAAACATTTCAAGACCATTAAGACTCCCACTGACTCTTTGACATATAAGATTCTCTTGTCAAAACATTTTTTTTTAACAAATATTCAAGAGTTAGTGTAGCTTTTATCAAAACTCTTCATAAATTGGTCCTAGTTGGTCTTTGTCTTATCTAAGACATCACAACTTACCACATTTAATGAATGTTTTAAACCTTATTAATACTTTTCACTCATTGTTACAATCTTAACTTTAAGACTTGTTTTGGAATGAAGTATGATTGACTTCTTGATTTGACCATTTCTTCCATCTTTGATTCCTTTTCTTGGACATACAATTGTACCAAGACTCACTTAGAGGATCAATTGAGATGTGGTTCTTAAGACCTATCATAAAGCATAAAAGGTACTCTCCCTTCTTCTTAGAATGGAGAAACTTTTATCTCTCTGCCTACTTGATTCTTGTTATTCGTTCTACTATTGATTTAAACTTTTTCAATCAGTTCAGAATTACACTTAATCTTATAAGTATAATCATATTTACTAAACCTTTAGTAAATCATGACGAATATCATTGTTACTTTTATGGTGGACTTGATCAACACGCAACTTTGTGTGCTCGATCTCCTTCACTTGACGCATTGTCAACGAATTAGTCTAATTATCAAATATGAGATTTCTCATTCATCATGCAACCAAGTTGCGTGATTCCAAATTTCTGTCCATTTGAAACTTTGGGCGATGAGAAACTCTCCCTATTTGGTAAATTCCTGACATCTCCATAAACAACATAACTAAGAATCATATCCATTCGTTGTAGAAATATTCAAACATCAATTTTCATAACGATTTCATTGCAAGGAAATAAACAAATAAATAAATAAGTCAAACAAAATTTATTTTATTTATAAAAGTAGCGGAAAAATTTGTCCTTACAATGCAAAATCCATTGAAAACTATGTAAAAAAAGAAAATTTCTAACAACTCTATCATAACTATTTAAGCTCAAAATCTAATCTTCAAGTCCATGCGATTGAGATCCATCTCTTGGTGATTAGATTCATCTTGCTCTCTCAACAAGCTTCCTTTCTTTTCACCGATCCTGTAAAAACACTCAAATGCAATCTTATTACATCATGTATTAAGAATCAATGAATAGAAACTTAACGGAGTTAGATAGTGGATTCTTACCTAAAGTAGAGCCATACGTTCTGACTCTCCCATCTCTTAGATCTCTTAGGTAATTAGGGCAACTTTGTCTCCAATGCCCCTTCTCTTGGAAATAAAAGCAAATTGACTCTTTTGGAACAACACATGGAACTACTTCAGACATCGCCTTTCTCTTATGATCAAACTTTTCGATCATTGCATGTCTTTCATTGCCATTGTCTATATCCATAGAGGTCTTGAAGGCAGATTCACCAATCAACTTTGCTTTTCTATTGCGCCAAACCATTACTGATTCAGCAACAATAAGCATATAGGTGAGATCTATAAGGGTCACGTCGTGGTTCATCATATAGTACTCTCTTACGAACTCACTATACGAGTTGGGAAGTGACTGAAGAACCCAATCAACAGCTATTTCCTCACAGACAACTGATCCCAACATTCTTAGTTTATCAATGTGTGACTTCATTCCTAGGACGTGTGCACACACCGACTTTCCTTCTTTATGTTTACTTGCCAAAAGGGCTTGAGTGATATTGAAGCTTTCAATTTTACAATCTTGTGGGTTAGGGAGAATAATTGGAGGAGGAGGAGGAAGTGAAGCATGATTTCTTGTTCCTCGATCGAATCGTGGAATATCATCTTCATGTGGAATGCTTGTTCCACGGGATTTGTGAAGACCATAGTTGTCGAACTTTGACATCTACAAAACGGGAGAAAACAAATTCAAGTTAGTTGATTGATAGAGTCCTTAGTAAATCACCCAAATGAAATACTAAGGCTAGGACCCAACACAATATTCTACAACTCGGGAGAGGGATGCCGTAACCCAGATTGCAGAACATTTGAAGGTAAGTAAATGACGATTCACTAATTTCCACCATGAAAAAAAAACGAAAAAGAAATTTAAGATTTAAATCTATGAAAACTCCTAGATCCTTTGAGATACATTGAACTTTCAATGGCATGTTTATATCTCGATATGCCCCTCTTGTTTGTGACTGCGACGCCGAGGATCACAAAGCGGGTGTGAATAACCATGCAAACTTACATGGTGCCCTCACATGTTACATTCACCTATTCGATGTGCCGGTAAACCACACACGCTCCACCGAACTATGACAAACATTGAGTCACCCTTTGCTACCTTTGCTTAGAACCATTTAGTGTGCCGGTAAACCACACACGCTCCACTAACGTCTTCGCAAGGGCACAAAGTGTAATTTCATGGAATTGCATCAATTCACTTTTGCCTAAGTAACTAAGATTGGGAATTTTATGAAAACATTTAGTTACTTTAATAATTCATTATACTTATAATGGAATGTTTCGTCCTATCCTACCCGTTCGGCTAACGACCCTCCACTAGTCAAGAGTGCGGTGGGTAAGAGTGGATACCCATTCAATCGCCATTTTATAGGCAATTTCCTTAAACACCCCTTATAGACCAGCTTCGTGAATGAGGCCTACTAACGGTAAGACTGACTTTTACTCATATATATATATATATATATATATATATATATATATATATATATATATATATATATATATATATATATATATATATATATATATATATATATATATATAATGTTAGACTTTTAATGTTATATATAGTATAGGGTGTATTTTATACTTTTAAAATATTAGGTGGTCTAATTTAACAATTATACTTTTAATTCAATTAAATTTTAAACCAAAACTTTTATGGATTTATTAAACCTCTTTTAATTATACACCTTAATTAATTAATAAAACCATAAGGGTGTGATTTGAACTTTTTCAAAACTATACTAGAGTTTTAGAATTTAACATTCCTAATTAAACCTTTAATCAACTTTTAAATTCCAAAACTTGAGGGCAAGTTTTGAAACATTTCAACACATTAGGATTTAGAATTTAAATATACATCAAAATTAAACCATTTAATCAAAATTTAAATTCCAAAACTTGAGGGCAAGTTTTGAAACTTTTTTCAAAACATTAGGGTTTTAACTATTTAAATTTCAAAACAACAAAACTTTTGGGTTCAAATTTAAACTATAAAACCTAAAGGGAAAAATATGAAACTTTTCATAACAACAAGGATCAAATAACAAATAATTCAAATTAACATTTAATCACATAATTATCCATATTTGATTTATTTAATGATTTCTTGCAAAACAATTTATCAATTTAGTCAAAATAATTAATCAATTATCTTATAAGGAAACAATTATCTTATTAATTGATAAATATCTTCAATTAGATCAAAAATATAGTCAAATATATCATATAATCAGATTAATATTGATCTAACATGATAAGGTAACTATCCATAAGCAAAAACAGCAAGAAATCGCGAAATACCCTCCATCTGACGAGTTGACTCGTCGAGTCAAGCCTGGACTCGTCGAGTCAGCATGGACTCGGCGAGTTCAGCTATGGACTCGGCGAGTCCAGCCTCCAGAAACCCAAAAAACGAATTTTCCAGTTATACAATGCATCAATACAATTGAAACCAAGCTAGGCTCTGATACCACTGATGGGTTTTGGTCATAAGACATCCTATGTGCTCATATAAACCCTAATGCTTGGATCTAGGTTTCTCTATTGTACATGCTTTCAATCCAAGACTATAAACCCTAATTCTAGCATATGGAAATCAATATTAACATATAATTAGGTTTAAGATATTACCTTGATTGTTATGTAGCAATAACAATCCCAAATCTCCTTGAATTGACTTTGGAAGGCTTAGAGTCACAAGTGTCACTCCTCTAATGGTTCACAAACACCATAAGCAAGAGGATGAAGAGGAGAGAGGATGGAGGCTGCCAAAACCGTGTGAAAACCCTAGAAGGTTGCTTGTTCACGTTTTTGAGCCTTAAGGGTTCTATATATAGTGAGGCAATTAGGGTTATTTAACAAGAAAACCCTAATTTGGTTGCTTAAGCCCTAAGCAACCCATGTAGCCCTTTCTTAAAGCCTTGGATGACTTCATATGGGCTTCCCCCATAGAATTCGTCCACCTTATAATAAAAGGCAATCCATGGCCCAAATTGCAATTATCCTATAATTACAATTCCAGTCCCTTAAGTTTAATTAATCTCTTTTAGTCACAAAACTAATTACCAATTAATTATTGACTAATATTAATTAAACAATATGATTTCTCCTTTAATATATTATTCCCATAATATATTAATAAATCATATTTAATCCTTTCTCTCCATAATTCATCCTATCAAGTTGCTTTGGTGAAGGCAACCCAAAAGGACCATGCACCATCGGGTCAAGTACATACCAAAATAGTCATGGACATAGACACTAATCCAACAAGTACTTCCATCCTTGAGTCTTATGAAGCTTGTATTACATGTTAGCATCAAGAAAATGTGCCAAGAACAAAAGGATTAAGGTGTTCACGGTCCAAGAATGTTCTTGGGCCGTAAACACCAAGTAAGGCACCAAAGTGTGCCTAAGTCCTTTACCTAGCCTTAGTTTGATGTCTAAACCTTCCCTTGATGTGTTTAAACCTTCCCTTGATGTGTTTAAGCCTTGAAAAACACCAAAGTCCACCATTTCTATGTGTTTATGGTTTGGGGATCTCCCAAAACCATAAACACCCTAAAGTGAGTTTATTTGGGCCATATTCCTTCTTTAGGCCTAAAAACTAACCTAGACAATTACCTTGATGAGTTAAGGACTTGAAAACATGGAAATACCATTTTCCATATGGTTTTACGGTAATAAACCAAAAGGGAAATGACCATGAGGCCGTAAACTCCTCAAAGGAGTGTTTTATTGCCCTAATCCTTTCCAAAGGCCTAACCACCAAGTAGAAATGCTTCAAAGGACTTGTAAAACCTCAAAACAACATATGGTCATAAAGTGTAGAGTTTACGACCGTAAACCCTTGATTTTACTGCCGTAAACTCCATGGGTAATGGTCATTAAAACCGTAAACTCCAAAGGAGTTTACCCTTGAACTCCAAACACTCTAGCTTTGCCCTACAAACACTTGGATGCAACCCTTGTGATCTTTAACACTTAAAACAAAGTGTTTTCATGTTCTAGAGTGTCCCAACTTAATTTATTAGTTATAAATTGGCTAATTAGTTATATATATGTTCATTATATGATAACTAGGCCCGTGCGTGTGTACAAGTCTCCATTTGTCACATAGCACCGTATCCGACACTTCAATCCAATCCACTCACTGCAAGTGAGTTCATACCCCTTTAACTAACCTTTGAAATAATTTTAAATGTTTTAAATGCTTTTATGTGGGGGGGGGGGGAATACAAGTTGAATACTTATAATTATTACATCAATCACATGTGATTAATAACTACAAAACCAATGATTTTCTTACTGTTCAAACTGTTTATCAAACTGTTTTGCTTCAACTGTTTTACAAACTCTTTTACTTATCAAATACATTTACTTAAACTCTGTTATACTTATTATCAATTGCATGTCCATGTATGTATAGTTATATAAGCAATGTTTAAAAGGCTTAGGAAGGTCGCCCGCCTTATTTCCTTTTCGCCGTTGAGATGTGGTCTGGTGGGGTATCGGGTGTTCGTTCGAAGGTCGTTTAAATATTAGTTATATATCATGTGTACATATATAGTCAGAAAAGGGTACTTCTAGTAAAATCAATACCCTTGGGTAGCAAGGGTATACTTCCATGTTCATATGTACAAGTTATATTACTAGTAAACTACAATAGGCGTAGCTTAGGGTTTTACTAATACTAATACAAGAACAATGAATCATACAAAGAGTCAGTGCATACATGAGTCATAATACATAGTGATGAGAAACAAACATAATACATAGTGACGAGAAACAAACATAATACATAGTGACGAGAAACAAACATAATACATAATGAGGAGAAACAAATATAATACATAGTGATGAGAAACAAACATACATGCTAGACAGAGGAAGAACACACAATACAGCTAGCACATACATTACATATACATTACATTCAGTTATGTGATCCATTAAACGGGTCATGGTACTACCTGCCATGACAGTTTTTATATCCAGAATCTCCTTAATTGGGGAGCGTATGAGTTTGCGTATAGATCTGTACTAGATTGACTATCCTACACCTTGCTGCTCGCTACAGTGGGACTTGCAAGTCTACGGGTGCCAAATGTCATTTCTTACGGCGTCTTACATCGTTGTTTTACTATTGAGTCGGTAGCAGGGTACAGGCCGATCACTTTGTACTTTAAATAACAATTGGTTTAAGGTAGTTAGTACATCAGTAGTTACTTAATACAACACTACAATACTATAATATTTATCCCATTACATTCACTTCGTGAACATTCACATGATGCACGGTAATGTAAAAACTATATTTTTGGTTAATGATTGTCGGATTTAGGAAAATACACACTCTTACAAGAGACACACACAGTTACTAGATGCCTTGGTAGAAGGCTACTCTTAGTAGGAAACATAGGGTTTTCTAGGATAGTTCAAACAAACACAAACTTTACAAAACTTATACATTACATCTTACAAACATCTTACAAACGCTTTCATACAAACTAAGACACTAATATACTTATGATCTCACCAGCTTTAAAGCTGATACTCGCTTTCAAAATAACTTGTATTCTCAGGTCACCACTAGATAGGTACAGGTGCCATGCTTTTGACAAGATGGAGTTCATTTAAGACTCATCTTTTATTTTGATATGTATATTTTTGGTGTCTATAACTTTGACAGAACACACATGTATGAAATTATATTATTAATGCAATGGATGATGTTGTTGCTTGTTTACTACTATTCATTGTTGTGATACTATACATGACGTCCTCCGCCCCAGAATGTTTCCGCCATTCATGGTTTTGGGGTGTGACATATACCAAATTGATCATACCTCTGATATGATCTTACCTGGTTGTTCCTTAACTAATGGATCTTGATGTGGATATTGGGTATGACAGTCAGTGATTCCAAGTCATTGTACTAATTGATCTACTTACGAAGGTGATGTCTAGGAAAGATTTAGTGAGGTGTTTAAAGTGGAATTTCCAAATAGTATACTTTGTATACAAATGGACCCTACCTCCGATATGATCTTACCTGGTTGTTCCTTAACTAATAGATCTTGATATAGATATTAAGATTGTGAGAAATCTAGACTATTAATTAATCATAAGAAATAATAAACTAGGACTTATTGATAATTGAACCTAGGTCACGTCAAAGGAAAGGCTAAGTGCTGAAGCGAAGCACTGCCTAACTTTCGAGTCATCCACATTAACAAGCGAGCGTATAGTTACTCTCTGCTTACACATAGATATAAAGTATCTAGATGATTAAATGATATAAGTTCCTATTACCTGAATTACTTGATATTTGTGTTCGATAATTTATATGATTTTTACTTACTTTAATCATATATGTATTTTCTTATACATTTATATAAAATTTATAGGGTGGAGATGGGTGATGAAAATGATGAGATGATTATGAGAGGACTTGACTATTGATGAACCATTCATCTAGAAGAGTATAGATGTCGGTCATAAACTATTCTAGTCCATCCAGTGGAAACACTGGCAGGCTCGCAACCTGTAGGTGTTTATGAACTATCCGTTCATTTAATGTACTCTATCCCCCCAAGGTTGCCTTATGGTCATATATTGATATAGGAATCTCCTAAGCAGTATTGTCTACCTATTGATGATAATGATCCATAGGATATGTCCCTTGATATCAGTCTTTTAGGATCAATATGTGCATGATATATTGAGCATTAGAGTACTTCGTGGACTTCAGGTTTGATTTTATTGCTTTTTGTTGGCATGAAAATGGATAAAGTAAGAGACTTTATCCATTAGGACGTTTATTTGGTTCATATCTAAAAGTTTGAGGAGCTAACTTTATGTATTAACAGCTTAATGGAATTTTTGACAATCAGACTGCTACGATGAACATAAATTCCTTTACGCTGAGTGTAGCGTAGTTTTGTCATGTCTCCATCTGGAGCTCTACGATAAGGGTAGAGCAGCATGTACGTTGAGTGTAGGTTAACTGAGGCTTTATCGCTGACTTTTGACCATGGCTGACTTTTTGTCAAATTAGGTTTTAAAGTATAGACTGAAAAGGTACCTCTTTATTGTTGTTAGGTATCTTGTTGTACCTATCTACTCTATGTCTGAGTTGTTGTGTCTAGATACTATCCGCGAGGTGAGTCTTATCATTATATACCTATGTGGTAGTTATGTATGTTGACCAACTGGGTCTTAATTGTTGATTATTGTTATGTGTGAATTGAATTGCTGATATTTTTTGGATTGCTGGAAATCCTTGAGATTGCTGAAAATCCTCAAGGTTGCTGATAACCCCTGAAACATGTTGATAATCCACAGAGCGTGTTATTAGCCTACTAGGGTTGCTGATAACCTATAGTTGTTATTATGTTGTGTTGTATGAATATTTTGGGAAACTCACTAAATTTTGTTCTTACAGTTGTGGATTAATTATGTTTTAGGTACTTTGTATGATTGCGAGAAGGTGAATGCTTGACTGTACACTTCGGCTTGCATGCTTTTATGATTTCCATATTTTGATACTCTAATTTGGGATGATTGTACTTGATACACCTAAGACTTTATTGACTTGGTTTTTATATTATTGAAAGTTTTTCTATATTAAAAATAAAAAATTTAAGGTAAAAATTTGTATGTTACAAAACAGTTTTAAGACTTTTTTAAATATATTCATAAACTAGTTTATCAGCTACCAACTAACTTATCAACTAGTTTGTGAAGCATGATCTTTACTTTTATTGATCGATTCGTGTAAAATGCATACAAAATTGTAGCTATAAATCGTTATTGGCACTTACATCGTTATATTGACAAAGTATGCTCACTAATCTAATCTTGATATAGAGTAAGGCCTTGTTTGATAAATGTCTGACTGGGTCGAGTCAGCAAAATGGGCTGACTCGGTCAGACCTTTTGGTGTTTGATTTTAGCTTTCTCGGTAAGATTGCTGACCCAAATCGCTTTCTGGCTCAGGCCTCAAATAGTTGCTGACTGGAAATTAGACAATATTGCCCTTATCTTGCCCTGCGTCGTTATTAGGTCTCGTCCCCCGTCGCTTCCCTTCCAGTTACCTAAAAGCACACCAGCCGCCAGGAACAACTCCACAACAAACGCCAAACAGTCGGATCGGACCTCCGCCGCTGGATCGCCGGACCTCCGCCACCGCCATCAGTGACGCCTTCTCGATCCGTCACACAGGTTACATGATTTTTCTGTTAATAATTTTCAAAATCAGATATCATTTATGCTTTGATGGTATGAAATTTGTAGTTCTTTATGAAATCAAATTAGTATTTGTTAGAATATTATGAATTCTTAAGCTGTATGTTCACATGATAAGCTTTTTTTTGTTCTTTTTTGTAGTTCTTTGTGTACAAGAAATCTGAAATTGTTTGTAAATCAAAAATTAGACTGTTTTTTTTTTGTATGTTCATATGATAAGCTGTATGTTCATATTATGAAATTGTTTGTTAGAAATCTGAAATTGTTTGTTCTAATATAATGAATTTCGAAATTATATGTGAATTGGAAGTTTGTTTATGTTTTGTTTTGTAGTTCTTTGTGTATAAGAACTGAAAATTGAAGTTTTTTTTTTTCTAATGTTATGAATTCTAAAATTGAATGTGAATTGTTAGTTGTTTTTTTTTTTTTTTTTTTTTTTTTTTTTCTGAATTTGAAGTTTTTTTCTCCAATTCACATTAGAAGTTTGTTTCTCCGGTTCATATTTTATAGCTTATGAATTGAAACTGAAAGTGAATTGGAAGTTTTTTTTTTTCTGAATTTTGATTTTATAGCTTGTGAATTGAAATTGAATGTGAATTGGAAAATACAAGTAGGTTTGTAAATCAAAAATTGGGCTGTTTTTTTTTTTTCTAATTTTATAGCTTTGATATTGTTGACCTTAATTGTTAGGTTGTTATCTTTTGTGAAATTGTTAGCTTGAATATTGATGTTTTGTGTATAAGTTATCAAATCATAATTTAGGATGATGTTAACTTCCTTAGTTGAAAATTGTTTTATGTTTAAAATTGTTCTTTAACTTGATAAAAACTATGATAAATTACTTTAAATATTAATGTTTTAGGATGTTGGTTTGGAACGAGAGTGAGGACAAAACTTTTCTTGATGCATGTATCCATGAACTAACCACTAATGGTCGTGAGGGTTCTGGGCTTAAGGCAAGTTCATGGAAGACAATACGCGAAAAATTGATAAACGAACACGGTAAATAGGCTGATCAGAAGCAAATGAGAAACCACTTTGACTACTACAAATCAAAGTATGTTGCTTGGGTGAAACTCAAAAACAAAACTGGCAATATATATGATCCTATAAAAAATAAATTTAATTTGACCGATGAACAATGGAAAGAGGAGGGGAAGGTAATATTTTTTTAATCAATACTATTATGATTATTTTTATAACATATACTATTTGATTAAATTTATTTTTTTAATCAATACTATTATGATTATTTTTATAACATATACTAATATTTATAAAAATTGTAAACAGTTGAACAAGTTCGTGTTGTCATTGAAAACTAAACCCCTATTGTTCCCTGATCTGTGCACCCATCTGTTTGAAGGGTCGACGTCAACCGGATTTCAAAGTTGGGGGCCATCTTCTACACTCCCTCGTCCTGTAGAAGAGTTTAGTCCCCATGATTTTGATGATGATGTTCCAATGGAAACCTCAACACAACACGTAGGTGCAAGTGAAGAATCTTCGGGGCGTTCAAAAAATAAGGAAGTTGGTGGAAACAAAAGAGTTGGTGGAAAAAAAGAGATGCAAGGGCATTAGAAGTTGAAGAGGAGATTGTCAAGCTTGCAAGGTCGTTAGTGGAAAAAAATGAAAGAATTGAAAAAAGTGAAATGGATAAGGATGTTGATGCGTGTATGGAGAAATTGAACAAAATGGAATGGGGAGAAGAAGATGAAAGACACAAGACCGCTCTTTTGCTATTTGGTGAAAGTGCTGATGTTCGAAAAGTTTGGTTACGACTTTCGCATAGTAGTTGTGAGTCGTGGGTGATGGGTGCGGGTAGGAAGTATGGTTACCTTTGATAGGTGCGGGTAGAAAAGTTTGGATACTAGTTTTTTTTTTTATGATGTTTACTAGTTTTCTGGATCCTATGTTTGATGACATTTTTGGATGATGTTTACTAGTTTTTTGGATCCTATGTTTGATGACTTTTTGGTTTACTAGTATTTTGTTATATGACTTTTGTTACTTTTGATGTTGTTTACTCATTTTTTTGGTGCATTTTTTTTTTACTTTAACATGTTACCTAATTGTTTGTAACAGATCAAGTATGGTTTCTGATGGTGAAGTTGTAGCTTTTCTTTTACTTGTGTTTTATTGGTTGAGGTCAAACCGGCGCAGACTAATCAGAATTCATAGAATTAGAGATAACGATTCAAGAGGGTATGCATATACACAAGATTTGATGTACGGAGACCCTACACAATGTTTCGATATGATGCGTCTTACACAAGAGGCATTTGCATTATTATGCAATCATTTTACCCTAAAAAATTGGTTGCAATCTAGTAGGACAATAAGCATTGAAGAGAAGATGGCTATCTTCTTACATGTTATAGGACATAATGAACGTTTTCGCGCGGTTAAGGGAAGATTTCATCATTCCACACAAACGATTCATCAATGTTTTCACGAGGTCCTAACAGCAATGATGTGTTTTGCAAAAGAAATTATAGTACCAACAACTCCTAACCCAACAAGACATAACTCGGAACGACATAGACGGTTAAAAAATATTTTTTCCGGAGCAATTGGTGCATTAGATGGAACTCTTGTACATGCAGTTGTACCTGTTGATCAACAAACTCGTTATAGAGGAAGAGGAAAAGGAGAATGTTTTCAAAATGTAATAGGAATTTGTGATTTTGATATGATATTCACCTTTGTTTGGGCTGGATGGGAGGGTATAGCATATGATTCAAGAGTTTTGAAAGAAGTTGCATTCAATTCGACTTCTGGATTTCCATTTCCTCCACCAGGTTTGTAATCTTTATATAATTTTTATTATCTATCTTCTTTATATAATACGTGTCATTATATAATGTGTCACATTCTTTTGCAGATAAATATTACTTTTGTGATGCCGCATATACAAACACCCGTGGGTTTATGGCTCCATACCGCAATACTAGGTATTGGTTAGCCGATTTTCGAAGAGGTAGACCTTTAACTAGAGAAGAAAGGTTCAATTATGCTTATGCACAACTTAGAAATGTTATTGAGCGTGCTTATGGTGTATTGAAGGCGAGATTCCCAATCTTAAAACAAATGGCTCCTTATCCTTTTACAGTGCAAAGAGACATAGTCATTGCTTGTGTCGCGGTCCATAATTTTATAAGGAAATACAATATAGAAGATGACTTGTTTAGAAATTTTGAGGAGGACACTATGGTTACTCCTGACGTTCAAGGTGGGGGAATTGATAGAGAAAACATACAAGACATAGAATGGGGTCCAGAAGCCGTTGAATATATGCGTGTTTTGCGTGATCAGATTGCAAATCGACTACTTTCACCTACTTTATATTAAATTATGTTATTTTAAATTTCATTATGTTTTTATTTGGATATTAAATTATTTATGTTTAATTTACATTTTGTATGACATTTTTTATTTGTGTGTAATTTAGATTTTGTATGACAATATGTATGTTTTAATAATTATTCAACAATTTAATCCATCAATATATATAACAGCAGGGTAAAATGGTCATTTTTCATCACTCAGCACATTCAGTCAGATGTACAATCAAACAACAGGATTTCTTAGCCAATCAGAATTTCTTACCCAGACAGACCTTTCTCAGTCAGCACTTTCTCAATCAGCAACTATCAAACGAGGTCTAAGATGTATTCCCTCACGACTTGCGTTCCCATGGGATATGTAAATTAATCTCATATTCTAGACATCATTTTTGCAATCCTCTCTAAAGACTGTTTTTATAATTTCATTACTATTACGCTAGAAAAATTATGGCCGTCTCATATAAGGACTATCTACGTAATTTTAGTATTATATGGACTATTTCTCTTATTTTACTATTATGGAAACAATTTATGTAATATTAATATTTCATGAGGATTATTTTTAACTTTATTTGACCGTAACTATGATTTTGTCTTATACATTAACTAATCCTTGATTGAAAAGGGACTGTTTTAGAGTGTGTCAGTCCAGGTTTTGGGTCCCAAACCGAGTTTCGGTTTTTGGACCAAATTGTAGCATCTGTTAGACTTTATATAACTTGTTTGACTACTAAATATTTGTTTGACTATATAACTTATTGGACTGTATGATTCATATATTCCATTTGTTTGTTAGACTTTATATAACTTGTTGGACTACTAAATATTTGTTAGACTATATAACCTATTGGATTGTATGATTCATATATTCCATTTGTTGTATTTCTTTTGCCCAACAATACCGTGTCCAAAATACAGTGAATTAGTAGCTAGATTTTCTAATCAAAACTAATAATGATTTTTTTAATCATACTACTACAAAATAAAATTTTCCTTGAATGTTAAATTTGTATTTATTTAAAAACAATAGTTCTTTTATATATATATATATATATATATATATATATATATATATATATATATATATATATATATATATATAATAACTACTACAAAATACGACAATCAATAACTTGTAAAATAGCTTATTTAATATTCAATTTTAAATATACAACAATTTATAATAAAGAGGGTTTAAGAGGATAATATGTAGTTAATAATAGAGAGTAGGAGATTAGTAGGTGTTTTTTTTGTATATTCGTAATCTACGATCAAACGGGAGAGAGAGTCGAACACAAAAAGTTTTTGACAAAGTGAAGGGAGTGCAAGAATTAGTTGATGTAGGTCGATCAAAAAAAAGTTTCGTCTACGTTTCTGTTGGGATAAAAACACATATTCCAAGTAAGGTCCAGTACAAACCCAAAAACCAATTTATGTGAAAATTAAAACCCAAAAACCGGCCCAATTAGATGTATTTCCGGTTCGATCAGAAATCGATCCTAATTTTTTGCTAATAGATCATATGTGAAAACTAACAAATGAAATACATATAACGGCTAGGGTTTCATATTATTATCAAAGAGAAGTACGAATATAATGAAAAGGAAAGACATAATATATAAACAAGCTAATTAGAGTTTCCTAGCGAAAAGGCCCAATCATAAAACCCAATACAAAATAAAGCCCAAAATATTATTAGGTTAACATCCTCCTTCAAACTCACAATGCAACAGCAATAAACATTGAGAGTTTGTTAGACAGAAAATGGAATCGAGGAGCAGTCAACGGCTTCGTAAGAATATCAGCAATCTGCAAAGAGGAAGGAACATAAGGAAGGGAGATAGTGCCCTTCTGGAGATGAGGACGTGTGAAATGACAGTCAATCTCAATGTGCTTTGTACGCTCATGAAACACTGAATTCTTGGCAATCATTATCGAACTCTCGTTATCACAATACAAAGGGGTAGGCTGAGAGATGTGAACGCCCATATCTACAAGAAGCCATCTCAACCAAACAATCTCACAAGTGGCGATACCCATGGCTCGATACTCAGATTCTATAGAAGATCGAGAAACAACATCTTGTTTCTTGCTTTTCCATGATATCAATGAATCTCCAAGAAAAACACAATACCCAGTAGTGGACTTACGATCATAAATATCACTATCCCAATTTGCATCACTACAGGCACGTAACTCAAGAGAGGATGAAGAAGGAAACATAAGAGTGCGGAACTGAGTACCACGTAAATATCTCAAAATACGAAGAACAGCTCCCCAATGAACAGTAGTAGGAGCAGTGACAAACTGGCTAACCACATGAACTGCGTGAGCAATATCCGGTCTAGTGACAGTCAGGTAAACCAAACTCCCAACAATGGTACGATAAAGACTTGGATCTGATAATGGGACACCATCAGTTGGAGAGTACTTTGCATTACTCTCTATAGGCGTATCAACTATTCGATTATCCGTGAGTCGTGCACGTTCAAACAAATCTGAAATATACTTCGTTTGAGATAAAAGATAACCCTTTGGAGATTGAGCAACTTCAATCCCCAAGAAATAACGAAGTAATCCCAAGTCTTTCATAGCAAAATGGTGAGCCAAATCATGCTTTAAAGACTCTATACCATCATGATCATCACCAGTAATAATCATGTCATCGACATACAAGGAAAGAATAATCCGCCCTGCATTCGTACATCGAATAAATAGAGCCGAATCATGGTTACTTGGTTGAAAACCAAGAGAAGTAATCACCATAGAAAATTTCTCAAACCAAGCACGAGGGGCTTGTTTGAGGCCATATAGAGCCTTCCGAAGTCGACAAACTTCACCTGGTCGGTGAGCAATACCAGGGGGAGGAGACATGTATACTTCTTCATGAAGATCGCCATTCAAGAAAGCATTCTTGACATCCATTTGATAAATCTTCCATTGACGAATGGAAGAAACTACAATCAAGGTGCGAACAGTCGTCATTTTTGCAACAGGAGCAAACGTCTCCTCATAATCCATACCATACTTTTGCGCGTACCCTTTCGCAACAAGTCTGGATTTATAACGCTCAACGGATCCATCAGACTTTGTTTTGATTTTATAAACCCAACGAAAACCAATCGTGTGTTTTCTAGGTGGAAGCGGAACCAGATCCCATGTATGAGCCTGATAAAGAGCTGCAAGTTCCTCAGCCATAGCGGTCTGCCAAAGGGGATCAGAAATGGCCTCTTTATAGGATGTTGGCTCAGAGAGACGATGTACATTAGCAATAAAAGAGGAAAAAGCCGGTGAGTAAGAGGAATAGACAAATTCAGGAAGCTTTGTGGACTTCTTATTACGATAAGGTCTCGATGGAGGGGGGTCTTGATGATTTGTAGGCAGAGGATCAACGATAGGTGCTGGATCAGCCACATGTGGTGGATCAGCAGCAAGTGGTGGATCAGTGACATGTGGTGGATCATCAATGTCAATGCTAAACGGATCAATAGTACAGAGCACCTCTCGGGTTGCATCATGTGACTAAACAGGAATGCTATAGAATGGAATATGCTCCAAAAAGGTGACATTGCGAGATACATACAGTTTCTGGTTTGAAGGATCATAGAACTGATAACCTTTCTGACCAATACCATATCGCAGAAAAACACAAAGAGATGATTTTGAAGACAACTTATCTCTCTCTACATGAGGCTTCAAGACAAAACATGTACACCCAAACACTCATAATGAAGAATAATCTGGGAGTTGTCCAAACAACATTTCATAAGGAGACTTCCCCGAAGTGTACGCAGTAGGAATGCAATTAATAACATAAGTAGCGGTATGAACAGCTTCTCCCCAAAACATATTGGGAACTTGAGCAGAGAGTAGTAAGGATCTAGCAGTTTCTAGGAGATGTCGATGTTTTCTTTCTGCAACACCATTCTGCTGAGGAGTGTCTGTACAAGATGATTGATGTATAGTGCCATCAGATGTCAATAATTGTTTAAAATCATTGGAGGTAAATTCTCCTCCCAGATCACACCGAAAACATTTTATGACAGCAGAGTGTTGAGTCTTGACAATAGCTCTGAATTCACTATATATGGTGAAAAAGTCAGACCTGCGCTTCATAAAATAAACCCACGTATAACGAGTGTAATCATCAATGAATGAAACATAATAGTTAGCTCCTGACTTGGAGGTTATCGGAGAGGGACCCCACACATCAGAATGCACAATATCAAAGGGAGCAACAGAACGAGTGACACTTTTATTAAACGGTAAAGCAGAAAATTTTCCCAGTTTACAACCACAACAATCAGAAATATCATCAAATTTCAAAGAGCCTAACACACCAGTGGAAACCAAAAATTGTAAACGAGACGCTGAAACATGTCCCAAACGAGAATGCCAAAGATAAAAAGGAGACGATGAAGAGTTTAAACAAAAAGACGACAAATCGACACTAGATGCAGCAACATCAACAACATGTAGCTGCTCCAAGACATAAAGCTCCCTGAGTCTACGGCCTATCCCAATCACCCTCCGAGACCGAATGTCTTGTACATAGCAGAATGAATCAGAAAAGAAGACCCAACAACCAGATTTACACAACTGACTGACCGATGCAAGATTCAAAGCAAGTGTAGGAATGTAATACACATCTGTTAAAGATATATAAGGAGTGACAATAGAACCAACACCCTCTACTGACATGGGTGTAGCACTAGCAGACATAACAGAGACAGGTGTACGAGAAGATAATGAAGCAAAAGATGAAAAATGTGGTGACATGTGATGAGATGCACCAGAATCCAATATCCACAAGGATGAAGGAATACTTGACGTGTTGGATGAAGACAGACCTGAATGAGACATGGAAGCTGACATGGCAGTTGGATTGGTAGCTAAGAACTGTCTGAACTGCTCAACAATCTGTGGATCCAAGGCTGATGGTGGTGTGAAATCTGTTTCATTCTCAACTGAAGGTGTAGCAGCAGCGTACTGTGCTGGCCTAAAAGATGAAAAAGAGGGACGTGACTGTCCAGAAGACTTGTTCTGCTGTGAAGACTGAGAGTGTGCTGGTGATCTTGTTTGTTGTTGCTGTTGATTTCCCTTGCTTGTCAGTAAAGGACAATTTGCCTTCCAATGGTTTTTCTTCTTACAGAAAGCACACTCATCAAATGCAACTCTGGGACGATTTTGGTTTGAAGATTGGGGTCGTTGTGAAACAGCAAAGACAGCAGGAGTGGCTGTCTTGGGAGCTTTGTCAGCATGGGACTTGATACGAGTTTCTTCAGCAATCAACTCGTGAACAACCGAATCAACAGTGGGAAGAGGTGTATGATGCAAGATTGATCCACGCAGACCTTCAAAATCTGAACGTAATGTCATCAGGAACTGAACCAAACGTTGCTCTTCCCTTCTATCAATATAAGGCTTAAAAGCCTTCAACACATCAGGTTCTGTAAGAGCTAACTGATCCCACAAATCCGACATAGCTGCATAAAATTCCTGAACACTAAGATTGCTCTGTTGGAGGGCTCGAATATCAAACTCTAACTGATACTGCTTTGCAAAGTTAGACTGAGTATACAACCGAGCCAAGTGATCCCAAACCTCCTTTGTCGTGTCATACTTCGCCAACTGAGTACCAATAGACTGGATGACAGAATTATTAATCCAAGTAATGATCTTGGAGTTATCAGTCTCCCATGAATCCAGTAAGGTTTCATAATTAGCGGCCTTCTCGTTTGTTGGTTTCTTCTTGTCACCTGTAACAATCCCCCACATAGTCTTGTCCCGCAAGAAATTTTTCATAACATAACTCCAATAGGCATAGTTTTTGCCATCAAGTTGAATACTAATGGACTGAAGAGAATCATCTCTTGGGGCCATATTTCAATATCAGTCAAATAGTAAATACGAGTAGTAGCAAAAAATGATCAAGATCTCAAAATCAACAAAGCTAGACGAAAACGAAACCCTCAAACCCGACAAACGAACAAATCAAACCAAACCAAATACAGAAACGAGCAAAAAAGGCATACCCCAAAATTGCAAATGGTGACAATGAACAGTACACGTGAATAGTTCCGATGAATAGTAACTGTGAATAGTTTCGATGAATAGTAACCGTGAACAGAAGTCGTTCGGTGAACAGTGTCGATGAACAGTAATCAGTGAACAGTACTCCGATGAACAGTAACTCCGATGAACAGTACTCGCCGCCCCAAAAAAAAAGCGAAAAACTACAGATAATCAACTGAGCTTTGATACCATGAAAACTAACAAATGAAATACATATAACGGCTAGGGTTTCATATTATTATCAAAGAGAAGTACGAATACAATGAAAAGGAAAGACATAATATATAGACAAGCTAATTAGGGTTTCTTAGCGAAAAGGCCCAATCATAAAACCCAATACAAAATAAAGCCCAAAATATTATTAGGTTAACAATATGTTCATCCCAAGTTTAAATGAGGCTGCCGAGTTATAAGATAGATAATAAAAAAGAAAATTGTTTAAAGAGGTCGACATTAGAGTCCATTTCGCACCCATTTGACCTATTTTTTAGGTTTATTTTCAGGTATGTTAACTGTTACTTAATTTTTTGTTAAATTTTCGAACAATTTAATGAAAAATAACTAATTGTCTTTTTCTCTTTAAAAAAATCATTTTCGCAAATTGCAACTGAACCATTGCTAAGTTGGAGTATTATTTTGTAGAAAGACTGAAAATTGTGATAGTATTTTGTTAAATTATATCATGCAAGAAAAACAAATATTAAAAAGAATGAGGTAACAAATTACACGTTTTCATAAATCATAGGCACCCAAACCCAACATAACCCAGAAAACGACTAGTTTTCCAGGTCACCTCTAATAACATTGTTTTCAAGAAACAGAAATCCTCCATTCCATGTGTTTGTGTTGTACTAAATTCTAGCTGAAATTTTTAAAACAGAGTAGAAGTCCGTGTTATCCATTTATGCACAGTTTCCAGTAATATATCTCTATCTTTATAACTAATAACCCCTTCCGGAGTGCTGCATCAAGAAAGCAGCGGCTGTTGGTGTAACTCGATGGTCTATAGCCTTTGTTCACAACAGTTTCCACGCTGCAAACGTAAAATATATATATATATATATATATATATATATATATATATATATATATATATATATATATATATATATATATATATATATATATAAAACCATCAATCTAACAATTTCCAATTCCATGGATTTTGTTCAAAAACATAAAATAAAAGGCAATATGCATAACAAAGTAGTATTCCCCCATAAACGGAAATCAGATGAACAAATAACGACAAAATGATAACCAATAGTAGTACAAGAATAGTCAGAACCAATAGGTAGATATATATAAGCTTTTACACCAAAGTTCCCCAACTTTCCATGGAAAGAACTTGTTTGCCAACATATTTACAACTTATTGATACCACAATTCGTTTCAAGATCTTAATGACATAAATTGATCGAGAATCAAACCCATAATATAAAAGCTAATCATTTACAAAGTCTTGCATGATGGAACCGAATCTTCAAACTATTTCACTCATTCAATTCTAGAAGATGTTCGACATGAAGGATATATACATACAGTGATACAGAGATAGATCATTTCAAATTTCAACAACTCTGAAGACTCGATGAGCATATAGTTACGTAAGGATTGTAGTTCAATTTACTGATCATAGCACATAAAAAAAATGGAGATTCTGAAGTTTAATGGAAAAGGCAATAATTGTATTTGTATGTCATACCAGGAACGCCTTTTTTAGGAGAAAAAGTATGGAAAAAAATGGCGCGACCGAGCATCGCTAGAGTCGAAATAATCCCAACAACATAAAACACCAAAACCAAGCCAAGCACCCAAGGCATCAATAAGAACCCTATGAAGAACGTTATCGATCCACACAACATCAACGACAATGATATCCCCAATAGCAACGATGCGAACCCCGCCGGCGTTAGTTGCGTTAACGGATGCCGTTGAGGCTGCCTTCGGGAAGACGTAGATACTTCATCAGAATCAGAGTATTGGATCGGCGTCGGAGGATACCGGAGTATGTTCAAAATTAAAGCCGATAGCTCGTAGAAAACCCTAGATTGTTGATCTTGCCGATGCTCCCTCCTTGACATATCGTTTAGATCCAAAACCATAATATTCCTTATCCAAAACCAACAACAACAACCAAATAATGATAAATACCCCTAAAAACAAAAACAAAACTCTGTGTTTTGCTACAATCGAGGTAATCGGATAAAATCTAAAAAGGTTTTGATGAATTTTCCTTTTTTTCCTCAAAATTTCGACATCCAAATCATTTCAACAACGATGGCTAACTTCTCTGGTCCAATCAGCGATCAAAACGCAGAAGATACAAACGTCAGAGGCTTTTGCAATCTGTTTGTTCGATTTTGATCGTAACTCATAAGAAATTCTTAAAACAATTTATGACACGTATAATCAGATCGCTTCAAACGACACGCCAATTCATTTATTTTCATTTATGTATAAAAAAATGATGAACAACAAATGCAAGATAAGAGATTAATACATGCGTGTGTGTACGCACATAATGGCGCGTCGGAGCCGTGTCGACTTGGGTTGCCTTACGTGGAACCTTATCGGCCTTTGGGTGACGATGACGACGTATTCTGTCATAGCGCGTGCGATTGCGCAAAAAGTGTAGGATGAAGAATGACAAAATTAACCTGCATGAGCGAACTGATTAGTATTGAAAGTGACAAAAGAAGTGATATTTGAAAACAACAATAATCTGTTTTAGAAATTATATGAAAAGATAAATTTATTTGTAACTTTTTATCATTTTATTGTATTTTTTGTTATGATTTTTATTATTAATACTTTTTTTTACTATTTTAATACTAATATAAATATAAAAATTCTTATTAACTCAAACTTAAGTCATTTATCTATTAGAAATTAATTGTCATCGTACAATGAGTTAGATGGCAAATGGGCATTATAGGACAAAAGAATGAGAGTTTCAAATGAATGTGGTGAAAGGAAAAAGACAAAATTGCAAAAATGGTCCCTGTGTTTGGCAAAATTATGCGACTTTGGTCCAAAACGATACTTTGATGCACCACTGGTCCAAAATTGGATTTTTCCATTGTTTTTGGTCCCTCCTACTAACTTCCGTCCATATACTCCGTTACATGCAATAAAGACCGGGGTATTTTCGTCTTTCCACTTACAGGGACCTTTTTTGCAACCTTATTTAAAATTAAAGCAGAGCTACATCACTCTTCCATCTTCAACTTCACGAGCTTCATAGTCTTCCTACTCTGTGTTCACAATTTCTTAGAGATCAAAAAGTAAAATGGTGATGTGTTTCTGTGGTAGGGAAGCGGTAGTTCGCACCTCCTGGACATCAACAAACCCTGGTCGGAGGTTTCTTTCCTGCCCTCAAAAGGTAAGTGTTCGATTTTGCTATTTTACCCTCATTTTGGACAATCACCCTCATGTTTAGGGTTTATTTTTTTTACGTGAAGGGTTCCAGATGCCGATTCTTAGGATGGATTGATCCTCCCATGTGTGCAAGATCTATATTGATAATACCCGGATTATTGAGGAATATCAACAATGTAAACTATCAAGTGGCAAGATTGAAGATGTGTTTGTTTGCAAGTTGGTTACTATTTGTGGTGGTTTGGGTGCTTTTCATTTAGTAATAAGCAATTAGGGACCCCTGTAGTTGCATGTAATTTTGGGTGTTTTTTGTCTTATGAAATTGTAACAAGGGAATGTGGTAGTTTTTGGTATTTGATAATGTAATATCAGTTTAGGGTTATTTAGGACAACTTCAGAAATTTGTACCTTTTTCAAGGATATAATGACATTGTATTGCAGTTATCACCTAATGTTAATGTTTATTTGTTGTTTCAGAAAAAAGTTGTTATAACCATAAATGTGTTCCATAAACATGACAACCAACAGTTGGTATAAACCATAAACATCATTCTTCAACAATGACAAAAGGCTGACATTAGTTTCATGACCAAAAGGGCTAAAAGACCAAAATAAAACCATTACAACAAACTAGTTTTAAACCATTACATCCAAATGCACAAAAGTTGTGTTAAACCAAAAGATAAGTTTTTAAACAAAATACACTAATTCCTGCATTGACTGCTACCTCCATTCCCTCCTTGACTGCATCATGCATTCCCTTCTTGACTGCTTCCTGCATTCCCTCCTTCATTGCTTCCTGCATTCCCACCTTGACCCTTGCACGTCCTTGAGTTATGACCCCTATTGTTGCATTTCCCACACATGACACTAACAAACTTTCTGGTAAGTTTTTCAGGTTCACCTGCACCATGATTTTGCATCTATTTATCATATTTTTCATCTGCACTTCTCTTTCTCTTGGTCTGAGGTCTCCCAGGTTGATTGTGATGTGGTGGTGGTGTTAATTGAAATGGACAGGTACTTTTTGGCCACATGGCTCTACCCTTTATAGGGTCAACAGTGTAAGAGTAAGCTTCATTCCATGTTTGAAGCCAATACACTTTGTTGACATAAGTGTAAAGCTCCCCAACATTGTCTCCACTATCAGCCATTTCATGTATTGTAGCTATGGCATGCCTGCATGGAATCCCATTCAATTCCCACCTTCTACATGTACATGACATATTTGTCATGTCAACCACATGCTGGTCATGCCAAGAACCATAAACTTCATACTTTGCAGTCCCATTCCATCTAGCTCTATATTGGACTGAAGCTTCCCTATTTCTCTCAAGTAACTTTGATGATGTTGGAGTGAATGGACCTGGAGCTTTGGACAACACTTTCTTCACATTGCAGATCCTCTTCATAAGGTACTGCCTGATGTACTCAAGAAAACTTATGATGGGCTTATTCCTACCATGAATAAGCTTACTGTTGAAAACCTCACATAAATTGTTGAGCAATATATATGATCCTGCTCTGCCTGTATTAAACAAGAAAATTATATGAACTAAATCATATACAATGAGCACTAGTAAAGCTTCACCTAAGTTAGGGAATATAACCTGAAAAGTGGCTTCTGGCCCAATGGTGAGGGGGGATTTTCTTCAACCACTAAAAAGCATCCTTATCAAACTTGTTAAGTTCATTCATGTAGTGTTCAAATTCTGGTACTGTGGTTGCTATTGCACACTGCCATAAGTGATCTTTATACTCTTTTTTTTTCATTTTTTCCTCATGTTCTCATAAATATGTCTTAGACAGAATCGATGCTCAGCCTGTGGGTATAGTTGTGCAATAGCAGGTAAGAGTCCCTATAAAGGATTATTCCACATAATCATTGCAACAATCATATACAAATAAACTATTAGTAATACAAAAAGAAGAAAATAGTACCTTTTGTCTATCACTCATGAAAGTAAAGTTAGAATTTGAGTACAACTCTAAGTCATCCCCCAAGCATTCTAGAAACCATTTCCAGCTACTCATATTTTCAGTCTCAACAATGGCATATGCAAGTGGGTATATGTCGTTGTTTGAATCCAATCCAACTGCAGTGAGTACTTGGCCTGGAAAGGGTCCTTTCATAAAAGCACCATCTAGTCCCAAAATATCTCTTAAGCCTGCTTTAAACCCTTTCTTTAATGCCCCTAAGCAAATATACACTCTTTTAAACTTCCTTGTTTCTCTAGTACTGTTAGGCTCATTAACAACCTCAAGCTTCACAGTTGTACTCACATTAGTTGCTTGTAGTTCCATAAGATAATCTCTTAACACCTCGTATTGCTTTGTGTAGTCACCACTCACTTGCTTTGTAGCTGTTGCTTTTGCTCACTGTACTTTGTGTATGGACACACCAACTTGAAGCCTCTTCTGAACTTGCTCTTGAATGCTTCGAAGGGGTACGGTAGGGTTAGACTCGACCATGTCTAAGATTTCTGCAGATATATACTTCGCAGTGCAAGCCCTAAGTTTTCTAGTTTGAACACAAGTATGTTTGTCCAGTAAAGTTTTCACATACTAATAATCACTATCTTTTGACCGTGAAGTCTGCATTGACCAAGAACAATTTAATTTATTGCCCTTACCTACCCCACTTGCATTTACATTAGGTACATTACCTTTACACACAACCCTAAGCCTTGTTTTGTCATTTTTCTTGAAGCCAAGATTCCTTCTAGTCTCAATGGCAAGTTTGTTGACTTTGTCCTTAATTTCCTTTTTACTTTTATACTTTTGACCCACTTGAAAAGTAACTGCATGGACTTCACCAAGAGAGCACTTCTTCTCCTTCACCATCTGTTTTAATATTGCTTTCCTTCTTTCATCATCACTATCTTCACCTAATGAGTCCCATTCATCATTATCAATTACTTCAACATCTTCAACATCTTCTGTATCAACAACTTCATTTTCAGTCTCAACACCTTTTCCTCTGTCAACATATTCAACATCTAGATCAACATTCATATAGAAATCACTCATGTCCACCTCCATATCACTTACATAGTTTTCTTCATCTTCAAGAAAGTCACTGTCTTCCTCACTCCCTTGACTACCCCCTTCACTACCTCCTTCACCAAGTCCTTCACAAACTCCCTCACTTTCAAATTAAACTTCACCTAGTCCTGTGCCAAGTTCTGCACCAACACCCATACTCTGATCATTACCATCATTAAAAGTATATTGATCAAAGAAAGGATCAAAGTCTTCAAATTGAAATGGTTGGTCATCAAAGGTATCAAAATCTCTTGTATTTACTTCTTGGTCACCAATATTTGCACCTTGATCATGAACTTCTGTCTCTTGATCACCAACAGGTGCACCTTGATCACTAATATTTGCACCTTCATTACCAATTTCAACATGTGCATCTTGACCACCAACAATTGCACCTTGATCACTAATATTTTCACCTTCATTACCAATTTCAACATGTGCATCTTGATCACCAACAATTGCACCTTGCTCACTAATATTTGCACCTTCATTACCAATTTCAACATGTGCATCTTGATCACCAACAGTCGCAGTGTGTTCCAAGTTGAAACATAATTTCTTACTACATGATTGACTCCCATCAACTAACCTCAATCTCTTATTTGAATTGTATTCGGGTGTCTCATATCTTACTAAACACAATTCAAGATTTGGGACATCTTGATCACCAATAGTTGCAGTGGGCACATCATCTGCTATTTCCTCAATTATGACCCTAGGTTTAACTCTTGGAGACATAAAGTATGTAAGTAACTTAGTTTCATTATGTTTAGTGTATACCTTGATGATCTTATGATGTTCAATGTATTGTGCAAGACTAAGTACATCAATATCATTCCCTAAAGCTCTAAGACCAAACTCCAAATCTCCATTTGGCAATTGATAGTGGTAGTAAATGACTGGTGGTACATCATAACCAAGCTTCAGCATCACCTCGTCCAACTCATGCACAGAGAACTCATCCATGTCTACCAAGTCAATGTGGTCTAATTTTCCTTCAATGTAGCTTATCCCTGGGAATTTTGTGAACCTCCCTCCATGATGGAGCTCAATTGTGAACATCGTGGGATGTCCTTCTGTAAAAATCATGAACCAAACCAAAAAAACATTACTTTATATGGATTGTAAAAGATTTTTTTTGTTTCAAAGAAATATGTAAGAAACAGAGTACGTTACCGTAAATTCGGATTGCATCAAAACACTGATTTCTTGGCCTGATTTCCCACATTTGGACCATACTCGTGGATTCAAACTTACGATTGCGGTTGATGATCAAATGCAAGATTTCAATGAACGATTAGGGTTTTCGATCAACAAAGTGGGTTTAGTGCGTAGAGTGAAGGGTCATTAACTATGTATATCATTCAATATGGCGGTAATCAATGATATGGAGGTGGAAAGACGAAAATACCTCCGTCTTTGTTGCATATAACGGAGTATATTGACGGAAGTTAATGGGAGAGACCAAAAACAATGGAAAATTCCAATTTTGGACCAGTGGTGCATCAAAGTATTGTTTTGGACCAAAGTCGCATAATTTTGCCAAACACAGGGACCATTTTTGCAATTTTGTCAAGGAAAAATGTTTCCTTTATAAGTATACTAGGTGAACGCCCACGCGTTGCGCATAAAAACCTATATCGTTGAAGTCTTTACAAATATAAGTTTTTTTTAAATATAGCAATAACGTTGTTAAATTTGATATAATAATTCGTATACTAAATTGATATAATATATTGATTATTTGAATTATAGGATAATATATACATCTATTATAACTGCATAATGTCAATCGTTTGAATGACTTTTATCCGCGAATTACACATGAATAAAATTAAATATAACATATGGTTTAATGTTATTTATAGTTGTTGTTGTTGTTAATTAATTTTTTAAAATTTATTTGCTTAATATTTTAATTTCCATTATTATAATTATTTAAAACATCAAACATTGTTTTTTTATTTTAAGGGTAGCAATATAATCATTTATATAGTGCTATTTTTAACTATTGTTATTGTAAGTTATTTTCAGTTACTTATTTGAAAACTTTTAACGATTATAAAAATATCTTTAGAAAATATTTTAGTTAAATTGAGATTACAATTTAGTTTTTGCATTTATCACTATAGTTTATCACTTTTAACTAATTACAAAATATTCTTTAGTTTTTTATGTGGAACTGAAATTTATATTTAAGTTGACATTTTTTTGTTATATTTAAATTAACAATTTAAGTAATTTGTCCAAACTGTTCAAAAGTTGTAACTTTAAACTGATAATGGTTTACATACAACAACATATTAAATCTAATAAATTAATTATAATATGTTAAAAGTTAAAGGTATAACTTTATAAGTAGAAGTAAATATATTATTTTAAAATTGAAATTTAGTATATTTATGATTACACTTTAGGTTTGATATTTATTTAACCTTATCAACCAACTTATAATCATTATTAGGAACACACTACACTTAAATCACTTTTAACTATTTACAAAATATTCTTTGGGTTGTTTAAGTTAAACTAAAATTATATATTTAAGTTGACCCGGTAATGTTATATTCAAATTAATAATTTAAATATTTTATACAAATTGTTCCAAAATTGTATCTTTAAAATGATAATGATTTACATCCAACAATATATTAAAAATATGAATTAAGTATAATATGTTAAAAGTTAAAAAACATAACTTTATAAGTACAAGTAAATATATTATTTTAATATTGAGATTTAGTTTATATATGATTATACTTTAGATTAATATTTATTTAACCTTATTAACCAACTTATAATTATTATTAGAAAGAAAATGAAAAGTCATGGGAGTTTCAAATGAATATGATGAAAGAAAAAATGTATGGGAATTTCAAATGAATATGGTGAAAGAAAAAATGTTTCCTTTATAATATAGTATGATATGATGATATGATTAGGCGTAACCTCGCGCGTTGCGCAAGAATGCATTTAAGTGGTTAAAATAATTATGGAAAAAAATAGAAATATTTTGAAATCTACGTTTTTAGTCATGTTTTGGGCATTCACCGAATTATCAAATAACATAAAAATCCATTATTTTATATTTTGATACTATCTAATATAGTTTATACCTTATAAACTTTACTTATACTTTTATAATATGCAATATATATTATAAGTTTTTGTATAACATTAATATAATCTACTTTTCTTATGTCCGATAATATTTTTGGATAAAATAAGAAATAAGTTGTTTTGAATGCGCTATTAATAAACAATATTGAACTAATAAACTTTGTATTACACTATTTATATTACACCAAAACATCCAAGGTTTCGTATATGAACTTTCAAATATTAAACATTGAAATTAAGAATGAAGTCATACAAAATATATCATTATACATAAATGTCATCAAGAGTTTTAAAATAAGTCGATTAGTAAATATGATATTTAATTTTAATTACGTATTTTGCAAAACGTACGTTTGACTTTATGTTGGTGCGCCGAGAATCATCTTCCTTAATTTGTACCTAAAAAATTAAGGTGAATAGGAATATAAAATAGATATTACTAAGCATTAATATAAATAATTAAAAAGGGTATGTGGATCTCCTACCACCAATTAAAGACAACATATCTCTCTAGTGGTATCAATTACTTGTGAAATTGAAGTAGTCATTCTATGTACACCATGTTTTCTAATTACATAAACAAATAAACACTACTAGAAAAACAGCCTTTTACGACGCTCATTGCGCGTCGTAAAAGGCTCAGACGACGCGCAAATGTGTGTCAAGGAAGGCCCTGTCATAAAGAGAGACGACACGATTTTGCGCGTCGTCTATAGACGACGCGCATTGTGACATCCCCAAAATCTCGGCCAGAAAAGACCGATTTTCATTTATGCTTTTAAAATAATTTCAGAGTAAATCCTTTTGATTTGAAAGAGTTACGGAATTTGTTCCCAAAAACAAAACATGATAAAACAATGTTTACCAAAGCATTTCATAAAAGAAATGTATTTTCATTATATAATCAAAACTCGGGGTGTCATGTTCCGATACAGACCAATAAGCATAAACGATAACATTACAAGTCATTCAACAAATATATACATATACAGACTTGTAAACAAAACAACTTGATGGTTCATCCATCTTATGCCCTTGCGCCACTTCCTGTAATACAAATAAAACTGAGTGGGTCAGGCTTGGGAGCCTGGTGAGCATATAGGGTTTTCAACCCACAATAAATAATTGTATTTAATTTCCACCAACCAACAATAACCCAATTACCCATTCCCGTTATTCTCACTTTATGTCCCTAAGACAACTAACATAAGGGACCTAGTATAAGAATATTTCATCGGGGCGACAACACATGCTTCGGGGGTTCCTCAGCAATATAAATCAAATAAGGCAACCATGAGGGGGATGGAGTACAGCGAATGAACACCCAAGTTCATTAACACCTACAGGTGGCGAACCTGCTAATGTTTCCACAAGACTATCTAGAAAAGTCCGTGGTCGTCATCTAAACTCCGCTAGATGACTAAATCAAACAACAACGAGGCCTCTCATCTGTTTATTACACACCAACTATCTACCCATGTTCTACCCAACATATTAGTAGATAAAAATATACATTTTATACATAGTTTAAAAACCTGTATAGCATGCTTTAATCAATATATATTCCACATAACAGATGAGGCACACACACACATAACACGTATTTCATAGAGAATAAATCTTCTCCATGAGATAGAAGAAAGTGAATACACATTCACACACATAACCACAAAATTATACACATAATACGTATTCCGTATAAAATACTTCATAATTATGCGTTAGAAGAAAGTAACTACACACTCACACATATAAACCACAATATACTTAATACACTCAAACCATACTTGTATTATTATCGTGTTTATGAAAGGTAGTATACACTCACTTGATCAGAAGATGATCGGACAGCACTACGACTTGCAGAAGTAGTATTCTTCAGCAGATCTGGAAGATCTCTACAAAATCGAACTTCTCGCGGGCAGAGCTTCGGATCGGGAATCGCACTTCTCGGGATCTTCGGGATCTCGGGACTTGCTTCGGGGCTCGAGAATATTACCGGGGCTTCGGGGTACTTCTAGCACGCAAATCGAGGTAAAACGGGAGAGAGAAGAGAGAAAAATTGCAAAGGAGTCGGCTGCCTTCGGATCCTATTTATAGAGGCTGGAACCTCGGAGTACGCGGGGCGTACGCCTCGGATCGTCATGGCTTACGTATCCGAAATACTCGAGTGCGAATGTCGACATACCTCGGTGTACGAGGGACGTAGGCTAGTACGTGGGGCGTACTTCGGATGAGTCCGATGACTCGTCTTCGGATAATACCGGGATTTAATAATTTAATTTAATTATTAATTATTTAATAAACTTCGAAAATTCATATCTTCTTCATACAAACTCCGTTTTCGACGTTCTTTATATCCACGCGAAGGTGAGACTACGCTCTACAACTTTTGTTTAGACTCCGTTGACTAATTTTAAATTAATTTTTATTATTTATTTTTAATAGGCCGGGACAGAAAAACTTCGTTATAAAATCATAACTTCTTCGTTTGACGTCCGTTCTCGCCTAACTTTTTATCGCTTCGATACCAACAACGAGACCTTCGATCCTCATTTAGATTGCTTCGGCTAAAAACCGCTCGATCTCAAATCGAGTATTTCAGGCTGCATACTGCTAAGCCGAAACTTCGATAAATCATAACTTCCTCATACGAAGTTAGATTTGGGCGTTATATATATATATATTCGGAAACCTTGTTTCAACTACTACAACATTAACCAAAGATATCAAGTTTATTTTACACTTAAATTTTGACGCTTATTTTTATTCTTAATTAATCAAACCACATAATTAAGCAATTAAGCACAAAACACATAATACTCAAATAATACAATCTTATTATTTCAAAACGGGTTACAAAGGTTAACCTAGACTATTACATTGCTAAAAATGGCAAGCCCGGAAACACAGGCGTTACAATTCTCTCCACCTTAGATTGATTCCGTCCCCGGAATCACACATCAACAAACAAATGCGGATAGCGACTCAACATGTCACTCTCCGTCTCCCAGGTGAGATTCGGCCCATTCGTGTGTTTCCATCGGACAAGCACTAACCCAACCATTTTGCGTCGCAACTTCTTAGTCTTTCGGTCAACAATTGCCTCTGGTTCTTCAATCAAACTTTTGTTCTCATCAATTCTCAATTCAGAAATTGGAATTATGTCGGGAACTTCCCCCGTGAACTTCCTCAAATAACACACATGAAAAGTGTTGTGAATTCCATTCAGTTCTTCGGGTAATTCGAGCTTGTAAGCTTGGTTCCCAACCCTCTGAAGAAATTTAAACGGTCCAATAAACCTTGGATTCAACTTTCCCCTTTTACCAAATCTTATAAGTCCTTTCCACGGCGAGACTTTAAGCAAAACCGAATCTCCAACCTCAAAAGTCATCGGTCTTCGCTTCTTGTCAGCATAGCTCTTTTGACGATCTTGAGCTGCTAACATTCTTTCTCTAATTATTTTCAACTTTTTAGCAGTTTGATGAACCATCTCCGGTCCCATAAACTGCTTTTCCCCAGCCTCAAGCCAACAAGACGGCGTACGACACTTCTGTCCATACAAAGCTTGATAAGGTGCCATCTTAATGCTCGAGTGAAAACTATTATTATAGGAAAATTCTACCAATGGTAAATGTTCATCCCAATTACCTAGGAATTCCAAGGTACATGCTCTTAGCATATCTTCAAGTGTTTGTATCGTTCTTTCACTCTGACCATCAGTCTGCGGATGGTAAGCTGTACTTAAACACAACTTGGTACCCAATTCCTCTTGTAGACTTTTCCAAAACCTCGAGGTGAAACGGCTATCACGATCTGATACAATCGTTAACGGAACACCGTGAAGCCTCACAATCTCCTTCACGTAAGAATTTGCAAGTTTTTCCATAGACCATTTCTCCTTGGCTGCTATGAAATGCGCACTCTTAGTGAATCGATCAACGACCACCCAAATCATGTCGTGGCCATTCTTTGTTCGGGGCAGTTTAGTGACAAAATCCATAGCAATGTCTTCCCACTTACCCATAGGCACAGGCAATGGTTCTAAACTCCCGTACGGTTTCTGATGTTGTGTCTTTACTCTCGCACAAGTCACACACTCAACCACATACTTTGCAACATCAAGCTTCATCGTCAGCCACCAGTAGTAGGGTTTCAGGTCCCTATACATTTTAGTGCTACCAGGATGAATCGAGTACATGGTTTTGTGAGCTTCTTCCATCAGAAGATCCTTAATTCCTCCTGACTTAGGTACCCAAATACGATCTTGGAATACCTTCAGTCCATACCGTTTGTACCAAACACCAACGTTTTACCCAAACGTTCCTCCTTTCGGTCATTTTTCTCAGAAGCTTCCTCTTGAGCTTTCTTTATACTCTCCACAATTATCGAGACAACTTCTATTCTCAACACTCTTGGCCTTTTCCTTTCAAGATTGACTTTCCGACTGAGAGCATCAGCAACAACATTAGCTTTATCGGGGTGGTAAAGTATCTCGCAGTCGTAGTCTTTAAGTAACTCCAGCCAGCGTCGTTGCCTCATATTCAATTCTTTCTGATTAAAGAGATATTGGAGACTCTTATGATCAGTAAAAAGTTTGCACTTCGTGCCATAGAGGTAATGCCTCCATATTTTCAGAGCGAAAACTACCGCTGCCAACTCCAAATCATGAGTTGGGTAATTCTTTTCATGCTCCTTCAGCTGTCGAGACGCATATGCTATCACCTTTTCTCTTTGGGTTAAAACACAACCCAATCCAACCCCAGACGCATCGCTATAGACAGCAAAGTCTTCAACTCCATCGGGTAGAGAAAGTATCGGTGCCTCGCATAGCTTCTTCTTTAACTTCTCGAATGCTTCTTTATGCTTATCACTCCAAGCATAAGTAGCTCCTTTGTGGGTAAAAGCTGTCAATGGAGTAGCGATCGAAGAAAAACCTTGGATAAACCTTCGGTAATATCTGGCTAATCCTAAAAAGCTTCGGATCTCCGTGGGACTTTTCGGTTGTTCCCACTTCATTACAGCTTCAATCTTTGCTGGATCAACCATTATCCCTTCTTGGTTGACCACGTGGCCCAAGAATTGGACTTCACGAATCCAAAAATCACACTTAGAGAACTTTGCATACAGCTTCTCCTTCTTCAAGACTTCTAACACTTCTCGCAAGTGTCTGTCATGCTCCTCCTGGCTTTTCGAGTAAATCAGAATGTCGTCTATGAACACTATCACGGATTTATCAAGGAAAGGATTACAAACCCTATTCATTAAATTCATTAATGCTGCCGGAACATTGGTTAGTCCAAACGACATAACTAAGAACTCGTAGTGTCCATATCTAGTTCTGAATGCAGTCTTCTCGATATCTTGCTCTCTTACTTTTAGCTGATGATATCCTGACCTTCGATCGATCTTCGAGAAATAGCTCGAACCTTGCAATTGATCAAACATGTCATCAATCCTTGGCAACGGATATCTATTCTTTATTGTTGCCTTGTTTAGCTCTATGTAATCAATGCACATTCTCATACTTCCATCTTTCTTCTTCACGAATAACACCGGAGCTCCTTAGGGCGATGAACTAGGTCTAATGAAACCTTTGTCCAATAACTCCTGAAGTTGCATCATTAGCTCCTTCATCTCTGTCGGTGCTAATCGATAAGGTGCTTTTGCTATTGGCGTGGTTCCTGGTAACAAGTCAATTCTGAACTCCACTTGTCTATCAGGTGGTAATCCAGGAAGATCTTCAGGAAATACTTCCGGATAATCACACACCACTGGAATACTCTGCATCACCTTCTTTTCCTTCTTAGCATCAATCACGAATGCTAAGTATGATGTACATCCCTTGGTCAAACACTTTCTGGCTTTCATTAGGGAAATGATTCCACAATTTACTCTGCGTTTGTCCCCATACACCATAAACGAATCTTTCCCAGGCGGGTTTACTTTAACTATCTTCTTCTTGCATAAAATTTCGGCATCATTGGCGCTAAGCCAATCCATTCCCAACACGATGTCGAAACCATTAAGTTTGATAGGCAATAATTCCTCATGAAACTTATTCCCATTAAGGTCGATTAAGATGTTTTTCATACGATGGCTAACAGGTACAAACTTGCGACTAGCAACTTCGACTAATAAAGCATTATCTAGTCTATCAACAGGCAAAGCTAGTTTTCTACAAAAATCATGCGAAATAAAGGAGTAGTTGGCTCCAGAATCAAACAAAATTTGAGCAGGTAGTTCGTTAACAAGAAAGGTACCTGAAGCGACATCAGCTTCATCTTTCGCAGCTCCGTGTGTCATCTGGAAGGCTCTCGCCTTCGGCTTTGGTGGAATGTTGGGCCTAGTTGCCTCCTTCTTCTTCGAACAGTCTTTCAAAATGTGCCCCTCTTCATTACAACCAAAACACATCCTTTTTTTGTTCGGACACTCATTAGCAAAATGCCCAATTTTTCCGCACTTGTAGCAGGTTACATCCTCGCTACATTTCCCAAAGTGCTTTTTCTTACACTTATCACACCACTTTGCTTCGCCTCCTTTTCCTCCAAACTTTTTCGAATCAGATTTCGAAAATTTTCCTTTCTTACCGGAACCAGATGTTCCCTCAAACTTTCTCTTCTCACCAACCTCAACCTTGTCGGTGGTCCTCCCCTTAATCATGTTCTCAATAGACTTGGTAGCCCAGATAGCTGCCTCTAGAGTATGTGCCTGACGCACTGGCACCTCATACTCCCATGGGAGTCCCTTCGCACACCGGTCGACCTTTGTCAACTCGTCTAGGACGATACGCAAGGCAAACTCCATTTTATCGGTGAAGTTATTGGTGTATTCATCAACTGACATGCTGCCTTTTGTCAATGCCAAAAACTTATTCTCCAACTCCAACAGATTTTGAGCCGAGCAGAACTTGCACTTGAACTGCACCAAGAACTCTGCCCATGTCAATTGTAGTGGCTCATTAGGGCTTAATGTCTTCCCTAGAGTGTTCCACCAACGAACGGCTCCACCTCGGAATTGACGCACTGCATAGATAGTCTGCAACTTGCCTCTGCAGCCACAAGTCATGAAGGCCAAT
Source organism: Lactuca serriola (assembly GCF_051521515.1). Classification (NCBI taxonomy): domain Eukaryota; kingdom Viridiplantae; phylum Streptophyta; class Magnoliopsida; order Asterales; family Asteraceae; genus Lactuca; species Lactuca serriola. The sequence goes on from NC_136411.1 coordinate 3,006,982, forward strand.
TCCATTTCTGAGATCCAATCCATAACTCCAATCAGATCCTCCTTTCCATTGAAGGTCGATGGTTTGCAAGTTAGAAAGTCCTTGTACTTGCGTCCCATTCCATCATTCCTTCCATCCTGGTTATCTTGCCTAACTATTGGTGGGTTGGCTTGACCAACAGACCCACTTAAGTTTCCACCTTCCGAGTGCCCTTCATTTAATTCAGGCTCTTCCACACGAATTGACAGTTCTTCACGATTCTGCTGAAGCAACCGCCTAGTTTCATCCATCTGACGATCCAACATTGTTTGAATCATCATTTGCACACCATCCATGGTTATTGGCTCAGGTGCTACTGCTACGACAGGTATTTGTTCAATCACTGGTGGTTGATTCCTGTTTTCATCAGCATTTCCAACTCCACTTCTTGTTCTCACCATTTTTGATCTATACACCGAATAAGGTGAAATTAGATCCTCATTCACGATAGATATTCAAATCATCCTTATCACTCCAAAACGTTTACATGCTAGTTCTAAATTCGTAGACGTACGCTTAGAATCCTACACACATAAGGTTTCTAGATCCGGTCGGCAACAGACCATAGATCCGAACAAATAATATCATATATGGCAACATATAACATTTAGCACATAAAAGCATTTTAGGCAACTTTCCTAAAATAAACTAGTGCTCGTGTCTAAAACATAACAGACACATATCTCAAAATTTCACTTAGCATTTTAAGTTGAAGTCTAGAAATCCTACAAATTCCTAGTTCGCTTAAACTAATGCTCTTATACCAATTGTGACATCCCCAAAATCTCGGCCAGAAAAGACCGATTTTCATTTATGCTTTTAAAATAATTTCAGAGTAAATCCTTTTGATTTGAAAGAGTTACGGAATTTGTTCCCAAAAACAAAACATGATAAAACAATGTTTACCAAAGCATTTCATAAAATAAATGTATTTTCATTATATAATCAAAACTCGGGGTGTCATGTTCCGATACAGACCAATAAGCATAAAAGATAACATTACAAGTCATTCAACAAATATATACATATACAGACTTGTAAACAAAACAACTTGATGGTTCATCCATCTTATGCCCTTGCGCCACTTCCTGTAATACAAATAATACTGAGTGGGTCAGGCTTGGGAGCCTGGTGAGCATATAGGGTTTTCAACCCACAATAAATAATTGTATTTAATTTCCACCAACCAACAATAACCCAATTACCCATTCCCGTTATTCTCACTTTATGTCCCTAAGACAACTAACATAAGGGACCTAGTATAAGAATATTTCATCGGGGCGACAACACATGCTTCGGGGGTTCCTCAGCAATATAAGTCAAATAATGCAACCATGAGGGGGATGGAGTACAGCGAATGAACACCCAAGTTCATTAACACCTACAGGTGGCGAACCTGCTAATGTTTCCACAAGACTATCTAGAAAAGTCCGTGGTCGTCATCTAAACTCCGCTAGATGACTAAATCAAACAACAACGAGGCCTCTCATCTGTTTATTACACACCAACTATCTACCCATGTTCTACCCAACATATTAGTAGATAAAAATATACATTTTATACATAGTTTAAAAACCTGTATAGCATGCTTTAATCAATACATATTCCACATAACAGATGAGGCACACACACACATAACACGTATTTCATAGAGAATAAATCTTCTCCATGAGATAGAAGAAAGTGAATACACATTCACACACATAACCACAAAATTATACACATAATACGTATTCCGTATAAAATACTTCATAATTATGCGTTAGAAGAAAGTAACTACACTCACACATATAAAGATATCAAGTTTATTTTACACTTAAATTTTGACGCTTATTTTTATTCTTAATTAATCAAACCACATAATTAAGCAATTAAGCACAAAACACATAATACTCAAATAATACAATCTTATTATTTCAAAATGGGTTACAAAGGTTAACCTAGACTATTACATTGCTAAAAATGGCAAGCCCGGAAACACAGGTGTTACACGCATTTACGACGCTTATTTACGACGCGCAATTACGATGCGCGTTTACGACACGCAATGCGTATCAAGGAAGGTCCTGTCATAAAGGAAGACGACACGCATTCGCGTGTCGTAACCTTACGACGCGCGTGTTAATGACACGCAATGCGTATCAAGAATGCCCCTGTCAAGAAAGGCCATGTCATAAATGAAGATGACACATATTTTTGCGTATCATAATTTTAAATGTTTAAAAAAATATATTATTTATATATTTACTAATTTTCAAATTAAATAATACATTAAAAATCTCATAATACAAAATAAAATACCATAAATAACAAAGATAATTCATTTCACTAATATGTCAAATACAAATAATTATTCTAAAAGTGAGTAAATGTTTTAAAAAAATGAACTCATTTATATACAATTACGTCATCTAGCTTACTATGTGCCAACAATTCTCTATGTGTTTACTTTTGCTTGTGTCTCGTTTCCTCCAAAGCTTCTAGCCATGCCAAAATATGATATCTTGAGTCTCGTTTCAAGAACCAAAATCACCTTTAATCACCCAATTAAACTCTAATGTTGGTAGACTGAGAGTTCCAAAATCAAGTTTACATCCATCACCTTCAATCACCAAATTAAACTCTAGATCTTCTGTTGTTTGAAAGAAATTGGTGTTTGTAATCTATGAACAAAAAACGCAAAGACCAAGGTTAGCATTTGCTATATAGAAAGCACAACTGGACATATGAATATATAATACGCAACATAAACATTTTCATGAAAATGATATAGACAAATAAGTAAGAGTGATGATATTGATACCTTAATTACGCCATTAGTGAACGAAAATTTAATTAGTTGATAGCAATACTTGACCTCTGAAAACAAATAAACAAAGGATCGCATCATAATTAGCTCAATGAAGTAATTCTTATACATTGTCTCTACTAAAAGATTCATCATGGAAACATTTTTGTTGGAAATAACTAAACAAAAACCTAAATACTAAGCAAAAAATTATAGTAATCATCATTTAGAGCAGGATGAGGAGTCCGATCAGGCCATATGAGACCATTTAAGCAGAAATTTAAGTCTTTGGTGTATCTCCAAAGTCACCTCCATATGCCCAGTATTTACTACCATTTGCATTTTCCTTGAGTAACCCCTGAAACCAGATGCAAATATTTAGAACTACCCTTGCACCACATTTACAATTTTATAAAATTTAAGAGATGAGTTTCAAACCTGGTCAACCCAATCCCAAATAAACCCTCCTTGCAGACCAAATGTACAACTCTTGATGGATCCTTCCCACGAATCCACCCTGAAATACATGATTTTGTATCAATCAATATAAATTATAAAGTGAAAGATAACTTTGATGCAAAACAATTCGAATCATATATATATACCAGCAAGAGCAGCATGATTTGGTCCATAGCTTGCTTCATTTCCTAAAGACCAAGATATGATGCATGCATGGTTTTTGTCTCTTTACAACTCTTATTACAACTGGATGCCCATTAACAAGCAACTGTTTTGGAGCTTTTGAAATTTGTCGTATGCCTACTTGACATGATTCACAGTCGATAATGTTGCCTACTTGACATGATTCATAAGGTGTCCCACTTTTTGATGAAAAAAAAATATTGTAATTTTTGTCTTACTGTAATTAGTTATGGTCCCGTTGCAAGTCCAATACAGGTCAAACACTGTACAAAAGCATGCTATAATGTAAAGTAAAAAGTGCTAAAAAAGAATTTACTCTCAAAGCAAACATCCCAAATAGGGAAGAACCCTTTTGTCTTCTTATTAGAAGGATTCAAGCTTACTCCAGAGTACTTGCAGTCTTCTGTGAGTATATAATATAATATATAAACCTCAATTGCCATATAATATTTTAAACTATGATAATCAGAAGATACATTATTATTATTATAACTAGTATTATCATTTAGCCCAACTGACTATTCTATGTATTGTTTAAATCATTTTACTTTTTGACTGTTTAGAACAAGATTTTCTGGGTTATTTGGTTTTATAATCATGCCAAAACACCAAAAAGAACAATATACTTTCATCAGTTAATTGATTTATCCACTGAATGTTATGTTTTATTGATTTAGCCACCAAACTGTTATGTTTTATTGATTTAGTCACCAAACTATTATCATACTAATCATAAATAATGATTTTAGTTCAGTAGCTAAATTGATAAAATCTTGAAAGTATGTTATTATTTTATGTATTTTTCCCTTTTTCAAAACCAAGTAACCAATGAAAATGGTTTTCTTAAAAGGTAAAAAATAAGTATGATGGCTTAATCACTATAGATGGCAGTCAATTGGCTAAACTGATCAATGGTAAAGTATAAGTGCTTTTTATGTATTTTTCACAAATAACATATCCTACTTTCATCATTTCTTCCTATTATTTACAGCATAATATTTTCATTTTTTTCTCATTACAATTTATTATACCTTCTAACCCATTCAACTGTCCCAACAGAAGTTATCTTCTTCCCAATTGAAGTTACTGCACCAAAACCAGCTTCCTCCATATATGTACCATCATTAGCCTGCATACCATTAACAAATCAATCAATCATATTTATAAATAGAAAAAAGTAGTGATTTCATTTCAGTAAGGGAAAAACAGTAATTTTTATAAGGTACTGTTACATTGGGACATTTAGCAGCTTTGGCAGCTTCCCGGATAGCTTTTCCAATTGGATGTATTATATTAGATTCAACAGCAGTATCTAACTTCAGAACATCATTTTCTGACCATGTTTCTGTTGAACTTAGCCAACATTATAGTTGTTTATATTAAACGTTGTAAAATTATAAATTAGACACATAAGTTACAAGATTAGAACATAATTGTAATTCAAAATATTCTTGGGGTGTTTTTGTGAGTATTTTTGTGACAACGGGTTTACCGATTGTTAATGTTCCTGAAAAAAAAATCACCTGTAAGAACTATGATCATTATAGCCATGAACAAAAAAAAATCATTTGTATTAGGTAGTTACTGTAAAAAGGGGTGATTATTTACCTGAAGAAGCATATGCATGAGGTATATAAATTCGGTTATGCTTCTGAAAGCCACCCTCATTTTTGTCAAATATAATGGCTTTAAGAGTTTGAGTTGCTATGGTATAATAAGTCAAACAAAAAACACCCTTCTTTATCTGTCCGGATTAATACCATTAAGTCAAAAAGAAACACTTACTAAGATTATGCAGAACAAGAGTGAAATAATAACTAATGAGCATAAGCAACAAGTTTTCACACTACATTAATAACCTAACACAAAAAATGATAATTTCATACCAAAATTCAATTTTACCTTATTCACTAACAATAAGTACAAGAATAAGGGGTCTATGAAAATAGCAAATAAGTAAGAAATGACAATGAACTGGTTACGCTGTTGAACAACTTTGGCCAAACATAAAACGGAGAATAAGGGGTCTATTCACATAAATTAAATAGACCAATCAAAACCAAAACATAAAACGATTTTCCAGTGTCCTAGAAGTTGGAACCCAAACATAAAAGGAGAAACTAAAAAAATAGACCAATCAAAACCAAGAACCATGATATAGAACTTGCCCCTTCTGTATTTGTATTTTTCACAAATTCAAAGGGTAAACTACATGCAGCAACAAAGAACCTTGATATAGAACTTGCCCCTGAAATCATTCCCAGCATTAAAAAATCATTCAGTTCTGTTATAGTGGTTTTATTACAGTTTTATGGTTTATGGTTTTGTGATTTCTTACCTACAATTGTAGCTGCTTCAAAAAACCAAGATTGTCATTGAAGACCTCAACACTTTGATCATAGGAAGCAAGCATGCCCATGTTTAATGCCATTGCCCTAACCATAGTGGGACCAACACCTTTCCAGAGAGCTAAAACTCCTTCATCTGCAGTGATTCTGTAGAGGGTATGGAATGGGTTTGTGTAGTTACTACGTTGGGCTGGTATCAGCTTGCATCCGGATGAGTGCCAGCTCAGCAGGGCTTCCTACACAGGCTCCGATAGCACCAACTATCAGCCCGCGGAAAGATTTTTGATATAAGGGTAGTGGCTTTCCATCGTTGGCTTCAAGTGCCTTGTTTGTCAGAATCCTATCAAGTAATTAAAGAGTCACATAAACAACCAAAAACAATAAATCTGTGTTTTTTTTGGTTAATAAACCATTAATGGTGTACCTGAATGTACCAAGTTTGGTTTTTGTGTATGTAGCTTGTCTATGTAATCCATCAGAAAGAACCTGTTCAAAACAAATTGCTTCACAGATCAGTAGAAGAAGAATGATGAATGTAGTACTAAGGTATGATAAAGAAATGAGAATTAGGGAAGGGGTTATGAAGAATCAGAGTAAGAATCAGAGTCGAGGACTGAGGAGCAAGGGAAAAACCCTAACTAACCACAAATTAATCGGTTTTTACTAATAAAAGGCAGAAATCAAGAGAGAGTTGGAGTTTACCTGTAAAGGCGCTTGGTATGGTACCGCCGATCCACCGTCTTCTTCTACCACCAGTGTTAGTAACTGGAACGTCGAGAAAGCATCGATACAGTAGAACCGTAGTCGATGGGGAAGAAAACTGATGAATTGATGAAGGAGGTGTAACAGGTATTTGATATAAGAGATGGTGAGGGCAACATAATTTTTGAGGGGAACTATGTGTGGTCGCGAAGGGGCTGAAATCAATCAGACACAAGAACACCACCACATCTTCCCCTTCGTTGCTCACTTTTTCAGGGTCCAAGTAGATTATTCTCACTGGCGACGATGGAGGCAAGAATAGTGGTGGTTCAAGGCCGAATTTACGGATGAAGAAAGTTATTCCGAAAACCCTCGTAGAAGAAGAAAAAGAGAAGATGATGAATAAGAATAGTTATTGAAATAGGGAAGGAGGTGGAAACAAAATAAAAACCAGAGATTGGAGTGGTGGGAAGAATCGAAAGAGACGGTCAATGATATATATGAAATTAATAGGTGATAAAGGTGGTTGCTAACCCTGGTAAAGGATTAAGCTAAGCCCATGAACAATACCGTGTAAGGAAAGTCTAAAGAAGCAGCAATGGAGAATTCGGAGCACCTGAGAAGCGAAGGGATCTGATGACGGTGTGTTTGTGGAGACGAGGGAGAAGAAGGTGGGGGTTTAAAAAATTGATCCATAATTTTAATGTGAGGGTTGATTTGGAAGAAATCTCAAACCCTTAACCTTAAACATGATGTGAAGCAATTGATCCTTAATTTGAGGCTAGAAGAGGAAATGAGGGGTGCAGATGAAGGAGAAGAAGGTGGGGGTTTAAAAAATTTGGGGATTTCATTTTCCCTCCAAGACGCGCGACGCGCGTTTCTTAAAAAAAATATAAAACGACATTCACAGACGACGTACAAGTGCCTTCCGTGTTTTTAATATTTTTACACGAGACACTAATTTAAGGGCACTCAGTAACGCGCGACCTAAATCCTTAAATTTTTTGAAGATATGACATTTTTTTAATGTCGCTCTCTAATGCGTAACATAAATCAAAGAGCGTCGTGTTTTACGCGTCGTAAAAGGGTATTTTTCTTGTAGTGAAACTTTTCACTAAATGCTAATTAATCAGACCATCTTGTAATTTTTCTCGTACAAAATGACAATCTAATTCTGGAAGACGGGATTTTTTGCTATGTAAATTGCTGCTTGACTGTCACATTTAACTAGAATTGGGGTAACATTAGGAACATTCATCTCATGCAAAACCCTTGAAAGCCATGTCAATTTTGCAGTAACACGTCTCATGCTTCAGTATTCTGCCTCTGCAGATGATAAAGATATTGTGGTCTGCTTTTTAGACTTCCAAGAAATGGGGCTTCCACCAAGTAATATAAAGAAACCACTAATACTCTTTCTTGATTGTAGACATGATGCCCAATCAGAATCACAAAAAGCTTGTAAATTGAAATCATCTTTGTTGTTGAAGAATAAGCCTTGATTTGGATCATTGTTAATGTATCTAAGAGTATGCATTGCAGCTTCAAGATGTGGCAATCGAGGATCAGAAATAAATTGGCTAAGATGATGTACATCGAAAGCTAAATCAGGACGAGTGTGAGTAAGAAAGTTGAGTTTACCCACAATTCGTCGATATATTTCAGGATTAGGTAATAAATCTCCTTCATTAATCAAAATTTTGAGATTTGAAGGAAGAGGATAAACACATTTTCCAGAACATTCAAACTCCTTTAGCATTTCACCAGTGTGGCAAGGAGGGGCATTACGCGAAGGATTGTCTCCAGGCCGCCCCAGTTCAGGGTATGAGGTTATGTTATCACTTCAACCAGGTTAGTCACATGAGGGCCAACTGTCCACTACTTGTCGCCCAGTCAGTGCAGGCCGCAGCGCCGACTACTTTGAGGATCACGGATGGGAGACTAGTCAGGACAGAGCCTCCGAAGGCTCAGGGTCGTGCTTTCCAGCTTACGGCGGAGGAGGCCAGAGCAGCACCAGATGTGGTTGCTGATACGTTTCTATCCTCATCTCGTTTTATTTATCTATTGTACCTGTAATTAGGTACGTTTTTGGTGAACTCTTTGCCTGCTTTGGTCTTATTTAACTCAGGGGCGAGTCAGTCCTTTGTGTCTCAATCTTTTAGTAGAGAGTTCAGTGGGCGAGTTAGAGTGTCCGTTGCGATTGTCTATCGCCAACGAACACGGGGTTTCTGCTTCTTCAGTTTATCGAGGATGTAACTTGGAGATTTTCGGGGTGCCTTTTCCGATAGATCTGATTCTGATCCCCATGGGGGAGGTGTGAGTGCTTGTGGGCATAGTTTGGTGCTATGATTGATTGTGAGGGCCAGCAAGTAGTTCAGACCCCAAGTGGGGGAGAACTGGTTATATATGGTGAGGGCACCAGAGTAGGATCAGGATTTTGTTCAGCTGCTAGGGCTCAGCAGTACATTCAACATGGGTGTATGGGTTATCTAGCGTATGTGGTAGATACGCGAGTTAGGGACCAGACCTTGGTTTTCGATGTACCAGTGGTCAGGGAGTTTGCAGATGTGTTTTCGGAGGAATTGCCAGGGATACCTCCGGAAAGGCAGGTCGAGTTCAGGATCGACCTAGTGCCAGGTGCGGCCCTTATCGCTAAGGCGCCGTACCGATTGCCGCCACCAGAGATGCAGGAGTTGTCATCGTAGCTACAGGAACTGTTGGGCAAGCGGTTCATTCGACCTAGCAGTTCTCCATGGGGAGCGCCGATTCTTTTTGTCCGAAAGAAGGACGGTTCGCACCGGATGTGTATTGATTACCAGGAGTTGAACAAGCTAACGGTGAAGAACCGTTACCCACTCCCGAGGATAGACGATCTCTTCGATCAGTTGCAGGGCGCATTTTGGTTTTCCAAGATAGATTTGAGGTCTGGGTATCATCAGGTCAGGTTCAGAGAGGAGGACGTGGAGAAGACCGCATTCCAAACTCGTTATGGACATTACGAGTTCGTGGTGATGCCGTTTGGGCTCACCAACGTGCCAGCAGTATTTATGGACATGATGAATCGGGTCTGCAGACCGATGCTAGACCACTCGGTCATAGTATTTATAGATGATATTTTTGTGTATTCCAAGACTCGAGAGCAGCATGAGAAGCACCTGCGAGAGCTGTTGGGAGTCCTGAGGCGGGAACGAATGTACGCTAAGTTCTCGAAGTGTGAGTTTTTGTTACGAGAGGTCCAGTTCCTCGAACATCTCGTTAACCAGGAGGGGATTTTGGTCGATTCGGCCAAAATCAAGGCGGTTATGCAGTAAGAGGTTACGAAATCTCTCTCAGATATTAGGAGCTTTCTGGGATTGGCAGGATACTACCGGAGATTCATACAGGATTTCTCCAAGATTACAGTACCCCTCACTCGTCTGACGAGGAAAGGGGTGGATTTTTGGTAGGGCCTCGAGCAGCAGAGGGCGTTTGAGACCCTCCGACATCATTTGTGTGAGGCGCCGGTCTTGACACTCCCGGAGGGGGTTGAAGATTTCGTAGTGTTCTGTGATGCATCCATCACAGGTTTAGGGGTGGTCCTCATGCAGAGAGGGCGAGTGATAGCCTACGCATCGCGGCAGCTGAAGCCGCATGAGACGAGATACCCTATGCATGACTTGGAGCTGGGGGCGGTGGTGTTCGCCCTCAAGATATGGAGACATTTATACGGATCATAAGAGCTAGAGACATATCATGGATCAGCCGAACCTGAACATGTAGCAACGCAGGTGGCTGTATGTAGTCAAGGACTGGGATTGTGAGATCCTTTACCATCCGGGTAAAGCGAATGTAGTTGCGGATGCTTTGAGCCGCAAGTCGGCTGGTCTTCCACCCCTGCGGTATGTATGAGGATAGCAGTAGATTCCCCGCTTGTGAGTTTGATCAGAGATGCCCAGATAGAGGGAATGCGACCGGAGAATTTAAAGCTGGAGAGGATCAAGGGTGAGAACACCAGGTTCGTGCAGGATAGTCGGGGATTACTGACCCGATGTGGTCGGGTTTGGGTTCTGATGTCTGGTGGGGTTAGGCAGATGGTTATGGAGAAGGCTGATAAGTCTCACTTCTCCATTCACCCGGGGGCCACCAAGATGTATCGGGATTTGAGTTTGAGCTACTGGTGGTCGTATATAAAGCACGAGATTTCCTGGTACGTCGAGAGGTGCTTGAACTGTAGGATGGTCAAGGCCGAGCATTAGAGGCCGCATGGCAAGCTGCAGCCCCTGGAGATTCCCAAGTGGAAATGGGAACATATCACGATGGATTTTATCACAAAGCTACCAAGGACGATGAAGGGGTTTGACGCCATTTGGTTCATCGTGGATCGATTAACCAAGAGCGCCCATTTCTTGGCCATACGGGAGAGTTCGTCGGCCGAGAAGTTGGACGAGGTGTACGTTCGCGAGATCGTGTCTCGCCATGGGATTCCTGTTTCCATTATCTCTGATCGGGATGTCAGGTTTACCTCCTGCTTCTGGCAAAAGTTTCATGAGGATCTGGGCACGCGATTGCATTTCAGCACAACATTCCACCTGCAGACAGACGGCCAGAGCGAGCGGACTATTCAGACCCTCGAGGATATGTTGAGGGCGTGTGTCATCGACTTCCGTGGGAGTTGGGATTCTCACCTATCGCTTGCGATGTTCACCTACAACAACAGTTATCATTCTAGTCTTGGCGCCCCATCATTCGAGCTATTGTACGGGCGTAGGTGTCGCACCCCGGTTTGTTGGGGCGAGGTGGGTCACAGGGTAATGGGTCAGACGGAGGTGGTCTTGCAGAATACCGAGAAGATTCAGCAGATCAGACAGTGACTGCAGACAGCTCAGAATCGGCAGAATAGTTACGCCGACAGACACCGATCTGAGTTGGATTTCCAGGTAGGTGACATGGTACTTCTGAAGGTCTCGCCCTAGAAGGGTGTGATCCGCTTCGGGGAAGAGGGAAAAATTGGGCCCTTGGTATATCGGGCCATTCAGGATCATCGCCAGGGTTGGCAAAGTGGCCTATAGGCTTGAGCTTCCGGAGGAGCTTAGCCGGATTCACAACACATTCCATGTTTCATAGTTATGGAAGTGCATCACGGACCAAGAGGCGGTAGTATCACTGGATGACATTCAGGTTGATGAGCGCCTAAACTACGTGGAGAGGCCTGTGGCCATCTTGGAAAGGAAGAAGAAGATTTTGCAGAACAAGGAAATACCTTTGGTGAAGGTGCAGTGGGAACATCGGAAGGGATCCGAGTGGACATGGGAGCCGGAGGCAGAGATGCGCTAGCACTACCCAGCGTTGTTTATGCCAGAGGACTTCGGGCGAAGTCTAGTTCAAGTGGGGGAGAATTATAACGCCCCGATTCTCAGGTATGGATTTAAATAAAGAATTTCTTTAGTTTTAAAGGCTGCCCTACTCGTCGAGTAGTAGCGAGGTGGGATCGCGAATTAAGTGATCTACTCGCCGAGTCCACAAAGGGACTCGACGAGTAGGAGCTGGCAGATGAAACCCTAAATTTCAGGGCATTTCACCCTATTTAAAGGATCATTAGCCACCCTCTGGCATCCCCTTCACTGCCTCTTGTCCCTCTAAAGTCCAAATCGTGTGTGAGCTCATCTTGTGCATTTTTAAGCTTGAAGGAGAAATTCTTGGAGAGAAAAGAGCTTGGAGACCAAGCATTCAGAAGCAAGGAGCTTGGAGGACCTAAGATCTTCTCTGGTTAGCATCTTCTGGAAGGTATTAATCGTTACCCTAACCTCATTCATTCTATGGGGCAACTTCTAGGGTTTTCATAGTGTGTTTGGAAGCTATCATTCTTTGCAACCTCAGATCTAAAGTTGTAACTTCAGAACTGAGCTCCTTTGGGATTTTTAGTACATAAAGTTCCAGCTTGTGCAAGAATGAGACTCTCCCAAGGTGTAAAACTCCATTAGAAGCATAAATTGGTCATTTAGAGCCTTTAGAACCTTACATGTGCGTAAAGTTTGCAACTTTACGTGATAATCATGCCTTAGAGGCTTGGATCTGTAATTTGGAGCTTTGTCATGGCTTAAAAAGCGTCTGCATGGATGGAGGTCTGCGAGGACTTGGCGAGTTGGATGAACAACTCGATGAGCCCGATGAATTTGGCCATGAACTCGGCGAGTTGGATAAACAACTCGGCGAGCCCGGTGAACTTGGCCGTGAACTCGACGAGTTGATGAACAACTCGATAAGTCCGTTGAAGTTTGCCTTGTATGCGACGAGTTGTTAGAAAACTTGGCGAGTCGACTAAAGTTCCCCCGATTCTTGGACACGTATGAGCTCGGCGAGTTAAAGGAGGACTCGACGAGCCAATCAAGGATTTCACGACTTCTCGAGTCCATGAAGGACTCGACGAGTTGGTGAACTGTACTCAACGAGTCGAGTCAACATGGACTGTTGACTTTTACTGTGAGCATTGACTTTGACCAAGAGTTGACCAGATGACTTATGAGGGTGTTCTGTTAATTTGGAAACTTATGAAAAAGGATTGTATGGTAATCATAGGTAGTGGAGTTCGTGTTGGTGATCCGGGAGCTGAAGCTTTCTAGTTTTCTGACGTCAGTTGCGAGGTGAGTTATCCTCACTATACTAAGGGGTCTAAGGCACCAAGGCCCGCCCATTGGATTTGATATCCTAGTAGTTATTTATATGTTGAGTTGAGTTAGTAATGTATGCCAGTTGATATGCTAGTCGGGTAGGTCGGTAGGACTGCCTATGATACTAATTGATTACTTGTATGTGCATTTATATGTTACATGTCGACATGTTATGTGGGGTGGGTTGAGGTTGTACTGCTCCGTACGGTAGCCAACAAACCCGAGAGTATTCCAGATATGAGCTGAGGGCCCGGTAGGCATTCCAGACTCATATTGAGGACTCGGGAGCATTCCAGATATGATCTGAGGGCCCGGTAGGCATTCCAGACTCATACTGAGGGCTCGATGGCATTCCAGATACGAGTTGAGGGCCCGGTAGGCATTCCAGACTCGTACTGAGGTCCCAGGGGTAGTCCAGCTTGTAAAGTTGTGGGCCTAGTGCATGTTGTTCTGTTTTGATTGATATGATATATTAATGTTGATATTGCCATGTGGACTGTATGAGTATCGGTATTTTGGGGGTAACTCACTAACCTTTCGGGCTTCCAGTTTCAGTTTATTGTTTTAGGTACATCAGGGGATCGAGGTAAGGCCAAGATGTGATCGTACAGCTCCTCCTACTGTGTTTATGTTTCTGGGAAAAACTCTGATAATCAATATTTTGAAAACAAAGTTGTAATTTTTTATAACCTTGATATGTTTTAAAAAAGTTTAAATTGGTTTGAAATTTTGGATGTTACACTTGGTTTGAATTGATGTCACAGAATGCATACAAGCAGAAAAATGTGCACATTCATAATCATCCAAATATGCAGGAGGTCTAGAATGTCTTGAAGATCTTTGAAGTTCTTGTTGAGATGATGAAAACAGAACATAGTTGGACATGGTGAGTGGGGCAGTATCAGATGAAGAATGAACAGAAGATGATGAAGGTGATACATAATCATTATTGACCGGAAAATCACAATAATCCATTGATTCTTGAGCAGGAAACATTGGAATGGATTTGGGTTTCATGGAATGGAATGGGAAAATATTGTCATGAAAATAAACATCTCGTGAAATTACCACCTTCTTAGTGTCTAAATTGTAAAGCTTATAAGATTTCTTTCCAAATGGGTATCCAATGAAAACACAAGGAGAAGCTCAAGGGGTAAATTTTTCCCGATGTTCTTTAAGCGTACTCATAAAACATAAACACCCACATGCTTTAAGGTGAAAATATGACGATTCTGTCCGAGTTAACTTCAAGAAAGGAGTATCACCACTTAATAATTTTGTTGGAAATCTGTTTATGAGATATGTTGCTATGAGTACACATTCCCCCTAAAAGGCAATAGGAAGATTGGATTGAAAAAGAAGTGCTCGAGAAGTTTCCAACAAATGTTTATGTTTCCTCTCAACAACTCCGTTTTGTTGAGGAGTAATTCTACAGCTAGTTTGATGTAAAATGCCCTTTTCTTGAAGAAATAAAGATGCTTCTCTACTTGAACCAAGTTCAAAAGCATTGTCTGATCGGATGGTTTTAATTCTTGTTCCAAATTGATTTTCAATTAGTGAAATAAACCCTTTTAATACTTGAAAAGCATTACTCTTTGTGCTTAAAAGATGCGTCCATGTAGAGCGTGTAAAATCATCGACGATTGTTAAAAAGTAAGAGTAACCATCATAAGTTTTTGTATTATATGGACCCCATGTATCGATGTGTATAAGCTCAAATGGAACCCTAGAACGAATACAACTGTGATGAAATGGGAGTTTGCGCTGTCGAGCTTTAGGACAAATTTCACAAACAAAATCAAGATCAACATTTTCTTTGTTCAACACATTCAAGGTTTTGATCTTGTACATGGGTAAATGACCTAGCCTTTTATGCCATAAAGAGGCATTAGTGTCATTAGAAACAGAATTACAAAGAGAATTTGAAAAAATGACAAAGGAATCTAAAGAAGTTTTCGTAGAAACAGACATAACTCGACTCTTATTTGCTTCTTGTTTGGAATGATCAAAGTATAACCCAACATGATGTTTACCAAGAACCAGAGGCCTCTTCAGAGAAAGGCCGCCCTGCAACAGAAAACAATAGTGTTCTGAAAACATTATGAAAGATTTAAGATCTTTACATATCTTGCCAATAGACAAAAGATTGTAACGAAACATAGGAACATAAAGAACGTTGTGTAAAACAACTTCTTTAGTAATGCGAGTGCTTCCAACTTCAAATGAAATAGTCTTTTCACCATTAGGAAGAGTGATATGATGTGGAATATGAAGTTTGCGAATTTGAAATAATAAGGATTTATCAAAACACATATGATCACTTGCTCCTGAATCAATGATCCAGGAAGAAGTATCATTTGTGATGTCATGACATTTAGTTTCATTGAAAGGAGAAAATGTGTTACCAGCAAAGTTAACACTTGACTGGGGATGATTAGTTGATTCCTGATGCTTTGAATCTTGAGAATTCTGATCACCACTTGGCATTTTGAAATTGTTCAACATTGAGATGAATTGTTGATATTGGTCATTAGTTAACTCAGGAAAAACTCCCTTTTATGAAGAATCTTCAGCAACAACACTAGCAGCCACACTTCGTCCCTTTGTGAACTTGAACTCTTTTAGGAAACCAATTAGACGGTAACATTTGTTGATGGTGTGACTCTGATACCATGTTGATTCCTGAATGATGAAATGAAGTAGAGAGAGAAAAAAGGATATGTTTGAACATTTTCACTGTATTGATCGTGTAAGAAGAGTTACAAAACAGATTATATACAAAGTTCAAACTAAATAGAAAAATTAATCATCTAACTGCCTAACTAATTAACTAATCAGCTTAACACACGTGTCAAAGCATAAATACCAAAACTAATTAACGTTTCTAAAAACTACAAGTAACTCAATGCTTGGATGAAAAGTAAGCATTAGAAAAAAAAATAACATTTGTTTTTCAGCGAATTAAAACAAAAAACTAATAAATTTTGTTACACCTAGATTTAAGCCACTAAATTTCTAATGATTTTATTTTACAAGGACCATTTAGTAATTAATAAGCCTCTTTTTAGGTAATCTGGAACTTTTTATATTTTTTTTGTTTTTTATATTATGGCTCATTTATAGGACAACTTTTTGCCGTTAAACTTGGTTGATTCGTTTTTTTCTCAAACATTGACCATTTTTTAGCCTCTTTAATTTTTATTAAATATGGTCGATTCATTTTCTATTGTTCAAACAATGACCATTGTTGTCCTTTCGTTTATCATGTTATAGAAATGTATTTGGATGCTATTGTTTTGGTTTATGTGTAATAACAGTTGCAACAACCATATTGTAGCAATGTACTTTCAAAGTACATTGTTATTTTAAGGAAAAACTTAATTGAATAATACAAAGTAACAACTAACAACGCAGATGATAATGATGATGTAGTTGATGAAATAAAAAGCTATTATGCTTGTAGATATGTGTGTGCATGTGAAGCATCGTGGCGGATATTTGGATTTGACGTTCATACGATTCGAATGTAAAATCAATTTAAATGTTGTTTCAAGTGCTATTTATTCATTGTTATTGATAGAGGTAGGACATCACTCTCACTTTATAATTCCTCTAAATCTTACTGATGATTTTTTTCTATGTTGGGTAATGATGTTGCCAAACCATTAAAAAAATATCATTGATTATATGGGATGAGGCACATATGATTCATACGCATGCATTTGAAGCGTTGGATCAATATTTTAAGGATATATTGAGTTGTGATCTTTGTAGCAACTTAAAATTACCATTTAGAGGAAAAACAATTCTTTTCTAAGGCAATTTTAGAACGATTCTATCTGGTGTTCCTAATGGAAGTAGACAAGACATTGTGAATACTTCATTAAGTTCCTCTTACATTTGGTCAAATTGAAAAGTCTTAATAGTAACAAAAACATTAGGTTAAGTGTTCACACATTTGATATTGAAGAAATAACGACATTTGCAAATTGGCTTTTGGGTGTAGGACAAAGAAGGGTTAGCGGTTTAAATGATGATGATACAATTATTGATATCTCGGATGATCCTCTTATTATTGATTCATGTTATCCTATTGGTTCATTATTTAAATTTGTCTATCCTTATCTTATTTAAAATACCAAGAATCCGATGTTTTTTCTAGAAAAAACAATCATCGTACTGAAAAGTGTGGTCGTTCAAGAAATAAACGATCGTTTGTTATCATTATTTCCGAGAGCTAAAAAATAATACTTACATTTAGATACTCTTTGTTATTCAGATTTTGTTCATGATGACTTTGATAAAAGTTTGTAATTGTCTGATGTTCTAAATGGTCTTAAACTGTCATGTTTAACAATTCATAAGTTGGTATTAAAATTCATATTTCAGTTATGTTACTAAGGTAACATTTGGTTCATAGAATGTTTACGAATGAATTGGAATACGTCAAGGAATTGGAATCTTTTAGGAATTGTAATCCAATTCCATAGTCTATTTGTTTAGTTGGAAATGAATGAAATTAGAATTATGTAAAATGATATAATTGTCTTTTTTTTTTTGCTTTGTTTTTATCATTTTTGTTTGTATTTATTTCAAAATTTACTTTAAAAAATATTTAATGTTTATACATTATATTTTTTTTTAATTAACATGGGTCTCACACCTAAGATAATGTAGTAACAACTTTTAATTTATTTTTTTAATTCAAAAGCACCCTACTCGTTTTTAAGCAAAAAGTGTAGGCCGAAAAATGAGAAAATTAACCTCCATGAATGCACTAATTTATGTCGAAAATGACAAGGAAATGATATTTCAAAATGACAATATTTGTGTTTTGAATTATTTAGAAAATATAAGCTTTAAAGGGTTAACACCATCATTTCATGAAAAATTAGCTATCTTTATTATTTTTTATTCTTATTTACTTTCGTATTTATATAAGATTATGACATTTAGATACCATCAATTCTATTTCTTAATCTTTTTTTTTATTATTATTTTTTATTTTTATATATATATTTTTAATTTTAACACTTATCTTGACCTAATAAATAGAGGATTAATAGAAGTAAAAAAAATAAAACCTTAATTTTAACATTTTTCTTGACCTAATAAATAGAGGATTAATAGAAGGAAAAAATAAAACCAACTGAGTAGTAACTTTTAATTGTTTTATACAAAAGATTGCATTGTTATTATCAAATAATATATCATGCAACTAGATTTAACCAACTGATTATCAATAAGAGATTGTCTAAAGAAAACAATTACATGTCATCACAACCTCATACATCTATCTATCTACGCTATGTGGTTTAAGCGTTTAACTAATTATCGGCGATCCTTGGAAACAAGTGAGTCGATGTTCCAAACTGACTCTAAAAAATAAGTGACTAAATATAAAAAAGATAAATATCATCTACTCTTTCAATCACATTCATATAGAATAATGACATGTAGACATCACTAGTTTTCTTTTTTAACTTCATCTCTTAATTTTGACATTTATTTTAATTTAACGAGTATGAAGATGTGTATGATATTTTTCCTCCTACCTTTTGTTATATTCGACTTCTTAAAAAGATAAGTCAAAATCAAAAGAGTATATTAAGAAAATTAGATTACACATATCATTGTTCTAAATGATTACGAAAAAAAATAAGAATATTGGGATTAAGAAAAGTTCCGAAGATATGTTATTTCCAATACGTATGCGTATTTACTCTATCCAGGGTATCACCTAAAAAGGTTCGTTTATACGTATGTGTATTGAAATTTGAAGGTGCAGCTTTCCTGTAGGTGAAGCTATCACATTCTGGTTGACCATGTCATCCACTGCCATTTGAACACCACATCATCATAACCGATTATATATACTGCTTTGCCCCAATTTTTCTCCTTCCACGTATGACCTCCATCACAGTTTATGTTTGAAACATAAAATAGAAAATATACATATATTATTGTCCATATCATATTATTGTCCATATCATATTTGTAACATTTGAACACTTGTAGACTTTTAGTGTTCGAGGGTGGGTCAAACAAGATTTGTTGTTCTCTTTCTTTGTATTAACCAAGTGAATACGCATTCTATAAAAACCAATAAAGGGTAAATCAAAGTAGAGGGAGGGGGAGGGGGAGGGGGAGGTTTCTTCATGGGTAAGCTCTCTTGCAGGGCATGCTATTGCTATGATAGAGTGTCATCGTTGCTTTCAAAAAGAGGCCAACTGTTAAAGAAACCAAGATAAGCTAGCTTGAAGTTTTTGGCGATATATATATATATATATATATATATATATATATATATATATATATATATATATATATATATATATATATATATATATAATTCGGCATTAGGAATAAAAAATAAAGTCAAATGATACAGCAAGAGCACAAGCGTCTAGTGATGAATCAATAATATGCACAAAGTCTCCCCTTCTTTACTACTACATGCAGAGTATATAGTATATTTTTTCCAAAGTCGTTTTATTGATTTTGCAGGGGTGGGTACTCAAAGATTAATCCAAATCCTTGAAGTTGAAGAGAGGGAGTGTTATAAGTAGTTGAGATGAATTGGTCTTGTAGCAATGGCTACTTGCACCATCGTCCAAATATCCTTTCTGTTTTGCTGCTGATGCCACCTGTAATTGTAACTGTCACTGTAAGTCAACATCTAATCTCATTCTCATCACCTCGTCTTCCTCTTGCTTTTTTTTTTCTCACATATCCAATCCAATCAAAAACAAGTATAGAGTTCCATGTAATTGATTTACCTGCTGCTTCATTTCTTCCTTTTCCTCTGTTAATTTCTTTTCCTATATTAACAATGTATGAAAACTTAATTAGATTATTAACAGGGTATGTATGGAGGAAAAGTAAAATACCTACCTGTTCATGAAGGCTCGATATTCGCTCCATCATCAATTGTGTCTGCAAACAAACATTATTATAATTATTATATATTGTCAATTTAAATACAGATTCACTCCATATATAATCAACCCAACCTGGCAACCCAACCAATGACCATTCTATCTTGTTCAAAACAGAACAATATTGTATTTGTACCACAACACAACAAAACAAAACTATATGTACAATTACAAGCTAGCACACTATCATAAACAAAAATAAGAACCTTTCTAGAACGTGTATGCATAAGAGCAGCATTATATAAGTTCCTCCTCTAACTCTGTCATGTCACTCACAGATACCTTATTTCCCTCTTCATCAACCCTGTCAAGTCAACCTCTGGGCCGGATTAACATCCATAATATACATATTGTGAGTGCATCGATCCATCATGATTTGCTTACCTTCTCACTGATTCTAGAAGCTCTTTGCATGTTCGGAATCTTGTACAGGGGTAGTTAGTTCCCTCCTGTGAGATGGAAAGTTTTAGCGTTAAGATCTGGTGATATCTGATCAAGATTCAACAGAAAATTAAAATTATAGATAATAAATTACTTATTTACCATATAATCTTGGGAAGCCTTTTCTTGGGTGCTTCTCTCTTCTTCTTCTTCTTCTGTCTCAAGGATGCTTTTCTGATACCTAGAAAGGATAAGCTCCACACTGTACAATACCCATTTAGATAACATATGAGTCCATCCAATCATTATATTGCCGCCTTCAAAAATGGAAAATTGCCCAATAAGTTATCCAACTTTTGTAATTTCTATTCAAGGTAGCCAACTTTTTGAAAAAAATAAATCTATTTAGAACTTTATATATATATATATATATATATATATATATATATATATATATATATATATATATATATATATATATATATATATATATATATATATATATATATATATAAACTTCAGGGTTTTCAATTTAGGCAACCAACTCTCAACTTTTCAACCCTCATGAAATGAAAGTACAATTAAGTTGGCAAAAAGAAGAGGTAATGCGATCAAATATCTTATAAATATATACAAGAAATTTAAAGGCATATATATATATATATCCAAGTATTTTGAAACTACTGTTATGAAATAGCATGAGCTAGCTGATTTAAGGGCATAAAAACACATGTCACCTGGAGCTAATGATGTTGTGAGGATATGAAAATGCATGGGATAGCATACCACAAGTTGAATTTTACAAAATTGGAAAGTAAGGCTTTTTAGAAATCAAATTATTGTATGTCCAATGTTTTGTCTTAGGTTTCTATTTAAGCTCAAAATGGTGTTTTTAATCAACTTAAAGACTTATGTAACATTGAATTGGATTTTTTGTGGAAATGTCCACGTTAAAGAAACTTGATCTATATATACACAAAACCAGTGGCAGTCACATAACGTCTCCCATTCCTTTCACCTCCGCCACCTTCCCCACCATCACTATCACCACCTTTGCCACCACAGACACTACCACTTCCACCTGCATCTCTTATGTTACCAACCGTTATAATCATATATGATTAATCAATCGGTGAACAGACATATATGTATAATCATTTATGATTAGACATATATGTATAAACATGTATAATCATATATGATTATACCTCTCTGCCATATAATAATTTATGATTAGACATACCCCACTGTGATGTCGGTATGCTGGAACGTTAGAACGACAAATGAGGAAATATATAGTTGAGGTTGAATCTCAAGATCTCTATTTTTTTTTAATCTCTAGTGAACTATATATATATATATATATATATATATATATATATATATATATATATATATATATATATATATATAGCCTAGAAGGTATATAAGCTTAGGTACCCATCTTACTACGTCGTGTTTTGTGTATGTATGCATTGTAATCGTCTAAAATTCTTGTAATTCAACTCCTAAATTGATTTAGTTTCAAATTTTTTAGAACTTTCATCATTATCTTCTGCTAACATAATTTTCATTTAAAGCTATTATATATATGGCTAGAACTTTCTGCTAACATAATATATATATATATATATATATATATATATATATATATATATATATATATATATAGCCCGATAGATGTTCGACCAAAAAATGTGATATAAGAAGATATTGATGAAATTTCGAAAAATCTTTGAAGTAAATCAAGATAAGAGTTGAATTTTATGAACTTTGGACCATTACAATGGATATATGATACAAAAACGACGTAATATGGTGGGTTTGGGTACCTAAGCTTATATTGATTCTAGGATATACTCATGTTCCTTACACACACACAGACACACATTGTAACACCTGGTTCCTGGTATGAAAAATTTATCTAAGTATTTTGCATTTTTAGCCTTGGACTCGGCGAGTTGTAGGCCCGACTCGCCGAGTAGAGCCGGGATATGAGCACGTTTAAGTTGGCGACTCGGCGAGTCCATATTCTGGACTCGACGAGTCCCCGCTGTCTGATGAAACCCTAATTTTAAGGGTTTGCACCCTATTTAAACCATCATATGCGCGCCCAAGCTCGCCCCCTTCACCCTCAGAGCTCCCTATATCGTCCTAACCTCGTTCCTTGTGAGATTGAAGTGTTTTGGTGTGATTTCTTGAAGATTTTGAGAGAAAAAGGAGAGTAGATCAAGAGGAGAAGAAGGAGGCCAAGCATCTTGGTTTTATTTAAGAGATTCCTTGAGGTATAACTCAGTTTCCTTCTGTTTTCATGCTAAGAGTCCCTTAGAGCTCCATTAAAGTCCTTCTTGAACCATTTCCACGCTTGATTATGAATTAGGGTTTGTGATAAGTTGATTAAACTTTAGATCTAGGCATGATTGAGCTCTAAGAGGTCAGATCTACTGCCTTTTTGGAGCCATATTACTTGAAAGCCCTAGATCTACTCTTTTAGTGCATTTTGAGCCCTAAAACCTTCATTGGTGTTTATTTACACGTAAAGTTGGAAACTTTACGTGTTAATCAAGCCCTAAGAACTCAGATCTATGTATGGCATGAGATGGATTCAAGCAAAATCGAGTATATAGTAATTGCATGTGAAAGACTCGACGAGTCGTTCATCGGACTCGGCGAGTCGATTCGCGATTCCCCGAGTTTTCCCCTTTTCGTTTTTGCTGAGTAGGGTCGTGAGTCATGGGGGGTGACTCAGTGAGTCGGAAGCCAGACTCACTGATGGAGGAACTCGGCGAGTCAATGCCCTAACTCGGCGAGTCTAAGGCAATCTTCTTGTCTCAAGAACAGACTCGACGAGTTGTTCATACAACTCGGCGAGTCTCAGCATAGAATGTTCTTCGGATGAAGATGAACTCGACGAGTTGTTCATACAACTCGGCGAGTAGGATGAAGGACTATTGGACATCAGTTTAGAAGGAAAACTCGTCGAGTCAATGCCTAACTCGACGAGTAGAGACGGGATTATGGTCAATTGAATGGATAGGGACTCAACAAGTTGGCGAGCCAACTCGGCGAGTCGGGTCAACTGGAAGTTGACTTTAACCTTGACTCTTGGCTTGGGTAGGGGTAGATGGTCATTTTACCCTGAGGTCGGTTAGCAGTATTTGACTAAGTGTTTTGTGGGAATTATAGCCGAGGGATTTCCGGAGCAGCAGCAGCAGAAGGCAGTCAGTTCCCACGTAGATCAGCAACTATTTTGAGGTGAGTTACCTTCCAGTAGCGGTGGGTCTACGGCCACAATGCCGACCCACCAGTAGGGGTTGTATGATAGATGATTGTCTCTGTGATATTCATCTAGGGTTGCTACTACATGTGATGTGTTTATGTGCTAGTATGATATGATGCTATGTGCTAGTGACAGTACGGGGAGATAGTCCCCAGATTACCGGTCGATAGGGCCGAAGGGGCGGTCATGCCCAACCATGCTAGATAGATTATGTGATATGTGTTATGTGGTAGTAGTAGGGGGTGAAATAGTCCCCATCATCCGGTCGAGAGGACCGAAGGGGAGGCCAGCACCCAGATATGCTAGTCAGTATCCGGTCGAGAGGACCGAAGGGGAAGGTCGGGCACCCAGTTATGCCTGACGATATATGTATGTTATGTGGTTATATGGTATGTGGTACAGTGGGGGAACTCACTAAGCTTCGTGCTTACGGTTTACAGTTTTGGTTTCAGGTACCTCTTCTTCGAAGGGGAAGGAGCTGGCGCGGTAGCGGCACATCACATACATGCTTTGTATTCCGCACTATGAGATCTTCCTGGGGATTTGTACTCTGACATTATTATGTTTTATAAAATGGTTTCCAGATACGCGACATCTTTTATGAAATGATACGATCGGTGAATGTTTTATTTCTAATGTTTTGCAAAGTATATGCTTTAAAAATGAAATTTTTGGCTCGTATTTTTGGGATGTTACAAGTTGGTATCAGAGCCCTGGTTTGAGGGATTCGGACACACCTTCGGGGGTGTCTGAACTCAAATCGAGGGATTAAAAGATTTAAAAAAAAAAAAGAAAATGTTTTCTAAAAGACTAAGTAAAGAGTTTTAAGAAAGAACAAAGTGTGTGATGTGCGCGACCGGCCGAGCTCAAGTAAGTATTCCTCAAAGTACCCATACAAGCTTATGTTATGTTTATCAGTTTCATTAGATCAGCATGCTAGAATAGGACTAAGGATCTAGGAGTGATGCCTTATGTGCCTGCTTTATGTGCTTCAGTGTATGAAAAATTGCATGCTAGAATTGAGTAGACAACAGTAGGATAGCCTGTTTAGGTTATGCATGATAGTATGAGTTTATCATTGTATGCTAGTTCAGTTTCTCCCTATGAGGACGGATTTGCTTAAGATTGTTCCCTTTTGTCTAAATGCTATTTGCTTTGTGCTTCGTGGGACCCTGAGTGATGGGAGTTAGACATTAAGTGAATACATCACATCACATGTGACCAGGGTTGAATAATCCTAGAGTGCTGGATTTGGCCCTATTGCGCAGCTCTTATCTAAGTCTAACCGTTGTAGAGCCGAGTCTGTTACTCGAAAGATTATCTGAGCCTCACCACATGTGATGGTATTCAGGTAATGGCTAATTGGCATTACAAGGAGGCCTTTAGCAGCTGAGGACAGTAGGGTGGAGTTAGAGATTTCCCTAGGGCAAGCCTAGGACGAGTATAGTAGTGATCAGCAGTAGTGAAAAGGATCTGGTAGAGTCTAGGCAGTCCTTGAAGAAGGTATGGATAGATGTGGAAGGTAATATGGGCCCGTACTACTGAAAGCAAAGGATCTGTACACGAACCGAGGAGGGCCAAGATAAGACCAGGGAACTTGTAGTAGGTGTGATCCCTCCATAGGTATCAGTATCGCTAATGATTATTATTTACGTATTTCAGAATGGTGGTACTATGCTCGAGGCCAGCAGTTGGCAGTTCAGGAGAGGGATCGGGTTCGGGATCAGGTTTCGAGCCGGTGGATGAGGGGCTACGCGAGTTCATCGCGTCAGAGATCACCAGAGGCATCCTTGAGTCGACCCCCATTATCTTCGGGTCGATCAAGGAAGGGATAGTTGAGTTGATGGAGGATCGCCTCTGGGCATTCAGGAGCGACATGGCATCTGGCCAGTCGGGATCTCGCACACTGTCCTTTAAGGACTTCAGGGGCAGTGGTGCGCCGGATTTTCACGGGGCGAAGGACCCCATAGCCGCCAGGCGATGGATTGCAGACATTGAGTCTGCACAGTTGACTAGCTTCTGCCCTGAGGGGTCGAAGGTGAGATTTGCAGCGGGACGTCTGAGAGATCGAGCTAGGGATTGGTGGGAGTCCGTTGGTGACTTGTTGGGAGCCTCGGTTGTCGAGGCTATGACCTGGTCGGACTTCGTGACTAGGTTTAGGGCATAGTTTGCACTGGCTGTCGAGCTTCAGCAGCTGGCCAAGGAATTCCTAGATATGAGACAGACGACGAAGATTGTGGCGGAGATCACTGCCAAGTTCCGGGAGAGGGCGTTGCTGGTGCCCCAGTATGCGGGTGACGAGGATATGAGGAGGACCCGCTATCATGACATGCTACGAGCTGATATTCGGGAGCATGTCAGGTTTTCAGCTTGCCCTACCCTAGACTCTATGATTGCCAGGGCAAGGGAGAGGGAGATAGATCTGGAGCACATCCGGAAGAGGAAGGCGGAAGAGGGGCATGTTACGGGGGCTGCGGGGGAAGAAGCCCAAGGGACCAGATGCGGGGCCGAAAGGGCAACAGGGGCGGGGCCACTGCAGGAAATGCGGCAAGACGCACGAGGGAGCGTACAAGTTGGGATCGTCAGGCTGCTACAAGTGCGGCAAGTTAGGGCACTTCAGCAGGGATTGTACCGCCCCTGCACTTGTGATACAAACGTCTGAGTTGCTGTGTTTCCACTGCAACCAGAGGGGCCACAAGAAGGCCAATTGCCCCCAGTTGTCAGCATCAGCGCCAGTAAAGGCGCCAGCTCCAGCTACCCTGCAGATTACTGATGGCCGGCAGGTCAAGGCAGAGGCTCCAGTGGTGAGGAGCCAGACATTTCAGCTGACTACCGAGGAGGCACGCTCCACACCCGATGTTGTGACGGGTATGATTCTTTCCCTCTATTTTATTTTCATGATGTTATGATATTGATATGTGCTCTGTGTATATGCGTTAGGATCGTTCCATGTGAACGGTATCCCTGTTCAGGTGTTGTTTGACTTGGGTGCCACCCGATCGTTTGTTTCTCTTGCGCTTAGCAAGAAGTTTACTAAGTCCTCAAGCATGTTGGATTGCCCTTTAGAAGTCGAGATTGCCGATGATCGATCGGTGCGGGCCTCATCGGTGTTTAGAGATTGTGTCCTGAGGTTATTTGAGGAGCGCTACTTGGTGGATTTGGTTCCCATTTCGTTGCGTGGGAACAAAGTGATTATAGGCATGGATTGGTTGAGCCCTAATGGGGCGGTGATAGATTGCGCACATCAGCTAGTGCGGATCAGGACCCCGAGTGGGGGAGAGTTGGTGATCCACGACGAGAGGCCACAACGTGGACCCACGGTATGTTCAACAGCAAGGGCTAGGCGCTACCTTCAGCAGGGTTGCACGGGATATGTCGCGTACGTTATGGACACCCGGGAGGCGGGTAAGGCGACGGTGAGTGAGGTTCTAGTGGTGCGAGACTATGCTGATG
Source organism: Lactuca serriola (assembly GCF_051521515.1). Classification (NCBI taxonomy): domain Eukaryota; kingdom Viridiplantae; phylum Streptophyta; class Magnoliopsida; order Asterales; family Asteraceae; genus Lactuca; species Lactuca serriola. Next base: position 3,034,179 of record NC_136411.1, read on the forward strand.
TGTTCCCAGAGGAGCTTCCTCGAATACCTATGGAGCGTCAAGTAGAGTTGAGGATCGACCTAGTTCCTGGTGCGGCTCCGATAGCCAAGGCACCCTATAGGTTGGCTCCTCCCAAGATGCAGGAGTTGTCTACGCAGCTGCAGGAGCTGTTGGACAAGGGATTTATTCGACCGAGCAGTTCACCATGGGGAGCCCCGATCCTATTTGTAAAGAAGAAGGACGGGTCGCATCGGATGTGTATAGATTATCGGGAGCTGAATAAGGTAACGGTGAAGAACCGTTACCCACTCCCGAGGATTGATGACCTCTTTGATCAGTTGCAGGGAGCATCTTGGTTCTCCAAGATCGACTTGCGTTCAGGTTATCATCAGATGAGGGTCAGAGAGGAGGATGTGCAGAAGACCGCGTTTCGGACACGTTATGGCCATTATGAGTTCGTGGTGATGCCGTTTGGGCTCACCAATGCTCCTGCTGCGTTCATGGACCTCATGAACCGCGTGTGTAGACCGATGTTGGATCGGTCTGTGATAGTTTTCATTGATGACATCTTGGTTTATTCCAAGACGCATGAGGAGCACGAGGAGCACCTGAGAGAGGTTTTGGAGACCTTGAGGAGGGAGAGCTTGTACGCCATGTTCTCTAAATGTGAGTTTTGGTTGCGCGAGGTGCAGTTTCTTGGGCACCTCGTCAACCAGAACGGGATTTCAGTAGACCCGGCCAAGGTGGAGGCCGTGATGAGATGGGAGGTTCCGAAGTCTCCATCCGAGATTCGGAGTTTCCTAGGATTAGCAGGCTACTATCGGAGATTCATTCAGGATTTCTCCAAGATAGTCGTACCCCTAACCCGGTTGACTAGGAAAGTCGTGGTCTTTCGATGGGGGCCTGAGCAGCAGGCATCGTTCGAGATTCTAAGGCGGAGATTGTGCGAGGCGCCAATCTTAGCCCTGCCTAAGGGCGTAGAGGATTTTGTGGTATACTGTGATGCGTCTATCTTAGGCTTAGGCGTAGTATTGATGCAGAGGGGGCATGTCATTGCTTATGCCTCGAGGCAGCTGAAGCCTCACGAGGCGAACTACCCGACACATGATTTAGAGTTGGGGGTGGTGGTCTTCGCCCTCAAGATTTGGTGGCATTACCTCTACGGGGTTCGATGTGCCGTTTACACGGACCACAAGAGTTTGAGGTACCTCATGGATCAGCCGAATCTGAACATGAGGCAGCGTCGGTGGTTGGATGTGGTGAAGGATTATGATTGCGAGATCCTTTATCACCCGAGGAAGGCCAATGTGGTGGCCGATGCGCTTAGCCATAAGGCGGCACCGATTAGGGATGTGTGTATGAGGATGACGCTGGTGACTCCACTGTTAGAGAAGATTCGGGAAGCTCAGCAGGAGGCTATGAAGGAGGAACATCGGAAGAGCGAGCGAATAGTGGGTCAAGTCACCTCCTTCGATTATGATAGTCGAGGATTATTGACACTACATCGTAGGGTGTGGGTGCCATATCACGGAGGCGTGCGCCAGATCTTGATGGAGGAGGCGCACAAATCCCGATTATGTATTCATCCAGGGGCGACGAAGATGTATAGGGATCTTCGTCTAGACTATTGGTGGCCCTGCATGAAGTGGGATGTGGCTTGGTACGTCGAGCGATGTTTGACCTGCAGGAAGGTCAAGGCCGAGCATCAGAGACCGCACGGCAAGATGCAACTGTTGGATATCCCGTTGTGGAAATGGGAAGATATTACGATGGATTTTATCACAAAGCTTCCCAGGACTGCGCGTGGAGTAGATTCGATTAGGGTCATCGTGGATCGATTGACCAAGAGTGCCCATTTTATTCCAATCCAGGAGTGTATCTCGGCTTAAAAGTTGGCCGATATCTATATCAGGGAGATAGTAGCGTGGCACGGGGTGCCGGTGTCAGTGATTTCAGATAGGGATGTGCGTTTCACTTCCAGGTTTTGGAGGAAGTTTCATGACGAGTTGGGCACTCGTCTGCATTTTAGCACCTCCTTTCACCCGCAGACGGATGGTCAGAGCGAGTGGACCATCCATACTTTGGAGGATATGATGTGGGCGTGCGTGCTAGACTTCGGTGGTAGCTGGGATACCTATCTTCCCTTGGTTGAGTTCTCGTACAACAACAGATACCACATGAGTATTGACCGTCCTCCATTCGAAATGTTGTACGGACGGAGGTGTAGGACCCCGATATGTTGGGGTGAAGTTGGCCAGAGGGTCATGGGGAGCACAGAGGTGGTGCTCAAGACGACCGAGAGAATCCAGCCGGTTCGAAGCAGGCTTCAGACTACGCAGAGTCGGCAGAAAATTTACGCCGACAAGCGCCAATCAGACCTGGAGTTCCAGGTCGGGGATATGGTTCTCTTGAAAGTGTCGCCTTGGAAGGGCGTTATTCGATTCAGGAAGCGGGGCAAGTTGGGTCCAAGATACATTGGTCTGTTCAGGGTTGTAGCCCAGGTGGCAAGGTGGCATATAGGCTGGATCTGCCAGCCGAACTCAGTCAGATCCACAGCACCTTCCATATTTCCTAGCTGCGGAAGTGCCTAGTGGATGATTCAGCGGTGGTGCCGTTAGAGGATATCCAGGTTGATGACAACCTGAATTACATTGAGCGCCCAGTCGCAAACCTCGACTGGAAGTCGATGGATCTGAGGAACAAGAGGGTGGAATTAGTGAATGTGCAATGGCAACACCGGAAGGGTTCGGAGTGGACTTGGGAGCCGGTGGAAGAAATGATGGAGCATTACCCCGAGCTATTTCAGGATCGAGCAGCAGACTTCGAGGACGAAGTCTAAAATAAGTGGGGGGAGATTTGTAGCACCTGGTTCCTGGTATGAAAAATTTATCTAAGTATTTTGCATTTTTAGCCTTGGACTCGACGAGTTGTAGGCCCGACTCGCCGAGTAGAGCTGGGATATGAGCACGTTTAAGTTGGCGACTCGGCGAGTCCCCTCTGTATGATGAAACCCTAATTTCAAGGGTTTGCACCCTATTTAAACCATCATATGTGCCCCCAAGCTCGCCCCCTTCACCCTCAGAGCTCCCTATATCTTCCTAACCTCGTTCCTTGTGAGATTGAAGTGTTTTGGTGTGATTTCTTGAAGATTTTGAGAGAAAAAGGAGAGTAGATCAAGAGGAGAAGAAGGAGGCCAAGCATCTTGGTTTTATTTAAGAGATTCCTTGAGGTATAACTCAGTTTCCTTCTGTTTTCATGCTAAGAGTCCCTTAGAGCTCCATTAAAGTCCTTCTTGAACCATTTCCACGCTTGATTATGAATTAGGGTTTGTGATAAGTTGATTAAACTTTAGATCTAGGCATGATTGAGCTCTAGGAGGTCAGATCTACTGCCTTTTTGGAGCCATATTACTTGAAAGCCCTAGATCTACTCTTTTAGTGCATTTTGAGCCCTAAAACCTTCATTGGTGTTTATTTACACGTAAAGTTGGAAACTTTACGTGTTAATCAAGCCCTAAGAACTCAGATCTATGTATGGCATGAGATGGATTCAAGCAAAATCGAGTATATAGTAATTGCATGTGAAAGACTCGACGAGTCGTTCATCGGACTCGACGAGTCGATTCACGATTCCCCGAGTTTTCCCCTTTTCGTTTTTGCTGAGTAGGGTCGTGAGTCATGGGGGGTGACTCAGTGAGTCGGAAGCCAGACTCACTGATGGAGGAACTCGGCGAGCCAATGCCCTGACTCGGCGAGTCTAAGGCAATCTTCTTGTCTCAAGAACAGACTCGACGAGTTGTTCATACAACTCGGCGAGTCTCAGCATAGAATGTTCTTCGGATGAAGATGAACTTAACGAGTTGTTCATACAACTCGGCGAGTAGGATGAAGGACTATTGGACATCAGTTTAGAAGGAAAACTGGTCGAGTCAATGCCTAACTCGACGAGTAGAGACGGGATTATGGTCAATCGAATGGATAGGGACTCAACGAGTTGGCGAGCCAACTCGGCGAGTCGGGTCAACTGGAAGTTGACTTTAACCTTGACTCTTGGCTTGGTTAGGGGTAGATGTTCATTTTACCCTGAGGTCGGTTAGCAGTATTTGACTAAGTGTTTTGTGGGAATTATAGCCGGAGGATTTCCAGGGCAGCAATAGCAGAAGGCAGTCAGTTCCCACGCAGATCAACAGCTATTTTGAGGTGAATTACCTTCCAGTAGCGGTGGGTCTACGGCCACAATGTCGGCCCACCAGTAGCGGTTATATGATAGATGATTGTCTCTGTGATATTCATCTAGGGTTGCTACTACTTGTGATGTGTTTTTGTGTTAGTATGATATGATGCTATGTGCTAGTGACAGTAGGGGAGATAGTCCCCAGATTACCGGTCGATAGGGCCGAAGGGGCGGTCATGCTCAACCATGCTAGATAGATTATGTGATATGTGTTATGTGGTAGTAGTAGGGGGTGAATTAGTCCCCAGCATCCAGTCGAGAGGACCGAAGGGGAGGCTAGCACCCAGATATGCTAGTCAGTATCCGGTCGAGAGGACCGAAGGGGTAGGTCGGGCACCCAGTTATGCCTGACAATATATGTATGTTATGTGGTTATATGGTATGTGGTACAGTGGGGGAACTCACTAAGCTTCGAGCTTACGGTTTACAGTTTTGGTTTCAGGTACCTCTTCTTCGAAGGGGAAGGAGCTGGCGCGGTAGCAGCACATCACATACATGCTTTGTATTCCGCACTATGAGATCTTCCTGGGGATTTGTATTCTGACATTATTATGTTTTATAAAATGGTTTCCAGACACGCGACATCTTTTATGAAATGATACGATCGGTGAATGTTTTATATCTAATGTTTTGCAAAGTATATGTTTTAAAAATGAAATTTTTGGCTCGTATTTTTGGGATGTTACACACACACACATATATATATATATATATATATATATATATATATATATATATATATATATATATAGAGAGAGAGAGAGAGAGGGGGGAGCTAAAAAGTATAAAGTTTTTACAAGGGTTTAAATTATGTTGCTTGTACTATAGAAGGACATAGGAAACTACAGGGAAAATATAAGGAAGATTTTTATGGAAAATGTTATAAATTTTGTTAAAAAGAAAAGTGAAAGTAAACAAGGGAACACACAAATAACTTACCATATGCTTACAAAGGTGATGTAAGCATAACATAAGTAACAAGTCACCTAAAGCAAATAATGACAAATTCATGCCAAAAATAATGAACAAGCAAGTCCATACATACGTTGTACAACTAGAGGTAAAAGTTGTCCAAAAATTTAGGTGAAGAATCTGTGTTGTGCAAAATTAATTTTAGTTGATGAATCTAAGCTAGCTAGAGGTTGACATGGGAAAGCTAGAGGCTAGATATGTAAGCTTCTAATGAAAAAAGGTGAAACAAGTACATTGGTGTAACTCTCTCATGAATGTACCATGTTTTAAGCCTAAAGGACAAGGAAAGCAATACACATAATGTGCCTAATTACCTATAAATAGCATGCAAGGCTAAGTATTGTTCTTCATCCTAAAAATTTAGAGGTTTCAGTGAATGCATTTTTCCCATATATATATATATATATATATATATATATATATATATATATATATATATATATATATATATATATATATATAACACTTGTCATGTATTTTTACTGAAGTGATATTTCAAAGACATTCTATAGCATATTATAAAGTTAATATGAAAGTTTTATACATGTTAAGTATGGCCAAAAAATACCCAAAGTACATGGTATGGTATAAAGGACGGTCTTGTAAACGGACCTTATAGCATTACATTATGTGGATCATGAGGTTAGCTAATCTCCTAAAAGTTTGGCTTACTTATATGTAGCTATGATATCTTAAATTAATGTTTTTAAATTTCAAACATTAAAATTGTTACAAAAAAGAATTCATTAATTATTATTTTGCATTAATGTTCATGTTAAATGTTAAAACCATGACTAGTCACTAAGCTTAAAGCTTACCTATGGAAAGTGATTTATACAAAACAATTTGTTCCCATAAACAACAATTTATATTTTATAGAGTTATACAATACAACATTTCAAAGCATGGAGAAAAATTGATGTGTACAAGCACGAAGATAAATTGATGTGTACAAATCAACTCCCTTTACGTATCCATGTATCTATCAAAAGGAGTAGGTAAAACATTAAATAGTTCCTATTTTAACAACAATTTTGGATGTATTATAAGATGTTAGACAATTATTATGCATTTTCCCTCATGTAGTTTTGTTGTATCAAACCATGATGAAATAATATCTATTGAAGTTATGGAATTCCCTTGTTGTATTTAAAATAAAGCTGCTAAAAATAGATGACGGTGCTCGCAAAATTGAGGTGTCAAAATGCATAAAGTTTTTGCACATGTATTCATAAAATATCCAACTAACGTGATATGAAATTGCAGAGACGAGTTGCAGACCTTATGGGGCAACCCTTATGTGGACTCAAAGGCTAGTAGATAACTATGTCATACTTAAACCTTGCAACGAGATCTCAAAAGTTTATTTTCATGTGCTAATCAAATATGCTTAATGAAAATTATTTATTCATGAAACAATAACTGCTTACTAAGCTTAAAAGGTTATATATACCATGTGTGTAGGGAATAGGCATGTACCGACATATCAAAGCATCTCAAAATATTTAAGAACATGAGAAGAAGTGAAAAGGTTAAACGTTACCCTTAACGATCCTATAACCAACACAAGGTAGATAAATAACAATATCCCAAAGCAAAGGAAGGTGTTGCCTTCTAACCTCCTTATCACTAAGTGAAATACCTACAATTATCCATTAATTTATAATATTAAACGTATATTTTTATGTTGTATTGAATGGACATTCTAAAAGTATGAATTTGATATTAGTAAGAACCTTTTTGTAGCTATTACAATGTTGGGATTTTTCCATTTTCTCTTTCAGTTTTATAACTAATATTAGCTTTTATTTCTATATTTATACCTAATGGTTATTCTCCACATATTGTGGTCTAACATTTCATATGCAAGGGTCGTCCATCGTAGGCTAGCGTTTCTTATGCCATCAAACAAACATTAATGAAAGCAGTAGCCCTACCTTAGGGTAAAGGCTCATCTACACCTTATGTTGGAGGTCATCAATAGAAGCAATTCCCCTTACCTCATATCATATCAGACTTCATTATTGGTGTTGTTTTGTTTTGCAATTATAAGGAGTTCTACGACCTCAAGGTCTATGTGACTTACATATTTATTTAAGTTGGATCCCATTGAAAATAAGATTGAACAATAGGTCTAAGCAACTTGGCATGTGACTTAGGAAGATCAAGTAGGCACAACATAATGTCACTCAACTAGGCGATGTAGGACAAGCCATGTAGACAAATAATCAACCAAACAAAAAAAGTTCCAACCACATATAGGACATAGGCAAGCTTGCAAACAAACATACATTTAGCATTCTTTACAAGTCACTTACCATGAGTGGGATGTTTACACATGCTGTTTAAGTCAAGATGTGCTAGGTGAGTGGGAGAATTGAAGGAAACAATTTAGTGGTGGTTGTAATAGCAAAACTAGGAATAAATATTCTTTTTAACTTGGCTTAATCCTCAGTGAATTCAATTTGAAGTTAGGGTTTCAAATTAAGGTTTTGGTATTTGATGGAATATATATATATTTAATGATTATATAACATTAAAAAGCCATTATCTTAAAGATATATATATATATATATATATATATATATATATATATATATATATATATATATATATATATCGAGATATTTTCATAGTCCACCACTAATGTTAGGTATGTTAAGCATAATAAGAGGTTTGTTGGTAAAGCTTTAAATAATGCTTGAAGATTGAATAATTGTATACTTTGTTTTTTGTAGAGCAATACATAATCATTATACTAGTTGATAAAATATTATACTTTCATGTCTATAAACCTCCATATATGGTTGATGGTGGTGGAGATTCATCAAACTGGGATGTATATATATATATATATATATATATATATATATATATATATATATATATATATATATATATATATAAATAAAAGAAACATTTTTTCCTTTCACCATATTCATTTGAAAGTCACATGCATTTTTCATTTCACCACATTTATTTGAAACTCCCATGACTTTTCAATTTCTTTCTAATAATAATTATAAGTTGGTTAATAAGGTTAAATAAATATCAAACCTAAAATGTAATCATATATAAACTAAATTTCAATATTAAAATAATATCTTACTTTTACTTGTAAAGTTATGTTTCTTAACTTTAAAATATACTAAACTTATTAGTTTTAATATATTGTTGGATGTAAACCATGATCATTTTAAAGATATAATTTTGGAACAATTTGTATAAAATCCTCAAATTATAAATTTAAATATACATGATCAACTTAAATATAAATTTTAGTTTAACTTAAAGAACCTAAAAAATATTTTGTAAATAGTTAAAAGTGATAAATTGTAGTGTCTTTCTAATAATGATTATAAGTTGGTTAATAAGACTAAATAAATATCAAACCTAAAACATAATCATATAGAAACTAAATTTCAATATTAAAATAATATATTTACTTCTACTTGTATAATTATGTTTTTTAACTTTTAACATATACTTAATTTATTAGTTTTAATATATTGTTGGATGTAAACCATTATCATTTCAAAGATACAATTTTGGAACAATTTGTATAAAATACTCAAATTATTAATTTAAATATAACATTAAATGGTCAACTTATATATAAATTTTAGTTTAACTTAAAGAACCTAAAATATATTTTGTAAATAGTTAAAAGTGATAAATTGTAGTGTCTTTCTAATGATGATTATAAGTTGGTTAATAAGGGTAAATAAATATCAAACCTAAATGTAATCATAAATAAATTAAATTTCAATTTTAAAATAATATCTTTACCTCTACTTATAAAATTATGTCAATAACTTTAACATATTATACTTAATTTATTAGATTTAAAATGTTGTTGTATATAAACCATTATTAGTCTAAAGCTACAACTTTTGAACAACTTAGACAAAATACTTAAATTGTTAATTTAAATATAACATTACATTGTCATCTTAAATATAAATTTTAGTTCCACTTAAAAAACCAAAGAATATTTTGTAAATAGTTAAAAGTGATAAATTGTAGTGATAAATGCAAAAACTAAATTGTAATCTCTATTTAACGAATAGTAGTTCAAAATAACTTACAATAACAATAGTTAAAAACAACTCTATATAAATGCTTATATTGTTACCTTTAAAATCAAAAAACAATGTTTGATGTTTTAAATAATTATAATGATAGAAATTAAAACATTAAGTAAATAAATTTTAAAAAATTAATTAACAATAACAATAATAAATAACATTAAACCACATATTATATTTAATTTTATTCATGTGTAACTCGCGGGTAGAAGTCATTTAAACGATTGAGATTATACGGTTATAATAAATGTATATATTATCACATAATTCAAAATAATTAATATACTATATCAATTTAGTATATGAATTATTTTATCAAATTAAACAATGTTATTGTTATATTTAAAAAAACATATATTTATAAAGACTTCAACTATATAAGTGTTTCTGCGCAATGTGCGGGCGTTCGCCTAAGATATATATATATATATATATATATATATATATATATATATATATATATATATATATATATATATATATATATATGAGGATATGATTTTACCAAATGTTAAGCATTGTCAGGTTTACTGGTTTACATTACACAAAGTTCAGGCTTTATGTCTCTAAGTTTAAATATTCGAAAAAAAAGTGTTTCTAGTTTAATATGAATGGTATTGCATGATTTAGAAGATGGTTTAATGGATGCAATAACTTCATGTTTATTAATTGTAAAAATAATGATTTACATATATTGTGGAGTTAATGTGTCACACTCGTATGAAATGGTTCAAACAATTTTTATGTTTATATGCGGAACACATGACTAGTGTTATAGTGTACTAATTCTATACTCTCTAGTTTAAAAAATCGCACAATAGATACAATTTGGGTACAATCATGAAATTCCAACTTAGATCTAAGGTCGAGACATACTCTAAGGTAAGTCGTATGGTTACCGAAATAAGTGAATTTCCTGGTGCTTACCTCACTGGCCAATGGTTACAGGTTACAATGTTGGATGAGGGGTCGAGAGTGTTGTCCTCGATTTTGGATGTTTTCACATTTATTGTAGGATGCCATATTTGATAAAGTCTTGCTAAACCTTTTAACCACTTATGCCCGACCAAAATGTACCTCGAACTATACATTAGCATCATCAATTAATAATTTTTTATTTATTACTTCTAAACATTTGTCCTAATTCTTTTGTACGACACTCATGATAATCTAAAATACACCACCTCACTCCATGAATGTTATATAAAAAGTATGTGTTACCAAAAAGTTTGTCCAAATTCTTTTGTATGACACTCGCATAATATCATAAACATAACCCCGAGTAAATGATTCTCCTCTCATAAAAGTTCAGTTTTATCCTCATTTTCTTGAACAACGATCTCAATCTACTACAATCGCTTGTGGTACTCCCTAATACTTTGCTATGTTCTTATAAAAGAATTTACTCATCTACCATGCAATGGATTGGAGTAAATTGAACGTCACATGGAGTTAGAAAGCTATATATTGCTAATATAAAACTCCCACATCCATCAAAGGTAAGCATGTGATATAGTTGACACTTCCCCATACATCGCTTGAAGTTAGTAATGGATTTGGTTGGTGTTGCTCAATCTTGTCCCTCTGGGACATTAAGCATGTTAAGGCATAAGTTTTCAACATTTCCCCCATACATGGCCAATAATAAGTTTCTTCAATCAACGTTATTATCCTTTCAAGTCGCATCCATTGCTTTGATTCACTTTGAAAGGGGTTGTACATGTAGTGTATTTTTGAATGAACTGTCAATGACATCTTAATATATTTTACGATTTTTAATGTTTGAGCTTATTCCCTTTGAAAATCATGTGGATAGGTGTGTCTATGTAAGTTTCTCTACTATTAATTTCTTAAGGAAAGGAAAAAACAAGTTCTATATGATGAATAATGCATGAATGTAACAATCTCATAATATACTCTCTTTTGATAGTTTGGTATGTTGGTAACCTATAGTTTGGTTAATTTTTACATTTTCGTAGTTTGATATTTTGGTAGTTTGGTTTATATGTGTTGTTAGTTTGGCATTTTGGTTTATATATTTTGAAATTTTGGTAGTTTGGTATGTTGGTAAGTTGGTAGATTGGTTTATACATGTTAATATAAGTATATTAATGTACATATTTATTTTTTAGGCAGATTGTCTTGAGAGTATGCTTAGAGACCCGGTGCATAGAGATATATAGACTAGTCGAGTAAATTCGATGGTTCACGACACAAAAAATAATGGAGGCAACAAAAGAAACTAAGGGGATGAGGATGGTGATTCGGACTAGCTTTATTTTATGTTTGATGTATGTTTTAAGTTTGTGTAACAAACAACTTTATTTATTATAAAATTTGTACTAAGTGTGTTATATCATATTATCATTATTATGTTTTTCTTCGTTACTTTATTTGCCACTCTTTTTATGTATTTTTAATAGCCGTTTTTATGCATTTGTAGCTACTCTAATTCTAATAATAATAATAATAATAATAATAATAATAATAATAATAATAACAACGACAACGAAAACACTAAGACCATTGGATGTGGAGCAGGGAAGAGATGTGGGAAAGGAAACTGCACCTCGTCACACAATACCGCCACTGTGGTTCAGGGGGGTGCGGGGAAAGGATGAGAGAGGCTACCCCGCCATCTCTTTCCTCGTGTGATTGGACAGTTTGTTTTTTTTTTTTTAGTTTTTGTAATATATATATATATATATATATATATATATATATATATATATATATATATATATGTTCAGGTTCATTTGAGACCATACTAATTTTATGAGATCGTAAAACCAAATTTAAAAATAATTTTAAAATGCAAAATAAAAGGAAAAATCCAAAAATTCTTTTTTTTAATTGTTATTTTCAGAACTTTAATTACCTAAAAAATGCATTTTTAGAATGTTAGAATATTATACTAGATTTTTTTACACTATAAATATTCTTATGTGATTTTTAGAATGTTAGAATATTATACTAGATTTCTTATATATGTAGAATATTCTATTTATTCTACTAGAATATGTAAAAAAATGTATTTTTTTATTTATTTTTTATTTTTCTGGTATTTTTATTTGGAAAATATAAATTCCGAAAATAATATTTGAAAAAAAAGTTCAAAAATTTTCAATTAATTTGCATTTTAAAAATGTTTTTTGTTTTATCTACTAAATGAATGGCTATGATTACGTCTCACGGTCTCACAAAATTAGGCCGTCTCACATGAATCTAACCCTATATATATATATATATATATATATATATATATATATATATATATATATATATATATACACACACACACACACACATACACACACACTATAATTTATAAAAGAACAATATATTAAAATTCATGGTTTTTAATTTCCTACAAACGAATATAATATTCATATAAAATATACTTTTTAAAAAAAAATAAAAAATTTAAAGATAATGAAAGGTGAACATTTCCTGCATTTTGGTGAATGAAAGAAGAATAACGGTAAAACTGACATGACATTCAAAAAGTGAAAGGAGAAAGATGAGTATACCCTATGACCTAATAAAGGCGACATCACCATCGATAATAAGGGCATTAGTCGTGGCAGCTTTTGGCCGCAACATATGAGCAATAGCGATGATGCAATAGCAGCGAGCTTTAGGGTCTCTAGCGACGATATCTGTCGCCCATATGGACGCGATTTCTTGCACCGACACCTCATCTAAACTTTGAATTATAAAAAGGCCTTTATGAAAGTTCATATCAACTAATTCCAATATAAATTCTATTAAATACCTACCAATTTCTAATAAAAAACGTTCCTAAACCCATGAAACAGAATTAGTAAGTACTACAACAAGCATGGAAGAACAAATGCAATACCTATGGTATAAAGTGAGCATAAACGACTAATTTACCCTGAAAAAATAATGAAAATAAGTGTGTCGATAGGCGATAGCCTGGCTTCAAAATAGAAAGAAAATTATGAAGTTGTTATGGAAATTCGAGTCGAACATATCACATCTCCATTAATATCACCACAGACGACACAAGTTTTTCAGTTCACCAACCCCATGTCAATAGCCCTTATGAATTAATCGGATGATCGATTGAAACCTACTATATACATCTCAATAATCCGAACTCGCCACAGATTAGACATGACAGGAAATAATGAAGTCATCAAGTACATCGCTACCTGCTAATATTATATATGCACGTGAAATCGCTTATTGTGACCATTTGGATCGCAGATATATATGTCGGAAAATTTTATGCAGATAACCAACATATAAGCACACGTGTACAGAGCAGAAAGCGCAAGAATTTAATATCATCAAACAAAAGTCAAAACACAAAACGATATATGAATCGCTTGTTCGTACTGCCACTGCAATATTCATAGAGCTTGCCAAGAGAGGAGAAGACGACGACGGCGACGTCGACATCGCAGAGAACGAAAAGATGTCGGGTTTTCTTGTTCAACCCTGATCTCCGCTTTGAAAACGTCACTTGTCTACTATTCTTATCTTTGATTCGCTTCATCTCCAACTTCCTCCGTCCCATCTTAATTATATCCCCTCTCCAAATCAACTCTCAGACCTAACTTTTCCACTTCAGATGTCTATGCCCTATCTCTCTCTATTCCTCTCTCTACATTATATCCTTGAGAAGTACTGAGAAGTGGCGCCTCGTCAATCGTCAATGAAAGCAGAATCTTCCTTAATTACCCCTTCCTTACAATTCTTTATTTACCCTAAAAGGAAAAGAAAAGTACGTGCCCTATGACGAGTGACTGTTGGTACGACTGATCGTTTCCTTGGAGTGACCGACTCTGGCTTTGATTTTTCCTTTTAACGAAAACTATTATATATTTTATCTCTTTTGAACATATCAACACGAAACAAGGAATCCAACATTGGTAAAATACTTTTACACAAAGCTTCATAAATAGCTCTTACGGTTATTTGAAATTTGGGTTTAAGTTTTCATTTTTATTTTTATTTATTTACTTATTATTTATTTATTTATTTATTTATTTTTGTTTTAAGATGGTCCACATGGTTTAAAAATTTTCCATAGACCTTCCTTAATTATGACCATCTCCTTTTATCTACATGTATATGTTAATACTAGGCGAATGCCCGCGTGTTGTGCAAAAGTATCTATATAGCTGGAATATTTACAAATATATATTTTTATTAAATATAACAATAATGTTGTTGTTAAATTTGATATAATAATTCGTATACAAAGTTGATATAATAGATTGATTATTTTGAGTTATATGATAATATATGCATTAATTAAAACTGTATAATCTCAATCTTTTGAATGACCTCTATCCATGGGTTACTCATGAATAAAATTAAATATAATATATGGTTTAATGTTATTTATAATTGTTGTTATTGATAATTAATTTTTTAAAATTTATTTGCTTATCGTTTTAATTTCTATCATTGTAATTATTTAAAACATCAAACAATTTTTTTTATTCTAAAGGTAACATTATAATCATTTATATAGAGTTATTTTTAACTATTATTACTATAAGTCATTTTAAATAACTTATTTGAAAACTTTTAATGATTATAAAATATCTTTAGGAAATATTTTAGTTAAATTGATATTACAATTTACTTTTTGCATTTTACACTATATTTTATCACTTTTAACTATTCATAAAATATTTTTTTGGGTTTTTTAGGTGGAACTGAAATTTATAGTGAAGTTTACCCTGTAATGTTATATTTAAATTAACAATTTAAGTATTTTGTCTAAACTATTCAATAGTTGTAGCTTTAAACTAATAATGGTTTACATACAATAACATATTAAATCTAATAAATTAAGTATAATAT
The DNA here is from genome assembly GCF_051521515.1 of Lactuca serriola. Lineage (NCBI taxonomy): Eukaryota > Viridiplantae > Streptophyta > Magnoliopsida > Asterales > Asteraceae > Lactuca > Lactuca serriola. The sequence continues at coordinate 3,049,295 of NC_136411.1, forward strand.
GTTAAAAGGTAAAGACAAAACTTTATAAATAGAAGTAAAAATATTATTTTAATATTGAAATTTAGTTTATTTATGATTAAACTTTAGGTTTGATATTTATTTAACCTTATTAACCAACTTATAATCATTATTCGAAAGACACTACAATTTATTATTTTTAAATATTTACAAAATATTCTTTAGGTTGTTTAAGCTGAACTAAAATTTATATTTAAGTTAATCTTGTAAGGTTAGATTTAAATTAACAATTTAAGTATTTTATACAAATTGTTCAAAATTTGTAGCCTTAAAATGATAATGGTTTACATACAACAACATATTAGACATAATAAATTAAGTATAATGTGTTAAAAGCTAGAAACATAACTTTATAACTAGAAGAAATTATATATTCTTTTAATATTGAAATTTAGTTTATATATGATTACACTTTAGGTTTTATATAACCTTATTAACCAACTTATAATCATTATTAGAAAGAAATTGAAAAGTCATGGGAGTTTCAAATGAATGTGGTGAAAGAAAAAAAATGAATGAGAGTTTCAAATGAATATGGTGAAAGGAAAAATGCTTCCTTTATATGTATACTATGCGAATGCCCGTGCGTTGCGCAGAAGCATCTATATATCTGAAATCTTTACAAATATATGTTTTTTAAAATATAACAATAATGTTGGTATTAAATTTGATATAATAATTCATATACTAAGTTGATATAATATATTGATTATTTTAAATTAAATGATAATATATATATAGATCTATTAAAACTGCATAATCTCAATCTTTTGAACGACCCCTGCCCGTGGGTTACTCATGAATAAAATTAAATATAATATATGGTTTAATGTTATTTATAGTTGTTATTTTTAATTATTTTTTTTAAATTTATTTGCTTAACGTTTTAATTTCTATCATTGTAATTATTAAAAATCTCAAACATTTTTTTTTATTTTAAATGTAACAATATAATCATTTATATAGAGTTATTTTTAACTATTGTTATTGTAAGTTATTTTAAGCTATTTATTTGAAAACTTTTAACGATTATAAAAAATATTTAGAAAATATTTTAGGTAAATTAATATTACAATTTAGTTTTTGCATTTAGCACTACAATTTATCACTTTTAACTATTCACAAAATATTTTTTGGATTTTTTAAGTGGAACTGAAATTTATATTGAAGTTCACCCTGTAATGTTATATTTAAATTAACAATTTAAATATTTTGTCCAAACTTTTCAAAAGTTGTAGCTTTAAACTGATAATGGTTTACATACAACAACATATTAAATCTAATAAAATTAGTATAATATGTTAAAGTTAAAGACATACCTTTATAATTATAAGTAAAAATATTATTTTAATATTGAAATTTAGTTTATTTATGATTACACTTTAAGTTTGATACTTATTTAACCTTATTAACCACCTTATAATTTTTATTAGAAAGACACTACAATTTATCATTTTTAAATATTTATAAAATATTCTTTGGGTTGTTTAAGTTGAACTAAAATTTATATTTAAGTTGATCCTGTAACGTTATATTTAAATTAAAATTTTAAGTATTTATACAAATTGTTCAAAAGTGTAGCTTTAAAATGATAATGGTTAACATACAACGACGTATTAGACCTAATAAATTAAGTATAATAGGTTAAAAGTTAAAAACATAACTTTATAAGTAGAAGAAAATATATATTCTTTTAATAATAAAATTTAGTTTATATATGATTACACTTTAGGTTTGATATTTATTTAACCTTATTAACCAACATATAATCATTATTAGAAAGAAATTAAAAAGTCATGGGAGTTTCAGATGAATGTGGTGAAAGGAAAAATACATGAGTTTCAAATGAATGTGGTGAAAGGAAAAATGTTTCATTTATAAGTATAGTAGGCGCATACCCGCGTGTTGCGCAAGATTAGTATAACATGATAAGATTGACGATTTGAATTTCAAAAGACTTATATGGAAAACATTAAGGGTGAACATATTAACTGAAAAACCAAACCAAAACCAAATCAACCAATATAATTGAACTATTACTAAAAGATGGTGTGATTTCTAATTTTGATTAACCGAATACATATTATATATATATATATATATATATATATATATATATATATATATATATATATTATAATGTATATAATATGTAATTATAGTGGAAAATGAGAATTTGAAGAGTAATCATGCCATGGTTATCAAGTACTTAATTTTGAATTAGATTTACTTATATAATTTGGTATTAGTTAATCATCATTAATTTACCACTTTTATTTTTAGCAACCTACTTTCTAAATTTTCACCTTTATAGCAATTATTTTTTGTTGCTCACATTTTTATAGTAATGTATTTTTTATAGCAATTATTTTTTTTGTTTCTCATATTTTATAGTAATGAATTTTTTATTTCCATTTCATTTTGAACCGTTGTCGTTAACCGATATTAATCGATAACTGAACACCATTAACGGACTAAAATGTTAACCTATACACATTGGTTACCAAAATTCATTAACCAATTGCAATGATTATGGTTTGGTTTTGGCCTATAACAGTACCAAATGGACCCACACACCCTTAAAAAATATAGAATATACATAAATTTTAATTAATTATTTTTTGAAACAACATATATAATATATGATCACAACATGTATACAATATAATTTACATTAACTATTTAACCACAACATACAACAATTGTAATAAAAGAATACTACAAAATATATATATATATATATATATATATATATATATATATATATATATATATATATATATATATATATATATATATATATAGCAAACATATAAGCTAAAAGCTCTACCATAATAAAATTATTCAAAAAATAATCAAAATACTTCTAACCAACACAAAACGTTTTCTAACCAACACAAAAGGTTTTATGGTTGTTTTCATTGTCAATTGTATGTTATTTATATGGGTGTGTACACAAAAGATTCACCTTTTTATTGTAATGTTTTCATTAAATGCATATTAAACATAATATATATATTATAAAACTTTTGAGTATTTAAGTCATTATTAAGAAAAATTTTGAGTGGTATTAATTAAAAGATGGGGTTTCAAATGAATATTGCTCTAAGATGTTATAAAATATGATAATTACTTTAAATATATTCTAATGCATATATATATATATATATATATATATATATATATATATATATATATATTAAATTCAAATCATTATAATAGCATCTACTTATGGTCAATCAAGTTAGATAGGTGTATTTTAGGATCATGTCATCTAAATGGAATCCATTTATATGTTTTGTGTCAATTTAGTTAGTTAAATGTAGTTTTTTATTTGATATATTTTTAGCTATTGACGTTGTTGATTAGAAAACAATTTATTTAAACTTTTTTTTTTTATTTCATTTATGATTAATTTCAAACATTAATCGTTTTTCCAATGTATCATAATCTAATTTTTTTTTTCTAATTTTACGTTGTTTAAGCTATTATTGTTATCATGCTGTTTTATGAGAATAGTTATAACAATTTTAATTTACTAGTCATATAAAAAACAATATTTGCTAATAAAATGAGAACTATAAACATCTATTGGTGTTTAATTGGTAATGAAATTAAGCATTTTGTTGAAAATACTTCAAATACTACAACTGGATGGAATTTTAAGTTATTTATAAATAAAGTTACTAATAATGCTAATTATTTTAAATCTTACTTGTCTTCGTTTGTGTCGTACAATAAAGGGCAAAAATAGAAAGGAAAATTGCATTCCAATATTACAAAAAATGAAAACATCTAAGAATTTGTTTTATATAAGTGGAACAAAGATAAAACTTTAAGAGAGTGTTTATAACAATTTTTATTTACTAATCATAGAAAAAACAATATTTGTTAATAAAATGAGGATTATAAACATCTATTGGTATTTAATTGTTAAGGAAATTAAATATTTGGTTGAAAATACTTCACATACTACAACTGGATGAAATTTTAAGTTATTTATAAATAAAGTAATTAATAATGTTAATTATTTTAAATCTTACTTGTGTTCATTTGTGTCATACAACAAAGAGAAAAAATAGTAAGGACAATCACGTTCCAATATTAAAAAAAAGGTAAACATCTTAGAATTTCTTCTATATGAGTGGAACAAAGATACAACTTGAGTAACAAGATTTTTTCAACACAAAGATAAAGGTACCTAAATAAAACAAATATATTTTTTTTACTCTATCATAACATAAACCATAAGGTTAAATATTCATCTATGTTTAACGTGGATATGATGCATACAACAAAAAAACGCCTACAATCAAAGTATCGATCATTCTCATATTTTTCTTGCCCATAAACACCATAAACACAAACTAAAATACAACTACGAATATAAAGTATAATTACAACCACCCATAAAAGGAAACTATAATATAATTACAAACATAAAGTTACCACAAAACAACCAACAATGCACAATAATCTTCATATAACATAAAAAAGATATTAACATAGAAAAAGAATATTACGAACCAAATCTTAATGTTAGACATCCACTACAATTAAATATATACAATATGAAACCACCATTTTTTTAAATACATAGCACAACAAATCATATTTTGCCTTTCCTATTTAAAACACAATGTAATCAACATTCTTCTTGCATGAGTGATTGGAGAAGTGTAGTGTAATGTTGTTAAAACTGAAATGTTCCAAGTTGGTGATATTATAAACTAAGAAGATGCAGAAAGAATTTCACTCAAAGTGAGATGCTTAGGAAACCAAGAACTAAAGAGAGAAACAAAGATTCATAAATCACATGTAACAACTTATATAATATGCTTGATGTATAAGTAATTAATAATCATTATTAAAATACATTTGAAAAGTCATTGGAGAATATGAAAAAACATGGAAGTTTCAAATCAATAATCATTATTGATTAATTATTTTGAAGTTGAAGAGGCATGGGAGTTTCAAATGCATGAGGTGCTAGGAAAAAGAGGAGTGGAAGTTTCAAATGCATGAGATGCTAGGAAAAATGCATCCTTTATAAGTATAGTATGATAACGATAATTATGTCATAACATATGAAAGGTATGTGGAAGTAAAATTGTCGCTTACAAATCACATGGACAACTCATAAAGTTTTAAATAAATAAACTTTACCTTCCCCCAACCCTTTCCACCCCTAAAACGTCAGCGACACCAACACGGTCAGCCACCGCCACCGCCACCATCGTCTCCCTCACCTCTCTCATTATGTTTATACTTATAGTGTTTTAGATTTTGTAGGATGTAGCATACGAATTTGAGTTTAATAAGAGGAGCAACACAACAAGTTAAACAACTTACGACATCCTATCAGATAACATGACCTTATTGATAAAGATATGTTTCTATGGTTGGTATGCTTACAAAGTAAATATGCATCTTTAAGACATGGATTAACCTCTTTGTTTGCAACTTGGAGAATGATTTAGATCCTATTATTAAATTTAAGATAGGAGGGAAGCATGTGTGTGTGGATCTTACTGGGGTCTCTCATCTCGTTGGTTTGGGGAGCGGGGGTTTCACAGTTGGGCATGCCGCTTTGAAAGTTGCTGCGTGCAAAGTGGTAAAGCACAAGAATGAATGTATAGAAAATAAACATGTGTTTGTACATTTTGCATTCGATATATTCGGTTTTCTCGCACCAGAGGCGGTGGAGCTCCTCAATAGAGTCCAACGGGTCATGCATTCTAATGTCATATCTCCTAGATCCACAAATGTTGTTTTAAAAAGAATTGGTTTTGCCATCCAAAGGGCTAGCGGCGCAGCTTGTTTCCCGTTTGCCTTCAATCGATATGTATTGAACATTTATGATTTGTAAATGAATTTGTGATCTGTAAGTGTTAACAGTTACTGTTCAATCTACGAGTTATTTAAACAAGTACAATAAGAAAGACCAATAAAAAATTCGAACATCAAAAATCTTATATCTTAGTATCCAAGTTACACATACAGGATGTCAAGATGTAACACTCTAAAAATCAAAGAAATTTAAAATTTCTTCCAAAAATCAAAGAAATTTAAAATTTTCAAAATCAACCATTAACCAGTATTGTTTACAAAAGAGTTATTGTTTCAAAAGCATTATTTCAAAATCAGTGTTTTCCTAAGACCCAGTAACATAAATCAGGAAGTTGTGCACGATCAAGCATTCATTTTCCCACGATCCTCTGAAGTACCTAAAACCATAAACTAAAACTGTAAGCCAAAACTTAGTGAGTTCCCCCAAAATACCAACACACCACATAACAAACAGGCATACAAATATGAGCAGCCAGCCTGACTGGACCACATCACATGACCTACAACCTATATGGACCGCTCTATGAGCCTTCGACATGACTAAACCGTCTTGCAGGGTCTACAGCCTATCTGGAACGCTCTACGAGCCGTCGGCCTGACTGGACAGCCTCATAAGGCCTACAGCCTATCCGGTCGTCCCCGGGTGTGTTGGTCTACAGCACAAAGCAGGACCGCCTCAACCCAACACAATATGTCGACATATATAATAGATAAACACAACACAGAACCAACAAATACAGATAATCATACAAGTCTACTAATCAACTACAAACTAGCATAATACTATCCTAAACAAGATAAATAGTCCAGTGGGCCAGCATTGGTGCCTTCGACCCACGGTACAGTGAGGAAGACTCACCTCTCAGTTTTATACAGTCTGAATAAATCCCTGCTCCAACAACCGACTCTACCTGACTCCTAAATATTAAAACATTTCCCATTCTAAATTAATAGCATTTTTCCCAAAATACCCTTGGTTAAAACTGGCCAAAATAAACAAATCAACCGAGTTAACCCAACCGAGTCAACTCAGGCCTCGTATGCGGGGCATACTCTTAGTCTGAGGCATTAGGGCTCAACCTGCATACGCACAGCGTACCATTTGGTACGCCCAACATACACATACGTTTTCTTCTTAACCACTTAAAAGCTTAATACTTCGACTTTTTACGTCCAAATGCATATCCAAGGCCAAAATACCACTGTGAGTCATAAAGTTTCCAACTTTATGACTTTGAATGCCCATTAAGTGCTTAATACAGACAATCCCTACTTCTTAACACCTAAAGACCTTCTAGAGCATGCATGGGGAAGAACTAAGCATCAAGATCTCCTTTTTATGACTCAAGACCCCTCATTGGGTCTGAAAGGACAACTTATTTGATCAAGAGCATGCCATGCGCAAGAATCACAAAGGTTAGGACCAAAAATGCCCCAAATGGAGGAATATCTAGATCTAAAAGAAAGGATGATCAAGCTAGGAGCTTTTTACCTCCTAAAGGTTACTATCAAGGTGAGAATCCCATATCCAAACTCCTTCTAAGCTCCAATGTCTTTCTACTACCTTCTTCTTATTCAAGAACACCACCAAAACACATAAATGAGCTCAAGATGCAGTTTTCTTAGTTAGGGTTAGCTACAGGAACATTTTTTAGGTGGATGCTAATGAGGGTGAAGGTCTTGGGGCTTTAAGGATCTTTAAATAGGATCCAAACCATAAATTTTAGGGTTTGAAACCCTTGCACATACTCCCTGTGTACGCTGTGTACGCCCTACATATTAAGTTCTTCGCATGTATGCCTCGGGTACGAAGCGTACGCCCAACTTAAGAAGTCTCGACCCAAAATTACCAAAATGCTACCTTGGGCCATTTTTCAATCCATGCACAGGGGCCAAAATGAAATATTTCTTCATACGTAGGGTTAAAATTGAAATTACCTCATCATCGGGATGTTACAAACATCCTAATTTTAAATAAAATAAAATACCAAGTTCATAAAACCATCCATGATAAACCAATTGTTTCAAGAGTCAACATCCCAAAAATCAGAGTATCACATAACAATGCGGAATTTAAAAAACGAAAGCTACTGATGTATGTGTACAATCACACATATGCCTGATGGGTTTTGAGCATTCTAACACTCCTAAGTGTGCATGCAACCCTAAATACCTTGGATCTATGTTTTCTCTATTATACATGCAAATATGAACTTTCCAAGGTATTACCCTATCTTGCATACAATACTTGATACTTGGGTAATCAAATGGATAGAATACATACCTTTGTTTGATGTAGCTTGTCTTCATGAAGCTTGAGTGCCTAGTGCCCCAAGTGTGACACCTTAAATGGTTCACACAACATCAAGTGCACATGGAATGACTTGAGAGAAATTGAAACACTTCTTGAAATCGTCTAGACCTCACACTCACACTAGTGCCCGATTTCTTGAGCCATGGGATTCTTTTATATGGTGGCTATTAGGGTTACACCATGTAACTCACAACTTTACCCATTCCTTACACTCCATGGATTTTAACCTCCACGGAGTATCCATGGGTCACCCCATGGACTTAGTCCAACATAAGGAATCTTGGATCACAAGCCCACATATATAAGAATGAATGATTTACACAATCAACCCATATATTTAATTAGTCTCCTTTTGATCACTTAATTAATTTCAAATTAATTCTTGATCAATACTAATTAAATAACCTTATTAATATATTAGAACTTATAATATATTAATAAACCTTAAGTTTTATTTCTCTCATTATAGTCTATCCAAATGCATGATGCCATGCAACCCATATGGATCATGCCGTGTCGGGTCAAGTCTTAACAATTATAGTTATGGACTTAGACATTAATCCAACAGTCTCCCACTTGGATAAGTCTAAAACTAGAACCGAACAGCAATTGTAGCTCTCAAAAGCTTCTGTCGAACTCTGACCTTTGTCAATGACTTGTCCATTAGATAAGTGATCATATATTCCTCCATTCTAGATATCATATGGACTGAGACATGGATTATAAATCATTCTCTCTGTCCATTTGTTGTTTCCCGATTTTCGATTCATGATGACTGACTGTTTGAACAAATCAAATCAGTCCTGGCTTGGCCAAGCACTCACATGTATCATCATTAAAGCATCGAGGGGCCCACAGGTATCGCTTTTATCCCGAAGGTAAAAGGAATGGATAAATTTCGACTCATATGGCTTGTTCTACTACTTGTTGAATCATACACAAAGGCACATTTTATAACATCGAGTTACCGAATGCGTTTTCGTGCAATCAATGTACAACCAACTCATAGTAACAAATCGTATCTCTAGGTTTGAAGAATATAAGATATTATCGTCTCATGATCACTCGTGATAAAATCCATGAAGTGATTCCAATGAGCGCGGGTTGAATCCAATACTCAGCACTTATGAGCACTCATGAGTGTTGTAGCACAACTTTGTCCACCAACTTGGACCTCTACAAGCCAACCCATGACAGTCTTGATTCATATCTACTTCCAACATACGACCGACTGTGGATGGTTTGAATAACTTAGTCATTCCAGAAGAATAACCTAGTTTATTCTGGAAGTCAAAACATGCAAAATGAAACACAAGAATAATTGAATCTAATATGGTATCAAAACCTATGAACATAAATAAAACACCTTTTATTTATCACCATATGATTACACATTATTCATTGCATACTGTTTCAGCTATCAACTTTATTCTTGAATTAAAACAATAGTTGTCCCATGCTCCGAGCATGTACACTATGTTTTTCTAAACAATAGCTTTGCCATACACCAAGTATGCACTCTATGTTTGTCTATGATCCTTACTTTGTGAAATAAACCAATTGAACAAGCTTTCAATGATTCTAATTTCACACTCTCGAATTCTTATGGCAAATGCAGGAATTCCAAATTCATGCCATTTTACCGAAATCTGTTAGATTCTAAACTTATATGCAATGATTCTCTTGTAATGATTATGCACAAAGTCACAAAGACTTGACAACAAACATTACAGAGCATTCCAAAGGAGATCAACTCCTTGGAAACATCCTTCTTGCATTAAGTTTCCTAATCTTACACAGATTTATTGAACAACTTCCACTAATGGGATCATTTCCACATTCCCCTTTTGACTATCACTTCTGAACAAGAGTTGCCTCTTTTCAGAATATGTCAATATGGTCCTTCCAACAATTAACACTATACTTCCAACTGTCCCCGAGCAACCCAGTCTTTGGTAAACCTTAGATTTTCCTCGACAATTGCTTAATCGTTTTAGTCATATCCAGTTCTAGACCTTTTCCCTTCTTAATGCCCCAGACATTTGGAAAATTTTAGAAAGGATGAATACAGCACATGTAATCGATACTATATCCGAAGCATATTGGACACGATTCATGATGTCTCACATAAAGACTAAACTAGTCTTTTGCTATAATATTTCCATTTCTATTTGCCAAGTTCTCATAATTTAGATTATGAAAAGGGATGTCGTAATCATAATCGAATTTTAGAACGCAAATAATGAACCCATATATAGAATTTCCTTATGAAATTCATATATATTCTTCACTACATTTGATTAAAATCTCAATCTAAGCTTTTAGAATTGAAATGAAGTATAATTTCCTCTCCCTTAATTATAGCAAGACAACTTTTTCAACCCCTGCAGCCTCACGAATTGAAACTTTTGTTTTCTATAATTAACATTGCTAACTTGAAATACTTATCATAATTATCATGCTTCTACTAACATGATGATTATTAGCATAACACTTATGCTCCCACTAGCTTTGACATGTACTCAGAAATCAGCTGAACTTCTAGAAAAACAATACTTTATTGACTTTCTTACTAAAGTCCAGATTTCTGATACTAGATTGTTTTGATAAAACTTTGTCAATATCATACACCTTATCTTAGATAGCTCACAGTTGTGTCTAAACAATTTAAGAACTATGAAAAGGGATGTCGTAATCATAGTCTCAATTGTTTAGACCTTTGCCACTTCTCACAAGCCCATGTTAGTGTGTCGGTTAACCACACAACCTCCACTAACGACTTTGAGAATGCAAATATCACAATTGCTATCTAGTTAAAATCTACTTAGTGAAAGTGTTTCCTCACCATCATTTTCATGAATCGGAGAGAAACCTTATGACACTTAGATTTAATGGTGTATGTGTTCTTATCCATGTGAATTGTCAAAACCATAGTCACAAGACAAGGATAATGACAAATCCAAACTCATATGGACTGAACTCAATCTTAATTTCTTGCCATTTGGCAGCTCAAAGGCCTGCCATTGCTTCCCAGTTGTTGTGCAACCAATTAATAACTCTAAGAACTCATATGCAAAGCCAACTTTAACTGGAACGGGCACAGAATATGTCAACACAATAGGTTATAAACCTCAAGTCGTGTGCTAGTGAAGAAATTCAGGTTTTATTCTTGATTAGTTCTTGAGACTTTCAATACCTTTAAAACTCCCACTGTCCTCTTGACATATAAGTCTCCCTTGTCAAACATCCAAGAGATAGTGTGGATTCTAATCAAGACAAACACTTCACACAATTGGCCTTAGTTGATCTTTGTTTTGTCCAAAACATCACAACTTACCAATTTCAAATGTACATGAGTAGAAAACCTTTTACTCTTACATTTGACTAATGTTAATAAACCTTTCTTTAAGATATTTCACTCAACTTACAGTCTTGGAGTATGACTCTAAGACTTGTTTTGGAACGAAGTATGACTCATCTTCTTGATTTGACCACTTCAACAATTCATAGATCCTCTTCTTAGCTATCAGAATGCACTTAGAGGATGAATTGCAATAAGGTCTCTTAATCATTAAGATGATCATATGACATGATACTAAAGTACTCTCCCATCTTTTCAGATTTGAGAAACTTTTATCCTCCTGCCTAATTTGATTCTTCTTATTCGCTCTGCCATACATTGGAACCTTTTCCAATGTCTCAGAATTACACTTAAGCTTGTAAGTATAACCATATTTACTGAGCTTTAGTAAATTATGACAAATAATCTTATCGATCTTTTGTGGTGGACTTGACCAGTGCACAAGAATGTGTACTCGATCCCTTAGTCCTTCACTTGACTCACATATACATGTGAATAAGGAACTAGCTTAATTTTCTAAAGATGAAAAATTATCATTTATCATGCTATACAACTTGCATGATTCCAAGTTTCGGTCCAACTGAAACTTGGGTGATGAGGATCTTTCCTTATTTGGTAAATTTAGACATTACCACAAATGAAAGAATCAATTTCATATTTCCACTCTTGCTATTAATGAAATCATATAAGCAACAATTTTTTCCTCAAATGCCATTGTAAGGATATTTTAAAATAAATAAAATCAAAAATTTCCTTTTATTTTTAAAACTTTGCGGAAAAACTTATCCTTACAATCCATATGAAAACTTGTTGTTATCTATTCCTAAGCAATACCTCATAACTCCTAAGAAGTAGCTAAAGAATCCGATCTTCAAACTATGCGATAGAAATCCATCTACGCAATCTGATTCGGCATATTCTTTCTTTAAGTTTCTTCACTTTTCTTTGATTCTTAAAACATCACCATGTGACCCAGTCACATCATGTATCAAGAATCTTAGAGTAGAAACTTAGCAGAGTTAGATAGTGAACTTTACCTAGAGTCAAACTTATTGACTTTAACACCCTTACGTAAATTTCCAGCTTCGCAACCAATTCCCCTTCCTTTGGAAATTTAACATATGGACACTTTGGTAATGGAACATGGGACTATCATAGACTTAGCCTTTCTCTTTACCATTTGGTCAACCGAGTTGACTATGGTCGATCCCTTTCCATTAGGAAGAGAGAGCTTTACTGGATATCCAAAGTCATTATTTTCAATGTCCATAAATTTTTAGGAAGTTGATCTTAGCAAATAGATAAGATCATTAAGGGTCTTGTCATAGTCTGTTTCATAGGAGTCCCAAAGGAAATCACTATGTGACTTAGAAAGTGATTGAACCACCAACTTTCTCAAGACTTTGACACCCAACTCTCCCGGCTTGTCAGTATGTGACTTCATCTCCAAGATGTGAGCACACTTAGACCTTGCCTTGCCAATAGGGCTTGAGTGACCTTGAACTTGTGGGATAGGGAGAATAATTGGAGGAGGTGGAGGAAGTGAAGTTCCAAGAGATTTGGGAGGATCATAGATGTTTGAACTAGACATCTGTCACACCCCCAAACCAGACGGCGGAAACGTCCGGGGGTGGAGGATTTCATTTGTAGTATCACAACACATGCATCATAGTAATCAAAGTACAAACAACCATTGTATTTAAAAGTGTAATATTTACATGTGTTCAATCATTGTATATTGAAATCAAAACAGTTATACAAAGGAAGAAGATAAGACTCCTAATGGCTTCATCTTCTCAAAAAGCTCGGGGAGTACCTGTTATTATTTCCCTGATAATACAAGTAATTTGAAAAGAGAGTATCAACAATAAGTTGAGTGAGTACATAAGTCTTTATGTTTTGAATGGGTGTATTTGTATTTTGAATATGAAAACACTTCTAGAAAATCCCATATTTTCTGTGGTATGTGAAAAGTAGTTTTATTCCTATAAAACCGTCTTATTTGTAAACCATTGTATTTGTAAAACTTGTATTTGAAAGTGTGCCTGGCTTCACCAGCTGTTATTGAAAACTATAGTATAGCATTGTACTTTGCATTTTGTAAACTGGTACTTTGAAGATATACTTACGTTTAGTTGTTTATACACTAACGTGTTGTTAATATCTTTTTAATGAGTTATTATAACCATACTAAGACATGAACGCCTGAAACAAACGCCTGATGAGCGCTTAAACTGTTGATAACAATTGCCACTCATTGGCATGTATGCCTGACTGTAGCTAGCAGCCTGAGTGCGGGGTTGTCAATCCCGATATAGATCTACACACAACTTGTTTCGATCTCCGGACTGGAGATTCTGGTTATAATGTCAGGGCTTTACCTTGGTTGTCTAGACTGAATCTAAACAACCTGAATTGAATGTCTCATAAAAAGCATATAAACGTTACATGTATATTAGTTATGAAAACCCAATCATTCTGAGATAAATGATTGACATTATGTTCTTGACTTAGGATCCCGAACATGTATTTGATAAGTGTAAACCCTTGATTTGTTTTGAGTTAAAACTCTTGTTGCATGTAAAACAATGTATTCATATGAATTATTGCTCTATGTATCATAAACTATACCTATTATAATTTATATGTACTTTATGAATTGGTAAATAACTATTTTTGCATGTAATCCTTTGCTCAACATGTTACAAAGGGTGATTAAACTGATGAAATAACTTTTAATTTTATATACATATACAATTTTATAAATAAGTAAAATTTGAACGACCTTCGGACAAATAACTGGTACTATAAGTCCACATCCAAACAAGGAAAAGGACCTAGCATGAATTATTAGTCCTAAGCCTTTTAAATCTTATTTATATTAAATTATATATACAAATATGTATATTTGGGAAAAATATAAGTTTATAAAAGAGTTCAAAATTTGAAGTATTTTCGATGCTTTAAAATCATTTTATCGTGATTTGAAACCATTTATTTATAACACAAAGTTGTTGTGTTATACTTGTATTTCCCCCCTTAAAATAGTAGAAATTATGAAAATACGGGGGTATGAACTCACTTGGTAGGTGGTAATTCGGACAGGGTTTCGTTTCACAAAAAGGAGTTTATTTGTCGAGAAACCGGCTCAAATTGGGCAGAGTTTTGACAGGAGAGAGGATGAATTCTCAAGAATTTCGGGGCTTCACGGCTTACTTCGGGCTCGAGTCTTGATACCGGGGGTTTAAGGGTTGTATATAAGCTTAAGGATGTGGAAAAAGTGAAAGAGAGTAAAATTTGGGGTGAAAAGTGTAAAAAATCCGGAAACCCTCGCATGCCTTATATAGGCCGAAGCCTCGGATCCGAAGCTTGTGCGAGGCTATGCGAGGCTGACATTCTGCGAAGGGAAGCAGCTTCGGTTCGGAGGTGGTAGGCTCGGATTGGTCTAGCCCTCGGTCCAATGCAAAGAAGCCACGTGCGAAGGGGTGTCCGAGGGTGGTGCGAGGCGTGTGCGAGGAGCATCCCCGGTGTGTCTCCTTGCGAGGCTGTCCGAGTGGGATTGGACCGCAGCAGTGGCCGAATCAGGAGGTGACACGCGAGACTTCGGTCCACTCAGCAGCCGACACGTGGAGGCTCGCATGCGAGGGGTGAGGTGGCGCTACTGTTCATGCGAATTTTCCCGGGTATTTCTATTTTTCTTTATTTTTTTGCCAAAACTTGTAAAATTCATAACTTTTGCATACGAACTCCGTTTTTGACGTTCTTTATATGCACGCGTAGCTAAAATTATTCTCTACGACTTTCGTTTTGACTTCGTCGGCTAATTTTGAATTTATTTTTAATATTATTATTTTAAACAGATCGGGACGTGAATCCGTTATAAATTCATAACTTCTTCATACGACGTCCGTTTTTGTCTGTCTTTTTACCGTTGTACTACTAATGACGAGACCTTCAATTCTCGTTTAGGTCATGTCGGCTAAAAACCACTCGATCTTTATTTCGAGTTTTTAGCTGTACACTGCTATATTGAAACTTCGAAAAATCATAACTTCCTCATACGAAGTCGGATTTTGGCGTTCTTTTTATGAAAGTTCTCGGTTTAACATAAACTATAACTTTCATTTAGATTGTTAAGGCTAGAAAGCCTTTTATCAAAAATTCAGTTTTTACACTGAACAATGTTTTGCCGGTTTTGTCGCGGATTTTCGATTGGTCATAACTTCTTCGTTATAACTCGGATTTTAGTGTTCCTTATATTTTTGGAAACCTTGTTACAATCTCTATCACTTGGTTCAACCCAATTGAGATTATTTAATAACTTATTTTTGAGGGTCAATTATGTAAATATACATAGTATGCCAAAATTTCTCTTTATTTAATTAAAAAGAATAACAAATTGACCTCCACTATTACATAAGTTTGAAATAACGGTTTGTTACATTATCCCCCCGTTAGAGAGAATTTCGTCCCGAAATTTACTTTACAGATAGACTAGGGAAAAAGATGTGGGTATTTTTGTTGCATTTGATCCTCCCGCTCCCAAGTGAATTCAGGTCCCCGTCTTGCATTCCAGTGAACCTTCACTATCGGGATGCGGCTTTGTTTGGTTTTCTTAACTTCCCTGTCTAGTATCTCTACGGGTTCTTCCACAAAATTGAGGCTCTCGTTTAACTCGATTTCCTCGAGTGGTATCACAAGAGTCTCGTCGGAAAGACACTTTTTCAAGTTCGAAACGTGGAAGGTAGAATGAATGTTACTTAGTTCTTCGGGTAATCGAAGTTTGTAAGCTACAGGGCCGATTCGGGCAAGAATCTCGAATGGTCCTATATATCTTGGGTTCAGTTTGTCACGCTTTCCAAAGCGTATCATGCCTTTCCAGGGTGAGACCTTTAGCAAAACTCGGTCGCCAACCTGGAATTCCAAGGGTTTTCTCCTTTTGTCTGCGTAGCTTTTCTGTCTATCTCTGGAAGCTTTAAGTCGTTCCCGAATTTGTACGATCTTTTCGGTAGTTTCTCGAATAATTTCTGGACCAGTGAGAGCACTGTCAGGAGTTTGACCTCTAGCTAGCTGCGTGTCACCCACTTCAGCCCAGCACAGAGGGGATCTGCACTTGCGACCATAGAGGGCTTCGAATGGAGCAGCTTTTATGCTAGTGTGATAACTGTTGTTATAAGAGAACTCAGCAAGGGGTAAATGAATATCCCATGCTTTTCCAAAGTCTATCACGCAAGCTCGTAACATATCTTCTAACGTTTGAATCGTCCTTTCACTTTGTCCATCAGTTTGCGGATGGTAGGCTGTGCTCATGTCTAGCCTAGTTCCCAGAGCGTTTTGTAAAGATTGCCAAAAACGGGAGGTGAATCTACTATCTCGGTCTGAAATAATAGATATTGGTACACCATGTAATCTAACAATCTCCTTGAGGTACGTTCTGGTTAGCTTTTCCATCTTGTCGGTCTCCTTGATTGGTAAGAAGTGTGCGGATTTGGTTAATCTATCGACGATTACCCAAATAGTATCATAACCACTTGATGTCTTGGGTAACTTGGTTATGAAATCCATTGTAATCCGCTCCCACTTCCATTCAGGGATTTCAGGTTGTTGTAATAAGCCTGAAGGTTTCTGGTACTCTACCTTAATTTTGGCGCAAGTAAGGCACTTGCCCACAAAGGTAGCGATTTCGGCCTTCATGTTAGGCCACCAATATAACTTCTTAAGGTCCAAATACATCTTGTCTGAACCTGGGTGGATGGAGTATCGGGTTTTGTGTGCTTCATTCATAACCACATCTCTGTAACCACCAAACTTTGGTGTCCAGATCCGATTCATGAAATAATAGACTCCATCATCCCTGACTTCGAAGTTCTTATCCATTCCTCTTAGAGTTTCACCTGCTACGTTTTTGGGTTTCAAGGCTTCAAGTTGGGCTTCCTTGATCTGCGTGGACAGATGCGAATGGATTGTCATGGTCAACGACTTTACTCGGCGTCCCGAGTATTCTTTTCTACTAAGGGCATCAGCTACTACGTTTGCTTTACCAGGGTGATAACGAATTTCACACTCGTAATCGTTCAGTAGCTCCACCCATCGTCGTTGTCTCATATTCAGTTCTTTCTGGTCGAAGATGTGTTGGAGACTTTTATGGTCCGTGAATATTGTGCATTTCGTGCCATATAAGTAATGTCTCCAAATCTTCAGAGCAAACACCACTGCTCCTAGTTCAAGGTCATGTGTTGTATAGTTGACTTCATGTGTCTTTAGCTGTCTTGAGGCGTAGGATATAACCTTTCCTCTTTGCATAAGAACACATCCAAGCCCTTGATTAGAAGCATCACAGTACACTACGAAATCCTCTGTCCCTTCAGGGAGAGACAGGATTGGTGCACTACACAAGGCTCGCTTCAGCAATTGGAACGCTGTTTCTTGCTTTTCTCCCCAACTAAAGGTTACACCCTTTTGGGTCAGAGTAGTAAGAGGCTTAGCTATTCGAGAGAAATTTTGAATGAATCTGCGATAATAGCCAGCAAGACCTAAGAATTGACGGATTTCTGTAGGTGTTTTGGGTGCTGACCAGTTTTCAATTGCCTTTATTTTGGAAGGGTCGACATGTATTCCTTCTGAACTAACCACGTGACCTAGGAAATCTACCTTCCTGATCCAAAATTCACACTTTGAAAACTTCGCATAGAGCTTCTCCGACCTAAGTTTTTGTAATATTTGATGAAGATGTTGGCCATGTTCCTCTTTGCTCTTTGAGTAGATAAGGATATCGTCAATGAAGACTATAACGAATTTGTCCAAGAATGGACGACACACTCTGTTCATTAGGTCCATGAACACTGCAGGTGCATTCGTCAATCCGAATGGCATCACTATAAACTCGTAATGACCATAACGAGTTCTGAACGCGGTTTTGGGAACGTCTTCCTCCAAAATTCGTAACTGGTGATACCCGGATCTTAAGTCTATCTTCGAGAAGTAGTTCGCCCCTTGAAGTTGGTCGAACAGATCGTCAATGCGAGGCAGAGGGTATCGATTCTTAATGGTAAGTTTATTCAGCTCGCGGTAGTCTATACACATGCGGAATGATCCATCCTTCTTCTTTACGAACAAAACCGGTGCTCCCCAAGGTGAGAAGCTCGGTCTTATGAAACCTTTGCTTAGGAGTTCGTTAAGTTGGCTGGATAATTCCTGCATTTCAGAAGGTGCAAGACGATAGGGGGATTTGGCTACAGGGGTAGCTCCAGGGATTAAGTCGATTCGGAATTCGACTTGTCGTTCGGGAGGCACTCCTGGAAGATCATCGGGAAATACATCGGGAAAGTTGCAGACTTCAGGAATGCTTGCGATGTCTTTCACTTCTTGCTTTTTATCTACCACATGAGCTAGGAATGCACAATACTCCTTGCGAAGGTATTTCTGTGCCTTGATGCTTGAAATGATCTGAAGGTTTGTTCCGGGTTTGTCACCATAGATAATAAGAGTTTCGTTAGTTGGTAAGTTCAAACGAATAGCTCTTTCATAGCATAGGATATCGGCATGGTTGGGGCACAACCAATCCATACCTATTATGATGTCAAAACTTTTGATAGAGACCGGCATAAGGTCTATTGGGAAAGGCAAGTCATTTAACATAAGGGTACATCCTATGTATATATCGTTGGTGGATTCTGATTTCCCGTTAGCCATTTCTACTGTGAAGGTTTTATTTAGTGGTTGGGAGTTCTGATTTAGTAGATGTTTAAAGTTATGGCTCACGAAGCTCCTCTCGGCACCACAATCAAAAAGAATGCATGCATAAGTATTGTTGAGAAGGAACGTACCCGTGACCACAGCAGGGTCTGCCACCGCTTCTTCGTGACCTAGTGCTAGAATTCTCCCAACCCCACGGGCATTTCCAGCTTTTGGACAATCTTTCTTGAAATGCCCCACATCACCGCATTGGTAGCATGCTCGACTTACTCCAGCGGCAGGTACTTGGTTAAGGGGTTGAGGCAGTGTTCTACAGAATCGGGCA
This sequence comes from Lactuca serriola, assembly GCF_051521515.1. Taxonomy (NCBI): domain Eukaryota; kingdom Viridiplantae; phylum Streptophyta; class Magnoliopsida; order Asterales; family Asteraceae; genus Lactuca; species Lactuca serriola. The sequence continues at coordinate 3,068,858 of NC_136411.1, forward strand.
GTATGCCCTTTCCTGTTGCAGTTACGGCACTGCATTTCAGGGCAATTTCCGGTGTGGTGAAAATTGCACTTGTTGCATTTGGGTAGGCTACCGGCATAGGGTTTAGTTGGTGCTGAGTAGTTAGGGGCAACAACAGGTGTAGTAGTAGGTATGGTAGCAGGCACAGTAGTAGCATGGACTGCCACTATTTGTTGCTTCTTTGAAGGTTCCAGAGGAGATTTTCCCTTCCTTTTGTTCCAGCCCTTCTTGTTGTTGTTGTTGTTCTCCCTAGGTTGTTCTGGGGCGGTAACCACAGAGTTTTGACGGTTTCTGTGGTCAATAAGTGACTGTGCCAGTTCCTTGGCACTGTCAAAGGTGACAGGTTTTGATGCAATGACACTTGCTTGTATCTGGGGTGACAGTCCCCAAATATACCTTTCAATCTTTTTGCTCTCTGGAGCAACCATATCTGGACACAGAATCGCCAAGTCACAGAATCGATTCGTGTAAGTCGTTATGTCGGCACCGGCCATAGTAATACTCCAGAGTTCTTGTTCCAGTTTCTGGATTTCCCCTCGCGGGCAGTATTCACGCATCAGCATGGTTTTTAGGTTCTCCCAGCTTATAGTATTAGCCACCACCAAAGTTAGTGACTTAACATGGCCATTCCACCATGTTAGGGCCCTATCTAAGAAAGTAAAGGCAGCAAATTTAACTTTGCTACCCTCTGGACAGGAGCAGATTTCAAATACTGCTTCTATCTTCTCAATCCACTGCCTTAAAACCATCACTCCTCCAGTTCCATTAAAGGTCCTGGGTTTGGCATTCGAGAAGTCTTTATAAGTGCACTCCCTCGAGCGCTCATGACCCTCGACAAGGTTAGAAGGACGTGGATCAGCTCCCGACCCACTAGTGCCGCCAGCATTGATATGAGATAAGGCAGCCGCTACAGCTGCTGTGACTGCCGCTTGGAACATGGCAGCATCGAATTGAGGGGGTGGTGGTGGAGGTGGTGCCGGTGCTTCCGTTTCATTGTTACGTCTAGGATTCCTACGAGGAGGCATCTTTTTCTATAAAAGTCAATAGATAAAAAGATAGTGAGATATCAAGAATGAATATGAATTTGATATCTCTGAACTTAAACACTTAATTCAACAAGAATCTTGTAAAGAATTGAAAATAGATGTCCACTGCAAGTATAACTTGCAGTAGGATAATATAAATTGGAGTGGTTATTTTTCAAAGAATATCTAAATACATGTCGATTGTGTTGATATCTATGTAATCTGTATATGTGACCTTCAAGTAGGTCCACAATACTATGAAAGTATCGACATTAAACCGACCTACCGAAAATAAAAATTTTCGCGGCCGTATCGAAAAGTATGAAAAACAACACTGGAACATATCCTTAATCCCAAAACTTTGGAACGGAATGTTTGTGAAAATTGTAATAGCTCTTGTTGAAGTAAGGTGCTTATTATTTTATTGATACTTAATTTTGTACATGTCCTGAAAGTAGTCTATACATTCAGTATATTAAACTAGAAAAGTAGTGTAAACACTACTTGCGACGGTTGCTACGACGGTTACTGGGTTCCGCTTCGTCTTGTGATTTCCAACGCCTTTCTTGGGCAGCTTGATGCTCCCTCAGTCCTCTGATCTCTGATTCGGCAGCATTAAGTTGCCTTTGAAGGGCTTCAGTATGGTGTTGGGTATCATCTTGCATCTCGTCAAGACGAAGGATATCGGCAGCGTTAGCCTGTGCAGCCGCATTCACCTCTAGAATACGATTGATTGACATCCTTGATTGATCGAATTGTCGGGCAATTCGATTCACTATAACTGGAAGAGCTCTGTCAGCTGCTCCTCCTTCTGAGACGTTATAGAAACCCTGTTGCATTCCGTAGGGAGGGCGTTGGCCGTCTTGTCGACTCCAATGGTTTATGTATTGGCCCCACTCGGGTATAGGTATTGCTTCCTCTTGTCTCGGGGGACGTATCCCCGGGTTGCAGACTTGTGGCTCTGTATCGGTACCGCTTGACTCGCTGTCCTCAAATGGTTCTTCATCTGAGTCTTCTTCTGGATCTTCCACTATCCATTCCTGATTGCCATGATTTGGAAAATAAGGGTCCCCTGGTGGATGATGTCCTGCCATTGTGTCTGTACGAGAATAAGGTTATGAGAAATGCTTGAAAAGAAAACTAAAGCATATCGATGTTTATAATATTCTTATAGTATTTTATGTTCTGTTCTTAGAGTTTCTTTGGTAGTTGGTAAGTTTTAGATACGTCACAACACTACTATCACTCCCAAACATATGTTGGTCATGTCTGAAATCAATATAGTTGATCAGGCTATATTAATTCTAGACATGATTACATAACTGCTTGGGTTTAACTATAATGTTCAACATTCAAATACTTTTAAGTTCTTATGACTATGTACTTGTAGGGATGAGGGTTAGTATACTTCTTGTAAAAATACTTAAAATTCTTAAAAGTATACTTGTAGTCAGAGCTCTTAGCCCCAATGTATTTATAGTTTGTATATCTTTTATGGATTGATATACTGAGTTCACTATAAACAATGCTCTGATACCAATCTGTCACACCCCCAAACCAGACGGCGGAAACGTCCGGGGGTGGAGGATTTCATTTGTAGTATCACAACACATGCATCATAGTAATCAAAGTACAAACAACCATTGTATTTAAAAGTGTAATATTTACATGTGTTCAATCATTGTATATTGAAATCAAAACAGTTATACAAAGGAAGAAGATAAGACTCCTAATGGCTTCATCTTCTCAAAAAGCTCGGGGAGTACCTGTTATTATTTCCCTGATAATACAAGTAATTTGAAAAGAGAGTATCAACAATAAGTTGAGTGAGTACATAAGTCTTTATGTTTTGAATGGGTGTATTTGTATTTTGAATATGAAAACACTTCTAGAAAATCCCATATTTTCTGTGGTATGTGAAAAGTAGTTTTATTCCTATAAAACCGTCTTATTTGTAAACCATTGTATTTGTAAAACTTGTATTTGAAAGTGTGCCTGGCTTCACCAGCTGTTATTGAAAACTATAGTATAGCATTGTACTTTGCATTTTGTAAACTGGTACTTTGAAGATATACTTACGTTTAGTTGTTTATACACTAACGTGTTGTTAATATCTTTTTAATGAGTTATTATAACCATACTAAGACATGAACGCCTGAAACAAACGCCTGATGAGCGCTTAAACTGTTGATAACAATTGCCACTCATTGGCATGTATGCCTGACTGTAGCTAGCAGCCTGAGTGCGGGGTTGTCAATCCCGATATAGATCTACACACAACTTGTTTCGATCTCCGGACTGGAGATTCTGGTTATAATGTCAGGGCTTTACCTTGGTTGTCTAGACTGAATCTAAACAACCTGAATTGAATGTCTCATAAAAAGCATATAAACGTTACATGTATATTAGTTATGAAAACCCAATCATTCTGAGATAAATGATTGACATTATGTTCTTGACTTAGGATCCCGAACATGTATTTGATAAGTGTAAACCCTTGATTTGTTTTGAGTTAAAACTCTTGTTGCATGTAAAACAATGTATTCATATGAATTATTGCTCTATGTATCATAAACTATACCTATTATAATTTATATGTACTTTATGAATTGGTAAATAACTATTTTTGCATGTAATCCTTTGCTCAACATGTTACAAAGGGTGATTAAACTGATGAAATAACTTTTAATTTTATATACATATACAATTTTATAAATAAGTAAAATTTGAACGACCTTCGGACAAATAACTGGTACTATAAGTCCACATCCAAACAAGGAAAAGGACCTAGCATGAATTATTAGTCCTAAGCCTTTTAAATCTTATTTATATTAAATTATATATACAAATATGTATATTTGGGAAAAATATAAGTTTATAAAAGAGTTCAAAATTTGAAGTATTTTCGATGCTTTAAAATCATTTTATCGTGATTTGAAACCATTTATTTATAACACAAAGTTGTTGTGTTATACTTGTATTTCCCCCCTTAAAATAGTAGAAATTATGAAAATACGGGGGTATGAACTCACTTGGTAGGTGGTAATTCGGACAGGGTTTCGTTTCACAAAAAGGAGTTTATTTGTCGAGAAACCGGCTCAAATTGGGCAGAGTTTTGACAGGAGAGAGGATGAATTCTCAAGAATTTCGGGGCTTCACGGCTTACTTCGGGCTCGAGTCTTGATACCGGGGGTTTAAGGGTTGTATATAAGCTTAAGGATGTGGAAAAAGTGAAAGAGAGTAAAATTTGGGGTGAAAAGTGTAAAAAATCCGGAAACCCTCGCATGCCTTATATAGGCCGAAGCCTCGGATCCGAAGCTTGTGCGAGGCTATGCGAGGCTGACATTCTGCGAAGGGAAGCAGCTTCGGTTCGGAGGTGGTAGGCTCGGATTGGTCTAGCCCTCGGTCCAATGCAAAGAAGCCACGTGCGAAGGGGTGTCCGAGGGTGGTGCGAGGCGTGTGCGAGGAGCATCCCCGGTGTGTCTCCTTGCGAGGCTGTCCGAGTGGGATTGGACCGCAGCAGTGGCCGAATCAGGAGGTGACACGCGAGACTTCGGTCCACTCAGCAGCCGACACGTGGAGGCTCGCATGCGAGGGGTGAGGTGGCGCTACTGTTCATGCGAATTTTCCCGGGTATTTCTATTTTTCTTTATTTTTTTGCCAAAACTTGTAAAATTCATAACTTTTGCATACGAACTCCGTTTTTGACGTTCTTTATATGCACGCGTAGCTAAAATTATTCTCTACGACTTTCGTTTTGACTTCGTCGGCTAATTTTGAATTTATTTTTAATATTATTATTTTAAACAGATCGGGACGTGAATCCGTTATAAATTCATAACTTCTTCATACGACGTCCGTTTTTGTCTGTCTTTTTACCGTTGTACTACTAATGACGAGACCTTCAATTCTCGTTTAGGTCATGTCGGCTAAAAACCACTCGATCTTTATTTCGAGTTTTTAGCTGTACACTGCTATATTGAAACTTCGAAAAATCATAACTTCCTCATACGAAGTCGGATTTTGGCGTTCTTTTTATGAAAGTTCTCGGTTTAACATAAACTATAACTTTCATTTAGATTGTTAAGGCTAGAAAGCCTTTTATCAAAAATTCAGTTTTTACACTGAACAATGTTTTGCCGGTTTTGTCGCGGATTTTCGATTGGTCATAACTTCTTCGTTATAACTCGGATTTTAGTGTTCCTTATATTTTTGGAAACCTTGTTACAATCTCTATCACTTGGTTCAACCCAATTGAGATTATTTAATAACTTATTTTTGAGGGTCAATTATGTAAATATACATAGTATGCCAAAATTTCTCTTTATTTAATTAAAAAGAATAACAAATTGACCTCCACTATTACATAAGTTTGAAATAACGGTTTGTTACAACATCTTTTGGGAGACATTCAAGATATTTGATTAAAAGTCCTTAATATAACCCTCAATATGAGATATTAAGGCTAGGACCCTACAAACTATTTTATAACTTGGAAGATGGATGCCGTAATCCAAGCTATAAAATATTTGAAGGTAGGTGAATGACGATTCACCAATTTCCACCAAGATAAACGAAATGTATTATTAGGTTTTAATTGGTTTTGAAACTCCTAGATTCTGTTGAGATTCATTGAACTGTTCAATGGCATGTTTCAATCTCGAGTGTGCCCTTCAGGTTTTGTGACTGGGATGCCGAGGATCACAAAACAAGGTGTGAAGTAACCATGCAAATATATTTGGTACCCTTAATTATTTACCCCTTAATCGATGTGCCGGTTAACCACACACGCTCCACCGATACTATGATAAATATTAAGTTACCCTTTGCCTACCTTGTTAAGTCCAGGTTAGTGTGTCGGTTAACTACATACGCTCCACTAACGACTTAAGCAAAGTGCAAAATGTAATTTCATGGGTTAGCACCTTATTCACTTTTTCCTAAGTAACTAAGATTTGGTATTAATAAGAGTTTAGTTACTTAGTATTTATCATCAATACTTTTAATGAAGGGAGAATTCTAGTCCTTGTCCTACCCGTTTGGCTAACGACCCTCCACCGGTCAAGGAAGCGGTGGGTGAGAGTGGACACCCATTAAACAGCCATTTTATAGGCAGTAACCTTATACCCCCCCCCCCCCCCTTATAGACCAGCTTCGTGAATGAGGCCTACTAACGGTAAGACTAACTTTACTCTTATACATACATACATACATACATACATACATACATACATACATACATACATACATACATACATACATATATATATATATATATATTATTAACTTATAATATTATAAAGTATAAGGGTTGAATTTTAACTTTTAAAATTCTAAGGGCTAATTTGGAATTAAAGTATTTATAAGTGAAAACTTTTCAAATTCCAAAACTTGAGGGAAAGTTTTGAAACTATTCAAAACTAATTAATTCCATAATTTATGTGTTTAAAGTAGTTTTAATTAAAAAACTCTTCAAGTTCCATAACTTGAGGACAAGTTATGGAAGACTTCAAACTAATAAAAGAAGGTAACTTTTCTTTATTTTGTAACTTATGGAATTAATTAAAGTTACACATTTTATTACTTAATGAAGTGACTCTTGAACCTCCATAACTTGAGGACAAGACTCTTCATTTTTGTAACCATTGCCAACTTTTATGAGTTTTATGAAACTTAATTGTGACTTTTCATATAACTTGAGGACAAGTTACAAAAACACATTTTAGAATCAACTCTTAGATTAAAATGGATTGAAAACACATAATCAATTAACTTTTCTATTAATCTAAGCAACTCATAAGAACAAGATAATTCAAATCAAACTTTTTCATGTAATTAGTCTAAACCTTAAACTAATACAAAACATGAATTTATTGCCAATTATCTTTGAAATTGGATTAGCATGAACATAAAAACTCGATTTTTCAGCCAATTTTGCAAGTATAACAAGAAAACAAGCCTAGGATCTGATACCACTGATGGGTTTTGAGCATTCTAACACTCCTAAGTGTGCATGCAACCCTAAATACCTTGGATCTATGTTTTCTCTATTATACATGCAAATATGAACTTTCCAAGATATTACCCTATCTAGCATACAATACTTGATACTTGGGTAATCAAATGGATAGAATACATACCTTTGTTTGATGTAGCTTGTCTTCATGAAGCTTGAGTGCCTAGTTCCCCAAGTGTGACACCTCAAATGGTTCACACAACATCAAGTGCACATGGAATGACTTGAGAGAAATTGAAACACTTCTTGAAATCGTCTAGCCCTCACACTCACACTAGTGCCCGATTTCTTGAGCCATGGGTTTCTTTTATATGGTGGCTATTAGGGTTACACCATGTAACTCACAACTTTACCCATTCCTTACGCTCCATGGATTTTAACCTCCATGGAGTATCCATGGGTCACCCCATGGACTTAGTCCAACATAAGGAATCTTGGATCACAAGCCAACATATATAAGAATGAATGATTTACACAATCAACCCATATATTTAATTAGTCTCCTTTTGATCACTTAATTAATTTCAAATTAATTTTTGATCAATATTAATTAATAACCTTATTAATATATTAGAACTTATAATATATTAATAAACCTTAATTTTATTTCTCTCATTATAGTCTATCCAAATGCATGATGCCATGCAACCCAAATGGATCATGTCGGGTCGGGTCAAGTCTTACCAATTATAGTTATGGGCTTAGACATTAATCCAACAATGCCTTCCTACGAACATCCGAAGTATTTGAAACACTTAATCCATAACTTTAAGCCAAAGCTTAGTGAGTTTCTCAAAATACCACATACAACAATATACATACAAGCAGACAATCAACGCTCTCGACACCTAAGACTGATCCGCCTAAACAAACATCAAGTATCTAGGCTCACAACACTTTAGTTTATCTTGCCATCAACTCGCCCCTTGTGAGTGTCTAGATTCATAACACTTAATGTTGATATTGTCATTAACTCACCTGTCGAACTTTAGCATAAAGTTGGTACGCCCGCATCTTGGTCATTCGCGCAAAGTTGCACGCCTCAACTGGTGATTGTCGAGGCCAACAAAACAAATAACCCTAAATCTTGTACACTAAAACATTGTATATTGGTAAAGGGATCGTATCCACATAGATTGGTTCGGTTTGTTACTTCTATGAAAATCTTGTTGTACAAACACTTGTAAACTAAAATAAAATAAAAGTGGGATATTTTTGTCTTTTGATGTTTTTAAAGAAACTAAAATTACACTAAGATATATAAATTGCAAATAAACAATTAAAGAGTTTGATTTAAGTCAAGAAGAGAAAGATGGTTGATATTGGCATTCACCACATGGACAACAAGTTAACTTATCATTAGATGTTATGATGTAATACTTGTGACTTCATTTAACTTGACTATAGCAATTTATAAGCATAAATCACATCAACTCTTCTTTGTTATTAAAATCGTTAGAGAAGCTCATAACATATTTCCTTAATCAAACTCACAAAGTTAATGAAGCATATAATTTTGTGAAAATCAATTAGCATTAAGTTTTAAGAGTCCCCAAGTCCAAAAGGTAATCAGATGGGTACATTACCATTATGGATGATGTATTTACATGGATTGTTTGAAATGAAAACAAACACATAAATCATTTGTTTCTTGCTAATTTGAAGATCTAGTACTTAACCAAGAAATTAGTCAACTAATTAAACATCCATTCATCTAAACTCATGATTAAAGATAAACAAACATAAAAAGATGTTTAACTATAAAATACTTCCATAAACTTCAAGCACGAGTTCATAAACAATCTTTAAAATAACTAATCATCCATGGATTAAACTAACATCAACCAAAATGAACTTAGCCTAACATGGCTAAGGGGTCGTTTGATAGTTGCTAACTGAGTTAGAACTGACTGGGTTAGAAGCTAACCGGGTTAGATGTTCGGACTGAACTAACTTCTGACTGAAACTTGTTGTTTGATTTAACATCCGTCTGACTATACAAAATGACTATATTACCCTCACCCAATATTTTCATAAGAACCATTTTCATTGTCAACCACAAGAATCATGCTTGCATTTTTCTTGTAGTCTAATAAAAAGAAAATACACAAATTTTTCACATTTTCATAAGAACCCAAATTTATACAACACATAAACATATAAAAAAAAAGATTAAATCAACATTCAAACATCATTTTTATAATCAAACCAAAATTACAGCATTTTCCTTAATGTAAAATGAACCAAGTGACATAGTTAGACAGTGTATTTCAAGATCATGCCCAATGAAACGCCTGATAAATCACATGAACAATAATAATATAGTTAGCTTTTTAGAAGAACGATATTTACCCATCATTCAATTGAGCAAGCTTTCCAAGTCTTGCGATTTCTAAACAATTGATCAGTGGGATACTTATTCCATAGGCCCACAAAAAGAGTTTGATCTTTATTTTTGCAAAACCAGAATCCAAGTCTTGTGATATCTAAAGTCCATGGTGGAAAGTCAAACCAAGATAGAAATCGATTTCACGAATCAATTTCAAAAACAATTTCATGAATCTAAATAAAAAATGACTTCATTAATCGGGAAGGGGCATGAATAATATTAAAAAATTATTGAAGGAGATGAATGGATAGAAATCGATTTCATGAATCAATTTCAAACACGATTTCATGAAACAATTTCAAAAACGATTTCATGAATGGGAAGAGACATGGACCGGAAAAAAGCATGGTGAAGAATTTTACCGGAGATGGAAGAAGTCCCAGACAGGAAGAATCATGGTGAAGAAGGCGCCGACGATGGCAGAATGGTGGAAAACTCGATGAAGACAGAAGCGGTAGAGGAGAAACGATGGAGGTTGTCGTTCACGATTGAACATTCATCAGGGCAAAATGGGGAAACGTTCGGTCAGCCTCATTTTTTCCATGGACCCTGTAAGACAAATACTCAGGACTGAATCAGAATATTGGACCGGGTCAGACGTGATTAGCCTTTTATCAAACAGTTTGATCGGACTGAGTCAGCCAAAAGTGCTGACCTGACCCGGTCAGCTGCATATCAATCGACCCCTAAGCTTAAACAAAATAGAAAGGGTTTAGAAATACCAAACATTCAACAAGAATCTAGATGAAAATATGATGTTTTCTTCAAGTTCTTACGATCTTCAAGAGCTCAAAAACCCCAAAGAAAATGCTCAAAAATTGATCTAAGAATGCCCCAAAAGCTCCCACCAAACTACCTTCAAATAGCCATAACAGTTGAAAACCCAAAACTGCCCATGAAGGAGTCACGTGGTCGCGTGAGCTGCAGTGTAAAAACTCACGTGGCCTCATGGGTTGTGCTGATTGAGAATTCTTTTGTTGTCCCTTTTTCCTCTTTGGTCTTCTTTGACTTCTTTGACTGATCCTAGAAGCCCAATTGCAATTTTAAGTAATCCAAAACATGTCCATCTTATCTTATTACCCTCAAAAGTCTAAATAAAATAGCCATAAACATTAATCCATAATCCATAAATATTCATCTTCCAATCATCCAAGGCCCATGTTTCTTGCATGTAATCTTCAAAGCAAACTCGAATGACATCAATCTTTAATCTAACTCTCTTTAATATGTTCCAACAATTCAAATCATGCGCTCGAACTCTGTTTGTCTTTTGAATCTTCTTCCATACTCCATTCCATTTCTCCAAATATCTGTAATAAAGCTCAAAAAATTATAAAATACCCAATATAGAAATAAAATAACAAAAAGGAAAAATATGCATGAAGATTAACTAAAAATAAAACAAAAATGCTAAAATAAACTATAAAAAGAAGTAAATAAAATGAAACTGCCAAATCATCCCAAGCTTAAACCTTACTTGTCCTCAAGTAAGACAAAACTAAAATGAACTTTGGATGAACTATCCTAAAAATAAAAAGAACGGACAGAACCATAGAACCTTATCAAAGTTAGTCAATATGAGCAGAGTTGATCTTGCTATTATCCCAAGAACTTTTCATCCGGTTGACATTGGAAGCATAAACCATAGCCAGAACAAGTCCTTCAGGTGAGTAAGGAAGGAAGGTCAGTCACAGCCCCCAATAAAACATGCATATAATAAAAAAACCTCTGTAGTAGGGAGAAAGTAGATGGGTGGTCTCGGATGGAACTCTTCTTTGCGTGTACACTCTTATCACGAAAGTTGTGTGATCTCACGAGTGATAGTTTCTCTCCTGTGTGACTGGGTTTCATCGCTCGACATCGTTGTAAGAATCGGCTAACTTAGTGTTGGCCCGAACCTCATGTAGTATTCGACTTGATAGACTCCCTAACATCACCAATTTGCAAAAAAAAAAAAAAAAAAAAAAAAAAAAAAAAAAAAACTCGATCTATATACAAAAAAATCTACCTATCTACATGAATATCAATCGTCGGGTAACCAAAATATAAGAAATATTGTTCAATAATTGTACTCGTCACCCATCTAAAACAGCCGCAACTTAAAATTTCTTATTTGAGCTTCTCTTTTCTGATTTGAATTTTTTTTTAAATACTTGAACATCATGTTGCAACATAGCGAAAATTTTACTAAAAAAAACTTTTTGACTCGATATTTGGTTCCAAAAATATGTATGCAGAACTGAAAGATACTGATCTGAATGGTCTAAGTGTAAAAATGACCAATGTGTGGAGCATAAATTTGTAGGTTCCTTTTCAAAATTTTGATTTTCAACATATAATGAAAATGTCTAAATGTAGACTAAAAGACTCTAAAAACCTAAGAAACTCGTAAAAAAATGGTGATGTAAAGAGACCTGATAAGGATTCTACTCGGGGACAAGCATCAATGCTTCATCCTAATGATTCAAACATGATCGAGTGTGATCTTCTCGGCGGCATGGACCTCAGGGTAAAAACATTCATTGCTATAGTATATCCTATAGTTATTAGTATTGCATGCATAACTCTTCATGAAAACTGCCCTGACAATGATCACTTACCCCTTTAAGCTCTAGTAGTTGATCCCAAGTATGAAGTCCCAAACTGCGACCTAGTGGTCCCGGTTCTATGTGTGAGATAACAAACAAGATCCTGGACCAATAATGATACAATAAATATAAACCTGTTCCATGACATCTAATGGGGGTGAGAAGAAAGCAGACAACAAAAATGCATGCATGCTAATGTCCTAATTAAATGTCTTGCTAAATTAAAAGAAGAAAAGAAGAAAGTAAAATCTTTTTGGATTTTTTTTTTATAAGAATACAATTAGCTAAAAACTAATATGTTATGCAACCTAACTACCAATGCATGAAAAAGTAAAAAGAAAAGGGAATACCCCACCCCAAGCTTAAGAACAAGCATTATCCTCAATGCTCAAGGTAAGGGTAGAAATAACCTATATCGGAGAGTCGAGATAAGGAGGGGGATGTTGATCAAAGTTCTCCTCCCTATTGTGCTAGCCCCACATCTGCTGGTTTTGAAGCCAAAGCTTGTTGAAGTTTTCAAAAAAAATCAGGGGGAAAAATTGGGGCATATGTAAGGATGAAGGTTCGACATCCATGGATACATGTTCATTATCGGAGTCGGAATCGTGTTGTAAAGGTGCTTCCATGTGCAACGTCTCACGGTCGAAAGTGTCAAATTCTACGAGCCTCTCATTGGTTGGAATAATACAGTTCTTGTTCGAATAGGTGGTGATACAATAGTATTCATTGGCAGAGTATGGAGTGATTTGCCATATCTTGGTTAGACAAGGTATGACCAACAAACAAGAACCTCAAAATGGAGAGTAATATGGAGAAGTGATGTTGTGGTTAAGACCATTTTCTAAAATGGTGACCATGCCGCCGATATAGATATCACATGTAGGTCATGCCCCGGTCTCAAATCATTTCTAGAAGAAATAGGATGAGCAGTCGGGCCGGGGGCCATTCCTTTGGTTCATACACCAAAGGAAAAACAATTGGTTTTTATAATTTGGTTGACCTCCTGTCAAGCAAAGATCGAGAAAACCAAAATTTGATGAGCGATCAGGATACAAGGATAAGTAATATTGTTCACTCTATCTCATCCCTAAGTAAAAGAATACCAGCGCATGAGATCATGCCAAAATTCACCCTCTTTAAACTTGGGTGGGTAAGGCCTGGTGCAAAAGTGAGTTCCCTATCTAGAAGTTATCATAATAGTGTTAATGCTTTTAAAGGAGGCCTCAAATGATTGGCCAAGAATATGAAATTGGGATATTTTCTAGTCGTTTTCATGACTCATGGAAGCAAGGAACTCATGAGTGGGGAGCTCAAAGGTTTTGACATAGAGAAATAGGAAGTTTCCTCAACCAATGTTTTCAACACCCCTAATAACAAGTATGTGTCATGAAAAATGGATCTAGATGGTTTTATCTTTCTTTCTGAAAGGGAACGATAGGGTTCACGATGTTGCTTATTAGATAATTTTGGCCCCTAGGTTCTTTTCTCAACCCTTTTTTCGCGTTAGACGCGGGGCGCTTGCATGATGTCGACATGTGCAAAGGGTTTCTACAAGAGATTTATACCAACAAAAACAAGCCAATATATGATCTAAGGCAAACAATCACAAATCACCAACGTAATAGACAGGATATACAGAATTCCTAAGTGTTTGAACAATTAAACAAATATTTAAGATAATAGCATGAAAATGAAAGAATATACCAAATCCATTGTGAGCTCGAATTCGGAATTCTATATTCGGGAACTTTCGGGTCGATCAGAATCTGAAAAATGCTCTAAAATAAACAACCCCAAGCTTGAGTCTTGATTAAAGGTGCAGTACAATGAGTTCTCCGTTAAAAGCTGATATTTCCGGTGGCGGATCGTTTTTCAATAAAAAAAATCCGGTGAGTTTTCGGAAAAAAAAAATAGTAAGGCGCGTAGAAGAAGGTGAGTAGAGCACAAATCCGGTTTCAGAATTGGAAATGGCGGCCGGAGGTGGCCGGTGATGGCAACTCCAGTCACGGATCGGGGGATTTTTTAGTCGGGTTTGTATAGGAGAAGAAAGGAGAAGATTGGAGGTGATTTTGTGAAAATCCGACTGGTAGAACTCCGGCAAATCATGTTTTTCTAATGAAATGGGTTGTGGAGGGTAGAGCTATAGAGAGAGAATGAAGATAGGGAGTAGGGCCAACTGTGTTTTACTATTGGGGTTCTTGATGGTAACGATACAATCAACAACTAAAACAGTTGAGTCAATATGTTAAGAGCAGTCAAACGTGGTCAAATAAGTCTACACCATCAAACGGTCAGCATCCAATCGGTCAACGTGGGCATGAGGGCTTCTACACGGGCCCAATTTGAAATTTTCAACAAAAATGGGACCCCAAACACGGAAAAAACTTGATTTTTCTAAAACAAACACTTTTAAAATCTTCAAAAATATTTTTAAAATAATTTTATTTTGTTTTAAAATTGTGAAAGCACAATGCTTTCCAAAAATGCCCTTTTTAACGTCTTTTGCGAGATGGCTTCCAACTTTTGCTTTAGTATCCCGGGACATTCAAATGGATAATGTCTAGGATATTTGCATCGAAACCCTCATAGAAAGGCTTCAAGTGATTTTTCTTGACCTTGAAGATTTCCCCTTTTCTTCGCTTTGAATCTCCACCGTTTCATGTTCAAAAACTTTTATCATAATGAAAGGCCCTATCCATCTTGATCTTAACTTTCCCGGAAATAACTTCAATTATGAATGATAAAGTAAGACCTTGTGCCCCGGTTCAAAATGCTTCCGGGTGATGGACTTGTCATGGAAAAACTTCATTTTCTCTTTGTAATGCTTGAGTTTTCATAAGAATTATTTCTTAATTCTTTTAACTCTTGAAGTTGAAGCTTCCTATGTCTCCCCACCTCATTAATGTTGAAATTGCATTGTTTAACCACTTAATATGCATTATGCTCTGGTTCCACGAGAAGATGACATGACTTTCCAAAACCCAATCTAAATGAGGACATGCCTATCAGGGTCTTGTAAGCGGTTCTGTAAGCCCATAAGGCATCATCAAGACTTAGACTCTAATCCATTCTTGTTGGATTCACCGTTTTCTCAAGGATGGACTTAACTTCTTGATTTGAAACATCTGCTTGACCATTCGTTTAGGGGTGGTAGGAAGTAGAGACACGATGGGTCACATTGTACTTCATTAATAACACCTTCATCATCTTGTTGCAAAAATGCCTCCCTCAATCACTAATCAAGGCCCTAGGCACACCAAATCTCACAAAAACATTAGACTTTAAATATTCAATAACCGTTTTGGCATCATCTGATCTTTTAGCTTTGGCCTCAACCCATTTAGAAACATAGTCAACCACGAGCAAGATGTAAATGTCGCCAAATGATATGGGAAATGGGCCCATAAATCAATCCCTCATACGTCAAAAACTTCACAAACAATGATTGGATTTTATGGCATTTGATTATATGAGAAATATTCCCCTTCCTTTGGCACCGTTCACAACTTTTACAAAACATGTGTCATGGTTGGCCAAAGTAAACCATGAAGGTTTGTATCGATCGGATACACTTTAAGTATAAAGAACGAAAGAAAATTAACCAAGAAAATAAAGAACAAAAAGTAAAGAACACAAGATATTCTCCAAATTGTCTTTCACCAAGAAAAGGGTTGTTTTCACCAAGAAAATAGGTTTTCACAAAGACGGTCACCAAGACATGTACATTAGGGTTTCACCCTAGTGTTGAATATATACTAATCTATACAAGTATATCCCTTGATTGAAGGGATTATATCTAATCTATACTAAGAACCGATCTTCATAACAAAGATATTGGATCTGCTATTTCTTATATACTTATATGTATCATTACCTAATATACAAAAGTTACACAAAATAATATGACTACACGATGAAGCCGATAGACATGACACACTGGCGTTGGCAGTTAGCATATAGAGTGTTTGACTTATCAGATCATAAGGTGTGACCTTACAATCTCTCCCTATCTGATGATGGCAAAACTAACCTTCAACAGATTCTTTAGCTCATGTTGTCCCTAAGAATAAGATTGAAACTTTAAGGTCTTTAGTTTTAACGACCCCCCTCCCCCCCTAGAAAGTGTGATTTCCAATTTTTGATCATCAACAATAGAGACATTGTTTATCAGTTGCAGCGGACAGGTAGATGTGTGCAAATAGAATGTTGATATTATACTGGCTCCCCCTCAAATTTTGCTTTTCTTCAAATCAATAATATTTAGTAGTTTCTCACATAGTTTCTCCCCCTTTTTGAGATCAGTAGTAAATATGGGACTAGAGGAAGTGATCAACGTATCAGAGTTGCAATGTGTAATTGTTAACATGTCGCTCCAGGAAACTTCAAAAGAGAATTCAAACTGACACCGAGCTTGGCCAGGTCAGAACCCAATCTAAATCCAAGTCCGGGTCGTCGACAATACGAGGGGCATTGATAAGGCGGTTAAGGTGCAGAGTCGCGCCTTAACCGCTTCTCCGAAAAATCATACCCTGGCAAAAATGGGACCAATCGGAGAGGCCCATTCGCTCATCAGACGATAGCCACGATCTTCGTGAACATTTGGAAGATCTCCTTCCAGCCAATGGGAGGAGGAGGCAAAAGACGTGACAGAGGACCCTCCAATATGGGTCCGCCACATCGTACCTCACGAGATAATCCTCAACAGAACCAGTTGAGAAACATTGTCGCACCCCAAACCTGAACGGCGGAAACATTCGGGGGCGGAGGATGTCATGTACATTATCACAACAATTGTATAATAGTAATCAAATCAACAAAAACCATTGTATTAATAATAAAGTGTTTACATTGTATTTGGATCAAAACTGGATTGACTCCAAAAGGAAATAACATAACAAATACTTGAAGCTACTATGATCCATCTTCTCAAATCTGTGCGTGTACCTGATTTCTGTTCTCCTGAGAATACAAGTGATTTTGAAAGGGTATCAACATTTAAGTTGGTAAGTTCATAAGTATTTTATTTGCAAAGATATGTTCTTTGTTTCTTTGAAAATGATATTGTGTTCCTCTAGAAAATCCTATCTTTTCAATAGAGTTGATTTGTTAACTTGTTTGCTCGCAATGTATTGGCATTTGTTCCAGAAAATCCTATATTTTCCTTAAAGCTGATTTGTAAACTTGTTAGTTTGTAAAATAATCGTATCTATCCCGGAAAATCCTATATTTTCCATAAAACTGATTTGTAAACTGTTTATTTGTAAAGTAATCATATTTATCCCGGAAAATCCTATATTTTCCATAAAACTGAGTTGTAAACTGTTTATTAGTAAAGTAATCGTATCTATCCCGAAAAATCTTATATTTCTATAAAACTGAGTTGTAAATTGTTTGTTTGTAAAGTAATCGTATCTATCCCAGAAAATCCTATATTTTCTATAAAACTGAGTTGTAAACTGTTTGTTTGTAAAGTAATCGTATCTATCCCGGAAAATCCTATATTTTCCATAAAACTGAGTTGTAAACTGTTTATTTATATATTAATCGTATCTATTCTGGAAAATCCTATATTTTCCATAAAACTGAGTTGTAAACTGTTTATTTATAAAGTAATTGTATCTATCCCAAAAAAATCCTATATTTTCCATAAAACTGAGTTGTAAACTATTTATTTGTAAAGTAATCGTATCTATCCTGGAAAATCTACATTTTCCATAAAACTGAGTTGTAAACTGTTCATTTGTAAAGTAATCGTATCTATTCCGGAAAATCCTATATTTTCCATAAAACTGAGTTGTAAACTGTTCATTTGTAAAGTAATCGTATCTATCTCGGAAAATCATATGTTTTCCATAAAACTGAGTTGTAAACTTAATTACTCCAAAACCGAGAAGTGTAAGTATATTACCATACTTAAAGCTGAATTGTAGTCTTAATTACTATAAGACTGACAAGTGTAAGTATATTACCATACTTAAAGTTGGATTGTATTCTTAATTACTCTAAGACTGAGAAGTGTAAGTATATTACCATACTTAAAGTTGGACTGTATTCTTAATTACTCTAAGACTGAGAAGTGTAAGTATATTAACATACTTAAGTTAATGACATGTAGTTTTATTCGTTTATAAAACCATTTGAAGAAATGTGTTTTCACATAAAATAAGTGTATTGTCAATTTCAAGTAAAAAAAGCATATTGTCGTTTATCATGTGAGTTTCCACAATTGTGCTAACAAATGATTGCCTGTCGCGACGTTCTTCAAGCGTCGTTATGTTTGATATTTGTCACCCATAACCTACCGGTCATGTTGTAGATAACAGCCAGTGTGCGGGGTCATCAATCTCATATAGATCTATACACAAGTATCATGCTCTCCAGGAGGAGACTCGGGGTTATAAAACATGACTTCCATGTATACCTAACGAAGACGATGTCTCACAAATGTCCAACAATTTTACGTATTTTTGCAATGAAATAGATTGTATATAAAATTGTTACCTCTTTCGTAATAGTTATAAGATATAAAAATAATTGTATTTTTATATAATCATTTCTTTGCCCCAAAAGAGTAAAATAATGAGAATTTTTTCCAAACTATACCTATTATAGTATAAAAATACATGTTTGGTCGAAAATGATAACCGTTTCATTTGAGCATGGTTTGCATGTAGGCGTTTGTAAATTTGGTAACAACATTGTTTCACATATTTGATGTTTTCACGTAATAAATACATAAAATGTAAGAAAACATGAACAATGGTTTGTATTTTAACACAAGTTTCCTTGTGTTTTACTTGTATTCCCCCCCCCCCCCCCCCCTCTTTAAAACATGGAAAAAGCTTATAAAAAGTGTAGGGGTATGAACTCGCATGATAGGGTGGTGATTCGGGCAACACTTCACTTCTAGACAAAACCGTGAGTTTTTGTTGAAAAACTAGGGTTTGCGCAGGCAGAGTTTCAAACCGAAAAGTCTATTTTCTCGGGGACTTTGGGTGCTTCGGGCTTTCTTCGGGTGTCAGGGATGTTCCCTAAGTTTCGGGGGGTTTTAAAGTGGCTTGAGAAGGTGTAAAGTGTGAAAGAAATGGAAAAATGACAACTAAAACTGGGTAGACTCACATTCCTTTTATAGTAGTCTGAAGCCTTTCACTACGTTGGGCGTACCTCAGTACGCTGGGCGTACTTCGGTACGCAAGGCGTACCCATATACGTTGCGTGTAGTGAAGGAACGTGGTGAATCATCGGACTCTAGGCTTCGGACATGGCGGATATGTGTCTACATGCGAAGGAAGGGCGACGTGGTCAATCCGAGGCCCAACTTCTGAGTACGCGGGGCGTACTCCTTCGGACCAGCCTCGTAATTTGGGCCTTGAACTTCAAAATTTCATAACTTTCGAATGTGAGCTCTGTTTTTGACGTTATATATATATTCCCGTGTAGGTGAGACCGTACTCTACGACTTTCATTTAGACTGTCGGCTAATTTTGATTTATTTTTAATGTTATATTCTTAACAGGCCGGGACATGAAAAGTTCGTTAAAAATTCATAACTTCTTCATCTGACATCCGTTTTCGTCGGTCTTTTTACCATTGAACTACTATTGACGAGATTTTCAATTCTCATTTAGATTGTGTCGGCTAAAAGTCGCTCGATCAATATTTTGAATTTCGGGTTGTACACTGCTGTACCGAATCTTAGAAAAATCATAACTTCCTCATACGAAGTCAGATTTGGACGTTCATTTTATGCATGCTCTCGGTTTAATGTATGTTACAACTTTCATTTAGGTTGCTAAGGCTAAAAAGCATTCAATTGAAAACTCACTTTTTACGTCACACAGCGTTATGTCGGTTCTGTTGTGAAACTTCGATATGTCATAACTTCTTCATTATAACTCAGATTTAGGTATTCTTTATATCTTCGAAATCCTTGTCACGATTACTACCACTTTATTCCTTAATATTGGGTTTATTTAACATTTTATTTTTGACTTGAAATAATGGGTTGTTGCAAACACGCCTTTGAGACAGGTATAAATGGACCATTCTTCCTCACGAAGAAGGGGATGAAATTCTCTCTTTTTTGTAATCACTTACCATCTCTCTCAGATCTCATACTAACTATATTGTCAGAGCTTCGTACCGGAACCCCCTCCCATACATCGACTAACGATCTATATCCTGTTTTGTACTGTGATATCAGGGGAAGTCATTTCAGTAAGATTCGTCGGCAATTTCGACCCATCCATTCTCCGACATATTACAACATTTGGCGCCATCCGGGAATATCTCTAGAACGATACATCCACGCAACAAAAGTCAAAGAGCAGCAACGGTAGGCGAGATTCCAATAGTGTCAGGAGCACTAGAAAAAAGTCGGTTGCATTCGATGCAGTCACTAGAAAGAGGGAAAACTTACGTTCAGGAAGAGCACACATCAAATCGCACTCCGGTTTCACAAACGCCATCTAGTTCTGCAGTACAGATAACAACAACTCTCACGGCCAGCCTTTGGCGCCCAAATTCCAACACAATTCCACAAGTGGCGATCGTAACCACAACTCCACAAATCGTCACAACACATCAAACAGAGATCCTTGTTTCGCAACAACAACCTCTCCCACTTACCTTCGGCACCGAAACGTGGATCCCACACACCATTCAATCACAGCCAATTTATTCCCCAATGGTATACCCACAAGCCACCATGACATGTTCGCCCCACATGCCGATATATATACAACAACCACTGATCCTCAACACATTGGTACAACACACCCCAGATCCAATCCATGCACTATCCCAACCGCAAACCACAGGCGGCTATATCTCGACAAGCCAGGGACCCACATTATGGATCCAACACCCAGTTCCCAGTACAATCCGATTTTACCCCATATGCTCAGCAGTATACAGGAGCAAGCCATCATATGGCTCCTCCAGCAGGATAGTACGGAATCCAGCAATTTGGGTCGGTGCCAAACCTACCACAGTATCATCCATACATCTTGTCCGAGGCCATGCATAACCAGATGTATGCAATCCCATACCAAATGCAGCAGCACGTGGCTTGCGGCGGGATGTCATACTCATACACGGACAACCCCATGCAGAGCACCAACTTTAATTTCAGCCACAAGCTGCTGCAATACGAGATTCCACACATAGCGATGATCCCACACATGCCCAAATATGACGGTTTTATAGACCCAGATGACCACATTGACAATTATGAATGGATGATGACATCCCTCAAGATGGATTGTCGCTTCACCTGTACCTGTTTTCCTAGCACCCTAACTGGAAATGCAGGCAAGTGGTTTAAATCTCTGAGGTCGGGCAGCATCTCCAGTTTTGATCAACTGAAATACCTTTTCCACAACAATTTCATGCAGTTGAGGAAAGGCAAGGGGACGCTAATTATGTAATGGCATGCAAGCAAAGAGAGGAGGAGTCGATTCGCGAATATTATGATCGGTTCACACTAGCGACCTTGAATGTTCCAGGACATGAAGAGTTCCTGGTAACAGGCACTTTTGCCCAAGGCTTACTCCCGGGGCCCCTATCGAAGAAGATACAGGGAACTGTCCCCAAATCCCGGGACGAACTCAAGTTCCGTGTTGAAAAATACATGAGGCAAATCGAAGGGGAAGAGCGAAAGGAGACCAATATCAAAGTTATAGCCAATGCGTATGCAAAACAGGAGGAGACGGTGTCCCGACCAATCTCGGCCCAGCAGGAAAGGCAAGATGGCGACCAACAGCGACACAATCATCACCCCGGGCATATGTCTAGAAGGTACAGACCGTTCTACTGGGACGATAGCAAGAGAGGTCATATCGATGTTCATGCAATTAACAAGGCCCCAACCAAGGAAAACAAAGACAAGCCCAAGTTTTGTGAGTATCATAAAAGCAAAACTCACGATACAAACGAGTGTACAATGCTACAGAGGGAGATTGATGAAAAACAACTAGTGTGGAACATTGTTGATATAGCAAAAGACCTCAAGGAAAAATTCAACGAGGATAAACACCAGCCAAAAAATCAAAAGGATGCAGGAAAAGACCGCGAAAAAAGGGCAGAGATACTTACCATCACCGGGCCCCGCCCATGCACCAACCGCCAAAGCCATACCACCAAAACATCCTCAACATAGCATTCTTAGTAAATGATCCGAGGACAGAACATTGGGACCCCAATGATCCATTGCACATCACCGTCTTTGTTAGTCAACTCCGTGTAGAACAAGTTTACATCGACAACGGAAGCAGAGTCAACGTGATCTACCAGCATTGCCTTCGTCAACTGCCAATCAAATGGAAAGAGTACCTCCAGCCACCAAGCCAGGGCCCACTAGTTGGCTTCACTAGTCACCACATTTGGCCAACGGGAACAGTCAGACTCCCGTTCACATTGACTAGTCATGACGGAGCAAAGAAGATAACAAGGGCGCTCGAATTCTCAGTTGTCGATCGCCCGACAGAGCACAACATTCTCTTAGCCCGGCCTGCGCTTTTCCAGCTGCAAGCAATCCCATCTACTCTCCACGGTAATCTCAAATTCAGCACGAGCGATGGGTCAGCAACGGTAGTAGTGACCAAGCCGAAAATTGGGCACGAAGTCGAAAGAGCAGCAAGGCAAGAAACTCAATCGCGTCAAAACGAAGGTCGCCAAAAAAAGAGAAGACCCACATAGGAAATTTTTTGTGGCACAAGTGCCAGCCCACAAGACTCTAAAATGACGGCGAGATGTGTTCAGTCAACTCACAACATCTCTCCCATAGAAGGGAACTCACGCCGATCCAAGGAACGCTCAACAAGAATACAGAGTCACAAAAACACAGCGAGAAAACACTAACCCACAGGCAAAGGCGCATGCCTGGCCCATAATTGAAAACTAGGCAAGGCCCAGCAAAAAAACAATTCATGATCCAGAGAAAATCTTCGTCGATAAACCAAAGCCCCTCAGAACAGAGGGTGCAAGTCCTCGAAGCAACAACAGCGGAGGTGGAATGACGTTCTTTTTAACGAGCAGGTTTTCTCATAGGAGAGCACCAACAAGACTCCTCAGTAAGCAAAGTAGCATCTACAGTGACAGCGGAACATGCATGGAAGATGGGTGTTGTAACACCCCGACTCCCATGTATAATTTTAAAGCATTATATACATGTTTATGGGCTTACTCGATGATTTGGTTTCCCCCAACTCATCGTGTAGAGGCGGGATATCCTGCATGGATTAGTGGATCTACTTGACAAGTCGGAGGACCCGGACTCGACAAGTAGGAGCAGGGAGATGAAACCCTAATTTTTAGGGTTTGCCTCCTATTTAAAGAACCTTAACTCCTCTCCCCAGCCTCCCTTACTAGCCTATCGTCCAGAAAGAAACCCTAGCATGCTAACTCTTCATTTTTTAGTGTGTGAGTCTAAAAGAGTGTGTTTTGGTGCATTTCTTGAAGAGATTTGAAGATTTAGAATCTTGGAACGAGAAGGATCCTGTAGATCTAGCATCTACTTCATATTGGCATTCATTTGAAGGTAAAAAGTCTTTACCTTGGCTTTCCATTTCATAGATCTTCTCTCATGCAGGAATATGGTCATTTTTGGGGCAAAATGGGGTCATTCTCGGATTTGAACTTGTCCAGAAGATATGGTCTCTGATCTGGACTCCTCTAGGTCCCAAATTCTGAAATATATTAACTTTATCTAGTATTAATCCCTCACCATGCCCTAAACCTCATTCTAAGACTTGGTTTCGGTATTCTAAGCCTTTAAGACCTTGCATGCACGTAAAGTTTGCAACTTTACGTGGAATCTATGCATTGGGAAGCTAGATCTCCGAGTTGGAGCTTTGGAGTAGCTTAAAAACGTCTGAATGGAAAAGGACTGAAGGCACTTGACGAGTTGCATGGTCAACTCGACGAGTCCGATGAAGATTGACCGTGGTTAGTTTCTCCATGAACTCGACCAGTCAGTAAGACGAATCGACGATTCAGTTAGGGTTTTCCCAAGTTTTGGACACGCATGGACTCGACGAGTTGTCTGGAAACTCGGCGAGTAAACTAGGGTTTTTCATGAATTCTCGAGTTCTGGAAGGACTCAACGAGTTAGTGAACTGCACTCAACAAGTTGGGTCAACATGGACTGTTGACCTTGACCGTTGACTTTAACTCTGACCAAGGGTTGACCAGTTTGACTTCTAGGGGTATTTTAGTAAATTGGGAATTTATGGAAGTGGTTCTACGGTGAATATAGGTGGTGGAGTTCGTGGATGTGATTCGAGAGTTTGACATTATAACTACAGTTTGACATCTGTGAGGTGAGTTTTCATCACTATATTCAAGGGTCTAAGGCACCAAGGTCGGCCCTTTTAGATTGTTATCTTGATATGTTATGCTAGTATGATTTGTTAGATCAGTATCCTGGTAGATAGGATGGTATTATGCTGCTATGATCTGTTAGATCAGTATCCTGGTAGATAGGATGATGTTATGCTAGTATGATCTGTTAGATCGGTTTTTCTGATTATAGACTGTTATGTGATTATCTGATATATGTGAACATTTTTTATTGGTGGTTGAGGCTTATCTGCTTTGTGCGTGGGCCAACAAACCTGGGCATTCCAACCCGATGGTTGTGGGACATGAGTATTCCATCCCGAGAATGATTGGACCGGTAGTATGTGGGCATTCCAACCTGATGGTTGTGGGCCTGGGGTATTCTATCCCGAGGATGACTGGACTCGTAGTATGTTGGCATTCCAACCTAATGGTTGAGGGTCTGGTGTATTCTAACCCGATGGTTGACTGGACCCGTAGTATGTTGCTTATGATTATATGTATATTATTATGTGTATGGGTATTTTGGGGGAACTCACTAAGCTTCGGGCTTACAGTTTCAGGTTTGGTTTCAGGTACATCAGATGATCGCGGGAAGGAGAAGGCGTGATCATACAACCCCTCACATTTTATGAATTTTAATTCTAGGATACTCTAACATGAAAATATTTTGAAAACACTTTGTAATAATTAATGTTTTTTTTAATTGGGTGAAAAAGTTTAAATTTGGCATGATTGTTATGGATGTTACAAGTTGGTATCAGAGCCTTAATTTGAGCAAATTGGAGGTACACTTGTGTGAATCCAATCTCAAACTAAGGAAGAATTTTCTCAAATGGTTTTCAAAAGGTTTTCAAAATAATTAAAAGAGGATGCAAAGCGTACGATCATCCAGAGCAAGTAAGTAGACCCCAAAATACCATGCAGTTATTTGATTTTGTGATATGTTAGAACAGCATGCTAGTAGTGGGCTAGGGATCTTTAGGAATTGCATGATAGAATTGCCTGATTGTATGATGCATGATAGCCTAGGGCTTTCGTTATACGAAATTGACATCATTACTGTAGTTACTTAGTGTATGCATCACGATCGTACATAATTAAGATCTTATAGCCTGAGAATGTTTGGTTTGGCCTTATTTTCGGTTCTTGTCAGATGAATTTAGGGTAGGATCAGGTATTCAAAAGTCTATAGGGTCCAGCGTTATGTATGGCTAGCATACACGAGTGTTGCAGGGTCAGTGGAAGTTTCATGGTTGAGTTGTGCGAGGTCAGTAGGCCAGTTATGAGATAGTTAGCCTTCCACTAGAAATGAGGATTGGGCGATCACCATGCATATGTATGTAGTTAGGGTGTTGTGATGATACTTGAGACAAATATGGGTTGGTGTCGAAGGTAGTATGGGCCCATACTACTGAAAGCACAAGACTCATACGCGTAGCAAGGAAGTCACAACCCCTAGGGATTAGTTGGGAGTTGGTTCCCTATTATATTTTTTGTTGGTGATTTGTTATCATCAATATTATTTAAGTGTAATAGGATTACTTTGTTAACTAAAAATGATCTTGATAAATATTAAACAAGTAAGGAAGGTGTGGAGTACACACTTGTTTAAGTTTAATCAAGTATCAAAGTATACTGTCATTTAGGGGCAAAGCCCCTTAACAAACGGGGGTCCGGGGGCAACGCCCCTGGGAGCGGGGTCCAAGGGGCGGCAGCCCCTGGCTGGCTGGCTGGGGTCGAGCTGTATTAAAAATGCAGCAGAAAATCCAAATTTTGACTATATGACCCGGTTTTGACTTTGCATTAATCCTTAAACAAAACCCGGATTTATAACAGTTTTGATTGTTGAGAAAAACTGTTATATGATAGTTTTGACAGTTTTTCAGATAAGGAAGGTTTATAACCAATTTTAGTCATTTTTCTGGTACTCACGAAATTACACCATCTCATTCTCTCTTCATTTCTCTCTGATTTTCTATGAGTCTTATCCAATTGAGGATTTGAGAGTACCACCCAAATACTTCGATTTGAAAGTGATTATCACGATTCTCAGATTTCCAAGTGCCACTAAACCATATTTCTAACATTTTTTCGGATTATCTGATATCTTCCTGGTGTATTTTTCAGTATGGTGGTTACGAGGCATTTTGTGACTCGACTCGGATCGGGATAAGGGTAGGGCAGTCAGGATGCCCCTACAACGCCCAAGATTATCGGCCAGCGTAGGCTAGTGTTGACAGAGGATCGTGTCAAGGAGATCATCCGTGAGAAGGTGGTCGAGATCTTCCGGGGTCAGATTCTGGAGATGTTTGGGTTTATTAAGACCGACATGATGGAGTATTTAGATGAAATATATGTAGCCCTAGCTGAGACGGCTGTCGCAGCAGCTACAAGAGCTGTAACAACGGCAATGGGGAGGAGCCAGTTGGGGCTTTCAGTACCAGGACTTCGATAACACGAAGCCCCCGACTTTCAAGGGAACTCAGGATCCAATCATAGCCATGAGGTGGCTGTCCGACGTGGAGGGATGTTTCTGTTGGATTAGTGTCAAGTCCATAACTATATATTTTGGTATGTACTTGACCCGATTATGAGCATGGTCCTTTTGGGTTGCCTTCACCATAGCAACTTGTAAGATGAATTAAGAAGATAAAGGTTTAATTATGATTTATTAATATATTTTAAAAATAATATATTAAAGGAGAAATCATAATGTTTAATTAATGTTAGTCAAGAATTAATTAATAATTAATTTTGTGGCTAAAAGAGATTAAGTAAAGTTAAGGGACTGATTGTGTAATTATAAGATAATTACATAGATGGGCTAATGGAATCCATAGAAGGTGGAGTGGACGAATTATATGGGGAAGCCCATAAGAATTCGTCCAAGGCTTCTAAAGAAGGAGTCCATGGACTGCTTAAGGCTTAAGCAGTCAAATTAGGGTTTCCTTGTTAGATAACCCTAATTGCCTACCTATTTAAGGAGTCCCTAAGCCCAGAAACGTGGTGACTGAATCCTTAGGGTTTCCTGGACGTTTTGGAGCCTCCATCCCCTTCTCTTCTTCATCTTGTTGCTTAGTGGTGTTTGTGACTCCATTAGAGGTGCAACACTTGAGGCATTAAGCCTTCTGAAGCCAAGGATTAGATTGTTATTGCTTTATAACAATCAAAGGTTAGATCTATTATTCTCCCTGACCCACAAGTTTGAAGGCTTAAAAAGTTCAAGCTCACTCAATCCCTTTTGAAAAGTAAACACGAAGATGGGAAATCTATGTGTGCACACGTCTTAGAGATGAAGTCACACATTGACTAGGGGTGTTCGTTTGGATGGATCGGTTTGATCCGATCCAATCAAGTAAATCCAAATTGATTTCGGTTTTTAAAACATGGATCCGAATTGTCCAAACTAAATTCAAATCCGATCCGATCCGATCCAATTACAATTCGGTTGGATCGTTTTTTATAATTCGGTTTTCAAAAACTGAAACATTTTAAAACAACATATAATTATAATATTACCCAACTTTATACAAGAAGCAAAAAAACAAATAATTTAGTTGTGATTTTGAAATTTATAAAAAACTAATAAGAAGATATATTATAGTTAAATATTTTATACATACAAAACTTTCGAGTGAATGCATATTAATGTTTTTTTATCAGGTGAAAGGTTTTGAACCTATTTGAAAATATAAATTACAAAATTAATAAATAATTATAGATATATATTATAAATAGATAAATAATAAATGTTTATTCGGTTTTTTTGGACTATTCAGTTCTTATTTTATAAACCAAAACCAATCCGAAATCCAAAATAATAATTCGGTTTTGTTGAAAACCAATCCAAAAATCCGAATATCCGAACCAAATAGTCCAATCCAAATTGTCCAATTGGATAATTTGGTTTTATCCGAATAGTGAACAGTCCTAACATTGACAGGTTAAAGATGTTCGGTGTCGAGATTTCAGGTGAGTTGGTTGTTGACTGGGTTCTTCAGTCACTTCTTGAATCATATAGTGAGTTCGTTAGAAAGTATTATATGATGGACCACGACGTGACCCTCATTGATCTCACCTATTTGCTTATAGATGCTGAATCAACAATGATTTGGCGTACTGATCAAGCAAATTTGTCTGGTGAATCAAACTCCCAAACTTCAATGGACACTGGCAACATTGGAAGTCCAGAAAGGACTAAGTATGTGATTGTCCCATGTGCTGTTCTAAAGGAGTCCATTTACTTTTATTGCCAAGAGAATGGGCATTGGAGACGAAGCTGCCCAAACTACCTGAGAGATCTAAGAGATGGGAGAGTCAAGGCATATGGCTCTACTTCAAGTAAAATCCATTATCTAACTCTGTTGAGTTCATATTCTAGATTATTAATTCATGATGTATAAGATTACATTTTGATGTATTGTAGGATCAAAGAAAAGAGAGGAAGCTTAAGGGAAGAAGTGAGTTGAATCTAATCGTCAAGAAAATGGATTTCGATCGCATTGTTTGAAGATTGGATTTTTGAGCTACTACTTGGAGTTAGAATAGATTGTTTAGGAATATGTAATAGCATAGTTTTTCAGTTGAATTGCATTGTAAGGACAAAGTTTTTCCGCAATAAAATAAATTTTTTTTTTGTCTTATTTATTTATCCTTGCAATGGCATGTATGAAAAAAATTGATGTTTGAATGTTTCTACTAATTAGCAATAATGGATTTGATTCTTAATTATGTTATTTGTGGAAATGTCGAGGATTTACCAAATAAGGAGAGTTTCTCATCGCCCAAGTTTTAATTGGACAGAAACTTGGAATCATACAACTTGGTTGTGTGATGAATGAGAAACTTCATATTTGTAAATTAGACTAATTCTTTGACAAAGTGTCAAGTGAAGGATTAGGAGATCAAGTACACTAGGTTGTGCGTTGATCAAATCCACCACAAGAGTGATAAAGATATTCGTCATGATTTACTAAAGTTTACTAAATATGGTTATACTTATAACATTAAATATAATTCTGAGCTGATTGAAAAGGTTTCAATAAATAGCAGAATGAATAAGAAGAATCAAGTAGGCAGAAAGATAAAAGTTTCTCTATTCTAAGAAGGGAGAGTACCTTTTATTATGTTTTATGATAAGTCTTAATGATTAAGAACCATATCTCAGTTGATCCTCTAAGTGAGTCTTAGTATGTCTAAGAAGAGGAGCGGGAATTGTGTAAATGGTTAAATCAAGAAGTCAATCATACTTCGTTCCAATATCGAGTCTTAGAGTCATACTCCAAGATTGCGAATTGAGTGATACGTCTTTAGTAGGTTTATAACACTCAACAATTGTGGAATTGGAAAAAGGTCTTCTTATTCCTGCACATTTGAAATTGGTAAGTTGTGATGTCTTGCAGAAGACAAAGACCAACAAGAACCAATTGAGCAAAGTGTTAGTCTTGATAGGATTTCGCACTAACTCTTGAATATTTGTTTTGTCAAGAAAAGTTCCTTGACAAAGAGAATCATATATGTCAAGAAGTCAGTGGGAGTCTCTATTGTCTTGAAAAGTTCTAAAGCTAATCAAGAATAAACCAATAGTTAATCACTAGCACACGACTTGAGGTTGGCGACCTATCGTGTTGACATAATTTTGTTTCTGTGCCATTCCGGATTAAGTCAACTATGCAATATGAGTTCTATGAGTTCTCAATTGGATTGCATAAAGGCAAGGCACTCTGATCAATGGAAAGTACATTGATAAGGTAAGGGTGAGCTGCTTAACAACCTGGAAGCAATGGTGGGCATTCGTGCTACCATGATGCAAGAAATTGAGATTGAACATGTTCAGTCCATATGAGTTGGATTTGTCACAACATTTTCTTATGATTGTTGTTATGACAAATTCACATGGATAGGAACGCATACAC
Organism: Lactuca serriola; assembly: GCF_051521515.1. Classification (NCBI taxonomy): domain Eukaryota; kingdom Viridiplantae; phylum Streptophyta; class Magnoliopsida; order Asterales; family Asteraceae; genus Lactuca; species Lactuca serriola. The sequence goes on from NC_136411.1 coordinate 3,099,151, forward strand.
TTTAAAATCTAAGTGTCATAAGGTTTCCCTCCTTCATGAAAATGATTGCAATTGTGAAAATTGTATTATCAAATTCGTTATGATTACGGCATCCCTCTTCATAGTTCGAATTGTGAGATTTGGCAATTACTCTAAACATTTGGGACTTAGTAACATAAGTTTTGAATTTATTTAGACACACGTGTGAGCTTTCTAAGGCAAATGTGTATGAGTGTAAGAAGCTTAGATAAAGGCTTATCAAAGCATTAGGTATTTAGAAATATGAACTTAAGGAATTCAATAAGCATTGTTTTCTGGAAGTTCAGATGTTTTCTGAATATATGTCAAAGATAGTGGGAGCATAAGTGTTATGCTTGTATGGTAATAATCATCGTGTTAGTGGGAGCATGATTATTATTTCAAGAAGTGCAAGTTAGCAATATTAATTACAGAAAACAAAGATTCACTTTGCAAAGTTGTAGGGGTTGAAAAGTTGTTTTGCTATAATTAAGGGAGAGAATATTATACTTCATTTCAAATCTAAAGGCTTAAATTGTGGAATTTTAATCAAATTTAGTCAAATATATATGAATGTTGTGTTGGAATGGTTCAACATGAGGAAATTCTATATATGGAAAGGATAATTGCATTCTCAAATTTTGGTTATGATTACGACATCCCTTTTCATAATCAGAATTGTGAGAACATGGCAATTAGAAATATTATAGCAGAAGACTGGTAAAATATCACGTCTTCATGTGAGACAATATCAATCATGTTCCATACGCATCAGGTATAGGATCGATTACATATGCTATAATGTTTGATCATTCTAAAATTTTCCAAATGCTTAGCACATTAAGAGGGAAAAAGGACTAGAACGGTTTTGACTAAAATAATTAAACAACTATCAAAGGACGATCTAAGGTTCGCCAAGGATTTGTTGCTTGTGAGTAGTTGGAAGTATAGTGTTGGATGGACCATATCGACATTATTATGAATAGGTAAGATTCTATTAAGAATGAGTTGTCATACGGCAAATATGGAAATGTTTCCATATTGGGAGTTGGAAATTAAGAATTTATGTCTAGATTAGAAAACTTTATGCAAAAAGGATGTTTAAAGGAATGTACTTTGAGTGAGAGACATCACACCTATAGAATTGTTTTGTAACAAATTCAGATAGAGAACCTTGTATTTTTCATAGGCCAAGTCTTGGTGACTTTTGTGCTATGACTTTACGAAAGGATTTTTGCATAAAATGTTAGAATCTAACATATTCTAGTAGTGGCAAGAACCTTGTAATCTTACACTAACGATGAGGATTAGGAATTGTGAAATGAGCATCATTGGAAAAGTTTTCAATTGATCTATTTCACAAAGCATGGACCATAGGAAACAAAGTGTGCATGCTTGGAGCATGGGACAATTGTTGTTGTAATTCAAGTAATCAGTTGATTATTCGAAACATTAAATGATAAATAATGAGTAATCGATATGGTGGTTAAATAGAAGTGTTTTATTTACTCTCACAAGTTTGGGGCCATATAGGATTAAGTATTATTGTTGTGTTTCAGTTTGCATGTTTTGACTTCCAGAATAACTGGGTTTTTCGAACCTCCACAGTCGGTCATACGTTGGAAGTAGGTATGAAAGAAGATTGTCATGAATCTGCCTATAGACTGTCTAAGTATTTAGACATAGCACAAGTTTGTTGCAGAGTTCATGAGTGCTTTAATAAGATTAGGGTATTGGATCAAACCCACACTCACTTGAATCACTTCATGGATTTTATCACAAGTGATTGTAAGACGATAATATTGTATATTCTTGAAACCGAGACGTGTGAGTTGTTATTTGCTGGGTGGTTGCACATTGATGATAAGTAAACGCACCAGTAACTTGGTGTTATAAAACTTATTGTTGTGTGTGATTCGATCAGTAGGTGCAAGCAAGCATTTGAGTCAAAGTTTATCCATTCCTTTCACCAAAAGTGGGATAAAAGCGATATATGTGGGCCCCTCGATGATTTAGTGATGACACCTTAAGCGCTTGGCCAAGCCGGGACTAAGTTGATGTGTTCAATTGTAGTCTGTTGTTAGTCATCATAAATCGGAAGTCGGGAAACAGTATAGAGAGAATGATCGAAATTCACGTCTTGTGTCTATACGTTATCTTGAGAATGGAGGAATATATGATTCCTTATCTAAAGGACATGCGTATCTGATAAGATTAGAGTTGACAGCGGCTTTTGAAAGCTACGATTGTTGATCAGGTTCTGAAGCTATGTAAAATAGTTATTAGACTTATCCAAGTGGGAGACTGTTGGATTAGTCTCTAAGTCCATAACTATTTTGGTATGTACTTGACCCGATTATGAGCATGGTCCTTTTAGGTTGCCTTCATCATAGCAACTTGTAGGATGAATTAAGAAGATAAAGGTTTAATTATGATTTATTAATATATTATAAGAATAATATATTAAAGGAGAAATCATAATGTTTAATTAATATTAGTCAAGAATTAATTAGGAATTAATTTTGTGGCTAGAAGAGATTAATTAAACTTAAGGGACTGATTGTGTAATTATAAGATAATTACATAGATGGGCTAATGGACTCCATAGAAGGTGGAGTGGACGAATTATATGGGGAAGCCCATAAGAATTCGTCCAAGGCTTCTAAAGAAGGTGTCCATGGACTGCTTAGCACTTAAGCAGTCAAATTAGGGTTTCCTTGTTAGATAACCCTAATTGTCTACCTATTTAAGGAGTCCCTTAGCCCAAAAAACGTGGTGACTGAATCCTTAGGGTTTCCTGGATGTTTTGGAGCCTCCTTCCCTTTCTCTTCTTCATCTTGTTGCTTAGTGGTGTTTGTGACTCCATTAGAGGTGCAACACTTGAGGCACTAAGTTTTCTAAAGCCAAGGATTAGATTGTTATTGCTATATAACAATCAAAGGTTAGATCTAAACCCTATTTTATGTTAATATGATTAATTGTATGCAAGATCTAGGATTTATAGCTTTGTATATTCAATTGCATGTTCATTAGACAAACTAGATCCAAATGCTATTAGGGTTTGCATGTACACCACAGGAATGATGTAGTGCTAATAACCCATCAGTTTCTTCACCTGCTCATGTCCTGCTGACTAGACGGTTAGATGTGCCCTGAACTTGTTGAGGTATGGGGCAAAGGATTGGTGGAGGTTGATGATTGGATCGTATATAGATGATCAGAGAGCTGCAGTTCCTTGGGAGCAGTTCAGAGATATGTTCCGCTCTCGCTACATTCCACGGGTCGAGTGCGAGCGGCTGTCACATGAGTTTTTGGATATGAGTTAGACACCTACATGTTTACTGAGAGGGCAATGTTTTGCCCAGATTTTGCTTCCAAGCAAGCTCAAATGACACGTTATCTATGCATGCTCAAGACTAATATCTACCGGTTTGTTGCTACCCAGCACTGCGATACACTACTGGACTTACAGGAGGCTGCTAGGCGGCGTGAGCTGAAGATTGAGTTACAATTATGAGAGCAGAGGCAGGCCCCAATACAGTCACAGTCGGCGCCGAAGCGGTCCAAGACCGCTGATACTAGGTCTGGGGTACAGTTGGGCCGCACTTGTGGGAAGTGCGGAAAGGCTCATTCGGGGGTTTGCCGATCAGGGAGAAGGTGCCACAAATGTGGCAAGTAGGGCCATTTTGACAGGGATTGCAGGCAGCAAACTCCAGCTCCCGGAGTCCAACTTTGTTACCATTGTGAGCAAGTGAGCCATCTGAAGGCCCAGTGTCCCCTACTAGCCGCCAACTCGGCATAGGCTCCAATGCCGGCTACACTGAGGATTACTGATGGGAGTCAGGATAGAGTAGCGCCCCCGAAGGATCAGGGACGCGCCTTCCAGCTTATGGCAGAGGAGGCCATGGCAGCACCAGATGTGGTTGCTGGTATGTTTCTATCCCTTATCTTACTGATTTTATCTGTTTTATGCTTATATGTTTGTACCTGTGATCAGGTATGTTTTTAGTGAACTCCTTACCTGCTTTGGTATTATTTGACTTAGGGGTGAGTCGGTCGTTTGTCTCTCAGTCATTCAGCAGGGAGTTCGGGTTACCAATAGGAGAGCTAGAGTGTCTGTTGTGAGTCTCTATCGCTAACGAACACGAGGTTTCAGCTTCTTCAGTTTATTGGGGTTGCGGGTTGGAGATCTTCGGGGTATCTTTTCTGATAGACTTGATTCCGATTCCCATGGGGGAAGTGTGTGTGATCGTGGGTATACACTGGCTTAGTCACTTCGGTGCCATGATCGACTGTGAGGGTCAGCGAGTGGTAGTTCGAACCCCAAATGTGGGAGAACTGATTGTCTATGGTGAGGAAACCAGATTAGGATCACGGTTTTGTTCAGCCACCAAGGCTCGGCAGTACATCCAGCACGGGTGTGCAGGTCATCTAGCGTATGTGGTGGATACACGGGTCAGGGATCAAGTTTCGATATCACATGTTCTAGTGGTCAGGGAGTTTGTTGACATGTTCCCGGAGGAGTTACCCGGAGAGGCAAGTCGAGTTTAGGATCAACCTAATTCCAGGTGCGGCCCCTATCGCTAAGGCGTCATACCGGTTAGCACCATCAGAGATGTAGGAGTTGTCGTCATAGTTACAGGAACTGATGGGCAAGCAGTTCATTCGTCCAAGCAGTTCTCCATGGGGAGCGTCGATTCTCTTCGTCAAGAAGAAGGATGGTTCACACCGGATGTGCATTGATTACCGGGAGTTGAACAAGTTGAGGTGAAGAACCGTTATCGACTCCCAAGGATAGATGATCTTTTTGATCAGTTGCAGGGAGCATCTTGGTTCTCCAATATAGACCTGACGTCCGGGTACCATCAGGTCAGGGTTAGGGAGGAGGACGTGGAGAAGACCGCGTTCCAGACTTGTTATGGACATTACGAGTTCGTGGTGATGCTGTTTGGGCTCACAAACGCACCAACAGTATTTATGGACCTGATGAATTGGGTCTGCAGACCAATGCTCGATCGCTTGGCGATTGTATTCATATACGATATCTTGGTGTACTCCAAGACCTGTAAGCAGCATGAAGAGCATCTACGGGAGTTATTGGGAGTTTTGAGATGAGAACGGCTCTATGCCAAGTTCTCAAAGTGTGAGTTTTGGTTGTGAAAGGTTCAATTCCTTGGACATCTTGTTAACTAGGAGGGGATTTTGGTCGATCCGGCCAAAGTCAAGGCGGTTATGCAGTGTGAGGTTCCGAAATCTCCCTCGGATATCAAGAGCTTCTTAGGATTAGTTGGGTACTACCGGAGATTCATACAGGATTTCGCTAAGATTGCAGTACCCCTCACTCATCAGACGAGGAAGGGGGTGGATTTCCGGTGGGGCCCTGAGCAGTAGAGGGCCTTTGAGACCCTCCGACAGCGACTTTGCAAGGCTCCAGTCTTGACTCTCCTAGAGGGAGTTGAGGATTTTGTTATGTTATGTGTTGCATCTATCATGGGACTGGGAGCTGTCCTCATGCAAAGAGGACGGGTGATAGCCTACGCGTCTCGGCAGTTGAAGCCGCACGAGACGAGATACCCTACTCGTGATCTGGAGTTAGGAGTGGCGGTATTCACTCTCGAGATTTGGAGACATTACCTCTATGGGGTCCGTTGTATAATATACACGGACCACAAGAGCATCAGACACATCATGGATCAGCCGAACCTAAATATGAGACATCGCAGGTGGCTGGATGTAGTCAAGGACTACAAGTGCAAGATCCTTTACCACCCCGGTAAAGCGAACGTGGTTGCGGACGCCCTAAGTCACAAGTCAGCTGGATCTTCTACACCAGTGACATGCATGAGGATATCGGCGGATTCTCCATTTATGAGTTTGATTCGGGAAGCTTGGGCAGAGGATATGCGTCAGGAGAACTAGAAGCTTTAGAGGATTAGGGGTGAGAACACCCGGTTTGTACAGGATAGCCGAGGATTATTGACCTGTTGCGGCCGGGTCTGGGTTTCGATGTCTGGTGGGATTAGACAGACTATTTTAGAGGAGGCACATAAGTCTCGCTTCTCTATTCACCCGGGGGCTACCAAGATGTACTGGGATTTGCGATTAAGTTACCGGTGGCCGTGCATGAAGTGAGAAATCGCTTGGTACGTAGAGAGGTGCTTGACCTGCAAGATGGTCAAGGCCGAACACCATAGGCCGCATGGCCAGTTACAGCCCTGGAGATTCCTATATAGAAGTGGGAACAGATCACGATGGATTTTATCACCAAGCTGACGAGGACGGCGAAGGGCTTCAACGCTATTTGGGTTATCGTGGATCGATTGACCAAGAGCGCCCACTTCTTAGCTACACGGGAGAGTTCATCGGCCGAGAAGCTGGTCGACTTGTATATCTGCGAGATTGTTGCTCGTCATGGGGTATCAGTCTCTATTGTCTCAGACCGCCATGTTCGGTTCACCTCCCGTTTCTGGCAGAAGTTCCACGAGGAACTAGGCACGCGACTGCACTTCAGTACAGCTTATCATCCATAGACAGAACGCTAGAGTGAGCGGACTATACAGACTCTCGAGGATATGCTGAGAGCCTGTGCCATTGACTTCGGTGGGAGTTGGCACTCCTACCTACCTCTTGCAGAGTTCTCCTACAACAACAACTTTCATTCCAGTATTAGTGCCCCACCATATGAGCTATTGTATGGACAGAGATGTCGCACCCCCGTCTGCTGGGGTGAGATCGGTCACAGGGTGATGAGACGGATAGAGGTAGTTCTGCAGACTACCGAGAGGATCCAGCAGATCAGACATCAGAGATCGGCTGTAGAATGCTCAAAGTCGGCAAAAGAGTTACGTTGATAGACTTCGATCTGAGATGGAGTTCCACGTGGATGACATGGTACTCCTGAAGGTCTCACCCTGGAAATGTGTGATTCGCTTCAGGAAGAGGGGGAAGTTGGGTCCTCGATACATTGGGCCATTCAGGATCATTGTCAGGGTTGGCAAAGTGGCTTATCGACTGGATCTCCCGAAGGAGCTTAGTCAGGTCCACAACACTTTCCATGTATCACAGTTGCGGAAGTGCATAGCAGATGAGGGGGCAGTGGTATCATTAGATGACATTCAGGTCGACGAGCGCCTGAATTATGTGGAGAGGCCAGTGGTCGTTCTAAAGAGGAAGATAAACGTTCTACGGAACAAGGAGGTACCTTTAGTAAAGGTACAATGGGAGCACAGGAGGGGATCCGAGTGGACATGGGAGACGGAGGCAGAGATAGAGGAGCACTACTAAGACCTTTACCATAATTGAACCACAACCCCAATTACACCTTGAAAGACCTAAAATATCCCCAAAACCAACTCAGAACAACCGGACAGCCCCGAAATCGATGTTATCCAAGTTGGACAACCATATACTCAATTTGACGAGCCTGAATCAACCTCACATACTCCTGTCTCAGCCCCGTTTTCTTCAGCCTCACCTCATATGGAAAGCCCTTCTAGTGAGATTGGGCCAAAGGGATTACGTCCGTTAACCGATATTTATTCTGAAGCCGAAAATGTGTTCCTTGAACACGGAGAATTGTTGATGATTGCAGCGGATCAACCCTTGAATTTTAAAGAGGCGGTAACCTCTAAAGCATGGCAGGAGGCTATGCAAACAGAGTTGGATGCAATCGAGAAGAACAAGACATGGCAACTTACCAATTTGCCACCCGGACACAAAGCAATCGGATTGAAATGGGTGTTTAAAGTGAAGAAAGACAACTTGGGAAAAGTGGTGAAGCATAAAGTTCAACTTGTAGCAAAAGGATTTGTACTAAAGGAAGGAGTCGACTTTGATGCAGTTTTTGCACCGATAGCACGACTTGACACCGTAAGGCTCATTCTTGCCTATCACCTTATATGTCGATAACAAGTAAGCAATCACATTGATGAAAAATCTTGTGTTTCATGGTCGAAGCAAACACATTGACATTCGTTATCACTTCATACGAGAATGTGTTGAACGTGGGCAAATTATAGTGGAATATGTCAACTCGAAAGATCAACGGGCAGACATCTTTACAAAGCCTTTAGCATACATAAAACATGGTGAAATGCGAGGCAGGATCGGCGTGACGAATCTCAAGCCAAGTTTGGTTTAAGGGGGAGAATGTGAGCGTAAACCTACTTGGGTGTGAACCTGACATGAGTAACTACACCAACACCTATGTTGACAATAAGAAATGGCAGCTTCTTCATTTAATATGGTGAACACAATAAATAAGTAGGCTCGTTTAAATATAAATAGAGGTTTTAACGTCATCTGTAAAACACCATTAAAACAGAGAGTGATAGAATGAGTATTTGTAACAGGGTTTTTTTCTTTTCTTGTAATTGAGCTAATAAGCTCCTCCTTTTGTTCTTCTTTTGAATAAAAGTGTATTTCAACCCAACATTATTTGCTTTGTATTTTAAGGTGGAAAAAAACTCCCGTGATACAGTTTTTGTGATACAGTATAAAACTCTGAAATACTTTATTCTTTATTGGTAGTTTATGTTTTAAAAAACCCCAAGTACATTACACCACCGGCTTTTCTTGGATAGCACAATGCACGTCTGTCTTACCCAATAGGAAGCGAACAGGGTATAAACCTTTATAGTACTTTGTTTTGTGGGATGAAACATAAAAATTAAAAAGGTGAAACTCGTGGTTTCTTCTACGGGAAGTTAGGTTTTACTATTTGATTAGTATTTTATTGAGATAAATCTGTATTCTCTATTGTCACATTTTGTATACACAACTCCCCACACCCACTCATAACAAACACACGGTATAAGGATGAGACGTAAACTCCAGAACTCGCACACTTTGGGGTTCCATGAGATGAGCCTTTGAGGATCAAACTTGCAACCATATAATCAGCTTCACCATGGCATTAAAATGCTTGCTGTGTTTTTTTGAATGGGATCTTCTTCCAAACATAATTATTTGGCTTAAATTTCCCCTTTTAAATATCTGTTTTTTTTTTTCAGGAAGCAAGGGTAGTGACTTTTAGACATTAATTAAAAAGAGAGAGAGAGAGAGAGAGAGAGAGAGAGAGAGAGAGAGAGAGAGTGAGATGTTGAGGCTAATTCATCTTGTTAGTTGCAAGGTCGATCGTTCAGACCTTCAACCCCTTCTTCCTCTATCTCTGCTTATCTTCTGATGCTGTAATCTGTGTGCATATGATATATGTAAGTCAAAGATCCGGCTTAATTACTTTCCAATAAATTTGCAACTTCTTAAAGATAATTTTGTTAGGAGTAAAAAAATGTTACCAGCTTCTCCAGTTGTTCCTTATCTTCACCCAACTTCTTTTCCTGCTCAAAATCATAAATTTAAAGATAATTCATGTTGCGTTTATTCATACAGTTATCATGACAGGAAAAATTAATGATCATGGTCTGGATGTGCACAAATAACACAAGGGAACGGAATCTTAACGACCTTGCAATTAAATTAGCCTCTGACATACAAATACATTAATGAAGCAAAGCAACTAGGTAGGTGGAGGAGGTGGATCCAGTAATATCACCAAATGTGGTAATTTTCTTTCTTTTTCAAATTATGAACATCGATGTGCTTAGTCTAACTTACCAAACATCATGAATCCCAACTCTAATTTCTTGACAACAAACAAAACAAATCCAAATAACCAACAATAAAACCAGAATTAAGTTGTCAAAGTCAAAACGTTGGCCTTCAAATTTCGATTATATATGAAGTTATGTAACGGAATGGACCTCAAACTCAAGATTTTGTGTAGTGGCGTGGCATACCTGTTCTTGGAGGGTTGATATGTACTCCACCATCAACTCTGTCTGCATCCATTAACCAGAATGTCTGTTAATTTTTTTATCTGGACTCTTCAAAAATAACCTTTTATATATAGCACCTTGTTGCTCAACTCAAAGATGAAGCTTAACTAATATTACACACACACACACACACACACACTATATATATATATATATATATATATATATATATATAACAGAGCTCATATGCATTATAACCAAACAAGTTCACTACCAATCCAACAAAATCAAGTCGAGTATGAAGATGATTCAAAACCAACCAACCAACACACACACACACAGATATATATATATATATATATATATATATATATATATATATATATATATATATATATATATATATAAAAGAGAGAGCAGCAACAATCTGGAAAGTGAAACGAAGACGAAAAGTACGTAGTCAAACAAACACATGACCTTTACCCTTCTTGACCTTGTTTGCAGAAGAGCAGCATCAAGATATTCTTCTAGTTGTGTAATCTCAATCAGAGAGAGCTCATTATTATTATTTTTATCTTCAACAGGCCTGTGCAAAAGAATTGGACCAATTTTCATATGCCATATCATGCATTATCATCTCTCTCGCATTCCATTATATATCTTTCTATTCTGATTTCTGAGTGCATACATGATGTAATTAATATGTTGGTGGCTTTACTTTACTTACCTGTCCACCATCTATAGAAGCTCTTTACATGTTTGAAAACGTTTGCACTGCAACAAAAACTCCAGTTGTAACCACGAATTCAATTCAATGTTTTATAAAGATTAACGCATTTGGCTTCCTATTATGGGAATGTTGAAATCCTTTTTGTTCTTTTCTTAAATAAATCATAAATATTTGTGTGATTTTATTTTTTACACTTTTATTTCATGACAACTATCCACATATATATAGTGAAAAACAATTTGGGAGGGCAATAATTATGCCAAATCTGATTCATGACACTCTATTTGATAGATAAGATGACTCCACATGAAATAAAACTAGCAAGTGACCTTTTTGACCTACTAGGATATGATCATCTTAACTTTTATAAACTAATTAATGGGTTTAATTCCTTAACCACACCGTATATTTTTAATCTGTTTTGATGCTTTAAAACAAATAGAAATATATATTCATTTATTTGTTTGTTATAGCATCCTACTTTTATTTCTTTCTATTACAATATTATACTTTGTAATCTTTTTTTTTATTATTAAGGCATTGTAGTTTGTAAAACAATCTTCTCTACTAAGAAACCTAAAGCAAGAGATTTGTTCGATTGGGATTGGGTCGTCTCTCAGTTTTTTATTGGATTTAGGATAGAAAGAAAAAAGGTAACATTCGTTAGTTGGGTTTTGGAATGGATTTTGTTGTTGTTCAAAAAAACAACTTTGTAAAATATACCCAATTAGAATAAGTATAATTGCTTTGTAATATTGTATTTACAATTTGGCTGATTTTTCAAAGTCACAATGTTGTAACAGAAAGAAATGAAAATAGGATGCTCTAATAAACAAATCAATAAAAGTACATTACGATTTCCTGTATTTAGCCTGTTCTTTCTACTGATGTTTAAGCTTCTCTCTAGTTATTTGTTTATGCATCCGGCTGTTAGTTAGTTGAAGTACTAATGTTTATGTTTATCTCAAGTTTTTTTTTTTATTCAGCATCACTTCTAGAAAGAAGGGTAAAATGTCCAAAAAAAAAAAAAACTGACTTTTTTTTTCGTACAACAGACCCTTAGCTAGACATCGGTTGTCCATAGTTTTTAACCCATTCAAAGCTTAAATAGAAAAAAGGAAACATGCTCTAATCATATTTCTCACATGCCTTTAAAAATTGTTTGCCCTTTCTTGCTTTTGATCAGCTTCTAAGTTTTAATACAAAAGCTATAGCAGACGTCTTCTTTAATCGTAAACGCCAATGAATAACATTAGAAGATGGTAATGGTATTATTTTTGGCAGATTGATATTTTAAGTAGGAAAGTTATTAGTTTATATCGAATTTATTACTGTGAAACAAAGGCTTTTTTTTTGTGAATTATGAATTTTCTGGATTATTAGCTCAGCAGCATAACATATGTCACGACTGATATAGTTAATACAATAGCTCTTTAGAAAGTAAAATTTATTAATGCTTACTAAATCTTCACCAACTCCTTGGAAGGTTCTCTCCTCTTCAAGGAAGCCTTTCTGATATCTGGAAAGAATATGTTCCATCCTAAGAGAGAGAGAGAGAGAGAGAGAGAGATAGGTAGTTGAACCACAATTAAACAATTAGTAACAATATGAGGGGCTTAATGCAATATACATTGATTGGTATCCAACATTTACAGAAATCTTGAAATAATCAAACTCATTGCAGAAAAAAAAAATGTTCATTTCCAAGAAATATTGAAACTGTTAAGCTGTAGGGTTCAATTTTTCACCATAATACTAGGGGATCGAGAACATGATGAGTTAAAATAAATCAATCTGGATGATCTAGATTCCTATTCCATAGACAAACTTTAAGTGGTGATTATGGAAGAGGACATTGTTATTGGTAAATAGACTTCCACAAAAACTCAACATAATGAAATGAAGTTCCAAACTTCCAATACCTATAAAATCTTATTTAAGAAATCACCCAATTAGTAATTTTGTATTGATTGCATATATAGCCTCTCCTAGAGATTATGCAACTCATGGGGGAGGAACAACTCATTTTTCGATCATGGAGTAAATCATTACAAAACTAGAGATCAAGTTTCCATGTTAATTTGTAATAAGAATCATACATGAATGGGTTGATTGGGAGTTCAACACTTACGTGCAACGGATTCATAATAAGATTTGATTAGATACCGATATGTTGGACTTTCTTATAGCTTTTTTAGTTATAAGCTTTATTCTAATTATTTCCTATTTATAGTTTCTTTTTCCTGTCGCTCTAAATATACTTTTTATTAATTATACAAGAGAACATTCTTTGACTCTCAATCTTCATGGTATTAGAGTACAAACAAACAAGGCTTATCATAGCTAGCATTTGGCTCTCAATCTTCACTGAGTTTGATCAATCAATATTGGAAGACACAAGGTTTATCATAGCTTTCATTTTATACCATGCTTAAATATTTGAATACAATTGTGTGTTTTAACTGATTATCAAGTAAATGATGTTTCAACACCTCAAATCAAATTTCCTTCACCATCAAACTTACTTACCCAATTCTATTCTTCTCATCAAAATTTCGTAACAATCTTTAATTAACTTTGAATTTGATGCAAGAAGTTTAAACAAAAAAACCAAAAACCCCTCCCCCATTTTACTTGTGGTTTATAAATTGTTAAACTAAGAACTAACCTAAAACATTTCCTCATCGCTCGACTACATGCCACTAGTACTCCATAACAATGTAATATAACAATATTACTTTTTTGTAAAGTCTCGACGAATCCCCATCACATATGAAAAAAAAAATGTGGTGTAAGGATTTGTTAAAGAGATTTGTTGTGTTTGAAAGAAGAATCCATCTCAAATTTCTAATTCTTAATGATAGTGTTTCGCTTAGGATTTGTCAAAGAGATTTGTTGTGTTTGAAAGAATCCATCTCAAATTTATAATTCTTAATCATAGTGTTTCGCTTTAGCTTTTAGAAGAAAAAAAATTATCGTGATTGTGTAAATCCAAAATATATATATATATATATATATATATATATATATATATATATATATATATATATATATAAACTTAGAACACTTTTCTTACAACTATGACACAAAGTGCACTTACGAATAAAAGAGATAATCAACCAAAAAAAAGGCGGTCAGTTTTCAAGATATCATTTGCCTCTTCCTAAGACCCTAGAAAACCATTAATAAAGTGGAAAAACTAAGCCCCTAGATTATTTACCCCACCTATAGGAAAGAACCAATTTGTCCATCATCAAACCATTAATATAAAGTTGAAGCCCATACATAGGTCTAACATTAGCCCCATCCCAAAAAAGACACTTTGTTCTTCAAGGTTAATCCATAAACCTTTGTCCTACTCACTAACAATCAACTCTAGGATCCCAATTTCTCTCTCATTAGCCTCTCAACACCAGTCAAATTTGCCAACATTAACCTCCCGATGAGCAAACTTGTTAGGGTTAAGCAACTCAACATCTTGATATACGATTTCACACACACACAAAAATTATGTAAATGAAAAAAGTGCTTTGCTATGTCCACGCACAAACACGAGAGAGAGAGAGAGAGAGAGAGAGAGAGATTTTATTGATTATCGAATTGCTTACATATGTTAGGTTACACGAGGGATATATAAGAGAAGACCTAAAATCTGCTAAATCTAGCCCTTGACGCATTTTGATATTGAATATGATATAGGAACTAGCTTAGTCTACCTAGCAACTATAATGTTAAAGAGTGAATCAGACTCCACGACTCAATAAAACTAAACCATCATTTAACCCACTTGTAACTTGGAACAATTTTTTTTTCACGCCCATTAAATATGGAAATGTTAAGCTCGCCATTAAACCCACTATCAAACATAACAAACACCTTTGTTTTAGTGCAATCGTTTCACCCAACACCATCGCCATTCATGAGTAGCTCTCATTTCCGATATCACATCCTACTCTCCTATTTGAAGCAAATTGTGTGCCCATTTCAACGAACGATACCAACATCATGGATTTCTGGTCCAAGTTTTTCTTCCCACTACTCTACTTGCTTTGAATTTTGATGACATTATCCAACAACATATGAGATGCTATTATACCAATTTCAAATGACCCTATACTTCGTTATGAATAATGGTGATTAAACAAAACATAAATAGAAGTTCACCAACTTTCGAGAGGTGGATTGTCTCTCCCAAACCCTAATAATATGTTCTCAAGGTTTTTCTCTTTTTTTTTTAAAGATATTGGAGAAAAAAAAGGTTATTTTATTCATGTTCTCAGAAAAAGGTTATCTTATTCATGTTTTCGAGTCAGACAAAAGGAAGAAAACTAATGATTTTAGGATTGTTTGCTTATTGTGCAAATATATGCTAAATGGTAAGAAGAGTTAATTAAGTGAAGATATTCTTGTCATTATGAACTTTTATAAAAATGTTGTCCACCCTTTCCCTCAAAAACCTAGGGGAAGTTTAATCTATATATATATATATATATATATATATATACCTTTCTCTTTCTTCTCTTTGTGTCTTCCCTTTCTCTCTAGAGTTTGAGAACACAGTGTAAATGTAAATAACTAATAATAGATTTAACAAATAGTTTTTCTACCTCCATACTAATTTGGTACCAACACTTTTCCTTATTATCAAACAATCCGGGTTAACATCGATGCACAAGGCTAGCACTATATGGTTTGTTTGAATTCTAAAGCCTAGTGTTACAATGTATAACATTGTATAAATTTCTCTTTATAACAAGATTTATCTTGTTGAAACCTATGACTACAATGGGTAGAAGTGTTGATAAGTTGATATTATTTTCCACCATCATACAACACAAAGTTTTAGAGATAGGGAGAGAACAACCATGTAATTTACAACAAATATGACACATGTCCCTAAATCATGGACACATCTCAATCTCATCTTAACATGGGGGATTAATCTATTTCCAATGTGAAGAGACCATCTAATCAAAGTGAACAAACTTAATTTGATCCAAAAAATATATATATTATTCTGTTAAATGCTTCTCAGTTTTCTAATAATGCATGGCTCAAAACCAACAAACCAAAACAGCAAGTGATACAATATACATTCAAGAATAGGTGTCATTAATTACAATTATGCAAGAACGAATGCAAGTACTTTACCAAAAAAATAATGAAAATAAGTACAAAAGTACAAAACTATATAGGATGACTTAAGAAAATAAAAGGCATGTCAAAATTAGTATGGGAAAATCAAATCAACGTGTAGCCTTCCACCAACTACATAATCCTCATCAGTCATCACAACTAACGACTTTGAAACCCTATACGCCACCGACAGATGATAGCTGATTACAACTCCAATGAATGAAGCCTACTACAAGGTTACATCCTATCTATTTCTAGAATATAAATATATATATCAAGCAGACTCTTGGTGTATTTTAAGCACGTTACACATAAAATCACTCGCTAAAGCCCTAGAAATCTCAGCATAATATATATACAGCGAGAAAGATACGAACAAATTTTTTGAACAGAAAATCGGAAACTGATATTGAATAACATATATATATATATATAGAGGACGATGAATTGAAGGATAACCTGTTAGTACTGCCGGTGCAGGATTCATAGAGCTTGCCGCGGGCGGAGAATACGATAACGGCGACATCGACGTCGCAGAGGTCGGAAAGATGCCGTGCTTTCTTAATCAATCCCACTCTCCGCTTCGAAAACGTCACTAACCTGCTACTCTTATCTTCGATCCGCTTCATTTCGAGCTTCTTCCGCCCCATTCTATGTGTTTTCCTTTTCCGAAGATCTTCTAGACCTAATTAGCTTTTCAACTTCCGATGGCCTCTCTCTCTCTCTCTCTCTCTCTCTCTCTCTCTCTCTCTCTCTCTCTACCACTTATATATGTAACCGATCGCATGTGTTTAACTTGGAACCAAGATCTGTAAAATTGTTGAAGATGACCGTTCTTTTATATTTTATCAAAACAGCCTCCGGTTTTGATCATTGCATACCAAATAGTAACAAGATTTGTACTATATTGCTTCGTATTGAAAACCAAAAATAAGTAGGTGTTAATAATTATTTTATTTTATATCGGTTATAAAAAGTTTAGAAAAAAAAAAAATAAGATCACTTGTTATCTCTTTCTACCTTAATTATGTTCATTAGAGTGTTCATATTTATTTTCTATTAAAAAATCAAATTCTAGAAAAAAAAAAAAAAAAAATCATCGTGTTTCTCAATAAAAGGTATCCCACGACACATTTATGTTCAAAAAAAAAAAAGAACAAAATTGAATTGTCGATCAATTTGTTTAACTAGTGAAGGTGTTTGCGTTTTGCGGCAAATTTATTAATCTTATGCTTTTAAAACTATTTGTGTAATGAATGTAATGCTCATTTACACGGAAGTCATTTCTATAATTTCGTTATTAAATCGGGACAAATATTGCAACCAACGCATATTATAAAACTATATATGGACCGAAATTATAATCACTGAAATTAAAAACTTCAGGTACCAAATTTTTAGTTATTGAAATTAAAAAGTGCATAAAAAAATTATAATTAATAAAAATTAAAAACTAAAAGGACTAAAACTATAGTTATCTTAAATTTAAAATTACAAGAACCAAAGCTATATCTCTATATCTAATGCAAATTATAAATTATAGGGACCTCGAAATGTAACATTGAAGTAAAAAACTAGATGGACTTAAAATATAATTATTACAAATTAAAAGTTACATAGAGTAAAACTAAAATTATCTTTTGTTAACAATCACCAATTACTAAATATCTTATTACAACTATATATTATCTTTATTTTTATATAATTCTTATAAAAAAAAGTGATACAAATCAATATGGTTTAAAATAAATCATTTTTCTTGAATAATATTCTTTTGAATATTCAAACTCTTCAATTTGTTTTAATTAATTCAAATATTTTATCTATATAAAAACATTATCTCTTATGTTTGTTACCATACTTGTTTTCTTTTTCTTTCAAATTTTGTTACGTAGAATACATAAAAATTAAGAAGAATATTGTAGTTATCGTATATCTAAAAGAAAAAAGTTTAATAATGAAATATGTTGGTGCAATACGATCTTCTTTAGGTATGTCGAAGATTCAACCAATCAAGTGATTTGATTGATCAAAAGCAAATAATATCAAATATTTAAAGTCACGGAAATGATATAACCCATTGTCTCAAGGTTTTTTCTATATTTTTAATTTTACTTTGCATAATATTTTTATGTTTCATATATTATAATTAGATACTATAAATACATTGTTGTGTTAGATTGTAAGCGTGAAAGATCTTGGAGCAACCAACAATCAACATTGATGTGTATTTCATAATGTTAGATCATTCTTCAAGTAAAAGAGATTTTTTTTCTCAATCAGTTAAGTAATTAGTCGATTGTATTATAATGTTATAATTATAACAAAAAATGTTAAAGAGGTTAGGGGCATTTGTATCACGAATGGATAGTTTTTATTATGGATATGTTTTATCCTTTGTGAATTGTTGAAAATTTATGATTTGTAGTTACATATGTATCTTTTTTATTGAAGCATTTAATATTAACTCTTGTTATTTTCTAACATAGCATGAACAAATTAAGTAATATTAAGATATTGACATGAATATTAAATGTTATTTTAGATATTTAATCAGTCTTTTTAAAACAATCTTCTTTAGCTCAAATACATAAAACCTTTTTATATTTTGTTTTTCTTTTTATAAAAGCCATCGCAATTTGAAAATATTCTAAAAAACTACTATTGACAAGTAGAGACATATTAATATTTGTATACACCTTTTAAAAAAATTTGGTTTTATAAAATTTGAGTTTTGACACATTAGTAGTCATGAACGATATTGTAACATCCGTTTCAGGTATGAGTTAATTTCTAAATGTTAAATTTTTATTTTGGGTGGCCACGACGTGGTGGAGCTTCACCACAGTGTGGCCGTATTTTTGTGATCGCGAAAATTTAATGATTCGCCACGGTGTGGCTATAGGTGCCACAACATGTCAGCTGTTTTTGGAGAAAACCCTAATCCTTGGGGTTTGGGCCTTATTTAAAAGACATTATGGCTAGAGTTTCGTGATCATTCAGCCTCTATCACCCTCTCAAACTCAAAAATCCTAACCCTAGCCTTCATTGCATTTGTGAACTCATTTTGGTAATTTTTGGTGATCTTTGAAGGAGAAAGAAGCCTTTTGTATGGTGATTTACCTTGCCATATCTTTTGGACCTTGGTCAGTGCCCAATACTCAACATTTTTCCTCGCTAAGTTGCTAGATCTTTAGATTGTGTCCCCTTTCCTCATGTCTTGATGGGTTTGGGTGGTGAGATCTCATAAAGTTTGCAACTTTATGAATCTCCAGGCCATTTGGAGTATTTGGTATTTTGGATCTGAAGTAAGAATGAGTTTTGGTGTCATGCATAAAATCTTGTTCATCAACCCTTGTTTTGACCTAATAGGAGTTCAAGGCATGCATTGGACATGTATGTCTGAACAACATGAATTTTTATGTTAGTAATGGTGCTAGGAACCCTTCTATAATTGTTAGACAAGAGACCTTCAAAATTAATTGCTTAATGATTAAGCCATGTTATGTTTTTGCCCTTTATAAACCTAAGAGTTGAGATCTTGATCTCTTGGAGAGTCTTAAGGGATAAAGTTGGAAACTTTATCCATTTAGACCATAGAATGGACCAAATCTGAGCTTTGGAGCCCTTAGAATCGAAGAAAACGACTTAACCCATTAAGCTATTGTAACACCCTGAATTCAGAAGACCTAGAAAGGTTAGAAAAACCTCAAAAATCAGGAGGGGACTCGTCGAGTTGATGGGATGAATCGATGAGTAGGAGTGTGTTGTGGGTCGCGGGTTAAGTGACATACTCGGCGAGTTGGTCTGGGTTTGGAAAACCCTAAATTCAGGCCTTGTACCATATTTAAAGAACATTATAACACTCCCTCAGTCTCCTTAATGCTCTCTCAAGTCTAGAGCGATACCCTAGTGCCTTCCATGAGCTTGTGAGCCATTTGTGAGCATCCTTGAGTGGTTTGGAGCTTGAAGAAGAAGGTGAAGCCTTGGGGATACAATAAGAGACTAGTAGATCCATAAAACTCTTGTACCCTCCTCCATTTTCTGGTAAGAAAGTTTCAATCTTGACCATTATGCCTATAGATCTATCCTTTGTCACTTTTGGGGGTTTTTGGTCCAAGAACCCTAGCATGAGAGGAATGGACGTCCCAAGGGCTTATGTTTTCAGATCTGGCACCATTAACGGTTGTTATGGCATAAAGGTGCAAGCTTTATGCCATAGGAATCCCCATGCAAACATATCAAGTGTTTATTTGTCCTTTTTAGCTCAAAAGGCCACGAGTGGAGGAAAAAGGCAAGAGCTTTGCATGTCTATAAAGTGGTTGGGTCCAAATCTATGATTTGGATGCTTTGTGCTTGAGTAAAATCTTCGGAATAGAATTAGACTTAGGAGGACTCGAAGAGTTGCTCTACATGGCCAAATGTGACATCCCCAATTTCACGGCCAGAAAAAACCGATTTGTTTATGCTTTGTTTTATAAAATCAGAGTAAATTTTTTTGATTTAAAAGAGTTGCGGAATTTGTTCCCAAAACAAAATATGATAAAATTTATCAAAACGTTTCTCAAAGAGAACATATTTTCATTAATTAATAAAACCTCGGGATGTCATGTTCCGATACAGACCAAAAGCATAAACAGAAGAAAATAGACCTTACAACAGTTATTTATAACTACTGATCTATAATCCAAAACCTCTCGTCAAGTCCACCAACTTATACTCTTGTTCCATTACCTGTAATGCAAAGAAAACTGAGTGGGTCAGGCTTGGGAGCCTGGTGAGCATATAGGGTTTTCAACCCACAATAAATGATTAATGTAATTTCATCAACCAATAATAACTCAATTACTCATTCCCGTTATTCTCACTTTACATCCCTAAGACAACTAACACAAGGGACCTAGTCTAAGAATATTTCATCGGGGCGACAACACATGCTTCGGGGGTTCCTCGGCAATATAAGTCAAATAAGGCAACCATGAGGGGGATGGAATACAGCGAATGAACACCCAAGTTCATTAACACCTACAGGTTATGAGCCTGCTAGCGTTCCACTGGACTGTCTAGAAAAGTTTGTGGTCGTCATCTAAATTCCGCTAGACGACTGGATTACAATGACATCGAGGCCTCTCATCCCTTTATCACAAGACAACTATTTACCCATGTTCTACCCAACATTTTGTTAGATAAAATATACATTTTTAGACATAGTTTAAAACCTGTATAGTATGTTCATTCAAAACACATTCCAGATAAAAGATGAGGCACATAAACATAACACATATTTCATAGAGAATAAATCATATCTATAAGATTAGAAGATAACATCGATACACTCACATAACACATATACTTAGTACATTCAAACAATACTTGTATTAAAATCATGTTTATGAAAGGGACTATACACTCACACATATAAACAACTTTATATTATACACATAACACGTATTTCATAGAAAATACTTAATATTTATGTGTTAGAAGAAAGTAACTACACACTCACTTGATCAGAAGATGATCGGACAGCACTACGACTCTAAGAGTAGTATTCTTCGGTGAAACCGGGATCACTTCACACATCGGGCTTCTCGCGGGCAGAGCTTCGGCTCGGAAACTCTTTTTCTTCTCGGGATCCTCGGGCTTCGGGACTTACTTCGGGTCTCGGGGTTGATACCGGGGCTTCGGGATATTTCTTGCATGCAAATCGGGGTAAAACGGGAGAGAGAGAGAGAGAGAGAGAGAGAGAGAGAAGAGAGAATGAGCAACCAAACTCGGCTGGCCCTTCAAATCTATTTATAGGGCAAAATTAGCCCTTGCCACGTCGTGGCACCCTTTTTCCACGTCGTGGGCTTGGTCTTCACTGCATGCGTCATCGCTAGTTGCATCTGGGGGACTCCCGGAGGTGTCAGAAGACTTGCCACGTCGTGGCATCTGACAGTTTTGGGGTTTCGTGCCCTGAACTTCAGAAATTCATAACTTTCACATACGAACTCCGTTTTCGACGTTCTTTATATCGACGCGAAGGTGAGATTATGCTCTATAACTCTCGTTTAGACTCCATTGGCTAATTTTGAATTTATTTTTAATATATTATAAATATATTATCTTTAGTAGGCCGGGACAGAAAAACTCCGTTCGAAATTCATAACTCCTTCATCTGAACTCCGTTTTGGTCTGTCTTTTTATCGTTGGACTACTATCGAAGACATCTTTGAATCTTGTTTAGATCACTAAGGATAGATATCTATCTACCTTAAATTCACTATTTACGTCGCGCTGGGTCGTGTCGGTTCTATTGCGAAACTTCGACAGGTCATAACTTCTTCGTTATAACTCGGATTTTGGCGTTCTTTATATGCACGGAAACCTTGTGACATATAATACAACTTGTTTAAGATTAATCCTTCTAAATAATCTTACATCAAAAAGTCATTTTTGATGCTTATCGTCTCTAAATTGACTAGCCCGAATCTGCGGGCGTTACACCAGAGGCTACGTACCAGTACCAAT
Source organism: Lactuca serriola (assembly GCF_051521515.1). Lineage (NCBI taxonomy): Eukaryota > Viridiplantae > Streptophyta > Magnoliopsida > Asterales > Asteraceae > Lactuca > Lactuca serriola. The sequence goes on from NC_136411.1 coordinate 3,121,303, forward strand.
GTGAATCTAAGTCCTTTAACTGATCACATGGTCAAATGTATTACTTTGCTATATATTAAAATAACGAATAAAAATAACACGGGAAAATAACCCGGAATAATAAAACTAAAAAGCACATAGCACATATAACATATAACATACAATTGTTCCTATATATTGAACTCACCATGAAATAACTGGGGGTTAAAGTAGTAATTTGTGCAGCACTTCATTATAATAAATAGCTTTCTTCGTTAAAAACCGAGAGCTTTATAGAAAACCGGGCCCTACGAGGGTTGAGCTTCGAACCAAAAAGATAAATTTCTTGGGCTCTTCGGGCACTTCGGGGCGTGTTTCGGGTGTTGGAAATGATTCCGGGGCTTCGGGGGAAGTGGAAATAGCTAAAATATGAAACTAGGGGTGAAAAAGTGGCAATTTTCTAAATCTAGTCGGGTAATCTCGCACCTCCTATTTATAGGGGAGAGCCTCGGATCTGAAGCAATGAGGAGCAAGCACGAGGCTCTCATGTGAGGCTCCAGGTGGCTCGCTTTGCAGGTCAACACGGGGAAGGGCAGGTGGTGGCTTCTGATTGGTCCGAGGCCTTGGGTGCGAGCGTTGCGACACAAGGCATGCTTCGGTTGGGACTCCTTTCGGTCGTATTACAATCCAACACGGGGCACACATGCGAGAATCCGGGTGACGTGTCCGGGTACGGTTCATGCGATTTTTCTGGGTTTTCAAGGATTTCTCGATTTTTTGAGCCAAAAAACCTTCTAAAATTCATAACATTCGCATACGAGCTCCATTTTTTACGTTCTTCATATGCACGCATAGGTAAAGTTATTTTCTACAACTTTCGTTTAGACTTCGTCGGCTAATTTTGACTTTATCTTTAATATTATTATTTTTAACAGTCCGGGACAGAAAATTCGTTAAAAAATCATAACTTCTTCATCTGACATCCGTTTCCGTCTGTCTTTTTATAGTTGTACTACTATTGATGAGACCTTCGATTCTCGTTTAGGTTGTGTCGGTTAAATATCGCTTGATCTTTATTTCGAGTTTTTAGTTGTTTACTGTTATTCCGAAACTTAAAAAAAATCATAATTTCCTCATACGAAGTCAGATTTAGACGTTATTTTTATGAAAATTTTCGGTTTAACAAATACTACAACTTTCATTTAGATCACCAAGGCTAAAAAGTAGTTTATCGAAAACTCATTTTTTACGTCATTCGGCGTCGTGCCGTTTTTGTCGTGGATCTTCGATTGGTCATAACTTCTGCGTTATAACTTGGATTTCGATGAGGTTTTCGCCTAAATGTTTATAACGAGATTCTTTACAACTTTAAATAATAAAATTTTACTTATTTCAAATTTTATATTTTCGTTAAATTTCGATATTTGTCTTTTGATTAGAATCTCATAAGAGTTTCAATATTTTCCGATTGATTCTAAACATAGTTTTACTTCATTTCTAGTAAAAACTATCTGTTAGAACTCAATACTCAATATTACATAATATTTCATAATATTATTTACTTTTAACATCTACAAAACACGATTTCAAAACGTGTATGTTACACTCTAACTGTCGGTTTTGGGTTTATATTTCTTAAAACCGAAAAAAACCGGTTTGGGTTCGGTTTTGTATTTATAAGAAACCGATCAAACCCAAACCAATCCAAATATATGTATATATTCATTACGTCGTTCGTGTCCAAGAAGAAGCCAAAACGACTCTATAGTGTTGAACTGTTGATTTCCATCACCCCTTTAAGTAATTTAGTCCATTAAATAAAATTGGATTTGTTTAAATAATTAAATAAATATCTGCAAAAATAGTTATTATAAAAAAAGAGGTTAACTCCCATGCTTTTAAATGTAAATTTAGAGGAGTCCAACATCGAATCTGGGAACAAATTCCAGAAAATATAATTCTCTATATAATGAAATCTTTGGTATTATCTTAGGCTGTGTTTTGCGCGCCATAGCTAGCTGAAAAGCTAGCTTATTTTTCGAGCTTTTTTATGTTGTCGTGTTTGGTAAGCCAAAAAGTAACTGATAAGCTAGCTTTTTGAAAAGCTACTTAGACTAGCTTTTTAGAAGCTTTTTTTTTAAATTTTCCAAATACACCCCTTAATTAATTATAGAAACACATATTCTTACATGTCCTTTTATGTAATTTTATATATTTCAGCTAGCTTTTCAGCTAGTTTTACCAAACGTTATTTTTTATCAGCTAGCTTTTCAGCTAGTCCGTCAAACATAGCCTTAGCCTCAGCCAAAACCCATAAATCGGTTAGTTTGGATTTAACCCTCAAACCAAACCAGGGAAAACTGAGAAACCGAGCCCATTGGTTTCGGTTTCGGTTTGAGTTTAAAATTTTAAAACCGAAGTTTGTCGTTTTGGGTTCGATTTTATGTCAAAACCGACCCATGCTTAACCCTACTTAATGAGACACACACTTGACATGGGTAAACTATGGTCAATGTGGCAACAATCAGTTATGTGACACTTGATTGTTGGGAAAATATAGAGAACCAGTTATTTCGTTGATATTCCAACAAAATAATAAATATAATAACATAACTAAAAAAATACGGTGTTAAAATCTAAAGTTTCAATAAACTTGGTGATAAAACATTTTAATAAAATTAAAAAAAAAAAAAAAAACCAACGGTCCTTTTCAAACGATAAAATTTAATAGATTATAAAGAATTCAACTTAAATAATGCAATTTTTCTGCAATTTTTATTTCAATTACTCTAAATTAATCGAAATTCGTAATTCAAACCCGCCCTAAATTTACTCTAATAAATAAATGCTTTTTTGTCATATGTCATATTCTCCTTCATTTGGACACATGACATTTTCAAAAAAATTTAAATTTTTTTATTTTCCACTTGTCATTTCATTGTATTTTTCATTTTATTAAATTAAAATTTCACATTTAATATGTATGTAAGATAATATATATGTAAGGTATTTATTAGAAAGAGGTTATATATGTAATGTATTCAATACATTAAAGCCTCATTAATTTTAATAATTAATTTTTTTTTTCATTTTTCTCATAAATTCAAATTGTTAAAATTTTATATTTAGTTTTTTTTTTAAATATACCTATGTAATACGTGTGTCTCACACCTAATAAAAAAATAAACGCTTTTCTTTTTGTTTGTTTAAGCAACAAATAGTAACAATTAGTGGCCACGTTGTATATGATCATGGTGGGTCATTCGACCCAATTTTTTTTTTCTTTTTGTTAACAAGTTACAAGTTATATAAAACAAAAATATGTGACCTACCTTATAAAAACTAAATAAACCATCTTGGCAAAAAAAAAAATATTTATAAATCTGATTTTTAAAACTCATATCCCATATTTTCTAGTCCAATAATCTTTTAGGGTATAATCCATAGCTCAACATAAATTAAATTAAAAAAAAAAAACGTGAATCAATAATCCGCGTTTTATAATTCACAACACACAAATTTGGGAACCCGCGTAATCAATCGATCGCTGCCGGTAGATATTCAAGTTTGTATGCTAAATAAAATAGGACTATATAAGGAAATTCTATTTTCAAATTTCATTGGCATGTAAAGACCATAATAATTGATTGGTGATTCAAAATTCACACTTTCGCACTTCCGTTCACTGTTAATTACATTTGCTTTAGTTTTTCTTTTTCTTTCTTTAAATATTGTTTTATAATTTATTTGTTCTAAAAAATCTAACTTCTAAAATTGTTAATTTTCAATGGACAAAATTTTATCAATATTGAATGTTAACAGTGATTTTTTCACTTTTTAATTGTTTCATGTTTTTACAATAGGTTTTTTTTATGTTTCATACTTCTAATGTGAATCGATTATTTGAATGTTATTCAACAATAAAATTGGTAAAAATTGATGTACGCAAAAAAAAAAGGATGATCAGTTTTTAAATGATAATTTGGTGTTATATATTGAAAAAAAAAATGTTTTAGAAAGTATTAGTAATGATATAATTGTAAAATTATATCCAATTGTAAAAACTTTAAATCTTTTTTTTACTTATACAACTCGACCGGATCTGAACTCTCAATAGTTTCATTTTTTATTTTTTTTCTATTTTATCGGCTTCATTTAAATAGTGACCTATCTAGTTTTACGTTTTTATACAACATATCGGTGGCTTCATTTAAATAGTGACCTATCTAGTTTTACGTTTTTTATACAACATATGGGTGGTAGATTACTTTCCTTTTTTTGTTAAACAGTGGTGGACGGCCTATTCAGTAAGATAACCCGATGGGAATAGATTGCAAGTTTCACTGATAAGGACATGTCACCGCCAACCGGATGAAATGTATAACATTCGATAAAAAATACAGCTTTCTTCACTTGATCACGGTTCACGTATTCGTAATTTGCCCCCATTTAGCAGAACTAACCCCACACTACCCACTCAAATTACACACGCAGGATCGATCGATACACTCCACAAAGCCAGATGCATGAGTCCAATATATATTATATATATCTTTGATCTTTGATTGGATTATTATTGGCTTCTTATATAAATTCCCCATTCTAAAGATCAGATTTGCAAGGATCAAATTCTTTGTGGAAGCAACTAATTAAGGTTACTGAGTTGGAGAAGTTTTAGGCATTAAAAAGAGAGAGGGTGAGAAGATGTTGGGGCGAATTCATCTTGTTATTTGCAAGGTCGTCATGCCCTCCACCCTCATCAACATCTGCAAACATATGCTCCATTGATGCAATCTGTAAGTCAAACATGCATTCATGCTCGGTTAGGCTAGCTATTTCATTCATTATGATCATAGTTTCACTTGAAAATTGAAATGATGTATAATTTATACAGGAAAACAATATTTTGACATACGAACACACTCCCAACACATTTTTTATGCAGCGAAACATGAAATTTTGGCAATCGTTCTTTCAAAAACTAGAATAAATGAAAACTATATAACTTGGAAATGAAAAACAAAGAAATATACAAACGAGAAAGATCTAATAGTTTGTGCTATATATAGTTAAATGATTTCAGATGATATTAGGCATCATGGTAAGTAAATCAATGATTGATTTTCCCCCTTTAATGGTAAAATATTCAACAAGGATATTTGTGGCCAGAAGCAATCATTAAGATTTGAGTAAATTGTAGCAAATTATATAATTTACCTATGGAAAATGTTGCAAGAGACTTACCTGCTTCACTGTTTCTTCCTTATCTTCGTTTAACTTCTTTTCCTGCTCAACAAACACAATTTATTAATATTCGGTTTTTATGATTCCCAACAGGATGTATATATGAATGGATAGTAGGGGATTATATATGATCTCAATGTATGTAACAAATAGGAGAAGGGATGTATGCGTATGATCTTAACCTTAACACCCTTGCGTTTAACCAGATGAATTAGCGTCATCATACAAACAATTAATAATTAGAACACCTGATATGATGGAGTAGGTAATTGGACCTTAATCGTGTGGTGTGGTTTACAATTTTTTAATGCATCTTCCCACGTGACTCTTAATTATGTGGCTAACACTCTACCAGATGTAATTAAACATGACCAGGTCTATATTAAAGAAAAAAAAGTAGAAGTTTACCTCTTCTTGGAGAGTTGTTATGTAGTTCATCATCAACTGTGTCTGCATGATCAACCACAATTACTATTAATTAATACACATAGTTTAAAAGTTGACGAAAAGACTTTCTTTGAAATGAGAACTTCACATTAAAAGTACATGAATCACATATTCAACCTTACAACTTTAAAATAATGGAACAAGTCAAAAAGTATATATAGCAACAACAGTCAAGGAAAGCGATGAATTAAAGTAGAAGCTAGAGATCGAGCAGATGAATCACCTTTATCGACCGTGTTTCCACAAGAGCAGCATGAAGTTCTTCTTCAAGTTGTGTCATGTCATTCACAGAGAGCTCCTCGGCATTATTCTCTTCAACAAGCCTGTGCAAAAAACTTGGCTCATTACTCATATACTAATAATGTCAATTTCCATTATTTAGTTAACCTTGTTTCACGTGTGTCGGTGTGTATGCATGGTATATCTATGTCCACTTACAGCCAAGACTAATTAATTAAACAGGCAGTGTGTTTGTTTTACCTGTCTACCGCCTGTAGAAGCTCTTTACATGTTCTGAATTTTGTGCACTCATGCACTGGAAGTTCCTGTACGTATAGTGCATCTCATTAAGTCACTAATTCAGTATATATATATATATATATATATATATATATATATATATATATATATATATATATATATATATTATATGTTGTTAATCACAAATGAATGCGTTGTAGCTTATTTAGAAGTCGTGGCCTTACTAAATCTAGGTCATCTCCTTTGATGGTCCCGCTTTCTGGTTCAAGGCAGCTTTTCTCATACCTGGCAAGAAGATGTGCCACACTAGAGCATGCATGCATAGTTAGCTAGGGAACATTTAAACGAGAGATAACAAACAGGCAGGCATGCATGTATTCTAGTTCTATGTTGAATTAAATTAAGCAAAAGGAATTCAAATACCCTTGGATATGATGATCATATAACTTTGATCAGAACGCAACCATTCCAGAATTTGCCAAACATATATAAAGCTTTTCGATCGTGGACCTAATGTAGTAAACCTTTCCATTTGGTCATGGATTAACTTTATTAATTAACTTTGTTGGGCCCATGATTAAAATTAAGCATGACATTAAACCAAATATAATACGAAACATGCTCCTTCATTCTAGATTTCTAGCAGCTAGCTAGCTAGATCGTTCCAGCCTACCACTTATCGTAGATGATGACATTAATTTGTACTAGGTGATTATGTTCATTGTTCAAGATTTCCACCTAGCTACAATTTCATTCTCCAATGAAATGACCAACGATCGACTTCCTTTACCCTTAAATTGCCCAAAAGACATCCCCTTTAATTAAGACCGCTTCGTATGCAACCCTTGTCACTCCATATAATATATAGCCTTATATATAGTGCACCATCATTCGTGATCACAATGATGCTAGCTAGCTAATATTACACATTTGTCCATGATTACATGTTTTTCAAACTTCACCAACCATGTGCTTGTCGTATGCTATTTTTCCTAGAAGATTTTACAAAAAATATCTTCCTAAATCTATCAATTCTGACAAGTCAAGTTAATATCATGGACCTAAACTATAATAACCCATCCTACGTTAGTAAGAACTGGCAGCGGCTAGCCTCTTATAAGCCTTAGATTGTGGGCTACCAATATGGGTATAATTAGTTGATCTAAACTAATCTATAATTGTAGGCTAGGGGAACGTGTTATCAAAGCAATAGCCACCAAAGTGTGACGAGTTAGAGACTCATGCATCTCCTCAACTATTGATCCTTGGAGCGGACCTCAAGTCTTGTTCAAGTAAAGAGTTTTTAATAATCCAATCTCACATGAATATAAATTAAGAATCATGAACCCATTACAATCTTAATTTGCACCATGGTTTGAAATTGGTCCTTAAGTTATTGGGTTATATAAACAATTCGGGTTTTGGGGCATCATATCAACCTTTGATTTCCATTAACATTTGTCCCAAGTCATGTGACTTTTTTGCTTATATTGAACCAAGAAAGAGATGTTACCAACAAACTTCATAGATCCTAATTACTACATTTTCTAAATTTCTTTATAATGGTGATGATGATAAAACAAAACACGATGCTTGGCCAATTTTTGGGTGTGTCTCGCCCAAAAACCCTAGGAAATTAAGACTAATACTAGACTTGATTAAAAAAAAAAACTTTTTTTTTGTCTCCCATTTCCTATTCCCTTTCCTTATTATTACAGTATAAATATTAAATTGGATAGAGGTTCGTGCATGAGTTGAAGTGATGGTTCATTTGAAATCGAAATTCAACTACAAATTAATATAGCATCCACAATAGAGCTTATATATACAAAAACTTAGAGCAATTACAATATAGCTTATTCAAAGACTCATTAATTATAAGCTTTTTCATTAAATAAATAAATAAAATAAAAATAAAAAACTTGTGTGAAGGTAGTAGGAGCTTTTATTTGGAAAGCATGACTTGCGAAGTCAGAAGTCTTACAAATGAGCTTAAGTTTTTTTTTTTTAATATTTTTCTTTTTCTTTATCTCTTAATTTCTATGAATTTATAATCACGCGGCACACTAATAAATTAAGCAAAAGGGATTCGCTAGACATCCATAATTAACACGAGCTTATTGGGGAGCTTTTTGACTCAAATGAGCTTGTCAATGCTAAACAAGCTATCACGAGGGCTTTTCATTTTACTTTTAAATTTACAAGCTTATCATATGGAGCTTTTTCATAATTCTAATAATGTTTAATTCAATTAGATAAACCTTTCAATTTGGTAGATAGGTAGAACCCATTAATAAGCTTTTGTTACTACAGTGGAGTGGAGGTACTTCTAAGTTTTTAGTTTTGTTGAGCTGGTGCTTAGTTGGCATTAAAAAAAAAAAGCTTATTAATTTGAAAAGCTTTCTAATGCTCTTGTACTGAGAATAGTTTAAGCTTTTATGGTTGCTTACTTGTGGTCTAGAAATCTTAAGTTTTTTGAGATCTAGGGACTAGGATTGTGTCCACTTCTATACTAAAGATTCTTGAAAGTACGTACAATCTTTACGATTTTTCTTTTTTCACGTTAATAGACAATTTTTTTTTTAAATGAACCAAAAGAGCTAGTAATACAAAAAGCAATTCAAGAGTTCGTGTCGATACTATATCATAACAGAAATGGAAATGAGAAGGAAGGAAGCAAGGTTAGAAAGAGGACATGACAATTGACAAAAACCCCAGGAAAAACCGAATCAACATAACTTGGCTAGCTAGAGATCTCGTTGGAGTGAGAGATGATATATATACAGATTGTAACTAAAGGTGATGATCCCTAAAGAACAGCATGTATAGAGAAATACGATCGATCGAGAGCGCATATATATATAGGAACAAAAATTCAAAATTATCAGGCCGAAGAATAAGATAGAAACAGTACTGAAAGTCACCTGTTACTACTAGCGCTGCCGCAGAATTCATAGAGTTTGCCGCGGGCGGAGAATACGATGACGGCGACATCCACATCGCAGAGCACGGAAAGATGTCGTGCTTTCTTTATTAATCCCGTTCTTCGCTTCGAAAACGCCACTAACCTGCTACTATTATCTTCGATCCGCTTTATTTCAAGCTTTCTCCGCCCCATTGATATTGATCGATTATCTCTCCGACCCGACGTCGAATCTTGTGGCTAGACCTAACTTTCTTTGTAAATAAAAATATATGTATGCCCTAGCAACGCCTTATCCCTATTTCTATCCCTCTATTATTTATGAAACCGATCGAATCGCATGTGTTTATATTATACCCAAAGAAAGAAACATGACCTGTAAATTGTCGACGAGGATATCGTACGGTTTCTAATTTTAATAATTATTTCCCATAATACTATTTTGTCGTTTAATGTCGGCAAGCCAAGGAAAAGAAAATCATTAACTGCTTGATATTTGATACACGCCTTTTTCGTAATCGACAGTATTTGACTATTTTCTGCGTTTTTCTGTTTTCTATATTCCAACAGTTAGGTTTTGGCTTTTGTGTCAAATATAATATACAAAATTTCAAAAAAAAAGGTCTTTATGATTTTAACTTTTTTTTTTTATTTCTAAAATAATCTTTATGAAATATTTTTGTACTAATGGTGTCTTTTTGGATGAAACTTCATAATTGAAGTCTATATCGATAGATAAATCCGTTAAATTAAAGAAATTTTATATAAAAATCATTCTTTGTGAAACATCACCTAAGGATTATTTGTAAAATTTCACTGGATGACCATTTATAAAATTTTAAAGAAATCTATTAAATATTGTAATAATTACCATAAACCAAATAAAAAGACAAAAACCTAAAACATATAAAATGTAGTATTTACATAAATGAAAAAATTAAAACTTATAAATTGTAATCATCTTGCAAATAAATTTAATTATATAAACAATTTTTTTGTCTAAACTTTATCTGAAATTTTAACATCTTGATGTTCAGGTACTTCTAAAATCAACATTGGTATATTTTTTATATTGCATTTCAGTCCCTAAGTAGAAGGAAGTGCCCATTGGAAGCCCTAGTGGCAAAGTTGTAATTTTGGAAGAAGTGGGAGTATGACATGCGTACGCTTAGCGTACTAGGGCACCCTAGTACGCTTAGCATACTATACTCGTTGGGTGTGGAAACCCTCTATATAATCATCCTTATGGCCTTATTTCCCTCACCTTTTCAACTCCCCTCTCCTTGTGACCTTTTTGGCAAACCCTAGCCCTTGAGTGTGTGTTTTGAGCTTAAGTGTGTGCTCTTGGTGTGTAGAAGAAAGAAGAAGGTTCTTTGAGGAGCATTGGTGTGGAAGCTAACTTGTAGATCTGAGATCCTTGCATCCTTATGAAGCTCTAGAAGGTATAAAGCTTTATCCTTTATTTGTATTTCCTTAAGATCTTTCCATGGGAAGTTTTATGTGCTTAAGCCCCTTTTTCTTAGCCTTGATGAGTTTGAGCTACTCTAAGACCAAAGGATCTACCCTTTCAGAAGATTTGAGGCGTTTTAAGTTGTAAAAATGCTATCTTGGCCCATTTAGTGGTTGCATGCACATTATAAAGGTCTTAAGTGGTTAAGACAAGATAGGGTTTTGGGTTTAAGGACTTATTAAATCATGCATAACCATAAAGTTGGAAACTTTATGGTTTAGGACACCTTTTTAGGCTTAGATCTGGATTGGGACGTTTGGACTTGATGTTGTAACATCCTAAAATTTTAGGCCAAAAATTTCATTTTTAATATAAGAAAACCTTTAATATATTTGTTCCAGACATTGAAAACATTTCAATTAAAACAAGTATCAGAGTCTAATCCCAAAGATCACATAATGCGGAATAACATGGGTGAATGTGTTGCGATCGTACCGAGCTCCTGTTTCTTGAAAACTTAAGATACCTGAAACCAAAACTGTAAACCGTAAGCACGAAGCTTAGTGAGTTCCCCAAATACCACATACCATACATATCAACTGGGCCATACATGTCATACATACTGTGAGCCATACATATCAAACATATCCATAATCAAGTAAGCTGATATGTGCCAAACATAGTCTTGCCATCATGCCACGGGTCGCAAGTGGTCTTTTTTGCCAAGCCTGGGTCCACCCCCTCGGTCTTACAGACAAGTGCCAAGAACCACCTCCTAGTCTTCCATGCAAGCATCATAAAGACAACTAGCATACATACTACTCTACTTAGCTAATCATCATACAGTGTGCTAGGAGCTACCTCCTGGTCTTTCATACATAATAGTGTATAGTGTGCCAGGAGCCACCTCCTGGTCTTTCATATATATTGCCTAGGGTAAAATGACCATTTTACTCCTAGTTTAACTTGGTCCATCTCTAAGGCCTAAAGCCATAATACAAAAAGTCCCAACACTAGGTAGGCTTTCCAAGCCCACTAGTGGCCCACTAATGGCCCAATTTGCTAAATTGGGCCCAATTATTCTGATGGGCCTTACCCTAAGCCCAAACATGTTCTTGGCCCAAAACATATGACTTCTGATGGCCCACTAAGGCCTAAAGACCCAAAGTTCACTGCTTAGCCCAACCTGAGGCCCAAAACACACCGAGCCCATAGCTGATGAGTACACGGGGCGTACTCTTTTGTATGCTAAGCGTACTAGCTGAAGGTGGTGTACGTTATGCGTACCTACATGTACGTTCATCGTACTCCTCTGTTAAGCTACTTTTCCCATCAAGTGCTTAATACTCCATTCTAGAAGCTATAATTACAGATCCAAGTCATCTTCAATGTCTTAATCCATAAAGTTGATTACTTGGTGGCTTGCAACCCACCAAATGAGCCCAAACTTGAAATATGATAACAAACTTCCATGAAAAGGGCTACATCTCATGCATGGTCACAAATGAGCCCTAAAGATTGAAACTCTACTGCATATGGGACTCATGTGACACTAAGGGTGGCAACCCTGAACCTAGAAAACGAGTTGAGTCATACAGGTCCATTCTTGGGACCTAAAAGGTCCAAAAACTCCATTAACATAGATCTAAGCATACTTGAGGAAAGTTTCATACTTTATACCTTAAAATGATATGAAATGGAACCACAATCTTGGATCTACTGCTTCCCCTTTGATCCACCACCTTGCTATACTCTTCACTTGCTTGAAAAATGGCTTCACAACACCAACATGCTCTCAAATGGCCTCCAAAGCTCCAAGAACACTCAAGGGAGGGTTAGGGTTTCGTGGTGGCTGTCTAAAGATGAGATGGAGGCTGACCCCTGAGGCACATTATTCCTTTTATAGTAACACAACCCTAAAATTAGGGTTTTAGAATCATTGAATGTATGTTGTGATGGGTTGAGCCATAAGAACTTTCTTATGTGCACATGCAAACCCTAATTGCTTGGATCTAGGTTTCTCTAATTGAACATGCATTGTATCCAAGACTTTCAATACTAGATGTAATGTAAACAATTGAATCTAATCATATGAATATGGATCTAGAACAATACCTTGGATTACTTGCTTGATACTTCTTCTTCTTGGAGCTTAGAGTCACAATTGTCACCCCTCTAATGGCTTACAAACACCAACTAGCAAGAGAATGATCTTGAGAGAGAGAGAGAGAGGAGGGTGAGAAATCGCCTCTAGGGTTCCTTGCCTTGCATGAGTGCCGATTTCCCTCACCCTAGGGATCTATTTATACTATGAGCTACTAGGGTTTCACCTTTAACCCTAATTGAATAACTTAGGCCCTAAGCAATCCAAGATCCTCCTAGATACTAGGCTTGGACGATTTTATGGTCCTCTAACCCTAAAATCCGTCCACCCTTATATCCATAAGGATACATAGCCCAAAACACAACTATCACACATTTGACAGTTTATGCCCCTTTATTCAATTAACCTCTTTAAGTCACCAAATTAATTGTCAATTAATATATGACTTATATTAATCAAATAACATTATTATTCCTTTAATATATTATTCTCATAATATATTAACAATAATATCTCTTCTCTCTTAACAAATCATCCTGTCAAGTTGCTATGATGAAGGCAACCCAAAAGGACCATGCACAACCGGGTCAAGTACTTACCAAATATAGTTATAGCCTTAGACACTAATCCAACAGTCTCCCACTTGGATAAGTCTAGTAACTATATATGCAAACACAATCCGATTAGCAATCGTAGCTCTCAAAGACATTGTCAAACTCTGATCTTATCAATATCATGTCCTTTAGATAAGGGATCATATAGTCCTCTGTTCAGATATTATGTGGACAATCTTATGGAACTTATTGTCTAGCAGTTGGTTTCTCGATTTCAGATTCATTTGACATAGAACTTAATTGAACACATCAATTCAGTCTTGAACGGGCCCGACACATAAGTCAAATCAAATCATCGAGAGGCCCTGATGTCGCTTTTACCCTCTTAGGATAAAAGTAACAAATAAACTTCGACTTATATGCATTTACTATTTACTAATCAACCATACACAACAATGCGTTTTATGACATCAATTTACTGAAGCGGTTTCGCATTATCAATGCACAACCAATTAATAAACAATAAACCATATATCTTGGTTTAAGACCATATGATATTATTGTCTTGCGATCACTTGTGTCTCATTCCATAAAGTGATTCCAGCAAGCGCGAGTTTTTTCCAATGCTCAAAAGTTGTTCATAAGAACTCATGAACGTTGCAGCAAACCTTTGCTGTCTAATACCTTTTAGACAATCTACACACCAATTCATGAAAATCTTCATTCATACCTACTTCCAACATATGAACGATTGTGGACCATTCGAATAATTCGATTATTCTTAATAACTCAATTATTCAGGAAATCAAAACATGCAAAGTGAAACAATAGTTAAACATTTAACATAAGACACTAGATTTACTTATAAATAATACTCCTTTATTTAATCATCAAATGTCAATTACATTTATCTATTACATGTTTCCAAAACTATCTAATCTAAACTAATATCGTCTTTCAGCCCAATGCTCCTAGCGTGCTGCAAATGCTTAACCCTGCTCAGTCCCTTCGTAAGCGGATCTACTAGGTTATCCTCCGACGATACCCTCTTTACTACGAGGTGTTCTTCTTCTACTCGATGTCTAATAAAGTGATATTTTCTGTCGATATGTCGAGATCTACCATGATCACTCGGTTCCTTGGTCAAGGCAACTGCTCCTTCATTATCACAGAAAATTTCCATAGGCTCCTTTTTGGTAGGCACAACTCCAAGATCACCAATGAAGTTCTTCAACCACATCGCCTCCTTTGACGCTTCGCTCGCCGCAATGTACTCTGATTCACACGTTGAATCAGCTACGGTTTCTTGTTTGAAACTTTTCCAAGTCACTGCTCCTCCATTAAGGGTAAAGACCCAGCCCGACTACGAACGGTAGTTTCCCCTGTCGGTCTGGAAGCTTGCGTCACTATACCTTCGCACCTTTAAGTCATCACTCCCTCCTAGGACTAAGAACCATTCCTTGGTCCTTCGAAGGTACTTAAGTATATTCTTGACCGTAATCCAATGAGCTTTGCCCGGGTTCCCTTGATATCTACTGGCCATGATCAAAGAAAAGGCCACATCAGGGCGAGTACAAGTCATAGCATACATGATTGAGCCAACTGCGGAAGCGTAGGGTGCTCGACTCATCTCAGCTATCTCGGCTTCTGTACTCGGACTTTGAGTCTTACTCAATTTGATATTACTTTGTATCGGTAGTTCTCCCTTCTTCGAGTTTTGCATACAAAAACGTTTTAGTACTTTATCCAAGTAAGTATTCTGACTAAGTCCTATTAGTCTCTTACTTCGTTCTCTCACTATCCTTATTCCCAAAATATAGGAAGCCTCTCCGAGGTCCTTCATAGCGAAGCACTTCCCGAGCCAGGACTTAACCTCCTGCAAAGTCGGGATGTCGTTTCTTATGAGCAGTATGTCATCGAGGAAGCTAACTATACTCCCACTGGCCTTGACATATACACATGATTCATCTTCACTACGTATAAATCCAAACTCTTTGACTTTATCATCGAAGCAAAGATTCCATCTCTGAGATGCTTGCTTAAGTCCATAAATGGACTTCTCAGGCTTGCACACTCTATTGGGATGCTTCGGATAGATGAAACCCTCTGGATGAGCCATGTAAACATCCTCAACCAACTTCCCATTACGGAAAGCAGTCTTGACATCCATCTGCCATATCTCATAATCATGAAATGCAGCAATGGCTAGCATCACCTAATAGATTTTATCTTAGCAACTGCTGAGAAGGTCTCATCGTAGTCAACTCCGGGAGTTTGAGTAAAGCCCTTCGCCACCAATTGTGCCTTATACGTGTGCACATTCCCATCCACGTCGGTCTTCTTTTTGAAGATCCATTTGCACCCAACCGTCTTACGTCCGGGCACATTTTCAACCAAATTCCAAACTTGGTTGTCATACATGGACTGAATCTCGTTGTCCATCGCCTCTTCCATTTTACAGACTTTGGGCCTGTCATAGCTTCCTTATAACTATTGTTTATCTATATTTATTAGTGTACCATTACTAATATACGTGTCCCCTTCGGTAGTAATATGAAAACCATAAAATTGGGGTTGAACTCTAACTCTTTCGGAACGTCTAAGAGGTAAGGACTCGTCAATCGGTTCAACCTGAGTTTCCTCCTCGGGTTGAGCGCCAGCGTTAGAGGTTCCTTCATCACTCGACTCTTGAATCACTTCAAGATCGATTTGCCTCCCACTGTCCCCTTGGCTTATGAGTTCTCGCTCTCGAAAAACCCCTCTCCTCGCAACGAAGACAACATTGTCACTCGGTCTATAGAAGAGATATCCAAAGGATCTTTGAGGGTAGCCGATGAAAATACATCGCTCACTACGAGGTTCGAGTTTGTCGTGAGTTTCTCGTCTTACGAAAACTTCACAGCCCCAAACATTGATGTGTGCTAACGAGGGATCTTTCCCTGTCCACATCTCGTGAGGTGTTTTGGCAACCTTCTTTGTAGGGACTCGGTTAAGGATATGGGCGGCAGTCTCTAAGGCATACCCCCAGAATGAGATAAGTAGTGAAGCACTACTTATCATGGAATGGACCATGTCTATCAGGGTTCGATTACACCTTTCTGCCACACCATTCAACTGCGGTGTCCTAGGTTGCGTTAATTACGAAACTATTCCGCATTCCTTGAGATAGTCGTGGAATTCAAGACTTAGGTACTCTCCTCCTCGATCGGATCGAAGCATCTTGATTTTCCTGCCCAATTGATTCTCCACTTCATGTTTGAACTCTTTGAACTTTTCAAACGTTTCTGACTTGTGCTTGATTAAGTAAATATACCCATATCTACTATAATCATCGGTGAAAGTCACGTAGAAGCGGTTCCCATCCTATGTGGTGGATCTAAAGGGCCCTCACACGTCGGTGTGTATGAGATCCTATAAACCCTCACCCCTCTCATAAGTGCCAGTGAAGGGTGACTTGGTCATCTTTCCAAGTAGACAAGATTCGCATGTGTCATCTTCCCTAAGGTCGAATGACTCCAACACTCCATCCTTTTGGAGTTTGGCTATGCGCTTCTTGTTAACGTGTCCAAGACGACAATGCCACAAGGATGCTTTATCCATACTATTGGAAGAATCCATACACAACACATCATTTCCTAGGTTATCTACAACCATAACAGTTTCATAAATTCCATTACAAGGCATTGCTTCAAAATATAAAACACCATTTAGATAAGCATAAATCGAACCATTCTCATTATTAAACAAATATCTAAATCCTTATCTAAATAAACCATGAAAAGAAATGATGTTTCTTTCCATATCTAACGAGTAGCAACAATTATTTAATCTAAATTCAATCCATTACTAAGCACTAAAGAATACACTCCAATCTTGGTAACAGGCGACGATCTTCTGTTCCCTATGATTAGATTTATTCTTCCAAGCTCCACATCCCTATTTCTTCCTAGTCCCTGCAAATCAGAACAAATGTGGTAACCACACCCTGTATCAAGAACCCAAGAAATAGCACGAGATGAATCATTAGATTTAATTGTGTATATACCTGCAAAAGATGGCTTGATCTTTCCATCCTTGATGGCTTGCAGATATTCCGGGTAGCTTCTCTTCCAATGCCCTATTTTGTGGCAATGATGGCACTCTGCCTCCTTTGGGTTAGGGTTGGGCTTAGCAGGATCAACCTTGGTCCCACTAGAAGATGAACCATCTTGGGACTTTCCTTGCAGTGGTTCTTCGAAGAAGCCTTCCTCTTCTTGTCCCTTCCCTGCCTAATAGCCAAAACAGGAGCAGCAGATGGATTGGGAGTTGGTGCAACAGACTTGTCCTTTAGGTTGCTCTCAGCAGTCCTTAGGAGCCCTTGGAGTTTGCTTAGGGTGACCTCTTCCTTGTTCATGTGGTAGGCCATCCTAAATTGGTTGTAGCATGAGGGCAAGGAGTGAAGAACAATGTCGATAGCCAAATCTTCCCCAAAGTTGACATTCAACTTACGAAAGACGATCGACATACCTTTGCATCTTTTGCAAGTGCACGGTTAGAGATTCTCCACTTCCCATTTTAGCAGTGATCATATTCGTTATGATCTCATAGCGCTCTTGCCTCGCGCTTTGGTGATATCTCTCCATCAAGTCTAGATGCATCTCATAAGGATACATGTCCTCATAGGACTTTTGGAATTCGGAGTTGATTGTGGCTATCATGATGCAATGGACTTTCCTTGCATCACGTTTATGTGTCTCAAAGACAGCCATTTCTTCGAGAGTAGCAGTTTATGGATTGATCTTCTAGATCTCGAGCTTCTCATCGAGAACATACTCCTTGTCCTCGTAACGCGCGATCGTGCGAATGTATCTTATCCATTCTCTAAAGTTCGATCCATCGAAAGTCACTTTTTGACAAAGGCTCGTTAGCGTGAATGAGCTAGCAGCAGTGTTGTTTGCGTTAGACATATACAAATAGAAAGGAACAAATTTGATTAGAATTAAGTCCCTAATTAACACCCAAAATGAAAATTTAGGGCTAGGACCCAACAACATTATTTACACATTAGAAAAGGGATACTGTGATCCAACATGCAAATAATTTGGAGGTAAGTGAATGACGATTCACTAATTCTTCACCATGAAAAACATAAGCTTTAAGTTTTAAATGTATTGAGAATTCCTAGATTCTTTGAGATTCATTGAACCTTTCAATGGCATGTTTAAATCTCGATATGCCCCTCTAGTTTGTGACTGGGATACCGAGGATCACAAAGCGGGTGTGAATAACCATGCAAATCTACATGGTGCCTTCATTGTTACAATCACCTATTCGATGTGCCGGTAAACCACACACGCTCCACCGAACTATGACAAACAATGAATCACCCTTTTCCACCTTTGCTTAAAACCAATTAGTGTGTCGATTAACCACACACGCTCCACTAATATCTAAACAAGGGTGCAAAGTGTAATTTCATGGGATTGCATCAATTCACTTTTTCTAAAGTAACTAAGATTGGGAATTTTATAAAACAGTTTAGTTACTTTAAATAGATTCATTATACTTAGTAATGAGAAGAGGTTTGCCCTATCCTACCCGTTCGGCTAACGACCCTCCACCAGTCAAGCAAGCGGTGGGTGTGAGTGTATACCCATTAAGCGCCATTTTATAGGCAGCAACCTTATACCCACCTTATAGACCGACTTCGTGAATGAGGCCTACTAACGGTGAGACTAGCATTTTTAATCACACACACACACACACACACACACATATATATATATATATATATATATATATATATATATTAAGCTTGTAATAATATATTAGTATAGTGTTGAATTTTAAACTTGTAAAATTCTAGGGTTTGAAATTTAAATTATTCAAATTAAACTTTTAATCACAAAACTTAAATTTCAAAACTTGAGGACAAGTTTTAAACTTTTCAAAACATAAGGATCAAATAGAAAATAATATAAATCAACTAATTAGATTATCTCAATTTGATCTTATTCAATATTACTTGCAAGACAATCCACCAATTCAATTCAAATAATCAATTATTATCATATAAGGAAATTATTATTCAACTAATTGGTAATTATCTTTTGTTTGGTCAAGAATATACTCATATATTTGATTAAAATCGGATTTTAATGACCCAAAACAGTTAAGGCAAGTATCCTCAAGTAAAACAGCAAGAAATCCCGAAACTACCTCCTTCTGACGCTCGAACTCGCCGAGTTCCCACTATGGACTCGCCGAGTTGGAGCTACTTGCCGAGTCCACAGTGGAACTCGCCGAGCTCATCAGGCAGAATCACAAAAATTGAATTTTTCAAGCAACAAGCAATCAACCAATGCATCAATTCAATAGAAATCAATCAAAGCTCTGATACCACTGATGGGTTTGAGCCATAAGAACTTTCCTATGTGCACATGCAAACTCTAATTGCTTGGATCTAGGTTTCTCTAATTGAACATGCATTGTATCCAAGACTTTCAATACTAGATGTAATGTAAACAATTGAATCTACTCATATGAATATGGATCTAGAACAATACCTTGGATTACTTGCTTGATACTTCTTCTTCTTGGAGCTTAGAGTCACAATTGTCACTCCTCTAATGGCTTACAAACACCAACTAGCAAGAGAATGATCTTGAGAGAGAGAGAGAGGAGGGTGAGAAATCGGCTCTAGCGTTCCTTGCCTTGCATGAGTGTCGATTTTCCTCACCCTAGGGATCTATTTATACTATGAGCTACTAGGGTTTCACCTTTAACCCTAATTGAATAACTTAGTCCCTAAGCAATCCAAGATCCTCCTAGATACTAGGCTTGGACGATTTTATGGTCCTTTAACCCTAAAATCCGTCCACCCTTATATCCATAAGGATACATAGCCCAAAACACAACTATCACACATTTGACAGTTTATGCCCCTTTATTCAATTAACCTCTTTAAGTCACCAAATTAATTCTCAATTAATATATGACTTATATTAATCAAATAACATTATTATTCCTTTAATATATTATTCTCATAATATATTAACAATAATATCTCTTCTCTCTTAACAAATCATCCTGCCAAGTTGCTATGATGAAGGCAACCCAAAAGGACCATGCACAACCGAGTCAAGTACTTACCAAATATATTTATAACCTTACACACTAATCTAACATGTCGGGCGTACGCCTCTCCGCACCTGCAACCATATAACCTTATACGTTGGGCGTAACCCATCTTACGCTGGGCGTACCTAGCTAAAGACATGCATGCATTCCTTACTCCATTAAGGGCTAAAATTGACAATAACTTCAAAGTGTCATAACTCCTTCACTATAAGTCCCATTTCCGAATAACTTTATATCCATGAAAAGATGGCGAGAAGCTCTATGCTCCTAGCCACACCTCAAGCCTAAAACCTCCCGGATAAAACCTGAGACCCATAAAAGACCAAATCGTCCCTACCCTTTGGCTTCGGGGACGACAACCGAGTACTTTCAAAACGGGGTGTTACAGATGTATTAAGAGCTTAATGGAGGTTTGCATTGCCATAACGTACATTGGCGTACCAAGACGTACGTTGGGCGTAAGTGGTCAGATGCCCGCTTTTTGGTCAAGGCGGAGTACACAGGGCGTAAAGGCTGAGTACACGAGGCGTAGAGGCTGAGTATGCTGGGGGTACTCAGTTGGGTTAACTTTTTGTTGACCGTTGACTTTTGAACTAGGTTTACCATATGGGTAAATTGGGTATTTGTTTTAAAGCCTAAGGATGGGTCTTTCCATGTGTATAGGTGATCTATAGAGTGGACTCATGAAGCAATATTCTTTTTTGCTATCTGTTCGGATTTGCGATGTGATTTTTCCTCATTACACTTACGGGTCGAAGGCACCAAGTTCGGCCCTTTGGATTGTTAACCTGGTTTATCACATGAATGCGTATTATGGTGATATGTTAGATCTGTATCCTGGTAGATAGGATGTTAGCATGCGGTAGTGATCTGTAAATCTGCTTGTTTGTCTGATATCTGGTTATATGTTTATTAGTTATGTGTATGTCGACATGTTGTGGTTGGTTGGGTTAAGGTGGTCTTGCTTTATGCTGAAGGCCAAGACACCCATGGTAGACCGGATCGACAATTAGCCCTGTGATGCTGAAGGTCCTATGAGCAGTCCAGATAGGCTGAAGGCATGCGAGGCGGTCCAGTCATGTTGAAGGCTCTATATGCATGTTGTTTGTTATTGTTATATGTATTTATGTGTTAGTAATTGTTAGGTGCAATTTGTGCACCTTTTTGCACATCCTTTAGTCCCTTTTCATACATCTATTTAGCATAATTGTTCTTGTTTTGCCTTGCATTTCATCATATTCATGTTAGTCTCTAGAACAACCTTATTTGCACACTTTTATGTCCTTTTCAGGTAAACCAGAGGTTGGAGCGTGCTTTGGGAAGTGTCAGGAAGCATTGGTGAAGATTTCGGGATGATCGGGCGAAGAACAAAAAAGTTGGAAAAATCAAGTTTGGATTTGGAGTCAGAAGGGTACACGGGCCGTGTTGACCAAAAAGAGGAGTTGTTGACCATGCTGAACTCGGGCCATGCCAGATTTACACTTTGTCCAACACGGGCCGTGTTCGACCCAAAAACCAACTTTTGGCAGTTTTTCCTATCTTTCATATTACGAGTTAAGGGCCATTTTTACTCACACACAACATAGCAGAACACCATTGGAGAGGAGAATTCGAAGGTTTTTGCAAGGATTTGATCATTTATCATTTGGAAACATTATTTCTCTTATTTGTAAGTTGTAATTGCACATTATTTCCTTCTTTTATTCTTGTGATCTTGTTCTAGCCATGTGTGGCTAGAACCCTAGTTTCTCCAATTTCATGTTTTGACTTCTTGGTAGTGACTTCAATCATTTGACATGATGTTTGTTCTTAACTTCTATCTAATGAATTTGATTTTGCTTCAATCGAATGTTTGATTCTAATTGTGATTCTTATTGGCCATTTGAATTAGGGTTAGGTCATTCAAGTTATCTCTTTTACAAAATCCGTAATTGTTTTGTGAAATTGAACAAGTAACAAGCATTAAATTGATCTCTATTGAATGGATTTAGTGTAAATCTTATTCATACACTTTTACACTCCCGAGCTTATGAGGAGTATTGGGTGTTGTTGGGAACATTCACATAAAGCTTCATGCAATCTTATAATCTAATTCTAAGAGCTTGTTTAGATTAGGTTAATAAGGTTAGGGTTAATCAAAGAGCTTATTTTGGTTAATTAATGTGGTGAATGGGAAGTGTTAGAGCTTATTAGCACTTTCAAGTACCAACTTAGATAGAATTGAACGAATATTGTGTCATCTTTGAGTCACATTGCTAAGTTGTCATACATGAAGTAGGAGTCCTTACAAAATCTGAATCTAATTCACTCATTTAGCTGATTGCGTGTGTTTTTAATTTGTTTGTTTAGTCATTGCACTCTAACCCCCCCCCCTCCCTTTTACTGTTGGTGACCATAGTACCTTGTGCAAAGAGGTATAGACTAATTATCTCGTGTCTTTGTGGATCGACCCTGCTTGCCTTGTACTACCTTTTAGTGCAATATAGTGGGATTCTTTTGGAGTATATCTTACCCCTTTATTTGTTGGGTTTGACACGCCTAACAGAAATTTAGGGAAAACCCACTAAGTGGTGGCTTACAGTTTGGAGTTATGTTTCAGGTACTTCAGAGGATCACGAGAAGGCGAAGACGTGACCGTACACATCCTCATTTTTGGACTTATGAATTTTAGGAAAACTCTGATATGGAACATGTTTTGAAAACTATGTTGTAAACGATTTATGTTGGTTTTAAAAGTTTAAAATTTTCATGGATTTTATGGATGTTACAGAAATATTAAAACTACAACACATCATTTAATATTTTTGTTTTCTATTTTTTTTTCTAAAAAATTTTGAAGTATAAAAACATCATTTTACTACTTTTTAATTTTTAAGTGATGTAAGTTTTAAAATTTATCTTTATTTTTATTGTACAAATATACTTATTTTTAAGAAAAAAATATGATGTCTTATTATTAAAAAAAATATGTTATTATAAAAATAATAGTATGCTACTATTTTATTTTAAAAATATAAGTATGTGATTTTGAGTTAAAGGTAAAAATATATTTCGGTTTTGGTTTCATAATATAAGTACGTGTAAAATTTACATTGGTTTGATGTAAACTTTTGATATTTAATTTTAAAAGATTATTTAGTTTAATCAAATTTTAAATATATTTCTAATAAAGGCATAAAGTTTTCAAAGCAAAATTAAAAAATGCATGTTATCTAATAATTAACTATGTTGCTACACAAGCTAAAATAAACAACCATATGAATAATATGATATTAATTTCATTCAGCTTATGTTTATTTAAAGGAAAATAACAATATTTCAGATGTTTAAAAGGTTTGTGTTTCAGAAATAAAAATGCATCATATTTTCTATAAAAATAAATATATTTTTTATAAGTTGTTGTAACACTAATTACTTATAAACTAATATATTAAATAACAATATTTCAGATGTTTAAAAGGTTTGTGTTTCAGAAATAAAAATGCATCATATTTTCTATAAAAATAAATATATTTTTTATAAGTTGTTGTAACACTAATTACTTATAAACTAATATAGTTATTGGTTGAATAAATGGTTAAGTCTTGTATTTTGCTAAAGTATACAAAAGAAGGATGTAAAATATATGTTTGTGTGTAGTTTTAAAGGATGGATCATGTATACTCTTTGGTATATGGGATTGTAAATAAAAATATATAATTATTTTTAGAAGAAGTAATCTAAAAGAAAGTTGTAGTTGACTCGAATACGAACTCGTGGATATGAAGATCATGAAGATTCGAGTTTGGATAAAGAAGTTATGGTCGTCCAAATCTGAGATAAAAATGTTGCAAAAATCGCGATGCGACAAAAGGAAATAGCAACGCGAACGTGTGTCCGAATTTAAAGAAAAAAATTGAGTTTTAAGAGAAAATATCTATCTTTTTGCCCCATATTTCATACTGGTGTTCTAGAGGGCAATGAGGAGAGTTCTTGGCAATTTGTGAAGGTCTTGAACTCAAATTGGAGCTAGTTACAAGGAGAAGCTAGGAATCAGTCCATTTTCACTTAAATAAAAGGTATAACCTCATAACCTTTTGATGATTCTTGATATATGTGTAACATTCCAAAAATCAAAGTAAAAATTTCATTTTTTTGAAAACCAAATCACAAACCATAAAATGTTTACAAAACTTAGTTTCCAAAAGTTAAGATCGCAAATCAGAGTATCCCAAAATCAAATATCATAAAAACTGAAGGATGTGCATGATCAAGCCTTCGTCTTGCCCCGGTCATCTAAAGTACCTGAAACATAAAAACTTAAACTATAAGCCAAAGCTTAGTGAGTTTCCCCCAAAGTACCTGAAACATCCCAAAAATACAGTCTAAAATTTTCATTCTTAAATTATAAATAAAACCATAATAATCCAAATCATCTCATAAAACATAAGTAGTGTATCTCAAAACATCATAACATCTGTCAATAACATCATAGTATAAAAATCCTAGGCTGAACATATGGTGTGTTCACTGCAATCATCCTGAGCCCTTCCCCTTGCTAGCGGAAGTACCTGAAACCAAAACAGAAAACTGTAAGCAGGAAGCTTAGTGAGCCTCTCCAAACTACCACATACCATACACATAATCACATAATAACATACATTGGGCCTTGCCAGCTACATCGGTCCCATCCAGGCATCGAACCGAAGTCCGGTATACATATAACATATCAACAAAGCATATAACATAAACACATAATATAAGCATATAAACATTCATTGGGCTTGCCCTGGCATTGGACCGAAGCCCTTAACATATAAACATAACATATAAGCTAAACATTCCTTGGGCTTGCCTCGACATCAAACTGAAGCCCGGAACATGTAAACAAACACATGCGAGAATCACGAAGACATCAAGCATACAAACATTTCTCGGGCTTCTCCTGGCATCAGACCGAAGTCTGGAAAAATATAAACATAACATATAACCTACATCGGGCTAACCCCGACATCGTACCTAAGTCCGACATATGCTATCATACATTAACGGGCCGACATTGGTGCCTTCGACCCGTTCCCACTGGAGGAAAACTCACCTCACAAAGCTGGCTGCTGAACTTCTCGGTAAGGAATCTATATTGGCTGCTCCCGCGACTCCCCGACTATCATTAACAATAACACTTAGTCAAAATCCAATAATCCTTCCTCGGGTAAAATGACCATTTTACCCCCGTGATCTAGTTTGGACCATAGCCTAGGACCAATTCCATCTAATCTTTCCAAGCCCGCTAATGGCCCATTAAAGGTCTACTAATGGCCAAATTTTCTAAATTGGGCCCAACTTCTCAATGGGCCTTCACGTCCTTGGTCCATTATCTGACTTATGATGGCCCATTAAGGCCCAATAGATACTAAGTCCAAAGATTTGGCCTAATCCAAGGCCCAAAAGATGTGAAGCCAATATCCTGAGAGTTCGTTGAGCGTACTCCTCTGTACGCTACGCGTACAACTTGCATGGCTTGTACGATGCGTGTAGTGGCGTGTACGCCCAACGTACTACCTTGTTAAGCCATCAACTTCAAAAATGATTATTCCATTAAGACCTTAAGCCCATATTACAAATCTGAGTCCCTTAGCATGTATTAACTCATAAAGTTGACTAGTTGGTGGCTTGCAACCCACCAAATAAACCCAAACTTGGAATATAGCAACTAACTTCCATGGAAATGGCTAGATCTCATGCATGGTCACAAATGGGCCTTAAAGATCGAAACTTTACTGTTTATGGGACTCATATATCACTAAGGGTGACAACCCTAGACCTAAAAACGAGTTTGAGTCATAAAGATCCATTCTTGGGACTAAAAAGATCCTAAACATCACTACACTAGATCCAAGCATACATAAGGAAATTTGAAAGTTTTATAGCTCCAATGAGTACCAAATAGTGAGGTAATCTCAGATCCTTGAGCTCAAGATACTCAAGTTTTTCTTATCCAACTTCTATTTTCTTCTTCGAAGCTCTAAATAACAAAAGGAAGCTTCACAAGGCCAAAAACACACAAGGATGAAGTATGAAAGGGTTTCTAGGGTTTTCTGAGGTTGAGAGGCTGGTAAGGAGGCTAGGGTTTGAGTCATAATGTTGTATTTATATGGCTTAAACCCTAAAAATTAGGGTTTGGAACCTGCTCATGTATGTTGCACGTACTCCTTGGTACGTTGCGTATACGTGCATGCGTCCCCCGCATATAATGATCCTCTAAGCCCAACATACGTCTTCTGGGTAGCCCAACTATTTGGCCCACTCACATAATCCATCTATTAAACACTTAACCTATGATAACGTCTATTTTATGCATATAATTATGATGTTCTCCTATTATTTTATTAAATGTTTTTGTATTATTTAGAACTAAAATATACTTAATATGCTTTGAAATATTCAATTACAATTAATATGGGAGTTGGAATGCAAAAGGAAGAGAATAGAGATGAAAATATGCAAAAAAAATATTGTTGGCAGATTGACCTCTCTTTAGTGTTTCGGGTATATCTGAGGACTCATAAGTCGAACTGAAAAGATTCAAAATCTTCTGAACACCAGACATAATTTCCTACGACTTATGTGAAAGGTCCTTTGTGCTAATTCGGCTTTTATCATATCCAAAATTTGCCTTGAAGATGAAGCATAAAAGTTGGACGGAAACTCCCTCCAAGTTACTTATTCCCCAAGCACCACTAACGTTATTTTTATTTACTTAATCCCTAAGCCACCATTAGTTTCCTTATTCCAATCTAACTCTAATATTTCATATTAAGTCCATCTCCGATCAACTATAAATACCCCATATTATTCCACTATTTTCATCATCTATGATAATCCACTTTGACTTGTACAACAAGAAAACTTCATAGCTGCCGTTTTGAGGGTCTAGAAGGCGGTCGGAAGGCCGTTAAGCTGATATGGAGCGAAGATCTGAAGGATTTAAGAGCAGATTCATGTTGGTAATCATGTAGTTTGTTAACTTGAACATGTTTAGCATTCCATTATGATTTTATATGCAATTACTTTCTAATTTGGGTGTTAAAACCCTTTGCTTTGTGTTTATTATTAGCTGAAACCTTGATTTATGGATTAATTGCTATTTGGATTGCTTTATTTGTGTTTAATTTATCTTGTTGAGCTTGTTAAAAGATCCTTATGTGTTAATGATAATTATTTTCTGTTACTAATCAAGTTTATTAAGTTGTATGAACATCTTCTTAATTGCTTGAATCATACAGTTTTGTGAAAACAAGATTGTATGCCTAGTATTAGTGAACATGAACCTAGGGTTAACTAGAAAATAACTAAGTTAATGTGTGAGCATATGTGATGACCAATCACACATGAGTTAATTAAATTAACAAATTTGATTAACTATTATTACAAGTCTTGCTTGATACGAACTGAACACTAGGAAACCTGTTAGTTTAATCAACTGATCATTGTTTGAATTGACTTGTTTGCTAAAGGATTAGTAATAATGAACATGAACCTAATCATTTTAGAAATCGGTGAACATGAATAAATAAATCTTTTTGTGCAATTGTCTATGATTTTAAGATGTAATTTGTCTAAACCAAAGTACCTAAAGAGATTTGTCTTCGGTCAGCTTATCGAGATTTGCTATTTATTTGTTTGTTCGAGATTTAATTTCATAAAACCTTTCTTCACTGCTTTTATGCATTTTGTATAACCTATAATCAAACATTTTAAATTAATTCACTATCGTTCCCCTTGTGTTCGACAGCCTTGCTTATCAAAGCCATACTATACTCGATCGGGTTCACTATCTGTAAGGTGTGGTTTAGTTGCGATAAACTAGGAATTATAAATAAAAAACTAGTGCATTAAATATTCACATCAAATTTTTTTGGCACCATTCTCGGGGAACGATTTTCAATTAATTTAGTTTATTTGATTATTCATTATTAGTTTTTAATTGTTTTTGTTTTTGTTATTTTTATTTTCGTTGATATCATGTCACTTGTCGGGAAGGTTTTTGTTGTTATGTGCAGGAATTCGTGATCATACGCATTGCTTGGTTTTACTTTTTGCATGGGTTTTGAGTTTGCAAGCGATTAGGGAATTCTTGACTTGATTAGTCTACTACTTTGGTGATTTGTCCAACTCAATCCACGAGGGGTAGTATAGCAAGGCGTACTGTGGTTGTTAAGTGGAAGACCGAACTCTTGCTACTATTGACTAGTTGGGCCAACTCTTGTTCTACTCATTAGTTAATGGTGCAAAGAAAACAAAGGAAATAGTCTGACAGGTCCCGAAAGTTTTTGCTTTCACAAACCACCTCTTGCATGCAAGGGATTTAATCAACAATTGTAGTTTGCACTACTAGAAAATCAGCCTTTTACGACGCTCATTGCGCGTCATAAAAGGCTCAGACGACGCGCAAATGCGCGTCAAGGAAGGCCTTGTCATAAAGAGAGACGAAGCGCATTTACGACGCTCATTTACGATGCGCAATTACGACACGCAATGTGTATCAAGGAAGGCCCTGTCATAAAGGAAAACGACACGCATTCGCGTGTCGTAACCTTACGACGCGCATGTTAATGACACACAATGCGTATCAAGAAAGCCCCTGTCAAGAAAGGCCATGTCATAAATGAATATGACACACATTTTTGCGTGTCATAATTTTAAATGTTTTTTAAATTATATATTTTTGATAGATTTACTAATTTTCAAATTAAATAACACATTAAAAGTCTCATAATAAAAATAAAATACCATAAACAATAAAGATAATTCATTGCACTAGTATGTCAAATACAAATAATCATTCTAATAGTAAGTAAATGTAACACATTGCTAATATTGCATAATATTTATTATAGAAAACAAAACATGTACAACATTAAAAGAAACCCATGACTAAATTCTCCTTTGACAATTTCCTTTCTAAAAGAATAACCTGAATGCAGGAACTTTGAGAGGCTGTAGGGCATGGAAGGAGGTTGCTAGAGCTGTCAGAACCTGCACATGGCAAATAGGTAACTTAACATGCAATACAATACAACATTAAAATGATTCTTTGGATCATTTTATAAATAAGATTTATTCATTACTTTGCCTCTGTTAAATTTTATTAGAGTCATTAAACAAATTATATTATGTACAAATATAAACATAAATAACACCAAATATAATCAGGACATATAATCATGCTTCTATACCTATACCTATACCAATATATAACTTTCAACAACCATTAAAAGTTTATTGATCAAGGAAAGCAAAAAAAGAATAATGCACTAGAATTAATAGATAACAAAAGGCAACTTTTGTAACTACCTGTTGGTCAAAGATTTCAGCTCTGGCAAGTCAACAGGTATCAGGTGTGCATCTGAGGAAAATGAAGAAATTTTATTAGTCATCAAACAAAAGTTTAATACCTGATGTCTTTTTAAGCAGGAGTGTGGATGTGTTTTTCAAAATGATTACCTAAAAAATGTTGTAATATTACGATTCTAGATTAAACCTTTTTTAAACCCATTACTTTTGGATATAAAGATATCTTATATTATTAAAAAGGACCATCATACTCAGTTTTCTCTTCAATCAAAAGCGTAGGACAAAGCACAAATCTTTGCTAGTACTTTTTATTAAAGCTTATACACCCATTTTATCGTTTTTTGTAAGTAGTTTTACTTAGGGCATGACCTTATATTTTATAGGAAATTCGGTAGAACTTGTCATTGTATTTAATTAGATAAAAAATGCACCTTATAATTCAAAGAAGCAAACTTTCAAAGAGGTTATTCTGCTCATTAAGTATTTTCCCACACTTGGCTTGGCTTCTAATCACAGAGCCCTATGGACACTGGTATATGTTCCTTGCCTAATCCACATCAAAACAATTAGAATTAGATAAGGCTATAGGGGTACAAGTTCATGAATCTTACGATGACGTAAACGAGGTCATTTGGATCAAACAACACATGGTGAGGTGGAGGACTAAGGGTAATTTCGTCTTTTTAGTTATTAACAGA
The DNA here is from genome assembly GCF_051521515.1 of Lactuca serriola. NCBI lineage: Eukaryota > Viridiplantae > Streptophyta > Magnoliopsida > Asterales > Asteraceae > Lactuca > Lactuca serriola. The sequence continues at coordinate 3,151,616 of NC_136411.1, forward strand.
AGGAATGGAAGCATACCAGCTAAGCCAGTATATGTACGAGTGTTTTGAGGAGTTTGAAGTTGTAATTGTGTTTTCACGAGCCATATAGGATTCTTAAAAAGATATACCTGAATAAGTATCTATTGACATCATGTTACATGATACCCTATTAGTTAAACAAATCATGGTGAAATTGACATCATGTTACATGATACCCTATTAGTTAAACAAACCGCTTATACCAAAAGTTAAATATCCAATGGGAGATTTACCTATAGTTTCTGAATTGTTGATGTCAAAGTGTATAATATAATAGAGCAGTTGCACCAAATTCACAGTAGGTAAGTGATATATTGTCAATCTCTTGATCACATCTAATTAGGCTTACCGGATGACCAATTACTCGAGTCCAACATCTTAAAAATGATGTAACCTACTTGTCATCTGTCCACATTCACAACCTCATAATCAAACATGAATATTCTTTTTTATTTTTTATTTTTTTTTATTACTTAACGGAATTACGGATCTTACATTCCATAAACAATCTTCGAGATGAGTAAGCACCAATTCAACATCTTTGGTCTTGTTAGCAGTAATCATAGCCAAATTCTCTTCCCAATCATCAATCATAACATTAGCACCAAATTAAGCCTACACAAAACAAAAAAGTCAGCAGCTAGGATACTTTTTTTGTCTTTTTTCTTTTTGAATTTCGTAAATAATTGATATAATCATATTAAATTTTACAAAAAAGTACAAAGTTGACTTGCCTGAAATGTTGATGATACCCTAGTAAAAGAAGCAAGTTTTTTTGCCCACCAGGCTTACCGCTATTAAGTCATTATGTCCAGACCTTTATTCATCAAGATTGTACCTGACCATAAATCTGCCCGTCTTGAGATTCCCGAGATTACCCCTTTTGCATCATCAAGTTGTGTGATCTTTCTCCTTAGTAGATTGTAAACAAAAACCACATGTTGGACTAATTCATGATTGTTATCAGCTTGCAGAATTGTAACGATTTGAAGATGGACCAGAACCCCCTTGTGATGGGAAAATTGGAACAAGACATCTTAATGGATTAATGAAGAAAACCATGTTTTTCTCAATGGGACTAGAAGGAACTGAATCTGTACCTAAACTGTCTTCCAATAATCTCAATCACACAAGCACCCTTTTTTCAAATTTTGAAATCTCCCAAACATGCAATGATACATTCAGGTTTAGAGGTGCTTTGTTAATAACTTAATATAATAAGGCAAATAAGTAATTATGGATATGTTTGTTACACAATAAGAATTACCTCGAAAGCAAAAATATACTTCCCAATATCAAAACCTGCTGGAAAAGCATCTAGGGTGTGGACCTCTTCTTTAGTGTCAAATTTGAGTTCCTGAAAATAGACAAGTAAAGATTATAAAATATTTAAAAACCATGCATAAAACAATACATAATTGCACCAGAAATGTAAGAAAATATTTTCATGGTGTACCTGGTTAACTATTGATGCGTCTTTGATCCATAGGTGAAAACTTGCATGAGTTTTACCAATAAATGAGGTGTGGTAGATGTAGATCCCAGTACAGTGATCACTTTGACCTGTAAGTAAAAGCTATAGGATAAGTGACAAGCAAGAACCTAAATTCTAAATAGAAATCATTTATAAAATTCTATATTAGTGATTGAAATGTAGGAAAAAGAATCTACGGTCTATAATTTGACAATTTTGAAACATGAAATGTAATGAAATAGGTCACCAAATGAATCAACACACCTTAAGTTTGTCTTGGTTGGTAAATGAAAGGACACTAGCTGGAAGTGATAAAATGAGAGGAACTAATTCCCTAAACGAAAAATAAAAAACAAAAATGTCAATAGATTCAAGAATAAATGTGTTAAGACTTAAGATAGAATGTTATTCACTTTCCTGTTTTGATCTAAGCAGTCTAAAGCATCAATTTGGTGATATAAATCCTTGCTATTGCCAGGGATTCCAATCCCAAGAAAAAATCTTGCCAAACCCAATATCTTGTCCCATAGTATCTGCAAATATCAAATAAAAAGAATTATAAAATTTAAAATTATGAGCATAGGAAATACAAAAGGTGTCTAGAAACATAATAAGATTGTGTCATATATTAAAACTTCCGGAAGCGGAAGCGAAATTTGTCAGCCCACGAATAACTGATGAGGTGGCTGAAACAGGATCTTGATGTTGATCATCAAAGAAATTGGCCCCATCATCTACAAAATTGTATAAAAACAGGATGCATGTATAAAAAATAATGATATCTCCCATGTTAGAATATAATTCATGCACTAACCATATTTATCTAAATTTTCAAATAGCTTCACAACATCCTTTTTCAGTGCCTTAATCTGCAAAAAGAAAAGGATAATTAGAACAGATAAGACCCTTAATGCAATAATATGTCTAGTAAACAAGAAAGTTAAGAAAAAGGCACAAGCAGCTGAAATTTTTCAAATTCTTCAATGTACAACTACAATTGTAAAAGTTTATAAAAATTTATAAATGCCACAACATTTTAAACCAAGGGAATAAACTTGGTATTAGCTTCAAGATTGTTTTGCACTTATGTAGAGTAGCAACAGTTGATATCATATATAAAGCTGAATGTGAAATTAAATTACCAGATTGCCATCAAGTTTAGAATAAGTCAAAGTAATAATTCCAGAAAGTGTTTCAAGTGCTACTCCTGAGTCAAATAAGCTTATTAAGTCAGTGTCATATAAAATAAAACAACCCTTTATAGACTAACAACAACCATATTACAACAGTCTGACAATAACAAAAAGTCTAAAATACATCTAATTTGATATATATATATATATATATATATATATATATATATAATTAAAATCAGAAGAATCCATATTACATCTTTGGTTGCAGACAAGAAATGTATCATGGCTGATGCGATACGTTAAGTGGTCTACTAAAGCTTAAAATTTGGTTTAGACATTTTAACAAACACATAATGTGCACATTATGTTGATCAGAATACATGGCCTTTCAATTCTCACAAAACCAAAAAAAATTGAGAAATAAATACAGGAAAGGAAACCAAATGACATTTTCTAACAAAAACTAATCAATCATGAGGAACACAGCGCAAGATCAAATAATGAAGTAGTACCGATGGAAGGGGGACGGCGGCGGATTTTCGTGTCCAAACTTACATCTGGTATCGTTCCAATTTGGGAAAGCATGTGAAGGGTCTTCTTGAAAGATAATATTGCAAGGTACAGGGCGAAAGAACAATATTACAATTACTAATGACAAGGGGAGACCTTCAAAGGATAAGATTGAGAAGATGGTTCAGGAAGCTGGGAAGTATGAGTCTAGAGATGAGGAGCCCAAGAAGAAGTTGGAGGTGAAGAATGCTTTAGAGAATTATACGTATAACATAAGGAACACAGTGAAAGATGAGAAGCTTGGTGAGAAGTTGACTCCGGTTGATAAGAAGATTGAGGATGCGATTGATGAGGTGATTGTGTGGTTATATACAAATCAGTTGGCTGAGGGGGATGAGTTTAAGGATAAGATGAAGGAGCTTTTTCCCATTTTGAAACTTTTAGGTTAGAAGGAGATAGAGAGAAAGTGAGGAGTAGATAGAGGGATGAGATTGAATGAATAAATATTGGAGGCGTTGGAGGTGGGTGAAGGCAGAGGCCCTAGGGCTTCTTGTTGCTAATTCAAAGATCAACATCGATGGTAGAAGGTGGAGGCATCAGTAGATGGAACAAGTTAAAAAAAGAGGAGATCAAACCATTTAGTGTGAGGGTCGATTTGGAAGAAATCTCAAACCCTTAACCTTAAACATGATGTGAAGCGATTGATCCATAATCTTTCGTCTCCGTCATAATCGGACGATGGTGGTAAATGAAGCATTCTTCGAGAAGGAAGGTGCATCGCTGCAGTTTGAGGCTAGAAGAGGCAACGACGATTGGAGGCAGTGGATGTGGGTGAGGGGTGGAGACGAGGAAGAATAAGGTGGGGGTTTAAAAAATTTGGGATTTCATTTTCCCTCGGAGACGCGCATTTCTTAAAAAAAATATAAAGTGACATTCACAGAGGACGCACAGTGCCCTCCGTGTTTTTATATTTTTACATGAGACACTAATTTAAGGGCACGCAATAATGCGTGACCTAAATCCATAAATGTTTTGAAGAGATGACACTTTTTTAACGTCACTCTCTTTTGTGTAACATAAATCAATGAGTGTCGTGGTTTGCGCGTCATAAAAGGCTCTTTTTCTATTAGTGTTGATTTTGACGAAGGCGAGTGATCGGTGATATCCTTTTTAGTTATTTTGGTTTACTATTTTTTTAGTTATTTTAGTGAGTCTTTATTTTTATTTTTAGTTGGTTTGAATTTTGTTATCCATGTTGATGCTCTTGATGATTCAGATCTTTGCAGAATTTTTGCCCTTCGGATGCTTTCAGAAATTTCTTGGGGGTGAGGAAGTCGAATCTGACTCTTTCTATTATAATCCCTATAGGGTGCAAAGCGATGATGATGACGATGCCCCTGTAGCCAAGCGGCATCTCAAGGAGCTGAATGAAAAGCTAGACAAGCTTATGGCCTCCTCATCCACTCAGGAGTCTTTTTCTAACTCTGCTATTAAAGGCATGATGGCCACTTGGGTTAAGGAACACGAAGCTGCAATCATCAACGCCACCTCAGCTATTGATGCTTCAACAAAAGTCTGCACCGAAGCGACCGAAAAAGTCGATAAACTAATTTCTAATGCTAATCTTTTTTCTCGAGTCTTTACAGGGTGCTGCAGAGCGAAATGCCAACAAAGTCAATGCCTCGGTTCAGTCCTTAACTCAATATCTTCAACAAGAAAAAGAGCATTTTGAGGCGTTTCGAAAGAACCTAACCTCTGATCACATCAAGCTTCAAACATCTGTCTCTGAGCGTTTGGATAAACTTCAGACAGATCTTGCCTTAGAAAATAGAGTGATGGATGACCTTGCTCTAAAAACCACTCAACTCGAAACCCAAACTCTGAAGCTCAATCAAGCGAACAAGGAACTTGAAGCATTGCGTTCGGAGCGGTTTGTGGTTAAAAGCTCAGTTGGTGATGTACACTCGATTCTTCTTCATCTTCTCGAAGCCCATGATTTAGTTCTTATGATCTCGGTTCGACGTCATTTGACTGAGAATTTGAGGCCTGCTCTTGACATTTTAAGTCGAATTGAGGGTGTTCCGGAGTCCGTTGTCCCTACGCAACAAGGGGGAGAAGAAAAGAAGCCTTCATCTCAACCACCGAAACCTCAACAACCGAAACCACAACAGCCGAAGGTGGTTACTGAACCGAAGGAGAAAGAAGCTTCGGGTTCTGGTATAGAAGATAAATGAAAAGGCATTGTTTATGATGATGATGAGGAGGAGGACGATGTTGATGTTATAGAAGAAGCGGATCCTAAATCAAGTTCTCACAAAGTCAAGCCCACCGTTCAAGAGATCAAAGAAAGAGTTAACGAAGCGATTAATCAGGAGAATGAAGAGAGAGAGGCGAATCTACTTAAACAAAGGAAATTGAAGTTTCCTCTGTGGTCATTGGAAAGGCTTCGGAAGGAGGTAACTGAAGCTCCAAGCTCACATTGGCTAGAGCCTGTTCTTTCATTCGATGTTGAGAATTCTAAAGATTCTCAATTTGATATGCCAATCACTCGTAAGGCTTTCATCTTTCATTGCTTTGAGTCTACAGTGGCGATTCCTTCTCTTTTGATCAAGAATTGCTCGAGTACTATCATGAGTTCTCTCAACCACAGTACCTGACTTGGAGTAGCAAGAAGATCACAACAGTTAAAGTACTGAAACCTACTCTAGCAGGGAAGTTCCTTAATATCAAGCTCAAAGTGACCCAAGGATCAGACGGTTCGGTTCATACGATCTCTCTTGCTAATTTACCGAATCTGAATCCACATGATTGGATTCTCCTGAACATCTTACTTTCCAACCCAAAGGAGTATGAGCCAATTATAGGTCACATCAAGCGTATTCTGGTGTGTTACATTCTTGAAGTAGCAAAGATGGATCAGGAGATTGCCATTGCTACACGAAAGAAGCCCTTAATCAAGCCAATCAGGAAGGCAGGTGACGTTAAGCTGATGGTGAAGGGTAAAATAGACTCACAATTTTAGACTATTATGTTTCTCAGACACGAGGGTCAAAGGTGTTTATTTGCTCTTGCTGATAAACACCTATTCTCTAATTCCTGCTTAGAGCACATTCTTGAGATTATCCATGGGTATGATCAAAACAATGAGGCAGACAAGAAGCTGTTTTTAGATATGCTTCAGTGGTATTTGGTTTTCAGACAGACTCTTCTTACCATTATACCAAGGTTGTTCAAGGTTGTGAAGCGAACTCCTCAACCTCCACCGAAGTGAAGTCTCGCCCCAATTGATGTAAAGGGGGGGATTGTTGGGTCTATTGTGTTGCGTCTTGGGCTGAGTTATTAGTCCAGTTTTGTCACCAGTTTGGGCATGTCCAGCCGTGTGTTTTGTTTTAAGGTTTTGTATATAAGTTGCATGCATGCAATCTTATCATTAACGCTTTCATTATTATCATTTATTGTATTGTAAAACCATAGCTCACCTCTACAGTGGAAGTTCTTGATCGAGCTCTGCTGAGGTGTGACTATATAGAAATCATTAAGCTCTATTTTGATTCAACTCATGTTTATATTGTTTGATTAGTCGTTTTCTATTAACCTGTTGAAGATCTAAAACCATCTAAAGAGTTTTTCAACTCACCATATACAATGTCACATAAAAATCATATATTTTATATCATGTAGTATTTGTTGTGTGAACTAGTTATTTCATGATAAAATAACCATAATACGTATACGAAAAGTTTATACTAGTTTATCTGTAACAATATGGTAAATTGTTAAATAATAATATTTTTATAAATTAGATTTATTGTATTTTCGTATAAAAATGATATTGATTTGTATAACCAAAATATTTAGGCCCATGTATCCCCCCCCCCCCCCCGAAATAATTAAAATATTAAAAAGGGGTCGTAAGCACTCATATTCGTAGTGTGAACGAGGCTCGTGGGATGAAACTTGTCATCGAAAATTGTTACGTGACGTTTTCCTTGTTCTTAAAATGAACCACCGGGTATATTTATATTACCTAATAAAACCAAGAGAGTACTTTTGGTATTAATTATTAAGTGTAGGGTGGTTTTTGTTAATACAAATAATTTCAAGGGATTCATTTTGCTAAAATCATTCAACAAGGGACTGATCTTGTAATCTGTTTACAAGACAGGGACTGAAACTGTACATTCTCAGCCTAAATTACAGTTTTCGGACCCATCTTGCTAGGATTTTCGAAGGGAGGGTCTGTTTTTTATTATTTTGATGTCAGTTTGACTTAAGTGAAAATCATTTCACAGGAGAGACCGATTTCGTAAATTCATCTAACTTGAGGGTTATATTTAATTAAATGGGATTCAAGTTTGAACAGTTCCCCTTCATTTACCAATCGTGATTACTTTGCGGTTCAAACAATTTGTGGACGAGACCATGACCTAGGTCTAGCGTTTCCGACTCGAGCAGTTAGATGGACATCCAATCAGTAAAAATTACATAGTGGTGGTTGTCGATCGAAAACTCAGAGTGGCAGTGAGTGGTGGCCGGTCGAGGTTCCATAGCAGCGACAACGAGCGGAGGCAGCGGCGGAGGGTGGCAATCGGCGACCAGAAGGGGCATAAAGGTTGCTGAGTGGTTCAATGGGTGTCATTCGATGTCGGCTGAGGAAGCATCTCCAGATTCGTATGGACCGAAGGAATGAAGGGAAGCAACAGCGAAGCTTCTCCCTGCTCAAATGGTGATGTGCGAAGGGGGAATGGTTCGATCGGCCACGAGGGAGGTCATCTTTGTGGTTTGACGAAGCCAAAGGAACGAAAGGGAAAATCGCAGTAACAATGAAGAAGAAGAAGAGGGTGTTCGGTGGGTTTCTTGTCGACTGTCAAAGGGAAAGGAAGAGTGTAACAACATGTTTTGAAAGTACTCAGTTGCGGTCTCGGAGGCCGAAGGGTAGGGGGCGATTCGGTCTGTTATGGGTCTTGGGTTTATTTGGGAAGGTTTTGAGGCTTGAGAGTGTGAATAAGAGCGTAGGGTTTCTCGTCACCTTTTTGTGGATATAAAGTTCATCGGAAACAGACTTAGAACGAGGAAGTTATAGTACTTTGAAGTTGTGGACAATATTGATCCCTAATGGAAATGTTTGGCAAGTAAGTACCATGCATGCAAGGTGGTAGGCGTGAAGGTGTGCCCAACGTAAGTTGGGTTACAGCCAGCGTATAAGGCTGAATGCACGCGGGTGTGGAGAGGCGTACGCCCAGAGTACGCTCAGATTCTCTAAACCCTAATTTTCGGGTTAAGCCCTATATAAAGAACCTTGTGTCTCAAAGGCCAACCTCCATTTCCACCCTAAAAGAGCCACCACGAAACCCTAAACCTCCCTTGAGTGTTCTTGAAGCTTAGAAGGCCATTAGAGAGCATTTTGGTGTAGTGAAGCCATTTTCCAAGCAAGTGAAGAGCATAACAAGGTGGAGGATCGAAGGAGAAGCGGTAGATCCAAGATTGTGGTTCCATTTCAGATCATCTTGAGGTATAAAGCCTGAAACTTCCCTCAAATATGCTTAGATCTATGTTAATGGAGTTTTTGGGCCTTTTCGATCCCAAGAATGGACCTTTATGACTCAACTCGTTTTCTAGGTCCATGGTTGCCACCCATAGTGTCATATGAGTCCCATAAGCAGTAAATTTTCAATCTTTATGGTTCATTTGTGACCATGCATAAGATCTAGCCCTTTCCATGGAATTTTGTTGTTACATTTCAAGTTTGGGCTCATTTGGTTAGTTGCAAGCCACCAAGTAATCAACTTTATGGATTAAGACATTGAAGAGGACTTGGATCTGTAATTGTAGTTTCTGGAATGGAGTATTAAGCACTTGATAGGAAAAGTAGCTTAACAGGGGAGTACGTTGGGCATACATGCAGGTACGCGCAGCGTACACCACCTTCAGCTAGTACGCTTAGCGTACAGAAGAGTACGCCCCGCGTACTCATCCGTTATGGGATCGGTGTGTTTTGGGCCTCGGGTTGGGCCAAGCAATGGACTTTGGGTCTTTACGCCTTAGTGGGCCATCAGAAGTCATATGTTTTGGGCCAAGAACATGTTTGGGCTTAGGGTAAGACCCAATAGAGGGATTGGGCCCAATTTAGCAAATTGGGCCATTAGTAGGCCACTGGTGGGCTTGGAAAGCCTATCTAGTATTTGGCCTTTTGTATTATGGCTTTGGGCCTTAGATATGGACCAAGTTAGACTAGGGGTAAAATGGTCATTTCACCTTAAGGAGGATTATTGATTTGGAATTGGACTAATTGTCATTTTGGGTAATGGTAGCTCAGGGAGTCAAGAGACCAGCAGTTCGGGGATCCGCCAGCTACCAGCAAGAGGTTTATTTGCAGGGTTCTATAGTCATCTTGTGAGGTGAGTCTCCTCACTGTTTATATGGGTCTAAGACACTAATACTAGCCCATTTAGTTTATGTATGAAAGGAAGACCCGGGGGTTAGCCCTAAGCATTATGCATGAAAGACCAGGAGGCGGCTATTGGCACACAATATGTTATTATGTATGGTAGGAAGACCTGGGGGTTAGCCTTAAGCAATACGTATGAAAGACTAGGAGGTGGCTCTTGGCACATTGTATGTTATTATGTATGAAAGACCAGGATGTGGCTCCTAGCACACTATATGATGATTAGCTAAGTAGCGTAGTATGTATGCTAGTTGTCTTTGTGATGCTTACATGGAAGACCAAGAGGTGGCTCTTGGCCAAGCTTAGCAAGAAAGACCATGTGCGACCCATGGCATAACGGCAAGACTATGTTTGGCACATAACAACTTACTTGATAATGGATATGTTTGATATGTATGGCTCACAGTATGTATGGCATGTATGGCCTAGTCGATATGTATGGTATGTGGTATCTGGTAGGGATGAAAGTGGGTCCAAACCCGGACCGGATGGACCCCAACTCGGAAAACCCGGAACCGGTTAACAGGATTTTATAGAACCGGAAACCGGACCGGTGTATAGGAACCGGTTCCGGTTCGGTTCCGAGTAAAGTGGGTCTAGAACCGGAAAACCCAGAAAAATCAAAGTGGGTAGGTTGGAACCGGATAAAGTGGGTTTAGAACCGGAAAACCCGGAAAAATCAAAGTGGGTAGGTTGGAACCGGATAAAGTGGGTTTAGAACCGGAAAACCCGGAAAAACCAGAATTTTTTGGTAATTACTTACTACTTAGTGGGTTGAACTTTGAAAATTTTCATATTGATATCCCGACTTTGGGGGACTGTAACTCATTGAATACGAAAATTTTCATATTGATATCCCGACTTTGGGGGACTTACTACTTAGTACAAAAACAAATAGCTAAAAAGTTGAAAATTTTCAGTTTTGATATCCCGACTTCGGAGGACTGTAAACCATTGAATGTTAAACCAAAAATGACAAAATTATAGTCTAAACTGAAAATAAGAAGTTGGAAAAAACCACATGTCAATCCGACTTCAAACGAATTAGATATGCATGTTTTAAAACTTTCACCAAATACAAAAAAACTGAAAAACTAAAAACTTCCAGCTTTGATATCTCGACTTTGGAGGACTGTAAGTCAATGAATATAAAAATACAAATGACAAATTTATAGTCTAAAATCATGTACAAACTATAAACTACATGTTGGAAAAAATCGTATGTCAATTGGAGTTGAAACGAATAAGATATGCATCTTTTAAACGTTTCACAAAAACCGGTTCCGGCCCTAAAAGTGGTTCCGGTTCCAAAAACCGGTTCCGGTTTTTAGACCTGGTTTACCCGGACCTGATGGACCCAAACCCGGATTACCTGGAACCCGGATAAAGCCAATTCTTAAACCCAGAACCGGACCCGGTTCTACATATTCCGGTTCTAACGGTTTCAGTTCCGGTCCAATTTTTCGGTTCTAAATCTCATCCCTAGTATCTGGGGAACTCACTAAGCTTCGTGCTTGCGATTTACAGTTTTGGCTTCAGGTATCTTCAGGTTTCAAGGAAAAGGAGCTCAGGACGATCGCAACACATTCACCCATGTTATTCCGCATTATGTGATCTTTAGGATTAAACTCTGATATTTGCTTTAATTGAAATGTTTTCAATGTCCGGAACAAAGTTATTAAAGGTTTTCTTATATTAAAAATGAAGTTTTTGTCCTTGAATCTTGGGATGTTACAAAGAGGCTAGTATGGTGGTTTTGCTTGATAATCACAGGTGGTTTTCTTCTTTTTATTCTCTTATGGTGAGGTGAGGACGAAGGAGGGAACATGATGGACTCCTGGGCTGCAACCGTTGAGTACAGGTAGAGGAGGAGGCTGATTCCTCGAGTGGTAGCCGGAAAACGCCACCACCTCCGGTGGTTCTTGATAGTGGACGAAGAATCAAGCAAGAAATCAAGGAAGAAAGGTATACATAATATGTTCAACATTGTTTCAGTTTACTGGAATGGAAATGGGGAAAAGAAAGATACAATTACCTTGTTTTCACAGGTACTTGGGGTGTTCTTCTCATCCAAACTTCCAACAAACGATTTTATCATATCGGACAGTTGTGTTTGTGTGATCACTTTAGCATTGTACGGGTTTTATTTTGAGTGAGGTATTGGGTTGAAGAAAATTGTGCACATAATATGTAATCTGTGAAATTGTGATGTGCAGGGACAAGTGATGTTTGTGACTTGTGTTTGTTTCAGTTGACAACTCACAATGAGAAGATAGCTTCTAACTAGTTTATTTTTGTGTGTAAAGTTGTATAAGCCTTTGTGTATGGTTTTAGATGTGAAAGATTTGGCATTTATTTATTTGTATTTGGTAGATTAAATACATGTATTTGTGTAAGAATTTATATAATGTATTTGGTCTTTTGAATTTATACACGATACATAATCTTATGTGTTCATGTATTTAGGTTTTCATATATAAATATCATTATATATTATACATTTCAAACAAGTATGTATGTAGTGTTGTTACCATATTATAATTGTATACATATATACATTGCGGTTATTTGATGTTTATTTACTATACATGATGTATATTCTATGCTATCAATAGCGCGTTATAGCGGTGCTATAGCAACGCTATAGCGTTTTGCGGTGTTACTGAACCGCTATTTTGAAATAGAGTTTACGAATAGCGGTGACGCTATTAGCGGTGCTATTGACCGCTATTTACTGTGAACCTCATCAGCGCTATAGCGACACTACACCCGCTTTTACAATTTCGTACACATTAGGCTACTTTAACAAAGAAAAAAACGATTGTTTGCTATTTCAATATTAAATCTTTATGTTTTTAATTAATCCACTACACTTTTTATCTTAATAAGTCCAATTAATAAATATAATTAATTACAAACTACAAAGCAACACATTACAACTTCTTTTTCTCGTCTCTTTTAGTATTTAGAAACCACGAACGACTTGAGTTGCGATGACACTTTGACACTTTTTAGTTTCCATATTAGTATATTAGAATATTATATATAGATTATGTTATGTTTTATATGAATTTTTATGATATTAACTCTATATAGTATTAATAATCTAATGTATAAATTTTGTAAAAATATATAATATAAATTGTACATAATATTAAACAACCGTTATATCACTGCTATATCACCGTAATAACCGCGATTTCAAATAGCGGCATGTGACCGCTATTGAAACTTCGCTTTTATAAAAACCATAACCAATTACATTTTTAATTGTTATAAAAATATGTTTCCTTACATATGAATATATGTATGAATTTTAGAAATATTGTGTCATTTCCACCTTCAAATTTTTCATCAACCGAATTGGATTTTTATACTACCAATAATTGAAATTAAATTGAAGTCAATAGTTCAAGGTTCCATGATTAATAAATCTGAAAACGTCTGATTTTTCAACTTTTATAAATATTTTTACAAAAAATATTCCAAAAATGCTTTCGAAATTTCCATTTGAGGTGTGCAAGTCCCTCAACAGATAGAAATGGTTTTGACAGTTTTTAAGAAATCAGTATTGTACTGGTTTTGGATTCTTAAAACGGTCGTATCTTTTGCATACAAACTCTGTTTTGGACGTTCTTTCTATTTTCAGAAATAGGGATACACATACTACAAGATTACAACATTTGTTTTTCTCACAACGACTTAATATGAAATTTCAGTTTTTCAGTCGCGTTAACTAAGGTTGCAGTTTGAGCAGTTTGATTTGTTTATCATATTACATATTTGGAAGTAAGATATCATCTGGTATCTTATAATAGTTGAAATAATTCATTTGTTTTATATTAGGTGCACTAAAACTCAATGAATAAAATTTCAAATAGGTTTACTATGCACCTGACCGTTCACAGTCTTTGACCTAAATTCCGGGATGTCACAATAATAGTCACAAGGGCAATCGTTGGGTATGATATGAACTACATTAATAGGCATATGTAGTCAATATGATCTTTGTATTCTTAGACCTGAGATACATATTTGGGACTTGAAGTGTAGGAATTGTTGTGCTTTGACATGGTTTAATGCTTTTTCGTAAAAGGCAGTCATAAGGGTTATCGTTGGGTATAACATGAACTACATTGATGAGCGTATGTAATCAAGATGGGATTTGTCCCTCTTATTCGTTGAGAGCATAACATCTAAGGCCTTGGTTAAATTTGAACAGTAAATGAGATTGATCGTGATCCATATCTCATGTTCGACATGATGTCTGGGACAAAGGAATAATTGATACCACACCTTTAGTCACATTTGCAACTTAGAGTTTCTGAAATTGGTTGTTGATGAGATGACACCATTCATATATTGTTAGGGGCAGTAGCTCGTTGCTAAACGTCAACTACTGTCTATGTCAGTCTATAATGAATCTTGTGCAAGTGAGAGATTGTTGGATCTATATGCCCAATAATCATTATGGAGTGATATTGCTAATAATATATGATCATATAGGGTCACACATTTATCAAGTTGACATATTTTGTATATTTATTATTAATATGATTATTAATAAATAATATCAATTCTTGTATTTTAATTAGGGAATAATTACTGGTTTGTGAGAATAAAAATTATAAGAGAGTATTACTAGTTATTATTTCATATAGTATGAATTAATAAGTCATGCACAACATTTTGGACTAGTTGGATTCTTTTGTCTTTTACCTAAAGACAAAATTTATATTTTATAAACTTGGAGTTTAAAAGAAATAAATAATATTTCTTATAATACGAGCATGGGCTGAAAGTTTGAAAGGTATGGGAGGTTGCTTGTCAACCTTCCACCTTTTGTCTCCCATGTTTCTAAAGGCTACCATTACTTTATATATTTTAATGGTTAGGCTTTACCTCTCATGGACTATATAAAAGTGTCTTATGAATGAGAAATGTGCAAGTTTTTGGTCTTCTTTCTTCCCTTCTTCTTCCCTCTAAAACCGTGACTATGAAGAAGCACCAAACCTTTGAAGTTTGGTGCTTTACTTTGGTGTTTAGAAGACCTCTTGAGTTGTTCCCTTTACTGCTTAATTGAGTTAAACACTTAAAGGCTTTAGACACTCAAGAATACAAGAAGGAACTAGCATTCCAAGTGCCTTACTCTTGATGGTGGATACTTGTAGAGAATATCATACGCTTTGATCTTTTGTTATCTTCATTAACACACCAAAATCAAGTGGGTTCAAAGGATTCAAAGGTTATCTCTAAAACATCCTATGGTTGTTTTCATTTTATTCTAAGATCTATAAATGGATCCATGATGGTTTGGTTTTGTTGTGAACTAAAAATAAACTTGTTATTTTTAAAAGTTTTCCGTTGCCGGTTTTTGTGAAAAACAAACTTTTATTTCATATCAAAACGCAACATAGATATCAATCTATACAACAAGCTTACAAATCCCTCAACAATCGATACTCAACCTGAGCGACCCAAACGCCTCTTGACCTATTCCTCGACGTTCCCGAAAGGAACCCCTGTCTACAACGCGCACCTTGTCCAATAGCTTCTTTCCACGAAGACGACTCTTGCATTCTTGAACACATACATATGATGGCAACTTGCTCTACACCCCCATCTTGACCAAATTTTGAACCAAAGTTTCACATACCCGAACCGCAAATACCTATGACCCATTCTTTTAAAACCATAAATCGAATAGATCGTTGATCCTCTAAGCATAATATCCAACACTAAATAGTCTTTGGTGTATATTAAAGACCAAAAATAGTTTAAGTTATATAATTAACAAAATTATAGTCTTAAGATTAAAAATTAAGGATTATGTTTTAGTGTTCTAGAAAAAGATATCTAGGATAAACCGAAATTTGAATATTAAAATATTCAGATTTAATTAGATATCCCTAAAATGAGGCTTCCATAACCCTTCTGGAAGAGCTTCAAAACCATCCATCATAGGAGGGTTCTAGAATATCTCATTTGTTCAACTATTGAACAATTACAATCCAACCTTTGTATCTCTAATTAATTCAAATTAAGCCAACATCAAATTCTAATTAATTTATTAATCATATAATAAATTAATAAACCATTTATTTTCTTTTCTAATATCATTTCTAGTTATTTCTGGATATGAAGGCAACCCAAAAAGGACTTTGTTTTTATTCATAAAAATATACTAATTTAGTTAATACCTTAGACACCTTAATCTAATAGTCACCCACTTGGATAAGTCGGCAACTACAATTTCAAATATATACTTTAAATAATGAGCAAAGTATGTTTTCCAAAGCCACTGTCGAACTCTGAGTCATATCAAACGATGACCCTAAGATAAGTGACTAACTATTCATTCATTCTACAAGATATTGTTTGGATACGAGACATGGTTATAAGTCAATCTCATAGCCCAAAATTATGTTTCTCGATTTCCGATTCATGATGACGTTATTATACTACGAATTGAATATATCAATTTAGTGGTGATGAAATGAATTTTTTAAAAAGCAACTATTATGAGTATTTTCTCTTATTTAAGCGGGGTGGGGGTAAGGGGATGTTTGGGAATGTTTTCTAAACCCTAAAAATGATTTTGTGCAAAAATGTTTATCAACTTATAACAATGATAAAATGAATTTCTAAAAAACTGTTTGGATTAGTTTATGTAGTAGTCACAAACCTAATAATTATAAAATGACTATAAAATTGTAACATCCCAAAAGTCAAGACCAAAAATTCCATTTTTGATTTAACAATTCATAAAACAAATTATAGAAAACGACATCAAGTTATCTTATTTCATAAAAACCATAGATCATAGGTCTCAAAAGCATGTCATAAGATAGTAATAATGTCAGAGTACAATCCTAAGAATCTCATATGCGGAAAATCATGTGTGTGATGCTGTCACAACTAGAAATTTTGTGTCTTGTAATCATTACACTCAAGTAAAATGTAGAATCAAAAACTTAAGAGCATGTATGATGCATACTCTATGACATCAAAATTTTCAATCAAATACACCATACAAGTATTACAAATAGTCAACAAGCAATTGGAAACCCTAGAAGTTCTTGTTTAGGTCCATTTTGGACTAGGACTTCCTTATTGGACTCAAAGGACCAATAAGCTTCCAATTTGACTATCATGGGCTTAGAACCTTTAAATGGGCTCTAATTGGACCCACTTTCATTTATTCCAACATTTTGGGCCACATTGGGCCTAGAATGAAATGAATTAAATATTATGAACCATAATTAACTTAAACTAGCCCAACAAAGTATAAAAATCACACTTATATTTTATAGGGCCAACAATCATCAAACCTAACTCTAATATGGGCTTAGGGGCATTAAAGCCCAATACTCTCCTTTTTCTTTCAAAATCTCGGCCCAAAGCCCAAATCCAAGGGTGAAGAGTTGACTTATGGAGTGCCACCTCACTTATACCTCACATGCCTCCATGCATGGACCAACATGCATCTAGGAGTGTCACTTCAACTCCCTCTCTCTTCTCCTCTTTGTTCTCGGCCGAGAGTACCACACACACACACACACACAATCATTCACCTAAACACTCTCAAGAACACACCACAAATCCCTTCACTTTCCCTTCAAAATTTCGAGATTCAAGGGCCTTGCAAGGAGGATTCTTCACAAAAATCATCATCTAGGTAAGTTGATGCTTGGATCCACACTTTAGACTCCTTCTTATATCCAAAAATCTCTTCTTAACTCATATGAAATCATAATCTTGTATCTTAGAACCCCTTAAACTCGAGATCTTCCAAGGAAAGGTTGCTTAGGCCGAAAATCATCTCATTTTCTTCCATCTCTTCTCCAAAACCGAAACCACACCCAAAGGTGAGCTTCATACCCCCTATTTTTCGGTTTTTATGAGTTTTTTGGGGGAGAATACAAGCAAATGTGTAGATCTATGAGTATATGTATGCTTGGTGTGATTTCTGTGCTTATATTTATGCTCTTATGTGATTGTGGTGTTAGATCTAGTCAAAAAATACCTTAAGATCGAGATCTACATTAAGTTGCATGAAATAAGTATAAACTATGTTATTTCACACAAATCATTTCTAGAAAAATAACCAAGTTGATTATTATGAACATCTTTGGGTTTAAAACCCATTTTTGGACTCAAAATGCTAAAAATATGAAACTAAAGGGCCCAAAACGTCAAAATACAAATTCTGAGGGATGAGATGAGTCAAAACAGTTTCAAGAATGGATTTTCCAGAAATTTACTCTTTGGAAGGATTAAAATGTGAATTTTTAAGCATAATGGGCCAAAAATAAACTTTTCGGCCCAATAAAGCCCAAATTGCGAGATTTTCAAATTAGAGGGGCTGAAACTGTATTTTTCTGTAAAACAGGGGACTACTAGTGCTCCAAGTCCATTTCAAGGGTTAAAAATGCTTTTCATATTTAAAAGGGACAAAAGATGCAAAAATTTTCTATTTTGGGCCAAAAGTGTAAAAATTGCGAAAATAAGGGTTTCAGCCGAGAAAAATTTCATTTGAGGGACTAAAACTGTTTTTCAAATAACTTTAAGCTGAAAAATACCTTTTCTACAAGTTTTGATACTAAAGTGTCAAGAAAAATGGTTTTAGGACTAAAATAGAAATTCTTTTATACAAAGGGTCAAAAGTGTAAATTTATCCAAAAGAAAGGGGCTGCAAAAATGTAAAATTCTAATGTTTTAAACAATAAATCCGACATGATGAAATACAAGTACCTCGACTATCGGCGAAATATAATACACCTTCAACACCAAAAAAATCGTTATCAAACGAATTGATTCGGTCTCGAATCAATAATGAATCCGAAATTACTAACACGACGATACTTCAATACACATGCGGAAATCTCGGGAATTCAATACACACGCGGAAATTTCGGGAAGTCAATACACATGGGAATACACCAGACGTCGATACACCGTCTTTGGGCCCGAAAGTTTCAAATCGTGCTTGTTGGGCGTAGCTAGCCCAATGACATGATCTTTAGGCCCGAAGGAAACTCGCTTATATGTAGTTGGGTCTTATATGACCTAATTCCGTGTAAAAGGACTTTTACAGGCTTTGTGCTGTTGGACCCTCCAAGGGTCCTCTGGTGCTGCTAGTAAAGTCGAGAATTCACCAAATGCGAGTCGGGCTAAGGGCCCTTCGTATTCATGATAGCCTTGAACGACTTATGGAAAATATCGGGGGCTTCGCACCCTCTTTTCCTCCTCGGTTGTGGGGCTATGAGAAGTCCGGGTGATTGGATTAAGTGAATAGTGCGAACGACGCCTAAGGGATCGTTTGTATAGTTGTAAACTAGTCATTTTCATTAATGTGTGTTTATAACAATTCACAATCCATAATTAATCCAACGTCACCGGGACTCAACGAATACACCCGTCGCAACGAAATAACAAAATATAAAACATTTGATGCAAAGTATTAGGAAAACATCGGGTTTTCCTAGGGTTTTCAATTAATACACCTACGAGTTACATACCGAGTTTTACAAATTGTACTTTTACATCTATAGAAAACAAACAAGCATACTTACGGATCTTCACTCTTTTTATACTATGCTCTTTTCAGAAAATATCGGATTTTTTGGTGATTTTCAAAACAATACAAACCACTATATTTCAAACATTACTTATGAACTCACCAACATTTCATATGTTGACGTTTTTCAAAATACTTGTATTCTCAGGTAACAGGTAAATCGAAAAAGGAAAAATGTACTCAGTAACGTCTTGTTGTTGTTCTAATTAGTATCAAACAATTTACTTTTGGGCATGTAATATTATGGATCAATGTACTGAATGTAAATGCTACCAGTTGTAATATTCCAATGCTTGGTAATGTATGATGTTATGTTTCATGTATATTCATTGTGATGGTATTCAATTGAGTCACAACAGCCCCCAGACGTTTCCGCCGTCTGGTTCGGGGGTGTGACAGATGCATTACTATTGTGTCGGCTCCTTTCCCTTCGAAAAAGAAGGACCTGAAACAAAAAGTGAAAACCGTAAGCACAAAGCTTAGTGAGTTCCCCCATCATACCACATACCATACAATAATCATACTGTCTAACATATCTGGGTACTGGACTACCCCTTCGGTCTCTTTCAACCGGTAACTGCCTAGCATATCAGGGTGTTGGCTTACCCCTCATACCACTATCACATAATATCGTAGCATACTAGCACATAAAGCATAACAGATAGTGACATACCAGGTAATTATCACAAATATAATCATCTCTATTATAACTCTTACAAGTGGGCTGACATTGGTGCCTTCGACCCACTTCTACTGGAAGGTAACTCACCTCGAATGTCGCGTAGTAGCTGAACTGTCCTCGGCTCTAGGATCAACTTCTCTCAAACTCCTACACCTAATAATCTCCTCTAATTACCCTTTCATGCTCATAACCCCTTTAAGGGTCAACTATGGTCAATTGTCAAAGTTAAAGTCAACTTCCTGGTCAAAGTCAACATCCTGGTTGACTCAACTCGCCGAGTTGGTCCATCAACTCGTCGAGTTCCATGATCCATAAAACCCTGGAATCTCGATCCTACTCGTCGATTTCTTTCATGAACTCGTCAAGTTCCTCCTCATAACATAGTCGGGATGTAGCATCTGATTCCTGGTACGTACTCATTGTAATTAATATTTCGTAATTTATGCAATTTTGCCTTGGACTCGGTGAGTTGAAGGACCAACTCGCCGAGTAGAAGCGGGATGAGACGCGGGGTCTGAGCCTCAGACTCGGCAAGTCGATTCCCGGACTCGGCGAGTAGGCCCTGTTTGGGCGAAAACCCTAACCCGGGTGTGTGCACCCTATTTAAGCACTCTAACTCGGCCTCCCTTGTCCCTAACACTTCCAGAAGAGCTGTAGAGCGGAACCCTAGACCCTTTTTGTCCTTGTGAGAGATCTTGGCCTTGTGAAGGGAGTTTGAAGCTTAAGAGAAGAAGAAGGAGGTGGAAGAGTGCAAGGAGGGGAAGTAGATCCGACATCCACCCTGCAGGAGGCTTCCTTTTAGGTAGAAAAGTCCCTACCTTTATCACTAGTTCATTAGATCCCCTTTTGTCCATAATTGGTGGTTTTCAAGCCCTAAAACACCATACTTCATGTGTTTGTGCTCTATGATCCGAAAGGACTTCAGATCTAGACCTTATGGACGTATTAGAAGTATAAAGTCTCTGTGGTTGAAGTGATTGAGGTCCCTATTAAGTGTATGACCTCGTAAAGAGCTTGAATTTGGCTTTTGGAGCTTATAGGGCCATGCATGCACGTAAAGTTTGCAACTTTACGTGATAAGCATGCCCTAGGAACATAGATCTATGGTTTAGAAGCATTGCATGTCTCATATTTGGTCTGTATGGGAAATGGGTCGAAGGGACTCGGCGAGTCCCAAAGTAGAACTCGGCGAGTTCTATGAAGATGGTCTTAGACTCGGCGAGTCCTATGAAGATTGCCTGGAACTCGACGAGTTGTTCTTCAAACTCGTCGAGTCATATGAACTGTTACTGAATAAGAGGGGTTTAAGTGTTGAAGGTCCAACCCCTCGTATCTGCACGTGAAATTAGCAATTTAACGTGTAGCAATGGTCCCAGAAACCCAAATCCTCATAAAGGATGCTCTAATGAGGATTTGGAAACGAGTAGGAGATCTGATCGTGGGAACTCGGCGAGTCGGATCGCGGGTCGGTCCAATCGTCCCAAGTAGTGAGTTAAGGGTGACTCGGTGAGTGGGAAGAGGGACTTGACGAGTAGGACCGGGTTAGTAGGAGAGGGACTCAGCGAGTCTGTGCCATGACTCAGCGAGTCCAGTCAATTGGAAGTTGACTTTGACCAAGGAGTTGACCTTGGACCAGGGGTGGGTCGGTCATTGACCTAAGGGTATTTATGAGTGTCTAATATGTGTTCATGAATTATAGCCGGAGGATTACCGGTTCAGCAGTCAGGCGCTTAGCAAGCAGACTTTCAGCAGCTACTTTCGAGGTGAGTTACCTTCCAGTAGCGGTGGGTCTACGGCCACAATGCTGGCCCACCAGTAGGAGTTGTATGATTAGATGGTTGTCTCTGTGATATTCATCTAGGGCTGCTACTACCTGCGATATGTTTATGTGCTAGTATGATATAATGTTATATGCCAGTGACAGTAGGGGAGATAGTCCCCAGATTACCGGTCGATAGGGCCGAAGGGGTAGTCATGCCCAGCCATGCTAGATAGATTATGTGATATGTGATATGTGGTAGTAGTAGTAGGGGGTGAAATAGTCCCCAGTATCCGGTCGAAAGGACTGAAGGGGAGACCAGCACCCAGATATGCTAGTCAGTATCCGGTCGAGAGGACCGAAGGGGAGGCCAGCACCCAGATATGCTAGTCAGTATCCGGTCGAGAGGACCGAAGGGGTAGGTCGGGCACCCAGATATGCCTGACAATATATGTATGCTATGTGGTTATATGGTATGTGGTACAGTGGGGGAACTCACTAAGCTTCGTGCTTACGGTTTTCAGTTATTGTTTCAGGTACCTCTTCAGCCAAGGGGAAGGAGCTGGCGCGGTAGTAGCATATCACACACACGCTCTTTGTTTTCCGCACTATGAGACATTCTGGGATTTGTACTCTGACATTATTATGTTTTACGTTTTGGTTTACAGACACGAGACATGTTTTTATTAAATGATATGGTCGAATGATATTTTGTTACAGACGTTTTGCAAATCACTTAATTAAAAATGAAATTTTTGGCCTGTATTTTTGGGATGTTACATGGGACCTTTCACTCTCAACTCGCTGAGTCCCTCCTTGAACTCGTCGAGTTACTAAATCTTCATAACCCAAAACTATGCCAACTTGCTGAGTCATCTCCTAGTCTCAACGAGTTTTCTTAGTAACAGAAAAGGTTGGGGGACCACGACCGAACTCGCCGAGTTATATGAACAACTTGCCGAGTCCCCATAGTCTAAATCCATTCAGTCGTTTCTAGTCGGGTTCAATGCTTCCAAACCATAGATCTGGTCCCCAATGACTAAGTTACCACGTAAAGTTGCTAACTTTATGTTCATGCATTGTGTCATGAAGTTAATAACACCAAAACTAAACTCTTAAAGAGATCTAAGGCATGGAGAAGGGCCAAGACTTAATAAAGCTGGCAACTTTAAGTCTCGTAAGGCCATGGACATCTAGATATGCAGTCATAACTCCAAAACATGCTTACATCCATGAATGGCCCCAAAATAAGCTCCTTAAGGCCCTAAACTACTCCATGAAGAGATCTAGTAAATGAATAGTCAAGGTATAGACTTTATACCTCAATAAGGCTGTTTTGACAACGAAATCTCTGGATCCAAAGCTTCTTCCTTCAACCAAGCACTTCTAGCTTCCATTCCTTTAAGGAAATACCAAAGAATCACTCTCTTTTCACTCACACACACTCAAAAGGCTCAAGATCACGAATTAGGGTTTTGCTAGACTGAAGGAGGCGATGAGGGAGGCCACAATAAAGTGTTAAGGTGCTTAAATAGGGTGTAAATCCTGAAAATTAGGGTTTCACTCTGGCAGCCCTACTCGTCGAGTTGAGGCTTCTCAACTCGTCGAGTAGACTTCAAGTCCTGCGCCCAAAATCCGTTTCTACTCGACGAGTTTGGTGCCTCTAACTCGCCTAACTCGTCGAGTCCCTTTGCAAAAATGAATAGTTTGGTTTATAATACGTATCAGGATCCGGATGTTACAAAAATACATGAAAATAAAGGATTGAAGAAAAAAAGAAGAAAGAGTTTTTTAAAGGTAATATTATAATTTTTCAATTTAAAAAGTTAAACGATATCCTAATTTTTGAAAACCTTCATTTTAAAACATGTCAAAAACTTAGAGGATGTTTATTTATTTTGAATTTAAAAAAGATTTTTAGACAAAATAACTTATTGATTTATGATTGTAGGATTTTTTTTAAATGTTTGAAATAACAAAGTCATATAAATTATTTTTTAAAGTTTTTGTCTTAGACATCTTTTAATGGTATTTTAGTTAAGTTATTAGAAATTTTGAAAAATTAAAAATTTTAAATTATTGAAATCTCATTTTTAAAGTGTTGATGAAAAGTTAATTCAAAAGTCATTTTCATATTGTTAATTTTTTTTATTTAAATTAATAAGTTATTTTTAAATGAAATTTCAAACACCTTTTTCTTAGACTTATTTGTATTTTTTAAGTCAATAAAGTTATTTTAATAGATAGATCCCCTAAAAAAATATCTTTAAATTAAAAATCTATAGCAGAGTTGTAGAGGTCGTGAGAATGTAGTGGAGGAGTGGGAGGATGCTGCTTTGATAAGCAATGAGTATGGTTGTTTTCAACAATTTACAGGTCATGCTTTATTCGTATTTAACACATTCTCTCGGCTACATGATTGGTTAGTAAGTGGTGTTTGGGAGTGTTTTTCAATTAATCTATTGATTTTTTTGAAAAAGTTTTGCTTTCGGAAAAAATAATTATTTACACTAAAAATTTAATATTTACCAAATACTTTTTTAATTTATTGATATTTAAAAAAAACAAATAAATTAATACTACGTATTTGAAAAACTAATAAATTAATAAGTAATTTTGAAATGGACTCCACACACGCCAGAGTAAAAGATGGATTCAGCAAGAGGCCGTCGGAAGTTGAAAAGTTAGGGTTAGAGTCCGTCGGGAAAGACAAACAATGTGGCGGATCGAAGATAAGGATTTTCGAAATTAAGAAACGCCGGCAGCTTTCCGTGCTATGTGACGTTGATGTGGCCGTCGTTGTATTCTCCGCCCGCGGCAAGCTCTATGAATCCTACAGTGGCGGTAACAGGTGTCTTCATCATTCTGTATGTTATATATTCAATATCATTTTCCGATTTTCTGCATAAAGTTTATGTTCCGATGTGTTCAATATATACTTCTATATATATATATATATATATATATATATATATATATATATATATATATATATATATATATATATATATATCTGCTGTTCTGTACGGACATAACCCTCGATCTAGGTATAACTGTACATCATCTGAGGAGATTTCTAGGGCATTAAGGAGTGAGTTTATATGCTTAAAAATGCGCTTAACATACAACAACAGTATGCATTATGGCTTTGGAATTGGCTTTTATATATACTCTATAGTTAGATAGGAGTCGTAATAAGCTATTCTCGGGGTCATTGGTTTTAACGTGGTTTGTTGTGAAGATTATGTTGATTTGATTTTCCCTACAGGTTTTTGACACGTATGGTATTTTTTTAACATGCTAGCTTTGTGCTGAATTTCACTATTTTATGGAGAGGTAAAGTAAGTATTTACATTCATGCATAACACTAGTTCTTGTACTTGCTATTTTGATTTTGTTGGTTTTGTCTTTTGAGTCATGGTTTGAAATCATTTAATTAACAGAATAATGTATATTTTTGGATGAAGGAATGTTCAGTTTGATTAGATTTACTTGAAAAATATAATAATCTCTCTCAGGTTAGCTCATGTTGAGAGGTGTCTAAGGAATACTCAAAAGGATTTATTATAGAATTTCAAGATGTCTATGAAAGGCTTACAAAACCCTTTTATATAGGAGTCAAGGAGCTAAATTTGTCATGCGTGCCAAATTTTAGAAAACTAAAATTGACATAAAAATCCTCTAATTAAGTTCCTAAATAAAACAGAAAGAAATGAAAACATATATTTTTGTCCTTAAAACAGAATAAAATAAAAATCGATATTGGGCAAATTGGAATTTGGGGGCTTAAATGGCGGAATTAGGAATCAAAAGTTACATTCATTTTAAGTTGGGCCTGTTTGGGTCATGTTTGTCTTTCTCTCATTTGTCAATGGGCTTAGTCCTCAATAAATATGCTCATCCACATAACTTTTGTATACATGTGTATGAATATGAGAGAGAGAGAGAGAGTCAAGTTATGAACATTATAAACTTTGCTGTTGTAGGTGTCAACAAGATCATTATTCTTGTAAAAATTGTTACAACCTTGTACATTAAGGTTGTAACAGGTGTATTAGGCTACAGATTAATTTCAAACAAAGCATCATAGCGTTCGACTTATGCATCGATCTGAACACGCTTTGTTTAATAATAAGAAAAATTTCTGGAATGAAATTAGTATGGAGTTAGAAAAACTACTTTTTTAAATGTATTAATAGTTAGAGTTTTTTTTGGAGAGAAAAGGAGGGGAAGTGAAAGACACAAAGTATGTTTAATATCGGGTTTAATGGCAAGCCTTAAGTATGTTTAATTTCTTTAAGGGCTGAATGAAACACTTGATCCAGCCATCCAGGCCCAATGAAGTGAAAAAGTTAATAGTATATTAGGTCAATTGTTAATAAAAATGAGGTGATATTAACATAAGTTTGGTTTGGTTTTTTATTTTTGGTTTAAAAGAAAAAAACTGACACCAATATAAAATTTTGTTTTTTTTTTTTTTTTTTTTACAGATGCCATCTGTTTTCAAAACTGCTTGGTTTTTGGTTTTCCAGCCCATTACTATTTAATTTAAACAGCCACAAGTAAAATGGGGTAGGGGGCTTTGTTTGTTTAAACTTGTATAAAAATCAATGTCAAACGTAATTACTGTACAGAATCTAAGTAATGGAAAGCATAAAAGTTTAATGGTGAGGGAATTTGATTGAAATGCCAGATGTGAAGATAAATTTAATTGGCCAACTAGTACTACATTTACAGAAAGGTTGATCTTGGGTAGAAACAGTAATCAGACTAGTTAAATATCTACAAGTGTAAGTAGTGTATGTGTGCTCTATTACAAACTATGATGAATATTGTTGGGTGGTGGTTCAATTCAATATATTCAATATATAGGTTGGTTGAACTTATTAATAGGTGGTAGAGACTAAAGAAATGGCCTTAAAGCCAGGTATCTCATGGCTCATGCATGCTTCAGGGAATTAGGATTTAGAATGAACACCGAAAGTTATCACCACACCTGAAATTTAAAATCAAACCAAATGGGTTAAATATCTAACTTCTCTCAGGAATCCTCTAAATGAAAAGGACACACATCATGTACACTGTTGAATAGTAACTGTTTTAATCATTTGCAACTAACTACCTATATATTGTTTTTTGTGGTATGTGATTATGCATCTCAACCATTCCATTACATTGAATTCT
This sequence comes from Lactuca serriola, assembly GCF_051521515.1. Classification (NCBI taxonomy): domain Eukaryota; kingdom Viridiplantae; phylum Streptophyta; class Magnoliopsida; order Asterales; family Asteraceae; genus Lactuca; species Lactuca serriola. The sequence goes on from NC_136411.1 coordinate 3,178,407, forward strand.
TGGTTGCAACTGAAAATTTTCCTGCAGTGAACATGGTTTAGAAGACGTACAGAGCTTCTATATATAGACCTGCCCACACCAAATAAGGTCAGCAAGATGATGTAAATTGGTTCACTCAGCTCTCCAGTAGAATAGCTGAATTAGCAAGCCAAGCCAAGCAAAGCATTCATTGAAATCCAACTCTTTAATTGTAAAGGCAGGCTTGCTTGTTGAAGAGTAAGTGCAAACACAGCTAGCTGAGAAAGGTGATCTTTTTTTGTCTGCTGCTACTTGTATGAGATTTAAATAAAAGGAAACAACAATTATCGAATCAAATATAAAAAAAAAGTGTGGAATCTGGAATGTCACCTCCTCTATGGTCTGGTTGGATTAATGGCTCATGTTAGTTTTGACTTTGAGAAGTGTTCTCTTTGGATTAGTGAAATCTGCTTCATAAAAACATTATCAAGTATGAACACACAAAAAAAAAAAGGTCCGATGGTTGTGACACTCCGTTAATCTAAACAAACATTCATGTGCATAATCTGAAAAAAAAAAACTGTGCACTTGTTGATAGACGAAATTGCTGGATTGTTGATAAGGTCGATCTGGGACATGTTGGGGCTAATTCACCCGGTTAATTGCAAGGTCGTTAAGATAACATAACCTCCTGTTACAATTTACAAATAACAAATCAAATTTGAAGTGATATTCCCATAATATTAAGAGTCGGCCTTATTTAATACCGTAGAATCTTATATTAACTAATACTAATTGTTAGTTTCTTTCTCAGCTTCCAGAGATAACTATTGTTACAAATTTCTTTTTAGTTTTCTCCAAATCTTTTGGGAAGATCTGAAGCTAAAAACTAATTTACTTCTGGCCATCAAATAAATTATTATCTTAACATGAAAGGACGAAGTTTGGTATGCAAAATATATCATTAAAAGTTGGCATAAACGTCAGATCTCACTTTTCATATATATTTTTTAATGTTTATGGTAGTTTAATTTAGAACATATCTTGCCATTTAAATTGAAGCAAGAAAAACTAAGCAGATATTTATTTAGACTTACATTAGCCAGATTGGTGTAGAGATTCAGATTCAGATTCAGATGGGGCTGGAGGTCTGAACGGCCTTGCAACTAACCAGATGAATTCGCCCCAACATGTCACACTCCCTCTTTTAGTCCTTCTGCAAATCAGATCTGTAGGGAAATTTATGGCAACATAATAATAATCCAATGAAAGAAAAAGAATAGGGTTCCTAGATCTTCAAGTTTTCCCACTAACTATGAGATGTTTTTTTTTTTTTCGAATTTGATCCCATCAAATCCCGGATGGTGTGAGTTTAAATTATGGAGAGTCTATCCTTTTTGTATGCGAGTGGGTTTGGGTTTGGGTTTGGGTTTTGGTTTTTGGGAAATGGGACGATATAGTAGAATACCTTTATAGAGCAATCAGTTTTCAATTCAAGTCAAGTGCTTCAGGATGAAGTTATTGATGGACAAACCAGTTGGCGATTACACTGTATCGACATTAGTGCAAAGTGCTGTACTATATTCCCATTGGGTAATGTTACTCTATTCCTTCCTCCCATTGGGTAACACAATTACATAAGCGGTTGTATTTAGTTTCTTTTTTTCTTTTTTCTTTATTAACAGCAACTTAATGTGTTTGTGCTAATATTTGCTTTTTTACTCTACTTTATTTCATAGCTAGTACGTTAAGGGAGTTTGAAATTGCTTATGTTAAGGTCTTAAAAGTGCTTAGTAGATTATTATTAAAGTTTATTATCCTTAATAGGATAAATTACTGAAATTATCTTTGTGGTTTTGACCAAAATTGTTTGTTTAATCACAATTTTTTTTATTTGGACCGTCTGTTTGATATGATTTTAATAAATATATGGATCCTATCACCTCACACTCCTTGCTTCCCCTTCACCTCTGTCAACCTCATTCAACAACCATTGTTCATCTCCGAGACTATTCACCTCCAATAATTTGTATGTCCTTCCAACCAAATAAATTGAAATTGAACCAAAATAAAAAACAAACCCCATGTAATCACAATCAAAACAAAACCTAACCAAAGCAAAATAAAAAAACAAACTTGTAACCAAAATCAAAATCATACCGGAAATTGGTTGAATGGAGATGTCGGAGGTTCTAAAAATCGTAAATAGTTCTAGTAATCAAAATAGGTTCATAAATTGAATGTGTGTGTGTCCCCCTCCATAAAAATAGTTCTAGCAATCGAATAGGTTAGTCTCCTCTAGAAAGTGGCTCTAAAGGTCATGATTTCTAGAAAAGACGTCGGGATCTAATGTTGAACACAATGATTTCTAGGGCCACTCATCGGTCTTGAATATGCCTATTATTATAGTCGGACCTTGGACCTGCACCATGCTTCGACGAGAGTGTTGGTGAACTTCAATCCTCAAACATGGCTTCGATGAACTGCAATCCCAAACCAAATTCCAATAATTAAAGTAGGATTTGTGTCACATAAACAAAAAGAGAGGATTGTGGTTGATATACGCTTCATGTGACAGTGACTTCCTTGTTATAGATGCCGTCAATGAGTACAATGATGGTGATCGGTAGAGCAACCCTAATTAAAAATAAAAAAAATAAAATTAATTAATAAAAATGATAAAAAAACAGAGAAGATACTTTGGTAATTTCATCTTCGGCGGAGACGAAAGATGCAATAAAAAAATACTTAAGGGACGACTTGAGTGTAAAAAAAATGGTTGAGGACCAAACGTGCAAGTTTGGTCAAACCACAAGGACGATTTTGCTAATTTACTCTAGTTAATAAGTATTTTTAATAATTGGATAAAATAAAATATATTGTTTTAGAAAATATATGATTTTATATAGGGAAAATGAAATTGTTGCATAATCAACCTTGTTTTCAGTTCGATTTGATTTATGTAGGTTTTTTTTATAGGCAATACATTGGTGTTGTCAAAATGTTTTAGTATTATTATTATTACTATCAAGACAAGTTGAGTTCAAGTTTACAATCTAAGATTGGAGGTGCAAAGTGTACACTTGGATTGATAAATGTGGATTCGAAAATATAGGGATCTAGTGGCAACGCCTCGCTATCCCTAGGGACAAGTTCCAAGGAGTAGCGCCCCTGGGGATAGGGTTCCAAGGGGAAGCACCTCTATCGGGGTTTAACAGGCAACACACTAAATAGGCTTGCAATCAGAATTGAAGTTCTTGGATTATCTCACTTCTAAATTCGTGCATCTCATACACAACGAATCTCAAATTTTGGAAAGTGATATAATCACGATCCTTGAAACATTCAAGTAAATTATTATTTGAAATCCGTAAACTCTAACACACAATAGGTCATTAAAGTTTGTACTTATGTGTCAATTACACTATTTAACGTGGGGCGAAAAGGTTATCCAATAAACAATGCTGGCTAACTTGACTTTTATTTAATAAGACAATTATTTAAGTATTATCACATACGAAATTCCGCATAATTATAAATGAGGTACACGATATAAAGTAGGTCTTCTTCTTCTTCTCTATTGTTCCATAATTTTAATAACAAAGAAACAAAGAAAAAGGCTAGGGTTTTTGAACTCAAGAATCATCGAAGGAGAGGAAATGTCAACTCGTAAATCATGATGGCCTTTATTTGATAATGGAGCTTAACTGTCAAAGGGGTGTTTCGTGGACATCTCTTCTCTTATACTAATGATGTGCAATTATTGATCATGATTTTGCTGGTATGACCTACGCCAAACTTTTTTCTTGACGCGAACATTTCATGCAAAAAGAATGTAAGAAACTTTACTACTATGAACCAAATAGACCCTTGTTAGATGGGGTTCGTCTTGTTGCAAATTATGGGGACTAAAATATTTGTTTATTTTGACCAGAGTGGTAAAATATTTGTTTATGTTGACCATATTGGTAAAATATTTGACTTCGGAACATTGTACATTCTAAGATATGTCAACCCAAAATGTAAGTTTCTTCTTATCATACATATTCTGAGTTACTTTTATGTCAAGTCTCATCATATTTTATGACTTTCCGTACAAAATAGTCATTTTTTCAAAGAAACATTTTATTATTATTCTTAACAAACTTATACCCAGTGCTTGGTTTTTAGAATATCACTTTAATGCCTACCTTTAAACACTAGACAAATTAATGGTTGACCCCTAGTGATACTCCACATTTCAAGCTATGATTGTTGAACATATAATGGTGCGGATGTGATTATTAAGAACCTGCATTGTTCGGTAATGTCAATAGTGACAAGGCTTCAAACAAATTTATATTAAAATAAAGGGTACTTTTAGTTTAGGTTTATAGTATAGTTATATTTATTTTAATATTACTATAAATATAAAAAATAAGAACTATATATTTTATAATTCGTTTTAAGAGAAAAAGTCAAAAAACGGCTGATATCTCAAATCATTTTTTCCAAGATTCAAGTGAAATTTAGTGAGTTCCTTTAAATATGTATCATACCTCAATGGGCATGTTCATTATTTAAATAAGAAATTTTACAACAAATAAAGTCAAACAAAAATATTGACATATATAACAATTTATTGTGCAAATAAAGCCAAATACCTGCATTATTCGTCATAGATTAGATGATAGCGAAATAAAAAATCATTACTTTAAAGAAAGTTAAGGCTTTTATACCTTCTAATTAGGTAATTCAGGAATGGGCAATTCGGAAATTAGGTCATATAAAATAACTCATATAATTTGTGATATTTTAGTTAATATCCCTAAAATACTAGATCTTCTTTATAATTAAAAAATATAGTTTAATAGTAGTTCTTACTTCTTATACCGTTTCGTTTTTTTCAAGCGGAAAAATAAAAAAATTAATGATATAGTTGTTTAGTTACATAACGACACATGAACCAACTAATACTTGATCCCTCAACAAACAAATTAATGCTTGCCCCCTAGTAGTAAACTTTCGTCTTGGGCTATGATTCTCTGGTAATGACACATGGACCAATTATATACTTATTATAGACTACGTGGATATCCGTGACTTATAAAAATCTCCACATTATTCAAAATAGGATTTGCTATGATAAGTTTAGATGTTCTCGATTAGGCAAATCCCCATTCTCTAATACAACTTTCTATAATTATAATAATGGCTGTGGGTGACCACTGACCAATAATAATAATATATAATAATAATACTAAAAAGAGTATGAGTGAGGTTTCTTCATGGTTAATTAAGCTCCGATGCTGGGCATATGTATGTATGATAGTTATCGTAGCTTTCTTTCTAAAAGACGCACGCCTAACTAACTGTAGGAGCTTCATTCAATTCGTCGACAATTAAAGATAAACTTTATTAATTGCTGAACAAAAAAATTAATGTGCTTCAACAACAGCCTACACAAGAAAGAGTCTGATCCGGTGATAGATATAAAGATATTTATATTGATTTGTAGGAAGTAATTGTTAATCCTTGAAGAGAGGGAGTGTTAGAAGTTGTTGGAGTGGATCTGTGGTCTGGTGGTGGCAACAATATTGGTTAGCTGCAGACCACCTCCTCCACCACCACCGTCCTCAACATCATCTGTCTGGTTTGCCACCTGCAACTGTAAGTCAACAGCATTTCATCTCCAATGAAAACTAGACATGTTTTCATGGAAACTATATATATGCTCTTTTCTTTTCGACATAAACAACCGAGGAAAATCTTTGCAATTTTCATGTTAATAAGATATTTACGTACGTACCTGCTGCTTCAGTTCTTTCTTTTCCTCGCTTAATTTCCTTTCCTGCATTTTGTCAAGCTTGCTTCATAAGACACCTATTTAATCGTATTTTTATTTTATTTGAGACAAAAAAAAAAAAAAAAAAAAAGGAGCCATGAAGGTCGTAAAAAATAAAAACCGACCTTAATTAAAAACAATCAACAATTTCCATATGCATACCAGCTGTTCATGAAAGCTTGATATGCGCTCCATCATTACCTGTGGCTGTGCAAACAAACATTATTTATTGTCAATCCTCAAACATTATATATATACAAGAAACATCCATCAATTCTGTTTTCATCAACTTTCCAATATAAAGTACGTATAAACAGAACAGAGCATCATATATACCACAAAATAATAAAAACAAAAAACTAATTACAAGACAAATTCAGGAGATCCAGATGGATTGAACAATTAAACTGGGAGCCAGATGTCTAGAACGTGTATGCATAAGAGCAGCATTATATAAGTTCCTCCTCTAACTCTGTCATGTCACTCACAGATACCTTATTTCCCTCTTCATCAACCCTGTCAAGTCAACCTCTGGGCCGGATTAACCTCCATATATAATAATAGATACTCATACACATATTATAGATATGTGTATATACCTTCTTATTACTGACTGTAGAAGCTCATTGCATGTTTGGAATCTTGTACACGTGTTGTTAATTTCCTGTGTAATGAAAAATATGATCAAAAGACTGAATACAAAATTTAAATGATAGAGCACAAATTACTTACTTACTCACCATATTATCTTGGGAAGCCCCTTCTTGGGTGCTTCTCTCTTCTGCCTCAAGGCAGCTTTTATGATATACCTGGAAACCATAACCTCCACACTGAACAATAAATAGCTAGTCAGTCAGATAATCAACCATTTTAGGTCCATTGATTTGTTCCACAATTCTATTTAAGGTAAACTTTTAGTTATTTCTTTATTTTTATCTTGGTGAGAAGTTATTGCCACATCAAGCTAAGGTGTATATATATTGAGTAATGATAACAAGAATGTATAACTGTTCTTTGGCTATATATGCAGATAATAAGGAGACTGGTAGGCCCATTATATATCTATCTCATCCGGATTTCTGGAATATCAATCAGAATTGCATTAAAAAAATGGAACCCAAGGCCTAAAGAAACATAATGTGATGTGGGAAGTAGCGGAACAACGGATTTCTTCTGCTGATGGAGCAGATCATGAGTCAACCAAAGTACAGTGAACTGGAAGAAGTTTGGTTTTCAAAGTTGGTCAGATTTTTTTCTGGAAATTAATTAGCCCTAAAAATATATGAACAGCTGTATTATTTATAGCTTTTCTGGTGCCAAGGAAGGATAAGCCCCACACTAAAGACTAAAGACTGAACCATATATAGCCAGTAATTAGATTGCAACCATAATATTAAACCTATTGACAAAAGTTAGCCCAAAACCAAAGTGTGGCCCATCAACTATAAAGCCCACGACATTACTTGAACAAGATCTGTTGTTGCAATTAATTCCTAAAACTATAAAGGATAAATGATGATGTTCAGGTACCAGGTAAGGTTGAAAGAAAAACCAAACTTTGGTGCAGATGCTCACACCCCAGTAGGTAATGTTAGTGTACAAACAACAAATATAATAATAACATACAAACATAAGGGTAAGGGATCTAACTAGGAAAAATTCATCTTGTATTTCATGTCTTCAATTACAACGAACTAAAAGAGAATATAAAGTTATTAATTAGCCACTAATTTGCACGTTGGAATTGGAATTTTACATCTCTTTGTTTTTGGTTGTCAAATTCCGTTTCATATTCCAATACCATTGACATCTCTCATTCCTTCTTCCACAACATTCTATGAACCAAAATCCCCACACTTAGCATAAAACTGATGACAAGTATGATACCATTACCATTTCATACTAACAACCAACTTACATTCTAACACCACTTGTTCCAATATACTGAATAATGAGAGACTCGAGATGGAACAATCTCTATGTGTGGTTTCATTTAAGGAACTACAATTTTGGAAGATTTTTCGATTTTTGGTAGTGTGTTTTGGGGTTATTTAGAAGTCCTGAATTTAAGAGCCTATTGGTGTTTTCATTTTAACTACCTTTTTAGTTTTTTCATTGTTCCCTTTTATTCATCAAGTAGTTTCCTTTTGCATCTCCAGTGGTTGTTGACAAATGGAAACTCAGGTATTGCTTTCGGCTATAAACATACAACTTTGTACAATGTTGAAGTACATATAAATGGAGAAAATCAAACTATTGAGGATGTGGTTGCATTGAATTTGTTGAACCAACGGTTTTAATGAATGTCTATGTTGGTTTCTGTGAGTCATGTGTATTCGGCAAATAGAAAAATATTATTCATGCAAAGATGGGGACATCACCAAAGGCTAGTAGATAGGAGTTGGTTCATGTTGATGTATCTACAATAGTTTCATCAACAGAAAGATCGCAGTACTGTTGATTCCATCACATAATGGTATAGGTTTATTTTCAACAAGATAAATATCATGTCTTCACTCCATTAAGAGGTGGAAACGAGTTGTTGAGAACGAGAAAAATATAATTAAAGTGTGTAGTTTGATAATCAAGGTGAATACATCATCAAAAGTTTTGTTGGGGACCTTTAGAGCTAATAGGGTTCAAGATTCCAAAGGTAGAATGACAAGGTAGGGCAATAAGTCTTTCTTGGTTGCTTTGTTTGACATAATGTCAAGCTTGAGATACAAAGCCAATAAATGTGTATCAATGTGTATCAATTGGTTATGTCTTAATTAAAGAATATTCTTAGTTATTGTAAATCCATTATTTATAGGAATTAACTTGGCATTTATAGCTAGGGTACCATGTGTAATTAGCCTATACATAGGATTTTCATCGGACAACATTCGTTAAAACATCATCTCTTCTGGTAGCCTCCTTTTTTGTCTGGGTTGACCCATTCATGGTTAGTGAGATCACTTCAAATGCTTTTACACATCTTATGCCCTCACTAAGCTTAACATCTCCCGTTCTTCCTTTCACAGTCTGTCATTACTAACCATCATACTTTCTATTGATATTACTTTCTTCAATGCTTACAACTTGTTATGATGTACGTCATGATGAAAATAGTGGAAAAGGAAATGATGGATTGAATATTTAGGTCAAAATGCATGATTGGCACTCTAGTTATGTCCAAAAATGGGACAAAATGAGAAATTTACATAATTCTAGTATAAAGAATAAGGTAAGAGATATAAGACTTAATTAATTGATAAACCCCCACTAACTCAAGTTTATGGAAGAATGAGAGGTCCAAAAGCAAATTCCATCATGGGGCCTGTGACATCAACCAATTAGCTCCCTAGAATGGGCTGGAAATCATTTGTTATGCTTTAGTATCCTAAATAATTATGTCATGCCCACTATCTCTACAGTTTGGCCAATTTTGATTGGGGATAACTTTTGTGGTCTTGTTGTACTGTCTACCTGGTAGTCCAAACTTTAAGAGTATTTATAGTTATTTTATTCTCTTATTATAGGTGTGAAGAATTTTGTAAAACGTCTCTGACACCTCTCGAATGTGGAAGAATCATTAATATCATCTTTTAGAAATTGTCAGTAACTTCTTGTTCTTATTTTTATTGTTGTATCCTAGGTGAGGTCCTATCAAGGTCTCATTAATTGGTATCAAAGCATGGCTAGTTTTGGGAAGAACACATGTGTGGCAAAAAAAAGACCTCAAGAACCATTGAAGAAAGATGGATCTAATACTAGGGAAGATGGATAAAGGTAAAAGCTCTGAAGTCAACAACTCTGGTTTGGTAACACCTAACTCAAACCCCTAAATGAAGAACATTGGATTCGAGGGAGGTCTAACAAGGGTCCGGGGGTGGAGGTTCTGGGTTGGTTTTTGGTTCCTTTGATGGAACATACATATGGAGAGGGAGATTTTGATTACAAACATCATAAGGTCGATATGTCTCTATTTGATGGTACAAACCCTAATGGTTGGATCGTGCAAGCTGAGAGATACTTTGCAATCTATAAACTCATCAACGAGGAACAAGTAGAGGCCGACATTCTCAGCCTTAGCAGAGACGCCCTATCCTGGTTCCGGTGGTCCAACAAGCAGAAAACGATCGACACTTAGGAAGGTATGAAATCTCTTTTTCTCCACAATTTTCGGTCTCTTCGTGGAGGAACCTATATGAACAATGGGTTTCGCTTGAGCAAACCAGGACGATAGGTGACTATATACGTCGATTCATTGAATTGTCGGCGTGTTTAGATGACTTTTCTGAACCGGTAACCATGGTGACGTTCATCACAGGGGACTCAAGCCCAACATCACTAGTTCAATTGAGTTCAATATGATGTCATATTTGGAATGAAATGGTTACAAACTCTTGGAACCATTTAAACCAGTTGGATGAATCAAACAATTGAGTTCAATATGGGAGATCAATGGGTGAAATTTCAGGGATAATGAGCTTTGGGAAAAACTCTTGCATCTCCAAGAGAAGTTCCCACATTCATAAAACAGGTCTTGGATAAATTCAAGGGTCTTTATCAAGTTCCCACAATGATCTAATGCTCAGATCATATTAACAGAAGGAACACCTCCCATCAATGCGCAATCGTATAGATACCCACTTCCATAAAGGAGAGATTGAGAAAATGATCAAAGACATGCTAACAGCAAATATCATTCAGCCAACTAACAGTCCCTACTCTAGCCCAATCATTTTAGTGAAAAAGAAAGACGTATCATGGTGGTTATGTGTTAATTATAGGGCCCTCAACAGGGCGACGATTCCCGACAAGTTTCGTATTCTGGTCATTGATGAATTACTTGACGAGCTACATGGATCGGTGATTTATAACAAGTTGGATCTTAGATCATGTTACCATCAAATACGAGTTCGGGTGCAAGACATCCCTTAAACCACCTTTAGAACTCACGATGGTAATTACGAGTTCAAAGTCATGCCCTTCGGGCTCACGAATGCCTCGGTTACATTCCACTCTTTTGATGAACGGCGTTTTCCACCCTTAACTTCGAAAATCATACTCGTGTTTTTCGATGACATTCTCATATATAGTACTAGTAAGGAGATACACAAGTCCCTGTTGGGTTAATCGGTTTGTTTAATGGGTTAACGAGCGAGCGGGTCGTATATCATGTGTCACTGGTGGATTCGGATCAACAGACAACCTGGTCTTTAGTTGACCAAGTTTGGAGAAAATAATGTGGCTTAGTAGCCACCTCATTAGTCTCACATGTTTTGCTATCTTTTAGCTTTTTTCTTTTATGTGGTGTATGTTAAATAGGTGTAGTATTTTCTCTTTTGGCGTATCAGATAAAAAGAAAATTGGAAAACTTCTCCATCTCCTTCCATTTGTTGCAACTTTGATTTCATATACATACATGAGTGTTGTGTGGAGTGTGGGACATGAACCTACAGTCCCACCTCACAAAAACCTTAGAAATCCTCTAAGAAACATCTTACTTCTTAATCTTAAAAAGTGAGAATTGGGACAACCCTAGGTGTCATACCTAGAACATGAAATCTCAACTCTTGGAGTATAGGCTGAGGGGTCCAAAGTAAGGGCAATGGTAGGTGGCCGAATCTAAAGAACACAAAGGAATTAATGCGCTTTTTAGGCCTCAAGAGTTACTACCGCAAGTTTGTTAAGGGCTATGCAGGAATTGCTACACCCTTGGCGGACTAGCTTAAAAAAGACTGTTTCGTGTAGAGTGATACAGCCGAACAAGCATTTCAACGCCTCAAAACTGCTATGATAAATGTCCCTGTTTTAAACATGTTGGATTTCAAGAAGAATTTTGTGGTGGAAACGGATGCTTCGGGGTTCGGTCTCGGGGAAGATTTGACATAGGAAAACCACCTAATAAAATATTACATCAGTAGCCTCGGAACAGGCTAGAATGAAATCAATTTATGAAAAAGAATTGATGGCGATCGTTAAGGTTATGCTTAAATGGAGAACATATCTTTTAGGGAGAAGATTCATGGTGGAAACCGATCAATTGAGTCTCAAGTAAATCCTCAAACAGTAGGTCATCAGGAGTGAGTATCAAAGGTGGGTGACCAAATTAATGGAATTCACGTTTGGCATTATTTATCGTCCTGAAGCAAGCAATCGTGTAGCGGATGCCATCTCAAGAAAAGATCTTGTCACAAGCTACAATTCTTTAAGCATGTGGTTCTGGAAAAATCGGGACAAACCTAAAGAAGAAATAGCAAGATATGACCTTCTAACCAAAATGAAGGCATACTTGATTGAAGACCCACAGTTGCATAAGGGAATTTTTGTGTTCTAAGGGAATTTACTCTTCAAAGAGATACTAGTGATACCACCTAAACCTCATCTTCTTCCCGAGATCATTACAGAATATCATGATTCGCCAATCAGAGGTCATTCTGAAGAGCAGAAAACCTACAATGCAGCCATTGCGGAGGTATTCTGGTCCGGAATGAGAACTACAATAATAGAGTATATTAAAAAAATGTGAAGTCTTCCATAAAAATAAAACCCTCATAACTCACCTGTTGGTTTTCTTCAATCCATTCCCTTCCCTATGCAAACTTGGGATGAAGTCACGATGGACTTCATCGAAGGCCTTCCGAGATCCAAGGGTTGGGATACCCTGTGGGTGGTGGTGGATAGGTTGAGTAAATATGGCAAATTTATCCCACTTCGACATCCTTTTTCTGCTGCAACCATAGATGACAAGTTTATAAAGGAGGTCGTCCGGTTGCATGGTCTATCCATATCTATAATCAGTGACAATGACAGGGATAGGATTTTTGTGAGTCAATTCTGGCAAGAAATCTTTCGACTTCATGGGGTGGATCTGAAATGAAGCACCGCCTACCACCCACAAACAAATGGTCAGTCAGAGGTGGTAAACAAGTGCTCAAAACATATCTAAGATGTTTGCGTTCAGAAAAACTGAGGTGTTGGGCCAAATGGTTATCATGGGCAAAATTTTGATACAATTCATCATACCATTCAACAACAAAATGCACCATGTTCAAGGCTTTATATGGGTGAGATGGCAATCTACTATAGTCGATTCCATTGATAGAATGTTAGAAGACAGGGACGCAATTCTTGATGATCTAAGGACGAACCTCTTAAGAGCCTATCAAAAATGCAATTCCAGGCTGATCAAAAGAGGGCTGAAAAGAATTACCATGAGGGGGATTTAGTTTATTTGAAACTAAAACCTTATATACAGTAAAGCTTAGCTAGAAGGCGTTATGAACCATTTAAGATTAAGAAGAAGATTGGAAAAGTTGCCTACAAACTCATGCGGCCACCATCAACAAGGATTCTTCCTACCTTTCATGTATCACAACTTCACCCTGCTTTTAGAGTTCCTGAAATGATATCAGAAATACAATGCACCTAGTACCCCTGGATATTGAATTTAAGTTAACGGTGAAGACCCTCAAAGGAATACGAAACAGGAAAGGAAACCACACAAATGAGCTTGAAGTTCTAATCCAATGGGAAGGATTGTTCGAGGTGGAGCCAACTTGGGAAGATGTTGTGATATGCTGGAGACGGTGGTATTGAGGTTGTCGGTGGGTTTCGTGTAGATGCCTTCTCCTGATATCATAGTACAAAAAAGGAAGATAGATCGTTAGTCGATGTCCGAGAGGGGCTCCAGGGACGAAGCTCCAACGATCTAGTCAGTGTATGTACTAAAAGAGAAAATGTATTCACAGGAAAAAAAGTTATGTTCCCTCTTTGCGAGGAAGAAGGGTCCTTTTATACCTGGTTTGAGAGGTATGTGGGCCTAACTGATTCTGTTGGACATTTCTTCGTGGGGCGTAACATGGCAAACTCCTACCAGAAGATCCTTCGTCACGCCCTTTTTGCATCCTCTCCTCATTGGCTAGAAGAGGATCTTTTTAGTTATTACGGAGATCGTTGCTATCGTCTGATGAGCACGTGGGACGCTCTGAATGGTCCCATGCTCACTGGGGTGTTATTCCTTGGTGAGGAGATTATAGCGCTGCTCTGAACCATAATCGTCACGCATGTGTCATTCGCGCTGGCGAAGATCCGACCTTGGTCTCGGACTTGGTCCGACTCGGTTCAGCTCTGGCTAGGCCCGATATTAGTTTTGACTTCTTTTTTTGACGTTTCCTCTGAGGGATACGTTAACATAAGACTTTTCCAACTTAATGGAGCAATTCCTTGATTTTCACCTTGAGGTCAATGTGAAAGTTTGGGTAGATGATATTGATAAACCCCCACTAACTCAAGTTTATAGAAGAATGGGAGATCCTAAAGCAGGTTCCACCATGGGACCTGTGACAGCAACCAATTAGCTCCGTGGAATGGGCTGGAGATCATCTGTTATGCTTTAAGATTCTAAATAATTATGTCACTCCCATTGTCTCTATAGGTTGGCTAATTTTGATTGGGGGACAACTTTTGTGGTCTTGTTGTCATGTCTACTTGGTGGTTCAAACTTTAAGAGTATTTATAGCTAGTTTATTCCCTTGTTATAGGTGTGAAGAATTTTGTAAAAGGTCTACGACCCTTAGAGAGTTTTCCACATCTCAAATGTGGAAGAATCATTAATATCATCTTTTAGAAATTATTAGTAACTCCTTGTTCTTATTCTTATTGTTGTATTTGAGTGAGGTCCTATCAAGGTCTCATCATTAAACCTACCTTCAAGTATAACAATCCTATTAGAACCTTGAAGTCCTAAAAAGATAGGAAAACAACAGTTATATGCAAGGATCTAGTAAAATAATGCAAAATGGGACAATATATTAGAAAATAGTGCCAAACATGTCTTATGTATTATATTGTTGTATATATTATATTTAGACATGTTATGATATATTAGAGGTAAAATGGTGCAAAGCATTTAGGGTTTGGACATGAATATGAAAAAATAGCAAAGTAGGTTGCTATATTTGGAAAAAGATACATAATAATTAACTATGGTTTGAAATTGTGTAATTAATGAGCATATGATAGAATTATTGTTGGGACTTGGAAGTCATACATGGAAACTATCAAGAAACATTACACAAGCATTAGATAAGACTTGGAAAGCATGAGGAAATCAAAAAACAAAAATCTCATAGATGTATTCGGTTTGTATAAGTATACCCCTTGAATTTTGATAGTAAATTTCAATCTTCAGTACTCCCTATTAGTTGTTTCTTGATTCTAATGTGTAGCTAATATAAATATGAAGAAGTAGCAAAAAGAATCAACTCATTTGGAGTTATGGACACAAGATGGGATTGTTTTTTCCTCGGTCTGAGTTACTAATTAGGTTTTGCCAATAGCTTAGCTCGGTTCATGCCCATTTATCCTTAGATCTACTTGGTCTGCTCTAGTCGACCGGCCAGAATCTTTGACTCTAAGATTATAGCTCATTACAACCCATTTTCACTAGAACTTTTTAAGACTTGTATGTTTGACCAAAGTTGTAATTTTAGATTTTTGCTTTGAGGCAAAAAAGGAGGTTAGAAGAATGGAAACAAAATCAAGCTTTTTCACAAAAAACGATCAAATGTAAATGATCTTAAACTCTTCATTAACATGTCTGGTTGTAACAATAACATATTATTCAAGCTTAAATTACTGATTTATAGCACTTGGTCAAGAACCATTAAATCATCAATAATGGAGATTGAATCATGAAAATTGATGAAAGGAGAATTATAACATTAACCATAGTTTTGGACAATTGTTTGGAATGTTGGAATGGATATAAATAGCGATGCATTAGGTAAAATAAACATGTAACGAGTTGTATTTGGTATTCAATATAATGATTTAGGCGATGGTCATTGATAAATGGAAGTTCAACTTTAATTATGGATTAAATGATTGTTATTAGAGTTAGCTTATTATGAGTTAAATTTAATGTGTAAATCACACTAGCACTTAGATTTTGCAATTATAACACTGCAAAGCGATGTTATAGAAGTGAGGGACAATAATGGGAAAATATGAGAATAATGGTATAGTATTGTTGGAACAAACTTGTGAATTGCTAAACAAGTATATTGTATCTATTGAATAAGATCAAAGGAAGGTTGGAACAATGGCACAAGGCAAGGACAAGGGAAATAATAGTAGTTAGTTGAGACTAACTACAAAAGGTGAGTACATGTGGATTTTTTCCTTTTGGGATATGTGATATAAGTAGAAGTAATTGTCATAAACTGCTTTATAAAGTTATAAAGTATCTGAGAAAAGTAATGTATTTTAATACTTTGGAATAGTATTTGATAAAAGCAAAATATTTTTGATACTTTTGAAATATTTTTGGTATAAATAAAGTATTTTAATACTCTTGAATAGTTTTAGTATAGAATGAAGTATTTTGATACTTTTAGATAGTATTTGATAAAAAGAAAGTATTGTGATACTCTTGAATAGTAGTTGAAAAAAATAAAGTATTTTGATAATCTTGAATGATATTTAATAAAAGAAAAGTATTTTGATACTCTTGAATAGTAGCATATAAAAAAAATATTATGATACTCTTGAATTGTATTTGATGAAAGTATAATTTGTTGATACACTTGACTATTATAGGTAGAAGTTTGAATATGTTTTAGATTATTTTTATGTTATTTGTAGATCATGTCTTCCATTATTAGATTAAGACTTTATGAATATTTCTTATAAAGTATAATTTGTTGATACACTTGACTATGATAGGTAAAAGCTTGAATATGATTTAGATTATTTTGATGTTATTTGTAGATCATGTCTTCCATTATTAGATTGAGACTTTATGAATGTTTCTTATGTTATGCAAACTCTTATGATAATAATTTTATTCATGGCATCACATGTTATATGATTGAAATTTGCATAAAAGAATAGATGTGCTTATGCATACAATAGATTGCATTTAGCTTGATATTTTGGTCTAGACACATGATTTTCAAAGAAGGGACCTTGAAGATTCTAGTTGTACCACCCTTCATGAGGTATATCTCTATAGTATGATATCATGATAAATTGATCTCATCTGTTTATTAGTGACGAGTAAACATAAAGTATAAAAATTGTGATTAGACTTTATGTATAAATAAAGAATCTATACATAAAGTATCAAAACTGTGATTAGAGTTTATGTACATAACCAAGTGGAAATAAATAAAACTAATGAAGTCGGGAAGGCCTGGCGTTCGAGTTTTAATTACTCAATATTGCATTTGGTTTGTGGTCATGCATTACATTAGGAATTTCACTGGACAGGTAAAGATTTTCATTTTATTATTAAAAGTAAGATTTCTCATTATATTTTGATGAAGATACATGTGTCTAAAACCCATGTAGTTTTTAAATCGCCATGTATTCCATCTTCAAGTACCTAAGATTTGAAAAATGTATTCCTAATAGGTCGACTTTTTGATCCTTAGTTGAAGATGGACCTTTGGAAGTTTGAAAGTGAGAAGCTTAATTAGACAATTACGTATTTTACTTAGACATTTGTAATTGTAATATGATTCACTATGGTTTTTTATATTGGCTGTAACCCCCTTTATAGACCTAACGTCCAAAAATATTTTTGGTGTGACCAAGTTTGGTAATGCTAAAAGACATTATTGCAAATGTTGTCTACTTTTCATGGTTTTAATTTGTATAAAAGATGGTGTGTTACACTTCAGGAAAAAGACTCGAGTAACTCTACCTAGATGAACGACCTCATTGACATTGTGCACTCTGATAAAAATCATTAATGAAGTTTTGAAATAAATGGATAAGATGATGATGGGGCACCTGGGATCTTATGAGAAACTCATCCAACCTGATACCATAGATGAATTACACTTCTCTGATCTTGTAATCGATGAACTCCACTCCTGGTGGTTAATTAGCTTGAAAAACTTCTAGTCTTTGACTCATTCAGTTCCTCATGGTTGATCACTTTCGAGGATGACATGTTCTCCATGTCGAAGGTGAAGTTCCTAATATTTGATGGTGTAGACCCATGTGGATGATAAAGCCATTTGTACTTCTACAGGTACATCAAATTCCCCTCTCATAGAAACTAAAACCCGCTTAAATTTGTATGGATAGGGCTACACTTAACTAATTTACCAAAATCCTAATCAATCATCCCTAAATTGTTTGTGTTAAATTGTAGAATAAACTAATAAAAAGGTTTAATATGACAAAGTTAAGGAACGCTAATGACGCGTTAGGCTCCATATTCAATGAATGTGATATCGAAGTATATATAAAGGAATTCAAAGCACTCTTTGCACTAATCCCGAATCATTAATAAAAACAAGAAATCAGAATAATTCAAAGGGGATTGAAAACTAAGGTACAAAATTTGGTTCAATTTCCTCTAGAAGTTACAAAGCAAAATTTGGTCCAATTTCCTCTACATACAATTTCCTCTCAAGAAAAGTAAACAAGGCCCTCTATCTAGAGAGCAACACTATTAAGCCCTTGGGTATATGCTTAGGCAACATAGACGAGCATAGTAAAGGAGTATAACTCTTATTTGGCCCATTTATGTGTGTGGTTGATATTGTTTACCATTTGGGACCTTTGGATTGCATATTAAGAATTGATTGGCAAAGAACATTAATTGATGTCATGTTTAACTAACAAACACACCAGATTTGATTCTAGAATCATGGAACCTTCTAGAAGTTACAAAGCAACATATAACCCCTATGATCAAAACTAACTAAATAATATATATATATATATATATATATATATATATATATATATATATATATAATACAAATCCTATCTTTATAGTAAATTTACAATACCTAAAATTTGATCAAAGTAACCCACGTATTAGTAATTACATAGTTGAAATTATACTTTTTCTTCTTCGTTGATGTAATTAACCTCGTGTACAATTTTTTCTCCATTTATCTATTGTTACCTCAAATATTAGCCTGATCACCTTTTTCCATTTGATTTTCCATATATATATTTAAATTGGTAGTAAATTTATTTATAGTTTTTATGCAATCTATAATATTTCTATGTTTTGTAAAAATCTTTAAACTTATGTTTGCTAAAATTGATATTTATAGTTTTTCTTTACACAAAGTTATCGTATTAAAATAGTAAAAAAAATCCTCGATTCCCCTCCGGTCCACATTGGGTTGGGGACAGGGATTCATTTATATTCCCCAATGGGGATGAGGATTCGGGGATGGGGATTGGTGTCCCCGGTATTCCCCGGCCCCTTTTCCATCTCTAAGCATACTAGTCCTATTATATTATGCTCTGAAACCCTCACAACAAAACCAACTCAAGGGTCTACTAATTGAATTTGCTTCACTATTCCAAAAGTTGCACAGATTAACACTAAAACAAGCTATCATACTAACTATCAACTTTCGAGAGGTTAAGGATCGATTTGTATAAGGCCTTTAAGTGAAGAAAAACAAATCTACATAGAAGAAACGAACAAAATTAAAATGAACATTGTCAAAACATAAGGTGGAATAAATGTTAAGTAATTTTGAGCATATGATTCGAGGATAGTTATATTTTAGCATAGGTTCATTAATACAAGTTCGTTTACCTTCTTGAGTTAAAAGGAAGTGTTTGTGGTGGTGATTTACACTACATAGTTCACATTTTGGTCATGACCTACTTAAGATTAATGGGTTGATTGTGTTGACTTACTTTTCTCATTATAGATAACAACATACTTTTCACATTTTATGATTTTGATATAGAACATAATTATTCATTATTAATGATACTGATGACATTTGAATATTCAATATAAGATGATATGGTGGAAACCGAAAACACTCTTGTTACCATTAACAATTTTGACGATGACTAAATGTCCCTACTTGATGAGATGATTTTTGTTCAAGTGTTTGCTAACTAGACTTTTGCTGATGTGTTGTACAAATGAAAAGTGTAGTGACAATATGAGCATCGGATGAGATAAAGATGTATGACTTTTGAATTATATATAACAATAGCCACTGATGTGAACCTTACCTTTCATCATGATTGATATGTTCTCTTATATAAACTTCTTTTAGCAACTTTGATGCTAAAAGTATGAGTACTTTGGAAATCCAATTTTAAAAAAAGATGTTTATCTACTAAAAAAAAGTCTTTAACTAGCACATATGATGGATGTTACATTATTTAATTATGTGCATCTTATCTATTTAGTATTTTGATTATAGTCTTTAATTAACATTTTACTTATGCATTTTTTTAAAATCAAAATTTATAAAATTAATAGTTTTTAACATTTAAAAAGAAGGGTTATTTGCAAGAACAAAGAACCAACATACCATTTTTTTTTCTTTAAATAACATTACAAATTTTTTATGAGATATTGACCTCAACAACCACAAAAAGAAAGCCTATCTTACATAACAACCACGTTTCAATAATTTGCATGATATAACCATGTTATTCGAAAATCAAGGTGTTTGGAATTTTCGAATCTATATTCTTTTTAAATGAAAGATTTCGAAGAACCCTTATTTTCAAAGTGGTGTCTTCTATTTAAGGTTTGATATTTTCTTCAAAAATTTGTGAAGAGACATAAGTATGTTTTTTTTTTCTAAAAATCATTTAAATTATATTTTTGAAAATTTTTATCTCATTTTGAAAATCATGAACTTTTTCGAAAATTTTAAGCTTCTTCAAAAATCTCTTTTTCCTTTCACCAATCTTCTTTATTTTTTTTTAAATAGTTTCAAATTCTTTTTGTTAGAGAAATTGCCAAAACAAGATAAATAAAACCAGCAGACTTCCACCAACAACTTATCATACATAATCAGTTAGTATACACTTATCAACTACTTATAATAATTAAATTTGATATAACTAATGCTCATAACACTTATATTAATATTAATCAATAGAAATTTACAAAATAGAATACTTAAATAATTATAGATTAAAAATTTCTAGAAACAAAAGAAATTACAAGAATGAATATCTCATAACTAGGATGGATAACTATTTCTTCCAATCTAATACTATGACAATAACAATATTTTCTAGTTCAACTTTGCCTAATAGAACGGTATGTATGAAAGAGATTCTAGCTTAGCAGTACCAGTTGTAGTCCTTCCTCTTTTAAGTTGAGGGTTCAAGTCCCGTCTGGGACCTAGGTGGTATTAAGAGTAGTTTAGTAGGAGTAGGTTAGATTTGCCGTTCAAAAAAATAAAAAAATAAAATAAAACAAACATAAATTAAGGTCATAATGAATATTGTAAGTTTGTATCAAAATTATGCTAGGGCAAAAACATAATCCCACTTCCAGCCTTCGAGGTCTCATTTAACTAGTAGTTATAATTGTTTTACATCACAGAACACCAAGTCGTGTTAACTTGCAAGATAAAGAAAACCTTTATCAAAGTTCATATATATTAAACTAATTCATAAATATGTTCTATTAATTAATACTTGGAAGTTGCAAACTTCTAACAAAAAACATGCCTAAACAATGAACCGGAAAATAATTACTTGTGCACATATTGAACATGAGTGAACATATACAATTTACTCAGAAAAAATAATCCATAGTCAACTTTACCACTACATGTCCGATGCAAAAAAGCTTGACTATGACTCAGATGACCGAAACCGACTCCCAACTCTTCACAAATTTGAGATTTTAGATAAGACAGGAAATTATGAGGCAATCAATTAGTATATCTCTGCTACATAATTAAATATATATAATTATGCCCTATATATCTTCATTCCGATCGATTGCAGATATATAGCGCATTTATCTTACTAAAGCGTATTGCTTCGTACATGAAGCAGTATAGAGCACAAACTAAATTAAAGGGTAACGAAAAATGCATATCATATTTGAATATAATACAAAACGATGGCTGACCTGTTTGTACCGCCGTTGCAGTGTTCATAGAGCTTGCCACTGGAGGAGAAGACGACGACGGCGACGGCGACATCGCAGAGAACGGAAAGCTGCCACGCTTTCTTGTTCAACCCTGATCTCCTCTTTGAAAACGTCACTTGTCTGCTATTCTTGTCTTCGATTTGCTTCATCTCCAACTTTCTCCGCCCCATCGTGATTCGTAACCCTCTGGGCTCTAGCTCGAAACCTAACCTTTTCAGTTTCGATATGGCCACTTCAATTCTTCGATTCCTTTCTTTTATTTACTTTAAAGAAGGGCACCTCGTCGTTGAAAGCCGCATACCTCCCCGTTCTTGTAGAGTGGTCGTACGTTCGGGACATCTCGGATCTGACGGCAGTACTTATTAGTCTTATCCTTCTATATGAAATTTTACTATCTATATGATTAGTCAGATTCAAATAAATCATAAATTTAAATAATAAATCAAATTACATATGACAACAGTGTATATTTGCATAATTTTATTTTGGACAATAATTTAAGATAATGCTAATAATGATTTAAATAAACATAAATAGGTACTGAAATTTTGGGCAGTGGAGATATTGATATTCAAATTCCAATCTGAATTCTCAGATGTAGATTTCAGATATTCGAAATTACTAAACTATTAATAAGTCTTATTTTATTTTCTTTTTGTTTAGACATTATACACTATAAACCAAGATTGTTTTACATTTTATCTCGCAAGTTAATCAATTAGATGAAATACAAACTTACGGTAAACAAATACTAAACTAGATGAGAATCATGCGTGGCCGTTGGCGCTGAGTCATTTTATTTTTTCTTCTTTCAGGTTGTATATCTAATTCGAAGTGACAAAAAGTAAAGTCAATTAGGATTCATTCAGAAATTTATAAATTTTTATGAAATGAAAGAAACTAAAAAACTCATATACGACATATACGACATACCTCTTTACAACTACGTCCATGAAGGACTACTGCAGGAAATCGGGTGAAGAAGTCGCCGACCTTTGCCATTCTGTCTTAATGACTTCAAATTAAAAGGGCAAATTGCAAGGAATAGCAATTGACTACTCTTTTTATCAATATAGACAATGTACTTATATTTTATACCCATAATAGCAATGTACTTTATTTTTTACTCATGGGTAAAAAAAAGTACATTGGTAAAAAGAGTGAAGCACACTGGTAATTCCTGCAATTTCATTTTTCAAACCACCAAATAGATTATAGAATAATAAAAAACCAAGGATTTTAGAAAATTACATGAGTGAAAATCATGTCCCATCAGTAGGCAATGCAGCCATAAAAGAATTATAGGAAGACTCCAAGTGAAAATGCAGTTGCCTGGACTGATGTTCAGTCAACTCATCAGCCGCCCCCATTTTCGCCAACCTCCCAAGCCACTCCTTCATCTTGACCTTCCCTTCAAAATCCGGGGGCAAAATCGACAATTTGTTCAACGACACCGACAAATCAGAAAGCAAAGGAAAAACTTGATCAACAGCCACCATATTCAACTTAAAAGAATCCATCGCAGTGATAAAATTCTGCACACATTCCGCCACAAAATAACAGAATCTGTAGTTAGAAATTTCACACGTCATATTCTCTCAGGGTTGGCTTACTTACACATCAAGAAAACAGTTCACAGGTGATTATTATTATTGATATTGATTTATGATTTATTTCTCTTGACATACATATTGATAATTGCAACTATAAGTAGATGATATATCTCTATTATATTTATAGGAATATTAAAGGAGCAAATTTGCTCGTTGATGCATCCGGGGTAGTGAAGGTAGCAGACTTTGGATTAGCAAAACATGTGAGTTGAAAAATAATTTATATTATATATTTATCAGTTATCAATATTATATTAATTAATAATAAAGGAAAGGAAAAAAAAAAGTGTTCTATGTGTCCTAATAGTTATCTGTTATCCCTTTTGTGACTTTACAGCTTTCTGCTCATTCAAGTGATCTTTCCTTAAAGGGTAGTCCGCACTGGATGGCTCCAAAAGGTATTTCTTTGAAATTACATACAAATGAAGAAAGGGCAAAATGGTAATTTTGTCTCCTGCAGACAGTTTGGCTTATTTACTCTAAAAAAACAAACAGAAAAACAACATTAACAATCAAAATAAAAGAGTAAATGTAATCTAAATAAAAAAGTAACATTAATTCATATTAGGGACAATTCTGTCATTTTATTTTTTACAATACAATAGATCGATACACGAAGAAAGATTAGAAGTATAAAGATGGGAAAATATTTTATTTATCATGTTCCATATACTCGCATGTACAAAAGTATCCATATCATTTAATAGAAAAAATAAAATTATGAATAAGTTGAGATAAAATAATCCACAACACTCTACATAAGATATCGCCATACCATCTCTAGGCATATTTATCTCAATGGAAGTTGAAGCAAAAGACACTTTCCATGGATAATTAATTCCTCCTGCGACAAACATCAGACCAAAACAAATGAAAAAAATGACATTAACTCGATTAAAAAACAGATAAATATATTGTGTTGCTTACCCAAAAGTGTCATTTGATGCCTTTTCAAAGCTTCAATTTCTTCTCATTCGTTTCCTATAACCATTCAAACTAATTTGTTAGATTCAGTGATAAGACAATCTATAACAAACCCGATTAATACTAAAAAACACACGACTTTTATTTTTAAAAAAAACTAAAGTGCATTGTCGTTTTTGGTAAAAAAATATTGTGATAGCCAAAAAAAACTTTATGAGCTGCGTATTTTTTACTATGACAAAAATACAAACAAAAAAAACAAAGTGAAAGCCAAAACAATGAAAAAAAACTTTAAATGACCAGGGGCATAACGGTCAAAAAATGGCATGTGTTACCATATAATTAGTATAATCACATAGTCTAATTTCCTTCCTATATTTATCGCTGTTTTTAATTGAAAACAGTAATTTGTAATTGAAAAATGGAAATCCAAGTCGTAGGTGTAGAAGGAAAAAAATTCCAAAAAAATATTATAACCTTCTGTTTTGGACCAAAATACCCTCCTTTTGTTACTTTTCTCATATTAAATCCCACCTGAAATTTGACTTTTTAGATTTTCGAATACAAATGCTTTTTAACATTACTAACAAAAAGTTATATAAGTAATTTCAAACTTGGTATTTTTCTCAAGTTTTATGTTTAACTCAATCGTAATACATGATGATAGAGTAATGAAGTTAGATGTATTTTTCTAAAGTTTTATGTGTAACTCAAATATAATACATGATGAGAGAGTAATGAAGTTAGATGTGGTTGTGTTATGTAAAGCCCTGATTTTTAATACTAAGTACACACAAAATTTTCATTTATAAACCATGAAACATAACAAATTTGGTGTACATTCATATTACAAATCAGTATAAATAGTTATCCAGATGATCTTACAATAATCTTGTGTAAGAATCCAAATCAAATGCTACTAACTCCACCTCTTTCTACAAGTCTACCTGAACTTGAAAGTCACACACATAGAAAACGGTAAGATACAACGAGCTTAGTGAGTGTTACATGTATAGTAAGATTTAAAATAGTTACACAACTAAATCTATATCATCCATGCTGTTTAATCAATAAACATACATTCAAATTGAGTGTTAGTATATAAACCTCTAAAATTAGATTTACAGCTTTCTAAGTTGTTGTTCCAACCATTAACTATCCTACTAGACTTATAGGCTACTATCAATTCCTTATAACCTATAACGTCCTGAATTTTCAAGGAAAATTTTTCATTTTATTTATTAAAATATAAGTTACAACCCATTGTATTACAAAGCCTATCGTCATACATTTATTTAAAAATAGTTTTAGCAGAAGTCTTAAAACAAATGCCTTCGATACGAGTACAATTATGCGTGAGCTTTTTCTCGATCCGAAGAACAACCTGAAAATCAGTTGTTCACCAACTGTAAGTCGAGACTTAGTGCATTCCCTCAAAATACCACATACCGTAACATATATACAATGTATACACATATTGGCCTTTAGCTTATAGATGGTCCCCACCTTGGCCTTTAGCATATAGTTGGTCCGCCCTATATAGCCTTCAGCATGTAGCTGGTTCACTTTCCTTTGTCCTTTAGCATAAAGCTAGTCCGACTGAGTCTATTGGCCTTCAACGCAAGGCTGGTCTGCCCTTAATCAGGCCCGGTTTAGGGCAAGTGCAAGAGGGGCAATGGAACAGGGCTCACAAATTTAAGGGGCCCATTTTTTTAAATTGTTTTATCTTTCAGCCCAACTTCCCAATCAATTCAACATCATCGGAAGTACCAGGCAACAACGACCAACGTCAAACCGAAGCCAGCACCCAGTAGCGATCATACGATTAATCATCGTTGTGTTCGTTTTCGTTAAAAAAAATCGATGGCAGCCTTCCAGACTGCAGTGACGTCAATCAGCAAATCAGTGGGCATCAGACATCAGGCCTCGGCATGCGATACTGTGAGAGATAGGTGATGGTCGATTATCTATTTATCCTGTTAACACTTTATCAATAATTCTTCAATCTTCGTTCTTGTCTTCTTGATTCTTAGTGTTAACCAGTAATACAGAATTACAGATAATGTAAATATGTAATAGATTGTGAGGATTGAGAAATTAAGGAATGAGGAATAAGGAATTAAGGATTATAAGTTTGTAAATTATAATTGTCAATTCAATAACATACTTGAATAGTTGAATGTGTGAATGAATTATAGTCTTATAGAATAAATAGATTATCAATTTTTCAGATTCATGGTATGTTTAATTGTTTATCTTTAACTGCTTAATTTTTTAGATTCATGAATGTTTAATTGTTTGTCACTATGTCATATTGTCATATTATGAGATTGAAATCTGATTGACTGATTCACAATGTTGAATGAATGACTCTGAAATTGATTATTAGAAATCGAAATTAAATTATGAGATTATATTTATTGTATAATTGTTTATCAGAAATTGGAATTCAAAAACCGAAGTGTTTAAAGAATCAAATTATGTTTATTGTTTGTAAAATTGTAGAGATGAAGTCTAAACAACCATCCGGTAGTCAAAAACGTTAAAAAAAAAAACTAGATGAAGAAAAGAGAAAGGTTGACACCAATGCTTTAGATAAGTTTATCCATAGAAAACCTATTGAAGAGCACATTGAAGAGCACGTTGAAGAACAAGAGCATATAAAAGTAGAAGAGGCAGATAAGCAAGAGCCCGTTAAAGAGCTTGTTGGTATATATATATATATATATATATATATATATATATATATATATATATATATATATATATATATATGATCCAAGAAGGTGGGAAAAACTTAATTATGAGGAGATTAAAATTTTGGTCAAGAAAAGTCTTAAAAGAGATAATAGTATTATGTATGGTCCCTACGATAAATTTGGTAGACAATTTTCTGCAGCTTTATATACAAGAACTTTACCAAATTTGGAGAATTGTGATAGAGAACGGCTAGTATATTCGATAGAGCTAGACAATGTATTTTGTTTCTGTTGTAAAGTATTTAGAAAAGGGATTTCAAAGGGTAGATTGGATGGTGAAGGTTATGCAGATTGGCACCATGTTACCACTAGGGTTAAAGAACACAAAATTTCATTCGATCATCTTACAAATAGGAATAAGTGGTTTGATATGCGTAAAAGATTGAACTTGAATGAAACAATTGATAAAGTTCAATACGAGCAATTCAAGAAAGAAAGAGATTACTAGAAACAAGTCCTTTTGAGAATCATTGCAGTAGTGAAGTTTCTTGCTAAACATAATTTAGCATTTCGTGGATCCAATGAAAAGTTGTATAAAAAGGTAAGACTAAACTGCACAAATGGTCCCTATAGTTTGCTCTAAATTGCTACTTTTGTCCAAAAATGTTTTGACTAGCACGAGAGGTCCAAAGTTTTCATTTTGTTGCTTGTTTGGTCCAATTTGTTTTGATTTTTTTCAAAATGACGAATTTGACCTTGTTAATATGATTTTCTTTTTTTCTTATTTTTTTTTTCTGATTTTCAGATTTAAAAAAATAAAAATAAAATAAATCTCTCTCTCTCTCTCTATCTCTTTTTTTTTTTATTTTTAGATTTAAAAAAAATAAAAAATAAAAATAAAAATAAATCTCTCTCTCTCTATGGAAAACTCAAGCACAAAAAGAATGTTGCTACCCTCTGTTCCAACCATGTTTTCTTCTTCTTGCTCGATGATAAGCAACCCAAACACCCCCATACTTGTTGTTACTGCCTCCTTTCTTCTTCTTCTTCTTCTTCTTCTTCTTCTTCTTCTTCTTCTTCTTCTTCTTCTTCTTCAGTTTTAAATGAGAAAACCCCCACCGGAGGTGGGGTTTTTTGGCCGTCAAGAGGGCAACAACCCCCTCCCATTTTCCTTGAGCTTTTCATCGGCTTCATAACCCAAATGCCCCCACCTATTGTTGTTCTATCTCCGATATGCCTTACCCTTTCGCTTCGCGTTTTTTTCCAGATCAGAATAGGAACAGTCAAGAGGTCGCTGGAGCAACTCCTTAACTGCAGCAGTCAACAAGAGCCTTTGTTGCTTTGTTCTTCTCCTTCCCCCAACCTATTCACATCTCTACCGCCTCCATTCCCTCCTCCACTCTCCAGATCAGAATAGGAACAGTCAAGAGGTCGCTGGAGCAACTCCTTAACTGCAGCAGTCAACAAGAGCCTTTGTTGCTTTGTTCTTCTCCTTCCCCCCAACCTATTCACATCTCTACCGCCTCCATTCCCTCCTCCACTCTCCTGTAGTTGGTACCTAAACGCCAATAAACAACTGAAGAACATTGGCTCCTCAGGAATCCCCAAATTGAAGACGCGATACAACACCAAAAAAACCTAATCAGGTAAAAACGAAGAGTACAATCTCTTTCTCTCTATGTATTTATGTGGGAATCTTTTGGGAATCGCTTCTCTGGCTCTTCAAATCGGGGTTGATTTCATTTCTTCAAATCACTTCTCTTTGAGAGTAGAGGCACACATCAGAGCATCAGGTGAACAAAGTTAGCAAATAGGTTTGCTCGTCTATTTCCAGCTCTTTTTCATGGAAATCGAAGATATGTACTTTTCTCCTTACGTTTCTGGATGAACCCAATTTGGTTTTTTTACCCAACTCAAAACAAAGAGAAAGGAGCAGATCCTAAGAGAAATTAGTTTCATTAAGTTTGTAGAGAATATGAAGACACGGGCAAGAAAGGGTGTGATCTGAAGATCTGAGATTAAAGAAGATAATGGTGGTTTGTGCTCTTGGGATGTGTAGAGAGGGAGAGAGAGAGAGAGAGAGAAAGAGAGAGAGAGAGATTTATTTTTATTTTTATTTTTTATTTCTTTTAATCTAAAAATCGGAAAAATAAATAAGAGAGTGAGAGAGATTTATTTTTATTTTTTTAATCTTAAAATCAGAAAAAAAATAAGAAAAAAAGAAAATCATATTAATAGGGGCAAATTCGTCATTTTGAAAAAAAAAACCAAAACATAATGGACCAAACAAACAACAAAATGAAAACTTTGGACCTCTGGTGCTAGTCCAAACCTTTTTTGGACCAAAGTGACAATTTTGAGCAAACCACAGGGACCATTTGTGCAGTTTAGTCAAAAGGTAACTATAAATTGTAATTTTTTTTGTTCTAATTCTACCAAATACATTTTTGTTAATTATTATGACTGATTTCACTTCTTATTTGTTAATTTTATTTAATAGGTAATGGAAATTTTTTGGGGTTATTGAAATGTTAAAAGAGTTTGACCCGGTTATCAAAGAGCATGTGCGACGGATCACAAGTGATGGACTTCATGTGCATTATCTTGGCCACTTAATCCAAACGAACTAATATCTTTTCTAGCTCAAGAAATTAAAAAATAACTTATCAATAAGATAAAGGAAGCAAAGTACTACTCAATCATACTTGATTGTACTCCCGATTCAAGTCACCAATAACAGATGACTATAATAGTGAGGTTTTAACATTATCATATAATTCTGTTACTATCGAGGAGTCCCTTTTAGGTTTTTTGATTGTTGATGATACCTCCGGATAATGACTATTTGATATTACACTTGAGGAGTTAGAGTCTCTTGGTCTTGAAATTGATGATATGTGTGGTCAAGGCTATGATAATGGAGCAAACATGAAAGGAAACACCAAGGAGTGCAAAAGAGATTTTTAGATATAAATCCTAGAGCATTTTACACTCCTTGTGGTTGCCATTCTCTTAATCTAACATTATGTGATATGGCTAACAAGTGTGTTAAAGGAAAAAAACTTTTTGGATTCATCCAACACATTTATACTATCTTTGCAAATTCTACTAAGAGGTGGGAAATTTTGAAAGACGGTGTTAAAGCTTGGAGTCTTAAGTCACTGTGTCAAGCTCGTTGGGAAAGTCGGGTTGAGAGTGTAAAGGCTATTAAACTTCAACTTGTGGATGTACTGGAAACTTTAGTTCAAGTTGGAGAAAAGGATAATGATGTTGCAATTATAAGTGAAGCAACTTCACTAGCAGAAAAAGAACTTGGTGACTTTGAATTTTTGGTATCAACTGTTATTTGGTATGAAGTACTAAACCATGTGAATATTGTAAGTAAGAAGTTACAATCAAAGGATATGCATCTTGATAATGCTATTACAAAAATAAACAAATTAATTGGGTACTTCAAGGATTATAGAGAAACTGGTTTTTCAAAAGCGACTGTTGAAGCTAAGGAGATTGCTATTAAAATGAGTATTGATCCGATATTTCCACAAAAGCGTTTGATTGAAAGTAAAAAAATGTTTGATGAGAGTTCAACTAGCGAAGAAGTTTCATTTACACCTGAAGAGAATTTCAGAGTCAGTTATTTCTTATACATTGTTGATCAAGCTATTTCTTCTCTTGAGACGAGATTTGAACAATTCAAATAGTATGACAAAGTATTTGGTTTTTTATTTCCACATAATTTGAGGGGAATTGAAGATAAAGATCTTAAGTCGTATTGCCATCATCTTGAAAAAGCACTCAAGTTTGAAGAAAGATCAGATATTGATGCCGAGGAACTTTTTACAGAGTTGAAATTATTTGAGACATTGGAAACCAATGAATTTAGAAACCCTATAAATGTTTTGAAGTTTTTGAAAGAACTTGATTATTTCCCAAATGCAAACATTGCATATAGAATATTGTTGACTATTCTAGTAACGGTTGCATCTGCAGAAAGGAGTTTTTCAAAATTGAAGTTTATGAAATCTTACTTATGCTCTACGATGACCCAAGAAAGACTTAGCGGTTTGGCAATGATATCTATCTAGAATGAAATCTTGGAGAGTATAGACTATGAAGAGTTGATCAACCAATTTGCAATCAAGAATGCTAGGAGAGCTTCACAACTCGTCGGTTAGCTGTTAGGATATGTAACTACTCATTAAAATATTATGATTTTGCTTTGTTTATTGCTATAAAGTTTATCATCATTTTAATAAAAAATTAGTTTATGAAATTTAATTCGTTACAAGTTAAAGCCTAAGGGCCTTTTTTATCCACCTCGTCCTGGGCATTTGAATCCTCAGAACCGACCCTGCCCTTAATCATTATATATACATATAGCAACAATCCAAATAACAAGAAACTAACTATCCTAGTCTAATTGCCTAATTGCATACTATAAGGAAATTATATCCTAACATACAAAGGATACATACTAGAGTATACAATATAGTGAGAAGAACTCACTTGGACAATTTCTCAGAGGATTTACAGCTAATCGGACAATTCAACTGGCGAACAACACACCAACGAGGATTAACCTATAATACTATAGCTTATTAGTTCCTATAGGAATCTAGTAAAAAAAGGATAGATCTTTCATTAATCCCAATGAATACTAAGAGATCTATCAAATAAGGATCAACTAGACAGGATAGTTGGGAGGCAGGACCATTTCGACATATAGCCTTATTGAAATCCAACAACCAAGCCAACATGGCCATTCTAGTCACCTCTCCCGTAAATAGATCAATCAACATTATGACTGGAATTACTGATAAATCTAATTTACACAATCATAATAACGACCATGAATATAAATACAAATTACACTTAAAATCCTAGTAAGTATAGGTTAACTTACAGAGAGTTTCTAGCAAAAACCAAGATTTGCACTAGTAGAACTTAGATACCGAGTAATTCAATTAGTTGAGCCTAGATGCCTAGAGCTTGGGTAAGTCAGGATACCTCAAATCCTTGAAGGAAATACCCAAAAATTGGACCAGAGAGAGAGAGAGAGAGAAACGAGAGAGGATGTGTGAGAAATGAAATATTGGATTAGGTGTCTAATCTAATAACTAAATTAGTATAATCTTGGATTATTAGCAAAGTCCTTTTGGGTTGTCCTCAAACCTAGTAGTTGATTGGATTGTTATTTGGAGAGAGAGACTAATTTGTTAATTTATTATATGATTAATAAACTAATTTGAAATCAACATAAATAATTTATTAACATATTATGAGAATAATATATTAATTAGAAATAGTATTGTTTAATTAAAAATTAATCACAAGTTAATTGAAATTAATTATGGGATTAATTGGATTAATTAAAAGTGGAAGGACTAAATGTGATAATGTTCAAAAGTTGAACATTGAGCAATTCTAGAACCTACCTAGATGGGGGAGGTATTCTAGAATAGATTAATGGAACTGGAATTCCTTGGGCATTAAGGAAGCCTAGGAGTCCTTAAGGAGCAAGAAAGGGGATAAAGCTTATCTAAGGAAACCTGTCTTATCCTAGTTCCCTTAGTCACCTATATAAACCCTCATAAGGGTCATATTTTTTGTCTATCCCTTTCCACAAAAGCAAGAATCGAAATTCTCCTTCCTTATCCTCTCTCCTCTTTAGCCTCCAATTTACTAGGGTTTGGGTGTGACCCATTAGAGGCACGATACTTCTGGTGCTTGCTTTCTAAAGCTAGATCAAGAAGGAATCATTGTTCATTTACTACAATAAAAATAAGGTAAGTATTTTCTAATAACCTTTAGTATTTTTGAAAATAGCATTGTACACTGTAGGGTTTTTGATGTTCAATAGTTGTTTGCAAATCATAGTGAGAACATAGATCCTTTAGGGTGTATGCAAACTTAGGGTTTATTTTTTTTTCGCCAAAAATAGATTTTCTTTGTAACATATAAAACTCATCAGTGGTATCAGAGCCATTGTTCTCATTGATCTTGCACAAAGTTGAATAGAGAAAAATTAGGGCTTATAGAAACTAAACCCCAAGGAGACAAATTTCGAAAATTCCATAGGGTTCTTGAAGCCCTAGTCTCCACCCTAGTATTTTCGAAATTTTCAAGGATTTTTGAAACCTTAGCCCCATTGCCTAAATTTCGAGATTTAAGGATCCCTTCTAGAGTTTGCCTCGTTTCTTTCTTTGTTATTTTAAGAGTTTTAGATATTGAAAAATTAAAACCTAGTAAACCGCAACCCTTTTTCGAAAAATAGAAGGCTTAGGATAAGGATTAAATTGAATTATTTTTACTAATTGTTTAATTGTAAATAATTGTTTGACCCATATTGATTTAATTAAATTAATTAACTGTTTAGTTAAAAGATAAAGATTAAATCAAAATTGGTTTATTTTTAAATTAAATTAATGTTATATTAATTTCAAAAAGTAAACTTAAACCTAGTATTTTAGAAAAGTTTTAAAATACACCTTATACTATATATAATTAAAAGATTAAAATAATATATGTATAAGACAAGTCAATCAACTCACTAGTACGCCTCATTCACGAAACCATTCTATAAAGTGGGTATAAGGAAGCGGCCTATAAAATGGTCGTTGAATAAGTGTCTACTCTCACCCACGGCTCTCATATGTGGTCGAGGGTCGTTAGCCAAATGGATTTGATAAGACATAATCTCATTAATAAGTATAATGATACAAAGTAACTAAACTATATTTAAAATCTCACTCTTAGTTACTTTAGAAAAAATGTGAAAACTATGCTAATCCATCAAAACACACATCATGCTTTATATGTGTTAGTGGAGCATGTATGGTTAACTGAAACACTAATAGTAGCTATAAAGAGATATGATGAGCATATAGAGAATTATCATTGTTGATGGAGTGTGTATGGTTAACCGACACATCAATGTGAGATGATAAATGACATCGACGTTGCCAAACAAGTTTTCATGGTTATTCACATCTCGTTTGTGATCCTCGGCATCCCAGTCATAAAAGTGAGAGTATAATATGAGATTAAACATGTCATTGATAAGATTCAATGAATCTTAAAAGTTCTAGGAGTTTCATAAGGTTGAAATTGGAAAAAAGCCTTACCTATCTAAAATAGATTCGAATTTGATTACGACATCCCTCTTCAAAGTTCAAATAAAAAATATGGATCCTAGCCTTAATTTAAAGTTATGGTTTAATAATTAACGATTAAAATAAACTAACTTGAATTCTCTTTTCTCCCATTATAGATGTCAAGTCAAGACAATAATGGTCTTCCTCGTTCCTTTGGAAATGGTTTTCCTCTTCATTCTGAAGATGATCTTCCACTTTCTAATCAAGGTGAAAATGTTTTCTCTTCTTCGGGAATTAGTGGAGATGGACATCATGCTTCTTCAACTCTTCCACTTCCCAACATCGCATTTTCCTTGAGTTGAAAGATAGGAAACTACTCGAGCCATATTGGCATACAAACATCAAGATGAAAACCTTGTGTGTATGAATGTTCTGAACAGAAATCGTACATTGACAAGTTGGATAAAATGGGTGTCGTTTTCCCAAAGAAGCGAGTCATTGATTTGGTTATTCTTTCGCTTCGAAAGACATATGATCAGTTCATTGAGAACTTTTATATGAGATATATCGACATGACCCTAATTGATCTAACTCAAATGTTGATTGTTGCTGAAGCAAAAATGTTTAAGAACACATCTAAAGTAGGGATGCTTATTGGGTCTAATTCCAAGGTTTCCATGGACATTGACAATGGTGACAATGGTGGTCTAGAAAAGATTTCTCTTCACAATGGAAAGGGGTTGTCCAAGATCAAACTGTTGGATCATATGGTAAAGAGAAATGGCTAGTTTTGGGATCGTTCCATATGTTGACCCCAAAGAGTCCATTTGTTTTACTACCAAATGAAGGGACATTGGAAACAAAGCTGCCCAAAATACCTGAAAGATCTTAGAGATAGTAAAGTCAAGTTGCGTGACTCTACTTTAGGTACATCCATTATCTGAATCCATTATTTTATAGGTTCTTGTTTAGACTCTTAATACATGATGTGATGATCACATTTTGATAGTATTAAAGGGGTTAAGATAAAGAAGGAAGCTTGAGAAATATGAGCTAAATTTGATCATGAGAAATGGACTTTGGTCACATGGTTCGATGATCAGAATTTGGAGCTACTACTAAGGAGTTAGGATAATTTAATTGATTGTTATCACTGTTAGGAGATGTCTACAAACATAGCTTTCATTTTATGAGTTGTAATGAAAATTTTTAATTTTTCGTTTATTTTCAATAAAAGTGAAATTTTGGTTTATCTTGTTACCATATTTTATATTTCCTTGCAAATGAATTTATGAAAGTGTTGGTTACGTTTCTAATATTAGCAATATTAAATGTGGATTTGATTCTTATTATATTGCCTCTGGTATTGTCATAATTAACCAAGTGAAAAGGAATTCTCATCACCAAATTCAATTGGACAGAAACTTGAAGTCATGCAATTCGAATTGCGTGGTGTATGAGAATCTTGGTCATTAGAAGATTATGACTAATTCATTGATCACATGTTTATGTGAGTCAAGTGAGGGACTAATGGATCTAGTACATATTGATATGGACTCTCCAGATCCACCACAAATGACGATAACTCTATTCGTCATGATTTTTCTGATGTTTCAGTAAACATGTCTTGTTCATAAGATTGAACAAAATTCTACTACTGTTGAAAAGGTTTTCAAAGAATAGCAGAACGAATAGAAGAGTCTATTAGTCAGAAAGATAAAAGTTTCTCCAATATGTGAAAGGAAATGAAAGTACTTTAGCATCACGTTTTACGATCATCTTAATGTTTGTGAACTATATCACATTTGATCCTCGAAAAACATCTTAGTGCAATTGTATGAATAAGAGTAGGAATCAGATTTTGTTGAAAAATAGTTCAATCAAGAAATGAGTCATACTTCGTTTCCAATCAAGTTTTAGAGCCATGCTCTAGTAACTACAAATCATATTTTGAAACTCATTTCAAACTAAGAAGGTTGAAAACACCTCGAAATATGTGGAGTAAAAGTGTTGTTCTTACTCAAGCACATATAGAATTGAAGTTGTGATATTTTTTCGTTAAAACAAAGGATAAAATGTGACCTATTCTATGAAGTGTTTTTTCTTATCGAGAATCCACACGAACATTTGAATATTTTTTTAGCTATTTAAGGAATGTGCCTTGGGAGAAAACTTATATGTCAAGAAGTTAGTGGGAGTCAATAAAAAATGAACCTTTTAGTTATCACTAACATGCGATCTGAGGTTAATAACCTATCATGTTTGGTTGACAAATTCTTATCTTTGTGCACTTCTAGTTGAGTTGGCAATGCTTGTGAGTTCAATGTTTTTCATTTAACTGCAAAAGCAAAAGGCATGTTGGTCAGTGAAAATCTAATAATCAATATGGTAAGTTGCTAACAACATGGAAACATTGGTAGGCCTTGAGCTACTAGAGGGGAAGATTTTCAGAATTGCGAAGTTTAGTCCATGAAGGAAAGCTAAATTTGAATATGTTTTTTTCCCAAACCTTATCTTATGATTGTATGTTGTAAATGATAGATTCACATGGATGGAAACGTATGTATAATAAAATCTAGGTGGCAAAGGTTGTACTATAATTCATGAGAATGATTATGAGGAAACAATTTTGCTAGTAGATTTTAAAGGATCTAATAAAGATCAGTATGGATATTGTTTGTATTAACTGCATTCTCGAATTAACAATATGATTACGAAATCCCTCTTCATATTTCAAATTGTGAGAAATGGCAAGGAATTGTTTGAACTTTCAAAGACTTATAGTTATAAGTTATGAAAGGGTTTAAACACACACATATGCTATCTAATGAATGTGTATAATATTAAGAAGTCTAGTTGGAGATTTATCGAAGCATCGTGTAACATAAATTTGTACTTTAGTAAGAAAGTCAAGGGTATTGATTTCTAGAAATCCAGTTGATTTTTGGATACATGTCAAAGCTAGTGGGAGCATAACTGTTACGCTAGTAATGCATGTTGACAATACTGTTCGTTGGGAACAAAGTTTTTCAATTTGCAAATTGCAAAGTTTAGGAATTGTTTTACTATAGTAGAGCTAAGGGAGAGGGCACTCATACTTTGTTTCAAATCTAAAGGATTAGATCGTATATTTTAATAGAAATTGGTCATAGACATGTGAATATCATGTTGAAATGGTTCAACATAGGAAATTTTATATATGAAAATATTATAGCAAGAGATCGAACAGATATAAGGTATAATGAATCGAGTCCCATGTGCTTCAGATATAGGATCGCTAACATATGTTGTAATATTCACTTATTCTGATTTTTTCCAAATGCCTTGAGAAATGAGAGGAAAAGGATGAGAAATTTTGTGTGACTAGAATTGTTAAACAACTGTCAGGAACATTATGAGGTTTACTAAAGATTGGTTGCTTGTGGACAGTTGGAAGTATGGTATTAATTTGGATGGACCATGGTGACATGATTCTGGATTGAGATGATTCTTGATCAGAATTGATGGCCATATGGGAATGTGGAAATGTTTCCATAATGGGATTTGATTATAAAATCTAAATTTGAGTTGGAAACTTTAATGTAAGAGAAGTGTTCAAGGAGTGTACCTTGAATCCGAACCTTCATTATCATAGAATTGTTTCTAGTAACAAAGTTCCAATGGAACATTCTGTAATATCGCTGGCTCAGTCTCTATGACTTTGAAGCCTCGACATCACAGAAGGTCTATGCATGTAAGTTTGGAATTCCAATACATTCTAGTAGTGACAAGAATTTGGAATTATGAAATAAGCATCATTGGAATAATGTCCAATTGATCTGTTCATAAAGGAAAGACCATAGAAAGGCATAGTATGCATGTTCATAACATGGCATGACTAATGCTTAATTCAAATGGTTAGTTGATTACTTGAAACATTATACAATGAATAAAGTCTTAATTATTATGGTGATTAAAGATTTTTATTTATATTCAATAGTTTTGAGACAATAGTTAATTAGTTTATTATTGTATTTCATTTTGCATGTTTTAGTTCCTGAATAATTTGATTATTCAAAATTCCACAGTCGCTCATACTTTTGGAAGTAAGTCGTGAAATAAGATTGTCATGAATTGAATTGTATATTGTCTATGGAGATTAGACATTGAAATGGTTACCACAATATTCATGAGTACTTAGAAAATGAAGATTTTGAGTATTGGATAAACCCACGCTCAGAGAATTACTTCTTGGATTTTATCACGAGTAATTCTGAGATGATAATACCTTATATTTTTAAAACCGAGATATATGTGTTGTAATTTACAAGTCATTTGTACATTGGTATTGCGAAAATGCATCTGATGTGCACGAAAGTACCCACTAATTTTAATATTTATAACCTAACAAACTTAAACTAACTATGCACTTATAGGCAGTGTACCTAGTCAGATTACAATATAGCTTGGGTAAGTTGGGTGTCGATCACAGGGAACGGTGTTACTAATTAATCTACTTGCTATCAAATTAACCTAATTATTAACAAGTTTAGAAAGGGTTTTATCTGATTTTACAAGATCAAACAAACTTAACTCAAATTCAATCAATAAGTAAAAACACTATTGTCTAGTTCGAATCCACTTCGTCCTTATGGCTAGCTAATAATTATGGATTATCAAGTTGGTTTTAATTGTATTAGTAATTTAGTTCTAACTTTACCAATAATTAATTAATTCATGTCAAACTATGTATGGTCACACACAATTAAACATAGAACCAATTATGAATATGAATATGCTATGTAAGATTTATTATGTAAACACAATTATAGTCACAATCCACGCTCTCTAGCACAGCTAAGTTTATTTACTCTAGTTACTAACTAAGATTGGTCAATCCTAGCTCTAACAATTCAATGTTCACTAAATCATTAGGTAAACAAGTTCATGCAGTTAATGGTCACTAGGCTACACAGAACATGAAATCAAGCAACTAGAGAAACAAACACAAGCATGCTAGGTAACTATAAATCCAACACAAGCAATTCACCAAATAAATAAATCCATAAAGATTAAGCTATTCATAAGTTGGAAGCTTCATCTAGCTAAACAAGAGTAGCTAGATTCGGCTGCTCATAATAGCAACTAACACCCTAACACAAATCAAAGTAATATGAAACATGTTCCGAGGTAACAATTAAGTAAACTAAATTATGGACCTTCACTCTTTTGGTGTTGAAAACCTCTTTCCAGGACTTTTCTTCTGTTCAAAATCACCTTCTGGAACCCCTTTCTCTAGCCAAAAGTCCCTCTTATTTGTAATGGTCAAGGGTTTATATAGTTGCTGATTTTTATAAATTTCACGTCGTGAATAATAAGATATTCACGTCGTGAGTTCCAGATAACCGTGCCCATCAAGGATTCCTTCACCCGCATACATATCTTCTAGAACTTATACTCACGTCGTGAATCCTCCAGTTCTCACGACGTGAAGACGCTTTTTCCAAATTTTCTTTTCCTTTAATCTTTTAATTCCCAAAGTTTCTTTCTTTAACGCTTTTAGTCCCGTTTCTTCAAAATGTCTTCTTTTTGGCTGCAAATAACATTTAAGCCCATAAGTACCATTATTCTAAACAAATTACCAACTTATTAATAAGAATGTACTTAAATATTGCCTAAAAATAGATATAAATATGGCAATATCAGCATCAATAACTTGGTGTTATAAAATGTAGTGTCATGTGTGATTTGGTGAGTAAAGGATACATGCATATGAGTCAAAGTTTATTTATTCCTTTTGTCTTAACGGGAAAAGCAATATCTTTGGGCCCCTCGATGATTTGATGTCGACATCTGAAGTGTTTGGCCGTGCCCGAACTAAATTGATGTGTTCAATTAGCAGTCTGAATTCAGTTGTCGTAAATCAAGAAATCGAGAAACAAGGTTTTGGACAATCAGATTGGTTTCAATCCATGTCTCATATTCATATGATATCTAGAAGAACGGAGGAATATTTGATCACTTATCTAAAGGAAAAACATATGATCAGATCAGAGTTCGGCAGTTGCTTTGGAAAGCAACCTTTACTGTTTAATTTAGAGTTATACTAATAATTTAGTTTTATACTTATCTAAGTGGGAGACTGTTGGATTAGGTGTATAAGCCAATAACTAAATTAGTATAATCTTCAATTATTAGCAAAGTCCTTTTGGGTTTCCCTCAAGCCTAATAATTGACTGGATTGATTTTTTTGGAGAGAGAGAGACTGATTTATTAATTTATTATATGATTAATAAATTATGATAGCGAAGGCCCGTGAATGGGAGACTAATGTGGAGACTGTGAGGAAAAGGAAGATGGTTTATGCTCAGGTATCATAGGGCTCACAGAACAAGCCCAAGGGATTTGTTTCTCGATCAAGGGGCCAACATGGTCAGGGTTTTTGTGGCAAGACGCATGATGGGGTTTGCAGGATGGGTGATTCTGGCAGCTACAAGTATGGAAGACCGATCACTTTAGCATGGATTGCCCTACTATCTCGGTATCTGATCTGATTTTCTTCTATTGTAATAAGAAGGGCCACAAGAAGGTCAATGGTAGGAGGAGCGGTTTCAACACCCGATCCATCTACATTGAGGATCACTGATGACCGCCAGGGAAAGACAGAGGTGCCAGTTATGAGAAGTCGATCTTTCCATCTGACAGCCAAGGAGGCTCATGTAACACCATATGTGGTTACTAGTATGTGTCATCTCCTTATTTCATATATTGTTTTAATGATTATATATATATATATATATATATATATATATATATATATATATATTTGTGTAGGGACATTCCTAGTAAACGATGTTCTAGCTTTAGTTCTTTTTGATTCGGGTGCCACCTGATCATGCGTATCTCTTGTTGTAACGCCCCATTTCTGGTATGTAATTCAAATAAAGTATTTTCATTTCTTAAGGGGTACTCGATGAGCCTGTAGCCCGAATCGTTGAGTAGAGACGGGATGATCGCACGTTTTGAGCTGGCTACTCGACGAGTCTATATGCTGGGACTTGGCGAGTCCGTCTGACTGGATGAAGCCCTAATTTTTAGGTTTTGCACCCTATTTAAACACACTTATGCGCCCCCAACCTCGCCTCTATCCCTCTCAGAACATTTCCCCTGTAAACCCTAGCCCCCATTGTTAATTTGAGTGTGTTTGTGCTAGCTTGGAAGCTTTGGGAAGAGAAAGAAGGAAAGAAGGTCCATAACACAGAAGGGAGATCCAGGAGTTAGCTTCCATCTGTTTCTCATTCAGGTAATGAAGTTATGACCTTGTGCATTCCTCCATTAAAACCTCCTTTATGCTTGACATGCCTTCTTTGGAACCTCTTATGATTCAAAACTTGAGATATAGACTCTCCTTTGGATTGAAACTTCAGATCTGGACCTTTATTGCATTCTAGAAGTGTAAAGTTTTAGTTAGGGTCATGATTGAGGTCCCTCTTGAGCTTGGAACCCAATTAAGAGCTTAGATCTGGCATTTGAAGCCTTTAAAGCCATGCATGCACGTAAAGTTTGCAACTTTACGTGATAAGCATGCCCTAGAAGCTTGGATCTATGATTTGGAGCCGCTGCATGGCTCAAATCAGGTCTGTATGGAAAAAGGACTGAATGGACTCAACGAGTCTCGAGGATGACTCGGCGAGTCATATGAAGATAGCCGTGGACACGACGAGTTGGATGAGCAACTCGGCGAGTCCGATGAAGATTGCCTTAGACTCGACGAGTTGTTCAAACAACTCGGCGAATCGGATGAGTTTTCCCGATTAAAGTAGAGTTCGACTGAAATAGTGTGACATCCCCAATTTCACGGCCAAAAAAGACCGATTCGTTTATGCTTTGTTTTATAAAATCGGAGCTATCTTTTAAAGAAAATAGTTACGGAATTTGTCCCAAAAACAAAATGTGATAACCATTTATCAAAACATTTCTCAAAGAGAATGTATTTTTATTAAGTAATAAAACCTCGAGATGTCATGTTTCGATACAGACCAAAAGCATAAACAGTATAAAATAGACCTTACAACAGTTATTTATAACTACTGATCTATAATCCAAAATCTCTCGACAAGTCCACCAACTTATACTCTTGTGCCATTACCTGTAATGCAAAGAAAACTGAGTAGGTCAGGCTTGGGAACCTGGTGAGCATATAGGGTTTTCAACCCACAATAATATAATTATTATATTTAATCATCAAACAATCAACCCAATTACCCATCCCCCATTATCTCCATTTATCTTAAGGATCTACCCTAAGAATCATCTATCCTTCATTCTTAAGGATTGACCTGAGGTATAGGCACGAAGTCACATCGTCGCCAGGGTTTACTCAATAGGCGCTAACTCCATAGTCACCAAGGTTTATACAATAGGCGCTAACTCCATAGTCACCAAGGTTTATACAATAGGCGCTAACTCCATAGTCACCAAGGTTTATACAATAAGCGCTAACTCCATAGCCACCAAGGTTTATCAAATAGGCACTAACTCCATAGTCACCAAGGTTTACTTAACAGTAGGCGCTAACTCCGTAGTCACCAAGGTTTATACAATAGGCGCTAACTCCATAGTCACAAAGGTTTATACAATAGGCGCTAACTCCATAGTCGCCAAGGTTTATCTATACGGTACTAAATCCATAGCTACCAAGGTTCTTTGTTAGGCACTAAGACAATAGCTACCATGGTTCTTTATTAGGCACTAAGACAATAGCTGCCAAGGTTCACTCATACCATCTTTCATCACACACCAACTATATCATCTACCCATTTTCTACCCAACATATTTGTAGATATAAATACATATACAGTTTAACTCATTTAAAAACTATATAAAACATCCATACCATACTCATCTCAAATAAACAACAATATATAAACACATAGCACATATTTCATAGCAAATACTTCATATTTATGTGTTAGAAGAAAGTAACTATACACTCTCTCATATAAACAACAATATGTACACATAACACGTATTTCATATCAGATACTTTATAATTATGTGATAGAAGAAAGTGACCACACACTCACTTGAACAAAAGATGATCGGACAACACTACGGCTTGAAGAAGTAGTAATCTTCGGTAGATCTGGAAGATCTTCACAAAAACCGGGCTCCTCGCGGGCAGAGCTTCGACTCGGGAATCTCACTTCTCGGGATCTTCGGGCTTCGGGACTCGCTTTGGGTCTCGGGAATGACACCGGGGCTTCGGGGGGATAAAATAGGGCTTAGAGAAAGTATCGGGAGTGGGAGAGTAAGAGATGAGCAACCAAACTCGGCTGACCCATGATTTCTATTTATAGGGCGAATTTTCTAGGTTCACCTCGTGAGCTCGATACGTCATTGCATTCGTCATGGCCACTTGCCCTGGAAAACGTCCATCATCTATTCACCTTGTGAGTCACTAATGCTCACCTCATGAACTACATATGTTCACCTCGTGAGTTCTGACAGTTTTGGGGTTTCGCGCCCCGATATTTAGAAATTCATAACTTTGCATACGAACTCTGTTTTTTACGTTCTTTATATCCACGCGTAGGTAAAAACAAGATCTACTTAGACTTCGTCGGCTAGTTTTGACTTTAATTTTTATTATTTATTTTTAGTAGGCCGGGACAAGAAAACTCCATTATAAATTCATAACTTCTTCATCCGACGTCTGTTTTCGTCTGTCTTTTTACCGTTGCACTAATATCAACAAGATCTTCGATTCTCGTTTAGATTGTTTCAGCTAAAAACCGCTTGATCTCAAATCGAGTATTCGGGCTGCATACCGCTAAGTCGAAACTTAGAAAAATCATAACTTCCTCATACGAAGTCAGATTTGGACGTTCTTTTTATGCACGCTCACAGTTTAACGAACTCTATGACTTTCGTTTAGATCGCTAAGGCTAAATATCGCTCTAACGTAAATTCACTTTTTACGTCGCGCTGTGTCATGTCGGTTCTGTCGCGAAACTTCGACAGGTCATAACTTCTTCGTTATAACTCAAATTTCCACGTTCTTTATATGTACGGAATCCTTGTAACATATACTAAAACTTAGTTAAGATTATTCATTCTAAATAATCTTCTATCAAAAAGTCATTTTTGATGCTTAACGTCTCTAAATTGACTAGCCCGGATCTACGGGCGTTACAATTATCTCCCCCTAAGGATGATTACGTCCCGGAATCATCAACGAAATATAACTTGTATAATGATTCCATACGTTATCTCTTCATCCTAGGTAATAACTGTAAGTTCTATGTTTCTTCGGATGAGTATCTAACTCTTGGACTTCTTGACTGCAGACGATGCTCAATCTTGCACCCGCCCTTCGTACTATGTTGGACTTTCAATCGTAACCTACGAGTTACAAAATAAATCCTTATTGAGGACTCCTTCTTCTTCTTAGGATAAGTACTTTCCTTCATTTATTGTATCAGACCGATGGGTCATGTTCTAATGAACTCTCACCGTATGAT
The DNA here is from genome assembly GCF_051521515.1 of Lactuca serriola. Classification (NCBI taxonomy): domain Eukaryota; kingdom Viridiplantae; phylum Streptophyta; class Magnoliopsida; order Asterales; family Asteraceae; genus Lactuca; species Lactuca serriola. The sequence continues at coordinate 3,222,919 of NC_136411.1, forward strand.
GCAACATTTAGACTCAGGTCTCTTAGAGTTAAATTCCAGAATGGAATATACCTTCCTTCATTTTCTAATGTGATATGTTCACATTTTAGCATGTAGCATTTCTAGCTACTAACTTCTTTAACAACGAGCGCGATGCTATCGGTCGCATTGATTTCATTCTTCTGACCTCAGTCAGATGCTACATCGAACTTGGTTCTCCGAACCATGTAACAAACTCATCATAGTCAGACTCAATTTTATATGACCACTGGGGTCGGAATAAAAATCATCTCACTAGTCATTACCGAAATGATGGTAACAACATACTTGAATAAAAATGAACTCAATTACAAGCTTCTTGGTAACCTTGTGACTTTCCCTGATCCAAGCGTGAGTCCTGTGCTTCCAGTAGTATAGATCTCTATTACTATTCACACCTACTCATACTCGTCCCAAGTATTGTCTCGCAGTCCCCAAGTCCTAAAATCACAAAACAATTTAACACATACGAATGTGTCCAATTAATATAAAAAATTTCCTAGACTCTACTAGGACTTCTTCCATGCGTATCTTCAATCATCAATTCTACTTCAACTCAGTTAGTGATGGAATGTGTCCTAAAATCACAAAACAATTTAACACATATGAATGTGTCCAATTAATATATAAAATTTCCTAGACTCTACTAGGACTTCTTCCATGCGTATCTTCAATCATCAATTCTACTTCAACTCGGTTAGTGATGGAAACTACATACGATGGGACAACTTCAAGAATTACACCAACCGTTCCATCATCCTGCCAATCGAAGGTGTACTTCAGACGTACCGTACTCCTTTAAACGTACTGTTATTTTATCAAATATAAACTAAAGGCAAGATACCACTCTTACGATATCTTCCGATAGGTGTCATTCACTATCATAAGCCATTCATTTCCTCCATTTACTTAATTCTCTACGAGTCTTCACCTTCACGTTTTATACACCCAAGCAAACGTTCGGTGTACCGGGAAAGAATATAGATAGAGGAAGGTTTAGACGTGTAATCCTCTTTATTACTCCGAAAAAAATTACATGATAGTTCTAATATCGTAATTAAATGTTTAGAATCCTGAGCACATAAAATTTCTACATCCGATCGGCAACAGACCATAGATCCAAACAAATAATAGCATATAAGGGAAACATATAGCATTTAGCACATAAAAGCATTTTAGGAATCTTTCCTAAAATATACTAGTGCTTGTGTCTAAACTATGGTAGACACTCATCTCACAATCATTGCTTAGCAATCTAAGTTTAAGTCTAGAAATCCTACAAACTTCCTAGTTCGCTTAAACTAATGCTCTAATACCAACTGTGACATCCCCAATTTCACGGCCAAAAAAGACCGATTTGTTTATCCTTTGTTTTATAAAACCAGAGTTATCTTTTAAAGAAAACAGTTGCGGAATTTGTCCCAAAAACAAAATGTGATAACCATTTATCAAAACATTTCTCAAAGAGAATGTATTTTTATTAAGTAATAAAACCTCGGGATGTCATGTTTCAATACAGACCAAAAGCATAAACAGTATAAAATAGACCTTGCAACAGTTATTTATAACTACTGATCTATAATCCAAAATCTCTCGACATGTCCACCAACTTATACTCTTGTGCCATTACCTATAATGCAAAGAAAACTGAGTAGGTCAGGCTTGGGAACCTGGTGAGCATATAGGGTTTTCAACCCACAATAATATAATTATTATATTTAATCATCAAACAATCAATCCAATTACCCATCCCCCATTATCTCCATTTATCTTAAGGATCTACCCTAAGAATCATCTATCCTTCATTCTTAAGGATTGACCTGAGGTATAGGCAGATGTCACATCGTCGCCAGGGTTTTCTCAATAGGCGCTAACTCCATAGTCACCAAGGTTTATACAATAGGCGCTAACTCCATAGTCACCAAGGTTTATACAATAGGCGCTAACTCCATAGTCACCAAGGTTTATACAAAAGGCACTAACTCCATAGTCACCAAGGTTTGTACAATAGGCGCTTGCTCCATAGTCACCAAGGTTTATCAAATAGGCGCTAACTCCATAGTCACCAAGGTTTACTTAACAGTAGGCGCTAACTCCGTAGTCACCAAGGTTTATACAATAGGCGCTAACTCCATAGTCACAAAGGTTTATACAATAGGCGCTAACTCCATAGTCGCCAAGGTTTATCTATACGGTACTAAATCCATAGCTACCAAGGTTCTTTGTTAGGCACTAAGACAATAGCTACCAAGGTTCTTTGTCAGGCACTAAGACAATAGCTGCCATGGTTATTTATTAGGCACTAAGACAATAGCTGCCAAGGTTCACTCATACCATCTTTCATCACACACCAACTATATCATCTACCCATTTTCTACCCAACATATTTGTAGATATAAATACATATACAGTTTAACTCATTTAAAAACTATAAAAAACATCCATACCACACTCATCTCAAATAAACAACAATATATAAACACAAAGCATGTATTTCATAGCAAATACTTCATATTTATGTGTTAGAAGAAAGTAACTATACACTCTCTCATATAAACAACAATATGTACACATAACATGTATTTCATATCAAATACTTTATAATTATGTGATAGAATAAAGTGACCACACACTCACTTGATTAAAAGATGATCGGGCAGCACTACAGCTTGTAGAAGTAGTAATCTTTGGTAGATCTGGAAGATCTTCACAAAAACCGGGCTCCTCGCGGGCAGAGCTTCGGCTCGGGAATCTCACTTCTCGGGATCTTCGGGCTTCGGGACTTGCTTCGGGTATCGGGAATGATACCGGGGCTTCGGGGGGATAAAATAGGGCTTAGAGAGAGTATCGGGAGTGGGAGAGTAAGAGATGAGCAACCAAACTCGGCTGACCCTTGATTTCTATTTATAGGGCGGATTTTCTGGGTTCACCTCGTGAGTTTCTAATATTCACTTCGTAAGCTCGATACGTCATTGTGTTCGTCATGGCCACTTGCCCTGGAAAACGTCCATCATCTGTTCACCTCGTGAGTCACTAATGCTCACCTCGTGAACTGGGCTCACCTCGTGAACTACATATGTTCACCTCGTGAGTTCTGACAGTTTTGGGGTTTTGTGCCCCGAACTTCAGAAATTCATAACTTTCGCATACGAACTCCGTTTTTGACGTTCTTTATATCCACGCGTAGGTAAAAATAAGATCTACTTAGACTTCATCGGCTAGTTTTGACTTTAATTTTTATTATTTATTTTTAGTAGGCCGGGACAAGAAAACTCCGTTATAAATTCATAACTTCTTTATCCGACGTTTGTTTTCGTCTGTCTTTTTACCGTTGCACTAATATCAACAAGATCTTCGATTCTCGTTTAGATTGTTTCGGCTAAAAACCGCTCGATCTCAAATCGAGTATTCGGGCTGCATACCGCTAAGTCGAAACTTAGAAAAATCATAACTTCCTCATACGAAGTCAAATTTGGACGTTCTTTTTTATGCACGCTCACAGTTTAACGAACTCTACGACTTTTGTTTAGATCGCTAAGGCTAAATATCGCTCTAACGTAAATTCACTTTTTACGTCGTGTTGTGTCATGTCGTTCCGTCGCGAAACTTTGACAGGTCATAACTTCTTCGTTATAACTCAGATTTCAACGTTATTTATATGTACGGAATCCTTGTAATATATACTAAAACTTAGTTAAGATTATTCATTCTAAATAATCTTCTATCAAAAAGTCATTTTTGACGCTTAACGTCTCTAAATTGACTAGCCCGGATCTACGGTGTTACAAATAGCTTCATTCCTTCTTAGTTACACGTAAAGTTAGCAACCTTACATGTTCAGATGGTCCCAGGAGCTTAGATCTACGAGTTAGATGCTCTGTATTTGGATTAGAAACGACTGTTTGGAATCTGCAAGATAGGACTCGGCGAGTTGTTCTTCGGACTCGATGAGTCGGGTCGCGAGTCCCCCATCTTTCTTCGATTTGTGAGTTCAGTGTGAATCAGTGAGTGAGAAAGGGACTCGGTGAGTTAAAGACAGAGTTAGTAAAGGAGGGACTCGACGAGTCTGTGCCCTGACTCGGCGAGTCCGGTCAACTGGAAGTTGACTTTGATCATGGAGTTGACTTTGACCAGGGGTAAAATAGTCATCTTACCCTGAGGGTATTTGCAAGTAACTAACCTAGTGCTTTTGGGTTTGTAGCCAGATAGTTCCGGAGCAGCAGTCAACCACTTTTAGAGTTAGCATCTCAGCAGCCAGCATTACGAGGTGAGTTTCCTTCCAGTAGGAATGGGTCTACGGCCACAATGCCGACTCGTTTAGTTAGCACTAGTTTCGGGCCTAGGTCCGATGCATTAGTTAGAGTGCTTGATGTCTTTGTGATTCAAGTATGCTTTGTGGTATGAGTTCCGGACTCAGGTCCGATGCAGTATGAAGTATTTGGGTTCATGCTAGTTGATATGTTTATGCCATGTTATGATCAGTTAGTTCCGGACTTCGGTCCGATGCAGGGGACAAGGTCCCAGTTAGTTCCGGACATCGGTCCGATGCAGTCAGTTTCGGACTTTGGTCCGATGCAGTTAGTTCCGGACTCCGATCCGATGCAATTTCCGGACTTTGGTCTGATGCAGAGAGCAAGGCCCTGGTTAGTTTCCGGAATTCGGTGCGATGCAGTTTCCAGACTTGGGTCCGATGCAGTGGGCAAGGCCTAGTATGTGCTTTATATGTTACTGTATGGTATGTGGTAGTTTGGGGGAGCTCACTAAGCTTCGTGCTTACAGTTTTTAGTTTTGGTTTCAGGTACTTCCGCTAGCAAAGGGAAGAGATCGGGTTGATGGCATCGCACACACCACAACTTCAGCTTTTATCCTGGGAGTTTATATCAGATATTATGATATGTTGATATAGTTATTTTGTCATGACACGTCTATTATAACCTTTGAGATTTGTGACGTATTGTTTCATTATATATTACAGATGATTGTTAACTTTTAGTACTATTTAAACAAAAAAATTTGGGTCGTATTTTGGGTCGTTTCACTTGTGCTCAACAAGAAATTCGGTGACACTCCTAGGGAGCTTCATTATCTGCTACAGGTGGAGATAGTCGACGATCGTACAGTGCAAGTATCGAGATTTCATCGTGGTTGTGTACTAGAGTTATTTGCAAGCAGTATCCGATTGATTTAATCCCTATACCTTTGTGTGAGAGCAAGGTTATTGTAGGAATGGATTGGTTAATCCCTAATGAGGCAATGATTGATTGCGAGCACCAGTGAGTTCAGGTTCGAATCTTAAGTGAGGGAGAACTAGTTATTCGTGGTGAGGGTGCTTAACGGGGACCAACTCTTTGTTCAGCTGCGAGAGATAGGATGTACCTTTAGTAGGGTTGTTCTGGTTTTGTGGCTTATTTATTGGTTTCCAAAGAGGATGGGAAGATGATGATTGATGATGTGCTGGTCATTCGAGAGTATTCTGATGTGTTCCCGTAGGAATTACCTAGAGTGCCTCCAGAGAGGCAGGTTTAGTTCCGTATTGACCTGGTTCCAAGTGCGGTTCCGATAGCCAATGCACCTTATCAGTTAGCACCACCGGAGATGCGGGAGTTGTCTACTCAACTACAACAGCTGCTAGACATGGGGTTTATTAGGCTGAGTATTCCTTGGGGAGCTTTGATACTATTTTTGAAGAAGAAAGACGGCTCTCAAAGGATGTGCATCGACTTCCTGAAGCTGAACAAGTTAACATTGAAAAACCGTCATTTGCTTCCGAGGATTAACGATTTGTTCAACCAGTTGTAGGGTGTGTCTTGGCTCTCAAAGGTTGATTTGCATTCAGGTTATCACTAGATGAGGGTTCGAGACGAGGATATTAGAAGATGACCTTCAGGACTCGTTATGGTCATTACGAGTTTGTGGTGATGCCTTTTGGGCTCACCAAAGCACTAGCAATAATCATGGATCTCATAAACAAGGTTTGCAGGCTGATGCTAGATCAGCTAATGATCGTTTTCATTAATGATATCTTGGTCTATTCTAAGACCAAGGAGCATCACGAGGATCACTTGCAAGCGGTTCTAGAGACTTTGAGGAGGGAGAGGCTTTATGCCAAATTCCCTAAGTGCGATTTTTGGTTGAGCGAGGTGTAGTTTTTGGGACACCTCATCAATCAGAAGGGTATATTGGTTGATCCGGCCAAGATTGAGGTTGTGATGCAGTGGGAGATGTTGTGGTCTCCATTTGAGGTTCAAAGTTTCCTTGGCTTAGCAGGATACTATTGGAGGTTCATTGGAAACTTCTCCAGGATCATAGTTCCGTTGACCAGGTTGACGAAGAAGTCGTTTCGCGGCCTGAACAACATGCGACGTTTGAGACTTTGAGGCAAAAGTTCTGCCTGTCTCCGACTTTGACTTTACCAGAGGGTGTGGATGATTTTATGGTACATTATGATGCGTTGATTATGAGATTAGGTGCGGTGTGTATGTAGAGGTTTCATGTGATTGCTTATGCTCCGAGACAGCTAAAGCCTCATGAGGCGAATTATCCTACTCATGATTTGTAGTTGGGGGCTATGGCTTTTTCCCTTAAGATTTAGCGTCATTACTTGTAAGGAGTTTGTTGTATCATTTACATGGATCACAAGAGTTTGAGGTAATTGACGGATCAACTAAATCTTAATATGAGGCATCACAGGTGGCTCGACGTTGTGAATGAATACACTTGTGAGATCCTTTATGACCCTGAAAAAGCCAACGTGGTGGTCGATGCTCTTAGCCACAAACTTTAACGCCCGTGTTTCTAGGCTAAGCATTATTATAATGATGTAATAGTTTGTGTATTATGTTATTTATGTGCAATATACGTGCTTATAACGATATAATAAACTAATAACAAAAATATGCGTCAAAAATAGAATGAAGATTTGACCCAATATCTTTAAAGAAAGTTGAAGTGGTTGTAACAAAGATTTCGGAGATATAAGGAATGCTGAAATCCGACTTATAACAAAGAAGTTATGACCCGTCGAAATTTTGCGATAAAACCGACACGACGTTGTGTAGCGTAAAAAGTGAGTTTGCGATAACATACTTTTTAGCCTTAGCGATCTAAATGAGATTCACGTCCAAATTTAACTTCGTTATAAGAAGTTATGATTTTTCTAAGATTTGACATAGCAATATGCAACCTAGAAATCGAATTTTAGGTCAATCAATTTTTAGCCGACACAATCTAAACGAGAATCGAAGATCTCATTAATAGGAGCTCAACGATATAAATGCAAACGAAAATGGACGTCGGATGACAAAGTTATGAATTTTTAATGGACTTTATTTGTCTAAGTCTGTTAAAATATAACTTTAAGAATAAAGTAAAAATTAGCCAATGGAGTCTAAACAAAAGTTGTAGATCACGTTGCTACCTACGCGTAGATATAAAGAACGTAAAAAACGGAGCTAATATGCGAAGTTATGGAATTTAGTAGATAATTAAATTATGGGTTAAGATGTAAGGTGACATGTGGCACAATCTTGGCCGTTGCTTCCTCCCTGCACCTTGCCACCGGATGGTGACACCTATCCATGTACGCAGTACGCGTAACGTAACAAGCAATACACCCAGCGTACTAACTCATGTACGCCCCACATAATGCAATTCCTCAGCCTATAAATAGAGACGTAAATCACCTCATTTCCTCACACCAAAACCATTATTTCTCTTTGAAATACCCCCCTTAGCCCCTCCCCTTCCTAACACTTCCCAAGTGTTATAGGTGAAGCCCGGAGCGCCAAAAGGCTCACAGAAGAAGAGCTTTCGACTCAGAAGTTCTGCCCCTACAGAGCCCGACTCCTAGCTAAACCCCTTTGTAAGTGAGTTATGCTTACCCTACTTTAAGTATAACTTATGTTTAAGTTCATTATCTTTATTATGAACCTACAAAAAATATTTATCAGTGATTCAAAGTCGTTATACTGTTGATCTACTTATGGGGATGATGTCTAGGTTGTGATTTAGTGAGGTGTTTAAAGTGGGCTTTCCAAACAGTATACTACGTCTACCAAATGGACCATGCCTCCGATATGATCCTACATGGTTGTTCCTTACTTGATAGATCATGATGTAGACCTTGAGTTAATGATAAATCAATACTAATAATTAGTCGCAATAAATATTAGACTAAAATCTAGTAATAATGATACTAGGTTTTCGTTGAACGAAAATAAAATTGTTAGAAGCGAAGTGTTGTCCGAATTATGAATCATCACTTTAACATGTTAGTGCATAGTTACTTTCATCTTACACATAGATATGAAGTATTTAATATAAATTATGTGCTATGTGTGCATATTATCTATGTTCTAGATATTTATGCTGGATGAACAAAATATACATGCTTTATTAAATTTAAATTGTATATGTATTTTATACCTATAATTATGATGGATAAAGATGGGTAGATGATATAGATGATGAAATAAATGATGAGAGGCATCGATGTTTAAGTTGATTTAGTCATCTAGCAGAGTATATATGACTGCCACAGATTATTCTAGACAATCGAGCGGAACGCTAGCAGGCTCACAACCTGTAGGTGTTTGTGGACGATGTGTTCACCGGTGTACTCCATCCTCATCATGGTTGCCTTACCGACATATATTGTTGAGGAATCCCCTAAGCAGTATTGTCTTCCCAATGATGATCCTTAGGCTAGGTCCCTTGAATTAGACTCTTTAGGGACATAAAATGAGGATAACGGGAACGAGTAATCAATTTGAATGATTTGATGAAGTTAATAAGCTTAATTATTATGGGTTGAAAACCCTATGTGCTCACCAGGCTCCCAAGCTTGACCTAATCAATTTCTTGTATTATAAGTAGTGGCAAAAGAGCACAAGAGTGTTGATCTGTTGAGAGATCTATGGATTATAGGTCATTAGAATAATAGATGTTGTAATGATTGTACCATTTTTGTTTATGCTTATGTACTGTATTGACAATGACATTCCAATGTTTTTAATATAATGATAACCTATTTCTTCGGAAATGCTTTGATAATTTAGTTATCATAGTTTTGGGAACAAATTCTGCAACACATTTCTTTAAAAGGATACTCTGATTTTCAAATAAAGCATAAACAAGTCGGTCTTTGCTGGCTGTGAAATTGGGGATGTCATAGTTGGTATCAAAGCATTAGTTTAAGAAAATTAGGAATTTGTAGGATTTCTAGACTTAAAATTAGAATGCTAAGCGATGATTGTGAGATGAGTGTCTGCTATATTTAGGAAATATATAAACATGTGCACTAGCTTATTTTAGGAAATATGCCTAAATAGCTTTTTTGTGCTAAAAGATTTATGATACTTTATATGTTACTATTTGATCAGATCTTTGGTCTATTGTCGACCGGATCTGGAATCTTTATGTGTTCAGATTTCTAAACATTCAATTACGATATTAGAACCGTCATGTAACTTTTCGAAGAGACAAGGAGGATTTAAACGTCTATCGTAAATAAAGATATAAATTAGCCTACTTTGGTGTATAGATCAACACAGAGAGAACCTGAAGCGGATTCGAAAACGCTAATGGAAATGCTAATGCTAATCAGCGGCATGTGATTGAGCGTGCACCAGAGGTAGCAGCTTGTCACACCCCAAAACCGAGAACGGCAGAATACGTTCTGGGGTGGAGGACGTCATGTACAGTATCATAACAATTGCATAATAGTAAAAACAAGCGACAACAACCATTGCATTTATATAGTGAATTTAATTACAAACGTGTTCTGTAAAGTTTAATAGACACCAAAAGTATAACAAAATAAAAGATGGGTCTTGTATGTGCTCCATCTTCTCCAAAAGCTGCACCAGTACCTATCTATCTTTGACCTGAGGATACAAGTTATTTTGAAAACGAGTATCAGCATAAAGGTGGTGAGTTCATAAGAGTTTAGTGTCGTTATTTGTGTAAAAGAGTTTTACGATCATGTAATATGAAAATTGAAACTTATGTTTGTGAGTAGTAGAAATCCTTAGAAAATCCTATATTTTCTAGAAATGTACATTTTTAAGTTAAATCCTTTGAGTGTGTAAAAGTATTATCATTGAAGCCTTCAGTTATAAAAGTACAGTAATAAATCTCATTTGAGTAACATAGCTGAAGAAATGTTATGCCTACTAACAGTAATAGTGGTGCAACTTTAGTTAGTAATAGATATTTAATTACTTCGGGATATTAGCTTAGACTTTAAGTCTTAGTGTATTAATTTGTATATAGGTGCAACCCTTCCTGTAACCAACTGTATGATACTAGAGAGCCCGATGACCTTCTCGGTCATACGTAGTGTAGTGAAGTAGTGCTACCCCTGGGCCTGGTCGGCTCGGACTGTAGTTAACAGTCGGGATATAATAGCGTCCGTCCTGTATAGATCTATACATGTAGTGTTGCTTTCCTTCCGGGAAGCCCTGGTCACATGGTGTGAGCGCGGTAGAGTGCCTTATAGAGGAATAGTGTGTTATACTCTAAATTAGTGTATTCTCTTGTGTTATAGTATAATAGACTTTTAGTATAGTTCATAGAGTGTTCTCTTATACGTGTATTAACTTGTAATAATAGCAGTTATAGTGAGTATAGTATTAGTAGAGGTAACGAGCAGTAGTCTTAACTATACCTATTATAGTTAACTAGAGTGTATGATTTCATGCCTTTGAATAACAAAGGTATTGTATATGATGAATACTTTCACATCTAACACAAATATATATGATATATAACTAAGAAATCAACGACAGTTGGACGGACAATAGATACCCTAAGACCATATCAAACAAGAACAAGAAGTTAGGCGTCCTATCGGTCCTAAGTCCTTCAAGTCTTACTTATATAAATATATTAGTGTAGATATATTTTAAAAGAAAAATAGTTTAAACACAGTTTTGAAAATAGTTTACCAACAATTAAATCTTAAAAATGCATTTGATAATTAATTAAAACAGTTTCATTGGTAAGTAGAAAAAGTGTAGAAAAATCCTTTTTTGATTATAAATTGTGAATCACATATGATTTGATAGTAAATTTTGTAGCATTATACTTGCACCCCCCATAAAACATGTAAAAACATTTAAAAAGGTTCATTAAGGGGTACGAACTCACCTGAAATGAGTAGATCGGGTGGAAGTGTCGCATGAGCGTTTGGTGTCAAGTGAAGACTTGTACACCCTTTAAGACCCTAGTAACATATGAAGACATATGTTTACAAGTAATTAGTGATTTAAACTCTAATTAAACACATTTCGGCATCCTAATGTGAATAAAAGTTCTGTGGTTGAGTGCTAGAAGGCTAATGGGTTGCTAGGAAGGAGTTTTAGACCTCACTATGGAGTTTACTCCTCACAAACCCATCCTTGATGAGTTTACGGCTGGGAGACCACATCCCCCATGAGTTTACGGCTGTAAACACATGGGAGGAGTGTAAGTGAGTGTTTTCAAGCCTCTTGTGGTTCTAGAAGTGATTCTAAGGTAATATACAAGGCTATAGGGGTGTTTAAGGTTCCAAAAGAGTACTCCCTTGGAGTTTACGGTCCTAGGACCACTCCTTGGGAGTTTACGGTCGTAAGACCCATGGCTTAGGCCGTGAACTCTTGTTCACCCTCCAATCTTCGATTTTGAGGTCCTTGGCTCATTCCTAACAAGTTCTAGTGCGGTTATAAGGCTTTTTAGGGGTTTAAAGGGTCATTTGGCATGGTTTAAGGGAGTTTATGGTCTAAGCATATGCTTGGGCCGTAAACTCTTGTTTTCCCTTCAAATGATGATGTTTGGGTGTTCCAAGTCCGAAATGGTAAGTCCCTAAGTCATATCTTAAGCCTAAATGTGGTTTGGAAAGATTTTGGGCTTGATTTGCATGTTTAGAGGGAGTTTACGGTCTAAGCATATGCTTGGGATGTAAACCCTCTTTCAATCCCTAAAACTTGTTGATTCAAGGCTCAAACACTTCTAGGTTTAACCCAAAACTAGTTTCTAAGCCTAAAGGAGAGAGTTTTGGGCATTTTGGCACCATTTTAGGGGTTCACGGCCTAAGGAGGTTCTTAGGCCGTAAACTCCTTATTTTCAGCCTTCTTGCATGATTTTTGAGTTAAAAGAATAATCAATGATGTCTAGAACAAGTTAGGGTAAGGGAACTTACGTTTTGGAGGCAGAAACTTGCGGTTTTGAGGTGAAATCGGACTTGAGGAGAGAGAGTAGAGAGAGAAAGTGTGTCTAGTGTGTAAAAAGTTCTAAAGAGTGTCCACCCACCCTTATATAGGGCTTGGGTGTTGTACCCGGTATACGACTACCCGATACTTATGTTTAACGAGGTTTAAACTTTTTACCCGGTTAAATGGTCGTAATTAAAAATAAACTTTTTCCAATAAAATGGAAAGATAATTTACGTGTTTTTATTTATTTTATTATGATGATATTAAGATAAAATGAAAATAAAATAAAACATTTATTTATTTGTCGACCCCAAATTAACGGAACTTTTATAAAATAGAATATTCTATTAATGGAAACGGGTTATAATGATGGAATAAATTTTGGGTTGTCACATCATCCCCCCGTTAAGAAAATTTCGTCCCGAAATTTACAATTCAAGCAGTTAAGTTATTACAGTACTACTAATCAAAGAGATGGGGATATTTTAGTTTCATTTGATCCTCGCGCTCCCTAGTGAACTCCGGACCTCGTTTGGCGTTCCATCGAATCTTCACAATTGGGATGCGGCTTTTTTTCGTTCGTTTTACTTCCCGGTCCATAATCTCCGCAGGCTCTTCCACAAAGTTGAGGCTCTCATTGACTTTGATCTCGTCGAGCGGGATTACGAGAGTCTCTTCGGACAGGCATTTCTTCAAGTTTGAGACATGGAAGGTAGGATGTATGTTACTTAGCTCATGGGGTAGCTTGAGTTTGTAAGCTACGGGGTCGATTCTAGCGAGAATCTCGAAAGGCCCTATGTACCTTGGGTTCAGCTTTCCACGCTTTCCGAAGCGTATCGTGCCCTTCCAGGGTGAGACTTTCAAAAGGAATCGATCTCCCACCTGGAATTCCAAAGGTTTCCTTCGTTTGTCTGCGTAGCTTTTCTGTCGATCCCTAGCGGCTTTTAATCGTTCGCGAATCTGTACAATCTTTTCGGTCGTTTCTCGTATGATCTCCGGACCCGTGAGAGTGCTGTCAGGAACTCGTCCTTTAGCTAACTGAGTGTCACCCACCTCAACCCAACACAGAAGGGATCTGCACTTCCGGCCGTAGAGGGATTCGAATGGAGCTGCCTTGATACTCATATGATAACTATTGTTGTAGGAAAACTCCACAAGGGGTAAGTGTGTATCCCATGCTTTACCAAAGTCAATCACACAGGCTCGCAACATATCCTCTAAGGTTTGGATCGTCCTCTCACTTTGTCCGTCAGTCTGCGGATGGTAGGCTGTACTCATGTCCAGCCTCGTCCCTAATGCTTTTTGCAGTGATTGCCAAAATCTCGAGGTGAACCTACTATCTCTATCAGAGATAATAGATATAGGGACACCATGCAGCCGAACTATTTCCTTAATGTATGTTCTTGTGAGTTTCTCCATCTTGTCTGTTTCTTTGATGGGTAGGAAGTGTGCGGACTTAGTCAGTCTGTCGACGATGACCCATATGGTATCCAGCCCACCCGTTGTCTTGGGTAGTTTAGTTATGAAATCCATAGTGATCCGCTCCCACTTCCACTCCGGTATCTCCGGTTGTTGGAGAAGACCTGATGGCTTCTAGTATTCGACCTTGACCTTTGCGCAAGTAAGGCACTTACTCACGAAGGTAGTAATCTCTGCTTTCATGTTAGGCCACCAGTATAGCTTTTTGAGATCCAGATACATCTTATCTAAACTGGGTTGAACGGAGTATCAAGTGTTGTGTGCTTTCTTCATGACCAAGTCTCTGAAACCACCGTGGCGCGGAGTCCAGATTCGGTCCATGAGATAATAGGCTTCGTCCCCCTTGACCTCCAAGTTCTTATCCATTCCACGCAGGGATTCTCCCACCACATTCTCAGGCTTTCAGACTTCGAGCTGAGCCTCCTTAATCTGTGCGGATAGATGCGAATGGATAGTCATTGTTAATGACTTGACCCTTCGACCAGAATACTCTTTTCTACTTAGGGAGTCTGCTACTACATTGGCTTTCCCCGGGTGATAACGAATCTCGCAGTCGTAATCATTGAGTAGTTCGACCCACTGTCGTTGCCTCATATTGAGCTCCTTCTGGTTCAGTATGTGTTGGAGGCTTTTATGGTCAGTGTATATTATGCTCTTCGTTCCATACAGGTAATGTCTCCAGATCTTTAGAGTGAATACAACCGCCCCTAACTTGAGGTCGTGCGTAGTGTAGTTAACCTCATGTGTCTTCAGCTGCCTTGAGGCATAGGCGATGACCTTACCTCGTTGCATCAAGACACAACCGAGCCCTTGGTTTGATGCATCTCAATATACCACAAAATCTTCTGTCCCTTCGGGAAGGGATAATACCGGTGCGGTGCATAGAGCTCGCTTCAGGGTCCGGAATGCCTTCTCCTGTTTCTCTTCCCAGTCAAATGTTACGCTTTTCTGTGTCAACATGGTGAGAGGTTTTGCAATCCAAGAGAAGTTCTGAATGAATCTGTGGTAGTAGCTAGCGAGGCCTAGAAATTGTTGAATTTCTGTAGGCGTCTTCGGTGCTGACCAGTTCTCGATAGCTTTAATCTTGGATGGGTCCACGTGGATTCCTTCCTCACTAACCATGTGTCCTAAAAATGTTTGTCCAAAGGATGCACATCATACTTGGAATTTGTGATTGATGCAAAGAAGGAGAAGAAAGAGATACAAAGAATACCAGTGGTGTGTGACTATCTGAAAGTCTTTCCCGAAGATCTTCCTAGATTGCCCCCTGATAGACAAGTGGAGTTTCGAATAGACTTGTTGCCAGGATCAACACCAATAACGAAAGCACCATACCAATTAGCACCGACAGAGATGAAGGATCTTATGATGCAACTTCAGGATTTGTTGGAAAATGGTTTCATTAGACCTAGTTCATCACCCTAGGGAGCTCCGGTGTTATTCGTGAAGAATAAGGATGGAAACATAAGGATGTGTATAGACTATAAAGAGCTAAACAAGGCAACGGTAAAGAACAAGTATCCATTGCCAATGATTGACGACATATTTGATCAACTGCAAGGTTCAAAATATCTCTCAAAGATCAATCTTAGGTCAGGATATCATCAGTTGAAGGTGAGAGAGCAAGATATTGAGAAGACCGCATTCAGAACAAGATACATACACCGTGAGTTCTTGGTTATGTCATTTGGACTAACCAGTTCTCCAACAACATTTATGGATTTGATGAACAAGGTTTGTAAACCATTCCTCGATAAATCCATAATAGTGTTCATAGATGACATTCTGATTTACTCAAAGAGCTAGCAGGGTCATGACAAGCACTTGCGAGAAGTATTAGAAGTTTTAAAGAAGGGGAAGTTGTACGCAAAGTTCTCCAAATGTTACTTTTGGATTCGAGAAGTCCAATACTTAGGTCACGTTGTTAATTAAGAAGGGATAATGGTTGATCCAACAAAGATTGAAGCTGTGATGAAATGGGAACGACCAAAAAGTCCCATTGAGGTTTGAATCTTTTTGGAATTAGCTGGATATTACCGAAGATTTATCCAAGGCTTTTCTTCGATAATTGCTCTATTAATAGCTTTGACCCATAAGGGATCTGCATATACATGGAGTGAGAAACATGAAGAAGCATTCGAGAAATTAAAGAAGAAGTTATGTGAATCACTGATTCTTTCTTTACCTGACAGAGTTGAAGACTTCACAGTCTATAGCGATGCATCTGGAGTTGGGTTACGTTGTGTTCTGACCGAGAGAGATAAAGTGATAACATATGCATCTCGACAATTGAAAGAAAACGAGAAAAACTACCCCACTCATGATCTGGAGTTGACAACGGTAGTATTCACATTAAATATATGGAGGGATTATCTTTATGTTACAAAGTGAAAACTCTTCACTGATCATAAAAGTCTCCAGTATCTCTTTGATCAAAAGGAATTGAATATGTGGTAACGACGCTAGTTAGAATTACTCAAGGATTATGACAGTGAGATACTTTACCACCTTGGTAAAGCAAATGTCGTAGCTGATGCTCTAAGTCGAAAAGTAAACATGGAAAGAAAAAGGCTAAGAGCGTTAAGAATAGAAGTTGTCTCGAAAATTATGGAAAGCATAAGAAAGCTTAGGAAGAAGCTTTAGAGAGAAATGACCGAAAGGAAGAACGTTTAGGCAAAACATTGGTATTTGGTACAAATAGTCAAGAATTGAAGGTATTCCTAGATAGGATTTGAGTGCCTAAGATGGGAGGAACAAAAGATCTTCTAATGGAAAAAGCTCACAAGACTATGTACTCCATTCATCTTGGAAGCACTAAAATGTATAGGGATCTGAAACCTTACTACTGGTGGTTGAGGATGAAGCTTGATGTTGCAAAGTATGTGGCAGATTGTGTATCATGTGCAAGAGTTAAAGCGCAACATCAAAGACCATATAGGAGTTTAGAACCTTTACCTATACCCATGGGTAAATGGGAAGACATCACCATGGATTTTGTGACTAAACTGACTAGGACGAAGAGCAGTCACGACACGATTTGGGTAGTTGTGGATCGGTTCACAAAGAGCGCACACTTCATAGTAGCCAATGAGAGATGGTATATGGATAACATTGTAAATGCTTACGTGAATGAGATAGTAAGACTTCATGGTGTTCAGTTAACGATTGTACCGGATCGTGACAGTCATTTCATATCAAGATTTTGGAAAAGTCTACAAGAGGAAAAAGGTATAAAGTTGTGTTTAAGTACAACCTACCATTCGTAGATAGATGGTCAGAGCGAAAGAACAATTCAAACATTGGAAGATATGTTAAGAGCATGGACCATAGAGTTTCAAGGTAAATGGGATGAGCATTTACCCCTGGTACAGTTTTCCTACAACAATAGTTACCATTCAAGCATTAAGATGACACCTTATCAAGCCTTGTATGGAAAGAAGTGTGGTACACTGTCTTGTTGGCTTGAGGCCAGAGAAAAACAGTTTATGGGCCCCAAAATAGTCCATCAGACTGCTTAAAAGTTAAAAGTGATTAGAGAAAGGATGTTAGCAGCTCAGGATTGCCAAAAGAGCTATGTTGACAAGAAATGAAGACCAATGACATTTGAAGTTGGAGATTCGGTATTGCTTAAAGTCTCACCATGGAAGGGACTTATAAGATTTGGAAAGAGTGGAAAGCCGAGTCCAAGATTTATTAGACCATTCAAGGTTCTTCAGAGGATTGGAACTAAGCTTACAAGCTGGAATTACCGGAAGAAGTAGATGGTATTCATAGCACTTTCCATATGTGTTATTCCAGGAAATTCACGGGAAAAGTTCTCGATATAATTCCACTTTCGGAGTTAAGGATGGATGAAAATAAGAGGTTAATCAAAGAGCTTGACGCAATTGTTGACTGTAAGACGAAGAAATTATGACGCAAGATGGTCGAATTAGTGCTTGTGCGATAGAAACATTCGAATGGGCCGAACCTCACATGAGAAATAGAGAGTGACATGATGAGTCGCTATCCACTTCTGTTTGTTGATGCATGATTCTGCGACAGAATCATCCTAAGGAGGAGAGAATTGTAACGCCTGTGTTTCTAGGCTAAGCATTATTATAATGATGTAATAGTTACGGTCAATAACTGTAACCTATTTTGAAGTAACGAAGAGGAATTATTTGGGTATTGATTTATGTGCAATATACGTGCTTATAACGATATAAAATAATAATAATAAAAATGTGCGTCAAAAATAGAATGAAGATTTGACCTAATATCCTTAAAGAAAGTTGAATTAGTCGTAACAAGGATTTCGGGGATATAAGGACCGCTGAAATCCTACTTATAACAAAGAAGTTATGACCCGTCGAAGTTTTGCAACAAAACTGGCACGACGTTGTGTATCGTAAAAGGTGAGTTTGCGATAACATACTTTTTAGCCTTAGCGATCTAAACGAGATTCATAGTATATGTTAAACCGAGAGCGTGTATATAGAGAATGTCCAAATTAGACTTCGTTATAGGAAGTTATGATTTTTCTAAGATTTGGCATAACAATATGCAACCCGAAAATCGAATTTTAGATCGATCGATTTTTAGCCGACATAATCTAAATGAGAATCAAAGATCTCGTTAATAGGAGCTCAACGATATAAAGACAAACGAAAATAGACATCGGATGACAAAGTTATGAATTTTTAACGGATTTTATCTGTCTAAGCCTGTTAAAATATAAATAAAAAAATAAAGTCAAAATTAGCCGAAGGAGTCTAAACGAAAGTTGTAGATCACGTTGCTACCTACGCCTGGATATAAAGAACGTAAAAACGGAGCTCATATGCGAAAGTTATGGAATTTAAAAGATAAATAAATTATGGGTTAAGATGCGAGGTGACACGTGGCACAATCTAGTGGAACGCTTGCAGGCTCGCAACTTGTAGGTGTTTGTGAACGATGTGTTCACCGGTGTACTCCATCCTCCTCATGGTTTCCTTACTGACATATATTACTGAGGAATCCCCTTAGCAGTATTGTCTTCCCGATGATGATCCTTAGGCTAGGTCCCTTGAATTAGACGCTTTAGGGACAAAAAGTGAGGATACCGGGAACGGGTAATCGGGTTGAATGGTTTGATGAAGTTAATAAACTTAATTATTGTGGGTTGAAAACCCTATGTGCTCACCAGGCTCCCCAGCCTGACCTAGTCAGTTTCTTGTATTACAGGTAGTGGCAAAAGAGCACATGGGTGCTGATCTGATGAGAGATCTATGGACTATAGGCCATTAGAATAATAGATGTTGTAAGACATGTACAATTTCTATTTATGCTTATGTACTGTATTGATAATGACATCCCAACGTTTTTAATATAATGAAAACCCATTTCTTCACAAATGATACTCTGATTTTCAAATAAAGCATAAACAAATCGGTCTTTTATGGCCGTGAAATTGGGGATGTCACACATACAACTAGTATCTATGATGGGGTGAAATAGACCCATTCGGTTGGAAAAAACACTGATTAAGTCAGAAGGGACTTTAGGGTGAATAGGCCTGGGGATGAAATAGGCCTGTTCAGTTGAGAAATATCGATTGAGTCGGAACGGAATCAGGGGTGAAATCGACCTGGCGGAGAAATGGAGCCGTTATAGGATTGTGTTGATATGTATGTGTATTTTGGGGAACTCGCTAATCTTTGTGCTTACTGTTTATGTTCAAAATGTTTTTTAGGTACTTCTGGTTCAAAGGGGAAGCATGACATGATCGCACAACATCCACCAATGTTTTGTATTTTATGATTTAGATTTGTACCTTGATGACTATTTTCTACATTGTCAAACTTTGATGGTTTTAAAATGAATAATTGATGGTTTTTATTGATTTAAAAATAAAAAAAATTACTTAATAATTTTGCATCGTTACACATAACACGATGCAACTCAAGTTGGCACTAGTTCTCAAAAAGTAATTGTTGAAGATGAAGAAATTATTCTTCTTCAACCTAATCAAACATAAGGTGTTCGCAAATCTGATTGGATTTGTTTGGAACCTAAGAGATATGGATTTCTCATTAAGGAAAGCTTCATGATTATAAATCTTGATGAGCCCATCAGATATCAGAATGCTATGGTAGATCCTGAATCTGAAAAATGGCTTAAAGCCATGAATGCTGAGATGTAATCCATGCGTGAAAACCAAATATGGGATTTGGTTGAACTTCCTCCCCATGATAATGTTGTTAGGAGTAAGTAGGTATTTAAGAAGAAGACTGACATTGATGGGAATTTAAACACATTTAAGGTAAGACTTGTTGCAAAAGGATTCATTCAAATTTATGGAGTTGATTATGATGAAACATTTTCTCCCGTCACTATGATTAAATATATTTGGATACTAAATTTCCATAGTCACATATTATAGCTATTAGATATGGAAAATGGATGTTAACATCGCTTTTCTAAATGGACACTTGGAAGAATATGTCTATATGGTTCATCCTAAAGGATTTGTTGATCAAAATCATCATAATAAGGTGTGTAAACTCAAGATATGCATTTATGGGTTAAAACAAGCATCTCGAAACTGGAATCATCGTTTCGATTATGAAATCACAAATTATGGTTTTATCAGAAACAAAGATGAATCTTGTGTTTAAAAGAAAACTAGTGGTAGCTTGGTAATCTTCCTAGTTCTATATGTAGATGGCATACTTAGCATGGGAAATCACATTCTAACTTTGCAGGGTGTAAAGTCTTGGCTTGGAAAGTGTTTTTCAATGAAGGATTTAGGCGAGGCAACATACATTATTGGAATAAAGATCTACATAGATAGATCAAAATGATTAATAGGTTTGAGCCAGTGTACCAATGGCATATGGCACAATATTAAGTTTATCTCAATGTCCTACCTCAAGGGTTGAGCTAGAAAAGATTAAAGGTGTTCCATATGTTTTGGCTGTTAGATCCATCATGTATGTCATGCATTATAATGGACCTGATGTATCGCATGCTTTGAGCATGATCACCAGATATCAACAAATTCTAAGAGACATTCACTTGATGACTATGAAGAATATTTTGGAGTACTTGCGAATAACCAATTATATGTCCCTCATTTATGGATATATGGAAGAAGATCTAAGTGTAAAGTGTTACATCGATGCTTCTTTCCAAACATATCGAGATGATTGCAATTTATAATCGGGATATGTTTTTATTACCAATGAGGGTACAATATGTTAGAAGATCTCTTAGTAAAGTGTTGTAGTGTAGTCCACTACAAAGTCAAAATATATTATTGCTTCAGAAGTTGCAAAGGAAGCTGCTTAGATGAAGAATTTCATTGAAGATATAGGGGTTATTCCTCCTATTCAGGACCCCCTATAAAACTTTTATGACAATGAGGGTGCTATTGCTTTGGCAAAAGGACCCAAATATCATCAAAAGACTAGACACAATAACGGAAGGTTCAACTACATTTAAGATGAAGTTAGAAGATGCGAAATAAGTATTCACAAACTACATAGTGATCAAAATTTGGCAGACCCATTCATGACGCCCCTTCCTCAAACTAAGTTTAAAGGTCATGCTCGAGGAATTGGACTTCACAATTCTAGTGATTGTATTTTCTCTTTGTTTCAGTATTGAATATTGGAAGATCGTAAAACATCAATTATTGTAATGATTGTGATATATATATATATATATATATATATATATATATATATATATATATATGGAATATGATATTTTCATTAAATACTTGATGCGTTATTTATTAACATGCATGTTTAATTCTTGAGTAATTTAGTCACTCTAAAATCCATAGTCGGTCATTATTTTCGGAGCAATAATGAACTAAGACTAATATGCATTGAACTAATTCATAAAGCATTGTAACCAAGTTCATGGGTGCTTGCTAGAGAACAAGTATTTGATATGACCCACTCAAGATCACTTCATAGATCGATATCATGAATGATATTTGAAAAAGGTAACATCTTTGTATCCTTAATACGTGAGATACATATTTGGGACTTAAGTGTGGGGAATGTTGTGATTTAATGTAGTCAAATGATGTTCTTCAAACAAACAACTATAAAGGCTGTTATTATGTATAATACGAACCATACAAAAAAGCATATGTAGTCTACATGATATTTGTTCCTCTTCTGTGTTGAGAGTTAGACATCTAAGGCACCTTACAAAAAATTTGAACACTTCATGAGATTAATTGTGATCCATATCTCATGTTCAACATGATGTCTATGAAAAATGGATATTTGATTATTAACTGTAGCTTTGATCTTTTGGGAATTAGATGTTGATGAATGACACTTCGTAGTGTGTTATAGGGGGTAGTGAAATGTTGCTAGACGTCACCACTCTCTATATCAATTCATAATGACACTTGTTCAAGTGGGAGATTGAAAGATCTTTATGCTTAAGAATCATTATGTATTAATATTTGCTAATAATATATGATCCTATAAGGTGACACCTTATAACAAGTAAATACTAATGGATTACTCCTTCTGTCTCATATTTATTGTCAACTTTTGACTTTTGAAGTCTTTATTCTTAAAATTAATTTGATCTTAAATATTTTTATTTGTGTTATATATTACTTGATGAAACCTATAACAATGAAAAGACATTTAAAACATAATTCATTTATACATTTTGCATCAAGTGGGAGATTGAAAGATCTTTATGCTTAAGAATCATTATGTATTAATATTTGCTAATAATATATGATCCTATAAGGTGACACCTTATAACAAGTAAATACTAATGGATTACTCCTTCTGTCTCATATTTATTGTCAACTTTTGACTTTTGAAGTCTTTATTCTTAAAATTAATTTGATCTTAAATATTTTTATTTGTGTTATATATTACTTGATGAAACCTATAACAATGAAAAGACATTTAAAACATAATTCATTTATACATTTTGCATCAAGTATTATATATCAAAAACAAAAATATTTAAGGTCAAAGTTGAAAAATAAAGACTTCAAAAGTTAAAAATGAACAATAAATATGGGACAGGGGTAGTATTAATTAAGTATTATGATTATTAATAAATATAGCTAGCATTTGTATTTAATTGGAAATTATTATTTCTAGGAAATAATTATTAAATAGAATAAAACTAGTCACATTCATACGGTATGAATTTATAAGTAATGTTCCTTTATCTTGGACCTTCTAGTTTAAATCAAATGTAACTAGATTTTTGCTAGTTAAGAGATTTAAGAGATTGAGTAAAAATCACACAAACATCACCTCCTCTCTCCTCATTGTCATGAACTTTATGAGGGAGTAGGGTGTTGCTTGTTTGACTTGATCTTTCTCCTATGCTCTCTTACAAAGTATGGCTTGTGCATTAAATGAAATTATGAACTTCACCTCATGCACGCAAGTATATAAGAGGTCATGTGTTAGAGAAAAAAACTAGTTTTTCTCTCATATTTTCTCCCAAAGTCGTAGCTTTTATGCTCCCATCTTCTATCTTTCTCTAGCAAACTTGTTGTATAGTATTAAGTGTTATAGTTGATTCTCCTTTGAAGACTTATTTGGTATAAGTCTTCGAGGCTTAAGAACAACTATATACAAGTGATAGAAAATCATTTATTAGTGGCTTGGTGACTTGTTGTTTCATACACATAGAGAGATGCTTTTTTGGATCTTTGTCATCTTCATCAACTTTCAAGCTTCCCCTTGAGAAGTCAAAGGACTACAAAGATTGTTTATCTTTTTCCTCCTCTATGGTTGTTGTTTTATTTCCAATCTTTGCAAGTAGATCCTATGGTGGATATAAAACTTGTTTATGTTGTTCAAATATTAAAGTCTCTCGTTGCTAATCTTGTGTTTTTGAAACAAACTTTTAAATAAAAAACCAACAATTGATATCAAACCTATCTTGCAAGTTTGATTAAAATTTATGATTATTTGGATAATTTTGTTTTTGAAAAATATGAATAATGTTGCCTTATGAATAACTTGATAGGGTAAGATATTATATTCCTTGTCCATCACAAAACTTTTATTGTATACTATTGACCATTAAACTATTTTTAACTATAGAAATATTCAGTTTTTTAAAAGCGTTTTCTATGGTTTCTTTTATAACATTTTATTTAAAAAAAATAATATAACTTATTTACAATTTTTTTACAAAAACATTTCAACTTTTTTTAAACATATTCATATGTTTTTCATTTTTTTTTTGTCATCCTTTCCAATTAGAACATACCAGTGATAACATTTTCAAACATGATCTAGTTTCTAAAATCGTGGACCTACTTTGCTGATGATACCCCTATAAGAGTGTTCAAAGATCAAAAGCAAAAATTAATTTATATCGAAGTTCTTTATAACATATATTGAAGAGTTTGTAAATACTACAAATTTTTTTTGACATAATCCTAAGAAATGAATCTCTTAACTGAGAGGTCATGTGTCCAAGTTTTGCTGGAGATATAAATAGTAATTTATGAATAAGTTAGTTTGGCGTTCAAAGAAGGGAATTGATTCTATTCTTTTATTCTTCTACTGAAAAAAAGGAATTGATATTGCCACTGTATTCTTTTATTCTTCCACTGAAAAAATATACATTGACAATTATGCCCATATTTATTTAAGAGAAAGAAATAGCCATTTCAAAAAATGCAAGATCTCGACTGGAAATTCTAAACGACTTTGCTTTTTCCTCCTTTGGTGTTGCTCTTCAGCAGGCGCTGCTTCAGCCGATTCTTCTTCAGTCAACACCATCGATACCCTCGTCAGAAGCTTTTATCAACGGAGTTATAAGTAAAAGAGACACAACCATGCTAAATACAACAAACATCAAAAAGGATTTTGGGTTGCAATCAAAAAGCATCCAATAGATTCTGATAATGACTGTCGCTCCACTTAGAAAAAGAAATCTTTGAGGAATTAAAGAAATAATTTACTTCAACAAAATAAGGTAATTTTGAAAAGAATGTATGTTAATCCATCTGATGTGATTATTAATATTATAAGGTTACCTTTTGAATCTATCATCCTTGTAAATGGAGAAACTACAGTGTCTCCTGAAATTGAGAAAGCACCACCACCATATTCTTGAGTACTCATTGAGAACTCATTGCAGTGTTACATCAATGGCTTCTTCATTTTTGTCATTTCCCCTTTTAACTATAACCAATTGTTTGAAAGAATGAACAATACAACAGTTAGGTCTTCGGAAAAGAAAGTCAATGATTAATTAACTCATAGAAATATACAATTACTCTTATTCTGTAGGCAGACCATGATTCAGGCTACAATATTGACCGTGAGAGTTGACGGATGTGCCTCCGAGGCCCTTGGAGGCTCCTGACACAACGCTTGAGGTGATTGGAAAGGACTATGAACTCTACAGTGTAGTTTTTTTTCTCCGATGTAGGCATTGAAGAAGCCACCATTATGGTCATTAGTTTCTGAGAGTGATGACAGTGTTTTTTGATGAAGAGTATATAAAGGATGGTAATGAGGCTTCTTGATAACGATGATGATAGAATTGGTAGTCACTAGTGGTGGTAACGGCTACTATAGTCATATGGACTTCCAAAGGAAATTATGAAATAATGATCAGTATTTCTCTTTCTTGAAATAAGAAGGGCATAATTGTCAATTTGTATATTTTTCATTGGAAGCATAAAAACTTTAAGTGACAATATCACCTCCTACAAATTTTTTTTTAAGAAATTATAAAAAAGTTGTAGATACGGTAATTACTACATAACTCGAGTAATTTCTCAACTAACAAGCGTTTAATAATAAATCAAATGAAAATATAACTTTAATTATTACAAATATTAGACAAAATTATCCCTACCAAAAAATAACTCTTATAGCTACCAAAAATAACTCAAGTAATTATCCCAACCTAATAATACCGTTGAATAAACCATATGTGCCTTAAAAATGATCAAACAATTAATGTTATTTCTTTGCCGACATTAAACGACAAAATAGAATTATTAAAATTTATATTTGAATCAGAAGGCAGTAGCGGTCATCGTCAACAATTTACAGGTCATATGCTTCCTCAGTTATAAACACACGCGATCGATCCGTTAACACGTATGATATATTATAGACGATACAAAATACAGATAAGTGTCACTATTCAGAGAGAAATCGTCGGAAGTTGAAAAGTGAATTAGGTTAAAAAATTCGCTCGGGAGAGAGACAATGGGGCGGAGGAAGCTCGAAATAAAGCGGATCGAAGATAAGAGTAGCAGGCTAGTGACGTTTTCGAAGCGGAGAACGGGTTTAATTAAGAAAGCACAACACCTTTCCGTGCTCTGCGACGTCGATGTCGCTGTCATCGTATTCTCCGCCGCCGGCAAGCTGTATGAATTCTGCAGCAGCGGTACTAACAGTAACAGGTGCATGCCTTTCATCTTTTTGTGTATTACTCACCACAATATTCTCTTTAAAAACCCGTTCGTATATATGTGTAGTGTACTTGTTATCCTCTATACATGTTGTTCTGTAGGAGCTTCACCTTTAGGCTTTAGTTATAAACTGCACGTTATCTTTAGTTTGCCATATATAGTGTATGAGATTTTGAGGGCATATATAGTGATTTTATGTCTAACGCTCATGCATAACACGCAACCAATATGGTCAAAGGGCTATGTTTTCTGTCTTACTTACTTTTAAAACTATAGGCATTTAAATTAGGGTGTCTATATTATTAATGTGTCTATATGTTAAAGTTAAAATGAGGTGTCTTTTTAGCCAATCCATTTTTGATGGTATGGTTTGTTTTTATTTTCGAAGTAGTTTGATCATGTGGTGCGTGAAAGTAATTAGCTGGTGGACGTCTACATGATGATTCGTGTCTTCTTCTTTTTAAGCAGTACTTGCTTTGTTTCCATTTCTGTCATGATATATATAGTGACTAACAACACATTTTTGAATGTTTATAATTGTATACTTACTATTTTGGTTCATTGTTATAATTTTTTTTTTGTCTATGAATTTGAAAGTAGAAAAACCGTGAAGATTGTTCTTACTTTGGGTTTAATTTTAGCAAAACCCTCATCATACTATTGGATATAACCTTATATCTCAAATCACAAAATCTTGAATACCACAAGGAAAAACCTTGATTTTAGATCTTCCATGTAGGGATGGCAAAAAAACCCGAACCCGACGGGGAAACCCGAAACCCGATTATTTTGGGTCGGGTAACGGGTCGTTATCGGGTTTTTTATCGGGTTCGGGGCAGGGAGTGAGTTATCATCGCCCCGACCCGACCCGCCCCGATTACATATATATATATATATATATATATATATATATATATATATATATATATATATATATATATATATATAAGTTGTACGCATTCAAAGATAAAATACTTACTGTGGACAATCTTTTTAATTATTAACAATCCAGTGTGAATGATTATTTTTTATGTTTTGACGTAATACACTAAAATTAAATCAAATAATTTTTAATATAACGTCGAGTTAATTTTATTAAAGTGATTCATCATATTTTTAATTTAAAAGGGAGGCTAGAACACGTATTTTTTATAAGACATCGGGGTACACTAAAACGAAATAAAGATTTCATTATGAATTGTTGTAAACCCGATAAGATACCCGAAACCCGACGGGAAAACCCGAACCCAATGGGGCGCCCCGATAAGATACCCGAAAGATATCGGGGCGGGTTTGGGAAACCATGCCCCGCCCCGAACCCACCCCATTGCCATTCCTACTTCCATGTAAGTTGGAAACTTTTTAGACCCCATCCAAAGATTTTTGAAAACCACAAGGACCAAAAATTATAGTTTTGTCTTGTAACAACTCATGTAATTGCCTTTAGATCCTATATGGACCATGCACCACTTAGACTTGCGTGGGTCTCTCTCCAATATAATGTTCAGATCTTAAATAATAACAGATTATTTCCTATATATATATATATATATATATATATATATATATATATATATATATATATATATGTTCAAATGTTTCCACTGTCTATTGTGTGTATGTATGATTGATTCTGGACCAATCATTTTAGTTATTTTAAGAAAGTAATTAATGCATATTAAATGCTGAAGATATAATTAATATCCATTATATTTTCAACATGTAATATGCATTAATTACTTTCTTAAAATAACTAAAATGATTGGTCCAGAATCAATCATACATGCACACAATAGATAGTGAAAACAAAATAACCTAACCATATATATATATATATATATATATATATATATATATATATATATATATATATATATATATATATATATATATATATATATATATAGGAAATAATGAAATTAATATGGAGATGCAAAAAAAGGGAAAAAATCAAATCTGCTATCAATTAGCTTTTTAGTGTTTTGGGGGAGATATCCCACAAAATGGCCAACGGTTGTGTTTTTTTTAACAACATTTTAATTCAAAAAAGAGTGACATGTGTTCTATCAAGTTGGTATTACAGAATCTCTTTCTTGAGCCAATATAAGCAAAGAAAATTATGTTTTTTGTATCATCATTTAAATTCAACAAAGAATATCAGGCCCTGTCATATATATGGACCATGCACCACTTAGACTTGCGTGGGTCTCTCTCCAATATGTTCAGATCTTAAATAATAACGGATTATTTCCTATATATATATATATATATATATATATATATATATATATATATATATATATATATATATATATATGAAATAATGAAATTAATATGCAGATGCAAAAGAAAGGGAAAAAAAAAATCAAATCTGCTATCAATTAGTTTTTTAGGGTTTGGGGGAGATATCCCAAAAAATGGCCAACGATTGTGTTTTTTTTAACATCATTTTAATTCAAAAAAGAATGACATATGTTCTATCAAGTTGGTATTACAACATCTCTTTCTTGAATCAATATAAGCAAAGAAAATTATGTTTTTTTTTATCATCATTTAAATTCAACAAAGAATATCAGGTCCTGTCATACAAATTTGCAGTTTTGTTTTGTAACAACTCATGTAATTGCCTTTAGATCCTATATGGACCATGCACCACTTAGACTTGCGTGGGTCTCTCTCCAATATAATGTTCGGATCTTAAATAATAACGGATTATTTCCTATATATATAGGAAATAATGAAATTAATATGGAGATGCAAAAAAAGGGAAAAAAAATCAAATCTGCTATCAATTAGTTTTTTAGGTTTTTGGGGAGATATCCCAAAAAATGGCCAACGGTTGTGTTTTTTTTTTAACATCATTTTAATTCAAAAAAGAGGGACATATGTTCTATCAAGTTGGTATTACAGCATCTCTTTCTTGAACCAATATAAGCAAAGAAAATTATGTTTTTTTATCATCATTTAAATTCAACAAAGAATATCAGGTCCTGTCATATATATATATATATATATATATATATATATATATATATATATATATATATATATATATATATATATATATATATATATATATATATATTGTTACAATTGTCTCTTTCTCGGACCAATATAAGCAGTAGAAGTTATCACTAGTCTACCAAATAAGGTTTATAAGAAGTTAATTGATAACCAACAAATTAACGTTAAGTTTTTAAGGCCAACTCATTGCACCATGATCGAGGGACGAGGGGGCTCACAACTGTTGTTGTCTATTCATGTGTGATGGATTAATTATTATATTTGAGGTCCAAAAATATTGGCTAAAAAGACACCTCATATTGCAATATGGACACCCTAATTAATTTTTTAAATATTTTTATTGGCTGAAATTGCATTGTTTTCCGAAAAAGCTGATTATAAACAGTTAATTATTGGTTGACTTTTTAAAAAGTGGTCAATGGGTGTCTAAGGGATGTCTTATTAGCAACACCCTATGAAGAGTTGTGTAAAATCGTTTAGATCCAAATCTACCATTCAAAAGTATGTGCTACACGAAAAGACTCTACCCTAATTTCAGTAGCCCAAAAAGTTCATCATCGCAGGTATATATCGTACCCTCATTTCCGGGTAGCCCAAAAGTCAGCACGATACATCTAAGTTTCAATCTACTATGTTATCTCAAGTCCCAACATTACATATTAGATTACTTAGCACATCTAGTACTTACATGAGTCTTACACTCACTAATATACCTTATTAATCAGTGCCACCATACATATGTAATTAGGGTCCTACTTCATACACACCAATGTATTCTTATTTTATATTTTATTATCCTTATTTTTAGGGTTACTTTTTTCATCAATATTTCCAATAATGATTAAAAGACATTGAATATTATTATTACTATAATAATTAAGTAATGATTATTACTTTGCTTTTTTTTTTTAATAATTATAATATAAATAAATAAATATTTGGATAGTTCAACAATAAAAAATGATTTCTTTTTATTTCTTTTCTTTGCTTATTTTTTTATTTTCATTTTATATTTAAAAATTAGTATATATAGATTTTTTGAATCGTTCAGCAATAAATTTTTTGACTTCTTTCTATTTCTTTTGCAACGTTTCTTAACGACACATTTTTTTACTTATATTTTATTTTCATCTTAAATATTACTAAAAGAGAAACCTTATGACATCATCTTAAATAATCTGGACCATTGATTGTATTTCAATATTATTTTTTTCACCCTTAGATCAAAGTGCTGACATCATCTTCCCCATATGGAATGTATTTAATTCCAATAAATGCTTTCCAATCATCAATTAATAACTTACATTCGTTGAAATGAAATGTATTTAATTCCAATGAAAGCTTTCCATATTTTACATCTTGAATTTTCAGTTATGAAGATTTTAATATGGTTAATTTTAAAAACATATTACTAACAAATCATTTCAATCAAGGTCTTAATATCAACCATTAATATAAATCCGTTTATATTAGTAACCATTAATATAAAATCTTTTTTTTATTAGGAAATCATTAATACCGAAAAATTATATTCAAATTATCACATACATATACGATTCATCATTGAATCCGAGACTCACATTTACTTTCAATCGTTTCTTTTCTTCAAACTTTCTCCTACAACATCGTTAATATTGCTTATAACTTCCATCATCATTCTCTACTATAAACATTCACTCTTGTGCGCTAGAAGGTCAGTACCTTCTTTCGCTTTTTATATTTTTTTCGATTATTTTTTGTTCCTATATCAAATGTATGTATTCATATATTTCGATTTTCTTTATCACAAATTACATGAAATCAATTAACTACTTTTCTGAAACTTTTCAAATAAACATGAAAAGATATTAGGTACCTTTAACAAAACAAAAATTAACTATCTTTGGAACTGACATTAATTACGAAAATATTACTTTTATATATTAGAGATGATTATGATTTTTTTTTAATTTTTATGTCATAAGAATCCGGTTAATTTTGGCATGATTTTAAAATATCATTGAAATTATTATGTTTTTGTATATATCATATCAACCTACTTTTTTTTATCTTTGTATAGTAACAATAGAATTTATTAATTTACATAACAAATATAGATATTTCAAATTTTGTAATATTATTATACCTTACAAAATACAACTTCCTCCAAAATAAATTTTCGCCAGTTTAAATTTGTATTTTCTTTATATAATTGTTTTTAATGATCCTGATTTTTTTTTCTCCAAAAGTATATCAAACGTTTACGTCTTAGATAATGCTGCCCTATTATAATTATTATTTTCCAAAAATATATCCGTTTAATGAGGAATTTGATATAATAAAGGAAGTGAATGTTAATTAAAATAAGATATATATTCCATAATTATTACATGAGTTTATTAAAAAAATTAATATCAAGGTGTAAACATTAAACATTTTTAAAGTGAAATTTTAGAATACATACAAACGATGATGTTGTACAATGAAATATAAAATTGAATATACCGAAAAAAACATTATTAAAGCAATCAATCTTGAAAATAACATAGTTATGAAAAATTATAAAGTAATATAAAAATTATAAGATATTAGGAGATTTGTAATAAGTACATTTAGTAAAAGCGTTACGGTTATTAGAAAAAATAAGACCGTTAAGATTAGTGAAAATACAATATATAAACTAAATTATCACAATAGTAATGAAATGTCATTATTTGATATTTTATATAATTGACAGATGTATCAAATTACATTGATGATATACTAAAATTATTCAAAGTTGCGCCAAAACTAATGCAAAGTTCTTGCGAACACTAAATAAATAAGAACAAACATAAAAGCTAGCATTTATATTTATAATTAATTTAAAATAAACCAATCATGATTTATAAAAGAATCTCCATTGATGATATACTAAAATTAAATTTATATAACATTTAACATTTTATAAATTATATTACATAACTTTATTTGAATAAATGAAATAGTTGTCAATATTTAATGCAATAGAAAAAACGGTATATTGGTTGTCAATATATGTTTACATTAGGTAACATTATTATGCAAGGAACGTCTAATTAAAATACTTATAAATATATAAATATCATGACTATATGAAACGAGGAAAGTCGTTCAACTAATAAAATAAAAAATGATGTCTACAAAGAGATATTTCAATGATTATATATATATTTATCGTTTTTAATGTATTTTCTACACATTTCAATAATAACAATAACCATATATTTTTTATACTCATTATACAATATCTATAAACGATTATATGTTTTTTTTATGCGCTTCCCGCGTTTAACGCGAGCTATAATCTAATTTTATATTTAAAAGAGGACAATCCAAATAACTTGCATATATACTTTGTTTAAAAATAATTTAGCATACCAATTAATGTAGATTTGCAGGTGTTCTATTTTTTCGAAAAAAAAATCCATTAGTTAAAATAATTTCATTAAACAATGTGTGAACATATATTTGTTTTTAATAGGAATAATTTTAAACTTATTTTGTATTACGATAAAAAAACAATGATGTTGTTTTTATAATATAATAATATAAAAAAAATTTAAAATAAAATTCCAAAAAAAATCCTCATCAAATTTTTTATCATTGTCGTAAACCCACAAACTTAATACATTTTTTTTTCTATTTCCGCAAACCCATTTTTTATAGCATAAAACTTTTGCCCAACTTTATTTTTTGTTATACGTAAGTTTCAAATGTCTTTTTTTTTCGAATTTTTATTTCTATAAACCTAATACCATTAATTATAAAAAAAATAGATTACTATATAAAACAAGTATAAAGCCACAATTTTTTTTCTATGTCGTTAGATAAAAAAATATTACTTCAAAAAAGTATGAATACGTATAGTTAAATATATTAAATATATAGTATAATACAATAATTAACAAAAGTTAGAGAGAGATATGTCACTAAAAATGGCCTAATAGGTGTGCACACAAGGAAAAAACTGCACAGATTCCAATAAATAGTAAAACCTTATAATATCATATAAGACTACCTTTATTGGTGAGCCAAAACTATACCTCACCAATAAAAAATTTAAAATAAAATAAAAAATAGACAACCCTAAACGATTTGCTCATGCCCACGAACTCAACTCACTCTCTTTTTATCTTTTTAATTGTCTAGGTGTCAACTACTACTCAAGGGGATTATATTAACTTTTATAAACTAAAAGTAAATTTGTAAAATAAATATATTTCGTCTTTATTAAAAAAATAAAATAAAATATACCAAAATACATAATTTATTTTTCTCTACAAAATGAGATTAATATTGATATAATTTTTATATATGATATTTTAGATGAAATTTGGGTTGGGTTGGATTGGTAATGCGTGATAAAATTTTGGTATGATTAGGTTGTATATTTTAATAAGAAAAATAATAATTTTTTTATAATATAGTTGGGTTGGATTTGGTTATGAATGATGATAGTCTAATAGACAAGTGTGCCCATTAGATTGGTGTGTTAAAAGAATATGTAATTAACATGAATATACTTTCTCTCATTACCAACTAACGAAATACTGAACTAATGAGCATTTCATTTCCTACTTCTACATAATTCTTCATTTAAACACTATCCTTATTAATTGATAGCCTTTTTATAAACATCATCATCATCATCCATCTATAGTTATCTTTATAACAATAATAACCTTATAATCTTTACTATTCAAGTAAGTTGTCAATCTAGGTAAAGCCATACCCTTCTCCTACCATCCATGTGCTCTCACTAATTCCGTAATAACATATGTTGAGTTGTATTCACATCTATTGTAAATAAGATAAATGTAGGAAATTATTGCTTCCTTGTTTTTTTGTTTCCTACTTAATTAAACTCTCTCTCTCTCTCTCTCTCTCTCTCTCTATATATATATATATATATATATATATATATATATATATATATATATATATACTAGTTTATAACCCGTGGAAATCACGGTTACAAAAATAATTGAACTTTTATTATAAAAACTCAAAATTATTAATCAATTATTTTAAATAAATTATTAATTAAGAGATTTTTTAGTTATATGAAATTATAATCATTGATTTAAATAAATATGTGAAATTATATCACTTTATAATTTGTATTAATTTTATTTTAATTTTTATTCTAATGTTATTAATTTAATGTACTTAGAGTGGTAAATTTAAATTTTGAAATTTGAAATGAATAATCAATAGGTTGATAAATGACATGCATTAATTAGATGACATAATAGGGTGACACATGGCAAAAAGAGAATAACATATGCATTAATTAAGAAACCTAATAGAATGACACATGTTTAAATGAGAATAAAACTATTCTTTTATTAGAATAGGGATATATATATATATATATATATATATATATATATATATATATATATATATATAAAGTGAGAGAGAGAATGTGTGTGATAAAGTAAGAGAGAAAAATAAAGTTAAAATAAGGAAAAAAACAAGGAATCAATAATTTTGTATATTTATCTTATTTCAGCTGATGCCAATACACTTATTATAAAAAACAATTTTTTTTTTGTTTTGTATTAATGCTT
This sequence comes from Lactuca serriola, assembly GCF_051521515.1. Lineage (NCBI taxonomy): Eukaryota > Viridiplantae > Streptophyta > Magnoliopsida > Asterales > Asteraceae > Lactuca > Lactuca serriola. The sequence continues at coordinate 3,257,619 of NC_136411.1, forward strand.
AGGGCGTTTTATATCGAAAAATAAAAATATCAAAATTCATAATTTTTAGTTATCTGGAAATAGCCAGTCATTAATGTATAAAAAATAATTTTTTCCTTCAAAATTTTAGTTTAGATTTACATTTTAAATCGGAATTGTATTGTGTACAAAAACCATGCTGTATCTATTAAGTTTTTTTTGTCTACATGGTTGTCATTCACATTTGAATGGATAAGTATAAATGATAAATATCAATATAGATGATCGTTAATCTAGACATATTGTACTTAGAAGTGGATTTGAATAAACATTTATATTTATATGTAAATCTAGTTATTTTCACATTTTAACTTAAATAATACTAGTTGTTTTTACTATTTCAACAATTTGATTATATATATATAAATTAATTTTATAGAGATTTACAAGTTAATTTATTTAAATTCATATTTAAATAATTAAACATTGTTGAAAAAACAAATCATAATGTTAGTATCATCTGAATTAGTATGTGTAAAAACTAGCTACACTTTAGATTCATTATGTAAGTCTGACTTCACCTTATGTGTAAAACAGTAAAAGCTACATGAAGTTTAAATTCACATTCTAAATCTAAAGGGTTAATGACCTAGAAAGGTAATGAACTTTGGTCTTTATCCACATTTAGGTAATTATGTTTTTTTTTTCGTTCACATTTGACCATTGAACTTATTTGATATGTTCAAAATAGGGTAATATGATTGGTAATTACGGTAATATTACCCTATTATAAACATGTCAAACAAGTTTATTGGTCAAATGTGTACGAAAAAAAAACATGGTTACCTAAATATAGACAAAAACCAAAGTATCTTACTCGTTTTGATAATATTGGACAAGAACCGTCTCAGGGATTGTGCCCTGGGATTAGGCTCCGACAGTCAATGAACAATTAGGTTAGGTTTGGTCTAACCCAGTTCAGTCCCAGCTAATCATGGGTTAGGATATGTTGCTAGGTCTTTAAAGCACATACAACCTAACCCGTTAAGCGTATACAACCTCATCCCTAACTAGGTGAGCCTAAACTGGGTTGGCTCACGACTTGACCATCTCCTCATACATAAAGACCGGACAACCTGATTAGTTGCACTTAGCATAAAAAACCCAATATTACCAAAATGGGTAAGAAACTTTGGTTTTTGTCTATATTTAGGTAACCATGTTTTTTTCGTACACATTTGACTAGGAAATATGTTTGACCTGTTCATAATAGGGTAATGTTACCGCTAATTACCAGTCATATTACCTTATTTCGAACAAGTCAAATAAGTTCAATAGTCAAATATGTACGAAAAAAACATGATTACTTTAATGTGAACAAAGACCAAAGTTCATTATCTTTCTAGTTCATTAATCCAAATCTAAACGACACACACAAATAATAATAAATGATTCATTGGGCCTTTGTTTTAGTAAAAAAAACCGCTTTAAAGATTTAAAAAAAACAAATGGGTTATTTGCTATAACATAGTACATACACGTCTAACTAATAAATATACATCATCTTTATTGATAGTTGTTATTTTGCACCCAACAATTATGATTGAGTTTTTTGGTTCTTGTTATATATAGCTAGGTTCAAGTATTCTAGCTAATTATTGTGCGGATATCGTATGCTATGAGAATTACTAAGAGAATAAGTTGTTTAGCAATGCGAATATGTTAAACCTTACAAAAATATCGTCATTTTCATGCATTCTCGCTAATTATTATTTATTTTTGTTTTTCTCATACATTGTTTTTCACTTATTTTCATTCTGATAGAATACGGCCCAATAAACATTCTGATAGAAATAAGAATAATAATAATAAGTGTATAATAACCTTATAGACGATTTAATTAGTAAAAATGTGTGTTACTGACAATAGTTATGTAAGATTGAACGTATTTATATTATCAAACAACATATTTTTTTTATCATTCTCATAGCATACGATATCCGCACAACAATTAGTTAGAATAGAAAAACCTAAGCCTATATATATATATATATATATATATATATATATATATATATATATATATATATATATATATATATATATATATATATATATATATATATATATATATATATACACACTAAGTTAGAAACTGGTATATTATATAGGTTTAACATGACAACATATGTGATACCGAATTATCTACATTTATAGAAATGTTCCATTTTAAAATAAATTTATATAAACGGTCCCTGATAAACTACATATAAAAAGTAGGATTTATATTAAAACAATGCATAAATGGTTTGAGATTAAAAAAGTAGCTTAAAAGGGTCATGTTAAGTAAATTTACAAAAGCAATCCGTGTTAATGAAATAATAATAAGAAAATTGTCTATATTAAGAAAATAAATTGTAAGACAGTTTTCCAAAATTGGTATATTTTTAAGCACTACGTACAATTTTATAATGTAATATATAGTAATAAGAAAAATGTCTGTAATACGAAAATTGATTGCATGTGTTATTTCATATTAATTTAGCGTAGTCATATGAGTTTGTCGATTTCTAAAAATATTAATACATGAATAGTCCCTGTTTAAATATATTACATGAATCCCTCTTAACATATTACACAAATGGTCACTAGCAAAAATATATTACATGAATGGTCTTTGACAAAACTATTACATAAATGGTCATTGTTGAATATAAAAATAGTCCTGACAAAAGTATTACACAAATGGTCATTATTTCAAAAAAATTGGAAAATGTTATCATTTAAGCATTTTAGTTATAAGATACAATGTTATAATGTGATAGTGTGTGTTGGTTTCTCTTATCATATTAATTGAGTGAAATAAGAAAACTAAAAACAAACACAGTAACACAACTATATACATAAACAAATATAATAAAATTCAGAATTAGTAAACCAGGTAATATTAACTAATTATAGCTTCATACAATATTAGGTAATATAACCACAGCTTAAATAGGTTCCAAACCAGCTGACAGTGTACTAAACTTAACCCCGAGTGTTGCCAATGTTCTATGTGTTTTAAACACAATGACTTATTAATAAAAAAAAGTCAAAACTATAATTTTTTCGTACAAAAAAATAAATTTTGGAAGGAAAAATATGTATTTATGTTTCTAAATTAAAATCCTAATTGTATATTTTTAAACATGTTTTTATATGTATAAATATGTTTGTAAATAGATAAATATGTTTTTAGATATATAAATACATTTGTAAAGGTATAAATATTTTTACATGTATTAATATATATTTTACATTATTAAAAGTATAAATATATTTTTAAAAGTATAAAAAGTGTAAAAACATAGAGAGAGAGAAACACAGTAAAAAACAATGTACTTGAAATCGTATAAATACAAACATTGAATAATCAAATTAGTTCATAAAATTTTACAAGTATTAATATATATTTTCTTGGATAATATATATTCAAAGTGAAGTGATAAAATTCAGGTGATTAGATCCCCGATTTCTTGGATAACATATATCAAAACTAGGGATGGCAATGGGTACGGGTATACCGGCTTTCGTGTTCTCCATCCCCATACCCGACTCCATCCCCATCGGGGATTAAAAATCTATTCCCATCCCCATCCCCAATGGGTAATCGGGGATTTTTCCCAGTTACAAAGTTTTGAACTTTTATGAAAAATAACCCATATTTATATATTAACCAACAAACAAAAACTAACATAAATAATATAAAACACTATAATCACTGAATGTCTTCAAACACGAACAATAACATTCAAAGTTACAAATAAAATCATTTTTTGCAAAAAAAAAGACATAAAAATTCTTCCGAAAACTATACGTTTGATTGTTAAATTACCTTACTTTGTCTACTAAAAATTTGCTTATGCGTTATTAAAAATAAAAACATAAGCAATACTATAGTTTTCGGAAGAATTTTTATGTCTTTTTTTTTGCAATATATATATATAGGGTACCCATCGGGGCCGGTTTCGGGTACGGGTATGGGTACCCGACAGGTAGAACCATCCTCATCCCCATCCCCGCTTTTTATATTCGGGTAATACCCATCCCCGTCCCCGTCCCCGGTCAACTCGGGTCAGGGTTTCGGGTACCCATCGGGTACGGGTTTTTTTGTCATCTCTAATAAAAACTTATCAATTCCAATTTTACATAGGTGATTTGTTAAGCCGAATTTTGATTCTTTTGTTTATCCAAAAAAACATCAAATCAAATTCTATAAAACAAAAAATAAAATAGGATTAGATATTATAATTATCTAATATTTTATTTCAAAATCATTGAAAACCAATCATATTAATTCTAAAATCATTAAAAATCTCGAACTTTTAGTTATAATCAATCATATTATATTATCATTATATAAATTCATATTTTTAATTTAAAATAATTCAAAATATTATCATTAAATTAAAATCTTTGAAAATCAATCAAACTAAATTCAAAATTCATTAAAAATCTTGGATTTTTAGTTATAAGCATTCAAATTACATTATCATGTAAATCCATATTCCTTAATTTAAAATAATTCAAATCAAAATCATTAAATTAACTTAAAAGAAAGTTGATTCCTTTTTATAATTAACTAGAAGGCAGAGAGTGGCAAGGCTGTAGGAAACAAAAAAAAAAAAAAGAACTACTCAAATGTGACAACATCGTGTCATCTATCCTTTTCACCTTATTTTACACTTCCCTTCATATCTTCTTGGTGAATATTTCTTTGAGCAAGTAGTTCATTTTTAATGAATGCTTTCATTCGTGGATCGCCACATTTACATAAACTTGAAACAATGGTGTCATCATGTATTTTAATGTCAATTGAATATACAAGTTTATGAAACAACTTTTAATTCTATTTAACTGGATAAAAGTTCTCTAGGAAACAAAGTTCAATGAGCAATGTTTAAAGTATATAAGTAATAACACAAAAGAATGTATATTGCACTTTAATATGAGAGCCTTCTCACACACAACATATATTATATCAACAATCACATATGTGATAAAAAAAAAAAAAAGGAAAAAAAGCTTCTGCAAGATGTACATATATTTATTACCTGGCAAGAGGTAGTGATTAATTTGCTTCTTAATATACAAAACTTGGAACTTGTTCCTGTATAATTTCCTTCCAAGATTTAACTGAACTGAGTCGAAGACTAATCCGTAGATATCTCTCCTTTATATCTTTGTCCTGCAGATGAGAATGAACATTTTCAAGTATTGTATAGTAACACAAGAAATATAAATATATATATATATATATATATATATATATATATATATATATATATATATATATATATATATATATATATTACAAATGGTAACAACAATGATAATATATATTCATGAAATGAAAAGAAATAATTCCAAAAAAGCGATACAACTTACATTTTATCCCCATGATCATCAAGAAAACCATATAATATTCCCTTTAATGTTTGAGTATACTCGATAACTGATGAATGCATGTTCCAGTACTGTGGAGTATATTCTTGCTAGGTACGAAGCAGAAGGCAGGACCATGAAAGGAGATAACCAAGATTTAGTAAGCTTCAACTTTTTAATGAGCTACTTGACTTTCTTTGTGTTCACAAGATATACAGAGTTAGTTTAAATGATTAATTATTTATCTAATGATCACTTAATGAGATGCATGACAGGAACTTCCATTGCAGTGCACAAAATTCAGAACATGTAAAGAGCTTCTACAGACAGTGGACAGGTAAACATCAACCAAAATAATGGTAAGTAAGAACATAATGATTAATGATACCTAACTCTTAGCACAGGCTTGTTGAAGAGAATAATAGGGATGAGCTCTCTGTGATTGAGATGACACAACTAGAAGAAGAACTTGCTGCTGCTCTTATGCAAACAAGGTCAAGAAAGGTGATTTATTTACCTACATATATAGAAAGTTACTATTGTATTTGAGTTGTTGAATTACTTTCACATGGTACTCTACATGTTTTGCATTAGTCACTGATTAGTAGAATCTTATTATGATAAGAGGTCGCCTTTTAAATTCCATATTGATGGTGATTTTGGTTAATGCAGACACAGTTGATGATGGAGTACCTATCCACCCTCCAACAAGCGGTATGTAAATATATACTACTTTGATTTTTTTTTTTTTTTTATACATAAACATATATAGAGGTCCATCACATAGGTTCATGTATAATTTACAACACCACACTAAGATGCAACAATTTGACATACACAACTAAAATCTATTTTTATTGTGATCTGTTGTTCTACATGAAGAAAATTTGAGTGTCTATTCATAAAGACCATTTTTGGGGAAGTTGCATTAACTAAATGGGTTATCACTGCTTACATTTTTTGTGCTACAAAGTAAGATCATAAACATATATACACCCCTTATAATTATCCTGTTTGTGTATGTTTAATTGTTAATTAGACCATACTTCCTAATTAATCATAAGAACTAAGAACCTGGATACACACAATATCAATCTAACCAAAATTTATCATTGTGATTGTGAGCAGGAAATGAATTTAATCAAAGAAAAGGAAGAAGTCATAGAAAAGGTAAATCTATTGCCCGATTTTCTTTGGAAATCGACTCAACTTTCATTTGAGGATTTTTTTTTTCTTTTAAGGTTTGAAGGTGAAATGATCTAAGTTGCTAGAATTTAAAAGAACTCAATGCTTTGGCCACCAAATTCCCTTGTTTTACCTTGTAAAATTAAAGGGGAGAAATTTGTCAATTATTTGGTTACCATTGATGAGTACTAATAAGTAAAATATCATTTTGATTCTTTTAACTAAAGAAAAATTAGCATAAATTAATAGTCGTTTTCAAGCTTCTTTTACAAGTATTCTATCATTGTAATTAAATATGATATGAATTGAAAGGTGAAAGTATAATGAAGTTGGAGAAATATAATTAAAGTAGCATAACATTAACACACTGACTTGACTTACAGATTGCATCAGCGGAGCATGTGTTTGGAGCAGGGGATGATGGGGGTGAAGGTCTGAACGATCTTTTAGTTAACCAGATGGATTTGCCCCAACATCAACATGTGACTCTCCCTCTTTTTGTTACCTAATCCGATCCTCTTCCACCAACAATCTCAATTTCAATTTCCTCATATAGGAAATATAAATCCAATAATAATAATAATAATAATAATAATAATAATAATAATAATAATAATAATAATCCAATCAAGATTCCAAAATGTTTGCTAATTGCTAATAAGACTTACAAACCCGGATTGTATTTGTGTGAGTTTATATAATGTCCTCTGTGTTTGTTTGTGTGAGTTTATTATCTTGGGCAAAATGGGACAATAGTTTATACTTTGACTAAGGCCGAATTTTTTTTTTTTTTTTTTTTTTTTAACGTTTGACACTTCATCACCCTTTTCCTATTGAGTAACCTAAAGTACTCTGCACACACCTGCATTTTCAATAACAAAGGATTAAAATATCCCATCTGCGGCAAAAAATATTTTCATTAACTTTGAGCTCTGAGATTTTTGAAGTTATAACAAAACAACAACATGAACACAATTCTTTAATTGTATACTTAGATTTGAAAATTTTATTTAAAATGAATAAGCAATTAAGCATATATGATATCCTTCACACGATTATAATAAGTAAAGTACGCATTAGTTCTTTTAAAACTATTATGCCATTGAATTGAAACATAGAAATTTTAAAGTATGCATTAGTTCTTTTAAAAGTAATGCAAAATGAAATATAGAATTTGGGTTACCGCCTTATCTATTTTAAAATTAAAAAAAAAGTTACACTACTTGCGGATACTTTTTTAAGCACATAATTTAGCTTGTTACAATCATCATAAACTCCCATAATATTACATACAAATCACAATGTATCTTTTCATTCATAGGGTGAAATACAAACAAGTATATCGTTTCGTGATAAGGTCGGTTAATCGTACTTAACTCCAAGCTGTAATTCGTTTACTTAGCTCGGAATGCAGCGAATAGTTACACACCAACACACACACATACAAAAAAAGCCAATAGAAAAACACTTTATTTATAATTAGGCAGCAGTACTTATCGTTTAATTTCTTCTAAACATCTCGACTCTTTCGTTAGTGGCGTTACGTTCTTCGAGAATAAGCCGCTCTTTGAAAGATGAGATATAATTGGAAGCCCTTATATCAACCTTAGCATCGCCACCGCCGCCACTAGGTCCATGAACATAGTCGTCAGATCCACCGAATAAGTTTGTGAGCTTCGTTAATGATGGAACCTTTTTCATGGAGGAAGCTGGGTAACTTGTCTTGTTGATGATGGCACCACCACCACCATATGGAGCGGTGATTGGCAGCGGAGCTGGTGGCTTGCTGGTTTTGTAGAAGGTACTAACTAGCTTATTCTTCACGAACCCTGCAGCTCTTTGCTTAGAGTTTGTCTCCATTTAATTAATTGTTGTGTTTTTGTTGTGAATGTTGTAATATCAAGCTTAGGCAATGATTTATAGGAGTATAAGTTATGTTGACTGTGGACCTTTTAGCTTTGTTCCTTGGTCTCCCAATGCTTTTATTAGATGCTAATTGGATAATATATTTTTTTTATCGATCAAATATTACAATATTGAATGAAACGTAGATTCAAATAAACTAAGGACAACAAACCATTAAAAAGCTACATAAAGAAAGTTTATAACTAAAAACCTGTAGTTAGGTTTTGCATAGCACTTAGATGATCTGGCAGAAACGTTTAAAAACAAGTGGGAGAAAGACAAACACGACCACAAGAGGCCCAACTTAAAACAAACATAACTTTTGATCCATAAAGAATTTTGAGGCGTAAGATATATCGACGGAAATGTATCAATGGGACCAAAAGAGGCCTCACCTCAAATTCTAGTCTTTAGGCCCTTAAATCTCTGTTTTCCTTAATTTTTGAAATTGCAACATTAATTAAATTTAACATCATACTAGGATTGAGCGCTATGTAAGTTTGAATAATTCTCATTTTTATTTTATTTTGTTTTAATGACAAAATATTCGTTTTCTTTGATTTCTAAAATCTTCTTTCTTATTTAGAAGGTTAATAATTAGAATTAATTGTCAATTTCAGTTTTCCTTGGTCGTGCCCGCCAAATTTAGCATATAAAGGGTTCTTATAAGCCTTTATATGTATCTTGAACTTCAGTAATAAAATACTTTGAGTTTCTCTCTATTTTTTATTTTCGTTCTGCATCAGTTGGTTGGTATCAGAGCACGTTTGTATCCTGATAACGAATGGCGTTGAAGGTGGTCCACAACCAAATCCTAATGGTGGGGGTCGCATGGTTGAGGATCTTTGGCAAACAATTGATGCTCTCACATTCTAACTCACATAACTACCCGTCGTGATCGCAGGTGGTCGCAATAGTTATGAAAATAACGAGGTTGACAATAATGACGACAATCAAAGACAATACCAAGACAATAAATGAATTATGGGTTCATTGGGTGTCTGGTTTTTCTTTGAAAGAAATAACAAGAAAAAGGATCTATATAAATGACGATCCAGAAAAGAAAAAGAAAAAAAGAAAACGATTTCCAGAAATGTATGCATGTGTTCCTTTCTTGACTTAAGAAAAAACTTTTCATTTTTGTTTACTTCGTTCAAAAAAAGAATGGTTTATGGGTTCATCTTGCGTTTTGGTTCTAAAGAAAGAAATGGTGAGATAAGAGAAAATAGAATATGAAAGTTCTTGAATTTTTGTTCTTGATCTCGGTTGTGAAGGAGATAAACAAAAGATAAAGAGAGGAGGACAATGGGGAGGGATGGTGTTGGCCATTTCTTTTAAAATATATATATAATAAAAAAAATAATAGATAAATTATAAAATACGAAAAAGAAATAGAAAAAGACAATATAGTCATTTCATGTCTCACAAGGGATAAAACATGTAAATTTAAACTAATGAAACATAAAACATGCAACTTTTTACGATATAAGGGATGGTCTGGGTTAATTTTTGAAAATAGAAAGTGAACGTGCCTTTTATCACCAATACGATTGACGATTTGTATAATTTACTCTTAAAAATGAAAAATTATATATCCTCCTAGAATTTTTTTTTCTAGTGAACGTGCCATTTTGAATGCTAACATGTGTCATATATAATAAAATTAAAAATTTTTTGAATCTATTTTAATATGGATAAAAGGATAATTAGAAAAATAATGTAAGATGATATTTAATTTCTTTAAAAGAAATATCAAATCAATCCCATGGATTAATTATCTACACACAATATACATGAACAAGAATATTGTTGTCCCGACTTTTTTGTGAAAGGGAATGGGTCAATTATGACCCCATTTAAAAAGAAAAACATTACTAGAAATTTATTTTCCATTTTGATTACAAAATTCTTGGAATTATTTTTTATTTTGCATCGCAAACGTGATTTTACTTCTCGTGACGATTCTCTTCTATTATTAAGAACTTGCCCGTTAGGTCTAAACTTATTAGTCATTAGGCTATTTGTTTTTCACCGGTTAATTTTAGAGACTTAACATCATCTTTTACTTTTCAGTAATATAAATTATTATATTTCGAGTTAGTCAAATACCTAAGATCGTATCCTCTAGAAAAATCTCTTATTTAACAAACTTAACAAAAAAATAAAATGTAACTTAAATTTTATCTTAAAATATATCTCTTAGTGATCTGTGTCACTAATTACATTTGAGTGTAATGAGATTAACTTATTGATAAATGTGATTTTGACAAATATTAAACAAGTAAAGGTACACATGTTTAAGTTTGTCTTAATTTAAAGTAGTACAATGTTATATAGAGGCGAAACCCAGTGGCATAGCTAAATTTTTTTTTTAGGATAATTTACAAAGTATGAACGATATATCAGCTCTAAAGTTTTGAATTTGGGTAGACCAAATAATTACAAAGTATGAGCGAGATATGGGATCTGAAGTTTTGAATGGGATGAATTAATTCATTTTATTTAACAGAAATATATATATATATATATATATATATATATATATATATATATATATATATATATATATATATATATATATATATAAACTTGAATTTTTGTGGGGTGGGCCAAGGCCCACCTTTGCCTCTATTTGGCTATGCCATTGGCGAAACCCCTGAACCATGGAGGTCCAGGGCAGTGCCCCTAGTAGCAGGGTCCAAGGGGCAAAGCCCTAGTTGGGGTCGAACTAATTTATTTAAGTTAATATTGCTTTATAGAAAATGCTTAGAAATCTGAATTTGAGATTTTAGACCCAATTTTTTTACCCTTATTTTGAACCCAGTTTAGTGGCAGCTTTTATGATAATTTTGTGATGGTTATGAAAATGTTTTGTGATAGTTCCGTTGGTTTTTAGACAAGGTGTAGCACCTGATTCCTGGTATGTATTCGTGATTATTAAATCTCTTTATTTTGCATAATTAGCCTTGGACTCGGCGAGTTGAGGGACTGACTCGCCGAGTAGAAGCGGGACTAGACGCGGGATCTACTCGGTCTACTCGGCGAGTAGGTCCGATGGACTCGGCGAGTAGACCCTGTTTGGACTTAAACCCTAACCCGGGTGTTTGCACCCTATTTAATCGATCTAACCCAACCTCCACTTCCCTTAGCACTCCCAGAGACCTGTAGAACGAAACCCTAGCCTCCTTTGTGTCCTTGTGGGTGATTGTTAACATTTTGAAGGTGATTTGGGGCTTGGGAGAAGAAGGAGAAGATTGAAGAGTGCAAGAAGGGAAGGAGATCCTGAATCTACTCTGTGAAAGGCCTCTATTCAGGTAGAAAAAACCCTAACTTGATCTTTAGCTCGTTAGTCCCCTTTTGTCCCTAAGAAAAGAGGTTTTAAGCCCTAAGAACCTAAATCTCTATGTGTTTATGGCTAATGTTCTACAAGAACTTCGGATGTGGACCTTTTGGACTTCATAGTAGCATAAAGTCTCTGTGGTTGAGGTAGTGGAAGTCCCCAATGAGCATAGGACCTCTTGTATAGCTTGGAAGTGCATGTTTGAGCTCATAGGGCCATGCATGCACGTAAAGTTTGCAACTTTACGTGGTAAATGAGCCCTAGGACCATGGATCTGTGGTCTGGAAGTGTTGCATGTCCTAGATCTGGCCTACTCAGGAAGTGGGTCGAAGGACTCGGCGAGTCCCAAGGTGGAACTCAGCGAGTACTATGAAGATGGTCGTCGACTCGGCGAGTTGGATGAACAAACTCGGTGAGTCCTATGAAGATTGCCTAGAACTCGCCGAGTAGTTCTTCAAACTCGACGAGTAATATGAACATCCACAGAACACGAGGGGTTTAAGCGTCGAAGGCTCAACCCTTCGTACCTGTGCACGGAATTAACCGTATAACGTAGTCCCGAAACCCCCAAACCCTCGAATGGGGTGTTTTGGTGTGGATTGGAAGCAAGCAGAGGAGCTGCTCAAGGAACTCGGCGAGTTGCTCGCAGGACTCGGCGAGTTGGTACTCGAGTCGGCCGCAAAGTCCCGGATAGCGAGTCTGGGGTGACTCAGTGAGTGAAAGAGGGACCTGGTGAGTGGGACCGGATCAGTGAGAGATGGACTCAGCGAGTTGCTCTCTGGACTCGACGAGTCCAGTCAACTGGAAGTTGACTTTGACCTGGTCTTTGACTTGGTGAGGGGTAAAAGGGTCATTTTACCCTAAGAACATCTAGCGTGTTTGACTGATCGTTTTGTGGGAATTGCAGTCGAGGGACGTTAGCAGCAACAACAATAGACAACCAATTCCCACACAGACCAGCAGCCTATTCGAGGTGAGTTACCTTCCAGTAGCGGTGGGTCTAAGGCCACAATGCCGACCCACCAGTAGGAGACGTATGATAGATGATTGTCTTTGTGATATCATCTAGGTTTGCTACTACCTGATACGTTATATGCTAGCATGATATGTTGTATGTGATAGTAGTCGAGTTCGGTTGTTAGGACCGAAGGGTAGTCAGACACCCCAGATACGTCTGACAGTATGTGATGATATGTTTGCATGCTGGCTTGTTATGTTATATGCGATAGAGGTAGTATGAGGGGACCAGTCCCTGTGTTCGGTTGTTAGGACCGAAGGGTAGTTCAGGCACCCCAGATATGTCTGATAGTATGTTTATGCTATGATATATGTGATAGTAGCAGTAGGGGGTGGAATAGTCCCCGAGGGTCGGTTGTTAGGACCGACGGGTAGTCAGCACCCCAGAATGGCTTGACATGGGTAGTCAGCACCATAGAATGGCTTGACACGGGTAGGACGGCACCCCAGAACGGCCGTATCGGGTAGTCAGGCACCCCAGAATAGCCTGGCAGTATGTATGTTATGAGTTTGTATGGTATGTGGTACGATGGGGGAACTCACTAAGCTTTGTGCTTACAATTTATAGTTTTGGTTTCAGGTACCTCTTCGTCGAAGGGGAAGGAGCCGGCGCGGTAACGGCACATCATGCACACACACGGATTTCCGCACTTACGAGATTCTCTGGGATTTATACTCTGATATTATGATGATTGTATGATTTGATTTTTTTTGACATGGGTTACGTTTTGTTATGGTTTGATCAAACAATGTTTTTAACAATTAATGTTTTTCTAAAGTAATGTTTTTAAAGCGAATTTTTTGGACGTGAAATTTGGGTCGTTACAAGTTGGTATCAGAGCCCTGGTTTGAGGGATTCGGACACACCCTCGGGAGTGTTTGAACTCAAATCGAGGGATTAAAAGATTTTCTAAAGGAAAAATGTTTTCTAAAATTGAGAAAAGAGTTTTGAGAAAGAACGAAGTGTGTGATGTGCGCGACCGGCCGAGCTCAAGTAAGTATTCCCCAAAGTATCCATACAAGTTTATGTTATGTTTATCAGCTTTAGTAGAACAGCATGCTAGAATAGGACTAAGGATCTAGGAGTGATGCCTTATGTGCCTGCTTTATGTGTTCCAGTTGTATGAGAACTTGCATGCTAGTTATTGAGTAAACAGTAAGTAGGATAGCTTGCTTAGGTTATTCCTGGTAGTATGAGCTTAGCACTTTATGCTAGCTCAGTTCCTGAAAGTAGATAGAGTTAATTGAGATTGTTACCCTTATCTGAATGCTGCTTGCTTCGTGCTACGTGGGACTCTGAATAATGGGAGTTAGCCATTAGGCGAATGCGTCACGTCACATGTGATCAGGGTTGAATAATCTTATACTGCGCAGCTCTTGTTTGAGTCCAACCGTTGTAGGGACGAGTCGGGTACTCGAAGGATTATCTGAGCCTCGTCACATGTGATGGTATTCGGGTAATGGCTAATTGGCATTACAAGGAGGCCTGCAGCAATTGAGGACTGGTTAGAGTGGAATCAGAGATTTCCCTAGGGCAAGCCTAGGATGAGTATAGCAGTGATCAGCAGTAGTGAAAGGGACCTGGTGGAGTCGAGGCATTCCTTGAAGAAGGTACGGATAGATGTGGAAGGTAGTATGGGCCCGTACTACTGAAAGCAGAGGATCCGTACCCGAACCAAGGAAGGCCAAGATAAGACCAGGGGACTTGTAAGTAGTTGTGATCCCTCAGGGAGTATCAGTATCACTAATGATTGTTGTGATGTATTGCAGAATGGTGGTACTTCGATCGAGGCCGGTAGATGGCGGTTCAGGAGAGGGGTCAGGTTCGGGATCAGGTTCCGAGCCGGTTGATGAGGGACTACGCGAGTTCATCGCGTCAGAGATTACCAGAGGCATCCTTGAGTCGACCCCCATTCTCTTTGGGTCGATCAAGGAAGGGATCATGGAGTTGATGGAGGATCGCCTTCGGGCATTCAGGAGTGATATGGCATCTAGCCAGTCAGGATCTCGCACGTTGTCCTTCAAGGACTTCAGGAGCAGTGGTGCGCCGGATTTCCATGGGGTGAAAGACCCCATTGCTGCCAGGCGATGGATTGCAGACATCGAGTCTGCCCAGTTGACTAGCTTCTGCCCCGAGGGGTCGAAGGTGAGGTATGCAGCAGGATGTTTACGGGACCGAGCCCGGGATTGGTGGGAGTCAGTGGGTGACTCGTTGGGAGCCTCAGCTATCGAGGCGATGACCTGGTCGGACTTTGTGACCAGGTTCAGGGCAGAGTTTGCGTCGGCTGTCGAGCTTCAGCAGCTGGCCAGGGAGTTTCTTGACATGAGACAGACGACGGAGACTGTGGCGGAGATCACCGCCAAGTTCCGGGAGAGGGCTTTGTTGGTGCCCCAGTATGCCGGTGACGAGGACATGAGGAGGACTCGTTACCATGATATGCTACGAGCTGACATCCGGGAGCATGTTAGCTTTTCAGCTTGCCCTATCTTGGACTCTATGATTCCCAGGGCGAGGGAGAGGGAGATAGATTTGGAGCACATCCGGAAACGGAAATTGGAGGAGGGACAGGCAGGAGGGGCTTCGGGGAAGAAGCCCAAGGGATCAGATGGTAGGCCGAAAGGCCAGTCAGGACCGAGCCGCTGCAGGAAATGCGGCAGGCCGCACGAGGGGGTGTGCAGGATGGGATCATCAGGCTGCTACAAGTGCGGCAAGACTGGGCACATTAGCAGGGATTGCACTGCTCCAGCAGTAGTCATTCAGACATCAGAGTTGCTGTGTTTCCACTGCAACCAGAGGGGCCACAAGAAGGCCAATTGCCCCCAGTTGACAGTCTCAGCGCCAGTGAAGGCGCCAGCTCCAGCGACCCTGCGGATCACGGATGGCCGACAGGGCAAGGCAGAGGCTCCAGTGGTGAGGAGCCGAGCATTCCAGCTAACTACCGAGGAGGCACGCGCCGCACCCGATGTGGTGACGGGTATGATTCTTTCCCTCTATCTTATTTTTATGATGTTATGTTATTGATATGTGCTCTGTATGTATATGTATGCATTAGGATCGTTCCATGTGAACGGCCTCCCAGTTCAGGTGTTATTTGATTCGGGTGCATCCCGATCATTCGTTTCCCTTGCGCTTAGCAAGAAGTTTCATGAGCCATCAGGCGAGTTAGATTTCCCTTTGGAGGTGGAGATTGCTGATGATTGATCGGTGCGAGCATCGATGGTATTTCGAGATTACGTGCTGCGTTTGTTCGAGGAGCGCTACTTGGTAGATTTGGTTCCCATACCGTTGCGTGGGAACAAGGTGATTATAGGCATGGATTGGCTGAGCCCTAATGGGGCTGTGATAGATTGCGCGCAACAGCTAGTGCGGGTCAGGACCCCAAGCGGGGGAGAGTTAGTGATTCATGGTGAGAGGCCCCAGTATGGACCCGCTGTATGTTCAGCAGCGAGGGCTAGGCGCTACCTTCAGCAGGGGTACGCAGGATATGTCGCGTATGTGATGGATACCTGGGAGGCAGGTAAGGTGACAGTGAGCGAGGTTCCGGTGGTCCGAGACTTTGCAGATGTTTTCCCAGAGGAGCTTCCTGGGATACCTCCGGAGCGACAGGTGGAGTTCAGGATTGACCTCGTTCCTGGTGCGGCTCCGATAGCCAAGGCACCGTATCGGTTGGCTCCTCCCGAAATGCAGGAGTTGTGTACGCAGCTGCAGGAGCTGCTAGACAAGGGATTTATTCGTCCGAGCAGTTCGACCTGGGGAGCCCCGATTCTGTTTGTGAAGAAGAAGGACGGGTCACATCGGATGTGTATAGATTATTGGGAGCTGAACAAGGTAACGGTGAAGAACCGTTACCCGCTTCCGAGGATTGATGACCTCTTTGACCAGCTTCAGGGAGCATCTTGGTTCTCCAAGATTGATTTGCGTTCGGGTTATCATCAGATGAGGGTCAGGGAGGAGGATATGCGGAAGACCGCGTTTTCGGACGCGCTATGGCCATTATGAGTTCGTGGTGATGCCGTTTGGGCTCACCAATGCTCCTGCTGCGTTCATGGACCTCATGAACCACGTATGCAGACCGATGTTGGATCGGTCTGTGATAGTCTTTATCGATGACATCTTGATTTATTCCAAGACTCGGGAGGAACATGAGGAGCATCTGAGAGAGGTGTTAGAGACCCTGAGGAGGGAGAGCTTGTATGCCAAGTTCTCCAAGTGTGAGTTTTGGTTGCGCGAGGTGCAATTTCTTGGACACCTCGTCAACCAGAACGGGATTCTGGTCGATCCGGCCAAGGTCGAGGCCGTGATGAGATGGGAGGTTCCGAAGTCTCCATCTGAGATTCGGAGTTTCCTGGGACTGGCAGGCTACTATCGGAGATTTATTCAGGATTTCTCCAAGATAGCCATGCCCCTGACGCGGCTGACGAAGAAAGCCGTGGTCTTTCGATGGGGGCCCGAGCAGCAGGCTGCATTTGAGACGTTGAGACAGAGATTGTGCGAGGCGCCAATCTTAGCCCTGCCAGAGGGCGTGGAGGATTTTGTGGTTTATTGTGATGCATCCATTTCTGGGTTGGGCGCGGTACTGATGCAGAGGGGGCATGTTATTGCCTACGCTTCGAGGCAGCTCAAGCCTCACGAGGCGAACTACCCGACGCATGATTTGGAGTTGGGGGCGGTGGTTTTTGCCCTCAAGATTTGGCGACATTACCTCTACGGGGTTCGATGTACCATCTACACGGACCACAAGAGTTTGAGGTACCTCATGGATCAGCCAAATCTGAACATGAGGCAGCGTCGGTGGTTAGATGTGGTGAAAGATTATGATTGCGGGATCCTTTACCACCCGGGGAAGGCCAACGTGGTGGCCGATGCGCTCAGCCGCAAGGCGGCGCCGATCAGGGACGTCTGCTTGAGGATGACCGTGGTGACTCCCCTGTTGGAGCAAATTCGGGAGGCTCAGCAGGAGGCTATCAAGGAGGAACATCGGAAGAGCGAGCGTGTGGTGGGTCAGGTTTCCTCCTTTGACTATGATAGCCGAGGATTATTGACTTTGCACCGTAGGGTATGGGTGCCGTATCATGGGGGTGTGCGCCAGACTTTGATGGAGGAGGTGAACAAGTCCCGATTCTCTATTCATCCCGGGGCGACGAAGATGTATAGGGATCTTCGTCTGGATTACTGGTGGCCCTGCATGAAGCGGGATGTGGCATGGTACGTCGAACGGTGTTTGACCTGCAGGAAGGTCAAGGCCGAACATCAGAGACCGCATGGCAAGATGCAGTCGTTGGATATTCCACTGTGGAAATGGGAAGATATCACGATGGATTTTATCACGAAGCTTCCCAGGATCGCACGTGGAGTGGATTCGATTTGGCTCATCGTGGATAGATTGACCAAGAGTGCTCACTTTATTCCGATTCAGGAGAGCATATCGACCGAGAAATTGGCCGGCATCTATATTAGGGAGATTGTGGCACGGCATGGGGTGCCAGTATCGGTGATCTCGGACAGGGATGTGCGTTTTACTTCCAGATTTTGGAAGAGATTCCATGACGAGTTGGGCACTCGTCTGCATTTTAGCACTGCCTTTCACCCGCAGACGGATGGTCAGAGCGAGCGGACCATCCAGTCTCTGGAGGATACGCTGCGGGCGTGCGTGCTAGACTTCGGTGGTAGCTGGGATACCTATCTTCCCCTGGCCGAGTTCTCCTACAACAACATCTATCACGCGAGTATCGACCGCCCTCCCTTCGAGATGTTGTACGGACGGAGGTGCAGGACCCCGATATGCTGGGGTGAAATTGGCCAGAGGGTCATGGGGAGCACCGAAGTGGTGCTCAAGACGACCGAGAGGATCCAGCAGGTCCGGAGCAGGCTTCAGACTGCTCAGAGTCGGCAGAAAAGTTACGCCGACAAGCGTCGATCCGACTTGGAGTTTCGAGTCGGGGATATGGTTCTCCTGAAGGTGTCGCCTTGGAAAGGCGTCATCCGATTCAGGAAGCGGGGCAAGTTGGGCCCGAGGTTCATCGGACCGTTCAGGGTTGTAGCCCGGGTGGGCAAGGTGGCGTATAGGTTGGATCTGCCAGCCGAGCTCAGCCAGATCCACAGCACTTTCCATGTCTCTCAGCTGCGAAAGTGCTTAGTGGACGATTCAGCGGTAGTGCCGTTGGAGGATATTCAGGTTGATGACAGCCTGAATTATATCGAGCGCCCAGTCACAATCCTCGACAGGAAGTCGAAGGATTTAAGGAACAAGAGGGTGGAGCTAGTGAAGGTGCAATGGCAGCACCGCAAGGGTTCGGAATGGACTTGGGAGCCAGTGGACAAGATGATGGAGCACTATCCCAAGCTGTTTCAGGATCGAGCAGCAGACTTCGAGGACGAAGTCTAAAATAAGTGTGGGAGATTTGTAGCACCTGATTCCCGGTATGTATTCGTGATTATTAAATCTCTTTATTTTGCATAATTAGCCTTGGACTCGGCGAGTTGAGGGACTGACTTGCCGAGTAGAAGCGGGACTAGACGCGGGATCTACTCGGTCTACTCGGCAATTAGGTCCGATGGACTCGGCGAGTAGACCCTGTTTGGACTTAAACCCTAACCCGGGTGTTTGCACCCTATTTAATCGATCTAACCTAGCCTCCACTTCCCTTAGCACTCCCAGAGACCTGTAGAACGAAACCCTAGCCTCCTTTGTGTCCTTGTGGGTGATTGTTAACATTTTGAAGGTGATTTGGGGCTTGGGAGAAGAAGGAGAAGATTGAAGAGTGCAATAAGGGAAGGAGATCCGGAATCTACTCTGTGAAAGGCCTCTATTCAGGTAGAAAAGACCCTAACTTGATCTTTAGCTCGTTAGTCCCTTTTTGTCCCTAAGAAAAGAGGTTTTAAGCCCTAAGAACCTAAATCTCTATGTGTTTATGGCTAATGTTCTACAAGAACTTCGGATGTGGACCTTTTGGACTTCATAGTAGCATAAAGTCTCTGTGGTTGAGGTAGTGGAAGTCCCCAATGAGCATAGGACCTCTTGTATAGCTTGGAAGTGCATGTTTGAGCTCATAGGGCCATGCATGCACGTAAAGTTTGCAACTTTACGTGGTAAATGAGCCCTAGGACCATGGATCTGTGGTCTGGAAGTGTTGCATGTCCTAGATCTGGCCTACTCAGGAAGTGGGTCGAAGGACTCGGTGAGTCCCAAGGTGGAACTCGGCGAGTACTATGAAGATGGTCGTCGACTCAGCGAGTTGGATGAACAAACTCGGCGAGTCCTATGAAGATTGCCTGGAACTCGCCGAGTAGTTCTTCAAACTCGGCGAGTAATATGAACATCCACAGAACACGAGGGGTTTAAGCGTCGAAGGCTCAACCCTTCGTACCTGTGCACGGAATTAACCGTATAACGTAGTCCCGAAACCCCCAAACCCTCGAATGGGGTGTTTTGGTGTGGATTGGAAGCAAGCAGAGGACCTGCTCAAGGAACTCGGCGAGTTGCTCGCAGGACTCGGCGAGTTGGTACTTGAGTCGGCCGCAAAGTCCCGGATAGCGAGTCTGGGGTGACTCAGTGAGTGAAAGAGGGACCTGGTGAGTGGGACCGGATCAGTGAGAGATGGACTCAACGAGTTGCTCTCTGGACTCGATGAGTCCAGTCAACTAGAAGTCGACTTTGACCTGGTCTTTGACTTGGTGAGGGGTAAAAGGGTCATTTTACCCTAAGAACATCTAGCGTGTTTGACTGATCGTTTTGTGGGAATTGCAGTCGAGGGACGTTAGCAGCAACAACAATAGACAACCAATTCCCACACAGACCAGCAGCCTATTCGAGGTGAGTTACCTTCCAGTAGCGGTGGGTCTAAGGCCACAATGCCGACCCACCAGTAGGAGACGTATGATAGATGATTGTCTTTGTGATATCATCTAGGTTTGCTACTACCTGATACGTTATATGCTAGCATGATATGTTGTATGTGATAGTAGTCGAGTTCGGTTGTTAGGACCGAAGGGTAGTCAGACACCCCAGATACGTCTGACAGTATGTGATGATATGTTTGCATGCTGGCTTGTTATGTTATATGCGATAGAGGTAGTATGAGGGGACCAGTCCCTGTGTTCGGTTGTTAGGACCGAAGGGTAGTTCAGGCACCCCAGATATGTCTGATAGTATGTTTATGCTATGATATATGTGATAGTAGCAGTAGGGGGTGGAATAGTCCCCGAGGGTCGGTTGTTAGGACCGACGGGTAGTCAGCACCCCAGAATGGCTTGACATGGGTAGTCAGCACCATAGAATGGCTTGACACGGGTAGGACGGCACCCCAGAACGGCCGTACCGGGTAGTCAGGCACCCCAGAATAGCCTGGCAGTATGTATGTTATGAGTTTGTATGGTATGTGGTACGATGGGGGAACTCACTAAGCTTTGTGCTTACAATTTATAGTTTTGGTTTCAGGTACCTCTTCGTCGAAGGGGAAGGAGCCGGCGCGGTAACGGCACATCATGCACACACACGGATTTCCGCACTTACGAGATTCTCTGGGATTTATACTCTGATATTATGATGATTGTATGATTTGATTTTTTTTGACATGGGTTACGTTTTGTTATGGTTTGATCAAACAATGTTTTTAACAATTAATGTTTTTCTAAAGTAATGTTTTTAAAGCGAATTTTTTGGACGTGAAATTTGGGTCGTTACACAAGGATTATATTCCTGTTTTTTTTTTTGGGTAGTTGTAACATCCCATTATCACAACCAAAATTTTCATTCTGATTAAGGTAAAACTTTCAAATTTATTAATCTATTATTTAAGAAAACCATTTATTCCTAGTTATATTTATTAAAAATTAGAGTATCATAGAAAACACTAAATCTTCAATGTTGCTTATGAGTGTGTACAGTCCTGCTTTCACCTTCCCGCAATCACCGATGATACATGAAACCATAAACAACTGGGTAAGCATGAAGTTTAGTGAGTTTCTCCCAAAACACCCCATATGATAAACATACAAACATGCATAAATGCTGCTCTGCGGCCTTCGGCCTGAATGGACCGCCCCACAGGCCTTCCGTCTATTCGGGCCGGAATACCAGGGTTTGTTGGCCTACCGCCTCAACCCGACTGCTCCTCCCGAGCCTCCGTGCCTTCGACTTACAGTCGGCCCACAGGGTTGAAGGGTTTTGAGCATTCTAACACTCCTATGGTGCACATGTAACCTAGAAACCTTGGATCTATGTTTTCTCTAAGATACATGCAAATAATAACTTTCCAAGGTTTACTTCCTAACTAGCATGTTATGGGATACTTGAATTATAAAACACCAGTAGAATTACATACCTTTTAGTAGTGGTTGATTGCTTGGGGTTTGATGTGCACAAAAGTACCCACTAATTTTAATATTTATAACCTAACAAACTTAGACTATCTATGCACTTATAGGCAGTGTACCTAGTCAGATTACAGTATAGCTTAGGTAAGTCGGGTGTCGATCACAGGGAACGGTGGATTAATTTAATATATTTGATTATAGGTTACAGGTTAAACGAAAATAATAAATAAAATGGTTTAATAAATCTCAAATTAGCAAATAACAATTCTCGATAAACTAACAGGAAAGCAAATCTCTTCAGGTACTTTGGTTTAGACAAATTACACCTTAAAACATAGACAATTGCATACACAAATTCATTTATTCATATTCACCGATTCCTAAAATGATTAGATTCGCGTTCACTATAACTAATCCTTTAGCAAACAAGTCAATCTAAACAGTGATCAATTGATTAAACTAACATGCTTCCTAGTGTTCAGTTCGTATCAGGCAAGACTTGTAAATATAGTTAATCAATGTAGACATTTAATTAACCTCTTGTTGATGGTCATCAAACAAGGCTCACACATTAACTTACTTATTCTCAAATTAATCCTAGTTTCACATTCGTTATTTCTAGTCTTATAATCTCGATGGTCATCAAAAATCATAAGAGACAAGCAAATCAAGCAGATGTTCAAGCAACTCAATTCACTTAACAATTAACAGAAAATAATCATCATTAACACATGAGGATCTTTAAACAAGCTTGGCAAGATAAATTAAACACAAATAAACTATTTAATATAGCAATTAGTCTAATAATCAAAGCTTCATTCAATCATAAACACAAAGTAAAAGGTTTTTACACCTAAATCAGAAACTTAATACAGAAAAGTACCACAATGGGATGCTAAACATGGTCACGTCAGCAATCCATATGATAATCAACATGTATCCGCTCTCCAATCCTTCCGATCTCCGCTTCCGTTAGCTTAACGGCCTTCCGGCCGCCTTCTAGACCCTCAAAACGGCTTAACAGAAGTTAATTGTCGACTAAATTAGGTTAGAAGTCGAATCCTATCGATCTGTGGAATTATCTTTAAATACAGCATCCGACTCGTCGAGTCAAGTGGTGACTCGACGAGTCCCTCTCACATTCCCCGTATTGCGATAACTCTCTGGGATCCCGAGTCATTATCTTCTCGATTCTTCGATTGGACTCGCCGAGTAGACGATCTGACTCGCCGAGTAGGTGCCTTTTTCAGTATTTTTCTTCTTTATTCCATTCTCAATCTTCTAACTGTTTCTCCCGCTTCCTTTCGCTTCCGAGCTTCATCTTTGGACTGAAAAACATAATTTAACACTTTTAAGTACCTTTTGTCCATAATATGCGATAATTAAGTTAATAAATGAATACTTAATATGAACTAATTATGCACATATCAGGGTTTGAGAGCCTAGCACCAATAATGTGGATGCCTCAAATGGAAGTCACAAATCACCACAAACTTTGGAAACCTTTAGAGAGAGTATGAACACTTGTAGAAATCAACCACCTTTGCTCACACACACACACACTAGTGCCATTTCAAGTGCCAAGGACCCATTTATATAGTGTGGTGGATTAGGGTTACATCCATGTAAACCCTAATACCCATGAACTTTCATTTCCATGAGATCCATTGGTTAAAGCTCCATGGACTATCCATGGATTTACCATGCAAGCTTAGCCCATTCTAAATTAGCATTAGCCCACACTATATAAATACAAGAGTCCATGTTTAATTAGTCACACTTTTGATCACCAAATTAATTCTAAATTAATTTTAGATCAATACTAATTAAATAATATGATTTCATATTAATATATTACAAATTATAATATATTAATAAATCATAACTTATACTATTCTCAAAAGATTATCCATATAAATTGTTTGGGTAAAGTGCAACCCAAATGGACCATGCCGGGTCGGGTCAAGTACATCTCAAATATAGTTATGGACTTAGACACCTTATCCAACAAGGGTATCCTACCCTACAACACAAAGCAGGACCACCTCAACCCACCACCACCATATGTTGACATATAAACAAACACGGATCAAGTAGGCACAAAAAACAGGCAAACAACAATCATACAGCTCATTCCCGCCTACTAGTCCTCCCACAGAACACAATCCTACTACCATCTAACCTCAATGAAATGCGTAACCATAAGTAGCCAGAGGTGAGGTAGCCACCTTAACAGATGATCCTACTCTAGAGTCACAACCGAACAAGGAACAAGAAAACGAGCCTAGACCAAAAGTTCTCAGGCTATCCTACATAACCATAGACATTCCCTAAGGCACTCCACCGGATGATAACCAGTAAGTACAAATAACATACAGATCCAACAATACACTATATCATAGCAACATCCTATATACTAGGATACAGATCTAACAAATCACTACAACACAATAATGTACTCATTACCAGAATACAGATCTAACCGATCACTACAACATAGCATCATACTCGACACCAGAATACAGATCTAATATATCACTATAACATATCAACATACTCGATACTAGAATACAAATCTAACAGATCACCATAACCTATTATCATACTCGATATCAGAATACAGATCTAACATATCATTACAACATAGCAACATACTCGACACCAGGATACATATCTAACATATCACTACAGCACCGTATCATACTAAGTAGCAACAATCTAAGAAATGCCTGACCATATATAATCAGATGTGAGATAGCCACTCGGACATATGACCCTACCGTAAAACCACAACCAAACAAGGAACAGGTAAGAGAGCCTAGATCAAGAGTCCTCAGTCTATCCTACGTGACTATATATACAGTCCCTATGGCATCCCTCTACTAACAGATAACCAAAAATTAGTGGTTCGACATTGGTGCCTTCGACCTACGGTACAATGAGGCGAAACTCACCTGAAATGAAGAAACCCGAGAATACCACGATCCGATCACTGCTACACTGCTTGCGCCCGCAGGCCCACTAACATCAGAGCCATATATAATCTTAATCACCAATGCAAACCCTCAAGTTTGACCTAAAGTCAAACATGGTCAAAAGTCAATAGAGTCAATAAAAGTCAAAGTACAAGTTCAAACTGGTCAACAATCCATAAGTTAACCGGGTCAACCCAGCCGAGTCAACACAATCGAGTTGACACAGAAGACGTACGTTGGGTGTACTCCATCGTTGACCACCATCAGGGTCTTTAACCACGTACACACTGTGTACTCAATTTACACAGGACGTGCGCCCAGATCTTCCAACCTCCATTAAGTGTTTAATGTCATAAGTCCTTACATCCAAATTTCAGATCCAAGGCTAAAATACCCTCTAGAGTGATAAAGTTTCCAACTTTATGACTTTACATTTCCATTAAGACCTTAACTCAACATCTTAATCCATTAAGAACCTCTAATTGGTGCATGGAGCAAAACCAACCACTTAGATCCCATTTTTATGACTTAAGACCCCTCCTAAGGTCTGAAAGGATGACTTAATGGGTGAAGAACATGATATGTTCATGAATAACCCAATTTGGTACAAAAGGAACCAAAAATCAATCCAAGACAAGATCTAAATGAAACATCACCATGTTTAGAACTTTATACCTCCAAATGATGCCAAAAGGTGGTGAGATTTTGGATCTAAAGAGCTTCACTCCTATAAGATGGTCTCCATTCCTTTCCTTCTTCTTCAAATGCACAAAACACCCACACCCAAGCTTAGAAATGCTTCGCAAGATGGATTAGGGTTTCAAGAACACTCTAAGAGGATGGAGGCTGATGAGCTGAGGGGAAATCAGGCTATAATGGAGCTTAAATATGACCCAAATCCTAAAAATTATGGTTTGCATGAATGGCACGTACGACCTGTGTACAGATGTACACCCAACATACTAGGGCGCGCCCTAGTACGCTCAGCGTACACACGTATGCATGACGTACTCCCTCAAACCCAAAAATACGAAAATGCCACTAGGGCCCTTATTGCACTCCTTCTTATACTTGGGGTCTACATTGCAATATAAATAAATCATAGCGCCAAAATTAAAAGCATCTCATCATCGGGATGTTATAATTCTCCCCCACTTGACTTAGACTTCGTTCTTGAAGTTTGCTATAGCGAATACTCGAGATAAAGCTCCCTCATCTTTCCATCAGCATCCCAGACAAAAAGAATCGTTGGCTACAATGAGCTCCCTGACCATCTACTTCCAGCTATGAAACAACTCGCGTATTTCCCGAACAAAAACACTTGATAGCCACTGAGGATCGGGGCTCCTGACCAATCACTGTTGGCAACACCTTCATGCAAGAACAAGGCAACTCCACAATACGAGCCTCAGATAGAAAATCAATGAAATAATTGTGTATCATGCCAACATATTCCACAACTTTCTAATTAATGAATCGAACTTCTAGTGAGAACCACAGAGCTGGGGACGCTCGAAACCACAAACACCGAGTCAATTTCCATCGATATGTTTTTCCCAAGGCCAGAAACCCATCAGATCTAGACTTCAGAATCCAATTCCCAAGACTAATACCTCTATCAACCCTTAACCGCTTACTTTATCCCCACCAGCTGGTTCACGAGTCTCCCGACTTCCAACCATGTACCAACCCCGCATAAACCCCTGGCAGAAGAAATATTCAATCGTGGTCATATCCGAACTGCCAATCAACCACCATGCAGTTGTCTTCAACTCAAATATTTTCCGAAATTACAATAACTGACAATAATCTCGATGCGAAACCAAAAATTCAGCAACTGCGCAGAAGCCTTGAACTTGGAGAAATCCAACTGGGAACCAAACCTTTCCACAGGGTCTTTCCTACTACTAGGTCCCACTCTCCCTCACTTGAAATATGTTAGAACCTAACAACTTGATCCCAAGCACTGGTATTCAAATACACATAGATTTTGAATCTGTGCGATATTCATAAACCCCAATACACACGCAATCTGATGACAAAGATAATTAACTCATTCACACAAACAATTTAATTAACCAAGGCCAACTAAGATACTTCCATTTAACTGATAATCCGAGATTACAACTAAACTTTAAAACATAAACGGGAATTACAGATGAATACTGATATTACCCCAAATACTAAAAAGAAAAACGACCAATCGGTCCCTGGTACTCTGGCCGTTCCATGACGACCGTAGG
Source organism: Lactuca serriola (assembly GCF_051521515.1). Taxonomy (NCBI): domain Eukaryota; kingdom Viridiplantae; phylum Streptophyta; class Magnoliopsida; order Asterales; family Asteraceae; genus Lactuca; species Lactuca serriola. The sequence continues at coordinate 3,284,985 of NC_136411.1, forward strand.
GCAACTGCCAAGCTAAGGGTGTAGGATCTAGCACCTTACCGAACACAAGAAAAGGACAACTAGCTCTGAAGTGGCCCTCCTGGCTGTAATGAAAACAAACTCGCGCACCCTGCCTGCTATCTCTGCCCAAATAGCCCTCCCTACCACACCTACGACACACAAGAGATTTGCGCCTCCTTCCAAACGATCCCAAAATCTGGTCGACAAGCTTGAACCGCTTCGCCGTCGGGTGCGACTGGAACGGGGCCTGCCTCTTCTCCCTCGCTTAAAGCTCCATCTTAATCTCCCACCGCCTAGCGGCCTCCTGCAAATCCACCAGTGAACCATAGCACTAAGTAGATATAAGCTGTCGAATATCTGACTTGAGCATGCCTAAATACCGACTCATTTGAGCTTGCTCAAAAGCAGCAAACTCGGGGAAAAACATAACTCTCTCTGTGAACTTCTTGGTGATCTCCATCACCGAATCATACCCCTATCTTAGATCAAAAAACTCCTGCTCCAACCTTTCCCTCTCTACCAATGGAACATATCTCGAGTAGAACATCCTAGCTCACTGCTCTGGGGTCTATGAACTAGTAACCAACCTCCAACAATCCTTTGCTCCAAACCGAAGAAGGGTCAGGGCGCACTTGACCTTCTGGTCAGCTGGGAAAGAGCAAGTAAAGAAACATCCCTACACATCTAGCATCCACCTCATGGCAACAATTAGATCCTAAACTCCTTCAAACACCAGGCTCTTCGTATCGTCGAAGTCCTGGTACTGGAAATCTCTTTCTCCTCGAACCCCAACGGAAGCAACAATCGTGGTAGTTGCGACAATAACAACCTCAAAAGGTAGCATATCGGTCATCGAAGTACTCCATTATAACAGCCTTGACAAGCCCAACCAGCTCCGGTATATGCTCCCGGACAAAAGAAACAACCTCCTCACGAATGATCTCCCTGACTCGGTCCTCAGTCAATCCTGGCCCATCTTGGCCGCCTGCTCCGGCTCCTGATCCTAAACCTCCAATAGTTTTCATACTAAAATATCCCAAGAAAAGATCAGACATCACAATATAGAGTTCAGCACGACAAGCCCCATTCATATTAGTCACTTAGAAGCTTCAAAATTCCTCCTGAATCTCATACAAAATAGGTGCTTTCAGTAGTACAGGCCCATACTAGCTTCCACACCTATCTTTAGTCGATTCAGAATTCCTCCCAAGGTCCTAAGTTATAGCACTAGACCACTCCTAAAAAGGAGATACTCGACTTACGACCGTTCATGGCTTTATACGGTGTCATATTGAGGCATCGATTGATGATGCTGCGATTCTGAATGAAGCAAGCAGTGAACATAGCTTCGGCCCAAACATAAAGTGGAAGATTTGCAAAATTGAGCATCGATCGAGCAGCTTCAACGACGGTACTGTTACGTCTTTCTACCATACTTATTTATTTAGGGGGTGTAGGGAGCTAAGAAATTATGGTCAATACCTTTCTCGGATAGGAATTTCTCAATGGTGACATTGGTAAACTCCGAACCATTATCACTTCGGATTCGTCGAACAGGCAGTTTGACAAGAACTTCAATTCCTTTGATAAAAGTGATGAGTTCAGAGGTTGTTTCTGACTTGAGCCTAAGGAAGAAGACCCAGGTGAACCTTATAAAATCATCCACAATCACAAGAATGTATTTCTTGTGATGCAAACTTTCTACAGTGGAGGATCCACACAGATCTATATGAAGTAGCTCTAACGGTACCGAGATTAATTTTCAATGATGATAGGATGACCTGTCTTTGATTGCTTCCCACATTCACAGGCAGTACACAGATGATCGTTTTCAAACTTGAGGAGATGCAGACCACTGATCATTTCACTGGAAACAATATAATTCATATATCAAAATTTTAGATGGGCAAGCCTTCGATGCCATGACCAAATGACATTAGGAACTGCCTTTGAGAGTAGACTGAGTTAAGGTTTGCCAATGATCATGTTGATGTCAATAGGATACATGTACTTATTGCGATATGACTTGATCATATATTCTTTCCAGTTTTCAGTCATGACATAATTATGTTTCTTGCATAACTCAACTCGACGATTTGCATCAGTAAGTTGAGCTACACTAATTAGATTATGCTTCGGATCAGCTGCGTATGCCACATCTGATATATATATATATATATATATATATATATATATATATATATATATATATATATATATATATATATATAAACGTTTCCATTGATGAGGACGCCATAAACTCGGATTCGAGAGGTGGAGTTGTTGTCATACGTCACATAGCCAGCATTTGGTGAGAGTTTGAGATGACGCATAAAATCTTTCTACCCCGTTATGTGCATGGAACAAGAACTATCAATATACCATATTGTATCTTGTTCCGAAGTACAAACTGCCTGAAAGGATTAGTGAATTTTGGAGGTTTTAGGCTCCGAGTTAGATTTTAGGACTTGGGCACGAGATTTGGACTTGGATTGTGACTTTTGAGCAATAGGTGGCTCAGAAGGTTTGTTCCGAGATCATTTGGGAAAGAAGAAGAATGTTATTGTCTTTTCATTGATCCAAAAATCATATTCAACAACTGGTTGTTTTGGAACAACTTTTCTCGGACAAACTGTTTTTGGAGCTGTAGGAAACACAATGTTACTTGAGTTTGCAATATATTTTTCAACGCTTTTAGCTCTCCAGTCAAACATTTGTTTTGAATTCTTTGAAAAATTTTGAGCGACAGTGTCTTTAAGAAATCGTTCTTTGTTTGTTGTTGTTGTTGATGGTACATTTGGTTTTGAAAGTTATTGTGATTTAAAAATTGTAGCTTCAATTCAGATTTAGCAATAAAACAGAGGAAACAGTCTAAGGAGAGTTATTTCTTGTGGGACAAGTATCAACATATTTTTTCGGAATGGAACTGACAACTTTGTTTTGAACTACCGAGCTAGGAGGAATGGATGGCCTTTTAAGAATCTTAATAGGTGCAAATGTATTAAGGTTCCTAGTGGTCGAGCTTACAGTCTGAGATACTTTCTTTTTGGAATTCTCAATGAACCTGGAGTCTTGTCTTGACCTAATTTCCTTTTTGAGAGCATTTTTGGCTTCTATCTTAGGATCGACGACATCTCTCCTATTCAACGAAGGTTACTTCCTGGAGTCAGATGACGACTTGGAAGTTTGACCAGCATATGGGTTGTTAAACTTGGGTTTAATTGGAACTAAGGTGGTTTTTGAAATCACTTGAGAATCAGGTGAATATTTGTAACACCCAAGATTTTGAAAGCCAAGAAAGTAAAGGAAACCCTAAATTTAGGAGGGACTCGGCGAGTCAAAGGAAGGACTCGGCGAGTTGGAGCGGGATCCGGGTCGAGGAGTAAGTGACCAACTCGGCGAGTCGGCCAAGTGGACTCGACGAGTCTGGTCTGTGCGACGAAAACCCTAAATCCGGGGCTTGGAGCCTATTTAAACGTCTCAATCTTCTTCCTAGGGCTCCTTTACTGCCCCTCACACCCAGAACGCCGCACCCTAAGCCTCCATTATGATGATTCATGCTTTTGGCCATTTTTGAGTGATTTAGAAGAAGAAGAAGTGGGAATCTTTGAAGCATCAAGGAGTGGCTTTGGATCTGAAGTTTGGGGAACATTTTAGAGCATTGGAAGGTATCAATTCGTTTCCCTCCTTTAGATCTTCTTTGGTTATGAGTTTTGGGGCTTTTAAGCCATGCCTAAGATCAATTTCAAGCTTGAGGTCCGGATCTGAGGTTACTACCTCAGATCCATGCTTGAGTTGGTTTAGAATTCCGTAAAGTATCAGCCATCGGGTGGATTTTGGAGCCTCTTGGTCTTAAACCCTAGTTATTAGTGCTTTTTGCCTAGATCTCCCTCTCTACACGTAAAGTTTGCAACTTTACGTGGGGAATAGGCTTGGGAAGGGTAGATCTACAGTTTGGAGTTCATGCATGACTCGGAAGTCCTCTGCATGTAAGTGGATCTTAATGGACTCGGCGAGTCCTTCGAGTGGACTCGGTGAGTAGCTTGAAGATGAGGAGGAACTCGACGAGTGGGATGAACAGCTCGTCGAGTCGGATGAAGATGAGCATGAACTCGGCGAGTTGGATGAACAACTCGGCGAGTTGGATGAAGTTTGCCGTGTGCTCGACGAGTCTGTTCTTAGACTCGGTGAGTCAGGTCGCGTGGTCCCAAAACCCTTCGAGTTAAGTCTCGAGTCAGCGAGTCAAGCCAGGACTCAGCGAGTTGGGCAGGACAGGAATCGGGAATCAGCAGACTCGGCGAGTCAGGGGCTGACTCGGCGAGTAGAGTCGCGAGTGGAAGGACTCTGGACTTATGAACTCGGCGAGTCAGTAGGGTGACTCGACGAGTAGGGTTGACCTGGAAGGTTGACTTTGACCAGGACGTTGACTTTGACCAGAGTTGGCTTGGTTGACCTTTGAAGGTCAGTTAGACTAAGTGTTATGTTGATATTGGTAGCTCGGGGAGCTAGCGGAGCAGCAGTTCAGAGTCAGTGGTCAGGTAGCGGTCAAAGGGGTTAGCAGCAGTAGTTCGGCAGTATCAGGTGAGTTTCCTTTCCAGTAGGAACGGGTCTAAGGCACCAAGGCCGACCCGTGTAGACGAGATGCTAGTACTAGAGTGTGGGCCGAGCCCGTATCTCTGGGTTTAGTCAAGTATGATATATGTGTTAATATGATAGAGTTGCGTATACTTGTTGTCTGCGTGATACTTGTATGTTATGGGTTAGTGGTTGAGTGTGGGCAGGGCCCGTATCTCTCCGAGGTTGGAGTGTGGGCTAGGCCCGTATCTCCCAGATAGCGAAGTGTGGGCAGGGCCCGTATCTTCACGAGTGTGGGCAAGGCCCGTATCTCCCAGATAGCAAAGTGTGGGCAGGGCCCGTATCTTCCCGAGTGTGGGCAAGGCCCATAACTCCTAGCTGAACATTGGTTGTTATATGTTTGCATGGTATGTGGTAAGGTGGGGAAACTCACTAAGCTTCGTGCTTACGGTTTTCAGTTTTGTTTTCAGGTACTTCCGGTAGCGGATGATGGAGCTCGGGATGATCGCATGGCACACACCATAGATTAGTTAGCCTGGGAATGTTTTACTCTGATAATGAACATGTGTTTTGAAAACTAATACTCTGTTTATGTTTTGAAATGATGATTTTACTTTAAGTGGTACTTTATTAAAAGAAATTTTTAGTCTTGAATTTTGGGACGTTACAATATTCTACTATGATCTCTTCTTCAACGTCACTATCTAAAGATGCCCAGACAAAAACTGATTTATCCGAGTCACGTCCAATTGTCTCAGGAATAATTTCTGCAGCAACACAATTATGAGGAGGATTATGGATCGGAATTTGAACTACAATATTAGGAATGCTAAAGGAAAATTTAGAGGTCTGATCCAGGTCCAGGGGTATCCGCGGCGGAAGAGGAATGGAATCAGGACATTTGACAACTATTGGTTGAAACTCAGGAATCAGGGAGGAGAATCGGTCCGAATTCTCAGGAAGGGGTGACAATGGGAGACAGGGGTATCCGGATGTTTGTGGTTCGGGTGTCTCCCATAAAAGTTAAATTTTGTAACTCCTTTAAATGGAGACGTGTGAGTTGTAGTTGCGAGTCGGTTGCACATTGACATATGTAAACACACGAGTAACTTGGTTGTAATAAAACATATCGTTGTGTGTAATTGATGAGTAAGTACAAGCGAGAATTTAGGTCGAATTTTATCCGTTCCTTTTACCCCATGTGGATAAACGCGATATCTGTGGGCCCCTCGATGATTTAGTGATGACAACAGGCCTGGACTGATTTGATTTGTTCAATTAGTCGGTCGTCATAAATTGGAAATCGGGTAACAACAGATGGACAGAGAGAATGATTATAATCCATGTCTCAGTCCATATGATATCTAGAATGGAGGAATATATGATCCCTTATCTATCGGATACGTCATTGACTAGATCAAAGTTCGACAGCGACTTTTAAGAGCTACGATTGCTAGTCGGGTTGAAGTCATTCTTGCAATAATAGTTATTAGAGTTATCCAAGTGGGAGACTGTTGGATTAGGTGTCTAAGCCCATAAATATTATTGGTATGTACTTGAATCGAGAGTAGCATGGTCCATTTGGGTTGCATGACATCAGAACAATTTGGATAGACTTTTGTGAGAAGAGGATAGTTTATGATTTATTAATATATTATAAGTTCTAATATATTAATATGAAATCATATTATTTAATTAGTATTGATCAAGAATTAATTTGGAATTAATTGTGTGATCAAAAGAGACAAATTAAATAAATGGGGATTGATTTGGTAAATCATTCATTCTTATATAGTGGGCTTATGATCCATAATTCTTCATGTTGGGCTAAACCCATGTGGTGACCCATGGATACTCCATGGAGGATAAAACCCATGGATCATGAGGAATGTGGAAAGTCATGAGTTACATGGTGTAACCCTAATGTCCACACTATATAAGAAACCCCATGGTTCCTAAAATCGGCACTTAAGGCATATGCATGAGAGCAAGCCGATTTGTGAAGAAATATGTTCTTCTCTCAAGTTATTCCAATTGTTGGTGATGTTGTGTGAACCATTTGAGGCGAAATAGTTGGGGCACTAAGCTATTAAAGCTCCAAGGCTTCCAACTACAAGAAAAGGTATGTCATCCAAACTTGTTTTATTACCCAAGTATTAAGCTTTTGTATGCTAGTTAGGGTAATACCTTGGAAACTTCAAGTTTGCATGTATAATAGAGAAAACATATATCCAAGGTATTCAGGGTTGCATGTACACCTTAGGAGTGTTAGAATGCCCAAAACCCAACAATCCAATTCGACCATATACAACTAATATTATACATCAAACAAGCAACTACTTATATCATAAGGCGTCATATAATTCACACATTTCTATCCGACAGTTTCTAAAAGAACCTTATCCACTAGCATGCTTTTCTAACAATTCACATATTAACAAAATCAAAACTTAGCAAACATAACCAATATGTGTATTTTGGAGCCACTCTCCTGTTCGGGCTCTGACTGACTGTACACACCATATCCTCCTGAAAAAGGCAAAATTAAGTCTTCTGTTCGGGCTCTGACTGACTGTACACACCATATCCTCCTGAAAAAGGCAAAATTAAGCCTAGACCCACGTTCCCAATCCCAAGACATTAATCAAACAATAACATGACAAGAGACCGAGCCCATGTCCTTAGCCCATCCATTTTTATTACAAATTATTTCTTTCAAAAACATTTTTCAAAAATTCTTGCATCCTAGTTTGAGACTGGATTAAAACTCTTAAGTGTGCATGCAACCTAAAACAAGATGTATGTTTTCACTATTGAACCTATAACTATGAACATCAAAATAAGAACCCCAGGAACCCTAGGTAATTTTCAAAATTACTAAAGAAGAAGGTTTAGGGTTACATGCCTTTTAGTTGTTATAGCAAACAACTAGAAATCCTCTTGTTGATCTTTTGGAAGCAAACACCACAAGCATCGTGCCTCTAATGGTTCAAACCAACACAAGCAAGAAGGAGATTATGGAGAGAGGATGGAATAATTTTGGCCTAGTTCTCTAAAGGTATGAGTGAGTGAAATTGCTAGGGGTTAGGTTCCTTATATAGCGTAACTTGGAAACCCTAGATAAGCCCAAAACCAATATAATAATATTATCTTGAATTGGTAATTATCTACCTTCTTAATTATCCTCTAAGGATAATTCCCACCCTAAAGGCCTCCTAAAAACCTTCCAAACCTCTAGGAAGATTCTAGAGTGCCTCTTGTTTAACTATTAAACAATAACACTTTAACCCCTGCACTTATAATTAATTATATTAATCCCAAAGTTAATTCCAATTAATTTATGATTAATTATTAATTAATATTATTATTTCTAATTAATATATCATTCTCATAATATATTAATAAATTATTTATTTCAATTTATTAATCAAATAATAAATCAACCTCTCTCTCCAAAAATCATCATGTCTAATTGCTAGGTTTGAGGGCAACCCATAAGGACTGTGCTACTATCAATTAAAGTTTATACCGATTATAGTTTTGGGCTTAGTCACCTAATCCAAAAGCTTCATGATTGCTATAACCTATTTGGGATGAATGATATGTTGTATATTGAATCCTAACAATAAACACACAAATTTTCATTGTGTTGATTTGCCTCGGTTGACCAATTTTCTCCAATATTTGAGAATCTCACTATCTTGCTTAATTGCAAGTATTTTAGTTTTCAAACAATCACAAAAACCCCCTTTTTAGTTCAATTGAAGTTAGTTAGTTTTATTACACTAGTTCTATTGGACTACATTGGTGATTGAATACAACCATTTCTTCGAGAATCGATACCCCTTTTTACCATTATATTAAATTTTATTTGAAAGGAAAGGGTGCAATTTGATTGGTAGACTTGACATCCTACCAACTTGAATCTAGTACAAGAATCATAACATTCATATTCTCTATGTTCAAGAATATTAAGTTTTATCTGGTCGGAATTTCAATTGTATCATGGAATTATTTCATTCTAAAAGTGCATCATGACTCTTAGTGTATCCAAGAAATCGGTACACCCTAATTTTCTAATAAAAATCTTCATACAAACATCTTATCTTAGATAAAAGTTATTAAAAGGGTAAATTTCACGAATGGTCCTTGTGGTTTGGGTAATTTATGTGTTTGGCCCCTATTAGTCTTTTAAACTCGGTTGATCCCTATAGTTTGGTTTTATTGCATATTTGGTCCTTACAACTCTTAAAAAGATTATTTGATTGTAACATCAATTTCATGGTACGTAAGTACTTTAGCTTTAATTTGTTCAAATTAGTGAGAAACTAAAAATTGTGACTTTAATCCAAAAGCGTAGGGTGCTTCTTATTTGGTGTTAGGTGCTTCCGGCCCAATCTAATTACGAGATTTTAGGGTTTGTTGAGAACCTAAGCACACTTATGGTCTAGGTTTGGATCATTTAGAGCCTCTATCACTCTGAAACAAACGATAGAGAAACCCTAACTGTCTCTCTCTCTCTCTCTCTCTTGCGCGTGCATTCTTTCTCCTTTTGGAGCTTGAAATCTCTTTTAGAAGCTTACTCTTCATGTTTTGGTGTGAAGCTTAAAGATCAAGTTATTTGCAAAGTATTTGGAGGGAAGAACTCAAGTGTAGATCTAGCAAAGCTACCTTATTTCTGGAACATTGTGAGTACAAAGTTTCAATCACGACTTTAAGTTTGATAAATCTAGCTTATGGTCCATTTTATGTTTTTGGTCCCATTTTGGTGGTGAGGTTAGAGTCGAGATGACTCTAGATCCATCTAAGCACTAAGGATTGTCATTTGGACAATTTCTAGTTGTAAAGTTGCTATCTTGATCATTTCCTTGTAGCCATGCATGTTTTATGAAGTATTTATGTTATTTTGGACTTAGTAATCTAGATTTAGTAAGTTTTGGTTGATCTTAATGGTTAAAGCTGGAAGCATTGTTCATTTAGACCTCATGAGAGTTAAGATCTAGAAGATGGGGAATCGACTTAACTGATTAAGTCATGTTACCCTTTGGATTAAGCCAAAGTGTGAGGCGCTTTATGACTTTTCTCGGATGCGCCTGTTTTAATCCTTAAGCCCGACTATTTTGTCCTCTGGCAAAGAGATGCACACTTTTTAAGCACACGACACGCTTTTTGACCTATTGTTGACTTTGTTGACTCTTAGCTTGGTTTGACTTTGGGTTAACATTTGGGTTGAGTCATTGACTAAAATTAGACTTTGTGATATGGTTTAGGATGTTAGTAGTACTAGCCTTCTTGTTACTGTAGCTGAGGTGATTGTCAGACCGACTGTAATACTTTGTAGGATGCTAGCTATCTTTGTAAATCTTGTGTGTATGTTGGATGAGACCATTTCATATGTTGGGCCATGCCCGTTATGTGAATCAGGTGGGGACCATTATGCTAATTGGACGGGGCCCGTTATGTTTGTTGGCAGGGGCCGTATAGTTATGTGGTATTTTTGGAAACTCACTAAGCTTTGGACTTATGGTTTTATGTTTAAATGTTCCAGCTACCTCTAGGGATGTAAACGAACCAAATGAACACGAATGGGGTTTGTTCATGTTCGTTCGTTTAAGTTAGCCGAACAAATAAACGAACACCAACGGATAAACGAATAAGTTTTCTTGTTCATGTTTGTTCGTTTAACAAATTACATTGTTCGTGTTCCTGAACATGCTAAACGAACATAAATGAGCAAAGATAAAAAAAAGGCATAATTGAAGATATATGAACATATAATATACTATTGTAATCAAACACAATTAAGCATATGTGAACATAAAATGAGCTTATATGAACGAACATAAACGAACGTAAACGAGCAACATAAACGAACGTTCACGAACATAATTGAACGAACGGGACCATTGTTCATGTTCGTTCGTTTAACTAAATGAACCATAATTTGTGTTCATCTTCGTTCGTTTATTAAATAAACAAACATAAATGAACTTCCCGCCTACCGGTTCATGAAAAGTTCGTTGAACGTTCAGTTCGTTTACATCCTTAGCTACCTCTGGTTCCAAAGGGAAGGACCCGATCTGATCGCGCAACATCCCTTAGAGTTTTATTCCACACTAATTTTTTATGATTTGCTATGATGTTTGAGAATACATTACACTTTGATTGTCTTTTGAACAAATGAATTAATGTTTTGGGTTGTTTAAAAATTAAAGTTTTACTTGGTATTTTTGAGATGTTACATTTATCCTTATTAAATTTTTTTATATTTTAAATCAATTTAAATAATTATTTTTATATAATAAGCAGTTATGATCCCATCCTAATTCTTTTGTCTCATTAAGTCAAATGTATACATCACTAATTCATTTCATTGGAACCGGTCTACTTGCTTCGTCCTTATTCTCCACCGCCGAAGCCGGTGATGTCGCCGACATGTGCCACCACACATCTATTTTTGTCGGAGTTCACCACAACTTCTATCAGTCTTCTTCTATCTCACCATTCATGCCTCCCTAGACCGCTTGCATTATGCCCGTCCATTAGAAACAATGTGTTCTCCAACATAAAGCTCTAGCCACTGTTGCCATCTTTGGTGAAAAGCAATAAAATTTTAAAGATCTGGTTTACTAGTGAAGCTGAAGTAGAAGAGCACCCCATCAGACTCTTTGGTTTCATCAAAGATTTCCTTCAGATCTGGTGGCGGTTTAATTTTTCGACTTGATTTGGTCATGATTTGATTTTCCTTCATATTTGCTTCAAATATGGTTTATTATAGTTTTCAGTCCGATTTGCTTCAGATGAATGATGTGGTTGTTGTTTGTCGACGTTGTTGGCGGAGAAGATGGAGTGTTTGTTAACCGAAGGATGATTGAAAAAAAAGGTGAGAGGGAAGATGGTTGGAGGATGGGTGGAGAGGAGGGACCCACATCTAGTTATCATTTTTTAATAATAGTCGTTAATAACATAAATCAAAATAATAAAAACTTTAGAAAAATAACATAAATGATAAATAGTCTTTTTAAATGTGGTAGAGACCATAGACACAATAAAACCAAAATATAGGAAATGAACAAGTTAAAAAAAAAACACTATTAGGGATCTGGGATCAAACACATATAGACCATTTGTATAATTTACCCCTTTAAAAATAAACTACACTTAATTATACATTATAGCTGGACAATCTTTGATATCATATTTAAGCATATAAAACTATTTATTACATAACATATATGCTGAGATTAGAATAAGCGATCTTATCTAAACAAACGCTAAACAATTAATCGAACAAAATCGAGCTTTGTTTCATAATTAATGCTAGAAACGAATCAATGGAACCTAATAATGAGTGGATGGGCGGTTAGCCCGTAATTGGGGCCTATAAGAAAAAAGATCGATGCCCAATAAATGAAAGAAGGGCATATTCGTTTTTACTTAAATACCAAATTATTCACTTTTAAGTCTTTACTTTATATGGATCATCAAGAACATTGTTTACCGAAGCAATTCAACCTTTTTTTCTAAAAAATGATCTCCGTGGAACCTAGGGAGGGGCATTTTGTATCCAACCACAAAAGCAACTTTCAATTATAAAATGAAATATGATACGAAAGTAACAATGCGTATCGTCCAATTATTGATATAATACCTTGTTGTATTGGATCATATATGACTCACATTATTCTATGCTCTTTACTTTAGGGGATCCTGAAAGTGATATTCCATACATTTTGCCAATTTGGAATCATTGATCTTTTTCCTATATTCTTTCAACCTTTTTCGATTTTAAGCAGTTGTAACATAATGGTGAGATGTTCTTAGATTATGGAAAAGGAATATTAACAGACCTTTAAAAAACTAAGGCCTTGTTCTTTTCCATTAAATATTTTGGAAATTTCCAGGATAGCCTTTACATTTTTTCGCTATTTATTATTGACACGTCGTACTTGTTCTTTTTCAAAACAGTAATTCATATTTATAAAAGTTTTCTAGAAAAAATCATTTGTATTTATAATAGTTTTTAAAATTCTTTTTTGATTTATTAAAGAGCTTTTTTTACAAGTTTACATAAACAAAATTTATTGTTGTGACATCTATGTAGTAAATATATGTTCATGTAAGAAAAATGGTGTATTAGTTAAGTTTCCCTTTTGTTTTTTACTTATCGATTGACCTCTTTCCTATCATGATGTCTTTATCAGATTCAATCACAAGATTTGGTAACCCTTAAAATGTAGTTATGGAGTTCAAGTAAGAACGGACAGAGGCAGACCCATATAATTTTTTTTATAGGTTTCCTAATTATCAGGTAAAAGTTCTTTACGAATGAAATCAATTTCCAGGTTAAAATTCTCAGGTATTATTTCCTTAAAAAAATAATAACAAACATGGCAAAAAAAAAAAAAACGTAATATTCTCAGAATATTTACGTTGAGGAGGGAGAGAGACATGAATGACAACATAAAGTTGGTCAAATAGTAACAAAAAGTATGTGGCAATTTCTAGATAATTCTGAAAAAATCGAGAGATATCACAAATATGATTTTCTGGTTTGAATGACAATTATATCGAGAAGGATTCCACAATACAAAACTTAGTTGGATATATGAGGGTAGAACCAGAAGACTATAATCACTATATGATGGTAGAACGAGGAGACCGGTGTAGTGGAAGTTCATATTTTAAGGAATTTACATATATCTATCAAGAATCATCATGGTTTAAGACCATGCAAAAAAAATCGTTTTTATTACAAGGGTCACCTAAATCAACACATTTACTTGAAATATTTAATGGGTCTCGATCCGTTAATTTTAGAGGCCTTGTGCAAAAACTAAAAAATGGGCCCACTTTTTTTTATTTATAACCAAAATTCAATAAAACTATAATAATTGTTATAACAATGAAAAATGAAAGGGGCTGTTTAAATTAGGAATTGGCCTATATTCACACTCACACCACCTTTGACTTAGAAGGGAGAAGACAGCTACAAAAAAAAATAAATAAATAAATAAACAAAACAACACCCAACCATGTTTGTAACTCCGGACTTCTACCTTCACGGTCCAATGTTTTCCCATTAGGCCAACTCATTATCTTTTAATTTATTCAGAACGTTTATTATATAAATATAAATATATAATACAGTATAAGTTTTTAAAAATCTGGGCTCCTAAACGATATGGCCCGGTGCAGTCGCACACCCAACACGTGCTTAGGGTCGACCCTGTATATTTATGTACAAAATTTCCTTTTTGAGTATTTATAGAAATCATAAGCATCTTAAATGTTTGATATGCGTGCATGATATATCGATTGTGTAAGTAAACCCATTAGGTAGATTGATGTCAAAACAAGAGGATGTGAGTCTATAAAGAATATAACAATGTGTGTAACTATAAAAACATAAAGCTTCAGAGGAAAATGATCAAGCGGTAAGTCAGACATTTTACAATTAAAAGAACTATAAAATTGGTGGTTAAGAAACTGTCTCATGGTCGGAAATTATGTTGCATTCTAAAAAATGTATTTTTAATAAAAACTAGGAAAGGTCCCCACATTACATTACGGGGGTTAGATGTTATCGGGCACACATTGATTTGTTCTTCATCAAAGGTTATAAAATTTTGTGAATGTCATTGTTTGATATGTATATAAAGTCGTTTTATGAATATAAATATGGAGTTGTTGACCAGTTCCTTTGTTCTAAGAAACAATCAAAAACTTAGTAACAATCAGAAACTTAGTTGTTAATGGAAGTGGTGCATGTAAGATATCAAAGGCACATAGGACTTCAAACACGTACAAAACAGAAGACAATAACTTATTTATTATTAATGTTCATTACACAGTGCATGGATCAAGGTCGTCGGTTTTACTGATAGAACGAAAACATAAACAAAAGATTAGAGAGATCGATATGCAGTAAGTTACGCAAAAGAGGATGCTTCACCGTATGAATGGAGCCCCTGGTGACATGACATTTAAAACTACCCAAAATCTTCAAATCATTCTACAAAATCAAAGGTCTTAAGGAGATGTTGGTCAAAATCGATTAAATAAAAAAACCACATTACGGTTACAAAATACATACCCTTCATTCAACTATGTTCTGGACATCTTCCTTTTAGGATATACATACACAAATTATATGGGTTACCTATATGAATTTTCAAGGGTATTATTGTCAACCGGAAAATAAACATGTTTTAAGCTCCAACTATTACATTTCAGTCTTCAACACCCACATCAATCTTTGCTTGTGTGTATATATATATATATATATATATATATATATATATATATATATATATATATATATATAGTCTAGAAAGAGAAAGACTATGAGCAGGAGTGTGCACCTTATAGAGCAAGCTGCAATTTTCTTGTACTATAGAGTAAAGAGAAACTTCAAGAGCAGCAACTTCTTTTAGCTCCTCTTCAAGTTTCTCAATTCTTGTTAAACTTTACATCAAAAAATTCTTTTACTTGATGATTGGTGTTTTTTTCCACATAAATCGTTTCACTTTGATCATCAATCTGTAGCCCATTTAAAGAGTCGTCCAAGATATATGCTTCTTTTAGTTCTCGAATATCTTGATCATTTTTTGTAGCTTTGTATCTCTCCAGTTTCAAACCTTGTAGAATGTTTTCTAGGATTATTTGTTGAACTTATATTCTTATCTATTCGTCAACAAAAGCTTTACAAACGTAGAAACATTATTAAAGGAAAACACAAAATCATACAACAAATATTATCAAAAGTATGCGGAAATTGTAAAAAATACATAAAAAATGTAATAAAAATAATTTTTACGATAATTCTTCAAAGCACCCGTCGTTTTTCGTTTCATAGTTATGTCCTGAAATAAACAACAAAATATATGATAAGATACATATATTACTCTTAAAATCAAGTGTAGATAAAAAGAAAGGGGGTTACCAAGTTCTTAGGAAGCTAACATATGAGTAGGGTGCAGGGGAGAAGGGGATCTACAGCCGCGATTAAAACCATGTATACAGAAAAGAAAAAATGGATAAAATTATGGAACTTTATTGTTCTTAACAATCAATTTTTGGTGAAGTTGTTGCATAAGTGTTAAATCGACCCTTTAAATAATGATTCATAGTCATTAAAACGAGAACTATTGTGGCTGATATGATAAAAAATACAAAAAACAAATAACAGTTGAACCTCATAACAAACCTGAATTGTTAAATTTTTTTTGCCTCTTAATTGAAAATAATGGCGAAATTGAAGCTATACTACACATCCACATAAAAATGTATCCAATGGAGTAAGAATGTTATTCAAAATATTAAAAAAAAAAACATACCTTGAAAAAAGTGAATTTGAACTCGTAGAAATAGAAAGAAGGTGTGCTTCAAGCATTTCGTGGAGCAACCAGTGTGCATAATCAAAACTGTCACATTTTAACAACATATCATTATTTTATTTTCCTCATTCATATTATCATTTATATACTTCAATCTCATCATCAAATCTTAAACATCTAAACCATACACAACAAAGATTACAAACATGAAGCTTTCAAATCAGATGAAGGAGCTGACTTAACTTAATATTCTTCAATTCACTCATATTACTTACTGAGAATGATGAAGTGATTCTAACTAATAAGTTATTTTAAGTTTTCAATCAACAAAGATTACAAAAAGAAACACTAACATGTTAACAGGGTTATAGTGTAACACCAAAATGACAGTGATCATGCGATTGTTTCCATTTTAGTGTTTCCCCAAAAATACTTCCTGTAAATTTGTCCTACATCAACTAAAAGCAAGTCACCCATGGTGGTAACTAAAAAGCGAGAAACGTTAGTGGTGGTTCTGGTGGCTGGTGAATCGAACCTTTGCATCAAAATAGAAGAAGCATAAGGTAGGAGATGCAATTACATGGACCAAGGCGGTGGAGGCGGTGACTTGTGAAGCATCAGAACTTGAGAATTTTCTTTGCAGTATCATACCCGTGAGCAAACTTCAATCATCTGGAGGTAGGCTATTTAGGGTTAGATCGATAGCCAGGAATTTGTAGAGAAAACGATCGGGGGTGTGTGAGTAGAAGCGTGGAGGTGGTGGACATCTAGCTTCATATGTGCAAGTATATGATCGGAAGGCGAATTAAAAATTAGGCCGTAGTCGGTGCATCGTCTGATTGGATGGTAGATGTAACACCCAGGGCTAGTCAATTTAAAGACGATAGGTGTCGAAAATGACTTTTTGATAGAAGGCTATTTAGAATGAATAGTCTTAATAAAAGTTGCAGAATATGTCTCAGGGGTTCTGTACATATAAAGAACGCTGAAATCCGAGTTATAACGAAGAAGTTATGGCATGTCGAAGTTTTTCGGCAAAACCGGCACGACACCGGGAGACGTAAATAGTGAATTTATGATAGAGCGACTTTTATCCTTAGCGATCTAAACAAAAGTCGTAGAAAACGTTACACCGAGAGCGTCCATAAAAAACACCGCCCAAATCTGACTTCGTATGAGGAAATTATGATTTTTCGAAGTTTCGACTTAGCAGTGTACAGCCCAAAGTTCGAATATTAGATCGAGAGGTTTATAGCCAACACAACCTAAATGAGAATCGAAGATCTTGTTAATAGTAGCGTGTGACATCCCCAAAATCTCGGCCAGAAAATACCGATTTCATTTATGTTTTTTAAATAATTTCAGAGTAAATCCTTTTGATTTAAAAGAGTTGCGGAATTTGTTCCCAAAACAAAACATGATAAAATAATATTTATCAAAGCATTTCATCAAGAGATGCATTTTCATTATATAATCAAAACTCGGGATGTCATGTTCCGATACAGACCATAAAGCATAAACGATAACATTACAAGTCATTCAACAAATATATACATATACACACTTGTAAACAAAACAACTCGATGATTCATCCATCTTACGCCCTTGCGCCACTTCCTGTAATACAAATAAAACTGAGTGGGTCAGGCTTGGGAGCCTGGTGAGCATATAGGGTTTTCAACCCACAATAAATAAATTATATTTAATTTCACCAACCAATCATTATCCCGATTACCCATTCCCGTTATCCTCACTTTACGTCCCTAAAATATCTATCTCAAGGGACCTAATCTAGGATTTTCATCGGGACGGACATTACTGCTAAGGGGTTTCCTCAACAATAGATATCCTAAAGGCAACCATGAGGGGGATAGAGTACACCGGTGAACACATCGTTCACAACACCTACAGGTTATGAACCTGCTAGCGTTCCACTTGACTGTCTAGAAAGAGTCCGTGGTCGTTATCCATACTCCGCTGAATAACTAGATCAACAACAACAACAACATCGAGGCCTCTCATCTGTTTATTACACACCAACTATCTACCCATGTTCTACCCAACATATTAGTAGATAAAAATATATATTTTCATACATAGTTTAAAACCTGTATAT
This sequence comes from Lactuca serriola, assembly GCF_051521515.1. NCBI lineage: Eukaryota > Viridiplantae > Streptophyta > Magnoliopsida > Asterales > Asteraceae > Lactuca > Lactuca serriola. The sequence continues at coordinate 3,303,015 of NC_136411.1, forward strand.
CATTTTCATTCAATACATATTCCACATAACAGATGAGGCACGCCCACATAACACGTATTTCATAGAAAGTAAATCAGATCTATGAGATAGAAGAGAATGAATATACATTCATACTTATAACAACAAAATTATACACATAAACAACAATATACTTAATACACTCAAACCATACTTGTATTATTATCGTGTTTATGAAAGGTAGTATACACTCACTTGATCAGAAGATGATCAGACAGCACTACGGCTTGTAGAAGTAGTAATCCTCAGCAGATCTCTACAAAAATCGAACTTCTCGCGGGCAGAGCTTCGGCTCGGGAACCGCACTTCTCGGGATCTTCGGGATCTCGGGACTTGCTTCGGGGCTCGAGAATAATACCGGGGCTTCGGGGTATTTCTGGCACGCAAATCGAGGTAAAACGGGAGAGAGAAGAGAGAAAATAGCAACCATAAACGGTTGGCCCTTCAAATCTATTTATAGGGCAAATTTGGCCATTGCCACGTCGTGGCAACCTTTTTCCACGTCGTGGGCTTGGTCGTCACTGCATGCGTCATCCCAAGTTGCATCTGGGGGCCTTCCGGAGGTGACAGGAGATTTGTCACGTCGTGGCATTGCTTGCCACGTCGTGGCATCTGACAGTTTTGGGGTTTCGTGCCCCGAACTTCAGAAATTCATAACTTTCGCATACGAACTCCGTTTTCGACGTTCTTTATATCGCCGCGAAGGTGAGATTATGCTCTACAACTCTCATTTAGACTCCATTGGCTAATTTTGACTTTATTTTTAATATAATATAAGTATATTACTTATATATTATCTTTAGTAGGCCGGGACAGGAAAACTCTGTTCGAAATTCATAAGTCCTTCATCTGAACTCCGTTTCCGTCCGTCTTTCCGTCGTTGCACTACTATCGATGAGATCTTCAATTCTCATTTGGATCACTAAGGATAGATATCTATCTACCTTAAATTCACTATTTACGTTGCGCTGGGTCGTGCCGGTTCTGTCGCGAAATTTCGACAGGTCATAACTTCTTCGTTATAACTCGGATTTTGGCATTCTTTATATATTCGGAAACCTCATTTCGACCACTACAACTTTATGTAAAGATATTGGACTTATCTCATACTTTACTTTTGACGCTTATTTTTATTCTTAATTAATCAAACCACATAATTAAGCAATTAGGCACAAAACACATAATACTCAAATAATATACTTCTATTATTTCAAAACGGGTTACAAAAGTTAACCTAGACTATTACATTGCTAAAAATGGCAAGCCCGGAAACACAGGCGTTACAATTCTCTCCACCTTAGAATGATTCCGTCCCCGGAATCACACATCAACAAACAACTGCGGATAGCGATCCATCATGTCACTCTCCGTCTCCCAGGTGAGATTCGGCCCATTCGTGTGTTTCCATCGGACAAGCACTAACTCGACCATCTTGCATCGCAACTTCTTAGTCTTTCGGTCAACGATTGACTCTGGTTCTTCAATCAACCTTTTGTTCTCATCGATTCTCAACTCCGAAAGTGGAATCATGTCGGGAACTTCCCCCGTGAACTTCCTCAAATAACACACATGAAAAGTGTTATGAATTCCATTCAGTTCTTCTGGTAGTTCGAGCTTGTAAGCTTGGTTCCCAATCTTCTGAAGAACTTTAAACGGTCCAATAAACCTTGGACTCAACTTTCCCCTTTTACCAAATCTTATAAGTCCCTTCCACGGCGAGACTTTAAGCAAAGCCGAATCCCCAACCTCAAAAGTCATCGGTCTTCGCTTCTTGTCAGCATAGCTCTTTTGACGATCCTGAGCTGCTAACATTCTTTCCCTAATTATTTTCAACTTTTCAGCAGTTTGATGAACCAACTCGGGTCCCATAAACTGCTTTTCCCCAGCCTCAAGCCAACAAGACGGCGTACGACACTTCTGCCCGTACAAAGCTTGATAAGGTGCCATCTTAATGCTCGAGTGAAAACTATTATTGTAGGAAAATTCTACCAAAGGTAAATGTTCATCCCAGTTACCTAGGAATTCTAGAGTACATGCTCTCAGCATATCTTCAAGCGTTTGTATCGTTTGTTCGCTCTGACCATCAGTCTGCGGATGGTAAGCTGTACTTAAACACAACTTGGTACCCAATTCCTCTTGTAGACTTTTCCAAAACCTCGAGGTGAAACGGCTATCACGATCCGATACAATCGTTAACGGAACACCGTGAAGCCTCACAATCTCCTTCACGTAAGAATTTGTAAGCTTTTCCATAGACCATTTTTCCTTGGCTGCTATGAAATGCGCACTCTTAGTGAATCGATCAACGACCACCCAAATCATGTCATGACCATTCTTTGTTCTGGGCAGTTTAATGAAAAAATCCATAGCAATGTCTTCCCACTTACCCATAGGCACAGGCAAAGGTTCTAAACTCCCGTACGGTTTCTGATGTTGTGTCTTTACTCTCGCACAAGTCACACACTCAGCCACATACTTTGCAACATCAAGCTTCATCGTCGGCCACCAGTAGTAGGGTTTTAGGTCCATATACATTTTAGTGCTACCGGGATGAATCGAGTACATGGTCTTGTGAGCTTCTTCCATCAGAAGATCTCTGACTCCTCCTGTCTTAGGTATCCAAATCCGATCTTGGAACACCTTCAGTCCATGACTGTTTACACCGAATACCAACGTTTGCCCAAACGTTCCTCCTTTCGGTCATTCTTTTCAGAAGCTTCCTCTTGAGCTTTCTTTATACTTTCCAAAATAGTCGAGACAACTTCAATTCTCAACGCTCTTGGCCTTTTCCTTTCAAGATTGACTTTCCGACTGAGAGCATCAGCAACAACATTAGCTTTACCGGGATGGTAAAGTATCTCACAGTCGTAGTCCTTGAGTAATTCTAGCCAGCATCGTTGCCTCATATTCAATTCCTTCTGACCAAAGAGATATTGGAGACTCTTATGATCAGTGAAAAGTTTGCACTTCGTGTCATAGAGGTAATGCCTCCATATTTTCAGAGCGAAAACTATCGCTGCCAACTCCAAATCATGAGTCGGGTAATTCTTTTCATGCTCCTTCAGCTGTCGAGACGCATATGCTATCACCTTTTCTCTTTGGGTCAAAACACAACCCAATCCAACCCCAGACGCATCGCTATAAACAGCGAAGTCTTCAACTCCATCGGGTAGAGAAAGAATCGGTGCCTCACATAGCTTTTTCTTTAGCTTCTCAAATGCTTCTTTATGCTTATCATTCCAAGCATAAACAACTCCTTTTTGGGTCAAAGCTGTTAATGGACTAGCGATCGAAGAAAAGCCTTGGATAAACATTCGGTAATATCCAGCTAATCCCAAAAAGCTTCGGATCTCCGTGGGACTCTTCGGTTGCTCCCACTTTGTCACAGCTTCAATCTTTGCTGGATCAACCATTATCCCTTCTTGGTTGACCACGTGACCCAAGAATTGGACTTCACGAATCCAAAAATCACATTTGGAGAACTTCGCATACAACTTCTCCTTCTTAAAAACTTCTAACACTTCTCGCAAGTGTCTGCCATGCTCCTCCTGGCTTTTTGAGTAAATCAGAATGTTGTCTATGAACACTATCACGGATTTATCAAGGAACGGGTTACAAACCCTATTCATCAAATCCATGAACGCTGTTGGAGCATTGGTTAGTCCAAATGACATAACCAAGAACTCGTAGTGCCCATATCTAGTTCTGAATGCAGTCTTCTCGATATCTTGCTCTCTTACTTTCAGCTGATGATATCCTGACCTAAGATCGATCTTCGAGAAATAGCTCAAACCTTGCAATTGATCAAACAGGTCATCAATCCTTGGCAACGGATATCTATTCTTTATTGTTGCCTTGTTCAGCTCTCTGTAATCAATGCACATTCTCATACTTCCATCTTTCTTCTTTACAAATAACACCGGAGCTCCCCAGGATGACGAACTAGGTCTAATGAAACCTTTGTCCAATAACTCCTGAAGTTGCATCATTAGCTCCTTCATCTCTGTCGGTGCTAATCGATAAGGTGCTTTTGCAATTAGCGTTGTTCCTGGTAACAAGTCAATTCTGAACTCCACTTGTCTATCAGGTGGTAATCCAGGAAAATCTTCGGGAAATACTTCCGGATAATCACATACGACAGGAATGCTCTGCATCGCCTTTTTCTCCTTCTTAGCATCTATCACGAATGCTAGATACGACGTACATCCTTTAGCCAAACACTTTCTGGCTTTCATCAACGAAATGATTCCAGAATTTACTCTGCGTTTATCTCCATACACCATAAACGACTCTTTCCCAGGCGGGTTTACTTTGACTATTTTCTTTTTGCATAAAATTTCGGCATCATTGGCGCTAAGCCAATCCATTCCCAACACGATGTCGAAACCATTAAGTTCGATAGGCAATAATTCCTAGTGGAACTTATTCCCATTTAAATCAATTAAGATGTTTTTCATACGATGGCTAACAGGTACAAACTTGCCACTAGCAACTTCGACTAATAAAGCATTATCTAGTCTAACAATAGGCAAAGCTAGTTTTCTACCAAATTCATGCGATATAAAGGAGTAGTTGGCTCTAGAATCAAATAAAATTTGGGCAGGCAATTCGTTAACGAGAAAGGTACCTGAAGTGACATCAGCTTCATCTTTAGCAGCTTCCAGTGTCTTCTGGAATGCCCTCGCCTTTGGCTTTGGTGGAATTTTGGGTCTAGCTGCCTCCTTCTTCTTCGGGCAGTCCCTCGACATGTGTCCCTCCTCACCATAACCATAGCAAACCTTCTTAGAGAGGGTACACTCATTGGCATAGTGCCCTGGCTTTCCACACTTGTAGCATGTGGCCACTACCTCACATTTTCCATGATGCTTCTTCTTACATTTGTCGCACCATTTCGCTTCGCCTCCACCTCCCCTCGAACCAGACTTCGAGAACTTGTTTTTCTTGTTGGACCCTGAAGTTCCATCGAACTTCCTCTTTTCACCAACATCTATCCTTTCCAGACCCTTTTCCTTCTGCTGGGCCTCCACATTCTTAGCTGCACGAACAACTGTTTTCAGAGTAGTTGCCATCTTGACTGTCGAACCAAAGTCGGCAGGCAGTCCATTAGCAAACCTCTCAATCTTGGAGAGTTCCGTTGGCACTAGGTATGGAAATAACTTCATTTTCTCAGTGAATGCAGTAGCATAGTCGTCTATGCTCATCCTCCCCTTCTTCAAGTTTTGGAACTCATTGTTCAGATCAATCAGATCTATCTCTGAACAATATTGCACCCTTAGTTGTTCCAAGAACTCCTCCCATGACATTTTCAAGGCTTCTCCTCGTGGCATAGTATCTGCCAACAACTTCCACCAACTCAAGACTCCAGTCTTCAGTTGTCTGACTGCAAAGACAGTCTTCTGTTTGTTGCTACAGTCGCAACTTTCAAATACCATCTCCATTTCGGAGATCCAATCCATTATCTCAACAGGCTTTGGGCTCCCAGAAAGACTTGGCGGCTTGGCGCCCAAGAAGTTCTTGTACATTCGCCCATCCTTGTTGTTTCTCCTTTCCGGATCGTTCCTTCGTTCTCCTTGAGTCCCAACTTGACTCATAATGCGACTATTGTTCCCTTCCTCCGATTGCTCGGGAATCAATTATGGTCCCTCAATAGGTATGATAGGTTCGTCCCTATTATCATGCAACATCTGTCGCATCTCATCCCTTTGTTCGGCTAACATAGCCTGAATCATGGCTTGCACCCCAACCATTGTTATTGGTTCTGGTGCTGATGCTACAACAGGTATTTGCTCAATCACTGGCGGTTGATTCTTGTTTTCGTCTGCGTTTCCAACGCCACTCCTTGTTCTCACCATTTTTGATCTACACACCGAATAAGGTGAAATTAGATCCTCGTTCACGATAGATATTCAAATCATCCTTATTACTCCGAAACGTTTACATGCCAGTTCTAATACCGTAGACATACGCTTAGAATCCTACACACATAAGGTTTCCAGATCGGTCGGCAACAAACCGTAGATCCGAACAATTAATATCATATATGGCAACATATAACATTTAGCACATAAAAGCATTTTAGGCAACTTTCCTAAAATAAACTAGTGCTCGTGTCTAAAATCCAACAGACACACACCTCAAAATTCCACTTAGCATTCTAAGTTTAAGTCTAGAAATCCTACAAATTCCTAGTTTGCTTAAACTAATGCTCTCATACCAACTGTGACATCCCCAAAATCTCGGCCAGAAAAGACCGATTTCATTTATGCTTTTTAAATAATTTCAGAGTAAATCCTTTTGATTTAAAAGAGTTGCGGAATTTGTTCCCAAAACAAAACATGATAAAATAATATTTATCAAAGCATTTCATCAAGAGATGCATTTTCATTATATAATCAAAACTCGGGATGTCATGTTCCGATACAGACCATAAAGCATAAACGATAACATTACAAGTCATTCAACAAATATATACATATACACACTTGTAAACAAAACAACTCGATGATTCATCCATCTTACGCCCTTGCGCCACTTCCTGTAATACAAATAAAACTGAGTGGGTCAGGCTTGGGAGCCTGGTGAGCATATAGGGTTTTCAACCCACAATAAATAAATTATATTTAATTTCACCAACCAATCACTATCCCGATTACCCATTCCCGTTATCCTCACTTTACGTCCCTAAAATATCTATCTCAAGGGACCTAATCTAGGATTTTCATCGGGACGGACATTACTGCTAAGGGGTTTCCTCAACAATAGATATCCTAAAGGCAACCATGAGGGGGATAGAGTACACCGGTGAACACATCGTTCACAACACCTACAGGTTATGAACCTGCTAGCGTTCCACTGGACTGTCTAGAAAGAGTCCGTGGTCGTTATCCATACTCCGCTGAATAACTAGATCAACAACAACAACAACATCGAGGCCTCTCATCTGTTTATTACACACCAACTATCTACCCATGTTCTACCCAACATATTAGTAGATAAAAATATATATTTTCATACATAGTTTAAAACCTGTATATCATTTTCATTCAATACATATTCCACATAACAGATGAGGCACGCCCACATAACACGTATTTCATAGAAAGTAAATCAGATCTATGAGATAGAAGAGAATGAATATACATTCATACTTATAACAACAAAATTATACACATAAACAACAATATACTTAATACACTCAAACCATACTTGTATTATTATCGTGTTTATGAAAGGTAGTATACACTCACTTGATCAGAAGATGATCAGACAGCACTACGGCTTGTAGAAGTAGTAATCCTTAGCAGATCTCTACAAAAATCGAACTTCTCGCGGGCAGAGCTTCGGCTCGGGAACCGCACTTCTCGGGATCTTCGGGATCTTGGGACTTGCTTCGGGGCTCGAGAATAATACCGGGGCTTCGGGGTATTTCTGGAACGCAAATCGAGGTAAAACGGGAGAGAGAAGAGAGAAAATAGCAACCATAAACGGCTGGCCCTTCAAATCTATTTATAGGGCAAATTTGGCCCTTGCCACGTCGTGGCAACCTTTTTCCACGTCGTGGGCTTGGTCGTCACTGCATGCGTCATCCCAAGTTGCATCTAGGGGCCTTCTGGAGGTGACAGGAGATTTGTCACGTCGTGGCACTGCTTGCCACGTCGTGGCATCTGACAGTTTTGGGGTTTCGCGCCCCGAACTTCAGAAATTCATAACTTTCGCATACGAACTCCGTTTTTGACGTTCTTTATATCGCCGCGAAGGTGAGATTATGCTCTACAAATCTTGTTTAGACTCCATTGGCTAATTTTGACTTTATTTTTAATATAATATAAGTATATTACTTATATATTATCTTTAGTAGGCCGGTACAGGAAAACTCCGTTCGAAATTCATAACTCCTTCATCTGAACTCCGTTTCCGTCCGTCTTTCTGTCGTTGCACTACTATTGATGAGATCTTCAATTCTCATTTGGATCACTAAGGATAGATATCTATCTACCTTAAATTCACTATTTACGTCGCGCTGGGTCGTGCCGGTTCTGTTGCGAAACTTCGACGGGTCATAACTTCTTCGTTATAACTCGGATTTTGGCATTCTTTATATATTCGGAAACCTCATTTCGACTACTAAAACTTTATGTAAAGATATCGGACTTATCTCATACTTTAATTTTGACGCTTATTTTTATTCTTAATTAATCAAACCACATAATTAAGCAATTAGGCACAAAACACATAATACTAAAATAATATACTTCTATTATTTCAAAACGGGTTACAAAAGTTAACCTAGACTATTACATTGCTAAGAATGGCAAGCCCGGAAACACAGGCGTTACATAGCGTAACGGTAAAATGACAGACGAAAACGGAGTCCGTATGTAGAAGTTATGAATTTTACGCGGTCATTTAACAGTATAATCTCCTCATACTGTTAAATTTAAAATCAGTCGAGAATTAGCCGACCACGTCTAAACGAAAGTTGTAGAGTATGATCCCGCCTACACGTGGATATAAAGAACGTCGAAAACGGAGCTCGTATGAAAAAGCTACGAATTTTAGAAGTCGAGTGTCCAAAATGCTAAGCGGGTGCGAGGACTACGTCCAACGTAATCCGAGAACGCCTCACGTAGTCCGAAGGAGGTCTTGGCATGCGAAGTACGCCCCGCTTCGGAAGGAGTTACGCCTAGCGTTTCGACCCTTGTGCGGTTCCGAAAGTAGCCACGTCGCCCTAGCAGCCTTGCGCCACATGTTGTACGACCGAACCCTTACGCACAACGTAGTTCCGAAGTACGCCCAGCGTACTTCGAGGCCTCGCGGCTATAAAAGGAGGCTGAGGCAGCCTTCATTTCCACACCATTTCAACCTTTTCTTTCTCTCTTTAGGTTCTCACTGTAACGACCCAATTTTCAAGTCCAAAAATTTCACTTTTAATTAAAAACTTTACGAAACGTTTGAAAATAAACAACATTCGATCATATCATTTCTTAAAACATATTACGTGTCTGAAAACCAAAACATAAAATCAACCATAGTGTCAGAGTACAAATCCCAGAATAATCTCATAGTGCGGAAAACGAGATGTGTGTATGATGTGCCGCGACCGTGCCAGCTCCTTCCCCTTCGCTGTAGAGGTACCTGAAACCAAAACTATAAATTGCAAGCACGAAGCTTAGTGAGTTCCCCCATAATACTTCACACCATGCAATCATACAATGAACAGCTAGGAGATACGGGCCTCACACACACTTATGGAGATACGGGCCTCGCCCACACTCCGCTAGCTGGGAGATACGGGCCTCGCCCACACTCCGCTATCTGAGAGATATGGACCTCGCCCACACTCCGCTATCTGAGAGATACAGGCCTCACCCACACTCCACTATCAGAGAGATACGGGCCTCGCCCACACTCAGCTACTAAACCATAACATACAAGTATCACACAGACAACGAGTATAAACAATCCTATCATACTGGCATATATCATAATCAAACTCAACTATGAGATACGAGCTCTACCCACACTCTGACACTAACATATCGTCTATGCGGGCCGACCTTGGTGCCTTAGACCCGTTCCTACTGGAAGGAAACTCACCTCGAAAAGTAGCTACCGAAAGTCTGACTGCTAAACGTCTGGTTGCTGCACCGGTAATCCTCCAGCTATAAATCCATAAACATAGATTAGCCACTCATAAATACCCTTAGGTCAAATGACTGACCCACCCCTGGTCCAAGGTCAACTCCTTGGTCAAAGTCAACTTCCAGTTGACTGGACTCGCCGAGTCATGGCACAGACTCGCCGAGTCCTTCTCATACTAACCCGATCCTACTCGTCAAGTCCCTCTTCCCACTCACTGAGTCACCCTTAACTCACTACTTGGTACGATTGAACCGATTTGCGATCCGAATCGTCGAGTCCAAGAACAACTCGCTGAGTCCCCACGAGCAGATCTCTTACTCGCTTCCAAATCCTCACCAGAGCATCCTTTATGAGGATTTGGGTTTCTAGGACTATTGCTACACGTTAAATTGCTAATTTCGCGTGCAGATACGAAGGGTTGGACCTTCAACACTTAAACCCCTCTTACTCAGTAACAGTTCATATGACTCGCCGAGTTTTAAGAACAACTCGTCGAGTTCCAGGCAATCTTCATAGGACTCACCGAGTTGTTTATCCAACTCGCCGAGTCTAAGGCCATCTTCATAGAACTCGTCGAGTTCCACTTTGGGACTTGCCGAGTCCCTTCGACCCATTTCCCATACAGACCAAATATGAGACATGCAACGCTTCCAAACCATAGATCTATGTTCCTAGGGCATGCTTATCACGTAAAGTTGCAAACTTTACGTGCATGCATGGCCCTATAAGCTCAAGAAGGCAAATCCAAGCTCTTTAAGAGGTCATACACTCATTAGGGACCTCAATAACTCCAACCACAGAGACTTTAAACTTCTAAGATGCCCATAAGGTCCAGATCTGAATTCCTTTTGGATCATAGAGCACAAAAACATGGAGTTTGGGGTTTTAGGGCTTGAAAACCACCAATTAGGGACAAAAAGGGGATCTAATGAACTAGTGATCAAGGTAAGAAATTTTCTACCTGAATGGAAGCCTCTTGCAGGGTAGATGTCGGATCTACTTCCCCTCCTTGCACTCTTCCACCTCTTTCTTCTTCTCTTAAGCTTCAAACTTCCTTCACAAGGCCAAAATCACTCACAAGGACAAAAAGGGGTTAGGGTTTCGCTCTACAGCTCTTCTGGAAGTGTTAGGGACAAGTGAGGCCGAGTTAGAGTGTTTAAATAGGGTGCAAACACCTGGGTTAGGGTTTTTGCCCAAACAGGGCCTACTCGCCGAGTCCGAGAACCGACTCGCCGAGTCCAAAGCTTAGACCCCGCGTCTCATCCCGCTTCTACTCGGCGAGTTGGTACTTCAACTCGCCGAGTCCAAGGCAAAATGCATAATTTAAGAAATATTAATTTCAAGGAATATGTACCAGGAACCAGGTGCTACACTTACTCTAGCCCTAGCCCCCTCCTAAGCCTAGGTAAACCCCCTAGCACCTAAAGGAAGCCCCGAGAAAAAAGAGTCTTTCGGTTCGGAAACACTGCTCCAAGCGAAGCCTGGTTTTGGAGAAAACCCGCTGTAAGTGAGTTACGCCTACGTTATTTTTAATATAGCTTCTAATTAATTATAGTAACATTATTAGGACTTTAAAATAATTATTTGGGCTATTATTATGAGTTATATAAGAGTGTTGTTTAATGCTTATATAATAGTATAATAGTTAGACTACTAATTAGTCGCGGTTAACATTAGACTAAACCCTAGTGGTATTGATACTAGGTTTTGTCAAGGGAAAATTGTTTTGAGATAATGTAGTGTTGTCCGAGTACTGAGTCACTACCTTACCAGGTGAGTGCATAGTTACTTTCATCTTACACATAGGTATGAAGTATTTTATATAAATTACATGCTATGTGTGTATATTATCTGTATACTTGTTATCTATGCTGGATGAACGAATTTATACATGTTTTAAATGATTTAAACTATATATGTATTTTATATCTACAAACTATGTTGGGTAAAACATGGGTAGATGAATGATGAGGGAGGAAGGTTGATATACAAGAACATTGGCAGTATGGACATAGTACCCTATAGGTGAACATTGGCAGCACTGCACCTAGTACCCTATAGATGAGCACTAGCAGCTGCGCCAAAATCTGTAGATGTTTTAGATCTACGATAAACATCCTAGACGTTGCGCTCTAAGGATAGTATCGGCAGTTTTGCCTAATAGAGAACATTATAACCATTACAGTAGCATTTAAAGGACAATATCGACAGAAGTGCCTCATAGAGAATGTCACAATTTTGGTAGCTGCGCCTAAGTGATAATATTAGCAGTTATGCTTGACAACTGTGTCATTGGCAACAATGAACCTCTTGCCGTTTCCTTAGGAATGAATGGACGAGGAGTAGTTGATTCTTAGGGTAAATCCTTAAGAAGATAATGGGGATGGGTAATTTGGTTGATTGTTTGATGTTTAAACATAATAATTGTATTATTGTGGGTGGAAAACCCTATGTACTCACCAGGTTTCCCAACATGACTCACTCAGTTTATTTATATCACAGGTGTTGATATGAAGTCACATTACACTGAGAGATTAAGGAGATATAAATCACTGGTGATAATGAATGTAAGTTCTGTTTATGCTTATGTTTCTGTATTAACGATGACACCCCAAATGTTTTAAAATGAATAACAATACTTTTCTTCGGAAATGCTTTGATAACGTATTTATCATGTTTTACTGGGAACAAATTCCGCAACACTTTTATTTAAAATGATACTCTGATTTTTAAACAAAGCATAAACAAAATCGGTCTTTTCTGGCCGTGAAAATGAGGATGTCACAATAGAGGCTGTGGATAGAGCAAAAATGGAGTGGTGTTTCAGCGAAGCACAAAACAACAGAGAAGCCAAATATAAGTGAGGAAGGAGACCAGTACTGATGATGGAGATGAATTACCAAAAATGGTGGCTCGATTCGGCAATAGCGCTGGTTTTGAGGGGCGTCACAATTGGAAGTTGGAGGAGTTAGATGGTGAATACTAGATATTTTCATCTGAGAGTAGATTGGTAGATGAGAGATAGGCGGTGGAACGGTGGGCTTTAAACTAATAACAAACTAACCTGAGGAACAGTATCCTGCTTAGGTACTGTTTATAAGGGAACAAGATATATATATATATATATATATATATATATATATATATATATATATATATATATATATTGAAATATGAATGATTTTTTTTGAAAGCTTATAGAAATACATGGCTATTCTAAAATATTTTTAGGAATATGAATGACTTTTCTAAAGAAAAAATAATAATAATATCATTGTTTTTCAAGTAAAGTGTTGTAAATGTAATAGTTTTTGTTTTTTATAAAAATTCAGAAATATCATAGTATCATACATACTTATAAAGCGAGCATTTTTTCTTGAATCTCATGCATTTGAAACCCCCATAAAAATTTGCCAACACCTCATGTATTTGAAACTCCCACACCCTTTCACCTTTAAAGTAATTAATCACACATAATCTCATTCCAAGAAAATCACACACTCTATAAGCTCAACACCTCATGCATTTGAAACCCCAACACCATTTCACCTTCATTATATATGTAGTTATATTAGTATATTTTTCTTACAAAAAGTCGTCATTTGGTTGAAGATATTATGATTCAAAAGTTTTCATATAGTTGAAGCATTCACGATCCAAATATGATGATTTGAAGAAATGGATTATGTCGCATCGATGGTAATTGTAATATGATTTTTTCTTTCAACCAAAACAAATGAAACTTTTCTATTCTTTCTTTATATTCAATTTCCCATTTGATCTTTATATGTGATTTATATATATTACTCAATCTTGAATGTGACTCTCCAAACATCAATGTTTTGCTTGGAATATCTTTCTCATTCTTCTTTTTCAAAAAACCATTTTGATTGTAGGTTAGTGAAGAATTGTCATCAAATTTCTATGGTTGTAGAAAAACATTCTTTTTTTGTTGTTTGAGCAAAGTAGACGAATGTTAGTTTTTTTTTTTTTTTTTTTTTTTTTTTTTTTTTTTTTTTGATTTAAACGTATATTTATGTAACATTTTTGTTTATATATTCAACCACCTAATGCTCTTATTTATTTGATTGTAGTTTTTCTATTTTGATTATGTTTATTTTTTATTATTTTTTTGTTGGGTTATCTTACACAACATATTTACAAGACAATATTTAAAAGGTAACATAATTTTTAACATTTGATATGTAATTATGATGACTTATCATGATATGCTCTTCATATGAAAGTAATTTATCTATATTACTACGATAAGAATTACATATGAAATTTACGAAAATATATATTATATGTGATTTGTTTAACATATATATCCGCCTATGTATGTTATAATTTTATAATTAAATATCATTATGTTTAATAATTGAAGGGATTAAAATGATGCATCAAAACCAATTATTTAGACAGATATAATAATAATAATAATAATAATAATAATAATAATTACACATTTCCAAGTACCGTATTCATTTGAAACTCACACTACAACTCAATGGTTTTCTAATTTATGTATATTTATTAGTTACAACTCAAGAGTTTTTAACTTATGATTATTAATTAATAATCATTAATAACTTTTTATTTTCATTTCTTATATAAGGTTGTAAAGTTTGGCTTATTAAAAACATTAATGTATTTGAAGAGACCTGTGATTTAAGTATGAAAAATTAATATAAATGTTATAATAAATGTTTTAGTGTTTTTATGTTATTAAAAGTTGTAGTGTTTATTTTTCATATTTTTTATTATACGTTGTATATCTATATATATATATATATATATATATATATATATATATATATATATATATTTTAATACAAATGTTATAATAGATGTTTTTGTATTTTTATGTTACTAAAAGTTGTAGTTCTTATTTTTGTTCATACATTTTGTTACCCGTTATATATAGATTATCATATGTTTGATATATAATTTACACAATTTTGAACGGTTTATAAAATTATCAAATAAATTTATATACCACAATGACTTTAAAATTAAAACTATAATCATCATCATCATATCATATCATATCATATTATATTATAAAGGAAACATTTTTCCTTTCACCACATTCATTTGAAACTCCCAACTTTTCATATTTCCATGCAATATGCTTAATTTATAAACTTAAATATGCTTTTAGTTGTAAACATTATCATAAATGGAAGAATTTGTGACTTATGAATATGATATACTTAATTTATTAACTTCAATATATAGTTGAATAAATAACCTACATTAATATATCAAATAAGCTTAAAAATTTAGTGTAAAATTTAAAACCTAAAGTAAAATATCAAATAATGTTTAAAAAAATTCAATATATATATTTTTAACATAGTTAAAAGGAAAACATTAAATATAATAATAATAAAAGAACCTAAATTGATGAACCGAATTAACTAAAAGGTGTCTGAAAACTATATTCTAACAATATATTTTTAACATGTGCTGCGCAACGCGCGAGAATTCGTCTAGTATACTTATAAAAGAGACATTTTTGTAATCACCTAATGCATTTGGAACCCCTAAAAAATTTCCAAACATCTCATGTATTTGAGACTCCCAGACCTTTTCACCTTCAAAGTAATTAATAACACATCACACACTTTATATAACTAAAATTTTGAAGCTACCAATGGAACTAAGGATGATGAATTTAGAGCATAGCATGAATGAACAATTGATTTTTCTCCTACATAATTATAAATATGTTCCCAAATGAAAATTTGGCAAGAATGATTAAACAAAACCTACTCCTGCATGGTAATTAAATCCTTTTATATCATTCATTTCATACCTTCCACTCCTTTAGTTTGCTCATGTTGTATGGTAATTAAATCCCTTTATATCATTCATTTCATAACTTCCACTCATTTAGTTTTTGTTAAATCCCTTTATATCATTCATTTCATAACATCCACTCCTTTAGTTTGTATAATTTCAAATACTCTAAATGGATTATGAACATATGACAGGTGTGATAGGACAATATGCACTGGAGATAAACTAAAGTAGATATTATACCCTATAAATGAATCCAAGTTGTCTGATCATCGGTCGGTGAAGGCGGTATTTTCTACCGAAGTTAAAGTCTCAAGATAGAATAAAAAAATCTTTGCATTTCAGATAGGTTTCTAGAACTATATTTGTTCCAATCTTACTAAAGAATGCAAGAATAGGAGGTCTACCCACAATTCTTGAAGAATCTGAAACTCCAAGAAAGAAAGAATATTTAAAACCTTTAAATCCTTTAAAAATGAATGAGAAACTTGAGCATAGAGATTTAATGGTGGGAATTCAGAAGTTCTACAAAATCTACAATGAAAAAAATGTGAAATTATATGTCTTAAATTACCAAACATTGCAGGCAATAAGTAAGAACTGTAATCTTATTTCAATAATTTTCAAAAAATATGATTCAACACATGTGGGATTCACTTAAGAAACAAAACGCATACGACCACGAATGACAACTATATTTAATCAATTATCGAATAATTACATTAGGCACCAATATGTACTTAAACATTACATTTACAATTTTAAACTAATAATAATTTGGCACTAATATGAACCAAGGATTATTTAGGAATGTCATCCGGTTTCTTGGTGGGAGATCCTACTTCAATCTGAGAAATTCTTGGAGTAGGAATTGGAGGAGGTATTGGCTGAGTAGCTCGGAATGCATCGACAGTCATCTTTGTATTGATTTTAACCATGTCTCTGCTCCTTTTAAATGCATAAGATAAGGTTGATGACCAGGAATGTTATTGTTATATTTAGAAATTAAAAAACAATGTTATTGTTATATTTAAGAAAGCATATATTTGTAAGGACTTCAACTATATAGGTGTTTCTGCGCAATGCATAGACATTCGCCTAGTTATGTAGATAAAGTGTTGCGTGGACATGATTTATAAATATTAAATAGATAGTGAATATTATGGAATGGTTATCTTATTGTGTCTAAATAAATGATCATATGAATATAAATACAAGCATTGGGCCTTGGGCCTTGGGCCAATAAGAAAGTACAACTATACACATATTTATTCAAAATAGTCCAACTACAGTCACAAAATTAGACGTAATTAATAAGGGAAGCATTTTTGTTTGAATAAACTAAAACCATTTTATACACACCAAGGATAATTTTGCAAGAACTTAGAAAGATTAAACATAACCAAAGTATAACAATATTTGAAGACTTTGGTTCCTTTTGACAGTTAGGAAGTTGATGAAGATGGCTTTATAACTCAAAGTAGAATTTCTCTATAATTTATGCATCAAACAAGCTTTGAACCACCAAAATATGCTAGTAAACACTAGTATAAAGTTGTTCTTAAGTTTTAAGACTTATACCAAATAAGTCATTAATGAGAACCAACTTAAAGAGCCAAGAACTTGCACCAAAAACCAAGAGATGTAGAAGGGAAAAAGACTTCATGATTTCGACAATTAAGAGAGAGAGAGAGAGAGAGAGAGGTGAAGTCTTCTTAAAACTAGCCATTCTTTTGTATCGTGCTTCTCTTAAATAATATATTATATAAAGGAAGTACCAAACTTCTTTATATTAAAGTAATACATGTGTAAGAAAGCATGGGAGGCAAAAAAACCTAGTCAACACTCTTCCTAGCCACACCATCATGGTGGGTTTGGTTTTGGTAGATAAAAGAAGACACAAAAGTGTCTTTTAATTTACCAATAACTATCTAGTCACATATCAACTTGATGGTTACTCAAAGTGTCACACCCCCAAACCAAGGATGGCGGAAACGTCCGGGAGTGGAGGACTTCATGTATAGCATCATAACAACAATTGCAATAGTGATTTAAGCAAACACAACCAACATATATATAATTGAAAAAGTTACATCATTATATAAATTACATGTTTCCAAATCAATTATAATATGTTGACAAAATATGAAATGTATGACGCCTTAACGTCCCATCCTCAAAATGCACTTGATTTCCTGTTTAGTGATTTCCTGAGAATACAAGTTGTTTGAAAAAGTGTCAACACAAAGGTTGGTGAGCTCATAAGCATTTGTATATGGTTTATGAAAATCTTTTTCTTGTAAAAGTAGTGTTTGTTCCAGAAAAATCCAATATTTTCCTTTATAAAGTTATGTGGTCCTAAATCCCGGAACCAAGAATGAACAAGTATTTTCCATACTTAATGATATAACCATGGTTTTAAATTGACATAAAACCCTTTTTGATTTTAAAAATTCCCGTAAACTTTATGAGTTGTTAACTTCCTAAGTGATTCGCTATAACCATATTATGACTGAATGAACCTGCCACGACGTTTCTCAGGCGTCGCGAAACTGATATGACATTTGTCACCACAGACCTGCCGGTCTAGCTGTTGCATGCAGCTCAAGTGTGGGGTGTCTAACCCAATATAGATATATACACAGCTATCACGTTCTCCCTACAAGAGACTCTGGATATAGCAACCAGGAATTTAAATCCCGCACTCGGACATTCGGAAAATTTAGTTATGTTCTTGGTGTTTTAACTTGTATTCCCCCCCCCCCCCACTAAAAACTTGAGAAAACATGAAATTGTAGGGGTATGAACTCACCTTGAGTGATTTCAGTAGATGATTGTTGAAGAATGGAAGTGTTCAACTCAAGAACACTTGAAGATGCCTTGAAGATTTTCGAGAATCTAACATTAAAGTGATGGAGTTTGTGTAAGCAATCGATGATTGGAGTATAATGAAGTGTAATAATCACAAGGAGGATGAGTTTTACTTACCAAGAGAAGAATAAAGCTTGAAGATCAGCCTTGGAGTCTTGAAATAGAGAGAAAAAGTTTGAAAGAAAAGTTGTGTTTGATTTTTGGTGAAATGAGAGCAAGTGAAAGAAAATGAGGATAGAGGTTGAGTGACCAGCTCTATAAACATGGGAATAACTTGTGAGAGAGGTAAAAAGTACAAGGAAGTGACAAGGTATGGTGGGGAGGAGTGTGGGTTAGGCATGGAGTGGGTATGGGGGTTGCTTGTGTCATAATACAAAGATAAGTCAACACTCCACCTCTTGTACTTCACCCACTCTTCTTGGATAAGGTTTATCCCCAAAAACATGGATAATTAGTAAATATGGGGTCTTATATGTTAAAATAAAGTTTTGGGTGAAAATCCCGCACTAAAATAATTAAAAACAGACCTAAAACGCAAAACTAGTCGTAAACCGGGAGAAAATAAGCTTTCATGCGAGACCTCTCGGTCCTGGCCAAGGTTCGGTCGATCAAGGGCTGAAGGCGAAATAGGGCGAAGGTGCAAGACGCGAAATGGAGCGAAATAGACCGAAATGGACCGAAGGTTCGGTCCGAAGGGAGGGTTCGGTCCTTATGCGAGGTTCGGTCCGAAGGGGAGGTTCGCTTCTGATGCCTTCGCTTCTGACAGGTTCGCTTCTGACAAGTTCGGTTCCTAAGAGGGGTTTCAGGTCCTTAAGAGGGTTCGGCTCGTTAAGAGGGGTTTCGGGTCCTTAAGCCCTTTTTGTCCGTTTTTGCCCCGTTTTAAGCGGTTTTTGACCCGGTTAAGGGTCGGGATGGCCCGAAAGACTACAAAAAGTTTAAGGAACTTTTGAGAGAGATTTGGGAGAGATTTGACATTCTTGGAGAGATTTCACATACAAAGAGAGATTTGGGAGAGATTTCACATACTTAGAGAGATTTGGGAGAGATTTCAAAATAGAGAGAGATAGAGTGAAAACGATTGAGAGAGGTTTCATGTTTGACAATTGTGAATGTTTGGCTCCGCAACGCAAGGTCCGTGAACCCCGTTAAGCCAGGTTTTAGGATCTTACACACTCCCGATGAGTATGCAACATTGTTTTATCGTTTTTGTTCATTGTTTAGCACTAAGGCTAAGGAAAATTAAACACACAAATTTTCCAAGTGATGCTTTCTCATTAAAATATTAAGTTATACAGTAATTACATAACACAAACCCTAATATACAAGGTTTAATTTAGTTGACCAGTTTGACTCGATGGCTTTGTTCGACTTAGACTTGACCCGAAATTGACTATTGTCACATCATCCCCCCGTTAGAGGGAATTTTGTCCCGAAATTTACGTTTTGGCCGGGACTTCAGGAGTGGGAAAAGATGCGGGTATTTTTGTTTCATTTGGTCTTCGCGTTCCCAGGTGAACTCAGGTCCTCGCTTAGCATTCCATCGGACCTTCACGATGGGAATACGACTTTGTTTCGTTCTTTTGACCTCCCGATCCATAATCTCAACTGGTTCTTCCACGAAGTGGAGATTTTCGTTAACTTCGATCTCGTCGAGAGGTATTACAAGTGTCTTGTCAGACAGACACTTCTTTAAGTTGGATACGTGAAATGTGGGATGTACGTTATTAAGTTCTTGTGGTAATCGGAGTTTGTACGCCACAGGACCGATCCTAGCAAGGATTTCAAACGGTCCGATGTACCTCGGGTTTAGTTTCCCACGTTTACCGAAACGTATCATTCCTTTCCAAGGGGAAACTTTTAGTAGAACCCGATCTCCGACCTGGAATTCTAAGGGTTTGCGTCGCTTGTCTGCGTAAGTCTTTTGTCGATCACGAGACGCCTTCAGTCTTTCCCGAATTTGAACAATCTTTTCTGTGGTCTCCCTTATGATTTCAGGACCAGTAAGGGTGCTATTAAGGACTTTCCCCTAGCTAGCTGGGTGTCCCCCACTTCGGCCCAACACAGGGGTGATCTGCACTTGAGACCGTAGAGAGCTTCGAATGGAGCGACTTTAATGCTAATGTGATAGCTGTTATTGTAGGAGAATTCAATCAGCGGAAAATGGGTATCCCATGCCTTACCAAAGTCTATCACACAGGCTCTCAACATGTCTTCTAATGTTTGTATGGTGCGCTCGCTTTGCCCGTCGGTTTGTGGATGGTAGGTCGTACTCATGTCTAGCCTAGTTCCCAAGGATTTCTGTAGAGACTGCCAAAATCGCGAGGTGAATCTACTATCTCGGTCGGAGATAATGGATATTGGTACACCATGTAGTCGCATAATCTCCTTGATGTACGTCCTGGTTAACTTCTCCATCTTGTCGGTTTCCTTTATTGGCAGGAAGTGTGCGGACTTGGTCAATCTGTCTACGATTACCCATATGGTGTCAAACCCACCTGAAGTCTTAGGCAGCTTGGTTATGAAGTCCATGGTTATCCGTTCCCACTTCCATTCCGGTATATCAGGCTGTTGTAGAAGTCCTGAGGGTTTCTGGTATTCCACCTTGACCTTGGCGCAAGTCAGACACTTGCCCACATAAGTAGCAATCTTAGCTTTCATGTTCGGCCACCAGTATAACTTTTTGAGGTCTAGATACATCTTATCTGACCTTGGATGGATGGAGTATTGAGTCTTGTGTTCTTCATTCATGACCACGTCTCGGAACCCACCGAACTTCGGTGTCCAGATTCGGTTCATGAGATAATGAGTTCCATCATCCTTGACTTCTAAGTTCTTATCCATTCCCCTTAATGCCTCACCTGCCACATTCTCTGGTTTCAAGGCTTCTAGTTGAGCTTCCTTGATTTGCGTGGCCAGGTGGGAATGGATGGTCATGGTTAAAGGTCTTACTCGGCGACCCGAATATTCCTTCCTGCTTAGGGCATCAGCCACTACATTGGCCTTGCCCGGGTGGTAGCGAATTTCACACTCGTAGTCGTTCAGCAGATCAACCCATCTTCGTTGCCGCATGTTGAGCTCTTTTTGATTGAGGATATGCTGAAGACTTTTGTGATCGGTGAAGATGGTGCATTTTGTTTCGTAGAGGTAGTGCCTCCAGATCTTTAAGGCGAACACTACCGCTCCCAATTCAAGGTCATGGGTAGTGTAATTAACTTCGTGTGTCTTAAGTTGTCTTGACGCGTAGGCGATGACTTTCCCTCTGTGCATGAGCACGCATCCGAGGCCTTGATTTGAAGCATCGCAATATTCCACGAAGTCATCCGTTCCTTCTGGAAGAGACAAGACCAGTGCGCTACATAGGGCTCGTTTTAACGTTTGGAAGGCGGCTTCTTGTTTATCTCCCCACTTAAACATCACACCTTTTTGAGTCAAGGTGGTGAGTGGTTTTGGTATCTTGGAGAAGTTTTGGATGAATCTTCGGTAGTACCTAGCGAGTCCTAAGAATTGTCGGATTTATGTCGGCGTTGTGGGTGTTGGCCAGGTTTCGATTGATTTGATCTTTGAGGGATCCACATGTATCCCTTTTTCGCTAACTACATGGCCAAGGAATCCTACTTCTCGGAGCCAAAATTCGCACTTTAAAAACTTAGCATAAAGCTTCTCGACTCTTAGAGTCTCCAGTATTAGTTGCAGGTGTTTCCTGTGCTCTTCTTCGCTCCTTGAATAGACCAAGATATCATCGATGAGCACGATCACAAATTTATCTAGGAAGGGTCAACACACTCTGTTCATCAGATCCATGAACACTGCAGGCGCGTTTGTTAATCCAAATGGCATCACTACAAATTCGTAGTGTCCATAACGAGTCCTGAATGCCGTCTTGGGGATATCTTCTTCTTGAACTCACAATTGATGGTAACCTGACCTCAAGTCGATTTTTGTAAAGTAGCTTGCTCCCTGAAGTTGGTCGAAAAGGTCGTCGATTCGGGGTAGGGGATATCGATTCTTGATGGTAAGTTTGTTCAACTCCCTATAATCGATGCACATGTGAAAGGATCCATCCTTCTTTTTCACAAATAGAACTGGTGCTCCCCAAGGTTAAAAGCTCGGTCTGATGAATCCCTTGCTTAATAGTTCGCTCAGTTGACTAGACAGCTCTTGCATTTTTGTCGGTGCGAGTCGATATGGTGCTTTGGCTACGAGGGTAGTACCGGGAACCAAGTCGATTCGGAATTCGACTTGTCGTGCAAGCGGTACACCTGGCAGATCTTCTGGGAATATGTCGGGGAAATTGCACACTTCCGGTATGTCTTTGATGTCCTTTACCCCTTGATTCTTATCTACGACGTGGGCTAAGAAGGCATGGTATTCCTTTCGGAGATACCTTTGGGCTTTGACACAAGAGATTATTTGTAGGTTTGCACTAGGTTTGAAACGACGAGAGTGTTGCCATTCGGCAGATTGAGGCGGACGGCCCTTTCGTAACACAAAATGTCAGCACGATTAGAACTCAACCAATCCATACCAATGATGACGTCGAAACTTTTTATTGTGACCGGCATTAGATCGATTCTGAACGAATGGTTGTCTAGAGTGAGAGTACACCCTATGTAAATATCATTAGCGCACTCAACCTTTCCGTTTGCCATTTCTACGACGTATGAATCTTTTAATGACCGGGGATTTTGCTTAAGTAAATGTTTGAATTGGTGGATCACGAAACTCCTTTCTGCCCCACTATCAAAAAGTACGCATGCATAAGAGTTATTGAGGAGGAACGTACCGGTAACCACTGTAGGATCCTTGACTGCTTCCCTGTGTCCCATTGTCAGGACTCTCCCTATACCACCAGCATTAGGAGCTTGTGCTTTGGGGCAATTTCTCCTGAAGTGTCATGCTTCACCACATCCATAGCAGGTTTGGCTTGCCCCCGCATTGGCAACTTGGTTGTTTGGTCATGCTGGCGCTTTACAGAAACGAGCGGTATGCCCTTTCTTGTCGCAATTTTTGCAGTGCATTTCCCGACAAGCACCATTGTGGTGGTAGTTGCACTTGTTGCACTTGGGGAGATTTCCAGCATATTGCTTTGGTGGTGCTGGAGTGGTAGCAGTAATGACAGCTCGGACAACAACGGTCTGTTGCTTCTTTGTAGGGTCCGGTGCCGGTTGCTTCTTTTTATGGTTCCAGAACTTCTTCTTGTTGTTTCCTCCCTTTGCTTGGTCGGTGGTGGCGATCACGGTACCATGGCTGGTCCTGTGATCGATAAGTTGTTGTGCCAATTCCTTGGCACTCTCAAAGGTAGTAGGTTTCGAGGCCAGTACACTATCATGAATCTGGGATGATAGCCCCCAAAGGTATCGTTCTACCTTTTTCTCCTCCGGAGTGACCATTGCGGGACAGAGGAGTGCTGGTCATTGAATCGGGCGGTATAAGCTTCGAGATCCGTCCCCGACATCTTGAGGTTCTAGAGTTCCTCTTCCAGTTTTTGCACTTCGCCTCTTGGGCAATATTCCTTCAGCATCAAAGCTTTTAAATCCTCCTAGCTTATAGAGTTCGCCACTGCAGGAGTAAGCGACTTAACTCTGCCGTTCCACCAAGTGAGAGCTCTTCCGATGAAAGTGAATGTCGCATATTTGACTTTGCTCGCTTCGGGGCAAGCATAAATTTCGAAGACTACTTCGGTTCTCTCGAACCATTGTATTAGTGCGATGACACCCCCACTTCCATTGAAAGAATCGGGTTTGCCATTTGTGAAGTCCTTGTAAGTGCATTCCTTTGTGCGCCCCGAACTGTCACCCTGATTAGAGGGTGTAGCACCAGATCCGGATCCACCATTACCATTAGGGCTGATTTGTGACATAACGGCCGCCACAGATGCTGTTACTGCAGCCTGGAACATCGCTGGATCAAATTGTGGTGGCGGCGGCGGAAGAGGTGGTGCTGTGCTACCGGAAGGTCTTGGTCTTTTCCTTGGTGGCATGGTTCTGTCATAATTTTAAAATGACGAGTCGGTAAGACTTCGATAGTAATAACGAGTCAAGTGTTACTGGTTTTATCTCATTTATATTATTTCCCGAGTTTATTACATTAGCAGGTAATTCATCGAAAAAGTTTATGCAATTAACTTATGAATTAAATAGTGTCCTCCCATGCAGAGTTATGTGCTTGGTTCATGTCAACATCCAAGGAAGTAAAATACAAGCCAAATTCGTTGATAACTTGTTAGTACATATTGTTTTGAGAGAATTCGACCTCACAAGGGTCTACATTACATCATAATAAAAGATAAAGTTTTGGAAGTACAAAAGTCCCTTTGACTAGTGTGATCACTTAGTCGCGGGGTCAACCTATTCGCAATAAAGAGTAGCACCAACACATACTCAAAATCCTAGATTTATAACAAAACTCGAGCAGTGCAAACACTACTCGCGGCGGGTGGCATCTGGTCCATGGTGGCTCTGAGATGAGGTCAAGGCTCCCTGAAGCTCTGCAATCCGGCGTTCGGCCGCGATCACTCTCTCCTCGAGAGCTGGATGCCTTTCTTGGTACTCCCTTACCTCCGCTCGAGCCATGGTAAGGTCCTCGATGAGTTGGTCCACTGGATAGAAGTCCCTCTCCAAATCCCAGGTGCTTGCATTGGTGGCTACCGTAATAGCGCCGAGATTTCGAACCTGGTCTGCCGTTTCCCTACTCTAGTTCCCCAAGTTTGTGATGTGTTGGACCATGACAGTGAGGGCCCTGTTAGCCGGTCCCCCATGGCTGAGGTCATAGTAACCTCGTTGGTTTCCATATGGTGACTGTTGGCGTTGTTGCCGGCTCCACCTCTCAATCATGGTTGCCCAACGGGGCTCAGGCCCGTTGTGACCAAAGCGGTTTGCAGGTACCCTAGAGATGTAAGGAGGGTTGAAGACTTCCTCCTCTAGTTCTTCTTCACTTTCATCCTCATCAATGTCTACCTCGTCGTCTTCCTCTTCTTCTTCTTCTTTGTCTACTTCCACTTCTTCTTCTTCGTCTACTTCCACTTCTTCTTCTTTGGGTTCCTCTTCGGGGTCCTCTTCAATCAGTTCTTCGGGCTCTTCCTCAATCCAGCCAGCATTCCCCTGATTGGGAAAGTATGGGTCTCCTGGTAAGTGGAATACTGCCATGTCGTCTGCGCGAGAATAGGGGTGTAAGAAGCAGATAGCAGTTAATAATAACGTTGCGCTATAGGAACATACAAATACTCCTATAGTATTTTGAATGTTTAGATTTGTTTCTTAGAGCATTCTTTGCGGAGTGGAGTTAGGTTATTAGATTTTTTGCCCCCTACGATTATCCCTCGGTATGAGTAAGTCACTTCTCGGACAAATATAGTTGATCAGGCTATATCCTTCCCAGAACTGATTACCCATTCCAAGGCATACCCGTAGCATTCAACTCCTCTTCTTTTACTTTATGTTCTCCTAGTTATGACACTACGCGAGTATGTAATGCATGTAGCTATACTTTTAAACAAGAAATTATTTATTTTCTGAAAGTATAACCCGTTAAAATGTTTTAAAATCAGAGACTTTTAGTCCCAAGTGTGTTTATAGTTTGTATATCCTATGTTGTTTGATATACTTAATTCACTATAAACTGTGCTCTGATACCAATCTGTCACACCCCCAAACCAAGGATGGCGGAAACGTCCGGGGGTGGAGGACTTCATGTATAGCATCATAACAACAATTGCAATAGTGATTTAAGCAAACACAACCAACATATATATAACTGAAAAAGTTACATCATTGTATGAATTACATGTTTCCAAATCAATTACAATATGTTGACAAAATATGAAATGTATGACGCCTTAACGTCCCATCCTCAAAATGCACTTGATTTCCTGTTTAGTGATTTCCTGAGAATACAATTTGTTTGAAAAAGTGTCAACACAAAGGTTGGTGAGCTCATAAGCATTTGTATATGGTTTATGAAAATCTTTTTCTTGTAAAAGTAGTGTTTGTTCCAGAAAAATCCAATATTTTCCTTTATAAAGTTATGTGGTCCTAAATCCCGGAACCAAGAATGAACAAGTATTTTCCATACTTAATGATATAACCATGGTTTTAAATTGACATAAAACCCTTTTTGATTTTAAAAATTCCCGTAAACTTTATGAGTTGTTAACTTCCTAAGTGATTCGCTATAACCATATTATGACTGAATGAACCTGCCACGACGTTTCTCAGGCGTCGCGAAACTGATATGACATTTGTCACCACAGACCTGTCGGTCTAGCTGTTGCATGCAGCTCAAGTGTGGGGTGTCTAACCCAATATAGATATATACACAGCTATCACGTTCTCCCTACAAGAGACTCTGGATATAGCAACCAGGAATTTAAATCCCGCACTCGGACATTCGGAAAGAGAATGTCTCACAATTTAAGTTAACAAGTTTACGTGTTGTGTGCGTGTATGTAAAACCTTTTTGTATGAATTTACCCTTTTTGTATGAGTGTGTTATGTGATGAATCATAAACTATACCTATTATAGTTTATCAAAACAAGGGTAAAAGTGGTATTGCACATAAACTATACTTAACATAGTTTATTCAAATGTTTGTATGTAATAGGTGTACTTTGATTTTAACAAATTATTATTTATATGCTTTGTCTAGAAAAATCTATTTGTTAACTGATGTATGTCTACAAATTAAGACAATAGTGTCATATATTGCAATAACATATAATCACATAAAGATATACGCCTTGCTCAACATGTTACAAGGTGAAATGAAATTGATAGTATTTTTCTGTTATTAATATTTTCATTTACCGTTCTTAGAAAATTTATAGAAAAATCATCAGATGTCCAAATCAGAATCCGTAAATGCTGAGAGTTTGGGAAATGAGTTTAGTTTGTTCATAATTTTTATTATGAATTTTAATGACCTCTAACTTGTGTGAACAAGTCCATAATCACAGACTGGTCCCGATTGATGTTTGAAATGATAGGCAGTTTTGTAAATATCACCATAAATTGTAGAAAAATCGTATGGAGATATGCAAGTAGTCATTTTAAAGCTAAGAACTAGAACTACTTACAACAAAAACATTTTTGAAAAAAAAATGTTTAAGTTGTGCAAAACAGTCCGTGAATGGAGCCCAACTTTTCTGATGAAAACTGTTAGAAAATTTAGTTATGTTCTTGGTGTTTTAACTTGTATTCCCCCCCCCCCTAAAAACTTGAGAAAACATGAAATTGTAGGGGTATGAACTCACCTTGAGTGATTTCAGTAGATGATTGTTGAAGAATGGAAGTGTTCAACTCAAGAACACTTGAAGATGCCTTGAAGATTTTCGAGAATCTAACATTAAAGTGATGGAGTTTGTGTAAGCAATCGATGATTGGAGTATAATGAAGTGTAATAATCACAAGGAGGATGAGTTTTACTTACCAAGAGAAGAATAAAGCTTGAAGATCAGCCTTGGAGTCTTGAAATAGAGAGAAAAAGTTTGAAAGAAAAGTTGTGTTTGATTTTTGGTGAAATGAGAGCAAGTGAAAGAAAATGAGGATAGAGGTTGAGTGACCAGCTCTAAAAAAGTGGGAATAACTTGTGAGAGAGGTAAAAAGTACAAGGAAGTGACAAGGTATGGTGGGGAGGAGTGTGGGTTAGGCATGGAGTAGGTATGGGGGTTGCTTGTGTCATAATACAAAGATAAGTCAACACTCCACCTCTTGTACTTCACCCACTCTTCTTGGATAAGGTTTATCCCCAAAAACATGGATAATTAGTAAATATGGGGTCTTATATGTTAAAATAAAGTTTTGGGTGAAAATCCCGCACTAAAATAATTAAAAACTGACCTAAAATGCAAAACTAGTCGTAAACCGGGAGAAAATAAGCTTCCCTGCTAGACCTCTCGGTCCTGGCCGAGGTTCGGTCCCTTCTGATCAAGGGCCGAAGGCAAAATGGGGCGAAGGTGAAAGACGCGAAATGGAGCGAAATAGACCAAAATGGACTGAAGGTTCGGTCCGAAGGGAGGGTTCGGTCCTTATGCGAGGTTTAGTCCGAAGAGGAGGTTCGCTTCTGATGCCTTCGCTTCTGACAGGTTCGCTTTTGACAAGTTCGGTTCCTAAGAGGGGTTTCGGGTCCTTAATAGGGTTCGACTCCTTAAGAGGGGTTTCGGGCCCTTAATCCCTTTTTGTCAGTTTTTGCCCCGTTTTAAGCGGTTTTTGACCCGGTTAAGGGTCGGGATGGCCCGAAAGACTACAAAAAGTTTAAGGAACCTTTGAGAGAGATTTGACATTCTTGGAAGATTTCACATACAAAGAGAGATTTGGGAGAGATTTCACATACTTAGAGAGATTTGGGAGAGATTTCAAAATAGAGAGAGATAGAGTGAAAACGATTGAGAGAGGTTTCATGTGTGACAATTGTGAATGTTTGGCTCCGCAACGCAAGGTCCGTGAACCCCGTTAAGCCAGGTTTTAGGATCTTACACACTCTCGATGAGTATTCAACAATGTTTTATTGTTTTTGTTCATTGTTTAGCACTAAGGCTAAGGAAAATTAAACACATGAATTTTCCAAGTGATGCTTTCTCATTAAAATAGTGAGTTATACAGTAATTACATAACACAAACCCTAATATACAAGGTTTAATTTAGTTGACCAGTTTGACTCGATGGCTTTGTTCGACTTAGACTTGACCCGAAATTGACTATTGTCACAAAAAGTGACCAAAATATTATACACACCATTAATAATCATATCGTATGATATACTGAGAGAGCAAAGATCTGTGTGGATAAGGTTTGAGAACTAAATCCTTGAGTTATCTTAAGATCAATGTCTACTTGTAATAAAGATCCAGTCAAGTCTGGTACAACAGTCTTGTCTCAGAATTAGATTAATCAACAAAGTGCTCAAAGCGGAATAAATAATATAATACCCGTGTTCCAGATTGGTTAAGCCTTTTGTCGTCAATGACTAAGGATGGAGTTTTGGAGAAAAATCTGTGCCACGACGTGGTGCAAGGATGTCTAAGATGTGGCCATGTCGAAAAGGAACACATGTTTTATGGAGCGACCACAGTGTGGCGTAAGGCCTTCAAGGCATGGCAGCTGTTCAAGCCCAAGTGCACGTATTTTTTAGGGTTTCTCCCATATTTAAGCATCTTAACTCCCATTCTACGTCATGTTCTTTAGCCTCCATCTGTTCATTTCGAAACCCTAGCCTCTCTTCCTTGGAAATGAGTTTGGTGGCTTGATCTTGAGGTTAATGTGTTCTTTTGGTGAAACTTGAAGAAGAAAGAAGTTCATCTTGGTGCAAGGAAGCAACGATCAAGCTTGGAACCAACATCTTCTTCACATTTCTGAGTTATTGGAGGTATAAAGTTCATATCCTGACCTTTGTGTTTCTTGTTTGATGTTTGAGCCCATTTTTGGATGTTTTGGTCCCATGCTTGGATGTTCTTGGAGTTTGAGGAACTCCAGAGCTTGATATGGTATTCTCATGGTCATGAACTTCTGAGTTAGTGATAAAAAGGTCATAGATTGAGTGTTCTTGATCCCATGTTTGGGTTTTGGTCATATTGAATGCTTGGTGAACTTCGGGTCATGATTCTGCCTTTAGATGAGGTCCTAATGGATAAAGTTGGAAACATTATCCATTAATTCATTAAGAAATAGTAGATTTAAAGTTTTGGATTTAGATCTGTAAGGATTAAGTGCTTGGTGAAGAAATGGCACTTCAGTCAGTTCTTACGGCGTGGAGAAGGTGACCACAACAAGGCAAAGTTTGAAACCACGACTGTTTTTCCCTGGCATGACCACGACGTGGCCAAGGAAGGCCACGACATGGAAATAGTCTGCATGTTGACTGTTTAACTTTAACCGTTGACTTTTTGACCAGTTTGAGTTTTTGTCAAAATTGAGTAGAATTGGGCATTTGTCTAAGGATTGATTTCGGTTTGGCTTCAGGAAGCTTGGGTTGGCTACTCTGTTGCTGAGGTGGCGATTGAGCTTTTGATGAGTTGCTCAGGTGAGTCTCATCACTGTACTCATGGGTAGAAGGCACCAATGCCGTCCCACTGGAATATTGATGGATTTTTAGGTTATAAACAAAAAAAATACATATGGCGGAAAAACACTTAAACCCTTAAGTTCACATGCAACCTAGAAAGGATCTATATTTTCTCTATTGATAGCAACTAAATAGAAATATAAAAAAAACCCTTGGAGATAGGCTATGAAATCAAAATTCATATAAAATTAGGGTTACATACCTTTTGATTATTATTGTAAATAATAAAAGTTGAATCCTCCTTCTAGATCTTGGAAAGCTAGCACCAAAAGAATGGATGCCTCTAATAGATTGTACCCAAAACCCTAGTAGCAAGAAGACTTGAGGAGAGGGGAGGCTTGAGCATAAATTTGGCTCTATGAAAGCAAGTATAGTTTGGTTAAAAATAGGCACCTATGGTGTCCTATTTATACTTGCTTAAGGAAACTCCCATGGAAACCAAAGAGTCCATTTAATGATTAATTTAATCAATTATTTAATCATTATTATTTCCAATTAACATATTAATCATATAATATATTAATAAATCATATATTTCAAATCCAAATATGTTTATTATTCATATAATAAACTAATAAATTATCCTCTATCTCCAACTGTCATTCTAATTAGTTACTAGTTTTGAGGGCAACCCAAAAAGGACTTTGCTTCTAATTCAATAATATACCAATTTAGTGATTAGCTTAGACACCTTAATCCAAAAAATATGTTTATATGATGGTAGTTGTCTTTGTGTCACTTGCAAATATGCCTATATGTGTTCGTTGTCTTATTGAATCATTCTTATATGTCTGTACGCTTATGTATGTGGGGTTGATATGGACCCGACACAGCTACAAGCTGTTATATAGAGTCACCATGGACTCAGCGTTGACACAGACCCGGGGGTTGATACAGAATCGACACAACTACAATTTGTTACATAGAGTCATTATGGACTCAGGGTTTGTACGGAACCGAGGGTTGATATGGACCCGGCATAACCACGTGTTGTTATATTTATATATATGTTTGATAGCTTCATTTTATTTACTACTTTTTATAGTTTATTTTAGTACATTTCATTCGCATTTTAGTTAACTTCCATGCATATTTTCCCTTTTGTTATTTTTATGACCATTTCGGGGTACTTTCTAGTTTCTTGAGTATTATTGCAGATTTTCTTGGAAACTAGCGGGGCGGCACTCTTAGGAGGCGATTGGGCTTGAAGGGAATTGTGGATTTCGTGCTTAATGGCTATGAAGGTGATTCATGGGGTGGACTTGTCAATTGCTTGAAGGCTTGGAAGAATTGAGCTTTAAATTTGAAAGACGCGGGAGAATTCTTGAGTGTGCAAGATCAATATTTGGGAGTTTGCGGAAGTTTTGAGTGATGTGGATAGACAAATTGGGATTTAATTGAAGAAATATTGAAGAAAAATGGGCTAGGAGTTGATTGGATTCGAACTAGGCCAATGGATTAGTTGTGGGGGCCCAAAACTTGAAGAAGCCCAAAATACCCGTCAGAGCCCGCGGCCCGCGTAAGATTCCCCGCGGCCCGCGTGGATTCCTGACAAGGGCAATTTCGGGATTTTGCTAAGAGCTCTATATTGGGAAGGTTGGTGTGCCTCTTTAGCCTTATCTTGAAGGTCCGAGTTTGACTCATTCTCTCTGGAGTTTGGAGTGCTTTTGAAGGCCAAGAACACCTCAAGAACATCTTGATTTCACCTCTTGATTATTGTAAAATGTTTGGTACAATTTCATCTAACTTTGTTTCTTTCAGTTTATTCATGCTTGGCTAAACTAATCTTGGTTGACTTTTTGTTGAATCCTTTGAACTTTTGTGTAACGTCCTAAAATTCAAGACTAAAAATTTCTTTTAATAAAACATTACTTTAAGCAAATTCATCATTTCAAAACATAAACAGAGTATTAGTTTCCAAAATACATGTTCATTATCAGAGTAAACATTCCCAGGCTGTCTAAACTATAGTGTGTGCCATGCGATCACCCCGAGCTCTTCCCTCAGCTACCGGAAGTACCTGAAACCAAAACTGAAAACCGTAAGCACGAAGCTTAGTGAGTTCCCCACCCTACCACATACCATGCATAACCACATACTGCACATACTGGGCCACGCCCGCTATCCTGGGCCTCGCCCCCTACCTCGGGCCTCGCCCACTACAACGGCCCCACCGCTCCAGGCCTCGCCTGGCTTCGAGCCCCGCTCGGATATAGATCTGTTTCACTTAGGCCTCGCCTGTCACAGGGCCCCGCCCACTAATCATATAATAGCACATAAACATATCACATCACATCACATAAGCTAATCACATACTAAAGGATCTTGTCCTAAGGCCTCGCCTATCTCTGGGCCCCGCCCTTGTCCTGCTACTAATGAGTCATGGAACCCCGTCCATACTCCTACTGATAGTGAGGTACGGGCCCAGCCCACCCTCACTCCTTCCCTAACTTGGGCCTCGCCCCTAATCTGCTGCTACTGAGATGTGGAACACCAACCACACTCTGCTATTGGTGAGATACGGGACCTTGCCCACACTCACCTCCCTACCAGGCACATACAAGTATCACACAGACAACAAGTATAAACTATCACATAAACCATTCCTTGGGCACCCGCCCTCTGTCGTTGGACCTCGTCCCAAATATCATACTAGCATATTGTGCCTAGGGCTAACCCTTGGGTCTTCTACTCATAACTACATGGGTCGGCATTGTGGCCTTAGACCCATTCACACAAAGGGAAACTCACCTGCACTGGCTGAACTGGCTGATGAACCCACTAGCTGCTGCCCGGCAACTCTCTGAACTCCTGCTCCACTCGCTCCCCGAGCTACCAATATCAATGCAACACTGAGTCTATCTGACCCCCGAAAGACAACCAAGTCAACTCCGGTCAAAGTCAAAGTCCTGGTCATAGTCAACCTCCCAGGTCAACCCTACTCGACGAGTCATCCTATCGACTCACCGAGTTCATATGTTCAGAGTCCTTTCCATTCGCGACTCGACTCGCCGAGTCAGTCCATGACTCGCCAAGTCCAACAATTTCCGAGTCTTGACCTGTCCAACTCGTTGAGTCTCCACCCGACTCACTGATTCGAGTCTCAACTTGAAGGGTTTGGGGTTTCGCGACCTGATTCGCCGAGTCCAAGAACAGACTCGCCGAGTCCAAGACAACCTTCAACAGACTCGCCGAGTTGTTCTTCCAACTCGCCGAGTTCCTGCCCAACTTCATCTGACTTGACGAGCTGTTCATCCCACTCGTCGAGTTCCTCTAAATCTTCATGCTACTCGCCGAGTCCACTCAAAGGACTCGCCGATTCCATCTGGTCCTTCATACATGCAGAGGACTTTTGAGTCATGCAGGGACTCAAATCTGTAGATCTACCCTTCCCAAGCCTATTCCTCACGTAAAGTTGCAAACTTTACGTGTAGAGAAGGAGATCTAGGCAAAATACACCATAAACTAGGGTTTAAGGCAAGAAAGCTCCATAATCGACTCAAGGGCTACCACTTTATGTTTCTCAAGACCATAATATGCTTAGATCTGAAGTAGCAACTTCAGATCTGGCTTCTAACTCAAAATAATAACATTATGGCTAAAAAGCCCCAACAACCACATATAGATCTAGGTGCAAAAAGGGTCCAGGAACTAGTTTATTACCTCCAAATGCTCAGAATGAACTCACAATCGCAGATCTATAGTCCCTTCTTGCTCCTCCAAGTTCCTTCTTCCTTCTCCAAGCTTTAATGCACCTTCCAAGGCAACAAATGGCTCAAATAGAGGATATAGCGGCTAGGGTTTAATGTTCTGGGTGAAAGGTGCAGTAAAGGAACCCTAGGGGAGAGAATGAGGCGGTTAAATAGGCTCCAAGTCCCGAATTTAGGGTTTTCCTTGCACAGACCAGACTCGCCGAGTCCACTTGGCCGACTCGCCGAGTTGGTCACTTACACCTCGACCCGGATCCCGCTCGGACTAGCCGAGTCCCTCCTTGGACTCGCCGAGTCGACCCCTAAACTTAGGGTTTTCTTTCCTTTCTTGGTCTTCAAAACTTTGGGTGTTACAACTCTCCCCCACTTAAACTAAACTTCGTCCTCGAAGTTTGCCATGGCCCGCCGCCTGCGATCTGCCTCCAATACCCCACCAATTATTTCAACACCAGCTGCCTACCTTCGTTGGTCTTCCACCCGGTCATTCTGACTAGCATCACTCTTTGCGGATAATCATTTCGGGTCAACTCTAACCCTGATCATTCTGGAAACACAACTTACTCAACCGACAACCTTCTGGTACTCTCCGAGTACTGCAACTGAACCCATAGGGATTTACCCCTTCTTTCCTCACACGATTCCCTTGCCTTCCCAAGGCGATGCCCCAAAACAACTATCTCCCCTGCCACTGTGAAGATCCTACCTTCACCAATCCATTATACCCGCTAAATCTAGTACGATTCATTACCGTCAGTAACCCCTGACACTCCTTTCTGCCAAAACTTGGTGCCGAGCACCCCTCGATTCAACTAATTGAATTCCACCATACACTGCTTACCCGCAGTACTACTGACTGAAAATTCTGCTATTCCTTGTCTGCCTTCCGGATGAACTGAGACCACCCTGGTCCCTACCAACCTACCAATGTCTGGATTACCGGCTCCCACCGGTAGCTAGTCCTAACACCACCACTAGTCGCTCCCAGCGACTTCCGAAGAAACTTCGACCACCTATAACTGCTCAATCTATCCAGCCATTCAGGCACCACAAACCTGGGATCCCCGATCCCCTAACTTGACACTAAGGTTCCTACCAGGTCCCACTTGCACTGCTAAAACTCACGAGCCTCGCCCACGGGTCCCACCCACCTCTATCCTTCTAGTCCCACTAGTCTAATCACTCTTGCTCGGGCCTCGCCCACGGGTCTCACCCAACCATACTACTAAGCAACCCTGCTCCCAGGTCTCATCTACACTGCTAATCTCATACGGGCCTCGCCCACGGGTCTCACCCAACTATATCCTGGAGCGGCCTCTCCCAAGGTCTCACCTCTCTAGGGCTATACAGGCAAACTCCCTATCATTCTCATCCACTACCCATTCCTGATCCCTATCTGGTCACTAGGAGATAAGGGCCTCGCCCCAACTCCGCTAACGAAGCTACTAAGTAATGCTACGGCTTACCCGTAGCCTTACATCACCATCCATTGCTAACTGCTAGTGAATGCTACGGCTGCCCTGTAGTCTTACAACACTTCCACCACTGACTGCTAATACGAAGGCACCTACGTTCCATTAGCTCTCAAGATCCTCATTCTGACTCCCTCGAGTCCTACGGGCGATCCACAACCTGAATTCCCAACCACGTACTAACCATTACCATCACACGCACTAGCTGATGGGGAGTTTCTCAAACTCCCAACCCTGAAATCCTCAATCCATCAAATGCTGAACTACTTCTTTTCCTTCTCGGAGGTCGCACACTCATCCTGGATCTGCGTGCTCCTACCTTTGCACACTCGGAGGATTCTCCCCCACTTCGATCCTGCTTACCCCTTGTTGCTCGATACTCAAAAAGAAATCCCAATCCTTGCTACCATTCCATAATCAATCTGTTGAGGAACCCAAGCTTACCATAGCTAGGGACCTAACCAATCCATTTCTAACACTATACAAATCCGATCTAGCGAGACATACCAAGTCCCTCCCAAGCATGCTACAGTTACTGCATCCTATGTAACCTTCTCCAATAGGGCACATCCCCTCACTACCATTCGAATGTCCAAGGTATGCAGATGGCATATAACTTGATCACAATCAACCGCTCAAAAATAAAATACTCATACCGATAATGATGCAGAACCATAAAAATATAATCATGCACAAATAAAAGAACTGAAAACAGAAATCGCATACCTGCAACGTCCGGTGCTGATCGCGCCTCCAAGGTAGTCATCTGAAGAGCTCTGCCTCCTACCGCAGGCGCCTCTGCACGGCCCTGACGGCCGTCTGTGATCCTCAAAGCTGCAGGGGCAGGTGCCATCACCCGTCCTGCTGAAAATAAACTAGGGCACTGGGCCTTCTTGTGGCCCCGCTGGTTGTAGTGAAAACATAACAGGTCTGATCCCTGTGAGGTGGTAACAATACAATCCCTGCTGAAATGACCAGTCCAACCGCACTTGAAACAACCAGACTCACCACCGCTACCACTCCTGCATGCGCCCCCGTGCGCCCTGCCACACTTCCCGCACCGGCTGCGGTCCTGATAATCCCTCGACCTCGACTCCGATCCCTTGGGCCTTTTGCCCGAACCGGCAGCTACCTGAACCTCATCCGGCTTCCTCTTCCGGATCTGCTCCAAATCAATTTCCCTCTCTCTAGCCCGAGAAATCATATCTTCCAGCGTCTTACAGCTGGACCTGCTCACGAACTCCCTGATGTCATCCCTCAACATCTCATGGTATCGAGTCTTCTTCATCTCCTCATCTACGACATACTGCGGTACAAGAAGAGCCCTCTCCCTAAACTTGGCGGTGATCTCCGCCACAGTCTCAGTGGTCTGCGTCAAATCCTGAAACTCCCGTGCCAACTGCTGCACCTCAATAATCGGCGAAAACTCCGCCCTGAACCTGGCCGAGAAATCGCTCCAAGTCATCGCATCCAACGCGACATCATCCCCCACGGCATGACCAATCTCCTCTCACCAATCCCTCGCTCTGTCCTTTAGAAGACAGGAAGCGAGTCTGACCTTGTCCCCCTCAGGACACCGGCTCGTACGGAATGCGTTGGCAACATCAGCCAACCATCTGCTGCTAGCGATGAGGTCCCTAGCCCCATGATAATCTGGTGCCCCGCAAGCCCTAAACTCTCGAAATGTCAAGGTATGCGCTCCCATCAATGCCATCATCTCAGTATGGAAGGCTCCCAGCCTCTCATCCAAAATCTCCAATATACCCTCCTTGACTGTGCCCAAGATCATAGGAGTCTGATTCAAAATACTGCGCGTAACCTCGGCGGATATCAACTCCCTCATTCGCTCCTCGAGCTGCTCGACCCCTGAACCCGAGCCTGATCCCTCTCCGGCGCCTGATCCGCCCGCTGGTCTCTCTCTCAACGTCACCATGCTGGAAACATAATACATCCACTATCAGAATACTCATCACTGTTGCGAGACCAAACACACTCCCTACCAGGTTCCCGGTCTTGTCTCGGCCTTTCCCGAATCGAGTACGGATCCTCTGCTTTCAGTAGTACGGGTCCATACTACCTTCCACATCTATCCGTACTTTCATCAGGAATTGCTTTGACTCCACCAGGTCCCTTAACCATTACTACTGCTCCCAGCACTATCTCATCCTAGGCTTACCCTAGGGAAACCTCTGACTCAACTCAAACTAGTCCTCAGCTGCTGAAGGTGTCCTTGTGATGTCAATTAGCCATCACCTGGATACCATCACATGTGACGAGGCTCAGATAATCCTTCGAGTAAAAGACTCGTCCCTACAACGGTTGGACTCAGACAAGAGCTGCGCAATAGGACCAAATCCAACACTCTGAGATTATTCAACCCTGATCACATGTGACGTGTCGCATCCACCTAATGGCTAACTCCCATCACTCAAAATCCCACAATGCACAAAGCAAGCAGCATTCAGACAAGGGGAAAATCTAACCACAACATACTCAAGCAATCATACACACATAGCAAAATCTGAACTAGCATGCAACACAAACTCATAACTCAGGCATAACCTAAACATGCTATCCTACTACTATCTAATCAGCACTATCATGCAGCTCAAAGCACATATAATAGGCACATAAGGCATCATTCCTAGATCCTTAGTCCTAATCTAGCATGCTATTATATCAACTGATAATCATAGCATAAACTTGTATGGGTACTTTGGGGTACTTACTTGAGCTCGGTTGATTGCATGCACCACACCCTTTTTCTCTTTTCAAAGTTCTTTCCTTTCTGAATTATTTTTGCTTTTCTAAAACTGTTTTCTTTCCCAAAACTCTCTTTTACAAAACTGTCTTTTCATTTTGAAAACTTCTATACCAATCCCTCAGTTTGAGTTCAGACACGCTCGTGAGCATGTCCGAATCCCTCAAACCAAGGCTCTGATACCAACTTGTAACGTCCCAAAATTCAAGACTAAAAATTTCTTTTAATAAAACATTACTT
The DNA here is from genome assembly GCF_051521515.1 of Lactuca serriola. Taxonomy (NCBI): domain Eukaryota; kingdom Viridiplantae; phylum Streptophyta; class Magnoliopsida; order Asterales; family Asteraceae; genus Lactuca; species Lactuca serriola. Next base: position 3,341,586 of record NC_136411.1, read on the forward strand.
TAAGCAAATTCATCATTTCAAAACATAAACAAAGTATTAGTTTCCAAAATACATGTTCATTATCAGAGTAAACATTCCCAGGCTGTCTAAACTATGGTGTGTGCCATGCGATCACCCTGAGCTCTTCCCTCCGCTACCGGAAGTACCTGAAACCAAAACTGAAAACCGTAAGCACGAAGCTTAGTGAGTTCCCCACCCTACCACATACAATGCATAACCACATACTGCACATACTAGGCCACGCCCGCTATCCTGGGCCTCGCCCCTACCTCGGGCCTCTCCCGCTACAACGGCCCCGCCGCTCCAGGCCTCGCCTGGCTTCGAGCCCCGCTTGGATACAGATCTGTTTCACTTAGGCCTCGCCTGTCACAGGGCCCCGCCCACTAATCATATAATAGCACATAAACATATCACATCACATCACATAAGCTAATCACATACTAACGGATCTTGTCCTAAGGCCTCGCCTATCTCTGGGCCCTGCCCTTGTCCTGCTACTGATGAGTCATGGAACCCCGTCCATACTCCTACTGATAATGAGGTACGGGCCCAGCCCACCCTCACTCCTTCCCTAACTTGGGCCTCGCCCCTGATCTACTGCTACTGAGATGTGGAACACCATCCACACTCTGCTATTGGTGAGATACGGGACCTCGCCCACACTCACCTCCCTACCAGGCACATACAAGTATCACACAGACAACAAGTATAAACTATCACATAAACCATTCCTTGGGCACCCGCCTTCTGTCGTTGGACCTCGTCCCAAATATCATACTAGCATACTGTGCCTAGGGCTAACCCCCAGGTCTTTTACTCATAACTACATGGGCCGTCATTATGGCCTTAGACCCATTCACACAAAGGCAAGCTCACCTGCACTGGCTGAACTGGCTGATGAACCCACTAGCTGCTGCCCGACAACTCTCTGAACTCCTGCTCCACTCGCTCCCCGAGCTACCAATATCAATGCAACATTGAGTCTATCTGACCCCCGAAAGACAACCAAGTCAACTCTGGTCAAAGTCAAAGTCCTGGTCAAAGTCAACCTCCCAGGTCAACCCTACTCGACGAGTCATCCTATCGACTCACCGAGTTCATATGTTCAGAGTCCTTTCCATTCATGACTCGACTCGCCGAGTCAGTCCATGACTCGCCGAGTCCAACGATTTCCGAGTCCTGACCTGTCCAACTCACTGAGTCTCCACCCGAATCACTAATTCGAGTCTCAACTCGAAGGGTTTGGGGTTTCGCGACCTGACTCGCCGAGTCCAAGACAACCTTCAACAGACTCACCGAGTTGTTCTTCCAACTCGCCGAGTTCCTGCCCAACTTCATCTGACTCGACGAGCTGTTCATCCCACTCGTTGAGTTCCTCTAAATCTTCATGCTACTCGCCGAGTCCACTCAAAGGACTCGCCGATTCCATCCGGTCCTTCATACATGCAGAGGACTTTTGAGTCATGCAGGGACTCAAATCTGTAGATCTACCCTTCCCAAGCCTATTCCTCACGTAAAGTTGCAAACTTTACGTGTAGAGAAGGAGATCTAGGCAAAATACACCATAAACTAGGGTTTAAGGCAAGAAAGCTCCATAATCGACTCAAGGGCTGCCACTTTATGCTTCTCAAGACCATAATATGCTTAGATCTGAAGTAGCAACTTCATATTTGGCTTCTAACTCAAAATAATAACATTATGGCTAAAAAGCCCCAACAACCACACATAGATCTAGGTGCAAAAGGGTCCAGGAACTAGTTTATTACCTCCAAATGCTCAGAATGAACTCACAATCGTAGATCTATAGTCCCTTCTTGCTCCTCCAAGTTCCTTCTTCCTTCTCCAAGCTTTAATGCACCTTCCAAGGCAACAAATGGCTCAAATAGAGGATATAGCGGCTAGGGTTTAATGTTCTGGGTGAAAGGTGCAGTAAAGGAACCCTAGGGGAGAGAATGAGGCGGTTAAATAGGCTCCAAGTCCCGAATTTAGGGTTTTCCTTGCACAGACCAGACTCGCCGAGTCCACTTGGCCGACTCACCGAGTTGGTCACTTACACCTCGACCCGGATCCCGCTTAGACTCGCCGAGTCGACCCCTAAACTTAGGGTTTTCTTTCCTTTCTTGGTCTTCAAAACTTTGGGTGTTAAATTTTGTTGAATGTTGAAGAATCCATGAACTTGTTCTTAAATCTTTATGGAAATGTTTTATGTTTTATCATATTATCACTACTAGTATGTTTTTATTCATGAGTTTAAATGTGTTTGTGGTGATTAGTTGGCTAATTTCTTGATTAAGTAAATGATCCTCAAATTAGCAAGCAACAAATGATTTTTGTGTTGTTTTTGCTTCACACAATCATAAAAACATTTCCTCCAACATGGTGGTGAAAGCATTTGACCCCTCTTGGATTTGGTGACTTTTTGGTTCTTAATGCTAGTTGACTTTCACTAATTACATGCTATTTGGAATTAGTGACTTTGACTAAGGAAATTGTTATGAGCTTCTCTAGCCATTTCAACAATTAAGAAAAGTCTAGGTAATCTCAAGCTCCTTGGATTACTATAGCCAAATTAAGGACTTAAATCAAAGTATTGCACCATTGGATTCTAATGATATGTTCATCAAAAGTCAAAGTGAGGAAACTTTAAGTCAACAATCTCTCCCTTATTGATTTTACATCAAACCCTTATCTTTGTTGAAATTGTCTATTTAATTCATAGTTAATTCTAGTTTGTTTCAAGTATTTCAAAACACCAAATCCCCCCATTTTATTTTTATTGTTATTTTATAAGTATTTTCACAAAGAGATTTTTCATAGAGTTATAAATTGAACCAATCTCCGTGGATTCGATCCCTTTACCACTATACACTATTTTAGTGTGTAATATTTAGGGTTATTATTTGGGTTGGCCTCAACAACCACCAAATTTTTGGCGCCGTTGCCGGGGATTGGTTTATTTTTAATCAATTTGTTTCTCTATGCCCAGATCTCAGCGTAAAGGTGACTTCATTTACAACCCAGAAATCAAAAAAGAAGCAAGGCGTTTGGGTAAGGAAAAACGAGTTGTACGTGGTCAAACTTCTAACCCCCACGGGGACCCGGAGGTTGAAACCGCTTCATTAAGTGATATAGAACCCGATTCTAGTCCCGACCCTCACCAAGAAATTCCCGAAACACCACCCCTACAACAAAACCCACCCATTATTGAACCAATTGCAATGGCGGACGGAGGAGAAGTTCCTGAAAGAACTTTGAGGCAAATGATGGAGACCGATGTTACTATCAATTACCCGGTTTTGGATGGAGGCTCGGAGTTGAAGTCAAGTTTAGTCCATCATCTACCAACTTTTCATGGATTGGAGAATGAAGACCCTCATAAGCATTTGAAGATGTTCCACATTATTTGCACTAGCATGAAGCCACAAGGGTCAACCGATGACCAAATCAAGCTAAGGGCATTCCCCTTTTCATTGGCCGATAGAGCAAAAGATTGGTCATTCTATCTTCCACCGGGTTCGATCAACTCATGGACCGACATGGCAAGAGCTTTCCTTGATAAATTCTATCCCGCCTCAAGAGTCTCGAGTCTTAGAAATGAGATTTGTGGAATCCGCCAAGGTCAAAATGAGACTTTTCATGATTATTGGGAGAGGTTTAACAACTTGTGCTATAGTTGCCCACAACACCAAATTCCGGAACAACTCCTCATTTAACACTTCTATGAGGGATTGTTGCCAATGGAGAGAAGACTAGTTGATGCCTCAAGTGGTGGAGATGTCTTTAGTAAAACCCCACAACAAACAAGACAACTTTTCAACACCATAGCCGCAAATTCACAACATTTTGGCCCTCGCCAAGACATGAAGAGAGACACACAACACAAAGTCAATGAAGTGGGAACATCAAATCTTGAGTCTCAAATAAAAGCTCTAACCTCCGTTGTCCAAAAGCGCCATGGGACAAACTCCACAAGTGATGGTTTGTGGAATATGTGCAACAATAGGACATCCTACGGATATGTGTCCCATCCTTCAAGAAGATGCGGAACATGTGAATGCCACAGGAGAGTTCCAAAACTACCACAACAAACCATCCGGTTACCAAAATGCATATAATTCGAGTTGGAAGCCAAATCCCAACATGAGCTACAACTCAAGACCATTGCCTCAAAATGCATTGGTTAGACCGTTCTATCCACCACCACAACCTCAATACCAACATCAACAACCACACTATCAACCCAAACCGCACCCTCCACATCATCATCAATAACCTCCTCAATCTCAACCAAGTAGCTCCGGAATGTCTATTGAAGACATTGTCAAATCTCTAGCCACTAGTACCCAACAATTCCAAAAAGAGACAAGGACTAGTATCTCCAACCTTGAAGAACAAATGGGAGATATAGTTACATCTATAAGCAAGTTGGAATCCCGTGGTAAATTCCCTTCTCAAACCGAAAAGAACCCAAATGTCAATGTGGTGACCTTGAGAAGTGGCAAACAAGCCGGAGAAACTAGTTCAAAGAAGAAGCCAAGGGAAGAAGAGGAAGAAATAGAGATCATTCCCATTGAAGAACCTACAGTCAAGAACGATGCACAAGCCGAAGTTCCAAAGAAGTCTACCCCTCTAGTAACACCAATAGCCACTCAACCACCGTTCCCCTCCCGACTTGCAACTTCAAAGAAGAATATAGAGGAGAAAGAGATTTTGGACACCTTCCGAAAGGTGGAAGTAAACATCACTCTACTTGATGCGATCAAGCAAACTACGAGATATGCAAAGTTCATGAAAGAACTTTGCACCAACAAGAGGATGTTGAAGGGAAATGAGAAAATTTTGATGAATGAAAACGCATCCGTGGTTTTACAAAGGAAACTTCCACTCAAATGCAAAGATCCCGGAATGTTCATGGTTCCTTGCAAGATTGGAGATGTCACTTTTAGTAGTGCTATGCTTGATCTTGGTGCCTCTATCAATGTCATGCCCTATTCGGTGTATGAATCATTGAATGTCGGACCCTTAAGTGAAACCGGTGTTATAATCTCTCTTGCGGATAAATCAAGTGTCTTTCCTAGAGGCGTTTTGGAAGATGTCCTAGTGCAAGTGAACCAAATGGTCTTCCCGGCGGATTTCTATGTGATTGATCTAGATGAGCAAGTGTCCTCCAAATCGGCTCTAATCTTGCTTGGGAGACCATTTTTGAAGATGGCTAGGACGAAGATCGATGTGTATGCGGGAAGTTTGACAATGGAGTTTGATGGCGAAACAATAAGTTTTAATATTTATGATGCCATGAGATATCCTAGTGATGTTTCATCTTTGTACTTTGTTGATGTTGTCGAGCCAATTACTCAAGAATTGTTCGAGTGATCTAACGGTGATATATTGGAGATGATCTTAAGCAAAGGATTCGATTGTGGGAAGCTAGCCGAGCAATTAAAGCTTTATTCTTTGGATCCGGAAGTTGAGAAGTTGGTAAATAAAATGGAGATGAAGAAATCCACAAGATTAGATGTCAAGCAAGTTGAATTGCCCCCAACTCATACAAAATTTCCCCCATCCCTTGTTCAACCACCCGAATTGGAATTGAAGGTCTTACCTCAACACTTGAAGTATGCATATTTGGGAAAGAATGAAACCCTTCCAGTTATCATTTCAACTCACTTAACCGAATTTAAAGAACAACTCGTCAAGGTGTTGAAGGAGCATAAAGAAGCCATGGGTTGGACGATTGCGAATATCAAGGGATTGAGCCCCTCCACTTGTATGCACAAGATCTTAATGGAGGATGAATGCAAGCCGAGCCGGGACGCACAAAGACGGTTGAATCCGCCAATGATGGAGGTGGTCAAGAAAGAGATTTTGAAGCTCCTAGATGCAGGGATGATCTATCCAATCTCGGATAGCAAGTGGGTGAGCCCGGTACAAGTCGTTCCAAAGAAGACGGGAATCACGGTGGTCGAGAACAACAAAGGTATGATGGTCCCTACCCGTGTGCAAAATGGGTGGAGAGTATGTATTGACTACCGGAAACTCAATGCAAGCACACGAAAAGATCATTTTCCATTTCCTTTCATCGACCAAATGTTAGAAAGGTTGGCAGGGAAATCCCATTATTGTTGTCTAGACGGGTATTCCGGTTTTCACCAAATCCCGGTGGCACCGGAAGACCAAGAAAAGACGACATTTACATGTCCATTTGGTACTTTTGCATACCGGAGAATGCCATTTGGATTGTGTAACGCCCCGGCCACTTTCCAACGTTGTATGGTTAGTATCTTTTCGGAATACGTTGAAAACATAATTGACGTTTTTATGGACGATTTCACGGTATATGGCAACTCCTTTCAAGAGTGTTTGACCAATCTCACCAAAATTTTAAAAAGATGCATTGAAACAAATTTGGTTCTAAATTTTGAAAAATGCCATTTCATGGTGAGTCAAGGTCTCATTTTGGGTCACATTGTGTCTAAAAAAGGAATTGAGGTAGATAAGGCCAAAATTGATGTTATTCAAAGCTTACCTTACCCGACTTGTGTTCAGGAAGTTCGTTCTTTTTTGGGCCATGCAGGTTTCTACCGAAGGTTCATCAAGGATTTTTCAAAGATAACAAGACCAATGTGCCAAATCTTGCAAAAGGAGGTTGATTTCGAGTTCAACGAGGCATGCAAAGAAGCTTTTGACAAGCTCAAAGAGTTGATTACATCCGCTCCCATTATGCAAGAACCAAATTGGGATCTCCCCTTTGAGATCATGTGTGATGCAAGCAACTATGCGATAGGCGCCGTTTTGGGTCAAAAGAATGGGAGGGCCTCCCACGTGATCTATTATGCATCAAGGGCACTAGACAATGCTCAAAGCAACTACTCTACCACGGAGAAGGAGCTATTGGTCATAGTGTTCGCTTTGGAGAAGTTTTGGCCATATCTACTTGGCACCAAAGTCATAGTGTATTCGGATCATGCGGCTCTCAATTACTTGATGACAAAGAAAGATGCAAAGCCGAGACTCATCCGGTGGATCCTACTATTACAAGAATTTGACTTGGAAATCTGGGACAAGAGCGGATGTGAGAACCTCGTGGCCGATCATCTAAGCCGGATCACTTCAAATGAAACTCCTCTCCTGTTGCGGGACGAGTTTCCGGATGAGCATCTCTTTTCCCTTACTCAATCTACTCCTTGGTATGCCGATATCGTTAACTTTTTGGTCACAAAAAGGTATCCCGACACATTCACACGTGCTCAAAAAGACAAGTTGAAAAGTGATGCAAAATATTATGTGTGGGATGAGCCTTATTTGTGGAAACATTGTCCCGATCAAATCATTAGGCGATGTGTACCCCAACAAGAGCACCAATCCATTTTGCAATTTTGTCATGAATTCGCTTGTAGGGGACACTTCGGACCTAGCCGAACCTTGAGAAAGGTTCTTGAATGTGGACTATTTTGGCCAACCATGTCATGCGACTGCTACTTGTTTTGCAAAAGTTGTGAACGGTGTCAAATGACGGGAAACATTTCGCAAAAGAACCAAATGCCCCAAAATCCAATCCTTGTTTGTGAAATTTTTTACGTATGGGGGATTGATTTCATGGGCCCATTTCCTGTTTCGTTTGGCAATGTTTACATCTTGCTCGCGGTTGACTATGTTTCTAAGTGGGTTGAGGCCAAAGCCACAAGATCGGATGATGCCAAAACGGTTATCGAGTTTTTAAAACCTAATGTGTTTGTGAGATTTGGTGTGCCTAGGGCTTTGATTAGTGATAGAGGGACGCACTTTTGCAACAAAATGATGGAAGCTTTATTGAAAAAGTACAACATGACCCATCGTGTCTCTACCGCCTATCACCCTCAAACGAATGGTCAAGCGGAGGTTTCGAATCGTGAAGTGAAGTCTATTCTAGAGAAAACAGTGAATCCGATAAGGAAGGATTCGAGTTTGAGACTAGACGATGCCTTATGGGCCTATCGGACTGCGTACAAGACCCTGATAGGAATGTCCCCGTTTAGGTTGGTCTTTGGAAAGCCATGGCATCTTCCCGTCGAGTTAGAGCACCGTGCATTTTGGGCGGTCAAGCAATGCAACTTCAACATTGACGAGGCAGGAAGGCATAGGAAACTTCAACTCCAAGAGCTAGAAGAATTGAGAAACGAATCCTATGAAAACGCAAGGATTTATAAGGAAAAAACGAAGCTCTTCCACGACAAGTCCATCACCCGGAAGAATTTTGAACCGAAGCATAGGGTCTTACTATACCATTCACGATTGAAGTTATTTCCAGGCAAGCTAAGGTCAAGATGGATTAGACCTTTTGTTGTGATAAAGACCTTTGACCATGGGGCGGTGGAAATTCAAAGTGAAAAGACGGGACAAATTTTCAAAGTCAATGGGCACCGGTTGAAGCCATTCTATGAAGGTTTCAGTGCTAATGCCCTTGAAATCATCCATTTGGATGTCCCGATGTGTTGAAGAAAGCTAGGATGGCGTCTCGCCAAAGACGTTAAAGAAGGCCATTTTTGGAAAGCAATGTGCTTTCACCATTTTTCAAATTCAAATAAATCATTTTGCAAAGCGTTTTTTTTGGGATTCAAAATTAATTTTTGAAAGGTTTCACCAATCGATCCCCGTTTTACTCCAAATTTTGTCAAATTTTTGATACCGGGCCTTAAGGGGATCGTTTTGGCTTAAAAATCAAGTGTTTTGGAAAAATCTCATTTTTGATGTGCAGGCATACCTGCGGCCCGCGTCGCTTGTAGGCTTAAGGCTTGCGCGGCCCGAGTAGGTCAAGGGTCATATTGGGGAACAGCACCCGCGGCCCGAGCCTTGCCCGCGTGATGATTCGAAGCACTTAGATTTTTTTTCGTGACCATCGAGTACCCACGGCCAGCCCTCGGCCCGAGTCCAACCTGCGTGTAAGTTCAGAAAGCAACAGAAAATCTCGAGCCAGTAGACGCGGCCAGCACGCGGCCTGCGCCCTGCCCGCGTGTTGGTTGTTTGACTGCTCTTTTGAGGTGTTGACTGATATTGACTTTCGTTGACCAAGAGGTTTAATGAGATGACCAAACATTGACCGGGTTTGACCTTCCTTGACCAAGAATTAAACTCCTCTTGCCTTCTTCTTCATCATTCAAGCCCTACAAATTCCTCCATTTTCTCTCTAGAAGCTCAAGAACACTAAACCCACTTCTCACAAAAATCCATTTTCCCGGAGTTCTACCGGTCGGAATCTCGCGAAACCACCATCATTCTTCTCCATTTTTCATCCTCTACAAACCCCACCCAAATTCCGGTCTGATCTGTGGCCGGAATTCCGGGCGCCACCGCCACCCATCACCACCTTCTTTTGCGTTTTCCGGCCAACTCCAGCCACCATTGGAGAATCCGAGCACGAGGTTTTGTTTCTCTCATCAAGAGCTTTCTAGCCATACCAATCTTCCCGCAAAAACTCACGAAAAATTTCCGTCTAATTCCGGGTGCCGCCACTCCATTCGCCGGAAAGTCATCTTGAAGCTAGTTTGTGGGGTTGTTTTAGCGATTAAAGCGTCAAATACGGAGCAAAATTGCAAGCTTGGGGTATGTCTTGACGAAATCTTTTTGGTGGCACTAGTTCATCCCGGGTCTAAGAAATTGGGTAATCTCATTCCTTTAACTTGATTGTTTACATCCCAATTTCCCATTTGTTGTTGGTATTGTGTGCCTTTATTGTGGCTTGAAAGTTATTATTGGTAAAATTTTGTCCCGATAAAATGTCTAAACGTGCAAAAACGGGGACGGGAGCAACTTCCTCTAAAGGAGGGTCGAAGGGAAAATCCAAGGATCCCCCGTTTCGTTTGTTGAATCGCGAGGACCGTTAAACTTATGATTTTCTCGATTCAAATAAGTGTCAAGTCAAGTCAACGAAATTCCTCCGTAGGGAATCTTTTGCTAGTCTTGGGGTGCTCGATGGAGTCCAAGCGTTATTTAACAACATCGGGTGGGGTCAATTCCTCTATAACCGCGCCGCCACCTATGTTGAACCCACCTTGGAATTTCTTGCCACATTCAATCCCGAGGAGGAAGCCCAAACTGTCACCTTCCAAATGCTCGGTGAGAAACGATCCCTACCGCATTGGGTCGTGAACACCCTGATGGGCACTCCAGTGGACAACCTATATTACCAACATGACCCATGGCCCGGAAACTTCAATGAGCATTACTTTTGGCAACAAATTACCAACGAGCCACAATACTCATCGTCTTCGTCAAAGGCCTCCTCCATAATCCACCCATGTTTGTGCCTAGCGCATCGAGTTCTTACATGCACCATTTTCGCCCGCTCCGAAGTGGGACAAATTTCAAAGGCGGAATTATTTTTTCTTTGGTGCATGACTCGTGAGAACGGTCCGCGGCCTGATTTTGCCTCCTTTTTCTTCACCAAGTGTTACAACCTCACAACTATGGACAAAGGAGACATTTTCATTGGGGGAATAATCACCCTCATTGCATCCCGTCCACCGCTTCAACTTCATCTCTCTACTCTTCCATTCGAGAAGGTTTCCAGCCCCTCTAGCCTTGACGGCAACGCACTTCGCCGAATGCAACTCATCCGGGATTTGGTCGTCGGTCCCATGTGGATCCTTGACAACCAACCATACCTCATTCTCCCCCATGAGTATATAGGGAGTTTTGAGCCGACCAATCCCGAGCAATGGATCATTCCATCAGACTACCCTCCACCTGTAGATGACGAAGATGACCAGTTTCAGCCTGCACAACAATTCCACGAGCCTCAGTTTCAGCCGCAGCAGCAGGGGGGACACGAAGTCCCACAATATTTCCCCCCTACGTTCTTTGACCAATTTGCCATAATCTTCTCCACGGTGTAGTGCATCGATACCCAAACGCAAGAGAATACGAGAGCCATCCAAGATGTGGCGAGTCGCGTTGATCGATTGGAGCAGTCCTTCCCTCCCATTTCCCGCCAGGTCCAAGATATATAGGACTACCATTATCACCACGGGCATTTCCCGCCGCCCGACCCACCGATTTAGGTCCTTTCCGCCCTTTCCTTAAGCATTGAGGACAATGCTTGTTCTTAAGCTTGGGGTGGGGCATTTCCCTTATCTTTTACTTTTTCATGCATTTTTAAATAGGTTGCATAACATTTTAGTGTTAAGCTAATTTTCATTCATTTTTTTTATTTATTTAAAATTCCAAAAAGATTTTATTTTCTTCTTTTTCACATTTTATATTTTTGCATAACATTTAGCCTAAGGCATTAGCATTCATGCATTTTTGTTGTCTGTTTATTCTCACCTCTCTTGGATACCATGGAACAGGTTCACAGTTATTGTATCATTATTGGTCCAGGATCTTGTTGCTATCTCACCCATCGAACCGAGACCATTGGCTGCAGTTTGGGATTTCATACTTGGGATCAGATGTTGGTAGCTTAAAGGGATAAGTGATCATGGCCAGGTAGTTTCATGAAAAATTATGCATACAATACTAACAAATGTAGGATATACTATAACAATGGATGTTCTTAGCCTTGCGGTCACTACCACCGAGAGGATCACACTTGATCATGTTTGAACTGTTAGGATGAAGCATTGGTGCTTGTCCCCGAGTAAAATCCATATCCGGTCTCTTTACATCACCATATCTTTTTGCGATTTTCTTATAATTTTAGAGAGTCTTTTAGTCCACATTTGGACATTTTCATTATCTTTGAAAAACCACAAGTTTGAAAAGGAGCTTACATTACATCTTTATGCTCCACACATGGTCATTTTCACACTTAGGCCATTCGGATTATATCATTACCCTTTTGGTTCCACTTACACACCTTTGGGAACCAAATTTTTGATGGGTTTTAGCCATAAGAACTTTCCTATGTGCGCATGCAAAACCCTAATGCTTGGATCTAGGCTTTCTAATAAACATGCTTTGAATCCAAGACTTCTAATTACTAATTAGGTTAAATAACAACATTGAAACAGATCTAGAATCATACCTTTGAGTTCCTTGTTGATCTTGAGGTCTTGGAGCTTCTAGAGTCACAAATGTCACTCCTCTAATGGCTTACAAACACCAAAGAAAGGAGGATGATTTGGGAGAGAGGAGAGGGGAGGAATTTCGACCAGAGGTTCCTTACTTTAAGTCAAGTGTCGAATTCCATCAGCCATGGGGTCTATTTATACTTGTAGACTCCTTAAGGATTACAGATAAGTCCCTATCAGATAATCTTCTCTTAAGGCTATCCAAATCCATTCCTAGATAACTCTAATGGACGATTTTAGCTATCCTAATCCTCTTAGAATTCGTCCATAGTATATCCAAATGGATTTACAGTCTAAAGCTTAACTATCAAACAATTGACAGTTTATACCCCTTTATTTAATCAATCTCTTTAAGTCACCAAATTAATTCTAATTAATTCTATGACTTATATTAATCAAATAACAAATATATTATTCATTATATTATTCTCATAATATATTAATAATATTTATTCTCTCTTAATAAATCATCCTATCAAGTTGCTATGGTGAAGGCAACCCAAAAGGACCATGCACAACCGGATATAGTTACAGCCTTAGACACTATTCCAACAGTCTCCCACTTGGATAAGTCTAGTAACTATACAAGTACAATTCGGTTTGCAATCGTAGCTCTCAAAGACGCTGTCAACTCTGATCTAATCAATCTTGTCCTTTAGATAAGGGAACGTACAGTCCTCTGTTAGATATCATGCTGACAATCCTATGGAATGGTTAGTCAAGCATTTAGGTTTCTCGATCTCTGATTTATTTGACATAGAACTTAATCGAACACATCAATTCAGTTCTGACCGGGCCCGGCACATAAGTCAAATCAAATCATCGAGCGGCCGAGATATCGCTTTTACCTTCTTAGATAAAAGTTACAGATAAACTTCGACTTATATGCATTTACTTATTCATTTACCAACTATACACAACAATACGTTTTATAACATCAAGTTACTGATGCGTTTTCGTATTATCAATGTACAATCAATTAACAAATAATAAACCATATATCTAGGTTTTAAGACTATATGATATTATCGTCTTGCGATCACCTTTTATGTCTTATTCCATAAGGTGATTCCAGCAAGCGCGGGTTTATTCCAATGCTCAAAACTAGTTCATAAGCACTCATGAACGTTGCAGCAATCCTTTACTATGTCTAACACCATTTAGACATTCTACACACCAATTCACGACAATCTTCTTTCATATCTACTTCCAACATATGAACGATTGTGGACCATTCGAACAATTTTATTATTCCTAATAATTTCAATTATTCTGGAAGTCAAAACATGCAAAGTGAAACAATAGCTAAACAATTAACATAAGATAGTAACATTACTCATAAATAAAACTCCTTTATTTAATCATCAAATGTCAATTACATTTATCTATTACACGTTTCTAATACTATCTAATCTATGCAAATATCATCCTTCAGCCCAATACTCCTAGCATGCTGCAAGTGCTTAACCCTACTCAGTCCCTTCGTAAGCGGATCTGCTGGGTTATCTTCTGATGATATCCTCTTAACTACGAGTTGTCCTTCTTCTACACGATGTCTAATGAAGTGATATTTTCTGTCGATATGTCTTGATCTACCATGATCCCTCGGTTCCTTGGTTAAGGCAACCGCACCTTCGTTATCACAGAAAATCTCCATTGGCTCCTTTATGGCAGGTACGACTCCAAGATCACCGATGAAGTTCTTTAGCCATATTGCCTCCTTCGACGCTTCGCTCGCTGCAATGCACGTTGAATCAGCTACGGTTTCCTGCTTGGAACTCTTCCATGTCACTGCTCCTCCATTTAGGGTAAAGACCCAGCCCGACTGCGAACGGTAGTTGTCCCTGTCGGTCTGAAAACTGGCGTCACTATACCCTCGCACCTTCAAGTCATCACTCCCTCCGAGGACTAAGAACCATTCCTTCGTCCTCCGAAGGTACTTAAGGATATTCTTCACCGCAATCCAATGTGCTTTGCCAGGATTCCCTTGATATCTGCTAACCATGCTCAAAGCAAAGGCTACATCAGGGCGAGTACAAGTCATAGCGTACATGATTGAGCCAACTGCGGAAGCGTATGGTACTCGGCTCATTTCTGCTATCTCAGCTTCGGTACTCGGACTTTGAGTCTTACTCAACTTGGCATTACTTTGTATCGGTAGTTCTCCCTTCTTTGAGTTTTCCATACTAAAACGTTTTAGTACCTTCTCTAAGTAAGTATTCTGACTAAGTCCAATTAGTCTCTTACTTCTTTCTCTTACTATCCTTATTCCCAAAACGTAAGAAGCCTCTCCGAGGTCCTTCATAGCGAAACACTTCCCGAGCCAGGACTTTACCTCCTGCAGAGTCGGGATGTCGTTTCCTATGAGTAATATGTCATCGACATATAGAACGAGGAAGCTTACTATACTCCCACTGGCTTTGACATATACACAAGATTCGTCTTCGCTTCGTACAAATCCAAACTCTTTGACTTTCTCATCGAAACAAAGATTCCATCTGTGAGATGCTTGCTTAAGTCCATAAATGGACTTCTCAAGCTTACACACTCTATCCGGATGCTTCGGATCCACAAACCCCTCTGGCTGAGCCATGTAAACATCCTCAGCCAACTTTCCGTTAAGGAAAGCGGTCTTGACATCCATTTGCCAAATCTCATAATCATGAAATGCGGCAATTGCTAACATCACTCTAATAGATTTAATCTTCGCAACTGGTGAGAAGGTCTCATCATAGTCAACTCCGGGAGTTTGAGTAAAGCCCTTCGCGACCAATCGCGCTTTATATGTGTGTACGTTCCCATCCACGTCGGTCTTCTTCTTGAAGATCCATTTGCACCTAACGGTCTTACGTCCGGGCACGTAATCAACCAAATTCCAAACTTGGTTATCATACATGGATTGGATCTCGCTATCCATTGCCTCTTTCCACTTTACAGACTCCGGGCCTGCCATGGCTTCCTTGTAGCTATTAGGTTCATCAAGATTTACTAGTGTACCATCACTAATATACGTTTCCCCTTCGGTAGTAATATGAAAGCCATAAAACTGGGGATGAACTCTAACTATATCGGAACGTCTAAGAGGTAAGGATTCGTCAATTGGTTCAACCGGAGTTTCCTCCTCGGGTTGAGTGCCAGCGGTAGAGGTTCCTTCATCCATCGACTCTTGAATCTCTTCAAGTTCGATTTGCCTCCCACTGTCTCCTTGGCTTATGAGTTCTCGCTCTCGGAAAACTCCTCTCCTCGCAACGAAGACAACATTGTCCTTCGGTCTATAGAAGAGATATCCAAAGGATGTCTGCGGGTAGTCGATGAAAATACATCGCTCACTTCGAGGTTCAAGCTTGTCGTGAGTATCTCGTCTTACGAAAGCCTCGCAACCCCAAACCTTGATATGTGCCAACGAGGGAGCTTTCCCTGTCCACATCTCGTGAGGTGTTTTGGCAACCTTCTTAGTAGGGACTCGGTTAAGGATATGGGCGGCAGTCTCTAAGGCATACCCCCAAAAAGAGATTGGTAGTGAAGCACGACTCATCATAGAGCGAACCATATCCAATAAGGTTCGATTACGCCTTTCTGCCACACCATTCAACTGCGGTGTCCTAGGAGGCGTCAATTGCGAAACTATTCCACACTCCTTGAGATAATCGTGGAATTCAAGACTTAGGTACTCTCCTCCTCGATCGGATCGAAGCATCTTGATTTTCCTGCCCAATTGATTCTCCACTTCATTCTTGAACTCTTTGAACTTTTCAAAGGTGTCTGACTTTTGCTTGATTAAGTAGATATACCCATATCTACTATAGTCATCGGTAAAAGTCACATAGAAGCGGTTCCCATCCTTCGTGGTTGATCTAAACGGTCCACATACATCGGTATGTATGAGGTCCAATAGACCCTCGCCCCTTTCACAAGTACTCGTGAAGGGCGACTTAGTCATCTTTCCAAGCAAACAAGACTCGCATGTGTCATCTTCCCTAAGGTCGAATGACTCCAACACTCCATCCTTTTGGAGTTGGGCTATGCGTTTCTTGTTGACATGTCCAAGACGACAATGCCACAAGGATGCTTTATCCATACTAGTGGAAGAATCAATATTCAAAACATCATTTCCAAAGTCATCAACAATCATAACAGTTTCATATATTCCATTACATGGTATAGCTTCAAAGTAAAAGACACCATTTAGATAAGCCAAAATAGAACCATTCTCATTATTAAAAGAAAATCTAAATCCTTGTCTATATAAACCATGAAATGAAATGATGTTTCTTGCCATTTCTGGCGAATAGCAACAATTGTTCAAATCTAAAACTAAACTATTCCTAAGCACTAAGGAATACACTCCAATCTTGGTCACAGGCGACGATCTTCTGTTCCCCATGATTAGATTGATCCTTCCTTGCTCCACATCCCTACTTCTTCTTAGTCCCTGCACATTAGAACAAATGTGATAACCACAACCGGTATCAAGAACCCAAGAAATAGCATGATTAGAATCGTTAGATTTGATTGTATATATACCTGCGAAAGATGGCTTGATCTTTCCTTCTTTGATTGCTTGCAGGTAATCCGGGCAGCTTCTCTTCCAATGTCCTATCTTGTGGCAGTGGTGGCACTCTGCCTCCTTCGGGTTAGAGCAGGGCTTGGCGGGATCAACTTTGGTCCCACTAGAAGAGGCACCATCTCGGGCTTTCACCTTGCGATAGTTCTTCGATGAAGCTTTCCTCTTCTTTCCCTTCCCTTGTCCAATAGCCAAGACAGGAGCAGCGGGCGGATTGGGAGTAGGTGCAACAGACTTGTCTTTGAAGTTGCTCTCAGCAACCCTCAAGAGACCTTGGAGCTTGCTTAGGGTGACCTCTTCTTTGTTCATGTGGTAGGTCATCCTAAATTGGTTGTACATCGGAGGTAAAGAGTGAAGCACCATGTCGATCGCCAAATCCTCACCGAAGTCAACATTTAACTTGCGAAGGCGGTCGACATACCTTTGCATCTTTTGCAAGTGCACGGTAAGAGATTCTCCATGACCCATCTTCGCGGAAATCATGTTAGTGAAAATCTCGTACCTCTCTTGTCTCGCGTTTATGTGGTACCTCTCCAATAGGTCTTGGTGCATCTCGTACGGGTACATGTCCTCGTAGGACTTTTGGAATTCGGAGTTCATGGTGGCGATCATGATGCAATGTACCTTCGTTGCATCTCGCTCATGAGTTTCAAAGGCGGTGATTTCGGCTGGAGTAGCGATTTCGGTATTGATTTTCTCGAGCTTCTCATCAAGGACATACTCTTTGTCCTCATAGCGAGCAATGGTGCGAATGTATCTTATCCATTCGCTAAAGTTCGTTCCATCGAAGGTGACCTTTTGGCAAAGGCTCATCAATGTGAAAGAACTAGCAGCAGCGTTGTTTGCGTTCGACATCTACAATTAGAAAAGGACAAAGATAGATTAGAATGAGAATCCCTAATTATCACCCAATAAGAAAATTAGGGCTAGGATCCAACAATAACATTTACATACTAGAAAAGGGATGTCGTAATCTAACATGCAAATAAATTGAAGGTAAGTGAATGACGATTCACTAATTCTCCATTACGAAACTTAAACTATTAGACCTAAGTGTTTTTGAGAATTCCTAGGTTCGGATGAGATTCATTGAACTATTCAATGGCATGTTTAAATCTCGATATGCCCCTCTTGTTTGTGACTGGGACGCCGAGGATCACAAAGCGGGTGTGAATTACCATGTAAATTCACATGGCGCCTTCATTGTAACAATCACCTATTCAATGTGCCGGTAAACCACACACGCTCCATCGAACTATGATAAACAACAAATCACCCTTTGCCACCTTCGCTTAGAACCAATTAGTGTGCCGGTAAACCACACGCGCTCCACTAACATCTTAGCAAGGTGCAAAGTGTAATTTCATGGGATTGCATCAATTCACTTTTCCTAAAGGAACTAGGATTGGGAATTTTTTTTTCTTAAAATATGTGTAGTTACTTTGTATTTCTTATTATACTTTTAATGAGAGGATGAGGTTGCCCTATCCTACCCGTTCGGCTAACGACCCTCCACCAATCAAGCAAGCGGTGGGTGTGAGTGTACACCCATTAAGCGCCATTTTATAGGCCGCAACCTTATACCCACCTTATAGATCGGCTTCGTGAATGAGGCCTACTAACGGTAAGACTAGCATTTAGTTATACATATATATATTATTCTATTAATATCATATTAGTATAGGGTTGTATTTTAAAACTTTTAAAATCTAGGGTTTGAAATTCAAGTTGTCTAAATTAAAACTTTTAATCACAAAAGTAAATTTCAAAACATGAGGGTAGGTTTTAAACATTTAAAACATGGAGGATCAAATAACAAATAATTCCAATTAACAATTAATATCCTAATTATCTATATTTGATTTATTCAAGATTTCTTTTTAAGATAATTACCAAAATAATCAAAATAATCAATTAATTATCATATAAGGAAATTAAATATTTAATTAGTTGATAATTACCTTTAACTAGATCAAGATAATAGTTATATTTATCAGAAAAACGAATTAATATTGATCTAATTAGATTATGGTAAGTTAAGATAAGATAAACACAAAGAAATCCCGAATCTGGCCATTCCTGACGCCTGGACTCGCCGAGTGCACAAAGGGACTCGCCGAGTCAGGCCTACTCGCCGAGTCCATGACTTAGAAACCAAAGAATCGAATTTTGCAGGTTTGTTTCAGTTAATCAAGCAACAATTTACAAAAAACCAAGCTAGGCTCTGATACCACTGATGGGTTTTAGCCATAAGAACTTTCCTATGTGCGCATGCAAAACCCTAATGCTTGGATCTAGGCTTTCTAATAAACATGCTTTGAATCCAAGACTTCTAATTACTAATTAGGTTAAATAACAACATTGAAACAGATCTAGAATCATACGTTTGAGTTCCTTGTTGATCTTGAGGTCTTGGAGCTTCTAGAGTCACAAATGTCACTCCTCTAATGGCTTACAAACACCAAAGCAAGGAGGATGATTTGGGAGAGAGGAGAGGGGAGGAATTTCGACCAGAGGTTCCTTACTTTAAGTCAAGTGTCGAATTCCATCAGCCATGGGGTCTATTTATACTTGTAGACTCCTTAAGGATTACAGATAAGTCCCTATCAGATAATCTTCTCTTAAGGCTATCCAAATCCATTCCTAGATAACTCTAATGGACGATTTTAGCTATCCTAATCCTCTTAGAATTCGTCCATAGTATATCCAAATGGATTTACAGTCTAAAGCTTAACTATCAAACAATTGACAGTTTATACCCCTTTATTTAATCAATCTCTTTAAGTCACCAAATTAATTCTAATTAATTCTATGACTTATATTAATCAAATAACAAATATATTATTCATTATATTATTCTCATAATATATTAATAATATTTATTCTCTCTTAATAAATCATCCTATCAAGTTGCTATGGTGAAGGCAACCCAAAAGGACCATGCACAACCGGATATAGTTACAGCCTTAGACACTATTCCAACAATTTTGAGTCAAAGGGTTTCTTGTTAAAAAATTCGATAGTTAATACATTACCTTCAAGTATCAAAAAAAAAGCATGCAAATTTTCAGTTGCAACTATCTTAGATAGGTGGCCGGTTCAATTATTGAACAAATTTCCCAACATCTTGGTCACCCGGCGTTTGATATTCATTTGTATAGGTCTGTTTTATTGTATATAGATCGAGTTGTTTTTTTTCTCGCAAATTGGTGATGTTAGGGAGACTGTCGAGTCGGATACTACGGGAGCTTTGGGCCAACACTAAGTGAACCGATTCCTATAACGGTGCCCGAGCGATTAAACCTAGTTACACATGAGAGAAACCAGAAAACGTGAGAACAGAGTGTGCACTTAAAGAAGAGCTCCACCCGAGCCCATCCAGTTGCTTTCTCCCTACTACAGATGTTCTTCATTGTATGCATGTTCCATTAAGACTACGACTGACCATCCCTCCTTATTCACCTAGAGGAGTTGTCCTGGCTGTGGTTTATGGTCCCATTGTCATCGGATGAAAAAGTTGTGAGACAGCAGCGAGATAAATTCTAAACATGTTGACTAACATCGAACAGGTTCCATGGTTCTATCCATTCTTTTTATTTCTAGGGTAGTTCGTCCCAAGTTCATTTAGTCTTGTCTTACTTGAGGACAAGTAAGGTTTAAGCTTGGGGTGATTTGATAGCTTCATTTTATTTACTTCTTTTTATAGTTTATTTTAGTACATTTCATTCGCATTTTAGTTAACTTCCATGCATATTTTCCCTTTTGTTATTTTTATGACCATTTCGGGGCACTTTCTAGTTTCTTGAGCATTATTGCAGATTTTCTTGGAAACTAGCGGGGCGGCACTCTTGGGAGGCGATTGGCTTGAAGGGAATTGTGGATTTCGTGCTTAATGGCTATGAAGGTGATTCATGGGGTGGACTTGTCAATTGCTTGAAGGCTTGGAAGAATTGAGCTTTAAATTTGAAAGACGCGGGAGAATTCTTGAGTGTGCAAGATCAATATTTGGGAGTTTGTGGAAGTTTTGAGTGATGTGGATAGACAAATTGGGCTTTAATTGAAGAAATATTGAAGAAAATGGGCTAGGAGTTGATTGGATTCGAACTGGGCCAATGGATTAGCTGTGGGGGCCCAAAACTTGAAGAAGCCCAAAATACGTGTCAGAGCCCGCGGCCCGCGTAAGATTCCCCGCGGCCCGCGTGGATTCCTGACAAGGGCAATTTCAGGATTTTGCTAAGAGCTCTATATTGGGAAGGTTGGTGTGCCTCTTTAGCCTTATCTTGAAGGTCCGAGTTTGACTCATTCTCTCTGGAGTTTGGAGTGCTTTTGAAGGCCAAGAACACCTCAAGAACACCTTGATTTCACCTCTTGATTATTGTAAAATGTTTGGTACAATTTCATCTAACTTTGTTTCTTTGAGTTTAGTCATGCTTGGCTAAACTAATCTTGGTTGACTTTTTGTTGAATCCTTTGAACTTTTGTTGAATGTTGAAGAATCCATGAACTTGTTCTTAAATCTTTATGGAAATGTTTTATGTTTTTATCATATTATCACTACTAGTATGTTTTTATTCATGATTTTAAATGTGTTTGTGGTGATTAGTTGGCTAATTTCTTGATTAAGTAAATAATCCTCAAATTAGCAAGCAACAAATGATTTTTGTGTTTTTTTGCTTCACACAATCATAAAAACATTTCCTCCAACATGGTGGTGAAATCATTTGACCCCTCTTGGATTTGGTGACTTTTTGGTTCTTAATGCTAGTTGAATTTCACTAATTACATGCTATTTGGAATTAGTGACTTTGACTAAGGAAATTGTTATGAGCTTCTCTAGCCATTTCAACAATTAAGAAAAGTCTAGGTAATCTCAAGCTCCTTGGATTACTATAGCCAAATTAAGGACTTAAATCAAAGTATTGCACCATTGGATTCTAATGATAAGTTCATCAAAAGTCAAAGTGAGGAAACTTTAAGTCAACAATCTCTCCCTTATTGATTTTACATCAAACCCTTATCTTTGTTGAAATTGTCTATTTAATTCATAGTTAATTCTAGTTTGTTTCAAGTATTTCAAAACACCAAATCCCCCCATTTTATTTTTATTGTTATTTTATAAGTATTTTCACAAAGAGATTTTTCATAGAGTTATAAATTGAACCAATCTCCGTGGATTCGATCCCTTTACCACTATACACTATTTTAGTGTGTAATATTTAGGGTTATTATTTGTGTTGGCCTCGACAACCACCAATGTTGTATGTGGTATTTTGGGGAACTCACTAAGCTTTGTGCTTATGGTTTTGTGGTTTAAACATTTTCAAGTACTTCCATTTTTAAAAAGAAGAGTCCGACTTGATCGCACTGCATCCCCTGAAGATTTATTTCGCAATGATTATTTATGTTTTACTTTGATGTTTTGAGAATGCTTTTATTTTAATCGTCTTTTGAGATAATGTATCAATGGTTTTGACTTATTAAAAATGAAATTTTACTCGGTATTTTAGGGACACTACCAATAATTAGTATGAACATTTCAAAGTAACTTAAGAACAAGAAGAATGTAAAAGAGAATGATTGACTGAATGATTCTTGATAGCAGTGAAGGTGCATGTCCCAAACACAATATATAGGTGACTACTCCTTAAATAGTCAAGGTGTAAGTAAAAGAAAAATAGTAAAAAGTAAAAGTGGACTGATAGACCCTGAAGATCAACACACTAACATAGCTATTGTTGTCGATCTTGTCCCATGTACTATACTAAGAGACAATAGCAAAAGAACAAAATAGTACTTGTAATAATAAATGCGAATTACATAATCAAAACACTTAACACAAAAATACACCTCGGACCGATCTTGACTTCTGAATGAAACGCATCTCGGAAAGTATTCACATCATATATGCTTCACCTCGGATTGCTTATGGATCACTTTTCATGTTCTAAAAATCTACCCCTAAGTGACCTTAGCAATCTCGAAACTCATCTCTTAGCTTCATCAAACACAAACAAGTAAGCAATATGGAGACAATTTTGGACTTTGATGTACCATTTGAGATGCTCAATTCCTTTTGATTCGATTTCTTCTCGAGGTAGATGTAGCAAGATTCAGGCTCTTTAATTGGTCATTCAACTAAGATCTAGGGTCTAGGAAGCTCTATGCTGATTTTGGCCAGATGATTCTCCATTCTGAAGAGTTGAGCAAACTCCACACTGGATAAATAGAATTTGGCAATATATTCCTCGAGAATGTTGATCACGGAGTTGTAAGCTCCAATGCTTGATTCATTCGAGTGGAGATCTCGGAGATCAGCAGTTGTGACAAGATTGCCATTTGGATTCATTAAGGGAAAGTCTGCATCTGTGATGGTGATGGTGGATTCCTTGTTCTGAGATATGAAATAATGGTACAAAATATAGTCAAGATCAAAGTTGCTCTGAACCATGTTACCATATCTAACGATCTTGTTAATTCTCTTCTGAGACCACACTTCCTTTTGAGGTCATGCTTTGGTGGAATAAAATGTTCTCAATCTCACACTCTGTTCGGATCATGATTTGAGGATCATCTGATGGATGCAAGGGTGAGAATTTGATATAGTAGCGTCCATGTGGAGAGATTGGTAGATCAAGTTGGTCAGCATCATGTGTTGGAAGATTGAAGTACATAAAAGGAAAAAAATGTATATCATGTGGAATGCCTTCTCGAAAGATAGGAGAAATCCCCAACATCGGATTTGGGTTGTCTTTAACTGCTTGAATCCAGATGCTTTCTTCCAGTGCTTGCTGTATTTGTTCTTTTGACCAGCCCTCGAACTTTTTCGATGAATTCATTGGGCTGTCTGAACCGGTTGCTATTTGTTTGCCTTTTTCAGTTTATTTCCCTTCTTGGAAAAAAATAGAGGAGATGATTTGTTGGCCGGTTTGAGTGATTATCCACTCGGATAAAGGATGAACCAAGGATTCTTTAGGAATGTCATCCAGTTTCTTGGTGGGAGATCCTACTTCAATCTAAGCAAGTCTTGGAGTAGGAATTGGAGGAGGTATTGGCTGAGTAGCTCGGAATGCATCAACTGTCATCTTTATATTGATTTTAACCATGTCTCGGCTCCTTTTAAATGCATCAGATAAGGTTGATGACTAGGAAACTAAGGACCATTTCAACTTCTCTGCTTCCGAAAGAATTTTGGTGGGTGGTTCCTTAATAGCTTGAAGACCAAGAATTACATCTTTCACAACATAATCTTTAACATCTTTAGCTTCAAGAGTATCTAGTTTCACTATCTCTTTATTAGAATCTTCATCTAGGAGAGAGAAATATGAGATAGGTTTCCATTGAATAGTTTGTTGTTGTATTGCTTAGTCTTTTCCCCCTATTGCATGGGATGGACCCGCCTCTGATGCACAAATTGAACAGAATTGAGCTCGAATAAGCACTCAAACATACAATAAATACTTAGGTTGATTTGCCTGGAAAGCGAATCATAGGCTTTTGCGGTTGGAGCCTGAGATTTAAGGTAATCAAAGGTCTGGTCGAGAATAAAGAGCAATTCATCAAACTTGTAGTTTGGAATGTTGTGACAACCCGAAATTTCCATTTGTACGAACAATATCTATTCAATAGAAGCCAGTCCAATTTCAGTGATTTTCAGACATTTCCGAACAAGTTTGTGTACATTAGGGTTTACACTTCAGGGTATATCATAATGTTACAGTCCAAGTTCGAGAATAAAAGTATTTTCTGTCAAAATGTTTCAGGACTATAAATAGTTTTCTGAATTAAATTAATTCATTATTCACAATTCCAACTAGAGTAAAGCCATTTTCTCTCTGACGGATCTTCGGGTTTTTATCCCAGATTGTGAGTAACTCTTTCTAGTAGTGTTAGAATACTTATTAGATACTTATAACATGATTTAGATGGCTAAATCATTAGATCTAGGAGTTTACTCCCCAAGGTGTTCTTGGGCGGTAAACTCCTGAAACGAAGCCAAAACCGAAACTTGTATTATGATAAAGCCTTAGACTCTTATGTATGCATGTTAGGGACAAGAAAACAAGCCAAAATCCACCCAAGATTGGGAGTTTACGGCCCAGAACACTCATAGGCCGTAAACTCCATATCCTAACCCAAAATGGTGATTTGAGGACTTAAGGACTTTAAGGCTTGCATCTAGACTATTTTCCCAAGTAGTATAAGGTCTTAAACACATCAAATGACACAAACAAAAGTGAGTTTACGGCCCAAGTGAAGCTTAGGCCGTAAACTCCATATAAATGGAAATAAAGGGTGTTTTCATTGCACCTAAAGCCCTAGACCTTTACAAGAAATTGTTCCACTTAAAATGAAGGACCAAAACTCACCAAAATCACTTATCAAAGTGAGTTTACGGCCAAGAGAATGCTCTTGGGCCGTAAACTCAAAGGAATGGCACCAAAGTGTGCCTAGGGTCCTCATTTGCCTTAAACAATTATCTAGAACATGTCCTTCAAAAGCAAGAGGCTTGAAAACAACAAAAACAACACCCCAAGGGAGTTTACGGCCGTAAACTCCAAGGGGAAATGGCCTTGAGGCCGTAAACTCCTATTTGGAGTACTTCTAGACCTTAAACCCTTCCAAGGAATTAGCCACTAAGTTAGAATAATTCTAGAAAACATTTGGGACTTCAAAACACACCAAACACACATGTTTGGGAGTTTACGGCCGTAAACTCAAGAGTTTACAACCATAAACTCCATGTGTGATGGTTTATAGAGCGTAAACTCTCATATAGGGTCCTTTGGAAACCCTAAACACAAATACCCTGTCCCACAATGGCTTAGATGAAATCCTTACGGCTTAAAACACTTATATAAAGTGTTAACTATGTCTAGGATGTCTTAAACATTATTAATTAGTCATTTGAGTCTAATTGAGTACATATATGTGTGATTATATGTTCATTAGGATCGTAGTGTGTGCACAAGTCCTCGCTTGACACCTAGCCATCCTATACCGTTCAGTTCATTCCAATCACCAACTACAAATGAGTTCATACCCCTAATCAATGTTTTAAATGATTTTAAATGCTTTAATGGGGGAGAATACAAGAAGAAACAAACATGTTATTAAATCATTGGTATGTATTTTATAACTGTGTTTTTCATTTAACAGATTTCACATACTACAAAATGTGATGCATGAAATGGTTTTACATCTTAAATGCACATTGTTACCAAATGTTTTACTTTTGAAATGTATATTAAAATGACATCAAATCATTGTTAATTATTGTTCAAAACCCATAAGATGTCTTACAAAACCATTTTACATCCTTGAACTAAACTATGCATATACACTTATATTCTTATATATGTATTGATGTTATAGTTTACATATTTCATTTAGTTTCCCACACCCTTGAGTAGTAAGAGTGTATAAACCTACATGATCAACCAATTATATTACAGTAAATTATCATAGGGATAGTTTGAAGATATCAAACATTACTTCCATTACAAGGAATCACACAAGAGTCAGTTCATTCATGAGTCTATACTAGTACATTACCTGATACATGAGTACTTACAGATGTTTACCTGATACATGAATATGTTTACATATACTTACCTGTTACATAGACACACATACATGAATACCATACAAGAACACTTTTACATAGGTGCATTATCTTGTATTCACTTACCTGGATACTTGTACTTAGAACTACGAAGATGATTTATTAGTATTTACTGTGTAAATTGTCTTTCCTATCTCGGTTCAATGGGATAGCTAGGCGGGACTTACCATTCCGAACCCCACTGATTAGCACCAGTGGTCGATGACCATCTACGGAGGTCTAAGGTTACTACGTATATTAGGTAGATCGATTTGGGACTAACCCTTCCACCCACCTGCTGCTGCTACAGAGGACAATTGGACAATCTTCGGATGTTCATTAGGTTATACCTTTCGCTTATTGCGATGATTGTGTTACTCCTAGTACCCAGCGATGACACTTACATTTATACTTTTTTGGACAATCTTCGGATGTTCATTAGGTTATATGTTTCGCTCAACGCGATGTTGTGTTGGTCCTAGTACCCAGTGACAACACTTACAATATTACATTGTTCCTGTTTCCTTTATTTTGTGATACATTCACATAAACGATGAGTTAGATTAAGCACTTTTAGTACTAGTCTACACAAAGGAAAAACTATCATTTTACAAACAGAACATTCGAGTCTTGGTAGAAGACTACACTTCATACTTACAAAACGTTCGGGTCTTGGTAGAAGACTACACTTCATACATACAGAACATTCGGGTCTTGGTAGAAGACTACACTTCATACTTACAAAACATTCGTGTCTTGGTAGAAGACTACACTTCATACTTACAAAACATTCGGGTCTTGGTAGAAGACTACACTTCATACATACAGAACATTCAGGTCTTGGTAGAAGGCTACATTTCATACGTATAGAAAATAAGGGTTTTTCTAGGGATTTCATACTTACCTCAACATTTTCATTTAAAGGTTTACATGGCTTTCATAACAGATTTTCACAAACAAGGCAATGACACTTATATACTTATGAATTCACCAGCTTTAAAGCTGATACTCGCTTTCAAAATAACTTGTATTCTCAGGTCGTCAGTAGATAGGTACGGAGGCCAGGTTTTGAGAAGACGGAGCAGACAAGTCTCGTCTTTTATTTTGATTGTATATTTTTGGTGTCTTATTACAATGAAAGAACACACATGTATTAAACTTTACTTATAATGCAATGGATGATGTTGTTGCTTGTTTATTATATTACACTGTTGTGATACTGTACATGACGTCCTCCACCCCTGAACGTTTCAGCCGTTCGTGGTTTTGGGGTGTGACATATTGGTATCAGAGCATTGTTTATAGTGAATTAAGTATATCAACCCATAAAAGATATACTAACTATAAATACATGGGATTAAAACACTCTGTCTCAGAGTTATACTTTTAAATAATAAAATATTTAAGTAAGTATACGTGCCTGCATTCATACTAAAATCAATGTCACAACGACAAGAACAAAAGTATTACGATTGTTGAATATCACAAGTAAGCCTGGGGATATATGGTCAGTCTTGGGAATGGCATAGCCTGATCAACTATGCTGGTCCGAGGAGTGATTTGAATATGCCCAAGAATGGTTGTGATATGGCAACAAGTCTAAAAACTTACCAACACAACCATAAAGGAATACCATATGGGTATTTGATCTTACTATAAGTACCTTAGTCAGTCGTCTATTTTAGCTATTCCATGTGTTGTTGGAACTATGGGGATTAGTCCATGAGACACATTCATTAATCATTTATTCTTATCCTTGTCGTCATCTTTTAAACGTATAGTTAAAGATGCCGCCACGCAGGAATCCAAGGAGGAACCCAAACAACGCAGCACCAATACCACCACCTCCACCACCACCTGTACCTCTTCAACCACCTAATCCTTTTGATGCCACTATGTTCCAGGCAGCTTTCACAGCCGCAGTTGCAGCTGCTGTGTCAGCAATCAACGTGTCTGCCCCTAGTGGATCAGGAACAGGAGCACCTCCCTCGAACCACAGCGAAAGCCATGGACACCCTCGGGAGTGCACCTACAAGGACTTCACTAACGCCAAACCCCGCAGCTTCAATGGAACTAGGGGTGTTATGGTGTTGAGACAATGGATTGAGAAGATGGAGTCTGTCTTCGAGATCTGCGGATGCCAAGAAGGCAACAAGGTCAAGTTCGCAGCTTGTACCTTCTCTGACCGAGCACTAACATGGTGGAACAGCCATGTTAACTATCTAACTTTGGTGGTGGCGTATTCCATCGGCTGGGAAAAGTTGAAAGACATGCTGATGAAAGAATACTGTCCTCGAGGTGAAATACAAAAACTCGAGCAGGAATTCTGGGGTCTGCAAATGGTTGGATCCGACATCACTACCTACACAAATAGGTTCTGTGATTTGGCAAACTTATGCCCTGATATGGTTGCTCTCCAGAGCAAAAAGATCGAGAGATATATCTGGGGACTGTCGCCCCAGATCCAGTCAAGTGTGATCGCTTCCAGGCCTATTACCTTTGATAGTGCCAAGGAACTGGCACAATCTCTTATCGATCACCGGAAACCTCAGAACACAACAATCCCTACACCCGTACCCCAAGAGTCCAGCCCTGGCAACAACCAGAAAGGGTGGTCTAAGAGGAAAAAGGGGGCTTCGCAAGGATCCTCCAAGAGACAACAACTTGTGGCAATCAATGCTGCCACAGTGACTCCCACTGTCCCTGCGAACCCCTTACCAGCAAAAACTTATGCTGGGTCTCTCCCAAAGTGCACCAAGTGCAACTTCCACCACCGCGGGCCTTGCAGGGAGATGCAATGCACCAACTGCAACCGGAAGGGGCACACCGCCCGTTTCTGCCAGACTCCAACAGCTCAAGCCGCCCAGGCTCCTAACACTGGTATGGGCCAAACTTGCTACGGTTGTGACGAAGTGGGCCACTACAAGAGGAACTGCCCTAAAGCAGGAATGGCTGGAGGGGTAGGAAGAGTTATGGCCCTAGGCCACGAGGAAGCAGTAGCTGATCCAACGATAGTTACTGGTACGTTCCTCCTCGATGACTCATATGCTAGCATACTTTTCGATAGTGGAGCCGAGAAAAGTTTTGTAAGTCACAAATTTGCACACCTGCTTAAACAAAAACCATGTGCATTAGATAATTCATTCACAGTAGAAATGGCTAACGGGAAAACAGAGAGTACAAACTGCATATACGTAGGTTGTACCTTAACTTTAGATGGCCATACTTTCAAGATAGATCTCATGCCAGTTACCATTAAATGTTTCGACGTTATCATCGGTATGGATTGGTTGAGTCTTCTGCGTGCCGACATTATGTGCTTCGAAAAAGCAGTTCGTCTTAACCTTCCTAACAACGAAACTTTAATTATCTACAGCGACAAACCTAGTACGAGCCTTCGCATCATTTCGTGCATTCAAGCCCGGAAGTGCTTGCGAAAGGAGTACCATGCATTTCTCGCACACGTCGTCGATACCAGCCAAGAACTGAAAGACATCCAGAAAATCCCAGAAGTATGCGACTTTCCCGACATATTCCCAGAAGAACTTCCCGGTTTACCACCACAACGCCAAGTCAAGTTCAGAATCGACTTAGTGCCAGGGGCTACCCCCGTAGCCAAATCCCCTTATCGTCTGGCACCGGCTGAAATGCAGGAGCTTTCCAGTCAACTTAACAAACTTCTCAAGAAGGGATTCATTCGACCAAGCTTCTCACCATGGGGAGCACCGGTCTTGTTCGTCAAGAAGAAAGATGGATCGTTTCGCATGTGCATTGACTATAGAGAACTCAACAAACTTACCATTAAAAATCGTTATCCCTTGCCCCGCATTGACGATTTATTTGATCAACTTCAAGGAGCCAACTACTTCTCGAAGATAGATCTGTGATCCGGATACCACCAACTACGAGTGTTAGAGGAGGATGTTCCCAAGACAGCCTTCCGAACTCGTTATGGGCACTACGAGTTTGTAGTGATGCCATTCGGATTAACTAACGCGCCCGCAGTATTCATGGATCTGATGAATAGGGTGTGTCGTCCTTACTTGGATCAGTTCGTCATCGTCTTCATTGATGACATACTCATCTACTCTCGAAGTAAGGAGGAGCATGGTCAACATCTCCGTAAGATCTTAGAAACATTGCGAGCGGAGAAGCTTTACGCGAAGTTCTCCAAGTGCGAATTTTGGATTCGGCGAGTCGAATTCTTGGGCCATGTCGTTAGCGAAGAAGGTATACACGTGGACCCTTCCAAGATTAAGGCCATCGAGAACTGGTCAGCACCAAAGACACCTACTAAAATTCGTCAATTTCTAGGTCTAGCTGGCTACTATCGCAGGTTCATTCAGAACTTCTCCAGCATAGCGAAACCTCTTACAACCCTGACCCAGAAAGGCGTGGCCTTCGACTGGGAAGAGAAACAGGAAAAAGCGTTCCAAACACTCAAACGAGCCTTATGCACCACCCCGATACTATCCCTTCCCGAAGGAATAGAAGACTTCATTGTCTATTGCGATGCATCCAATCAAGGACTCGGATGTGTTCTGATGCAGCGAGGTAAAGTCATAGCATATGCCTCGAGACAGCTGAAGACACATGAGGTTAACTACACAACCCACGATCTTGAACTGGGAGCAGTTGTGTTTGCTCTGAAGATCTGGCAACATTACCTATACGGTACAAAAAGCACGATCTTTACGGACCATAAGAGTCTACAGCACATTTTTTACCAGAAAGAGCTCAACATGAGACAACGACGGTGGGTCGAGCTACTTAGTGATTACGAATGCGAAATTCGTTACCATCCGGGTAAAGCCAATGTAGTAGTCGACGCCCTAATTCGGAAAGAATATACTGGTCGTAGAGTCAAGTCTTTGACTCTAACTATCCATTCCAACTTGTCCACGCAAATAAAGGAGGCTCAGCTCGACGCTTTGAAACCTGAAAATGTGGTTGGTGAATCCCTTAGAGGGATGGATAAGAACTTGGAAGTCTAGGGTGGCGGAGCCTTATACCTCATGGATCGGATCTGGACACCGAAACACGGTGGCTTCAGAGACTTGGTCATGACCGAAGCTCACAACACTCGTTATTCCGTCCACCCGGGTTCAGATAAGATGTATCTGGATCTTAAAAAGTTATACTGGTGGCCTAACATGAAAGCAGATATTGCTACCTTCGTAAGTAAATGTCTTACTTGCGCAAAGGTCAAGGTCGAATACCAGAAACCCTCCAGTCTTCTACAACAACCGGAGATACCAGAATGGAAGTGGGAGCGGATCACTATGGACTTCATAACCAAGTTGCCCAAGACGACGGGTGGACTTGATTTCATATGGGTCATCGTCGATAGACTGACCAAGTCTGCACACTTCCTACCGATCAAGGAACAGACAAGATGGAGAAACTTACCAGAACTTACATTAGGGAGATTGTAAGACTGCACGGTGTTCCTTTATCTATCATCTCAGACCGAGATAGTAGATTCACTTCGAGGTTCTGGCAGTCATTACAAAGTTCCCTAGGAACTAGGCTGGACATGAGTACAGCCTACCATCCACAGACCGACGGGCAAAGTGAGAGAACTATCCAAACCTTAGAAGATATGTTGCGCACCTGTGTGATTGACTTTGGAAAAGCTTGGGATACTCATTTACCCCTTGTAGAATTTTTCTACAACAACAGTTATCACACGAGCATAAAGGCAGCTCCATTCGAGGCCCTCTATGGCCGAAAGTGCAGATCCCCTCTGTGCTGGGCTGAAGTGGGTGATACCCAGTTAGCTAAGGGACGAGTTCCCGAAAGCACTCTCACGGGTCCGGAGATCATTCGGGAAACGACAGAGAAGATCGTTCAAATTCGTGAACGATTAAAAGCCTCTAGAGACCGACAGAAAAGCTACGCCGACAAGCGTAGGAAACCATTGGAGTTCCATGTGGGCGACCGAGTCCTACTGAAGGTCTCACCCTGGAAGGGCTTGATACGCTTTGGAAAGCGTGGGAAGCTCAATCCAAGATACATAGGGCCTTTCGAGATTCTCGCAAGAATCGGCCCTGTGGCTTACAAGCTCAATCTACCGAAAGAACTCAGTAACGTACATCCTACCTTCCACGTGTCAAACTTGAAAAAGTGCCTATCCAACAAGACTCTTGTTATTCCACTCGACGAGATCGAGATCAACGAGAGCCTCAACTTCGTGGAGGAACCAGTAGAGATCATGGACCGAGAGGTCAAGCAAACAAAGCAGAGCCGTATCCCGATAGTGAAGGTGCGCTGGAACGCAAAGCGTGGACCGGAATTCACTTGGGAACGAGAGGATCAGATGAAACTGAAATACCCTCATCTTTTCGCTTAATTGTGTGTAATTTCTTACTTGCTTAAATTCTAATTTCGGGACGAAATTCCTTCTAACGGGGGGATGATGTGACAACCCGAAATTTCCATTTGTACGAACAATATCTATTCAATAGAAGCCAGTCCAATTTCAGTGATTTTCAGACATTTCCGAACAAGTTTGTGTACATTAGGGTTTACACTTCAGGGTATATCAGGAGAGTGGATGCTCCTAGGTTTGTGAAATTTGAACATTTCAAGTTTCATAATGTTACAGTCCAAGTTCGAGAATAAAAGTATTTTATGTCAAAATGTTTCAGGACTATAAATAGTTTTCTGAATTAAATTAATTCATTATTCACAATTCCAACTAGAGTAAAGCCATTTTCTCTCTGACGGATCTTCGGGTTTTTATCCCAGATTGTGAGTAACTCTTTCTAGTAGTGTTAGAATACTTATTAGATACTTATAACATTATTTAGATGGCTAAATCATTAGATCTAGGAGTTCACTCCCCAAGGTGTTCTTGGGCGGTAAACTCCCGAAACGAAGCCAAAACCGAAACTTGTATTATGATAAAGCCTTAGACTCTTATGTATGCATGTTAGGGACAAGAAAACAAGCCAAAATCCACCCAAGATTGGGAGTTTACGGCCCAGAACACTCATAGGCCGTAAACTCCATATCCTAACCCAAAATGGTGATTTGAGGACTTAAGGACTTTAAGGCTTGCATCTAGACTATTTTCCCAAGTAGTATAAGGTCTTAAACACATCAAATGACACAAACAAAAGTGATTTTACGGCCCAAGTGAAGCTTAGGCCGTAAACTCCATATAAATGGACATAAAGGGTGTTTTCATTGCACCTAAAGCCCTAGACCTTTACAAGAAATTGTTCCAGTTAAAATGAAGGACCAAAACTCACCAAAATCACTTATCAAAGTGAGTTTACGGCCAAGAGAATGCTCTTGGGCCGTAAACTCAAAGGAATGGCACCAAAGTGTGCCTAGGGTCCTCATTTGCCTTAAATAATTATCTAGAACATGTCCTTCAAAAGCAAGAGGCTTGAAAACAACAAAAACAACACCCCAAGGGAGTTTACGGCCGTAAACTCCAAGGGGAAATGGCCTTGAGGCCATAAACTCCTATTTGGAGTACTTCTAGACCTTAAACCCTTCCAAGGAATTAGACACTAAGTTAGAATAATTCTAGAAAGCATTTGGGACTTCAAAACACACCAAACACACATGTTTGGGAGTTTACGGCCGTAAACTCAAGAGTTTACAACCGTAAACTCCATGTGTGATGGTTTATAGAGGGTAAACTCTCATATAGGGTCCTTTGGAAACCCTAAACACAAATACCCTGTCCCACAATGGCTTAGATGAAATCCTTACGGCTTAAAACACTTATATAAAGTGTTAACTATGTCTAGGATGTCTTAAACATTATCAATTAGTCATTTGAGTCTAATTGAGTACATATATGTGTGATTATATGTTCATTAGGATCGTAGTGTGTGCACAAGTCCTCGCTTGACACCTAGCCATCCTATACCGTTCAGTTCATTCCAGTCACCAACTACAGGTGAGTTCATACCCCTAATCAATGTTTTAAATGATTTTAAATGTTTTAGTGGGGGAGAATACAAGAAGAAACAAACATGTTATTAAATCATTGATATGTATTTTATAATTGTGTTTGTCATTTAACAGATTTCACATACTACAAAATGTGATGCATGAAATGGTTTTACATCTTAAATGCACATTGTTACCAAATGTTTTACTTTTGAAATGTATATTAAAATGACATCAAATCATTGTTAATTATTGTTCAAAACCCATAAGATGTCTTACAAAACCATTTTACATCCTTGAACTAAACTATGCATATACACTTATATTCTTATATATGTATTGATGTTATAGTTTACATCTTTCATTTAGTTTCCCACACCCTTGAGTAGTAAGAGTGTATAAACCTACATGATCAACCAATTATATTACAGTAAATTATCATAGGGATAGTTTGAAGATATCAAACATTACTTCCATTACAAGGAATCACACAAGAGTCAGTTCATTCATGAGTCTATACTAGTACATTACCTGATACATGAGTACTTACAGATGTTTACCTGATACATGAATATGTTTACATATACTTACCTGTTACATGGACACACATACATGAATACCATACAGGAACACTTTTACATAGGTGCATTATCTTGTATTCACTTACCTGGATACTTGTACTTAGAACTACGAAGATGATTTATTAGTATTTACTGTGTAAATTGTCTTTCCTATCTCGGTTCAATGGGATAGCTAGGCGGGACTTACCATTCCGAACCCCACTGATTAGCACCAGTGGTCGATGACCATCTACGGAGGTCTAAGGTTACTACGTATATTAGGTAGATCGATTTGGGACTAACCCTTCCACCCACCTGCTGCTGCTACAGAGGACAATTGGACAATCTTCGGATGTTCATTAGGTTATACCTTTCGCTTATTGCGATGATTGTGTTACTCCTAGTACCCAGCGATGACACTTACATTTATACTTTTTTGGACAATCTTCGGATGTTCATTAGGTTATATGTTTCGCTCAACGCGATGTTGTGTTGGTCCTAGTACCCAGTGACAACACTTACAATATTACATTGTTCCTGTTTCCTTTATTTTGTGATACATTCACATAAACGATGAGTTAGATTAAGCACTTTTAGTACTAGTCTACACAAAGGAAAAACTATCATTTTACAAACAGAACATTCGAGTCTTGGTAGAAGACTACACTTCATACTTACAAAACGTTCGGGTCTTGGTAGAAGACTACACTTCATACATACAGAACATTCGGGTCTTGGTAGAAGACTACACTTCATACTTACAAAACATTCGTGTCTTGGTAGAAGACTACACTTCATACTTACAAAACATTCGGGTCTTGGTAGAAGACTACACTTCATACATACAGAACATTCAGGTCTTGGTAGAAGGCTACATTTCATACGTATAGAAAATAAGGGTTTTTCTAGGGATTTCATACTTACCTCAACATTTTCATTTAAAGGTTTACATGGCTTTCATAACAGATTTTCACAAACAAGGCAATGACACTTATATACTTATGAATTCACCAGCTTTAAAGCTGATACTCGCTTTCAAAATAACTTGTATTCTCAGGTCGTCAGTAGATAGGTACGGAGGCCAGGTTTTGAGAAGACGGAGCAGACAAGTCTCGTCTTTTATTTTGATTGTATATTTTTGGTGTCTTATTACAATGAAAGAACACACATGTATTAAACTTTACTTATAATGCAATGGATGATGTTGTTGCTTGTTTATTATATTACACTGTTGTGATACTGTACATGACGTCCTCCACCCCTGAACGTTTCAGCCGTTCGTGGTTTTGGGGTGTGACAAATGTCCAGATGACGTTGAGTTGCACGGATGAACTTAATGAGTACTTCTTGCATGGCCAAGTTCATGGCATCTTTATGATGAATCTTTTTTTCCAACCTCTGAGTCTATTACTCTTGGTGAATGTGAGTTTACTTGATCAAGGTATTTGTGGCTATGAGCGTATCGTCATGGAATTTGAGCATACCACTGATTGTAGTGATGTGATGATCCATTTTTTCCTTGTAACGATATTTAACATCTTCAAGAGTGCGAATCAGGTGAACCGAGATAAGTTGGTCCAGTTGATTTACACTATCAAGTTCAGATGGAGTGGAAACCTTGATCTTGGAGAGAGACTTAAGTACCAGGTCAAATTTGGAATCAAGACTGGCTACCTGCTGAGTAACTTTGTTGATCTTGGAATTGGCTTCAATAATGTTGTCTCAGAGTTCCAGGAAGGCAAATGGATCCATAATATTCTCATCAAAGGATCTAGTGTCCGAAGTGGAAGTTTCAGACTTTTGATCATCACTATGTATGCTCTTGTGGTCATCTTGTGGAGCTTCTTGGTAATGAGTGTATTTATAACCTTCTAAGGTAGGAAGAGGAGGAACATCATTTAGCTCGTGATCAACATTTTCATAAGAGGATTCTGAGGACGAAGAGAGTTCAAAATGAAAACGAGCTTTGGAGGAGGAAGGCTTCTGAAAAATGATGAACGAGGAGGGAACAACAATAGCTCCAATAGTTGTGCCTTCATCTTTAAAAAGAATTTCTTTCGAAACTTCATCATTAGCATCTGGATAAGAAACATCTACAACATTCACAAACTTTGGACGAGAATCATCCAAGATATTGTTTTGCTCGGGAACATCTCTTTTAGCAGCAGTAGTTTCTTGAGGAGAATCAATCATTGCTTGACTAAATTGATGGTAGGTTGAAGTTCTTGATGAATTTCTTCATTTGATGGATACATACAGGGGATGCGACTGTTGATTGCTCATTGGCACATCGAGATGAGCGTGTATTCCACGTGTTTTCTTTGATAGCTCCAGATGTAGTGTATGATCCCAGTCAACAAAATCTGCCTAATCCTTGTCAAAAATAATCAATCCTCCTCTGCAAATAGGAGGGACTGCTTCTGTCTCAAAAAGCTTGGAACCAGTGGCAGGGGTCATTGATTGTGCATGTGTAGAAGAAAAAGGGAAATTGAAGTTGACTCGTGAGTGTGTCCTAGGGGGCTCCAAGGGACTTTGTTCAATACCAACACCACCTTATTAGAAATGAGGGAGTATATTATGTGTAGACTCCCCGTGAGTATGTGCATGTGATTTTGAAACTCCGAAGGGTACTTCGAAGAGTGGATGGTAGGTGTTAGCTGAGATCCATAGTCAGGTCGAATGCCGATTTGTTAATTCTTTTGATCTAAACCTTGTACTAACTAAGAAGGTTGAGAAAACACCATTCGAAATGTGGAAAGGGACTCATCCCTCTCTAACACGAATCAAGGTTGAGGGTTGTAAGCATTTCTTTCATCGAGAAGCGCTTGATTAACTTGAACCCATATCAGAAAGGTGTTACTTCACTGGTTATCCCAAAATTCTTTTGGATACTTGTTTTACAAGACTATTGAGAACAAGATCTTTGTTGTTTGTAAGGCAGTCTTTTGTGAGAGAGAACTGATATCTCAAGAAACTAGTGAGAGCCCAATTGATCTTGTTGAGATTCAAGAGACAACCAATGAAAAACCTAAAGTTGACACTATACCACAAAAAGAGGTTGAACAACCTGTTGAGGAATCTAATATACTTCCACTTCCACCTCATAGATATGATAGAAAATGCCGTACACCAAAGTTCTAGAGATTACATATTAATCATAAGGATGAAAACCTGTTAGGTGATAACGAGTCGTGCATCTATCAAGAAGCCACAGCTAGCCCAAAGGCTGCAAAATGGAAAAAGGAAATGGACAACGAGATTCAGTCCATGTACGATAACCAAGTATGAAACTTGGTCGATCCTACATCTGCTCTTAAAACCATTGGGTGTAGATGGCTTTTAAGAAGAAGACCGATATGGATGGGAACGTACAGACTTATAAAGCTCGACTAGTCATGAAAGGTTATACTCAGACTCAAGGAATTGATTATGAGGAAACACTCTCACCAGTAGCTATGATTAAGTCTATTACGATACTACATGTCATAGTTGCATTTTATGACTATGAAATCTGGAAGATGGATCTAAAAACTGCTTTCCTTAATGGGAAACTAATTAAGGATGTATACATGGCTCAGTCAGAAGGTTTTGTATAGTCCAAGTCTCCTAATATTGTATGTAATCTTGAAAAGTCTATATATGGACTCAAACAAGCACCTCGTAGGTGGAACATTTGTTTTGATGAGAAGATCAAAGAGTTTGGTTTCTTAAGAAATGAAGATGAACAATATGTGCGTGTTATATTTAGTGGGAGCGTAGTTGTATTCCTTTTCTTATATGTTGATGATATTCTTCTAATAGGAAACAACATCCTAGTACTGAATAGTGTAAAATCATGGATTGGGAAGAGTTTCGCTATGAAAGACTTGGTAGAAGCTGCCTACATACTTGGTATCAAGATCTATAGGGATAGATCTAGGCGACTAATATGACTTTGCCAAAATACATAGTTAGATAAAATATTGAATAAATTCAAGATAGAAGAATCTAAGAAGGGATTTGTAATTATGCAACGTGGTACGGTTTTGAGTAAAACCCAATGTCACACTACTACCAAAGAACTTGATAGAATGATTCGAGTCTCATATAACTCGGCTATAGGATCGATCATGTACTCCATGATATGTACAAGGCCAGACATCTCATACACTATTAGTATGACAAAACGTTATCAAGCCAATCCAGGCAAAAGTCATTGGATTGTAATCAAGAACATTCTGAACTATCTTAGGAGGACTAAAGATATATTTTTGGTTTATAGTAATAAGCAAGAGCTAAACGTTAAAAGATATATGGATGCACATTTCCAAACTGTCAGGGATAATTTCGTATCACAATCTAGGTATAAACAATTAATCGCTCACATTTTATAGCAATGTACTTTACATTTTTCAATTTTCATAGTAAAGTATTTTTTTTATCTCATTTTCAACTATTATGATTAACCAATATTAACTATTAACCATAACTA
Source organism: Lactuca serriola (assembly GCF_051521515.1). Classification (NCBI taxonomy): domain Eukaryota; kingdom Viridiplantae; phylum Streptophyta; class Magnoliopsida; order Asterales; family Asteraceae; genus Lactuca; species Lactuca serriola. Next base: position 3,380,740 of record NC_136411.1, read on the forward strand.
TTAATTGAAAAAAAAAACGTTAACTAAAACCAATATTAACCAATAACCAATGGCTACCAAAATGCATTAACCACTTATAATGGTAATAGTTTGGTTTTGGCTAAAAATTGAACCAAGCCGCCTCATACACACCCCTAGTGGGCCGCATGTGGGTTGTGGTTCTGCTAGTGAGGAGTTAGGTTGTGAATCGAAACATTCGACCTTAATTGTTGATTGGACAACCGAGGTGGTGGCTGTTCAGATACAACATTGTGTTGCTGCTGATGGCTCCATGAAGACATAAAAATCTAGCCATAGTGCTAGTGATGATGATGGGGCAGCTATCTCCCACTATTTTGTTGTTTTCGACGACAATTTTTGGGTGCTTGACGGCTGTTCCAACGATAGTTCTTGTGCGAGAGGAGTCAGGATTGCCGGTATGCAAAATTGTTAGCAATGACGAGTTATCAGTGTGAGGCAGTAGGGTTTCAACGAGGGGAAGGTTGCCGAGAGAAGAAGATAGGAGGGAAAGGGGGAAAGAGAAATTTTAGAAGTTATTTTTTGGAACCGAATTATGGAATGCTCATCTCAATGGCCTCTCAATAAAAATCATACAAGTATAAATATAAGCATTGGGCCTTGAGCTGATACAAAAACGTATAACAAAACATGGGTTAAATACATAATACATGTACTAACAATGACAAACTTGGGAGATAGAAAATTGAAAACAGATTAGAAAAATTGTAAGAAAGGAAAAATAATAAACAAGGATATATGAAAAACCTTTAGCAAAATTTATAAAAAGTAAATAAATAAGGATAACAAGAAAACTTTTATTTCTCTGACTTTTTCGATTGAGTTGTACTTTCGGATAAAGTAGAAACACTTGTAATAACTTCTCGGATTAAAGCATATTCATATATAACGTATAGTTCAATGAGAGAGTTGAATGAATTGGAATGTCTAATTGACATTTAATGGATTAAACTCTACAGTTGTAGAATGTCATGTTGGCATTCAATGGACATGGAGTCCAATAACCATTGAATTCTTCAATAGAAAAAATGAAAACTTATATATATATATATATATATATATATATATATATATATATATATATATATATATATTCCATTGAATAGTGTAGGAAAATTAATATATAATTGTATAATAAGTAGGATGATGATGTGTCAATAAATATGCTAAATAACTAGTACTGAATTAAGAACATTACAAGAAAATCATATCTCCATTCATTATTTTGAAGAGCCAAGTGGTCTGCCAATTCCACATTACATGAGAAATCCTACTACAAGCCTCACACATACAAGCACACAAATATTTCCTTGAAATAGAAATACCACACTAACCACCTATTAGTCCCACCTAAACGACAGCGTTTGTTGTTTAATCCCACTCGAAGACGAGTCACCATGATCATCGTTAAACATGCCTTGAAACTGAAGAGTTGTACCACTGGATTCTGTAAGCATAGTTTCATTATGCATCTCTAGTTGTGCAAAACCATACTGACTGATACCACTAGAAATTGGTGGCATGATTGCCGGAGTTTGATGGGCTGGCGGTGATGATGACAGAAGAGAGAGAGCACGAGAGTGGCCGGCGCCTCTATTTAGTTGACTTGAAGAAACTGGTAGCGGCAGTGAACGGTGTTGGAAAAAGTTGAAGTGGTTGTCTCCACCGACACCGTTGTGTGCAGATGGAGTTGGTAGTGATCTGGTAAGGTAGTTTAACGGCGGTTGGTTGTTGAATGGTCCGATTGTGTGGTTATCCGGTCTGATTCCTGTCGTCCTAGCGGAGCCCACTACAGAACTTAAGTGTATTTGTGTGCTGTTGAATGACAATATTCTAGACATGCCTACAATAAAGAAACACAAGAAAGCCAAGTTAGTTTTTCGGTTGCAACCTTAAACAACCAATACCTTGGCCCATGTAAAGTCTGGCCCGATGGGCCTGTAAAACTCGTTTGAAATATTGTACTGTCGAAGAATTCTGGTCTAAACTCAGGAACATGAGTTTCAGAAAGAATATTAATTGCTCTATTATTATTGAATGTACTCATTCACATTGTCTTGGATTTGGGTTAGTCCATCGCAACAATATATATCTTCCATTTTTATAACTACTATCTAGTTGTATAAAGTCTTAATATGAATCATGAAAGTAAAATGATTTTCACAGAATTTTTCATTAAGATCTTTAACTCTCTGATCAAATGACGAATTATTAATGTCATCGTCTTAAGCACGAGACAAGAACTATTAAGTCACGTTTGGATTATAAGATAAGAAAGAAGAAAACCTGGTTGGCTTGAAAGGAAAGTTGCCGTTGTTTTGGATATGGAATCTGATTGAGGCTTCCGGCGTCGCCGGTTATGACCATCAAGACGTTTCCGGCAGCTTCGTTTTCCTTCGTCAAACTCTGCCAATGAGTGAAACCTGTTCATCACCATCACCAGTGATATGATACATGTTTTAAAGCATTTTGTGAGTTTATAGCTAGCTATAATTAATGAGGTAGTTTATACACCCCATAATATATTTTCTTTTACAGTTGTATATATAAATCTTGAGAAAATTAAAGTAAGCATGGCTATACTTTAATTGAATGTAATGCGCTTCATGAAGAAGAATTGTACCTGCTGCACTGCTGACAGAAGCGCTGTTCCCTCCCTGCAATTGTGACCTTCGGAGACTTGGAGTGGAGTTCACATACTTTGTGCCGGCGGTGGTACTCCCGGCATTGACCAAGGTCAGCGTTGCACCCGTCGACTAAACACGAAACACTAATATTATTGCTGGCAGCCGGAGTTTTAGCCCGTTTTGATGATGACGAAAACTCCATCATTGGTGAAATAACACCTTCAAGTTGCAACCTTCACCCCTCACCCCTGAACTTTATGATGCAGAAAAAAAGTAAAAAAAAAACCCTTAAAGGTTTAAAACTTTTCCAATTGTTAACAATAAATAAACTCATAATAATGATGGGATATTAGAACTACATAATGTCCATCACTTTTGATCTAATTATACATAATGTCTTTTGTCACAAATAATTTTATATGAATGTTGCTAACAATTAGTCTTTGAAGTAGAAAATAATGGATCGAATCAACTCTTCCGTATGCATGCAGCATGCATATGATTGATACATTATAATGATTTATTCGATTTGCTTTTAAGTATAAAATTTGAATACAATATTTTAATTATAGTTTTTAACAGATTTACCAAAGAAAGACATTTGTTAAAGTGATGAGTGGTTAATTTAAAAAGAAACCATCCATGACTTGACTAATTAGATAGGAACATAGAGGTTCTTTAACTTCATTTTTGTCTGGTGTAGGTTGAAACCTAATTAAAATCCACAATGAGAACTGAGAAATAAACAAACCAAAAAGGATAGTGCAAAATTTTACCCTTATCACATGTGTCAGACTCTAATTAGTTATAATTTTTTTACAGTTTTTGCTTTTATGGTAATTTTGTTTAGATGAGGAGAAAAGGAAAAGAAAGTGTACCTGATATGAATGGTGAAGCTGAAATCTTTGCTAAAGAGAAGCCAAGAGAGGTGAGAGCAGAGGAAGAGAAAGCCCTGAATGATGAATAGATTGCTTCCCACAAACTTTATATTAGTAGCCACAATAGCTTCAAACATGAATAAAATTACTTCATCAGTCAAAACACAGACCTTTTTAATACTATAATATATATTTCTTGAAATTAATATGAGCTTTTTTTTCTATAGAGATAGATAAAGTAAGTTTTTTTTTTTTTCATGATTTACTGCAATTATAGTTTTTTAATATGATCTTTACAGAACGATGTGGGGTAAATAAAGGTCAAAGTACTATTTTTCTTATACTGTTTCAAAGTATAGTACTTTCCAGTGTCCAATTATTTAAAGAATTAGAGTTAACTGATGATAACAAAATATATTTCCAAAATTAAAAAGCGAAGAAAATGAAAATGAAAAGAGTAAACGACAAAAGAAGTAGAAGAAGATGGATCGGGTTCTCAACCATTCATACTCTGACAGAGACTCCATTATGAAGATGGACAAAGACCAAACTGACACAACACTTTTTATTCAATTCCATTCAGAAAAAAACACCCTCACTTAAAGACCTACACACCTAGTAGCTACCTCATAGTCTCCTACTGCCAATTTTATTTAAGACTAAACTACAGATATGGTCCCTGAGATTTTGTTCAATTCGCAATTTATTCTGAGTTTTGAAAATCTAGCATCATCGATCCTTATGCTTTTATTTTTTTTGCACGGTTAGTCGGTAAGTCTAATATTTTAGTTGTTAATCTTTTAAATATGATCAGATTGTAGTTAGACATTCATAATTATTTATAGAAACAAAATAAAGTGACAATAAACTCTTAAGCATGACACAATTTCGTTTGTATTGCTTGAAATCTCAACAATGGTGACTTATACATTGTTATGGTGGTGTTGTTTTCTTTGATTGTTGGATCTATTGGATTTCAAGGTATGAAAGTAAATATTAGAGCACCTAAACCTTTTATGACCTTATAGAATGAAAGCAACAACATTTAATTTTAAGGTTTGATAACCAAGTACGACACCTCTTGTGGGTTTAATTTCAAGTGAATCTATGATAAAAAAAAAAAAAAAAAAAAAAAAAAAAAAAAAAAAAAAGATGGGTATGGATCCGTTATCAGCCGTTATTGCCGAGGTGGATATGACTCAACACCGTTACCACCTGATGACCACCTCCTCTTCTGGTGTTAAGGTGAGGCGCGTAATGACAACAACGGGGACCAACAAGTTGTTTTCACTTTTGAATGGTTAAATGACGGTTGACTAAGAGTCATATTCAAAAACAATACTTATTAAACTTTACTTATAAATACATAATTTACACAAAATTTTACCTTCAAAAACAATACCTATTAAACTTTACTTATAAATACATAATTTACACAAAATTTTACCTACATCATACGTTGCTTTCTTTCAATATTTACATAAATCAATTCTTTTTGCAACCAAGTTATGGAGCAAAACCTAAACACCCATTCACCAAACAAAAACCTACAACCAACCACAACCACTTTGATCGGATTCGCGCAATATGAGAACTATATAAACATACTCAACTCTCAAACCTCACCACAAATATCATTCCAAAGAAACTATTTTAATCTCACCTCACCCTAATGCAATTTCATTTTTCACCCTACATTCAACAAAATTTTGTTGGCCATAACCCAAATCTACAATAAAACATTTTCAATACTTTTTTCTTTTATGCCACAAACAACCACCCATCCACCACCCACACAACCATCGGAAGATACCGTTGTTGAAACGCAACCGGGGGGGGGGGGGGGGGTAGTCGGAGAGGGAGAAGGAAAGGAAAATGCAAAGGGAAAGGGAAAGCGGTCGCGAAAAATAAAGAACCTCCATTATGGTGGACACCGAATAAGGAGTACGTATTAGTGGTCTAGTGGTGCGGAACTTCAAAAAATGAACGTCAACAAAATGATATGAAGAAAGTTGTTTTTTAGGAAACCATGCTTATAAGATTTCACGCTATTATGAATAGAACTCCATATCGCAATATCGATATGCTTAGTAGCAAGTAGACTCCAATGAATCGTCGGTACACCAAATTCAATGAGATCGATAGCAAACTTGTTTCATAAAAGAAAAGTGGTGCAAATGATTTCAATTTGCTCAAAGTCATGAAAGAGCAACATCGCATCGAAATGGGTCATATTTTCGAGTATGAAAAAGTATAGGAGATGGTGCGAAATGATCCAAAATGGCTTGAAACTCCAACATCATCAGAGGTACAATCAAATAGGTCATAAAATTCGAGTTCGTTCAACATTTCCAACATACGAACCTCGACCTCAACGCCAACACTGATGAGATCCCGTACGACATCGAAGAAATCTCCCCGCCACGACGACCGGTAGGACGCAACAAAGTGAAGTGTGCTCAACGATATATGGATGAAGCTAAAAAGGGCACAAGAATTGGTGGAATTAAAAAAGAAGTTCGACACACACAATTTAATAGCAAAAGAAAGAGTTGAAGTACAACATGAGCACTTGGAATTCCTTCGTAGGCAAGCACGAGAAAAGAAGGATCATCGCAAGCAAGCACAAATGACGAACCAATTAACAATTCTTTGGGCTAGAGAGGAAGATTTGTCACCTCGAGATTTGAAAGTGCTTCAAGCGATGAAGGAGAAGATTTACAACACTTATTTGGGCAATTAGGGCTATCTTTTTATGTTTTTATATTAGTACTATCATATTTCTTTTTTTGTAATGTTATTATTAGTTTTTAAATGTTATTCTTTCTTTCATGTAATGGTTTTTTTAGTTTTTAAATGTCATGTTTAATTTAAAATTTTGATTTATTTAAATAACATGTTTTGTTAAGTTACATTTGTTTTTATAAAAATTAAAAAATAAATCGAAAATATAAATAAAAATAAATCATGCCATGGAAATTAGTAGGTGTTATAACATGTGAGGTGACACTAAAATAATGTTATAATATGTAACGTCCCAAAATTAAACCCAAATTTTTCAAAAAAAAAATAGTAATTATTCCATTCATAATTTACAAGAACTTAGATAAACCATTTAACTCAAAACATTTATCAGAGTATCATCATAAATTTAACATGTGCACAAATCTACCATGGATACGATGCAATCGAGTCGTGCCGTTCTTTTAGTATAAAAAAACCTGAAAACATTTAAATCGCAAAACTTAGTGAGTTTTTCTCAAAGTACCATATACAACACAACTCATATAACAACTATGGTTTATCAGCAACCGTGGAGACCACCCAAAGTCTTAGAGGGCAAATAGCATGTCCGGTGGGTTATCAACAACCTTGACGACTACTTGAAGTCTCAGTGGGCAAACAACACGCCCGATGGGTTATCAGCAACCTTAGAGACTAATCAAAGTCTTAGTACACACAGTAACACATATCACAGTAACTGAAATCACGACCCATGTAGTTAGCAGATATATACTACCACACAGACCTATACAACAAGCAAGAGTCACATGACAGCTAGCAGCCTACATACATAATTTAGTGAGCCGACATTGGTGCCTTCGACCCACAGGCACAGTTGAGAAGACTCACCTCGATCTGTTGATAGATAATCCCACACACACGTTGCTGCTACAAAAAGCTCCACAAACTGAACATATCCAAAACCGACCCCAATTAATAATTAGTGTAGTAATCCATACTCGGGGTCCAAATCATATCCTCTCTTCTAAGGGTAAAATACCATTTTCCCTTTCCCATAATTGACCCAAGGATTCCTTGCCCAAAACCCAAATAACCCAAGTCCCAAAAATAGCCCAATATGGCACCTTGGTGAATACGTCCCGCGTACCACCCCAGTACGCCCGGTGTACTGCCCTATTGACCAAACTCAACTTTGATGCTCTTTATGCTTAATGGCCAAATTATCCAATTTCCAGATCTAACTCTAAGGGACGTCTTAAGTCATAAAGTTCCTGACTTTATGGTTTTGCATCGGTTAATGGTGCCCAAACCACAACCCTAGATTCATAACATCACCAAAAGACCACAAACTCATGCACGAGAGAGTTATATCCATCAAGATTTGATTTTTATGACTTAATGACCTAAAAAATGACCAACAATGAGGCTTAAAGGTTTTGGAGTAACTTCTACTCACAAGATCCAAACCTTGGGACCAAAGCATTCTCATATTATAACTTAAAGCTAGACCTACATAAAAGAAGCATCAAGATTAAATCCTTATACCTCCAAAAGAAAGATCAAGGTGAAAAAGGTCTGGATCTACAAGCTACAAGACAACCAAGACTTCTCCAATGAGCTCCTTCTTCTTTAAGATGCACCAAGAACACTCCAAAACACTCAAAAGCTCAAGGATCTCATAAATGGGGCTAGGGTTTCGAAATTAGGGTTAGAGAGGATGGAGGCTGAAGGTAATAAGGGTTTGCAAAACCAAACGATCCGAACTGAAGTCCATGAATCCAAAATAAGATTGAAGAACGAACTTCAGCTTTTGCCCTAAGTCAATGAGTGTGTAACCGCTATGCCTGAAATTGATAACCATGAAGGATGTCTAACTCCCAGATAGACAGTACCATTCCAAACTGTTCCCATAATGACTCAACTTCACAACCCAAATCGAATAAATCTATCTGTCCTGAACAAATTTATGGATACCCAAAACATGTACAACCCGAACACTTACCGGAGTTGAAATCCTGATCAAAGGCATCATCAGCTCTAGACCCAAAAACTAAATAGGCACAGGTGGTCCTGGTCTCTCTACCAACATGACTCCATCAGTCATTTACTCCTGAATAAGGACAAATTTTCTGACTAATGCACAAACGATAACCAATGTTGCTTTACTTTGTTATTGCTACAAACTGAACTGTGTTCTCACATTAAAATCGACCCCAACCAAGCTTACAATTTACCCAAGTATTACAAATGTTGAAGCCCACTCACAACCCTTCACCCAAACATGCAATGATCTAAATCATCCTAGAGAATGCCACAAGCCAAGTCATAGACTTCCATCACTGTAACAACCGCTTACCAACCTAGTCTATGATATGGCTACTCCGCGGTCGTACAACATTTCCACAACTACATACTAACCCAGCAAATGCTACGGCTACTCTGCAGTCTTACATCACTTCCACAACCACATACTAACCTAGTGAATGCTACGGCTGCTTAGCAGTCTTACATCACTTTAACAACTGCATACTAACCTAGTGAATGCTACAGCTTCTCTGCAGTCTTATATCACTTTCACAACAGCCATGGACCCATCCCCTGGGCCTACCAACTACACGCAAGAATGCCTAACCGAAATCATTGCAAGTAAAAACTCTGTCCTGTTAGACTCTATCAGGTATTCGGGTCGTGCTTCAAACCCCAAGGCCTTCATTTTTCTTCTTGTGTTTTGTGTTGGCTAGGTGAAGACATTGTCTTTGAAGAATTAAGAAGCTTTTTGACAAAAAGAAAGATATTATATGTGGTGAAATGTTGAAGTTTAAGTGTTTATTTATAGTGGACGGAAGAGATTTACAAAATTTGTTTTTTTTAAATAGCCCTTTAAAAAACAATTGATATTTTTTAATTATGGTCAAATGAGAATTAAAGTGAAAGTTAAATCTCTCAAACACCTCCAACCACCAAAGCTCTTTCTCTCTTTTCTCACTATGTAGTTGGCGAGCCCCTTGCTGCAAGCCAGGGGAGATGTTTAACGATTCTAGCGTGCCTCTTGGTCGATCCCACTCCGCGAAGCCTAAGTATTATTGTATGTTGTTTGTTACAGTGGAAGATATGTATTCTTCTCCTATTTCCAACTCATTTGTCGCATGTAACGCCCGTGTTTCAGGGTTAAACAGTAGTAGATGATATAATAGTCTAGGTCAACTATTGTAACTTTTTTTGAAGTAATAAATATGAATTATTTGAGTATTATGAGAATTATGTGCATTTATGTGCTTATTACTTATTTATAAATGTATAATAAATAAAGGATAAAAATAAGCGTCAAAATTAAAGTGTGATATAAACCTGATATCTTTACATAAAGTTGTAGTAGTCGAAACAATGATTCTGGATATATAAAGAACGTCGAATTCCGAGTTATAACGAAGAAGTTATGACCCGTCGAAGTTTCGCGACAAAACCGGCACGACGTTGTGTGATGTAAATAGTGAATTTGCGATAGAAGACTTTTTGGCCTTAATAATCTAAACCAAAGTTGTAGTATACATTAAACCGAGAGCGTGCATAAAAAGAACGGCTAAATCTGACTTCGTATGAGGAAGTTATGAATTTTCTAAAATTTGGCTTAGCAGTGCACGACCCGAAACTCGAATTTTAGATCGAGAGGTTTTTGGCCTACGTGACCTAAATGAGAACTGAAGATCTCATTTATAGGAACTCAACGGTAAAAAGACAGATGAAAACAGAGTCCGTATGTAGAAGTTATGAATTTTACGCGGATATTTAACAATATAATTTACTCGGACTGTTAAATTTAAGATCTGTCAAGAATTAGCTGAAGGGGTCAAAATGAAAGTTGTAGATATTATTTTTATCTACACATGGATATAAAGAACGTCAAAAACAGAGCTCGTATGTGAAAGTTACGGATCTTAGAAGTCGGAAGTGTGCTGTGCGAAAATGGGTGACGTGGTACAATCTTGGCAATTGCTTTCTCCCCAAGTCTTGCCACCAGATGGTGACATGTGGCACCAAGTTCAGCCATATTTCACCCTATAAATAGAACCTCTCCCTCCCTCATTTTCTACACAGATTTCCCATTCTTTCTTCTCTCTACTCTCTCTCTAAACCTCCCAAACCCCCCCCCTTAAGCCCTAGGGAACTCCCCTAGCGCTAGAAGAAAGCCCCAGAGTACTCAACGGCTTCGAGGAGAAGAGATTTTCGGCTCGGGAACGCCGCTCCAAGCAAAGCCCGGTTTTTGAGAAAACCCGCTGTAAGTGAGCTATGCCTACGCTATTTTTAATATAGCTTTTAATTAATTATAGTAACATCATTAGGATCTTATAATAATTATTTGGGCTATTATTATGAGTTATATAAGTGTTGTTATCATATCTTTTTAACAACTCGCGGTACGGGGAATCTGGTTTAAAGGGTCGCATAGGGTTGTTGGGTTTCCGAAGTGCTATATGCCAAAATGGTCCTGCCCTCCGATGTTTTATGTCTGGCCCCTGTCTGTACATAGTGGTTGGAAAATATTGTTTAAACATTTATATAATAATAATAATAATAATAACAACAACAACAACAACAACAACAACAACAACAATAATAATAATAATAATAATAATAATTACTCACGGTAAATATTAGACGAAAATCTAGTAGTAATAATATTAGGTTTCGTCGAAGGCAATTATTTGTAAGAAGCGAAACGTTGTATGAGTTCGGAATCACCACCTTTTCAGGTGAGTGAATAGTCACTTTCATCTTACACATAGATATGAAGTATTTTATATAAATTACGTGCTATGTGTGCATATTATCTTTATACTTGCTATCTATGCTGGATGAACGATTTTTATACATGTTTTAAATGATTTAAATTGTATATGTATTTTATATCTACAAAAATGTCGGGGTAAAACATGGGTAGATGTAATAGACGATGTGTGATAAAATGATGAAAGGTCTCGATGTTATTATTGTTGTTGATTCTGTCATCTAGCGGAGTATGGATGATGACCACAGACTCTTCTAGACAGTTTAGTGGAATGCTAGAAAGGTCGCAACCTGTAGGTGTTTGTGAACGATGTGTTCACCGGTGTACTCCAATCCCCTCATGGTTGCCTTAAGGACATTTATTGCAAAGGAATCCTCTTAGCAGTAGTGTCCATCCCAATTATGATCCTTAGGCTAGGTCCCTTATGATAGGTGTATTGGGACGTAAAGTGAGGATAACATTGGAACTTTTTCCAATGTCTCAGAATTACACTTAAGCTTGTAAGTATAACCATATTTTCTGAGCTTGAGTAAGTTATGACGAATAGTCTTATCTATCTTTTGTGGTGGACTTGACCAGTGCACAAGAATGTGTACTCGATCCCTTAGCCCTTTCTCTTGACTCACACATCCATGTGAACAAGTAGTTAGTCTTAATTTTCCAATGCTCGAAAGTTCTCATTCATCATACTATACAACTTGCATGATTCCAAGTTTCGGTCCAATTGAAACTTAGGTGATGAGAATCTTTCCTTATTTGGTAAATTTAGACACTACCACAAATGAAAGAATCAAATTCATATTTCCAATATTGCTATCAATGGAATCATATAAGCAACATCTTTTTTCCACAAATGCCATTGTAAGGATATTTTAAAATAAATAAAATTAAAACATTTTCTTTTATTTTAAAACTTTGTAGAAAAACTAATCCTTATAATGCAAATGTATATGAAAACTTGGTGTGATCTATTCCTAAGCAATCTATCATAACTCTTAAGCACCTGTTCAAAATTCTGATCACCGAACCATGCGATCGAAATCCATCTTCTCGATCAGAATCAGCATATACTTCCTTCTCCACTTTTCTTTGATTCTTAAAACATCAATATATGACCCAGTTACTGTTGGATATAGTGTCTAAGTCCATAACTTTATTTGGTATGTACTTGACCCGACCCGGCATGGTCCATTTGGGTTGCATGGCATTGCAATATTTGGATAAACTAAATGAGAGAAAGGACACTTGTGATTATTAATATATTATAAGTTCTAATATATTAATAATAGTATTATTTAATTAGTGTTGATCAAGTATTAATTTAGAATTAATTTGGTGATCAAAATGAAACTAATTAAATATATAGGGTTGATTATGACAATCATCTAATCTTTTATGGTGGAATTATGATCCATGGTTTATGGAGTTGAGTTATAACCATTTGGAGCTCCATGGATAGTTCATGGGAGTTACAAACCCATGGATCATTAGAAATGAAGAGTCATGACAATTAAGGGCATTCATGTGTAAACCCTAATTGTGACAACACTATAAAAGGAGCCCTATAGCTAGCAAAATCGGACGACTAGTGAGTTCTAAGAGGGCATAACCGATTTTGAGTGCAAGTGTAATCTCTTAAGTTATTCCAAGTCTTGTAGTGTTGTGTGAAGCATTTGAGGCACAACATTTGGGGTGCTAGGCTCATAAAGTCTTCAAGGAATCCAAGCAACATCAAAGGTATGTAATTATATCTAGAGTTTTGTTATTTATGTACCTAGGATTGCATGCTAGATATGTGAAGGCTTTGGAAATCATTTTGCATGTATAATAGAGAAAACATAGTTCCAAAGCTTCTAGGGTTGTATGTGCACCTTAAGGTTGTTAGGATGCTCAAAACCAATCAGTGGTATCATAGCATAGGCTTGTTTTCTGTTATATTGATGTTTATGTGATTTTGCAAAGTTGAAATTTGTCCAGACTGCAAAACTTGACGTTTTTCTATAGAAAACTCGATGAGTTCATGACTTTGGTCATGAACTCGACGAGTTCTTCAAGGAACTCGACGAGTTTGTTGAGCAGAATGCATGTTGTTCGAGTTTTTTGGCCATAATTGGGTTAGGATCATTACCTATAACTATTTTGAATCATTTAAACTGTTTTTTATGATATGGTAATGATTATCCTAATCCAATTACAAGGTAGTTGTCATACTTTCAAGATTAGTGTTAATATGATTATGCTAATTGTCTTGAAACTTGATGATATGAATTGTCTTGAACTATGAGTTTGAATATGATCATGTTTGTATTTTTGTTTGATTATTATGATTAGTTAAATCCATGATTATATGTTTTAATGGAGTTCATAATTTGTCCTCAAGTTATGGATTACCAAAAGTCTTGTTCATTTAAAACATTTAAATAACTCATAGGTTACATAAAATGAAGAGTCTTCATTTTATTGGCCATTAAATCATAAGTTATGAATTTGAAGAGTCTTGAATAGTTTCAAAAACTTGCCCTCCAGTCTTGGAATTTGTAAGTCTCACACATTAATACTTTAATTCCAAATAGATCCTTGGAATTTTAAAAGTTTAAAATTCAACCCTTATACTTCTATAATATTAAAAGTTTAATCATTATATATATATATATATATATATATATATATATATATATATATATATATATATGTATAAGAATAAGTCAGTCTTACCGCAAGTAGGCCTTATTCACGAAGCCGGTCTATAAGGGGGGTATAAGGTTGTTGCCTATAAAATGGCAGATTAATGGGTGTCCACTCTCACCCACCGCTTCCTTGACTGGTGGAGGGTCGTTAGCCGAATGGGTAGGATAGGACCTTAATCTTCATTAAAAGTATAATGAAATTATAAAGTAACTAAACCGTTATTAATTCCCAATCTTAGTTACTTTAAGAAAAATGTGAAATAGGTGCTAACCCATGAAATTACACTTTGTACCTTACCAAGTCGTTAGTGGAGCATGTGTGGTTAACCGGAACACTAACAAGGACTAGTAAGAGTAGCAAAGGGTGACTTAAGTTTTATCATAGATCGATGAAGCGTGTGTGGTTAACCGGCATATCGATTAGGTGTTAAAATTAAGGGTACCAATTCAATTTTCATGGTTATTCACACCTTGTTTGTGATCCTCGGCATCCCAGTCACAAACTTGAGAGGGCACAATGGAGATTCAAACATGCCATTGAAAGTTCAATGTATCTCAAAAGATCTAGGAGTTTCAAATCCAATTAAAACTTAATAATTTATTTCGTTTATAATGGTGGAAATTGGTAAATCATCATTTACCTACCTTCAAATATTTCATAGCTTGGATTACGGCATCCCACTTCCAAGTTATAAAGTAGTTTGAGGGGTCCTAGCCTTAATATTTCATTTGGGTGACTTATTAAGGACTCTTCATTTAATTAAACTTGTCCTTCTTTCTTTCAGATGTATTCCAACACTACTACTGGCTCAAACCCTACAGGCTCCTTTCCCCTCATGAACTTGTGTGAGAAAGTCACTTTTGATGGGTCTAACTTCAATGAATGGATTAGAAACATCAGGATGATTACCCTCTATGAGAACAAGGAATATGTCCTTGATAAGGAGCTTAGGGTCATCAATGAGTCCACTGCTACTCCTGAGGAGGTTGCGGAGTACACTGCGCATGAGAGGGATGCTACCAAAGTGTCCTGCATCATATTGGCTACCATGACTCCTGAACTCCAGAAATCCTATGAAGATTTCTACCCATTTGAGATGCACTTGGATCTGATGGATAGATACCATCAGAGCGTGTGTCAAGAGAGGTATGAAATCATCTCCTCCATGATAACGACCAGAATGAAGGATGGTGAACCCATCACCGGTCACTTGCAGAAAATGCAAAGGTTAGTGGACCGGTTCCTGAAGCTGAATGTGGACTTCCCTGAGGACTTGGAGATTGATATCATTCTCCATTCCTAACCTCCAAGTTATGATCAGTTTCGTATGACTTATCATATGAACAAGGAGGAAGTCACACTTAGCAAACTTCAAGGACTTTTAAGGACCGCTGAAAGTGGCCTTAAAGGTAAGTCGGCTATTACTTCTACTCCTACACCTACAGCAGCCCTTGTTCTTGCAATTGGGCAGGGAAAGGGTAATAAGAGGAAAAAAACTTCGAAGGGTGCCAAGGGTAAGCCCCTTGATGGTTCCTCTTCAAGTGGGACAAAGAAAGGTCCCATTACTCCTTCCTCAAACCCAAAGGAAGCACAATGCCTCTATTGCCACGAAAAAGGGCACTGGAAGCGAAGCTGCCCTAAGTACCTGCAAGATGTGAAGGATGGGAAAGTTAAACCCACCCATGCAGGTATTTATACAATATTGTCTAATAACTCATCTAATGCTAATTCTTGGGTGCTTGATACAGGTTGTGGTATTCACATTTGTACTGATTTGTAGGGCCTAAGAAGAAGTGAGCAAGTGGAGCACGAGAAGATAAACTTAGTCATGGGCAACAGGAAAGCATCACGTGTCACCAAGATAGGAGTTTATTCTTTATTTCTTAATAATGGGTTAATGTTATATTTGAATAAATGTTGTTACTCGCCTGAAATAGCGAGAAATATTATTTCCCTTCATAGTTTGTACAAACAAGGTTTCACCTTTTCGTTTGATAATAAAATTGGTGCTATTGATGCTTTTTATAATGATGTGTTTTATTTTAAAGCATTACCTTGTGATGGTGTATATGAAACTGTGTTGATTGTAGACAACTTAGGAAATAATGTATATCATATTGATTCTTTGATAAGCTTAGATAAAGCATCCTTGTGGCATTGTCGTCTTGGACATGTTAACAAGAAGCGCATAGGCCAACTCCAGAAGGCTGGAGTTTTGGAATCATTTGACCTAAGGTCGGATGATAGTTGCGAGTCTTGTTTACTTGAAAAAATGACAAAGTCACCCTTCACTGGTACTTGTGAGAGGGGTGAGGGTTTGTTGGATCTCATACACAAAGATGTTTGTGGACCCTTCAAATCAGCCACAAGGGATGCTAATCGGTACTATGTGACTTTCACTGATGATTACACCAGATATGGATATATCTACTTAATCAAGCATAAGTCAAAAACCTTTGAAAAGTTTAAAGAGTTTAAACAGGAAGTCGAGAATCAATTGGCCAGGAATACTAAGATGCTTCGCTCTGATCGTGGTGGCGAGTATCTTAGTACAGAGTTCCTCTACTATCTCAAGTAATGTGGGATTGTCTCACAATTGACACCTCCCAGGACACCACAGTTGAATGGTGTGGCTGATAGGCGTAATCGAACCTTGTTGGATATGGTTCGTTCCATGATGAGTTGAGCTTCGTTACCAATCTCATTCTGGGGGTATGCCTTAGAGACTGCCGCTCATATCCTTAATCTAGTCCCTACTAAAAAGGTTGCCAAAACACCTCACGAGATGTGGACTGGGAAAGTTCCCAATTTAGACCACATCAAGATTTAGGGTTGTGAAGCTTTCGTGAGGCATGAGACTCATGATAAGCTTGAACCTCGAAGTGAGAGGTGTATTTTCATTGGCTACCCATAGAGATCCTTTGGTTACCACTTCTACAGACCCAGTGATAATGTGGTCTTTGTAGCAAGAAGAGGAGTCTTTCGTGAGAATGAATTTATAAGCCAAGGGGACAGTGGGAGGCAAATTGACCTTGAAGAGCTTCAAGAGTCAAGTGGTGAAGGAAACTCAAATACTACCGACCAACTCGAGGAGGAAACTCCTGTTGAGCCGATAGATGAGTCTGTACCTCCGAGGCGCTCCACTAGAGTTAGGAACACACCTGAATTTTATTATGGTTATCACATCACCACTGAAGGTGATACATTTATTAGTGATAGTACACTAATAGATTTGGATGAACCTAATAATTACAGGGAAGCCATGGCAGGCCCTAAGTCTTTTGAATGGAGGAGGCTATGGACAACGAGATTCGGCCCTTGTATGACAATCAAGTGTGGAACTTGGTTGACAATGTACCAGGTCGTAAGACAGTTGGGTGCAAATGGGTCTTCAAAAAGAAGACCGACATGGATGGGAAGGTAGATACCTACAAAGCAAGACTGGTGGCAAAGGGCTATACTCAAACTCCAGGAGTTATGATGAGAGCTTTTCACCAGTAGCAAAGATTAAGTCTATTAGAGTTTTGCTGGCCATAGCTGCATTTCATGATTATGAAATATGGCAAATGGATGTCAAAACCGATTTCCTTAATGGAAAGTTGGTTGAGGATGTTTACATGGCTCAGCCAGAGGGTTTTGTCGATGCAAAGTACCCTAATAGGGAGTGTAAGCTTGACAAATCCATTTATGGATTGAAACAAGCATCTCGTAGATGAAATCTTTGCTTCAATGAGAAAGTCAAAGAGTTTGGTTTTTCGAGGAGCGAAGATGAGTCATGTGTATATGTTAGGGTTAGTGGGAGCATAGTCAGCTTTCTGGTATGTGGATGACATACTACTCATAGGAAATGACATCCCAACCTTGCAGGAGGTTAAGTCCTGGCTTGGGAAGTGTTTCGCTATGAAGGATCTTGGAGAAGCTGCCTATATCCTAGGGATAAGGATAATGAGAAACATGAGTAAGAGACTAATTGGACTTAGTCAAAGTACCTACTTGGATAAGGTGTTGAATAGGTTCTGCATGCAAGAATCCAAGAAAGGGGAATTACCTATCCAGAGTAATGCCAAGCTGAGTAAGACTCAGAGTCCGAGTACAGAGGCTGAGATAGCATAGATGAGTCATATACCATATGCTTTCGCTGTGGGCTCTATCATTTATGCTATGACTTGTACTCGCCCTGAGGTGGCCTTTGCTTTGAGCATGGTCAGTAGATATCAAGGGAACCCTGGAAAGGATCACTGGACTACGGTAAAGAAGATTCTCAAGCATCTGCGGAGGACTAAGGAATGGGTCCTTACCCTCGGTGGAAGTGATGACTTGAGAGTGGAAGGATATAGTGATGCTAGCTTTCAGACTGATAGGGATAATTTGATTCTTCTTATTCGCTCTGCTATACATTGAAACTTTTTCCAATGTCTCAGAATTACACTTAAGCTTGTAAGTATAACCATATTTACTCAGCTTTAGTAAGTTATGACAAATAGTCTTATCTATCTTTTGTGGCGGACTTGACCAATGCACAAGAATGTGTACACGATCCCTTAGTCCTTTCTCTTGACTCACACATCCATGTGAACAAGTAGTTAGTCTTAATTTTCCAATGCTTGAAAGTTCGCATTCATCATACTATACAACTTGCATGATTTCAAGTTTCGGTCCAATTGAAACTTGGGTGATAAGAATCTTTCCTTATTTGGTAAATTTAGACACTACCACAAATATAAGAATCAAATTCATATTTCCAATGTTGCTATCAATGGAATCATATAAGCAACATCTTTTTTCCACAAATGCCATTGTAAGGATATTTTAAAGTAAATAAAATTAAAAACTTTTCTTTTATTTTAAAACTTTGCGGAAAAACTAATCCTTACAATGCAAATGTATATCAAAACTTGTTGTCATCTATTCCTAAACAATCTATCATAACTCTCAAGCACCTGCTCAAAATTCTGATCACCGAACCATGCGATCGAAATCCATATTTGCGATCAGAATCAGCATATACTTCCTTCTCCACTTTTTCTTTGATTCTTAATGATGGGTTTTAGCCATAAGAACTTTCCTATGTGCGCATGCAAAACCCTAATGCTTGGATCTAGGCTTTCTAATAAACATGCTTTGAATCCAAGACTTCTAATAACTAATTAGGCTAAACAACAATATTGAAATAGATCTAGAACCATACCTTTGAGTTCCTTGTTGATCTTGAGGTCTTGGAGCTTCTAGAGTCACAAATGTCACTCCTCTGATGGCTTACAAACACCAATAGCAAGGAGGATGATTTAGGAGAGAGGAGAGGGGAGGAATTCGACCAGAGGTTCCTTACTTTAGGCTAAGTCACACGAATTCCTTATGCCATGGGGTCTATTTATACTTGTAGACTCCTTAAGGATTACAGATAAGTCCCTATCAGATAATCTTCTCTTAAGGCTATCCAAATCCATTCCTAGATAACTCTAATGGACGATTTTACTTATCCTAGACCTCTTAGAATCCGTCCATAGTATATCCAAATGGATTTTCAGTCTAAAGTTTAACTATCAAACAATTGACAGTTTATACCCCTTTATTTAATTAATCTCTTTAAGTCACCAAATTAATTCTAATTAATTCTATGACTTATATTAATCAAATAACAATATATTATTCATTATATTATTCCCATAATATATTAATAATATTTACTCTCTCTTATTAAATCATCCTATCAAGTTGCTATGGTGAAGGCAACCCAAAAGGACCATGCACAACCGGATATAGTTACAGCCTTAGACACTATTCCAACAGTCTCCCACTTGGATAAGTCTAGTAACTATACAAGTACAATTCGGTTTGCAATCGTAGCTCTCAAAGACGCTGTCAAACTCTGATCTAATCAATCTTGTCCTTTAGATAAGGAATCGTACAGTCCTCTGTTAGATATCATGCTGACAATCCTATGGAATGGTTAGTCAAGCATTTAGGTTTCTCGATCTCTGATTTATTTGACATAGAACTTAATCGAACACATCAATTTAGTTCTGACCGGGCCCGACACATAAGTCAAATCAAATCATCGAGCGGCCGAGATATCGTTTTTACCTTCTTAGATAAAAGTTACAGATAAACTTCGACTTATATGCATTTACTTATTCATTAACCAACTATACACAACAATGCGTTTTATAACACCGAGTTACTGATGCGTTTTCGCATTATCAATGTATAACCAATTAACAAATAACAAACCATATATCTAGGTTTTAAGACTATAAGATATTATCGTCTTGCGATCACCCTTTTATATCTTATTCCATAAGGCGATTCCAGCAAGCGCGGGTTTGTTCCAATGCTCAAAACTAGTTCATAAGCACTCATGAATGTTGCAGCAACCCTTTGCTATGTTTAACACCATTTAGACAATCTACACACCAATTCATGACAATCTTCATTCATATCTACTTCCAACATATGAACGATTGTGGACAATTTGAACAATTCTATTATTCCTAATAATTTCAATTATTCTGGAAGTCAAAACATGCAAAGTGAAACAATAGTTAAACAATTAACATAAGATAGTAACATTACTCATAAATAAAACTCCTTTATTTAATCATCAAATGTTAATTACATTTATCTATTACACGTTTCTAATAGTATCTAATCTATGCTAATATCATCCTTCAGCCCAATGCTCCTAGCATGCTGCAAGTGCTTAACCCTACTCAGTCCCTTCGTAAGCGGATCTGCTGGGTTATCTTCTGATGATATCCTCTTCACTACGAGTTGTCCTTCTTCTACACGATGTCTAATAAAGTGATATTTTCTGTCGATGTGTCTTGATCTACCATGATCCCTCGGTTCCTTGGTTAAGGCAACCGCACCTTCGTTATCACAGAAAATCTCCATGGGCTCCTTTATGGCAGGTACGACTCCAAGATCACCGATGAAGTTCCTTAGCCATATTGCCTCCTTCGACGCTTCGCTCGCTGCAATGTACTCTGATTCGCACGTTGAATCAGCTACGGTTTCTTGCTTGGAACTCTTCCATGTCACTGCTCCTCCATTTAGGGTAAAGACCCAGCCCGACTGCGAATGGTAGTTGTCCCTGTCGGTCTGAAAACTGGCGTCACTATACCCTCGCACCTTCAAGTCATCACTCCCTCCGAGGACTAAGAACCATTCCTTCGTCCTCCGAAGGTACTTAAGGATATTCTTCACCGCAATCCAATGTGCTTTGCCAGGATTCCCTTGATATCTGCTAACCATGCTCAAAGCGAAGGCTACATCAGGGCGAGTACAAGTCATAGCGTACATGATTGAGCCAACTGCGGAAGCGTATGGTACTCGGCTCATTTCTGCTATCTCAGCTTCGGTACTCGGACTTTGAGTCTTACTCAACTTGGCATTACTTTGTATTGGTAATTCTCCCTTCTTTGAGTTTTCCATACTAAAACGTTTTAGTACCTTCTCCAAGTAAGTGTTCTGACTAAGTCCAATTAGTCTCTTACTTCTTTCTCTCACTATCCTTATTCCCAAAATGTAAGAAGCCTCTCCGAGGTCCTTCATAGCGAAGCACTTCCCGAGCCAGGACTTAACTTCCTACAGAGTCGGGATGTCGTTTCCTATGAGTAATATGTCATCGACATATAGAACGAGAAAGCTTACTATACTCCCACTGGCTTTGACATATACACAAGACTCGTCTTCGCTTCGTACAAATCCAAACTCTTTGACTTTTGTCATCGAAGCAAAGATTCCATCTGCGAGACGCTTGCTTAAGTCCATAAATGGACTTCTCAAGCTTACACACTCTATTCGGATGCTTCGGATCCACAAACCCCTCGGGCTGAGCCATGTAAACATCCTCAGCCAACTTCCCATTAAGGAAAGCGGTCTTGACATCCATTTGCCAAATCTCATAATCATGAAATGCGGCAATAGCTAGCATCACTCTAATAGATTTAATCTTCGCAACTGGTGAGAAGGTCTCATCATAGTCAACTCCAGGAGTTTGAGTAAAGCCCTTCGCAACCAATCGCGCTTTATATGTGTGCACGTTTCCATCCACGTCGGTCTTCTTCTTGAAGATCCATTTGCACCCAACGGTCTTACGTCCGGGCACATAATCAACCAAATTCCAAACTTGGTTATCATACATGGATTTGATCTCGCTATCCATTGCCTCTTTCCATTTCGCAGACTCCGGGCCTACCATGGCTTCCTTATAGCTATTAGGTTCATCAAGATTTATTAGTGTACCATCACTAATATACGTGTCCCCTTCGGTAGTAATATGAAGACCATAAAACTGGGGTAGAACTCTAACTCTATCGGAACGTCTAAGAGGTAAGGACTCGTCAATCGGTTCAACCGGAGTTTCCTCCTCGGGTTGATTGCCAGCGGCAGAGGTTCCTTCATCTATCGATTCTTGAATCTCTTCAAGCTCGATTTGCCTCCCACTGTCTCCTTGGCTTATGAGTTCTCGCTCTCGGAAAACTCCTCTCCTCGCAATGAAGACCACATTGTCCTTCGGTCTATAGAAGAGATATCCAAAGGATGTCTGCGGGTAGCCGATGAAAATACATCACTCACTTCGAGGTTCAAGCTTGTCGTGAGTATCTCGTCTTACGAAAGCCTCGCAACCCCAAACCTTGATATGTGCCAACGAGGGAGCTTTCCCTGTCCACATCTCGTGAGGTGTTTTGGCAACCTTCTTAGTAGGGACTCGGTTAAGGATATGGGCGGCAGTCTCTAAGGCATACCCCCAGAAAGAAATAGGTAGTGAAGCACGACTCATCATAGAGCGAACCATATCCAATAAGGTTCGATTATGCCTTTCTGCCACACCATTCAACTGCGGTGTCCTAGGAGGCGTCAATTGCGAAACTATTCCACACTCCTTGAGATAATCGTGGAATTCAAGACTTAGGTACTCTCCTCCTCGATCGGATCGAAGCATCTTGATTTTCCTGCCCAATTGATTCTCCACTTCATTCTTGAACTCTTTGAACTTTTCAAGGTTTCTGACTTTTGCTTGATTAAGTAGATATACCCATATCTACTATAGTCATCGGTAAAAGTCACGTAGAAGAGGTTCCCATCCTTCGTGGTTGATCTAAATGGTCCACATACATCGGTATGTATTAGGTCCAATAGACCCTCGCCCCTTTCACATGTACTCGTGAAGGGTGACTTAGTCATCTTTCCAAGTAAACAAGATTCGCATGTGTCATCTTCCCTAAGGTCGAATGACTCCAAAACTCCATCCTTTTGGAGTTGGGCTATGCGTTTCTTGTTGACATGTCCAAGACGACAATGCCACAAGGATGCTTTATCCATACTAGTGGAAGAATCAATATTCAAAACATCATTTCCAAAGTTATCAACAATCATAACAGTTTCATATATTCCATTACATGGTATAGCTTCAAAGTAAGAGACGCCATTTAGATAAGCCAAAATAGAACCATTCTCATTATTAAAAGAAAATCTAAATCCTTGTCTATACAAACCATGAAATGAAATGATGTTTCTAGCCATTTCTGGCGAATAGCAACAATTGTTCAAATCTAAAACCAAACTATTCCTAAGCACTAAAGAATACACTCCAATCTTGGTCACAGGCGACGATCTTCTGTTCCCCATGATTAGATTTATCCTTCCTTGCTCCACATCCCTACTTCTTCTTAGTCCCTGCACATTAGAACAAATGTGGTAACCACAACCGGTATCAAGGACCCAAGAAATAGCATGATTAGAATCGTTAGATTTAATTGTGTATATACCTGCGAAAGATGGCTTGATCTTTCCTTCTTTGATTGCTTGCAGGTACTCTGGGCAGCTTCTCTTCCAATGTCCTATCTTGTGGCAGTGGTGGCACTCTGCCTCCTTCGGGTTAGGACAGGGCTTAGCGGGATCAACTTTGGTCCCACTAGAAGAGGCACCATCTCGGGCTTTCGCCTTGCGATAGTTCTTCGATGAAGCTTTCCACTTCTTTCCCTTTCCTAGACCAATAGCCAAGACAGGAGCAGCGGGCGGATTGGGAGTAGGTGCAACAGACTTGTCCTTGAAGTTGCTCTCAGCGACTCTCAAGAGACCTTGGAGTTTGCTTAGGGTGACCTCCTCTTTGTTCATGTGGTAGGTCATCCTAAATTGGTAGTATATTGGAGGCAAAGAGTGAAGCACCATGTCGATCGCCAAGTCTTCCCCGAAGTCAACATTTAACTTGCGAAGGCGGTCGACATACCTTTGCATCTTTTGCAAGTGCACGGTAAGAGATTCTCCATGACCCATCTTCGCGGAAATCATGTTAGTGAAAATCTCATACCGCTCTTGTCTCGCGTTTTGGTGGTACCTCTCCAATAAGTCTTGGTGCATCTCGTACGGGTACATGTCCTCGTAGGACTTTTGGAATTCGGAGTTCATGGTAGCGATCATGATGCAATGTACCTTCGTTGCATCTCGCTCATGAGTTTCAAAAGCGGTGATTTCGGCTGGAGTAGCGATTTCGGTGTTGATTTTCTCGAGCTTCTCATCAAGGACATACTCCTTTTCCTCATAGCGAGCAATGGTGCGAATGTATCTTATCCATTCGCTAAAGTTCGTTCCATCGAAGGTGACCTTTTGGCAAAGGCTCATCAACGTGAAAGAACTAGCAGCAGCGTTGTTTGCGTTCGACATCTATAATTAGAAAAGGACAAAGATAGATTAGAATAAGATTCCCTAATTATCACCCAATAAGAAAAATTAGGGCTAGGATCCAACAATGACATTTACATGTTAGAAAAGGGATGCCGTAATCTAACATGCAAATAAATTGAAGGTAAGTGAATGACGATTCACTAATTCTCCATCACAAAACCTAAACTATTAGCCCTAAGTGTTTTTGAGAATTCCAAGGTTCGGATGAGATTCATTGAAACTATTCAATGGCATGTTTAAATCTCGATATGCCCCTCTAGTTTGTGACTGGGATGCCGAGGATCACAAAGCGGGTGTGAATAACCATGCAAATTCACATGGTGCCTTCATTGTAACGATCACCTATTCGATGTGCCAGTAAACCACACACGCTCCATCGAACTATGATATACAATGAATCACCCTTTGCCACCTTCGCTTAGAACCAATTAGTGTGCCGGTAAACCACACACGCTCCACTAACTTCTTAGCAAGGTGCAAAGTGTAATTTCATGGGATTGCATCAATTCACTTTTCCTAAAGTAACTAAGATTGGGAATTTTAAAATATGTGTAGTTACTTTATATTTCTTATTATACTTTTAATGAGAGGATGAGGTTGCCCTATCCTACCCGTTCGGCTAACGACCCTCCACCAATCAAGCAAGCGGTGGGTGTGAGTGTACACCCATTAAGCGCCATTTTATAGGCCGCAACCTTATACCCACCTTATAGATTGGCTTCGTGAATGAGGCCTACTAACGGTAAGACTAGCATTTAGTTATACATATATATATATATATATATATATATATATATATATATATATATATATTATACTAGTAATATCATATTAGTATAGGGTTGTATTTTAAACCTTTTAAAATCTAGGGTTTTTGAAATTTAAGTTGTCTAAATTAAAACTTTTAATCACAAATATAAATTTCAAAAGTTGAGGGCAAGTTTTAAACATTTAAAACATGGAGGATCAAATAACAAATAATTCCAATTAACAATTAATATCCTAATTATCTATATTTGATTTATTCAAGATTTCTTTTAAGATAATTAGCAAAATAATCAAAATAATTAATTAATTATCATATAAGGAAATTAAATATTTAATTAGTTGATAATTACCTTTAACTAGATCAAGATAACAGTTATATTTATCAGAAAAACGAATTAATATTGATCTAATTAGTTTATGGTAAGTTTGGATAAGATAATTACAAAGAAATCCCGAATCTGGCCATTCCTGACGCCTGGACTCGCCGAGTGCACAAAGGGACTCGCCGAGTCAGGCCTACTCGCCGAGTCCATGACTCAGAAACCTAAAAATCGAATTTTGCAGGTTTGTCTCAGTTAATCAAGCAACAATTTACAGAAAACCAAGCTAGGATCTGATACCACTGATGGGTTTTTAGCCATAAGAACTTTCCTATGTGCGCATGCAAAACCCTAATGCTTGGATCTAGGCTTTCTAATAAACATGCTTTGAATCCAAGACTTCTAATAACTAATTAGGCTAAACAACAATATTGAAATAGATCTAGAACCATACCTTTGAGTTCCTTGTTGATCTTGAGGTCTTGGAGCTTCTAGAGTCACAAATGTCACTCCTCTGATGGCTTACAAACACCAATAGCAAGGAGGATGATTTAGGAGAGAGGAGAGGGGAGGAATTCGACCAGAGGTTCCTTACTTTAGGCTAAGTCACACGAATTCCTTATGCCATGGGGTCTATTTATACTTGTAGACTCCTTAAGGATTACAGATAAGTCCCTATCAGATAATCTTCTCTTAAGGCTATCCAAATCCATTCCTAGATAACTCTAATGGACGATTTTACTTATCCTAGACCTCTTAGAATCCGTCCATAGTATATCCAAATGGATTTTCAGTCTAAAGTTTAACTATCAAACAATTGACAGTTTATACCCCTTTATTTAATTAATCTCTTTAAGTCACCAAATTAATTCTAATTAATTCTATGACTTATATTAATCAAATAACAATATATTATTCATTATATTATTCCCATAATATATTAATAATATTTACTCTCTTTTATTAAATCATCCTATCAAGTTGCTATGGTGAAGGCAACCCAAAAGGACCATGCACAACCGGATATAGTTACAGCCTTAGACACTATTCCAACACTTAAAACATCAATATGTGACTCAGTCACTGTTGGATATAGTGTCTAAGTCCATAACTTTATTTGGTATGTACTTGACTCGACCCGACATGGTCCATTTGGGTTGCATGGCATTGCAATATTTGGATAAACTAAATGAGAGAAAGGACACTTGTGATTATTAATATATTATAAGTTCTAATATATTTATAATAGTATTATTTAATTAGTGTTGATCAAGTATTAATTTAGAATTAATTTGGTGATCAAAATGAGACTAATTAAATATATAGGGTTGATTATGACAATCATCTAATCTTTTATGGTGGAATTATGATCCATGGTTTATGGAGTTGAGTTATAACCATTTGGAGCTCCATGGATAGTTCATGGGAGTTACAAACCCATGGATCATTAGAAATGAAGAGTCATGACAATTAAGGGCATCCATGTGTAAACCCTAATTGTGACAACACTATAAAAGGAGCCCTATAGCTAGCAAAATCGGACGACTAGTGAGTTCTAAGAGGACATAACCGATTTTGAGTGCAAGTGTAATCTCTTAAGTTATTCCAAGTCTTGTAGTGTTGTGTGAAGCATTTGAGGCAAAACATTTGGGGTGCTAGGCTCATAAATTCTTCAAGGAATCCAAGCAACATCAAAGGTATGTAATTATATCTAGAGTTTTGTTATTTATGTACCTAGGATTGCATGCTAGATATTATAACTTGGAAGAGGGATGTCGTAATCTAAGCTATAAAATATTTGAAGGTAGGTGAATGACAATTCACCAATTTCCACCAGGATAAACGAAATGTATTATTAGGTTTTAATTGGTTTTGAAACTCCTAGATTCTTTTGAGATTCATTGAACTTTTCAATGGCATGTTACAATCTCGAGTGTACCCTTCAGGTTTTGTGACTGGGATGTCGAGGATCACAAAACAAGGTGTGAAGTAACCATGCAAATATACTTGGTACCCTTAATATTTACCCCTTAATCGATGTGCCGGTTAACCACACACGCTCCATCGATACTATGATAAATATTAAGTTACCCTTTGCCTACCTTGTTAAGTCCAGGTTAGTGTGCCGGTTAACCACACACGATCCACTAACGACTAATTAATTCCATAACTTATGAGTTTAAAGTAGTTTTAATTAAAAAACTCTTCATGTTCCATAACTTGAGGACAAGTTATGGAAGACTTTAAACTATTAAAGAATGTAACTTTTCTTCTTTTTTAACTTATGGAACTAATTAAGGCTACACATTCTTATTATTTAATGAAGTGACTCTTGAACCTCCATAACTTGAGGACAAGTTATGGAGTCATAAAACCATTTAATGAGAACAAGACTCTTTATCTTGTAACCTTTGCCAACTTTTATGAGTTTTAAGAAACTTAAATGTGACCTTTCATGTAACTTGAGGACAAGTTACACAAACACATTTTAGAATCATCTCTTAGATTAAAAAGGATTGAAAACACATAATCAATTAACTTATCTATTAATCTAAGCAACTCATATGAAAAAAGATAATTCACATCAAACTTTTTCATGTAATTAGCATAACTTTTAAACTAATACAAAACATGAATCTATTGACAATTATCTTTGAAATTGGATTAGCATGAACATTACCACATCAAAAACAAGTTTATAAGTCCAAAAACATCTAAGGGTAATGTTCCTAGTCCAATTCTAGCCAAAACAGTCGAATATATGCTATCTGGGGGTCCAACTCGGCGAGTTGGATGATTTTAGCCTTGGACTCGGCGAGTCTGCTGTGCTGACAGCATCAAAATTCGATTTTTAAGCCAATTTTGCAAGTATAACAAGAAAACAAGCCTAGGATCTAATACCACTGTTGGGTTTTGAGCATTCTAACACTCCTAAGTGTGCATGCAACCCTAAATAGCTTGGATCTATGTTTTCTCTATTATACATGCAATTATGAACTTTCCAAGGTAT
Organism: Lactuca serriola; assembly: GCF_051521515.1. Classification (NCBI taxonomy): domain Eukaryota; kingdom Viridiplantae; phylum Streptophyta; class Magnoliopsida; order Asterales; family Asteraceae; genus Lactuca; species Lactuca serriola. The sequence continues at coordinate 3,409,269 of NC_136411.1, forward strand.
TACCCCATCTAGCATTGTAGCACCTGGTTCTTGGTACGTATTCTTTTATTAATTCTTTAAAACATTTTGCATTTTGGTCTTGGACTCGGCGAGTTGAAGGACCAACTCGCCGAGTAGAAGTGGGATGAGACGCTGGGTTTAAGCAATGGACTCGACGAGTTGGGTCCCGGACTCGGCGAGTAGGCCATGTCTGGACAAAAACCCTAATCCGAGGGTTTGCACCCTATTTAAACACCTTAACTCGGCCTCCTTCATCCCATTTGCTCCCATAAGACCCCCATAGCAAACCCAAGCCGTTATTGAAGCAATATAAGGCATTTGGAGTGATTTTGGTGCTTTTGTGATCCAAGGAAGGAAGGAAAAGCTTGAAGGATCAAGAGGAGGCTAGAGGGATCCGATTTTGAGCATCATTTGTAGTCTACAAAAGGTATAAAGTCTATACCTTGTTTGTTCTTTTGAAAGATCCCATTTTGTGGAGATTTAGGGCTTTTCTAAGCCATTTTGGTCACCAAACATGATTGCAAGCGTGGTTAGGGGTTGATGTTTCAGATCTAGGTCCTTAGAGGGGTTACAAGACAAAAAGGAGTGGCTTTTGCACTCATAGAAGGCCCCATGCATTGTAAGAGCTTGTTTTAGGACCTTTTGAGCTCAAAGTCCCATGCAAGCACGTAAAGGTTGTAACTTTACGTGCTAGATCGATTGTAGAAGCATAGATCTATCTTTTTATCAAGGGTTGTACATCAGAATTCGAAGATTTTGTGAGAAGATGTGGCCGACTCGACGAGTCCATCCTTGGACTCGGCGAGTCCAAGGTTTCTGTCCCATATCAGTTGAGGGTCATAAGGACCTAGTTGAGTGTGGAAAGGTTTTAGGGAGTCCCGGGGAGTGACCCAATGTTCTGGAACAAGCTATTGTTCTGGAAATTCATGGGACTCGGCGAGTCCAAGGCAATCTTCTTAAGGATGAAGATGAGCTCGACGAGTTGTTCATACAACTCGGCGAGTCAGGTGAAGATTCAGTCGATGTTCAATTAGAAGGAAAACTCGTCAAGTCATCGCCTAACTCGACGAGTAGAGACGGGTTTAAGGACAAATGGAAGGATAAGGACTCGGCGAGTTGGCGAACCAACTCGGTGAGTCAGGTCAACTGGAAGTTGACTTTGACTTGGTCAGGGGTAAAATTGTCATTTTTCCATAAGAACAGTTAGCAGTGTATGACTAAGTGTTTTGTGGGAATTATAGCCGGAGGATTTCCGGAGCAGCAACGGCAGCAGTCAAAGGATTCCCGCACATATCAGCAGCTACTATGAGGTGAGTTACCTTCCAGTAGCGGTGGGTCTACGGCCACAATGACGGCCCACCAATAGGAGTTGTATGTTAGATGATTGTCTTTGTGATATCATCTAGGTTTGCTACTACCTGATATGTTATATGCTGGCATGATATGTTATATGTGATAGTAGTAGAGTTCGGTTGTTAGGACCGACGGGTAGGTTAGGCACGCCAGATATGTCTGACAGTATGTGATTATATGTTTATATGCTGGCATGATATGTTATATGTGATAGCGGTAATAGGAGGGGAATAGTCCCCAAGTTCGGTTGTTAGGAGCGAAGGGTAGTTCGGACACCCCAGATATGTCTGATAGTATGTTTATGTTATGACATATGTGATATTAGCAGTAGGGGTGGAATAGTCCCCGAGGGTTGGTTGTTAGGACCGACGGGTAGGTCAGCACCCCAAAATGGCTTGACATGGGTAGGTCAGCACCCCAGAATGGCTTGACACGGGTAGGTCGGCACCCCAGAATGGTCGTACGGGTAGGTCGGCACCCCAGAATGCTCGTACCGGGTAGGTCGGGCACCCCAGAATTGTCCGGCAGTATGTATGTTATGTGATTGTATGGTATGTGGTACGATGGGGGAACTTACTAAGCTTCGTGCTTACAATTACAGTTTTGGTTTCAGGTACCTCTTCAGCGAAGGGGAAGGAGCTGGCACGGTAGTGGCACATCAGACACACACATTGTTTTCCGCACTATGAGTTATTCTGGGATTTGTACTCTGACATTATTATGTTTTTACGATTCGGTTTTCAGACACGAGACATGTTTTATAAAATGATATGATCGATTGATATTTTGTTACAAATGTTTTGCAAATCACTTAATCAAAAATGAAATTTTTGGACGTGAAAATTGGGTCGTTACAAGCATACAATAATTGATACTTGGGTAATCAAATGGATAGAATACATACCTTTGTTGATGTAGCTTGTCTTCATGAAGCTTGAGTGCCTAGTGCCCCAAGTGTGACACCTCAAATGGTTCACACAACACCATGAACTCTTGGAATAACCTTGAGAATAAGGATACTTTGATTATCTCTAGTGAAATTGGCTAGCCCTTCTTAGTGTACCCACACTAGTGCCAATTTCACCAACCAAGGACCTCTTTATATAGTGTGGAGATTAGGGTTAAACCCTAATACCCATGACCTTTCATTTCTTATGATCCATGGGTTAAACACTCCATGGACTATCCATGAAAGTTTAGCCCAACTTAAATGAACTTGGCCCATCACACATATATATCTAAGAGTCCATATTTAATTAGTTCCTTTTGATCACTTAATTAATTATAAATTAATTATTGATCAATACTAATTAAATAATATGATTATATATTAATATATTAGAACTTATAATATATTAATATAAAATTACTAGTATCCTTTTCCTCATCTTGTCTATCCAATTGTCCCGATGCCATGCAACCCAAATGGACCATGTCGGGTCGGGTCAAATCTTACCAATTATATTTATAGACTTAGACATTAATCTAACAGTGGGAACGACCAAAAAGTTCCATGGAAATTCGAAGCATTCTAGGATTAGCTGGATACTACCGACGATTTATCCAAGGGTTTTCTTCGATAGTTGTTCCATTAACAGCTTTGACCCACAAAGGAGCTACTTATACATGGAGTGAGAAGCACGAAGAAGCATTCGAGAAGCTGAAGAAGAAGTTGTGTGAAGCACCAATTCTTTCTTTACCGGATGGAGTTAAAGACTTCGCAGTGTATGGCGACGCGTCGTGATTCGGGTTGGGTTGTGTTCTGACCCAAAGAGAAAAGGTGATAGCATAGGCATCTCGACAATTGAAGGAGCATGAAAAGAACTACCCCACTCATGATCTGGAGTTGGCAGCGGTAGTTTTTGCCTTAAAGATATGGAGGCATTAACTCTATGGCATGGAGTGCAAGCTTTTCACTGATCATAAGAGTCTCCAGTATCTCTTTAATCAGAAGGAATTAAACATGAGACAACAACGTTGGCTAGAGTTACTCAAGGACTACGACTGTGAGATACTTTACCACACCAGTAAAGCAAATGTTTTTGCTGATGCTCTCAATCAAAAAGTCAACCTTGAGAGAAAAAGGCCAAGAGTTTTGAGAATAGATGTTGTCTCCACGGTTGTGGAAAATATCAAGAAAGCTCAAGAACAAGCTTCAGAGAAGAATGACCGAAAGGAAGAACATTTAGGCAAAACGTTAGTGTTCGGTACAAACAGTCAAGGACTGAAGGTATTCTAAGATCGGATTTGGGTACATAAGACGGGAGGAATAAGAGATCTTCTGATGGAAGAAGCTCACAAGACCATGTACTCATTTCATCCCGGCAGCACAAAAATGTATAAGGATCTAAAACCCTACTACTGGTGGCCGACGATGAAACTCGATGTTGTGATGTATGTGGCCGAGTGTGTGACATGTGCAAGAGTTAAGGCACAACATCAGAAACCGTATGGGAGTTTAGAACCTTTACCTGTACCCACTGGTAAATGGGAAGACATCACCATGGATTTTGTGACTAAACTGCCTAGGACGAAGAACGGTCACGACATGATTTGGGTGGTCTTGGATCGTTTCATCAATAGTGCACACTTCATAGCAGCCAACGAGAGGTAGTCTATGGATAAGCTCGCAAATGCTTACGTGAAGGAAGTGGTAAGACTTCACGGTGTTCCTCTGAAGATTGTATCGGATCACGATAGTCGTTTCACGTCAAGGTTTTGGAGAAGTCTACAAGTGGAATTGGGTACAAAATTATTTTTAAGTACAACTTACCATCCGCAGACTGATGGTCAGAGCGAATGAACGATTAAAAAACTCGAAGATATGCTAAGAGCATGTACCCTGGAGTTCCATGGAAATTGGGACAAGCACTTACCTCTGGTAGAATTTTCCTACAACAATAGTATCCACTCGAGAATCAAGATGGCGCCTTATCAAGCTTTGTACGGACAGAAGTGTCGTACGCCGTCTTGTTGGCTTGAGGCTGGAGAAAAGCAGTTGATGGGCCCTGAGATAGTCCATGATACTGCTGAGAAGCTGATGGTGATCAAGGAAAGGATGTAAGCAGCTCAGGATGATCAAAAGAGCTATGCTGACAAGAAAAGACAACCGATGACTTTTGAAGCTGGGGATTCGGTTTTGCTTAAAGTCTCACCGTGGAAGGGACTTAGAAGATTTGGGAAATGAGGAAAGTTGAGTCCAATGTTTATTAGACCATTCAAAGTTCTTCAGAGGATTGGGAACCAAGCTTACAAGCTCGAATTACCCAAAGAACTATATAGTATTCATAACACCTTCCATGTGTGTTATTTGAGGAAGCAAGAGGTTGATTGAAGAGCCCGAGACAATTGTTGACCGTCAGATTAAGAAGTTACGACGCGAGATGGTCGAATTAGTGCTAGTCCATTGGAAACATTCAAATGGGCTTAATCTTACCTGGGAAACAGAGAGTGACATGATGAGTCGTTATCCGCATCTGTTTGCTGATGCATGAATCCGGGACGGAATCATCCTAAGGGGGAGAGAAATGTAACGCCCGTGTTTCAGGGCTAAGCAGTAGTAGATGATGTAATAGTCTAGGACAACTATTATAACTCTTTTTGAAGTAATAAAGATGAATTATTTGAGTATTATGTGAATTATGTGCATTTATGTGCTTATTACTTATTTATAAATGTATAATAAATAAAGGATAAAAATAAGTGTCAAAATTAAAATGTGAGATAAACACGATATCTTTACATAAATTTGTAGTGGTCGAAACAAGGATTCCGGATATATAAAGAACACCTAAATCCAAGTTATAACGAAGAAGTTATGACCCGTCGAAGTTTCGCGACAAAACCGGCACGACATTTTGTGATGTAAATAGTGAATTTACGATAGAGGACTTTTTGGGCTTATTAATCTAAATCAGAGTTGTATTATACGTTAAACCGAGATCGTGCATAAAAAGAACGCCCAAATCTGACTTCGTATGAGGAAGTTATGAATTTTCTAAGATTTGACTTAGCAGTGCACAGCCCGAAACTCGAATATTAGATCGAATGGTTTTTGTACTACGCGACCTAAATGAGAATTGAAGATCTCATTAATAGGAACTCAACGGTAAAAAGACAGACGAAAACGGAGTCCGTATGTAGAAGTTATGAATTTTACACGGACATTTAACAGTATAATCTCCTCGGACTGCTAAATTTAAGATCAATCGAGAATTAGCCAACGGAGTCAAAACAAAAGTTGCAAATCTTATTTACCTATGCGTGGATATAAAGAACGTCAAAAACGGAGCACGTATGTGAAAGTTACGGATTTTAGAAGTCGGAAGTGTGCTGTGCGAAAATGGATGATGTGGCACAATCTTGGCAATTGCTTTCTCCCCAAGTCTTGCCACCAGATGGTGACATGTGGCACCAAGTTCAGCCATATTTCATCCTATAAATAGAACCTCTCCATTTCTCATTTTCTGCACACCTTTCCCATTCTTTCTTCTCTCTACTCTCTCTCTAAACCTCCTAAAAAACCCCATAAGCCCTTTGAAACTCCCCTAGCGCTAGAAGAAAGCCCCAGAGTACTCAACGGCTTCGAGAAGAAGAGATTTTCGGCTCGGGAACGCCGCTCCAAGCAAAGCCCGGTTTTTGAGAAAACCCGCTGTAAGTGAGCTATGCCTACGCTATTTTTAATATAGCTTTTAATTAATTATAGTAACATCATTAGGATCTTATAATAATTATTTGGGCTATTATTATGAGTTATATAAGTGTTGTTATAATATCTTTTTAACTACTCGTGGTACGGGGAATCTGATTTAAAGGGCCGCATAGGGTTATTGGATTTCAGAAGTGCTATATGCCAAAATGGTCCTGCCCTCCGGTGTTTTATGTCCCCATCCCTGTCTGTACATAGTGGTTGGAAAACATTGTTTAAACGCTTATATAATAATAATAATAATAATAATAATAATAATAATAATAATAATAATAATAATAATAATAATAATAATAATAATAATTAGTCACTGTAAATATTAGACTAAAATCTAGTGGTAATAATACTAGGTTTCGTCGAAGGAAATTATTTTTATGAAGTGAAGCGTTGTCTAAGTTCGGAATCACCACCTTTTCAGGTAAGTGCATAGTCACTTTCATCTTACACATAGATATGAAGTATTTTATATAAATTACGTGCTATGTGTGCATATTATCTTTATACTTGCTATCTATGCTGGATGAACGATTTTTATACATGTTTTAAATGATTTAAACTATATATGTATTTTATATCTACAAAAATGTTGGGGTAAAACATGGGTAGGTGTAATAGATGATGTGTGATAAAATAATGAGAGGCCTCAATGTTGTTGTTGTTGATTCTGTTACCTAGTGGAGTATGGATGACGACCACCGACTCTTCTAGACAATCCAATGGAACGCTAGCAGGCTCGCAACCTGTAGGTGTTTGTGAACGATGTGTTCACCGGTGTACTCCATCCCCCTCATGGTTGCCTTAAGGACATTTATTGCTGAGGAGTCATCTTAGTAGTAGTGTCCATCCTAATGATGATCATTACGCTAGGTCCCTTATGATAAGTGTTTAGGGACGTAAAGTGAGGATAACGAGAACGGGTAATCGAGTTATTGTTGGTTGTTGAAATTAAATAACTTATTTTTTATGGGTTGAAAACCCTATGTGCTCACCAGGCTCACAAGCCTGACACACTCAGTTTCTTAAATTACAAGTAGTGGCGCACGAGCATATATATGATGTTTGGGATGAGAGATTACGGATATAGGCCTGTAGATATGAATGAATGTAGTAAGGTTTATATTGTACTGTTTATGCTTTTGATCTGTATAGAACATGACATCCCGAGGTTTTTAATGAAATACATTTCTACGAAAATGCTTTGCGAAATTTTTATCATATTTTATTATGGGAACAAATTCTGCAACACTTTTATTTAAAATGTTATTCTGATTTTTTAACAACGCATAAACAAAATCGATCTTTTCTGGCCGTAAAAATGGGGATGTCACATCGCATCAGTGTCGTGTAAGCTTTTTTCTCACTTTTTTTTATCACATTCCACAAAAACCGGAAACTCATATTTTTCATCCCCTTCTAACCTACTCATATTTTAATCTTAAAATAAATACAAATAAATTAAAATACAAAATTAACTACCAAAAAATTAAAACACATACAAACTAATTCAAACACTAATCATCTCTAATAAATGAAAGTTTTTATGTAACTTGTCACACTCTCATTCGATTTCTCAAATGTCATTTTGTGGTTATTTTGAATTAATTTTTTTTTCACATGTCATTTTATGAGTTTTTCTATTTTATTAAATTCCACATAATATTTTAATGTAATAATTGTAATAAATATAATAATAAATGGATATCAATTTAATTAATGAACTACCTTTTAATTTCAAAATTCTCAAAATTAAAGCTCATTAGTTTCATTTATTTATTTAAATTACTTGTTTAAATTTAAAATAAAAAAAAATTTTCATTATAATAGTTCATTATTTTCTTATTTTTTTTTTAATTCAAAGTTCTCAAATATTTCAATTTTTATATTTAACTTTTATGTAATATATGAGTCTTACAACTAGTTAAAAATATAGTCGTAATGCATGATATATAAGTAAATGTAATGCATGATATATAAGTAAACCAAAACATGAGAGAGAGAGAGAGAGAGACCTCCAAGGCGATACTCTACTACCTTAATGGTGTACTGTTCATATTTTAAGAAGCAATATTATATGTTTTACGCTACAGCTTACGCTAGACATTTAGGCCCCGTTTAATAGTTGCTGACTAAGAAAGTGCTGACTAGAAAAAGTTTATCTGGGTAAGAAATCCTGACTGAGTAAGAAATCCTGTTATTTGATTATACATCTGACTGAATGTGCTGAGTGATGAAAAATGACTATTTTACCCTGCTGTTATATATAGTGATAGATTAAGTTGCTGAATAATTATAAAAACATACATATTGTCATACAAAATGTAAATGACACACAAATAAAAAATGTCATACAAAATGTAAATTAAACGTAAATCATTTAATATCCAAATAAAAACATAATGAAATTTAAAATAACATAATAATTTAATGTAAAGTAGGTGAAAGTAGTCGATTTGCAATTTGATCACGCAAAACACGCATATCGGCTTCTGGACCCCATTCTATGCCTTGTATGTTTTCTCTATCAATTCCCCCACCTTGGACGCCAGGAGTAACCATAGTGTCCTCCTCAAAATTCCTAAACAAACCATCTTCTATATTGTATTTCTTTATAAAATTATGGACCGCGACATAAGCAATGACTATGTCTCTTTGTACTATAAAAGGATAAGGAGCCATTTGTTTTAAGATTGGGAATCTCGCCTTCAATACACCATAAATAACATTTCTAAGTTGTGCATGAGCATAATTGAACCTTTCTTCTCTAGATAAAGGTCTGCCTCTTCGAAAATCGACTAACCAATACCTAGTATTGCGGTATGGAGCCATAAACCCACGAGTGTTTGTATATACGGCATCACAAAGGTAATATTTATCTGCAAATGAATGTGACATATTATATAATGACACATATTATATAAAGAAGATAGATAATAAAAATTATATAAGGATTACAAACGTGGTGGAGGAAATGGAAATCCAGAAGTCGAATTGAATGCAACTTATTTCAAAACTCTCGAATCATGTGCTATACCCTCCTATCTAGCCTAAACAAAGGTGAATATCATATCAAAATCACAAATTCCTAATACATTTTGAAAACATTCTCCTTTTCCTCTTCCTCTATAACGAGTTTGTTGATCAACGGGTACAACCGCATGTACAAGAGTTCCATCTAATGCACCTATTGCTCCGGAAAAAATATTTTTTAACCTTCTATGTCGTTTCGAGTTATGTCTTGTTGGATTAGGAGTTGTTGGTACTATAATTTCTTTTGCACAACACATCATTGCAGTTAAGACTTCATTAAAACATTGATGAATCGTTTGTGTGGAGTGATGAAATCTTCCCTTAACCGCACGAAAACGTTCATTATGTCCTATAACATGTAAGAACATAGCCATCTTCTCTTCAATGCTTATTGTCCTACTAGCTTGCAACCAATTTTTTGGGTAAAATGGTTACATAATAATGCAAATGCCTCTTGTGTAAGACGCATCATATCGAAACATTGTGTAGGGTCTCCATACATCAAATCTTGCGTATACGCATACTCGCTTGAATCGTTATCTCTAATTCTATGAATTCTAATTAGCCTGCGCCGGTTTGACCTCAACTAGTAAAACACAAGTAAAAGAAAAGCTACAACTTCACCATCAGAAACCATACTTGACCTGTTACAAACAATTAGGTAACATGTTAAAGTAAAAAAGTCATATAACGAACGTCATATAACCAAAAAATAGTAAATAACAAAAGTCACATTCAATATCCAATAACATATCATCCAAAAAAGTCATCAAACATAGAATCCAAAAAACTAGTAAACATCATCCAAAAAAGTCATCAAACATATGATCCAAAAAACTAGTAAACATCATCCAAAAAAGTCATCAAACATAGGATCCAAAAAACTACTAAACATCATCCAAAAAAGTCATCAAACATAGGATCCAAAAAAGTCATCAAACATAGGATCCAAAAAAACTAGTAACCAAACTTTTCTACCCGCACCCATTAAAGGTAACCATACTTCCTACCCGCACCCATCACCCACGACTCACAACTACTATGCGAAAGTCGTAACCAAACTTTTCGAACATTGGCACTTTCACCAAATAGCAAAAGAGCGGTCTTGTGTCTTTCATCTTCTTCACCCCATTCCATTTTGTTCAATTTCTCCATACACGCATCAACATCCTTATCCATTTCACTTTTTTCCATTCTTTCATTTTTTTCCACTAACAACCTTGCAAGCTTGACAATCTCATCATCGACTTCTAATGCCCTTGCATCTCTTTTTTTTCCACCAACTCTTTTGTTTCCACCAATTTCCTTATTTTTTGAACACCCCAAAGATTCTTCACTTGCACCTACGTGTTGTTTTGAGGTTTCCATTGGAACATCATCATCAAAATCATGTGCGCTAAACTATTCTACAGGACGAGACAAGTATAGAAGATGGCCCCCAACTTTGAAAGCCCGTTGAGGTTGAGCCTTCAAATAGTTGGGTGCAAAGATCAAGGAACAACAGGGGTTTACTTTTCAATGACAACACAAACTTGTTCAACTGTTTACAATTTTTATAAATATTAGTATTTGTTATAAAAATAATCATACTAGTATTTGTTATAAAAAGTATTACCTTCTCCTCTTCCTTCCATTGTTCATCGGTCAGATTAAATTTATTTTTTATAGGATCATATATATTGCTGGTTTTGTTTTTCAGTTCACCCAAGCAACATATTTTTATTTGTAGTAGTCAAAGTGGTTTCTCATTTTCTTCTGATCAACCTCTTTACGATGTTCGTTTATCAATTTTTCACATATTGTCTTCCATGAACTTGCCTTAAGCCCAGAACCCTCACGGTCATTAGTGTTTAGTTCATAGATACATGCAACAATGAACGTTTTGTCCTCACTCTCGTTCCAAACCAACATCCTAAAACATTAATATTTAAAGTAATTTATCATAGTTTTTATCAAGATCAAGAACAATTTTAAACATAAAGCAATTTTCAACCAAGGAAGTTAACATCATCCTAAATAATAATAGCACAATTAAACTCAAAAAAAATATGATTTGATAACTTATACACAAATAATTTTAGATTTCATAAAACATCAATATTCAAGCTAACAATTTCACAAAAGATAACAAGTTAACAATTAAGGTCAACAATATCAACATATACTTAAACAATTTCATAACATTTGGATTTTGATTTCAATTTCATAATACAACAAACATAATTTCTGATTTTATAGTTTATTAACAAAAAAGAACTTCAAATTTCTAATTTAATAGCTTATAAACGAAAAAACAACTTCCAATTCACATTCAATTTCCGAATTCATAACATTAGAAAAAAAAAATTCAATTTTCAGTTCTTATACACAAAGAACTACAACACAGAACATAAAAAAAGTTCCAATTCACATACAATTTCGAAATTCATCATATTAGAACAAAGAATTTCAAATTTTAGTTCTTGTACACAAAGAACTACAAAAAAGAACAAAAACAAACTTCCAATTCATATACAGGTTGAGAATTCATAATATTCTAACCAAATAGTATTTTGATTTCATAAAGAACTTCAAATTTCATACAATCAAAACATAAATGGTATCTGATTTTGAAAATTATTAACAGAAAAGTTAGAAGAATATCTTACCTGTGTGATGGTGTCGAGAAGGCGTTACTGATTGAAGAGAAATCTGGCGGTGGCGGAGGTTAGACCGGCGAGATGGCAAGGTCTGACCAGCGACCTCTGTTTGGCGTTCGCTGTGGAGTTCTTCCTGTATGGCGGCTCTGCTTTTAGGTCACTAGGAAGGGAACGCGAATGAGGGAAGGGAACGCGAATGAGGGAAGAAAGAATAAAGACGCAGGGGCAAGATGGTCTAATTTCCAGTCAGCAAGTGTTAAGAAACTAAGCCAGAAAGTAATTTGGGTCAGCTGATCTTACCGTGAAAGCACAAATCAAACACCTAGGGTCTGACCGAGTCAGCCCAATTTGTTGACTCGACCCGGTCAAACATTTATCAAACACTGCCTTACTTTTTTTGAAAAATACTAATTACATGGTAGTTCGATAAGATATTTAATCTAATTAGCTATAAATATGTTTGTTATAAGATGGTATTAAAAATCAAACTTTATTTTATTTTTAAAGAAATTGTTTTCTTAGAAAATATTATTGTGTAAGTTTTATTAGATATTTTTCGATTTTATTATTTTGTCCCTAAAAAGATAAAATTTCACAAATAGGCCTTATGGTCTTTCAAAGACAAAATTTTACAGATGGTGGTTATGGTTTTGATTTTGTACCAAAAACAGTATTTACAATTTTTTATTTATTTATTTTTTTTTTGCGGAAATGGTCATTTTAGGCTAAGCGGAGTGGGCTCGCCAAATACCATCGCCAAACTCGTTAAGCAACCTGGAACACCACCCCCTAGCGCTCGCTAGGGGGCTCACCACCGGAGACTCGTCACTGTGTTGGCGAGAAGAAAGAGAAGGAGAGAAACGAATGTGATTGGTCCGATGGCTATATACAATACAGGTAATAAATTCAGGTCATTTGTGATGTAACGTCCCGTTTAAAATAATATAATTAAATAATGAACCTAGAACCCGAGTAGCAATTTGTATTATTATTATTATTTGTTATTATTGTCCAAAATTAATTAATAATTAGTGGAGTGTTGGTTTCGGGGTGCCAAATGAGATACTATTGATTTCCGAGGGTTAAAGTGTAAGTGTGGGGGCTTATATTGAAGGAATTTATGGAGTTAGGGGTTGAAGTGTAAGTTCAAGATTTATTTTGTAAGGATTTCTGAAGACAGGGGTTGTTTGGTAAATATTGGGTTTAGATTGAAAAGATTTTGGAAGCTGGGGACTAAAAGGTAAATTTTGGACCTATATTGGGAAGAATTTGTCATGGAGGGGTCAAATGGTAAATTTGGGATTTAAAATGAAAAGAAAAGGTGAAGGAGGGGCGGGTTGTGTCAATATGGGAAGAAGTTTTATGTGATGCGGGTATATATTGTAAGCCTCTAAACCCTAACCCTAAGGGATGTAACAATCGACATCCCACTCCCTCTTCATCCTCCAGCCGTCATCTTCTTCTCCCTCGTCCAGCTTCCATTTCCCTTCTTCTTCATGCTGCTCCAATCAATTGAGGTCGTCGACGGACCTTTGCTGTGGACGAAGACGCCGTGAGCAGGCCCGCTCGATTGCGCCGATGCCACCACTCCCTTCTCCTCGCATTTCCGACCATCGAGCCGTCGCTGTCGGATGTTGTAGGCAGCAAAGAGTTCACTGTGGGACGTCGGAGTCCATGAGGAGAGTGCTGACTCGGTGTTATGGTCGTGGGTGGGGCTGATCGGTCTTGATGTTGTTGGGTTTCGTGGTGACCAAGTCCGCCGCTATTGCTGGTCGTTTTCCTTGCTGTCGTCGCCACCATGAGCCGCCAAGGTGGCTGAAGTGTATTATGTATCGGATGTGTGTGTGAGTTCCAGCTGTATCTCACAAATTGTACGTGTGTTGGGTTGCTGCTGTCGGAGATCCGAGGAAAACCCCGTTGCCGCCATACACCACCGTAGGTGTGTGTATTTTAGTGGCTGTGTGCGTGTATTATTAGTATGTGTGTGTGTGTGTATTTTTGGATGGTATTGTAGTTGTAACAAATGAGATAATGGAAAGAAATTCAAAACCACAACCATAGGGTGGTGGCTGCCGCCACCGGCCGCCGTGTCGGGTGGCGGTGTGCTTTGCATTGTGGTATTGATTCGTTGGGATGCTTGAAACCCTAATGGGCTTAATGAAACTCTTGTGGGCTTATTGGGGCCTAATAAAGCCCTAATTGACTTAATAAAATCTTAACGGGCCTAATGAGGCCCAAAGTGACCTAAAAGCCCAACCATTGATTAATGGGCTAGTATTGGGTCAGAAACCCTAAATAGGGTTTGGAAAACCCTAATGCCATGGAACCCTAATTTTAGGAATTGATCGGGACGCACACGAGAATTATTTAGTAACTTTAAATATTAAATAATAGTCATTGGCAAATTAATGTAAGGCAACAGTGGACTTAATAGATTAAGTCCTTAATGGGTTAAGTAAGAAACACTTAACCCTAATCATTATTTCATGTGAAAGCACTAATCTTACTCGGGCCTTGAGTTGGGCCTTACTATTGGGCTTTGGTGATTGGACTAATAATGGGCTTTCTAAGAATAAGTAAATGGACTAAATAATTGTATGGGCTTAAGGATAAGGCCCATGCGAGAGCCTTGGGCCCAATTTGGAAAATTGGGCCACAATTGGGCCTTTATGAGTATGAGATATTGGGCCATGTGTAACATCTAGATTCCCAGGTATATTATTTTATTTAATTATTTTTGGAGTTTGTGGAGGAACTCGGCGAGTTGGTGCCAAGATTCGTCGAGTATGGTCACGGATGTTCATCCGGGTTCACGTCCGGACTCGGCGAGTCCACGCTGTTTAATGAAACCCTAATCCCCCGGGTTTGGGGCCTATTTAAGGGCACTTATAGCCTCCCATTGCGGCTACCAGTCCCTTGAGAGAACCCTAAGTGAGCCAAATTGTTTGTGAGGAAGGAGAAGTCACATTTGATCCTTGTACCTTTGGTTTAGCAAGAAGAAGGTGACCAAGAGCAAGAGGAGGTGCGATTCTAGCAGTTCCAGAGTTCAGAGACTTCATTTTGAGGTAATAGTTCGAACCTTCTCCAGTTTTGGTGTTGATCCTTAGAGATAGGGTTTTCTAACCCCTTTTGAGGGTGGTTATGTGGAGCAATTGGTCCCTCCTCGAGTTTGTGCCTTGGATCTGGACTCAAAGAGGTCCACAAACCTTAACCCTTGGAGCTTTATGGATCAGTTTGGGGTTATTGGACTTAGGTTGCCATTTTTGGGACTAAATCAACATTTGATGCCTTGTTGTTGTTATATAAGCATCAAGATTCGGACTTTACGTGACATTCATGCTTGGGAAGGCCAGATCTATGACTTAGGGGCACAGATCTGAACTGAGGAGGTCAATAGAGTTTGTGCATGGCATGAAATCGCCGAGTTGTTCTTGAGACTCGGCGAGTATAGTTAGGGTTTCACGTAAATTACTCAGTGAGTAGACTTGCCGAGTTGGGGGACAACTCAGTGAGTCAGAGGGGGATTAGAGGACTGGAGTTCAAGGCGGTACTCGTCGAGTTGTTCTTGAGACTCGGCGAGTTGAGTCAGGGTGGCCCCGCGATTCATGCCTGGTGTGGCTCGTCGAGCATAGGGAGGGACTCGACGTACCAAGCGGAACAAAGAGATTAGTGGACATGTGTGTACTCGCCGAGTCACCGGAGTGCACTCGGCAAGTTGGGTCAAAGTTTGACCGTTGACTTTTGTTGACTTGTAGGGTTTGGTCAACAATGGAGTCCATGTGTCAAGAGGGGGGTAAAATAGTCTTTTACCCTTCTGAGGGTGCCAATAAAGGGTTGAGTCTAGTCTCGAGAGTTATATTTATTAGAGTATTTACTTTATGTGAATAGGCGGAGGCTAGGCAATATTTCTACCGAGTCAGAGATTTACCGAGACGCCTGAGGTGAGTCTTCTCACTATACTTTACCTAGTGGGGTATGTGACATCCCCAAAATGACGGCCAGAAAAGACCGGTTTGTTTATGCTTTGTAAAAATCAGAGTACTTCATTTTATAAAAGTGTTGCGGAATTTATTCCCAGAAAAACATGGTAAATACGTTATTAAAACGTTTTCGAAGAAACGTATTTATTTCATTTTAAAACGTTTGGGATGTCATCATTAATACAGAAACATAAGCATAAACAGAACTTACAATTATTTACACTAATGGTCTACATCTCTTTAAATCTCTCAGTGTAAAGTGACTTCATATCAACACCTGTGATATAAATAAACTGAGTGGGTCAGGTTGGGAAACCTGGTGAGTACATAGGGTTTTCAACCCACAATAATATAATTATTATGTTAAACAATCAAACAATCCACCCAATTACCCATCCCCATTATCTTCTTTACTCTTAAGGATTTAACCTAAGAGTCATCTATCCTGCATTCATTTATTCCGAAGTCCCTTACTTTCAGGGTTATAGGACCGGCACTAAATCCATAGTTGCCAATGTTCGTTCGTAAAGCACTAATTCCATAGCTGCTATAGTCTACTCATCGGGTACTAAATCCATAGCTACCAGTGTTCATCTAATAGGTACTAAGTCCATAGCTACCAATTCCTAACAGGTACTAAATCCATAGCTACCAGCGTCCAACTAATAGGTACTAAGTCCATAGCTACCAATTCCTAACAGGTATTAAATCCATAGCTACCAACTTCTAATAGGTACTAAGTCCATAGCTACCGGTGTTTGTCCAATACGCACTAAGTCTATAGCTGTCAACGTATAATCTCATCATCTTATATCTCTCATCGTTCATCTACCCATGTCATACCCAACATATTCGTATAAAATACGTATACAGTTTAAATTATTTAAAACCTGTATAAAACGTTCATCCAGCATAGACAGCAAGTATTCAGATAATATGTACACACAACACGTAGTTTATATAAAATACTTCATATCTATGTGTAAGATTAAAGGGACTATGCACTCACCTGAGTAGGTGGTGACTCAGCACTCGAACAGCGCTTCGATACTCTCAAAACGATTTTCCTTCGATAAAACCTAGTACCAATACCACTAGGGTTTAGTCTAACGATAACCGCGATTAATTAATAGTCTAGCTATTATTATTATTATATAAGAGTTAAACGATACTTATATAACCCATAATAATAGCCCAAGTACTTATTATAAGGTCCTAATAACATTACTATATTAAAACGTAAGCTAAACTAAAGATAGGTTAGGCGTAGCTCACTTACAGCGAGTTTTCTCGAAAACCGGGCTAGGGGGTTTAACCTAGGCTTTAGGGGGTTAGGGAGG
Source organism: Lactuca serriola (assembly GCF_051521515.1). NCBI lineage: Eukaryota > Viridiplantae > Streptophyta > Magnoliopsida > Asterales > Asteraceae > Lactuca > Lactuca serriola. The sequence continues at coordinate 3,426,316 of NC_136411.1, forward strand.
CTTAGAGAGAGATTCTAGAGAGAGAAAGAGAAGTTGGAAGGTGTGAGAAATGAGGATGCCCCGGCACCCTTTTTATAGGCTGGAAAAGCCAAAAACTCATCGATTTGGCCTCAAACTCTTCGAGTTCCAGGCCAGGTGTCACCATCTGGTGGCTAGCCTTGGGGAGGAAGCAACGGCCAGGATTGCGCCACGTCACCCGATTTCGCACAGCAGCCTCCCGACTTAGAAAAAATCATAACTCTCGCATACGAGCTCTGTTTTTGACGTTCTTTTTTTCCATGCGTAGGTAAAAACAAGATCTACAACTTTCATTTAGACTCCGTCGGCTAATTCTTGACCGATCTTAAATTTAACAGTAGGAGGAGATTAGACTGCTAAATGACCGCGAAGAATTCGTAACTCCTTCATACGGACTCCGTTTTCGTCCATCTTTTTACCGTTGAGTTCCTATTAATGAGATCTTCAACTCTCATTTAGGTCGCGTAAGCAAAAAACCGCTCGAACTAAAATTCGAGTTTCGGGCCGTGCACTGCTAAGCCGAATCTTAGAAAAATCATAACTTCCTCATACGAAGTCAGATTTGGGCGTTCTTTTTATCGACGCTCTTAGTTTAACATATTCTACAAATTTTGTTTAGATTGCTAAGGCTAAATCTCGCTCTATCGTAAATTCACTATTTACGCTTCCCGATGTCGTGCCGGTTTTGCCGTAAAACTTCGACGGGCCATAACTTCTTCATTATAACTCGGATTTCGGCGTTCTTTATATGTACGGAAACCTTGAGACATATTCTATAACTTGGTTAAGATTATTTATTCTAAATAATCTTTTGTCCAAAAGTCGTTTTCGACCCCTATTTCCTCTAAATTGACTAGCCCGGATTTGCGGGCGTTACAGGGTAACAGAGTTATGTGATAGAGCATTTTAGAGTTATATGCCAGTATAATTGCATGTTATTTATGTGTTGTGATTTATTTTGATATGTGATATGCATGATTCAGGGTTACAGAGTTAGGACCTTCGGGTCCATAGAGTTAGGGCCAGAGGGCCCACAGAGAGTTGGGGCTGGAGGGCCCCACTGAGACACATTGACCTGAGGGTCGATAGAGTTACAGTCTCGAGTGGCTATTATGTGTTAGAGTGGTATTTTGGGGAACTCACTAAGCATTTATGCTTATAGTGTTATGTGTTATGTGTTTCAAGTACCAACGATGATTGCGGGAAGGCGCCGGCATGATTCGTACACACGCACATTGGAGTTTATATATTTGATCCTGGGTTTTGTACTGATACAATGTTGACATAATTTTTTTTATTTATGATTGAAAAATGATATTTTATGGATTTTAAAAGTGAAAAATTGTTCAAATTTTTACGGTGTTACAAGTTGGTATCAGATCCTTGGTTTGAGGGATTCGGGTGCACCTTCGGGCGTATCTGAACTCAAACTGAGGATTTGAGGAAATTTCGATGATAAAATAGTTTTCGAAAGAGTAAAAAGAGCTTTCGAGACAAAACAGAGCAGAGTCGTGTGTACTAATAGCCATCGCCCAAACGGTGATCTCCCAAAATACCATTACAATAAGTGTTATGAGATATGATATGATATGTTATATGATGAGTTATATTATGCATGCTAGAATGGACTAGGTATTCTTATTAGGACTAGAGTAGCCTAATATATGATGCCTGAGTCTAGGAGTCTTGCTGCTAGGGATGCTTCAGAGTGTTTAGATAGCAGCAAGGAGGTTATGAGAGATCTGCTAGCGAGTATCGTATGATTATAGAGAGCAGAGTGCTTGGGATTGGGAATCTGGGAGGAGGACTTGGGGTGAATGTTGATGTGGTGTGGACGGTAGTATTGGGCCCGTACTACTGACGACACCGGGTCAGTGCACAGTCCAAGTAAGAATCCTTAGAGTACCAAGAAACAAGTAGGGTGGAGTATTCAAGTGTGAGTATACTCGAGCAAGTCCCTGATATGTTTTTATGTTATATTTCAGAGAGAGGGGGATCATGGTTCGGACACGCCACACACTAGAGAGCAGCAGTACGAGTGACGAGGAGATCCGTAGGATCATCCACGAGGAGGTGGCTGCAGCCATCAGGGCAGAGATACCAGAGATGTTCGGGTCTATCAAGACCACACTGATAGAGACATTTGATGAGAGATACGCTGATCTTTCTGAGGCTGTTGTTGCTACGGCCACTGCAGCTATAGTTGCGACTAGGCCGCAGGGTGGTGATGCGTTGCTGTTCCGAGAGTTCAACAACACAAAACCACCAGAGTTTGACGGGACCCAGGACCCGATTGCGGCGATGAGGTGGATTTCAGACATAGAGGGGTGTTTCTTTCCATAGCTGACGAGAGGGCGGTGTATGCCACAGAGGTGATCCGAGGGTGTGTACTCAAGATTTTCGATGTTGAATTCCCGATTGATTTAGTTCCTACTGCGATGGGGGATGTCTGTGTCATCGTGGGCATGGACTGGTTGAGCAGATTTGGAGCGATTATCGACTGCGAGCGACAACTGGTGACCATACGAGACCCTAGTGGGGGAGTTCTTACGGTGTACGGCGACGGTACACGTTCTGGGTCAACATTTTGTTCGGCCGCTAGAGTGAGACAGTGTATACAACAGGGCTGTAGGGGCTTTGTAGCATATGTGATGGATACGAGGGTTGATTCAGAGAGACCGAGGTCAGTTGATGAGGTTCCGATAGTGCGTGAGTTCCTGGACGTATTTCCGGAGGAGTTGTCGGACGTGCCTCCCGTGAGGCAGGTGGAGTTCAGTATCGATTTGGTTCCGGGGGCCGCACCTATCGCCAAGGTGTCCTATCTCCTTGCGCCTACAGAGATGCAGGAGTTATCCTCGCAACTTCAGGAGTTGCTGGGGAAGGGGTTTATTCGGCCGAGCAGCTCACCGTGGAGAGCGCCTATCCTTTTTGTCAAGAAAAAGGATGGTTCGCACCGGATGTGCATTGATTACCGAGAGTTGAACAAGCTGACGGTCAAGAACCGTTACCCGTTGCCGAGGATCGAAGATTTGTTCGATCAGTTGCAGGGAGCGTCTTGGTTCTCCAAGATCGATTTGAGGTCTGGGTATCATTAGGTGAGAGTGCGAGATGAGGACATCCAGAAGACAGCGTTCAGGACTCGTTATGAGCATTACGAGTTTGTGGTGATGCCTTTCGGACTTACCAATGCACCGGCGGTGTTCATGGATCTCATGAACAGAGTGTGCAGGCCGATGTTGGATCGCTCAGTGATCGTATTCATCGATGACATTTTGGTGTATTTGAGATCCAGAGAGCAGCATGAGAAGCATTTGAGGGAGATCCTCGGAGTTCTGAGATCGGAGAGGCTTTATGCTAAATTCTCCAAGTGTGATTTCTGGTTGCGAGAGGTCCCGTTCCTAGGGCACCTCGTTAACCAGAAAGGGATATTGGTTGACCCGGCCAAGATTGAGGCAGTGATGAGTTGGGAGGTGCCGAGGTCACCCACCGAGATCAGGAGTTTCTTAGGGCTGGCAAGCTATTATCGGAGATTTATCAGGGATTTCTCCAAGATCGTCGTGCCACTCACCAGGTTGACCCGGAAGGGTGTTGCTTTTTCATGGGGCCCAGAGCAGCAGGCCTCCTTCGAGACACTTCGCCAGAGACTGTGCGAAGCCCCAGTTTTAGCCCTTCCGGAGGGGGTGGAGGACTTTGTGGTGTATTGTGACGCGTCGATATTGGAGTTGGGAGCGGTACTGATGCAGAGAGGGCATGTGATAGCATACGCATCGAGGCAGCTGAAGCCTCATGAGACGAGGTATCCCACCCACGATCTAGAGTTGGGGCAATGGTGTTCGCCCTCAAGATCTGGCGTCATTATCTGTATGGGGTTCGGTGTACCATATACACAGACCACAAGAGCTTGAAGTACTTGACGGATCAGCCCAACCTGAATATGCGACATAGGAGATGGTTGGATGTCGTAAAGGATTATGACTGCGGGATCCTGTACCACCCGGGTAAGGCTAATGTTGTAGCCGATGCACTTAGCCGAAGGGCGGAGAGCGCCCCGATGCGAGATGTTTGTTTGAGGTTGACAGTGATGACTCCGGTGTTGGAAACCATTCGTGGGGCCCAGGCTGAGGCCGTGAGATCAGAAAACCAGAAGAGAGAGCGAGCTGTCGGGTTGGTATCGGAGTTCATTACCGATAGCCGGGGGCTTATGACATTCCAGGGTCGTATCTGGGTACCGTTTGTGGGCGGGACACGTACCATTTTGATGGAAGAGGCTCATCGATCGAAGTTCTCGATCCATCCTGGGGCCACTAAGATGTATTTGGACCTGAAGAGAGAGTATTGGTGGCCCTGTACAAAGAGGGATGTCGCGTGGTTTGTTGAGAGGTGCTTAACCTGTCGTAAGGTTAAGGCCGAGCACCAGAGACCGCATGGTAAATTGCAGCCGTTGGAGGTTCCCGAGTGGAAGTGGGAATAGATTACCATGGATTTTATCACCAAATTGCCGAGGACTGCTAGGGGATTCGATGCAATTTGGGTGATTGTGGACAAGTTGACGAAGAGCACCCACTTCCTTGATACCAGTGAGAGCTCTTCCGCTGAGAGGTTGGCAGAGTTGTATGTGAGAGAGGTGGTATCACGGCATGGAGTACCGATCTCGATAGTCTCATATCGAGATGTGCGTTTCACTTCCAGATTCTGGAAGAAATTTCATGAGGAATTGGGTACGAGGCTGCATTTTAGTACCGCATACCACCCACAGACTGACGGGCAGAGCGAGCGGACAATTCAGATGCTCGAAGACATGCTTCGGGCATGTGTATTGGACTTCGGAGGGAGTTGGGGCACGTACCTACCTTTGGCAGAGTTTTCCTATAACAACAGCCATCATTCGAGCATCGGTATGCCGCCTTTTGAGCTGTTGTATGGGAGGAGGTGTCGGACTCCCATTTGCTGGGGAGAGGTAGGGCAACGTGTGATGGTAGTACGGAGATAGTACTTCAGATGACGGAACAGATTCAGCGGGTCAGACAGAGGTTGTTGACCGCTCAAAGTCGCCAGAAGAGTTATGCGGATAGGCGTCGGTCCGAGCTTGAGTTTCAGGTCGGAGACTTCGTGCTCCTGAAGGTCTCTCCTTGGAAAAGACTGATCCGATTCAGGAAGAGGGGCAAGTTGGGGCCCCGATATATCGGTCCTTTCAGGGTGATCGCGAGGGTAGGCAGGGTAGCCTACTGGTTACAGCTACCTGCAGAGCTAGGTCAGATTCACGACACCTTCCACGTGTCGCAGCTGAGAAAGTGTGTAGCCGACGAGTCGGCGGTGGTGCCATTAGAGGATATTCAGGTGGATGTGGGCCTGAACTACATTGAGAGACCGGTGGCGATTCGGGATCGAAAGATCAAGGTTCTGAGGAACAAGGAAGTGCCTCTGGTGCAGGTCCAGTGGCAGCATCGGAAAGGGTCAGAGCTTACTTGGGAGCCGGAGCGTGAGATGCGTGAGCAGCATCCGGAGTTGTTTTCAGAGTGAGACTTCGAGGGCGAAGTCTGGTTCTAGTGGGGGGAGAATTGTAACATCCGGATTCCCAGGTATATTATTTTATTTAATTATTTTTGGAGTTTGTGGAGGAACTCGGCGAGTTGGTGCCAAGACTCGCCGAGTATGGTCGCGGATGTTCATACGGGTTCACGTCCGGACTCGGCGAGTCCATTCGTGGACTCAGCGAGTCCACGCTGTTTAATGAAACCCTAATCCCCCGGGTTTGGGGCCTATTTAAGGGCACTTATAGCCTCCCATTGCGGCTACCAGTCCCTTGAGAGAACCCTAAGTGAGCCAAATCGTTTGTGAGGAAGGAGAAGTCACGTTTGATCCTTGTACCTTTGGTTTAGCAAGAAGAAGGTGACCAAGAGCAAGAGGAGGTGCGATTCTAGCAGTTCCAGAGTTCAGAGACTTCATTTTGAGGTAATAGTTCGAACCTTCTCCAGTTTTGGTGTTGATCCTTAGAGATAGGGTTTTCTAACCCCTTTTGAGGGTGGTTATGTGGAGCAATTGGTCCCTCCTCGAGTTTGTGCCTTGGATCTGGACTCAAAGAGGTCCAGAGACCTTAACCCTTGGAGCTTTATGGATCAGTTTGGGGTTATTGGACTTAGGTTGCCATTTTTGGGACTAAATCAACATTTGATGCCTTGTTGTTGTTATATAAGCATCAAGATTCGGACTGTATGTGACATTCATGCTTGGGAAGGCCAGATCTATGACTTAGGGGCACAGATCTGAACTGAGGAGGTCAATAGAGTTTGTGCATGGCATGAAATCGCCGAGTTGTTCTTGAGACTCGGCGAGTATAGTTAGGGTTTCACGTAAATTACTCAGTGAGTAGACTTGCCGAGTTGGGGGACAACTCAGTGAGTCAGAGGGGTATTAGAGGACTGGAGTTCAAGGCGGTACTCGCCGAGTTGTTCTTGAGACTCGGTGAGTTGAGTCGGGGTGGTCCCACGATTCATGCCTGATGTGACTCGTCGAGCATAGGGAGGGACTCGACGTACCAAGCGGAACAAAGAGTTAGTGGACATGTGTGTACTCGCCGAGTCACCGGAGTGCACTTGGCGAGTTGGGTCAAAGTTTGACCGTTGACTTTTGTTGACTTGTAGGGTTTGGTCAACAATGGAGTCCATGTGTCAAGAGGGGGGTAAAATAGTCTTTTACCCTTCTGAGGGTGCCAATAAAGGGTTGAGTCTAGTCTCGAGAGTTATATTTATGAGAGTATTTACTTTATGTGAATAGGCGGAGGCTAGGCAATATTTCTACCGAGTCAGAGATTTACCGAGACGCCTGAGGTGAGTCTTCTCACTATACTTTACTTAGTGGGGTAACAGAGTTATGTGATAGAGCATTTTAGAGTTATATGCCAGTATAATTGCATGTTATTTATGTGTTGTGATTTATTGTGATATGTGATATGCATGATTCAGAGTTACAGAGTTAGGACCTTCGGGTCCATAGAGTTAGGGCCAGAGGGCCCACAGAGAGTTGGGGCTGGAGGGCCCCACTGAGACACATTGACCTGAGGGTCGACAGAGTTACAGCCTCGAGTGGCTATTATGTGTTAGAGTGGTATTTTGGGGAACTCACTAAGCATTTATGCTTACAGTGTTATGTGTTATGTGTTTCAGGTACCTGCGATGATCGCGGGAAGGCGCCGGCATGATTCGTACACACGCACATTGGAGTTTATATATTTGAGCTTGGGTTTTGTACTGATACAATGTTGACACAATGTTTTTATTTATGATTGAAAATGATATTTTATGGATTTTAAAAGTGAAAAATTGTTCAAATTTTTACTGTGTTACACCATGGGAATTAGATTGGAATAATTAGATGAGCCTTAAGGAAAGACCGTGTAAAGGTCTGGGCCCAATTTGGAAAATTAGGTGGCCATATGTTGTACTTTGGCCCATTACTTGACTTTTGGGTCTTTGGAGTGTGAGTTGGACCTTGGACTTGGAACCAATTATTAATTGGGTATTGTTTGATGTTGACAATTCGGGAAGCTGTAAACCAACAGCTGGAGTTTTATCTGCGGGACTTCAGCATTGTCAGGTGAGTTATCCTCACTATATCAACAGGGTCTACGACACCAAGGCCGACCCTTTATGATTTACATCCTGGTTTAAGATGGTTGCTACGTTATTGATATGGTAGATTACATCCTGGTTTAGGATGGTTGCTATGTTATTGATATGCTAGATTACGTCCTGGTTTAGGATGGTTGCTATGTTATTGATATGGTAGATTACATCCTGGTTTAGGATGATTGCTATGTTATTGATATGCTAGATTATATCCTGATTTAGGATGGTTGCTATGTTATTGATATGCTAGATTACATCCTGGTTTAGGATGGTCGCTATGTTATTGATATGCTAGATTACATCCTGGTTTAGGATGGTTGTTACGTTATTGATATGCTAGATTTCATCCTGTTTAGGATGGTTGCTATGTTAGAATTCGGATAGATCGGTATACTAGTGATAGTATGCTTGTATCCTGTTATGATTTGTTAGATCGGTATCCTGGTAGATAGGATGTTGTTAAGCTATTATGATTGTTATATTGGTATCCTGGTATGTAGGATGATGCTATGTTAGTGACCTGGTTAGGTTGGTATCCTGGTTATAGGATGTTGCTATGATTGATGATCTGTTAGATTGGTATAACTGTTATATATATATATATATATATATATATATATATATATATATATATATATATTCAAGTGTATGATATTTATGTACACATGCTTGTTTGATTTGGGGTTAGGTTGAGGCAATCCTACTTTGTGCTGGAGGCCAACATACCCAGGGCGGTCCGGATAACCTGAAGGCCCTGCAAAGGGATTCAGTTAGACCGAAGGCCCGATGAGCGGTCCAGATAGGCTGTAGGCCATGCGAGGCGGTCCAGACGTGCCGAAGGCTTGGAGAATAGTCCATATAGACTGAAGGCCTGTGAGGCGGTCCAGTCAGGATAACAACTTATTATGCATGTTGTTCTATATTGGTTATATGATATGGTTATGTTGTATGGTGTTGGTATTTTTGGGGTAACTCACTAAGCTCTCAGGCTTACAGTTTCAGTTTATTGTTTCAGGTACAACAGATGATCGCAGGAAGGCAAAGGCGTGATCGTACAGCTCCTCACATTTTATGGTTTTATGAATTGATTCTGGGGATACTATGATGCCTAAACTATTTTGAAAACAAACTATAATAACTTGATGTTTTAAAATGTATTAAAAAGTTTTAATTTGGCTCAAATTTTATGGGTGTTACATGTGAGTCTTGATTGCTTCCATGGCTATAACTAGTTTTGTGAGTCTTGATTGTTTCCATGGCTATACACAGCTCCAATACCGAAGTTTTAAAAAACTTGTTCAGATCATTAAGCTTCAAATTTGCTTCCATGACTATGACCATCTACTGTTATTTTCCTGTGCACACCAGGTGTTTGATCATTTGCCTCTATAAGAATACCGTTGTGTAATTCAAATCAAATCTATTCAAAATTCCTAAAATTGGTTGTAACAAAATACTAAGATTAGGAATTGGAGATGCTCCATGTGATCATGTCTTGTGGCTTCTGTTATATGGATTCAAACATGTAATTTGTTATAGATGTTCATCTCTTAATTACCTCTATTTTGATTTGATTAATAGACACTTGTTGATTAATTGACACTTACAGACATCAAGATTGACATCAATAGAGTTCCAAAGAAGAAACCCTTGTTGATGCTTTAGAATCTGCAGTTAAGTTTTAAATTGTTTAAACTTCTATAACTTAACAAGTGCTTTTCATGTCAGTTTGCAAGCTGGGTATTTTGACCAATAACTTAACAAATGCTTTACAGGAAGAAAGTAAATATGTCGGGTAGCTGCATAATTTTAGGCTGGCTAAGAGTTGTGGCTGAGTACTTGTGGCTAATCACTTGTTGGGTTAACTCAGAAACAGGGACAGTTTTGGTCCCAGGGGTATTTTGGGAAAACTTTCCTAATTTAAGGTTTTGAGTTAGTTTAGGATTCTAATTAGTTTAGTATAAATAGGGTATGGTTGTGTGACATTTTTAATTAAGTTTTTACGGTCTTTGTTGTATAAGATAGTTGGAGCCAAAGTAGTTTTCCCAGAAAGAGATTTAGATGAAGCAATTGGATTATTTATGAAGTGTGTTTTAAAAAATATAATTTATATTATATTAAATGTTTGTGGTTTAAAAAAATAAAATTTGTTTCATATTCATGCATAAAAAATGTTTGTTTATTAAAATAAAGTAATTTAATTAAATTAGAAAAAAATGAAGTGTTAGGAGTGTTACCACTCCTTACCAAATGTCAACCTTAGGTGTTAAATGGAAAAAAATGAGGTGGCAACCAAAAAGTTGATGTGGCAAGGTGCTAAGAGTGTTATCACTCCCCTTAGCCTTAGAGAAAACTTAACATACAAATCGTCATTGTAACTAACATTATTAACAAAATATGGGTGTGTTCGGCACAGAGCGTTTTGGAGCGTTTGGGAGCTTCTAGCTTCTAGCGTTTGACAAAACGCTCTGTTTAAAACAAAAAGTCTCGTTTGGCACTACAAGCTTCTAGAGTTTAGTTTAATCAAAACACTCCAAATCCAAAAGCTACTTCATGTAGCGTTTAACAAAACGTTACAAGCTACAAGCTACCCGCTACCTGCTACAAGCTACCCGCTACCAGCTTGTTTTGCCGAACACGCCTTATGTTAAGTATTTGCGAAATAACAACTTTATATATAAAACAAATTATGAAATGTCTAAATTACCTTTGTCTCCCTATACCTCTCCCATCTCAATCTCTCAACATTCAAGAACACCACCACCAACAACCAATAACCTATCATCACTATCTGTCTACTGCCACCAACCCACCACCGACGTCCATTCATCTCCAAACTATCGAAACCAACCTCATCTTCTCTATAAGAATACATTCGGTTTATCATATCCTAAATCTCCAGACCAAATTCCTCCTTGAATCATCCAACATATCATTAACTTGGAACATCGATTTTCCTAAACACACTTCCGAATAATTGAATCAATCAGAGCATACAAACATCATGAAAAACGAAATAAGCCATTTGATCGTTCTTCTAGTCGAATCTCACCACATTGAAATCAATAAACTTACTCAAACACCGAGCATCTGTTTCTTATGAGAACTTCATTGAAATAATCTCACGTGAAGAACAACCAATAAGAATGGTCCAGAAAGTTGATTCTCAAAACAATTTCAATCGGAGATACTTAAATCGATTGTTTAGCTGATTTAACCCATAATAATCCATCTAAGATAACATTCAGTTTTACTGTGAAATCTGGAAAAGACTCAAGAACATTAAGAATGAGAAAAATCCTAAAATCAAATTAACAAATTAACAAATTCAATCGATAAGAAGAAATCAATAAAGGGGTGTATGATTTTGAAGCACCGGTGAAAACAACATAGGGCAAAATCAGGTCAGAATCAACGAACTTTGGGACACCTTCTCCCACAACGGTCGAGAACAACGCCCACCTCCTTTCTTAAACCTTCTTATTTCTTAATATTGGTTTCGAGTTGCAATTTAATCAGAAAATTAATCAAAGAAAATGACAGATGTGGATGATGGGTTCTCGATGGTGGTGATTTTCATGGTGGGTAAAAGATGAAGATGATAGTAGATGTTTGAAGGCTCGATTTTTTTAGTTGAATTGACGAACGTTAGTGGTTCGGTTGTGGTTAACGGAGGTTGGGATACAGAAATAAGGTAGGTGTTATTGTAGTTTAATGATGGACGATATAGTGTATATCAAGTTGGTTTATGAAAGAAGGTGGGAATGGTGATAGATGGAGAAGGGTTTAGGTCAAGGGGATGAAGGTGGGTGAATTATGTGGTTCTCGGGTGAAGAACACGATGTTTTGAGAAGGCCAAAGAGAAATGACCAAAGTTTCCTCATGTTGAATACATATGGGGCAAGCTAACGAGGCTCTATTAAATGGACATCCATCGTAAAGCCCATTTGCATGCCAATTTTTTCCAAAAGGACCATTCATGCAAAAACCATTTGTGAAATTTTGTCTATATTTTAATATCATATTACATTATTAATATAAAGTTGTATTTTAAAATCATGGCTTTAGCTTCCTCATAAAATAAAGCTAATAAATATTAATCTAATGAAAAATAAAATAAATAAGAATTTTATGCCGCAAAATATTTGTTTGAAGGTAATTTGTTGTATGTCATGAGATCTAATCTAAATTTTCTTAGTTAGGATTCTACCTAAGAAGACGATATAACCACAACTCAATTCACTACTGGTGATAGCTAGCTAGGGTCGATTCCACTTTCGTTTCAAGGTTACAACTTTTTATTTTTATTTTTTTTAGAATAAGTCGTTTCAATCTTGGTGTTGGCGATTCTACTAAGTTTGTAATATTAACTTCGAAATACTTGTAACTAGCTGTTAAAATAATAGTAACAACAATAATAACAATAATAATAATAATAATAATAATAATAACTCATTTCAAGATTACGTATCCATTGTTTATTTGACTTGATGCAAAATAAATGTAAACATAATCCCTATTGATAAAATTCAGAGATAAATTATATAAATCGACTAAACTTACAAACGTTTTATGTCCAGGCTAGCGTTTATGTGATTTTTCACAACCATACGTAAATCCCAATCTTCTAACTATTTATTTTCAAGGTTATGTATACCTAAAGTTCCCTTTATGTGTATGTATTCCTATAGCTAGCAAGAAGAGTAAATTTGCATTTGAGTCAATATGTGCTCAAAGTTATCGGTAGATTTCTCTATTGGATGAGTGTGGATTCCTTCATAAGTTGTCACCACGACTCCTTCGTCTTTTGATAGCCTTTGAACTTGCTTTTTTACATTACAACCTTGTTGTGTACAACGATAGTAGCTCCTATATATTTATATGAAGAAAGAAACAACACAAATAAAACATAAGTATTAAGTAATTACTTGATTAATTATCTGTTATCAGTTCAATAGCAATAATCTAGTCAAAGCAACGAGGTGTTAAGAGATTATTATTATTTTCTCCAAATTTATATAGATATTAATTTACCCCCGAGATATAACACTGAAAGAAAACACGATCATGAATCATGAATAATTGAATATTTAAAAAAAAATAAGGGTCTTCTTGAAGACTGATCAATGATCGTTATTGCAGATATATAAACAAAACGATCGATACATATTTAGATTTATGATTATAACTATGAATTAGTTTACCTGGGGAATTTGTTGTTCTTGACAGCTTTTTGACCGTACTTCCTCCATCTATATCCATCGTCAAGTATATCAACTTGACTCCTCGTTTGAAATGCAAACTTAGGCTTTCTGATCTTCTTCTCGCCTTTTCTGACGTTAAGCTTGGTTGACGCCATTGATGTATTCAAATCATCACCGTCACCAGTACTGAAGCTATTACTACTCGGAGATATTCGATCCGCTACCACCGCGTTATCTGAGGGGCCTTTTTTATTTTCTCCGATTAGTCGGAGCTCATGATCATCATCCGATTGCGTGTAGCTGCTGTAGCGATTGTTATAGTTGTGATCTGCATGTGAATAATGATTCGTCATGTTTAGCGATAACTGTGAAGAAAGGGCTGCCGCCGGTGAAGTTGAAGTTGAAGACGAAGAATAGTGAAACATTGCAGCCAGGTTATCCATTCTAAAGAAAGAGAATGTGTGTGCTTTGACGAGAGAAAAACGTCAAGAATGGTGGGGTTTATAAAGGTGGCTGTATTAATTTTCGAGTAAAGCTCGTTAGGTTTAAAAGCGGGCGCCGATGACATATATTAAATTAACAATTAGTGTTTTTTCATTTATTAAATATTTTTAGAAATCTATCATATCATATTGTTTGTTACCTTTTGTAAAGGTAATTGTATGTATTATTATAAGAATATGTCAATTGCCTTGTACTCTCGCCCTCCTAGCACCTTGCTAGGAGTTGGTATTTTTCTTTTATAAATTTATTTGCTGGTTTCATTTAAAAAAAAAAAAAGAACATGTTAATTAAATATATATGTATTATAAATCATTTTTTAAAAAATATAGGTAATATATAAATAATTGATTTTAAAAAATTAAAAGACTGTTTTTCAAATATACACATTTTAATAATTGAATATGACAAAACTCATTTCTTTTTTTTTTTAGTTCATATTTTTTATCAAAAAAAAAAAAAAACAGAATATATAAAAAATGATTTTTTTAAAAACTCATTTTATTTTCTTTGTTTGTTAAAAATTAAGGTCTATTTTTTTATAGAAAAAAAAAATAATAAATATATCAAAATTTATAGTTTTTGGTACTCTTTAAACATAAATTCATATTGATATTAAAAAAAAATCGATATTTCAGTTCAAATTCACATTATGAATCTGTTCAGATTCACATTGTGAACCTGCTCAGATTTACAGTGTGAATAATAGTACTCAGATTCACAATGTGAATAAATCCATTTGTTGATTTTACAAAACTAATTTATAAGTAATGAAAACGTTAAAATATTATAAACTACATGAAATATATTTTGATTCATATGTAAATTTCACTAAGTTAATTTGCGAATGATCAAAGAGTTGAAATAGTAAGTCAAATTTACATTGTGAAAATTATAATTTGAAATATTTACAGTTTAGATTCACAGTGTGAATGTGAACTGATCATGCTTTTTCAGTAAATTGTCAATTTGTGACAGTAAATTATCAATTTGTCATGTTGAGGTTATTGATTTTGTGAATACAATTAATTTGATTGGGTTCTAATTTGATAAACATAATAAGAAAAAATTGCAGTTCTTTAATTTCTATCATATTAAATTAGAATCATATTTTTTTTAACAAAATGAATTAATAATTTGCATTTCATAGGATTTGATAATGTGCATTTTTTTGACAGGGGTAGAGGAATTACATATGTTAGATGATGAAAATAAATGTATTCTTACATAATGATATTCTTACAGAATGTCATTCTCACCTGATATTATTCTCACAGAATGGCATTCATATAATTAAGTTTGAAATTAAGTCAACTTTGGATCATTGAAGAAGATCAAGTGCATTCGTTCAAAAATATATATTAAGAATGATAATTTTAAGAATTTTATTTATTCTTATGACATTCTATTAGAATATGTATAATCATATTAAAATGTATATAATTATAATTTTGTAAGAATATGTATGAATATCTATATTTACATTAAGATGTCTATGAATATATAATGATATTGTGATTTTTCAACTAATGGTTCAAGAATGTTGTTTTTCTTCAAAAACTTCATTCAATCAAAATATGTATTTTGTCACAATACGAGGGCATAATGTAGGTTATGACCTGTTTATTTGGTTCGTCTCACCTAAAATTAATTAGTTTATTATGTTACATAATCAATTAAAGATTATGTGGACGCTAGTAATCCCAGGTGCCCAGTTAATCCCACAAACCATTCATTATTTACTAGTTCGTTTTCACCCCCAAATGATACACTAAAAATCGCATCCTATCAAGTTTGCTTTCTTCAACACTTTTGATTTCTCTTCTTTTCTTCCTCTATGTTTCTGGTAAGCTCAATCAAAACTCCATACTTTGTTTTTCATCTTCTTATTGCTTAGATTTGTTTTTCTATCAGGTCAAGAACTGCTAAAATCTTAAGTCTCAATCACCATGGTTCAATACCAGAAGCACAACAGTCGACTTCACTTGCACTAGGAGTATACTTAGATCAAGGAAATCTCAACGAGGTATCAACCAACATTTTAATGGCGGAAACATGGCTTAGGACTCATGTTTTATCTCGTTACCTTTTCTACAAATGTAACCATCATTATTGTTTCTAATAGGCTTCTGTGTGGTGGCAAAAGCTTTGAAGGCCAAGAAGAAATTTAGAGGTTAACACTTGTTGAAATGGATAACATCCATCATTCTCTTATTAGGTGGGGTTTAGAGATGAAAATTAGAGTTTCAGTTTTGATTACCTCAAAATGTCTACTCAAGTATTACATTAATCGTGTTTTTAAGTTTCTAGAAGAGATAAATTCAACGTACATTATGAAAACACATGATTTCTTGGATGAAACTGTTGGAATTTTGAGTTCAAGCTTGAAATCCATGGTGGATTTGGGTGTTTTCCAGTCTAAAATAGTGAATGTGATATCGTTTGAGTTGAAACAAAAGAAACACAGGTATAGAACACTCATGCACCACAGGAGTTCAGGAAGCTTCAGGGTGTGAGGCGATGGATATAAGGGAAGTATGCGGCAGAGATAAGAGACCCAACCAAATGTGGCAGGAGGGTGTGGCTTGGTGTTAAGAGAAGAACTTGTGTTTGAGATTATGATGCACAATTGAAAGTTAATCCCTTGGATCTTTAATTAGCTCAATAATAATTAACTATGGAATATGAAGAAAAGTTTATATTAAAACAACCACAACAATACCAAATAATTCTAAGCAAGATAAACAATAATTGTTAAATTATAACAAGGTGTGCATGCAAAACAAGTTAGTAAATGAAGAACAACAAAGTCTTAATGGAGAATGAGAGTTTCATTTCAATATTGGATTACAATGAAGGAAAAGATCTGAGACGCATTTGTTCATAAACAAGGAACACCTATTTATAGGAAATTAAAATAAAACCTATTGACTGGATAATACAAAAGGTAAGGTATATTTGGTAGTCAAGCTTGACTACCTAATAATAATAATGAATGGTTCTTCAAGGGGTGGAAACTCAACACGATTATCAATATCTGATGGGCATCTACACCAATGGTTGTCAAATCAAATGAGAGAGATTAGAGAAAATAACACACTTTCCTCGTTGTTCGTATGTAGGTGTAACATCCTGATTCCCAGGTATGAGAATTTTATTAAAAAAGCAAATTTTCCTTATAACTCGTCGAGTTGATGGCCTCAACTCGACGTGTTGAAAGTTTTTGGGCCGCAAATCTTTTTGGACCAACTCGACGAGTTGGAGAGGAAAACTCGACGAGTTGGTGGATGAATATGAACCCTAATTTTTAGGGTGTTGCACCCTAATCAAAGGTCTTAAGTCCCATTGACGGCTCCCTAATCGTCTCCTCTGTCCAGAAACCCTAGAATTTGTGCATCTTGTCCCAAGTTGAGTGTGTGAGCTTATAAGTTGCTTCTTTTGGTCTCATTTTAAAAGAGCTTGAAGTTGGTGGTGCCAAGCTTGAAGGGAAAGCTACAGATCCAGAATCTCCTTGAGTTTAGCTACTCTTTTGAGGTAAAAAGTCGAAAACTTGCTCATCTATTTTCTATATCTCTTCCTTGGAAGTTTATTGTCATATTTGACTCATTTTTGGATTGTTTAAAGGGTCGAGCATTTCATGGAGTTATCACTTTAGATCTAGACGTTTGATGGCCTCTTTTGGCTTAAAAGGAATTTTTACCTTTGGTTGTGAGTGAAGGATTTATTGATTGTCATAGGTTATTGCAATGGCCTTTTCCCCTTTTTGAGGAAAAAGGCTTAGACTTCTCCTCAAACAACACCTTTAAATCCTCTAAGATCTTAAAAACTTTGGCGAAAATAAGTTGAGTTTTTCCACACACCTCATTGGTCGTCATAATGAGAGGATTCTTCATATGATCATGAACATCCTTAGATGTTTGAAGGATTTCATCGATCGTCTCTCTTGAAACGTTTGAAGATTGAGAAACTGTTGTAGAGAGTACATGCAGTAAGTCCAAGTTAGTCTTTTCTAAACCGTGGATGGTGGCATGAAGCTCTTCGTATCCCACATCATAAGCCTTGTAGGTTTCATTGATCAGCAACTGCATTTTCTTCTCCAGATCTTGATTTTCTATTGAAAGCTTTTCTTTTAGAGTTTTCACTTTAGTAACCAACTCCTGTTCTTTCTTGAAGAATTCCTGGTGATCATTATTTTCGTTTTCATCCATCTCTCTCAATCCAAATTCAATGCGAAGCAAGATGCGTTAATTTAAGATCCTTTCTCTTCTTTCAATGTTCTCACTCCTTTTTCTAATGTCTTCAAGGTTCAAGGACTTCTCAACCGGCTCTTGTAGTGGTCTTTGAAGGTTGGTGACAACGCTCAAAATTTGATCAACCTTATCATTAAGTGCAAGGAATTCCTTCCTTGAGACCACTGGTTTCTTTTTCTTCTTCAGTTTAACCTTGGTGATGGAGTGTTGTGATGCACTTGACTCTTCTTCAGATAGAAACATTCACAAATCACATGCCTAATCATTCTTATGGACTTCATATTCACTAAGTTCATAGTCAAATGTTTGTTCTTAGTTGATTTGAACCTCGGTCCAAGTCAAAGTCAACTAAGTCAACCGGGTTGACTCAGTCAGTACGTGGGGCATACTCCTCGTGTGCGTGAGGCGTATTTTGCAGTTGACCAAGGATCGGGAGCTGACCTCGTATGCCTAGCATACCCTTCTATACGCCCAACATACACAGCTTCTCACCACCCCTCTTATTAAGTTCTTAATCCTTTAAGCCCTTATGTCCAAATCTCAGATCTCGGCAACAAAAGATGTTCTTTACCATAAAGTTTCCAACTTTATGGTTTAGCATGGCTATTAAGACCTAAACTCCAAAAATCCTAGTCTCTTAACCCATTAAGAAAATCTAGCACTTACACGGAGGGAAACAAATGATAAAAACCCAACTTTATGACTTAACACCTCTCAAAACCTATGAAAGGACAACTTAAATGCCTTAGAGTACCTTTGTGACAACCCAAGTTATTCCGTTACATTTCCCCGTTACCGTTAACGGAATATTCCAGTTTATAAAAGTTTCGTTAATAAGAGGTCGTCAATTTAATAAACATTTCATTTGTTTATATTTAATATGTCGTTAAGTCGTGATAAATGGGAATAAAAACACATAACACACATTTCCATTTAGTTGGAAAATGTTAAGTTTTATTATTACGACCACTAAATCGGGTGCGACCAAAAGCCCCGTATGACGGCAGTATCGGGTAGAATTCCACTAAGCTCCAACTCCCACCCATATATAAAGGGGAGTAAACTCCATTTGGAGCTTTTCCACCCTCTCTCTCTATACTCTCTCTAGACTCATTTTCGCCCCGAATCCGCAACCAAACGCTTCCAAATTGTAAGTCCGCTTACCCTAGCCTATTCTAAACATATTGATTCATGTTTATAGCTTAGAAATCGAACCTAGAAGCTGTTGAAAAGGATTTTACGGCCTAAGCTCCTCCTTAGGCCATAAACACCTTAAAAGAGGCCAAAATGACCCCCAAAAGTCCCTATAGGCTTGGAAATAAATAGAGGAATTAGCCTATGAGTGTTTGCACAATTAAAACAATCATTTTGAGGCCTAAAAGAGAGTTTACGGCCCAGGCATATGCCAAGGCCATAAACACCTCTAAACTATGTCAAAATGCCTCCAAAACACTCCCAAACCACCCTTGGACTTAATACATAATTTAGGGACTTAGTATTTTGGGTTTAGATCATTCAAACACATCAAAATGGAGGGACAAAAGGAGTTTATGGCCCAGATATGTGTCAAGGCCGTAAACTCCCCAAAACATGCCCAAATGTTGGTTTTCACCCCCCAAATGGCCTTAGACTATTTTTATAAAATGCTAGGAATGATTTAAGGGCTTAAAACTTCATTAAATCCATATAATGAGAGTTTACAGCCGTAAACTCCCTTAGGAGTTGTCCCTAGGCTGTAAACTCCTATAAGATGCCCTTAGAAGCCTTAAACCCACTCATGCCTTTTTGGAAATGTACTTAGAAAAATCCCACTAACAAGATAGAGCCTTGAAACACACTAGAACCCCTTACCATGAGTTTACGGCCGTAAACTCATGGTGAGTAGTCCCTGGGCCGTAAACTAGGTAATTAGAGTTTACTCTCGGAGAGTAAACTCCATTCCTTAGCCATACACACCTTTAGACGCTACCTGGGACACCCAAACACTTATCCAAAGTGTTTTCCGCTCCTTTGAGCGCGTATATTTGTTTAATTAGTATTAAATATACTAATTGTATGTGAACATATGTTATCATATGTCAAATAGGTCATTGTGTGTGTGTTCGAGTCCTTGCGTGACACCGAACGCCCAACCGACACCCTCGTCGGACCTACTTACACCAGGTGAGTTCATACCCCTGAATGAACCTTTTAAATGTTTTTACATGTTTCATAGGAGGGGAATACAAGTTAAACATGCCAGTTATCATATCAATCACATGTGATTGATAACCCGCATGCACTAGATTTTACCACACTTTACACTGTTTTACCGAGTAGGACACTATAATGATTTTTAATTGTTTCAAAACTCTTACTTATACTGTTTTATCTAAATTCATTCTAAACTGTTTTATGAAAGATTTCCAAAGGTTTTAAACATATTTTACAAAAGAATACAAATTGTGATTTTCCCCGAGTATAAAGGTTTTTCATCAAAGTACCCTTTCACGACTTATACTTTTACTTGCTAGATACCGCTGCTTCGCTTTCATGTATTTTAAACTCCTACTCGATAACGCTTTCACTTCGTGAGGCGTTTATACACGTTATCTTCTCTATATCGCTTATACCTGTTATTGTCTCTATATCGCTTATACCTGTTATTGTCTCTATATCGCTTATACCTGTTATTGTCTCTATATCGCTTATACCTGGTACGCTTATACTTCACGACTCGATTTATCCACATTGTATGAATTCACACCATAATGATATGCTTCCACTTAATACACACCCAGTCGTATTTAGATGTATGTCTGTGCGTATATAGATACATATAAGTAATGATTGAAAGACTTAGGAAGGCTCGTCCGCCCTATTTCCTTTTCTTCGTTGAGATGTGGTCTAGTGGGATCGGATGGCCGTCCAAAAGTCGTTTGATTTATTAGTTATATATTATGTATATGATTATGGACATACAAGAATGCTCTAGTCAGTTCAGTTAAGAGTCTTTACCTCTAGTTCAGCACTTACATTAGAAACACACTACCCACTACTTGGAAGTCTCTACCTCTAGTTCAGCACTTACATTAGAAACCCACTATTTGGAAGTCTCTACCCACTATTTGGGATGCATCTTCAGGACACGGCCTTCTCCGTCGTCTAGTTGGTAACCAGAATCTCCTGTAGGGAGAGCGGACATTATGTGTATAGATCTATACGGGATTGACAACCCCGCACCCAGACTGCTAGCTACAGTTCTGGCCTACCAAGCCAACGGGTGACAAATGTCACATTTTATAGACGCTTGTAGGGAGTCTGGAACTCTAGTTAGTATGGTTACGAGTATCCCGGGTTACTTTATAATTCATGGCCTTAAGGTAACGGTATTTCCCCGGCAATTTACATTGTATGCTGGTAATTCATATTCAGAGTCACACTGTTTTGACCTTACAAGACGTATCTTTCATTTGATACTGTCTGGGGTCTATGTTTCACTGTTTTAGACCTTAGCGGCCGTACCTTTCATTTAGTACCTTTTGGGGTCTGAGTCTTTACATGTTAGACTGAACCAGGTGTGTCGTTAGTTCGATACTCTCCTGGAGTCTGTGATTCCTTCGCCTTAGTCAGCAGTCCTCACTGCTGAGGCATATGTTATTTCCCTGTTGTCTCTTTCTTTCTTTAATAATCAAATTTAGTATTTTGATAATGATAGCAATTAAGGGAAAACCACTTTTACCACATAACACTGACCAGTCTTGGTAGAAGGCTGCTTTTATTAAAGAAAATATAGGATTTTCTGGAAAGAACTCTAATGCACTGTAAACACTTAAACTATTACTTTATAAAGCTATTTGAATGAAATGTCACTAAATACTTATGAACTCACCAGCATTTGTAAAAATGTTGATACTCTCTTTTCAAATAACTTGTATTCTCAGGTCAGCAATTAGACAGGTACACCCCCGGAGCTGTTGATGAAGATGGCTTAGTACCTTGCTGTACTTTATATATATTTGCCTGTATTACTTAATACTTTGTAATGTAAACCATGTAAAATTATTACTATTAATGCAATGTTTTGTTGTACTTTGATTACTATAATGCATGTGTTGTGATACTTGACATGATGTCATCCACCCCAAAACGTTTCCGCCGTTCCGGTTTTGGGGTGTGACAACCTTATACTCACAAAGACCAAGTTTGGGACAAAAAAGAAACAACTTTGAGGTAAAACTAGATCCATAAGATTTCTACACCAAGGTTGAAGCTTTTACCTCAACAAGGTGCACATAAGGGACACGATGTTGGATCTAAAGCCTTGAGTGAAACACCACCACTTCGATGCTCTTCCTTCTACTTATCAAGCTCAAAATGGCACCAAAAATGGCTTAACAGCTTTCACAATACACAAACACTCTTTAGGGTTTTGAAATGAGGAAAGAGGCTGAAGATAAGAAGGTGCATGTGACCATAAATGTGTTTAACTAGGGTCCAAACCCTAAAATTTAGGGTTTGCACCCTGGCTGCATACGCCCTGCATACTAGCATACGTACAACGTACATACAACATACTAATGAGATATGGAGTACGCCCTGCGTAACAAGGTGTATGCCCCGTGTACTCCAACTGACTCTAGAATTACGAAATTGCCACCAGATACTAAACTTTCAAATAAAACACAACTCAATGGTTAAAACGAAAATTTGAAACATAGATGTTACAAATTAAATCGTCTATAAGGTTATTATACACTTATTATTATTATTCTAATTTCTGTCAGAACATTTTATTGGGTCGTATTCTGTCAGAATGAAAATGAGTGAAAAACGATGTGTGAGAACAAAAAAAAATTAACGAGAATGCATGAAAATGACGATATTCTTGTAAGGGTGAACATATTCGCATTGCTAAACAACTTATTCTCTTAGTAATTCTCATAGCATACGTTAGATGTACAATAACTAGTTTGAATAGAAAAACCTAAGTCTATATATATATATATATATATATATATATATATATATATATATATATATATATATATATATATATATATATATATATATGTATTCCCTAATAAATGAAAATAATTTGTCGCTTATCATCCTCTTATACATTATGTCACATGTCATTTTTTGTTATTTTTAGATTAAATTATATCCATGTGTCATTTTATGGGTTTTTTCAATTTTTTTTAAAATTTCATGTAATACTTAAATGTAATAAATGCAATAATAAATGTATATCCAATTTATTAATGCAACTTTCTTTTAATTTCTAAAATTTTAAATTGAATGAAATTATTTTAGTTGTTTATTTATTTAAATTATTAGTGTAAATTTAAATGATAAATAAATACTTTAACTTTAATAATTAAATATTTTTCTTTTTTCTTATACATTTAAATTTTCCTAAATTTTTAGATCTTTCATTTTTTTTTTGAATAAACTCGTGTAATATATGGGTCTCACAACTAATATATATATATATATATATATA
Organism: Lactuca serriola; assembly: GCF_051521515.1. NCBI lineage: Eukaryota > Viridiplantae > Streptophyta > Magnoliopsida > Asterales > Asteraceae > Lactuca > Lactuca serriola. The sequence continues at coordinate 3,449,399 of NC_136411.1, forward strand.
TATATATATATATATATATATATATATATATATATATATTCAAATGAGAATCATAAAAGATTAAGAACCGCATTTTATAAGTTAATATGTACACAATATTTATTAAACATGTTAAAATCCAGATTTTTTTGTATTTTTGGTACGAAAATGGCAAAATTGTAATTTTTGTAGTCTAATATTTTAATTCATATATTCTTTCATATTTTAACACAAAAATTATACAAAATACAAAATTTAATACAATCCATTCATAATTTAGTATAAAAAATTCACAATTTAATACAATCATAATATCACTAATTCACTAATTTAGGAAAGTCAAACCCAAACTCTACTACCACCACCAACTACCACATATCAACACCATCTATCTATATCAACGTCGTAACCATCATTCTTCTCAAACCAAATCTGTATATAAAATCATACACTGTTAGCTTAATATTATATTCACAGTTTAATGAACATATTAATTCACTAATTTAGAGTTTAATGCAATAATTATAAAAACTAATACACTCTTACATATTTACTTCATAGAAAAGTACTCACAAGAAAATTAATACAAATATTTATATTTTAACATAAAAATCATAAAAAAAAATCACGATTTAATACAATTAATTCACAGCTTAATACAGTCAATACACAAAATTAACAACTTAATATATTAAATTCATAGTTTATTACACAAAAATTATATATTCACATCCATATTCTGTACTTAGTAGTTATATTTATACCTTCAGATATGTGGGGTAGTTTTTTCTTTCAAATTTTAATTTATATAATATTCACAATTTAAGTTTTACATGTTATTCAAACTTAGAGAAAATAAAATTTATATATAATGCTTCTTTCATCTTATATTTTACAAGAAAAAATAAAATTCGTAAAATATAAAGAGCTTAATATATTCATTACACAACTTAATACATTTAATTCACAATTTAATACATAAATTCATAGTTTAATAAAATATACTACCTCCGTCCCAAATTGATAGTTCACTTTTGACTTTTGAAGTCTTTTTTCTTTAACTTTGACCTTAAATATTTTTTATTTTGATAAATAATATTTGATATGCAAAATATATAAATGTGTTATATTTTTAATGTTTTTTCATTGTTATAAGTTTTATTAAGTAATATATAACACAAATAAAAATATTTAAAGTCAAAGTTAAAGAAAAAAGACTTCAAAAGTTAAAAGTGGACTATCAATTTAGGACGGAGGGAGTATTTACAGGATAAAAATTACATATGATGATGTTTGGAGCTTGGAGGTTATATTAGATTATAGTTCACACACTCATCACAATTCACAACTTAAAAAACCTAAATTCACATTATTTGAGAAAACACTAATATAATAAAAACACGTTTAAATTCACATTAAAACTTATAAAAATTCATACATATACTGCTTAAAACTTATAAAAAGATTCATTTAATCACAACTAAAACTTATGAAAAAAAATATACATTCAAAACTTAATACTTATAAAAACCATGCATTCATACCTTTTTTTCTAATTGAAACAATCAGATATGTATAAAATCCATGCATTAGCAACTTAATAATTATAAAAAAAACGTTTATTCACAGCTTAAGAAACTAGTTTAGAACTTATTCAGATTATTCAATGTTTAAAAACATACCTTGTTTTTTGTGAACCATTTCATCAAACACCTTCAATACATCTTATATCCAGATCTAAGATTGTTCCTTGCTTCAGATCCATGAGCACTAATGGTAGGCAGCAACAACGGTGGTGCGACGTCGGTTATTGTAGAGGTGGAGTCACATCGACAGTCGTAACAATAGATCTAGATGTCAAATCTATTGGCGGTGATTTCTATCAGATCTAATGTTTTGGCTAAGCAAATCGGAGAAGTTTTCTTGTATTCCATCAGATCTGGATGTCGAAGATCTGGAGACGAACTAGATCTAGACTTCAGAGCAAAGTGTGATGTTTTTTTGGTGTTCTAACGAAGCACAATAGTTGATGTTAGGTGGTGGTCAGTGGTGGCAGTCAAGGGTGGTCGTTGGTGGCTAACTAGTGGTCATATTTATGTGTTCTTCAAGTTTGAGATGAGAGGGAAAATAATCATGTAAGAATATTTGTAGTGTGTGTAGATCTGGTTATAAATAGGAATGGCAAAAAGCCCCATACCTAATAGGGAACGCAGAACCTGCACCCGTTTTGACTGGGGAATCCCCAGGTTGACCCGGGATGGGAACGGGGATGGGGAATACTCGAATAAAAAAAGTAAGGATGGGGATGGGGATACCCTTAATCACCGACCCTAGACTCGCCCCCGACATATATTAATATATAAAAATAATACATAACATATATTTATAGTATAGTTTATAATACATAAAATTTGATCTAACTAACCTAACTCATTAGTAATTACTTAGTTGAAATTATACTTTTTGCTTTTTCTTTTATCTAATTTAAACTCGTATATATATATATATATATATATATATATATATATATATATATATATATATATATATATATATATATATTTCTCTTTGGTTGATCTATTTTACCATAAATATCAATCTGATAATTTTTTTTATACTTGATTTTTCATGTATGTATTTAAATTTGGTAGAAAATATATTTATATTTTTTCCGCAATTTATGGGTACTTATATATTTTATAAAATCTTTAAACTTATGCTGGTAAAATTGAAATATAAAGTTTTTTCTTATGTAAAAGTTTGCATGTTAAAAGAGAAAAAGAAATCCTCGTTTCCCCGTTGGGGGTGGGGATGGTAGTTTATTTATATTCTTTGATGGGGATGAGGATGAGAATGAGGATTGGAATGAGGATTCGGGGATGGGGATGGGGATTGGGGTCCCCTGTGTTCTCTGCCCCCGTTGCCATCTCTAATTATAATATGTGGTTCTTACGGTTTTTAATTTTTAGTGGTTCTCATTTGAACATTTACCTATATATATACCTATATATATATATATATATATATATATATATATATATATATATATATAGAGAGAGAGAGAGAGAGAGAGAGAAAGAGAGAGGGAGAGATAGGTTCAAATGTTTGTCATATCTATTGTGTGCTAGAATGCACCAATAGAAATTTAGTATTAATTATATATATATTAAATGTTATCCATACTTATAACTCATTTTTATGGAAACTAATTAAATTCGTCATTAATATCAATAATAATATTCTTTCAGAATAAATTTATATCTAAAAGAATGAGAGTGTATTGCAGCAGAATAAGAGTGTATTCTAGTAGAATACACTCCCGTTCTTCATAATCCATACGATTTTATTGTATTTTAAGTGATTGAGTCTTGAAACAAAGTACGAACTCATATATAAAAACCTAGATGTAAATTTATTATGAAAGAATGTTATTGCTAGCATTAACGACATATTTAATTAGTTTCCATAAAAATAGAATTATAATTATGGATATCATTTAATATATATATATATATATATATATATATATATATATATATATATAATTATAGAAATAATTATTTAATTAAATAATTATTTAATTTACTTAATTTCTATTGGTGTATTCTATCATACAATAAATGTAAAAAACAAAATAGCCTAGCCTCTATATATATATATATATATATATATATATATATATATATATATATATATATATATATATATATATATATATATATATATATATATATATATATATAGAGAGAGAGAGAGAGAGAGAAAAAAAAAAAAAAAAAAAAAAAAAAAAAGAGAATGAGAGAGATTTTATTGCATGCAAAGTTTTTAGGCTGGTCTATGTCAAACTAAGTAGGATGTGCTAAGAGGTAGTGCCGAACTATTTACACTGACGTTAGTTGTTTGGAAATCGTCATCTTTTTTTATTGTTATTAATTTATTTTAAGGCTTTTTAATATGTTATATTGTGTTGCATAGACTAGATATAATTATGGATACTGACATCCCCATAAAAGCATTAAGGGTTGATTAAGTTGAAACATAAAATGACCGAATCCATAAAAAATATCTAAGGAGGAACAAAATTTATGATCTACCCAAATTATTTTTTTAAGGGAAAATAAAAATATGGGAAACGATTTCTACATAATAATTTTTCTCGACAGACGATAAATTATGTTTATAAAATTATACAATACAATACTTTGATGCACTAATTTTTGTGAAAAATATTATTATGTATAAATAAGCTCTCAAAAAATATTATCTTTATTTTCTAACTAGACGAATTCCTACACGTTGTACATAACAAAATTAAATTCTAAACAAAACTAAAATGTAACAATAAAAATACATCAAAACAAAATTTTAGAATCAATTAATCTTAATTGTTGGATAATTAACTTATTTAGTAATTACTGTATTATTAACTAACATTACAATTAATTAATGTAGTATGGATCTATATCAATATGGATAATTTCAAATCCAATATTAAAGTAATATGGATACACTATTTTTTAATATGGTTATAGTTAATGTTACCTAACGAAAACGTTAAATGTAACGGAAAATGTAACAAAAATGTTACTCTCGTAGCTAAGACCCGGTCTTGGTCTAAACGAGCCAAAGCCAGGGCAGCAGCTCATTTCTTATCACATGGTAAGAACATTCCATGTGATCTTCTCATTCACTCATAGCCAATGAGAAGGCAACAAATAGCCAAGTGACGCCCAGAACTGACGTCACCTGATAGTTAGTTAGCTTGAATAGATTTCACAGTAAGAGGAGGCCACGTTTCATGCTCACGAGGCACGGTCCCCAGGATCCGTTAGTAACAGGTACAAAAGGATCTCTTCCGCCTCAAGGAAGGGGCCCATCTTCTATTTTATGAAAAATACCCCCCAGATTTTCTCTCTCTCTCAGAAAACTAACTTGATCGTTGGAGTGACGTCCCGGGAGAACACCCGGTCGCACTTTAACGATTCTTTTGTGATTGTGTTCTCAGGAAAGTACCAAAGTCGGATCCATTGTTCAACATCCAAACCATTTGCGAACATGTCACAACATTTGGCGCTATCCGGACGTATCCTCAGAGTGATACAACCAATAGACGACGTCGATTCTCTATATAAGGGGGATCTAAGCCTAACAGTATCTGGAATGGCAGTAGAAGATCTATTTGAAACACGCGGACCATCCCAGGTGCTGATAACACAGATTCCAACAATCACGATAAGAACAATAGAACCAGACCTCCAGAGCAGTTTCCGGCAATTTCCATCGGATATCTCACAAAATCAGTTGTCAATATCAAATCCCAATTTGTTGCAGACGAATCCATTTGACGACACTGAGGTATTCACTATCTCTAACTCCCATAATAGGAACACACCTCACCACGCAGAAAGCGAGATTGAGGCACTCTCGAGAAACCTACTCAACATCAATTTCTCGAGCAACGGTCCTAGACCATCAAATTGGGATCCACGAGACCCAGTCCTTATATTAGGGTTCATTCGTAACACGAAGGTCCACCGAATATACATTAACAATGGTAGTTTCTCTGATATAATCTATGAACACTGTTTCCGGCAGCTACCTAATACGTGGAAGGAAGGGCTCCAACCCCCAACCGGTGGGCCATTAGTAGGATTCACCGGGCATATCTTGTGGCCACTAGGTACCGTTCGGATGCCCTTAACGTTGGTCGGCCATGACAAAAGGGACCGAATCACAAGGACAGTCGAATTCTCTGTGATCCGATACCCAGCAGAACACAACATTTTTCTTGGACGATTAGCAATCGCATTACTGCATCTCATGCCATCGACGATGCATGACATCATTAAATTCAACATATGCCAGGTATCGGTGATGGTCCTCGTCACGCCAGGTATGTTCCACCGAGCAACACCAGATAAACATGGAGTATCCAGAGCAGCTCGTGTGAATCAGCGCTCACTTAACAGATGAAACTAAGGCACGTCTAGTGGCGCTCCTGAGGCAATATTCTACCGTATTCTCCAGGAAGCCAACGGATCTGACAGGCGTCGATCGACAGGTCATAGAGCACAATCTCTATATCGCACTTGAGAGTAACCCTGTGAAGCAAAAGAAGCGAGGAAAGATTCCTTGTTCTGAGACTCCCGACAGAGATTTCGAAGCCCAGCCACGTCCAGGGCGCCCAAGAGAAGATGGCCAACAAATTCCATCTCTATGAAAGTCACTAGGGCGTCTTCCATCTCTTGAGTCCCGACCACCACATTCTCCTCCGACTTCGAGTCGACCTCCCCGGCGGACACCTGCTCCCAGACTATCTTCTTACCCTGCTCCACACCTGCGGCGACGCAAGCTTCTTTCACAAGAACCAAGTCTTAGAGGAATTGTGGACTTTCAATCAACATACCCACAACCCAACAGAGCCCGTCGCTAAGGATCCAAGAAATATCCCTCTCCAACGCTCCCTTTGCGGTGTTCTTGGTCACCAGATCAACCTCTAGCTCTTCCACCTGCTTTCTCGGATTGGTGTCCTCCAATGACAGGACCCCCCACACGATTGTTCATGCCCTCCACCTCTTCCCCCAGTTTTGACGCTTGATCCGCCAAGCTCGCCCTCTTAAGTAACACCGCCTCCTGCCTAGCCCCCAAGTCGCTCTTATCGGCCACCGACTTCGCCACTTGGGCCTTCAATTCTTCAGATTCAACGCCCCTCCTGACCAAATTGGACCGAAGGGCCTCCATCTCGGAGATGCGTTCGACAGCCGCAACTAAATAAGACGACACTTGGGCAGTAGCGTAACGCAAGCCATCAGCCATATGCTCGTCAGACAGGACACTTAGGGCCTCGGTCGTGGCAAGAGGAAATATGTGCTAACACCACTCGAGAGCGATGTCATGATCAGAAACAAGATCTTGGTCAGTTAGTCCCCAAGCTGGCTTATAAGCATCCAATGAGAGCCCATCAGCAGGGGGTGGTTGTGGTTTTACCAAAAGAGGTGGAGACAAGACCGTGAGGAGGCGAAAACCAAGTCTTTGTGCCAGATCCTACAATTGTGGGAACGGGGCTGGTTTTCTCGGTATTTCCTTCTCCCGTATGACAGGGAGGTTCAGTCGCCTCAGTTTGTGCCCCCTACAACAGTTTCAGAGGACCTTCACCGGGACACGGTTGGAATCTTTAGACCCCCCCTCCCCAGTAAGAGATTCAAATTATGCTTCTTACGTAGAGGGGGCCCGGTGCTAGCTGCCTCAGTTCGACCACTGGAAGAGGCTTCCAAGAGTACAAAATGCCTCTTAACCTGACAAAGACTCCTCGGAGACCTGAAAGGTGTAGGATCCTTCTAAGAAGCACCAGTGACGACAATGTCATGTAGGTCTAGATCCTCACCAGCACCAATAACACTGTCAAAACCGGCAGTCGCCGTAAGTCCTTGGCTAGAAAAAGGAGGTGGAAGAGCCTCCACCAGGTCAACATCGCGAACCTGAAGCTCGCCGTCAAACAGACCCCGAAGAGCTTTCTCCAAAGAAACAGTCTCCTCCACACCTGGTAAAAACAAGAAACAATGTCGGTTTAGCCAAAGCACCGCTTCAAACATAAACTTGCCAATCTTTTCATATAAAAAAAGAGGGGGGGGGGGGGGAGAGAGGAAAAGCAAAAGAAATACCTTCTTTCTCAACAAAGAATTCAGGCATCTTCCCACAATCCCACCAAGCAGCACTCATCCTGCCGGCGGCCAGAGAAACAATCAAGCCAATATTCACCGATGATGCTAATCTTCTCCAGGGCATCAGCCAGTTCCTTTTCAGTGCCAAACAACAAAGGGGCATGGTCGACGTACACCTTAGTCCTCAAATGACTTAGTACCACGAGATCCTTGTTTACCTATAAGAATTTCTCTTGCCAGATCTTTTTTTACTTCTTATCTTGGATAAGAATAGGGACTCCCCGTCGGTGGGAAAGGGTTCGAGTCCCTGATTGGGTGGAGGCGTTAAAGAAGTGCTTGAAAGCAGGAATGGTCGGCAAGTGGCCTAGGGCACGACAAAGGATTTCAAAGCCCACTATCTTGTTGATAGCGATAGGGGTCAACTCTCTTACTAAAAACCCATACTCCCGGAAGCAAAAACCTGCCTCGAACAGGGCGATTGGGATCCCGAATTTACCCTCAGGAGATTGTACAAAGAAGCATCAGGCAAATGGATCTGCACCCCATGTTCAGAAACAACCCCGAACCGGAATTGAAAAGATTCCCACCCTTCAGCAGTGAGATTCCTTCCCAAAGTGCGAGAAGTAGCCATGGAAGGATTTGGAGGAAAAAACGAAAAGGTTTCTTTCGAAAAGAAGCGTAAAGAAAGTAAGGTAGAAAGTGGGGAAGATGTGTCAGGGAAGGCAGAGATTTAAATACAAAGAAAGGGGCAACGAACCGTCTTCATGATGAAACCACCGATCAACGACAATTTCACCCTGCCATCAACATAAGCTATCAATAGCAACCCGCCACGTATCTGCGAGTAGACCAGAACAACTTTTGTACGTAAGGAACGCAAATGCCTACTGGTCTAAGGGGACTTGTTAACGTTACCTAACGAACACGTTAAATGTAATGGAAAATGTAACAGAAACGTTACTACCTTAGCTAAGACCCGGTCTTGGTCTAAGCGAGCCAAGGCCAGGGCAGCAGCTTATTTCTTATCACATGGTAAGAACATTCCATGTGATCTTCTCATTCACTCACAGCCAATGAGAATGCAACAAATAGCTCGGGTAACACCCAAAACTGACGTCACCTGATAGTTAGTTAGCGTGAATAGCTCTCCCCGTAAAAGGAGGCCACGTTTCATGCTCACGAGGCACGGTCCCCACAATCCGTTAGTAACAGGTACAAAATGATCTCTTCCGCCTCAAGGAAGGGATCCATCTTCTCTTTTATGAAAATTACCCCCAGATTTCTCTCTCTCTCTCTCTCTCACACAAAAAAAAAAATCTAACTTGATCGTTGGAGTGACGTCCCGGTAGAACACCCAATCGTCCTTTAACGATTCTTTTGTGATTGTGTTCTCAGGCAAGTACCCAAGACGGATCCATCGTTCATCATCCAAACCATCTGCGAACATGTCACAACAGTTATGATTTAAGAATCTAATATTAAAGTAATATGGATGTATTATTTTTTAATATTGTTATGATTCAAGAATCCAATATTGAAGTAATATGGATGCATTATTTTTTTTTAATATGGTTATGATATAAAAAGTACAGCATGGATAAATATGGATCCATTTTTTTCCAACATGGAACAATTTTGGATTCGTTGAATCTCAAAATGGATAAATATAGATTTGTTAGATTTAAATATAGATCATTTTTTGGATTCTAAAACTTCAATATGGATCCATTTGTGGGTTGATGCCTCGTTCAACATACAATTCCGTCTAGGTGATAATGGCTTAATAACGTTATAGTTAAATTGGACGAAAGTTAACTATTTCTCTATATTACATGGACCATTAATGTAGTTTAGTCTTATGTTTCTACACATATGTTTGTTTGGATGTATGTAGAGAACTTCGATTAAAGCTACAATAGTAGCTTATAAGTACAACCGATTAAAGAACCTTTGAAGTTGTGTCTTTCCTTTGGCGGTGGTGGTGTCAAATTGATCTGCACCAAAAGCAATACCACACAACCTTAAAAGTTTGAGATCTACCAACACCGTTTGTTTCTGATAGTATTCTCTTAGCATCTTCCCTAAAAGGATAAAATATTTAACCATAAAATATATTTATTGATAACACAACATCTGATAAGTATTACTAATTAGTCTTTATATAAAAGTGAGATATATTTAAAGAGGTTAAGATGTATCTTCAATATAATTTACATGTATGTTTGATGGTTGGGAATCAAGTAACTATAGTGTTGTAGTTAGCTTTTTAATTTTCTGAATTAACTAAAAATGACTTAAGTATATAATACTCTTAAAATTATAAAAAAAAAAAAAAACAAATTACGATATTTCACATTTTTCTAATATTGAACTTTCTGCAAGATATAACATATGTCTTGTGACGTCATCCACAAAAGTTCTTATTGAATGTATTTGTTTGGTTCACTCCTTATAATATAAAACAATTTGTTGGTTTTTAGACTTTTTTTTTTTTTTTTAAAAGAGGTTCCGCTACACAAACTCATAGGCATAAGTTTAACAATTTAATGGGAAAAGTCATATTACTCAAATAGTTTGATTACACAATAAATGTTTTTTTAGTAATCCTATTTATTTGAAAGACCTTTGCATGAACAAAATAGTCCTTGTGTTTCTCAAGAAATCCAAAACTTTTCCTTTCTTTTCTAATGGAGGTCATTACAAAAGAAAAAGAGAGAAAAGTGAATAATGAAATATGAAGTAGGATAGGACACTGATCGTTGAGATTGTTAGAATCCACGGTAACATTTAATAGCTTATATAACATTTTTGATGCTAAAGTATTTATCAAATCTTTGGAAATATGAAAAGACATGGAAGTTTCAAATGGATGTGGTGTTTGGAAATATGTCTCTTTTATAATTATACTAGGCCAATCCTCTTATAATTATTTAATTAAAATAATAAAATTTTACAAATTGTGATTTAGTATTTATACATGTAAAAACCAATGTTAGTAGCAAAATAACATATATAGTTAACTTATTAGTTTTATTAACTTTAATAAGTTTATATCATTGGTTATTTCTAATATTAGTTGATTATTTTATAGACCGTTTTATGTTGTGTAAATTGTATATCAAACATATGTTGATTTTTGTATATATCAAATAATAAAGTAGTATAAAAAACAATACTATAACTTCTAATCATTTTATAGACCGTTTTTGTAGCACCTGGTTTATTGGTATGTATTATGTTATTAAACCTTCTTTTATTTTTGCATTTTTGGCCTTGGACTCGACGAGTCGAAGGACTGACTCGCCGAGTAGAAGCGGGGTGAGGCGCGGGGTTTAAGCTGCGGACTCGGCGAGTCGAGTCCCGGACTCGACGAGTAGCCGCTGTTTGGACAAAAACCCTAATCCAGGGGTTTGCACCCTATTTAAACGACCTTATGCAGCCTCTTTCCCCCTTTATGCTCCCAAACACTCCTCATAGCAAACCCTAGCCATTTTTTAGAAGATCTAAGGCTTTTTGAGTGATTCCTGTGAGTTTTGATCTCAAGGAAGAAGGAAGAGCATAGAATGATCAAGAGGGGACTGAAGGATTCGAGTTTGGTTCATCATTTGCAGTCTTGGGAAGGTATAAAGTCTGAACCTTTCTCATTCATTTGTTAGATCCCTCTTTGAGGTGATATAGGGCTTTTATAAGCCATTTTTGGTGGCCAACCATGTTTGCAAACATGGTTGGGGGTTTGGGCTTCTGTATCAGGTCATTTTATGAGCCGCAAGTCAGATCTAGGTTGCTTTTTGCACCAAGGAAGGCCCCATTCAACAAAAGAACCATTTTAGAGCCTTTTAAGCTCTAATGTGCCATGCATGCACGTAAAGTTTATAACTTTATGTGCTAGATCGAGTTTAGGGGCCTGGATCTATCATTTGGTTAAGTGTTGTACATCAGAAATCAAAGTTCTCAGTAAGGAATGTGATAGACTCGGCAAGTCCATTTCCTGGACTCGGCGAGTCCAAGGGTTTTGGTCCCATATCAGTGAGGGTCATAAGGACCGGTTGAGTTTGGAAGGGTTTTAGGAGACCCGGGGAGTGACCCAACGTTCTGGACTAAGCAAAGTGTTCTGGGAATTCATGGTACTCGGCGAGTGCATGAACGGACTCGGCGAGTCCAAGACAATCTTCATGGAACTCCGCGAGTTATTCATCAACTCGGCGAGTCGAGGACAGAACGTGTTCATAGGATGAAGAGTAACTCGACGATTTGTTCATACAACTCGGCGAGTCAAGTCAAGACATGAGTATCAGTTGATGATGAACTCGACGAGTTGTTCATACAACTCGGCGAGTCGGATGTGGATTCAGTCGGTGTTCATTTATAAGGAAAACTCGTCGATTCATCGCCTAACTCGACGAGTAGACGGGTATGAGGTCTGATGGAAGGATAGGGACTCGGCGACTTGACGAGTCAACTCGGCGAGTCAGGTCAACTGGAAGTTGACTTTGACTTTGACATTGACTTGGTCAAGGGGTAAAATGGTCATTTTAGCCTAAGGGTAGATTTTGGTTTCTGACTAAATGTTTTGTGGGAATTATAGCCGGAGGATTTCCGGAGCAGTAGCGGTAGCAGTCAGAGGATTCCCGCACAGTTCAGCAGCTACGAGGTGAGTTACCTTCCAGTAGGGGTGGGTCTAAGGCCACAATGCCGGCTCACCATTGAGGAGTACTTAGAAGATAATTGTCTTTGTGATAATTTATCTTGGTCTGGTATGCGTTTGGTTATGAGTTATATCTGTATGATATGTTACATGATAGGGATAGTTTCCCTGATAGTGGTCTTTAGGACCAAGGGGTAGGTCAGTACCCGGATATGTCTGAATGTGTGCTTATATCTTGCTATTGTATGCTAGTGGTAGGGGTGGAATAGTCCCCAATTACCGGTTGAAAGATACCGATGACGATTACCGGTTGAAAGATACCGATGGTATTGTATGGTATGTGGTATGATGGGGGAACTCACTAAGCTTTGTGCTTACGGTTTCAGTTTTTGGTTTCAGGTACCACTTCATCCAAGGGGAAGGAGTCGGCGGCGTAGCATGGCATCACACACACTCACATATGATTTCCGCACGGTGTTTTCTGGGATTGTACTCTGATATGACATTTGTTCATGGTTGTGGGTTTCAAATATGATATTTGGTTTTGAGATGTCGTGTTTATACAATATTTTCTAATGAATGTTTTATGAATTAATTAATCAAAAATGAAATTTTTGGGCTCGACTTTTGGGATGTTACAAGTTGGTATCAGAGCCCTGGTTTGAGGGATTCGGACACGCCCTCGGGGGTGTCCGCACTCAAACTGAGGTGCTAAAATATTTTTACAATAAAATGGTTTCCTAAAAATCTAAACGAAATGATTTTACGAAAGACAAGGTGTGTGATGCATGCGACCGGCCGGACTCAAGTAAGTTTTCCCCAAGATACCCATACATGTTATGTTATGCTATATAGCTTGATTCAGAATTGCATGCTAGAATAGGACTAAGGATCTAGGAAGATGCCTTGTGTGCCTGATATATGATGACTGCTTAGAGTCGGTAGAAAAGTTACACCGATAAGCGTCGATCAGACCTGGAATTCTAGGTCGGGGATATGGTTCTCCTGAAGGTGTCGCCATGGAAGGGCGTCATCCGATTCAGGAAGCGGGGCAAGTTGGGCCCAAGGTATATCGGACCGTTCAGGGTTGTAGCACGGGTGGGCAAGGTGGCGTACCGGCTGGATCTGCCAGGCGAGCTCAGTCATATCCACAGCACCTTCCACGTCTCTCAACTGCGGAAGTGCCTAGTGAACGATATGACGGTGGTACCCTTGGAGGACATTCAGGTTGATGGCAGCCTGAATTACATCGAGCGGTTTGTAGCGATCCTTGACCGGAAGTCGAAGGATCTGAGGAACAAAAGAGTAGAACTCGTGAGGGTGCAATGGAAGCACCGGAAGGGGTCGGAGTGGACTTGGGAGCCGGTGAGTGAGATGATGGAGCACTACCCCGAGTTGTTTCGGGATCGAGCGGTAGACTTCGAGGACGAAGTCTAAAATAAATGGGGGAGATTTGTAGCACCTGGTTTCTTGGTATGTATTCTGTTATTAAACCTTCTTTTATTTTTGCATATTTGGCCTTGGACTCCGCGAGTCGAAGGACTGACTCGCCGAGTAGAAGCGGGGTGAGGCGCGGGGTTTAAGCTGCGGACTCGGCGAGTCGAGTCCCGGACTCGGCGAGTAGCCGCTGTTTGGACAAAAACCCTAATCCAGGGGTTTGCACCCTATTTAAACGACCTCACGCAGCCCCTTTCCCCCTTTATGCTCCCAAACACTCCTCATAGCAAACCCTAGCCGTTTTTGAGAAGATCTAAGGCTTTTTGAGTGATTCTTGTGAGTTTTGATCTCAAGGAAGAAGGAAGAGCATAGAAGGATCAAGAGGGGACTGAAGGATTCGAGTTTGGTTCATCATTTGCAGTCTTTGGAAGGTATAAAGTCTGAACCTTGCTCATTCATTTGTTAGATCCCTCTTTGAGGTGATTTAGGGCTTTTATAAGTCATTTTTGGTGGCCAACCATGTTTGCAAACATGGTTGGAGGTTTGGGCTTCTGTATCATGTCATTTTATGAGCCACAAGTCAAATCTAGGTTGCTTTTTGCACCAAGGAAGGTCCCATGCAACAAAAGAACCATTTTAGAGCCTTTTTAGCTCTAATGTCCCGTGCATGCACGTAAAGTTTGTAACTTTATGTGCTAGATTGTGTTTAGGGGCCTGGATCTATCATTTGGTTAAGTGTTGTACATCCGAAATTGAAGTTCTTAGTAAGGAATGTGATAGACTTGGCGAGTCCATTTCCTAGACTCGGTGAGTCCAAGGGTTTTGGTCCCATATCAGTGAGGGTCATAAGGACCGATTGAGTTTGGAAGGGTTTTAGGAGACCCGGGGAGTGACCCAACGTTCTGGACTAAGCAAAGTGTTCTGGGAATTCATGGTACTCGGCGAGTGTATGAACGGACTCGGCGAGTCCAAGACAATCTTCATGGAACTCCGCGAGTTGTTCATCAACTCGGCGAGTCGAGGACGGAACGTGTTCATAGGATGAAGAGTAACTCGACGAGTTGTTCATACAACTCGGTGAGTCAAGTCAGGACATGAGTATCAGTTGATGATGAACTCGACGAGTTGTTCATACAACTCGACGTGTCGGATGTGGATTTAGTCGGTGTTCATTTAGAAGGAAAACTCGTTGAGTCATCGCCTAACTCGACGAGTAGAGACGGGTATGAGGTCTGATGGAAGGATAGGGACTCGGCGAGTTGACAAGTCAACTCGGCGAGTCACATCAACTGGAAGTTGACTTTGACTTGGTCAAGGGGTAAAATGGTCATTTTATCCTAAGGGTAGATGTCATTTTCTGACTAAATGTTTTGTGGGAATTATAGCCGGAGGATTTCTGGAGCAGCGGTAGCAGTCAGAGGATTCCCGCACAGTTCAACAGCTACGAGGTGAGTTACCTTCCAGTAGGGGTGGGTTTAAGGCCACAATGCCGGCCCACCATTGAGGAGTATTTAGAAGATAATTGTCTTTGTGATAATTTATTTTGGGCTGGTATGTGTTTGGTTATGAGTTATATCTGTATGATATGTTACATGATATGGATAGTTTCCCTGATAGTGGTCTTTAGGACCAAGGGGTAGGTCAGTACCCGGATATGTCTGAATGTGTGCTTATATCTTGCTATTGTATGCTAGTGGTAGGGGTGGAATAGTCCCCAATTACCGGTTGAAAGATACCGATGACGATTACCGGTTGAAAGATACCGATGGTATTGTATGGTATGTGGTATGATGGGGGAACTCACTATGCTTTGTGCTTACAGTTTCAGTTTTTGATTTCAGGTACGTCTTCATCCAAGGGGAAGGAGCCGGCGGCGTAGCATGGCATCACACACACTCACATATGATTTCCGCACGGTGTTTTCTGGGATTGTACTTTGATATGACATTTGTTTATGGTTGTGGGTTTCAAATATGATATTTGGTTTTGAGATGTCGTGTTTATACAATATTTTCTAATGAATGTTTTATGAATTAATTAATCAAAAATGAAATTTTTGGGCTCGAATTTTGGGATGTTACAGTTTTAAGTTGTGCAATTATATATAAAACATATGTTGATTTGTATATAAAACAAACATAAAATAATATGGAAAAACACTACAACTTTTAACAACATAAAACATTACAACATTAGTATAACATTTACATCAAAGAAAACTTATTAAACACTTATAAATCATTTAAAAAGAATATTTAGAAATCAACATATATTTGATATATAAAAACATTGTTATAAAAAATCGCGTTGAAATAACATTGATGCGACAAAAATCATTTTTTCTAACTCTTTTCAAATGACCATTGTAATGGAATGAAGGGTCCAAGTAAAATATTGATTTGAAATTGAAAGCTATAATGATTGTTAAGTACTAAGACAAATCTTAAAAAAATATTTTAAGAGTGGGTTATGGAGTGGGGAGTGTTTCATGAAGTATATTTTTATCACTTACATTTTTTTATAAAATTATTAATATTTTCTTTATTTTACTTTAACTTTATGGCGAAGAACGAACAGGAAAAAGGAAATTGACTAATCTAATAAGATATAATAGAGTAATTATTTTTATTACTATAAAAAACTTTTAAAAATCGATACATACATATAAATTTTGCAAGAACATAATGCATATATTTTTATAACGTATAAATAATCATTGGTTTTCAACAATAAATTCATATCATATTTAAAATCATTCATTGTAATTCATCACTATCACCAACAATTTGGAATAATAATTGTAAAATCATTTTTATCAAAATCAATTATCAAAAGTTCCATTGATGTTATTTACACCAAAATAAATGATAGAAACTAACATGGTATATAAGTAATAACATAAAATACATGTTGAATAATGTTCTATTGAATAGAAAAATAGATTGTCTTAACATAAAAGAGAAAGACGACATAAAGATATATACATGTTAACAAAGTTAATTGTTCTTGTTGAGAGAAAAGAGTAACACACTTGAAAAAACGTCAATACAAGTAATATTGCGGAATGATGTTTAACTCAGAGGGTCATAAAGCTCAACAATAATAAGTTAGAATTAGATAGTTAGATAGTTAGGTGCAGAAATATAAGGAAATATAAATGACAACAAGTATTATATCAAGAAGACACTTAAGCTGATTCTTAACAAGAATTGCAAACAAACCAACTTAGTAAGTGAGATCATACTTAGTGATTAAGTCAAGACTGGGTTGCTCCGAAGAGAGATTATGATCTTAATATATCAGTTTAAGTTATGAGGATCTTTGAAGATGAGATAGTAAGATGAGAGTAAGATATGATATTCAAGATAGAGATAATTAATGATATATTTTTTCATTCAGAATGAGAGAACTCTATTTATAGAGTCTCTAAGATTACAAAGTCTAATCTGTCTAAGATGGCCATGCAAGGCACACTGGGTAAAGTAATTTAAAGACATAAGATAACAGATAAAGACTAAGACTAAGGATTGATGACGTCGACTGCGGATGCGGTTCTTGATTGCGGTTGAAATACTGATTGTAGATCTGGAGATGGCTTCGGATATATTAAGTTAAAGATGGTCAATTTTATGCTTCAACAATTTCTCCTAAGTGACCTCTTCAACTTTCCTTTCATTTGTCAAGCTTCAGGAATTTGATGAGAATCCACTAGAACTTCCTGACTTCTCTGAGCCAAACAATTCTCCTAGAGATTTCAAACTTTACTTCAGCAGTCGTGTGTTTTTGACTTGTTTACTGCGGTTTGAGTGATCTCTAGTTTCTTCCGGGTCATGTGATTCATGGCAGTCATTGGAATGAAATATTTTGTTTCATCATTCTTCCGTTTGAAAATGACTCCAAGATCCGGGAATTTGTTTGCTCCAAGGGATCTCTCTTGAAAACCTTCAGTTAGCACCGAAGCTGGTTTAAGGGGAGGAAGGTTGAACTTTTGTATGACAGCAGGGTGGATATCCGCATCAATTTTAGCAAAGTCACAGACAGTTTGTTTTAGAAACGTACAACCCCTTTCATACGCAATCTGCATTTTTGGATGCTTCTCACACTTGTTCTAAAATACCTTAGCTATGAGAAAGATTTCCTCCACGTTCATGCAAGGAAAGTCAGATTGGGTTCGGACATAGTCTGAATTTCTTCTAGTGAGAGTGTACTGAATGAAGTCTGCTTTCATAAACTTCCTGGGCTTGAAGTTTTTGACTGCGGTGGGCTTTTCGCTTGACCAAATATTTTCAATTGCAGATCCATGCTTGGCATGAAATCTGTCAAGTCTTTCAAATTCCAGTGGAAACCTCTGATCATCGAGAAGGTTGTGGTCAAACGATTCGAAGACGGTGAAGAATTTTGCATTGGTAGAGATAGGAATGTCCAAATAACCGTCAGATGGGGGTTCCGCATAAGTGATATGAGGCTTGTAGTCGTCATCAAGTAATCTTCTGGTAGGGTTAATCCAGGATTGGATTGTGGTTTCATCCAAGGTCATATCAAAACCGTGTTCTCTCCATATTTGCTCAAGAAACTTTGCAGCTTTCCAATCATATTTTCTCTATCTGGTTGCGGGGGAATCACTTGAGTGTGAAGATGCAATGGTTGGTGCAAGATTTTTGAAGTGTGGAGGAGTTTCTTGTCGAGGCGGAGATTGATGAACTAATTGGACCGGAGGATCTTGTTGCGGTGATGAGGGGAATGAATTTTATTTTGTTAAGGAGAAGGCATAGGAGTCTTTTTTTTTGGGAGATGGTTACGGGTAAGGTTGTGGAGTAGGAACCTTTTGTTGAATGATGGGTTCTTGAAAGATTGATTGCATTATGATTGGTTGCTGATGACTGAGACCAATTTGGATGGGAGTTTGGAAGTGTGAATGCTGATGTGATATGCGGTCCAAATCATGGTCTTCACTTCCCCCTATTGAGGAAGGAACACCTGGTGCCTCCTTAATCCATTGTTTAAGACCATCAATCTTGGCAAAGACGTCATTAAACTGGGCTTTGAGTGCATCAGCAAGTTGCTGATTGTTGGGAATTGCGGGGTTGAAGAGTAGTTTGTAGATCTCCTTGGTAAATTTCAGAATCTACTGGCCATGGAAGTTGGAAGATAAGGAACGTCGGACGTTGTTAATGGTTGATTATAAGACAGAGATAGTGGACTCATAAGCATTATGAGTTTCCTCAACAAGCTTAGGAGTTTTGATGTGATTATCGGTATGGATTGGTTAAGCCCCCACCATGCTGAAATTATGTATCACGAGAAGGCCGTTCGCCTTCATCTCCCAAATCACGAAACCTTAGTTATTTACGGAGACAAAACCAACACGAACCTTCATCTTATGTCGTGCATTAAGGCACAGAAGTACCTGTGAAAGAAGGACCTAACGTTCCTGGCTCATATAGTAGACAAATCCAAGGAAGATGCCAATATTCGAGGTATTCCAATAGCTCGCGAATTCCCGGATGTCTTCCCTGATGATCTTGCGGGGATACCCCCAGAAAGACAAATTGAATTTCGAATTGACCTTGTGCCAGGAGCCACTCCCATCTCTAAATCTCCTTTCCGATTAGCTCCTGCAGAGATGCAAGAGTTGTCCAGTCAACTCAGCGAGCTTTTGGATAAAGGATTCATCCGACCCATTTTCTCACCATGGGGAGCTCCGGTTCTCTTTTTCAAAAAGAAAGACGGTACCTTCAGGATGTGTATCGACTATAGAGAACTAAGAAAGATGATACCTCCGGTTCTCTTGGTAAGTTTTAGACTTGTTGTCCATTGCTGGTACTCCTTGGCACACGTTAGTCGGCTCTCGGACAAATATAGTTGATCAGGCTATATCCATCCGAGTTTTGATTACATGTTCCAAGGCATATCTGCACTGAACAACTTGTCTATAATACTTCTCTATCGTTGTCATTTCTGATACTGGCTCTAGTGTGAAATGAATGCATGTATATATATATATATATATATATATATATATATATATATATATATATATATTTTAAAATATTTTAAAATATTTTAAAAAGTATGACTCTAAATCAGAGTGTTTTTGTCCAGTTGTGTTTATAGTTGTATATCAAAAATTGGTTTTGATATACTTAGTTCACTATAAACAATGCTCTGATACCAATCTGTCACACCCCAAACCTGAACGGCGGAAACGTTCGGGGGCGGATGACGTCATGTCCAATATCACAAAAATTGTATAGTAAAGAAAGTACACACCACCATATTACATTAGTTGAAAAGTTTACATGATTGTATCAATACAAGTTCAAAAGTTGATTACACAAATCATGATTCAAAAATATGCAAGTAACGTCATCGCGTTAAGCTTCAAAAGATTGCTGACAACCTGCCTTAGTGATTCCCTGAGAACACAAATTATTTCAAAGAAAAAGTGTCAACAATTAAGTTGGTGAGTTCATAAGTAGTGGTTTGAATAAATGTATGCCATTCGAAAGTTCGTGTATGTATTTCTAGAAAATCCCATATTTTCTTACAAGTTGTGTAGTAAATTGTTTCACGTGTGTAATGTATGTTTTGAAACAGGAAAAATCCCTTTATTTTCCTAAATGTATAAATGCAGTCTTTAAATGTTCAAGACCGTAAACTGTAAGCACTATACCATGCTCAAAATGTTGTTGTATAGTCTTATTATAAAAATAAAACTATGTGAAGATTGAGGTACGTAAAAGTAAAAAGAAATACTACTGTGACCTCCCCGAAATCACGGCCAGAAAAGACTGATTTTGTTTATGCTTTGTTTGAAAATCAGAGTAACATTTTAAATAAAAGTGTTGCGGAATTTGTCCCAAAACAAAATATGATAAAGATTTATCAAAAGCATTTCCATAGAAATGTATTTCATTAAAAGACTTGGGATGTCATGTTCGTACAGATCAAAAGCATAAACAGTACAATATAAGCCTTACTACATTATTTCATATCTACAGGCCTATATCCGTAATCCCTCATCCAAACATCATATCTATGCTCAAGCGCCACTACCTGTAATACATAAAACTGAGTGGGTCAGGCTGGGGAGCTTGGTAAGCACATAGGGTTTTCAACCCACAATAAATAAGTTATTAGCTTTATCAAACCAAACAAACCCGATTACCCGTTCCCGTTATCCTCACTTTACGTCCCTAAAACATCTAACACAAGGGACCTAATCTAAGGACTATCATTTGAATGGACACTACTGCTAAGGGGATTCCTCAACAATAAATGTCCTTAAGGCAACCATGTGGGGGATGGAGTACATTTGGTGAGCACACAGGTCAAATAAACACACAGTTCAAATAAACACCTACATGTTGCGAGCCTGCTAGTGTTCCACTGGACTGTCTAGAATAGTCCGTGTTCGTCATCTATACTCCGCTAGATGACTGGATCATCAATAACATCTATAACGAGTCCTCTCATTATTTCATTTTATCACACATCAACTAATACATCTACCCATGTTTTACCCCAACATTTTCGTAGATATAAAATACATATACAGTTTAAATCATTGAAAACATGTATAACAATGTTCATCCGACATAGGTAGCAAGTATTCAAATAATATGCATACATAGCACGTAATTTATATAAAATACTTCATATCTATGTGTAAGCTGAAAGTAACTATGCACTCAGCTGAGTAGGTGGTGACTCGGCGCTTGGACAGCACTTCGTTACTCTTAACACACTTTTCCTTCGGCAAAACCTAGTATCATTGCCACTAGGGTTTAGTCTAATATTAACCTTGACTAATTAATAGTTTGGCTATTATTACTATTATATAAGCGTTAAACGATACTTATATAACCCATAATAATAGCCCAAGTACTTATTATAACGTCCTAATAACATTACTATATTAAAACATAAGCTAAACTAAAGATAGGGTAGGTATAGCTCACTTACAGCGGGTTTTCTCGAAAACCGGGCTTCGCTGAAGCAGCGTTCCCGAGCCGAAAGGCTCTTTTCTCGGGACTCCGGGAGCCTCGGGGCTTCCTTCGGGTGCTAGGGGGTTTACCTAGGCTTTAGGGGGCTTAAGGAGGCTTAGAGAGAGAAAGAAGTGGGGAAAGGTGTGAGAAATAAGAGAACCCGACACTTCTATTTATAGGGTGAAATCCTGACGGACTCGCCGAGTCAATGCCACGTGTCATCACCTGATGGCTTTCCTTGGGGAGAAAGCCTTGGCCTATATTCAGCCACGTCACCCCTTTTGCAGCAGCACCCTGCCGACTTCTAAACCCCGTAGCTTTCACATACGAGCTCCATTTTTGACATTCTTTTTTTTCGCGTGTAGGTAAAAACAAGATCTACAACTTTCATTTGGACTCTGTCGGCTAATTCTCGACCGATCTCAAATTTAATAGTAGGAGGCGTTTAGACTGTTAAATGACCGCGAAGAATTCATAACTCCTTCATACGGACTCCGTTTTCCTCTATCTTTTTACCGTTGAGTTCTTATTAATGAGATCTTCAACTCTCATTTAGGTTGCGTAAGTAAAAAATGGCTCGAACTAAAATTCGAGTTTCGGGCCGTGCACTGCTAAGCCAAATCTTAGAAAAATCATAACTTCTTCATACGAAGTCAGATTTGGGCGTTCTTTTTATGGATTTTCTCGGTTTAACATATTCTACGACTTTCGTTTAGATCACTAAGGCTAAAAAGTCCTCCATCATAAATTCACTATTTACGTCTCCCGGTGCCGTGCCGGTTTTGCCGTAAAACTTCGGCGGGCCATAACTTCTTCGTTATAACTCGGATTTTGACGTTCTTTATATCCCCAGAATCCTTGTTTCGACCACTACAACTTTATGTAAAGATATTGGATTTATCTCACACTTTAATTTTGACGCTTATTTTTATTCTTTATTAATTATACATTTATAATTAAATAATAAGCACATAAATACACATAATTCACATAATACTCAAATATCTCATCTTTATTAATTCAAAAAGAGGTACAATAGTTGACCTAGACTATTAGATCGTTAAAAATGCTTAACCCTGAAAACCGGACGTTACAATTACTTTTCCCGTAAAGACATGATGTTGCATTAATCGTATATTCGGTGAGTTCTCATAACCATACAATCATATTTGCCTGCATGCGACAGTCTTCAGGCGTCGAAACGTTATGACACTTGTCACCTCGCGGAATGTAGCTAACAGATAGGGTGCGAGATCATTAGTCCCGTATAGATCTATACACACTTGCCACACTCTCCGGACGAAAGATTCTAGTTATAAGACAGGACTTACTGTAATACCCCCATTGGGTATAGTGAAGATGTTGTCTCACGAATTCTCAATTATGTTACGTATCATAAGTGTATGTTTGTTTTCACAAAGTCTATCGTTTTTGAAAGTATTGCCAAAACCATAGTAGTAATGTATATATTCCCGTGAATATAAAATGTTGTAGTTGAAATACTCACTTTTGGTATGAAATCGTATGCGTATTTATAAGTAAAACACATTTTTATTCATAAACCATGTTGTATCCCAAAGTGGGTAAAGTAATGTAAGATGTTTACATGTTAACTAAACCATTTGGTAGTTGTAAAAACATCATGCAATGTATACTCAAAAGTTCGATGTTTTCATGCGAGTAAGGTTACGTTTTTACTTGTTTTCTCCCCCGTATAGTAATAAAAGCCTTTTAAAAGCATTTGAAATGGTAGAAAAAGGGGGTATGAACTCACTTGTTTGGTTTGAAGAGAGTGAGACGAGAAACGAGCAGAACTTCGACTGTGGAAAGCTACGTCTTTGGGTTTCTCGGGGATCTCAGTAGCGTAAAACTTCCGTCGGGGCTCGGGTATGGAATCGAGGGTGTCGGGATAGCTTCTAAAGCTCTAGAGAGTGTGAAAGTGAGAGATAAGTTGAGAATGTGTGCCAAAATCCAGAGCTCACGCACTCTATTTATAGTGCTGGAGCATCCCCGTACGCTGGGCGTACTCCGGAGTCGTCATCGCTTACGGCTCAAGTCTAGCTAGCCTACTAGCCGATGGGACGGGGCTCTGCGTTTGAGTACGCTGGGCGTAACCCAATTTACGATGGGCGTAAATTGGATTTCCAAACTTCTAAATTCCGTAACTCTTGCGTACAAGCTCCGATTTTCGTGTTCTTTAAATCCACGTGTAAGTGAGACTGTACTCTACAACTTTCATTTAGACTCCGCCGGCTAGTTTTGATTTTATTTTTAATAATGTGTTTTTAATAAGCCGGGACTACTAAAGTCCGTTTAAAATCCATAACTTCTCTATTCAATGTCCGTTTTCGTCTGTCTTTTTATCGTTGCGATGCTCTTGCCGAGATCTTCAACTTTCGTTTAGATTGCATCGGCTAAAAATGGCTCGATCTCTATTTCGAGTTTTTAGCTGTCTACTGCTATTCTGAAACTTCTAAAAATCATAACTTCCTCATATGAAGTCAGATTTGGACGTTCTTTTTATGCATATTTACAGCTTAATGATATCCACGACTTTCATTTAGATACTTAAAATTAAAAAGTATTTTATTGGAATTTTGCATTTTACGCTTAACAGTGTTTTACCGGTATTGTCGCGGATCTTCGATCGGACATAACTTCTTCGTTATAACTCGGATTTTAGTGTTCTTTATATTTTTGGAAACCTCGTTATGATATCTACCACTTGCTATATCCCAATTATGGTTTTATAAAAGTTTAATTTTTTACCCTAATTTGACTGGTGTTACACATTTATATAAAGTTATTTTTAACTATTGTAACTGTAAGTTATTTTAAGTTATTTATTTGAAAACTTTTAACGATTATAAAAATATCTTTTGGAAATATTTTAGTTAAATTGAGATTACAATTTTGTTTTTGCATTAATCGCTACAATTTATCACTTTTAACTATTTACAAAATATTCTTTGGTTTTTTTAAGTGGAACTGGAATATATATTTACGTTGACATTGTAAAGTTATATTTAAATTAACAATTTAAGTATTTTGTCCAAACTGTTCAAAAGTTGTAGCTTTAAACTGATAATGGTTTACATACAACAACATATTAAATCTAATAAATTAAGTATAATATGTTAAAAGTTAAAGACATCACTTTATAAGTAGAAGTAAAGATATTATTTTAAAATTGAAATTTAGTATTTTTATGATTACACTTTAGGTTCGATATATATTTAACCTTATTTACCAACTTATAATCATTATTACAAAGACACCATAGTTAATCACTTTTAACTATTTAGAAAATATTCTTTGGGTTGTTTAAGTTAAACTAAAATTATATCAAGTTGACCTTGTAATGTTATATTCAAATTAATAATTTAAGTATTTTATATAAATTGTTCTAAAATTGTATCTTTAAAATGATAATGGTTTATATCCAACAATATATTAAAAATAATAAATTAAGTGTAATATGTTAAAAGTTAAAAAATACAACTTTATAAGTACACCTAAGATATTGTTTTAGTATTGAAATTTAGTTTATATTTGATTACACTTTAGGTTTGATATTTATTTAATCTTATTAACCAACTTATAAATATTATTAGAAAAAATTTAAAAAATTATGGTAGTTTCAAATGAATGTGGTGAAAGGAAATATGCATGAGAGTTTCAAATGAATGTGTTGAAAGGAAAAATGTTTCCATTATAATATAGTATGATATATATATATATATATATATATATATATATATATATATATATACCCTAATCTAATAAATAAAATCATTTTCGACACGTGGCGGTCAATTAGCACCCCCCCAATAAAATAACTCCACCAATTACATGTAAGTAAATTTCCAAATTTGCCCTTATATCTTTAAAACAAACCCACTGCATTGCACGCTCTTTATACTCTTCATTTTTTTAATCCCATAAATTGGGAACTAATCCATATATTTTTGGCAATTATCGTCTCTCCTTCACTCCAACCCTAACAGTCGTCGACCACATCTCACAAAAGAGAAGGTATGTGCTTCTTTGTCATCGCTTTTATCATCTCTCAGATATTTTATTGGTCATTTGCATTCTATTTTCCCATTGATGTTTATTTTATAGTTTTATCATTTATGTGGCATGTTCTTCAACCCTTTCTCTTCCTATTGAATGATTCTGGTAACAACTAGAGGTTTATTATAAAAAACTTTGCTAAGGGTTTTGTACACGAAGTTATATGGTAATTTGGTTTCAAAGAAGGTTAAAATTAGGAAAATTGCATCTATGCGGAAAGCTATTCCTTCACTGGATCCTTAACACTTACAATCCATGTTATGTTTCTGTCATTGATTGTATTTAATCGCACTTCCCCTTATCCGCACTAAGCCACAATTGACAAGCCGTTGGTTCTGCCGACGATAAAATTTATGATGAAGCCATTAAAAAGTGAGATTACTCAAATGATAATGTTTTGTTTTTATATCTAGAGTATTATTGGTCTTATTCCCTCGTTATATTTCCCTCTCAAAGCAGATAAAGGTAAGTCGTGATCTGAAGACTTGGGCTGTTCCCAAAACCTTAAATTAAAATGAATAATGCAAATCTAATTAGGATGAAAGAAGAAGAATATTAGGCATTTGAACACAATAACTTTGAAAATTTTCATTACTTGCTTATCAGGTTTGTTTCTTTTTTGTTTTTCTAAATTTTTTGGCATATAAACCATTTTGCATTGATTTCTTGCATAATAAATGTTTTGACATGATATATTGTTTCCTTTGGGTTTTAACGTCTTATTCTTTTTGGGTTTTTCATGATTAATCTGGATTTTGTGTTTTTAGGTTCTGGTGTTTCTTGAATTGGATATTTCTTTTGCATTTGGGTTATGGAGTTTCCCCTATAGATCGATTGTTATTCAATCTTCATGTAAATCTGCTCGCATATGGTATTGTTTGGCTGAATAACATAAGTAATAGTAAGCACGTTTATTTTTAACATTTTTCTTTTTGAACTTAAAGAGTGATGATTGAGATGATACAATTTTTAAGGAAATGTATAATTAATTAAAATAAATAAGGACGAGAATAGATACAAATGTTGTTGGCCGTATTAACAAGGAGAATGTCTCATGTTCATCAGGTTATAATGTTATATGTATTCATTTATAACATATATAAATTATAATGTCAGGTCGATGGGTTGTTGCATTTTTTGGGATTTGATTGTGAGCTCAGAGAGTGAGGAAGCTGAAGCAGAAATTGAAGAAGAGGAAAAAAGTCTTTTCATGAGTCTTGGATGGAAAGGGAAGTAATTGATATAAAAATAATCCCGGCACCATGTTGTGTTGAAAGTTTCAATTTCGTACGTTGCCATAATGAAGCCACTGTACGTTTATTACTATACACCGCTTGCACAATACCCCTGACTTGACCAAGTCTTAACCCGAAATCTCGCATACCCGCATCACAAACCCCTATGAACTATTCTTCCAACATCACAAACTCAAACAAATCAATGATCCTCCAAGCAGAATACCTAGTTCTCCCCCACTTAGGTTTTGAACCACCACCCACTGGTGTTGCGAACAAACCATATCTTAAACCGGCTTAACCAGGTACAACCACCCTTAACTCATGGATTGTAAAGCATGTGCATGATGATCTTCCACATAAGCATCAAACAAATCCTATGAGAATCCTGAATTTCAGCTAAAGACCTCTGAAATTTTCCAATCATGCAAATGCCTAAGCAAATACCAAATTACGAGCCAAAACATACCCTCCTTGCCTGCAATCTCAACCGTCAATCTGGTACTTGATGTAACATACACATTCGGTTATCGTGTTATGTAATTTTAAAAGTGAATAATATAATGAAATATTATATGAATTTGAGCATTGAGTTCTAACAGATATATCTTACTAGAATTGAATTAAAACTATGTTTAGAATCAATCAGAATGTATTGGAAATCTTATAAGATTCCAATCAAAAGTTACCGATTGAAATTAACAAAAATATAAAATTGAGAATAATTAAAATTATATTATTGAAATTTTTAAAGAATCTCGTTAGAAACATTTAGGCGAAAACCTCATCGAAATCCGAGTTATAACGATGTAACGCCCGTAGATCAGGGCTAGTCAATTTAGAGACGATAAGTGTCAAAAATGACTTTTTGATAGAAGATTATTTATAATGAATAATCTTAACTATTTGTAGTATATGTTACAAGGATTCCCTACATATAAAGAACGCCGAAATCCGAGTTATAACGAAGAAGTTATGACCTGTCAAAGTTTCGCGACAGAACCGACACGACACAGCGCGACGTAAAAAGTGAATTTACGTTAGAGCGATATTTAGCCTTAGAAATCTAAACTAAATTCGTATAATACGTTAAACCGTGAGCGCGCATAAACAGAACGTCCAAATATGACTTCGTATGAGGAAATTATGATTTTTCTAAGTTGCGATTTAGCGGTATGCAGCCCGAATACTCGATTTGAGATCGAGCGGCTTTTAGCCGAAACAATCTAAACGAAAATCGAAGTTCTCGTTAATAGTAGTGAAACGATAAAAAAAAATAGGCAAAAACGGACGTCGGATGAAGATGTTATGAATTTATAACGGAATTTTCCTGTCCCGGCCTACTAAAATAATATAATAAAAATAAAGTCAAAATTAGCCGACGGAGTCTAAAAGAAAATTGTAGAGTGTAGTCCCACATACGTGGGGATATAAATAACGTCAAAAACAGAGTTCGTATGAGGGAGATATGAATTTTTGAAGTTTATTAAATAATTAAAATATTAAATTTAAATATAAATTTCCGATATTATCCAATGGGGGGGAGTCAGCGTTCTTATCCGAGTTACGCCCAGCGTAACTATGATTTACGCCCAACGTAAATCGTGAATCCAGACCCTATAAAAGGGAGTCGAGTGCAGCCGATTCATTTGCTCATTTCTCTTCTTTCTCTCGCGTTTTTGCATCGTTTTTCGTGCAAGAAATATCCCGAAGCACCGATATCATTCCCGAGCCCCGAAGCAAGTCCTGAGGCCCCGAAGATCCCGAGAAGTGAAATTTCCGAGCTGAAGCTCTGCCAGCGAGGAGCCCGGTTTTTGTGAAGATCTTCCAGATCTACTGAAGAATACTACTTTTACAAGCCGTAGTGTTGTCTGATCATCTTCTGATCAAGTGAGTGTATAGTTACTTTCTTCTAACACATAAATATAAAGTATTAGCTATGAAATACTTGTTATGTGTTATATGTATTATTTGTCTATTTGAGATGGTATTGGAATTGATGTTTTAATACGGGTGTTAAATGATTTAAACTCTGTTTGTATTTATATCTACAAAAATGTTGGGTAGAACATGGGTAGATGGAATAGTTGGTGACGATGCAACTTCGTGCCTATTGAGTAAGCCTTGGTGACGATGTGACTTCGTGCCTATTTGATAAACCTTGATGACGATGTGACTTCGTGCCTGTTGTATAAACCTAGGTGACTATGAGACGTAGTGCATATTGTGTAAACCTTGGTGACTATGAGACGTAGTGCCAATTGTATGAACCCTGGTGACTATGTGACGTAGTGCCTGTTGTATAAACCGTGGTACCAAATGGACTTTGTGCCAATTCCTTAGGTAAATCCTTAGGAATGAATGAATGAAAGATAGTGGATTCTTAGGGTAAACCCTTGAGAAAAGAATGGAGATATGCGGATGAGTATTTGGGTTGATTGTTTGATAATTGAATATAATAAATGTATTATTGTGGGTTGAAAACCCTACATGCTCACCAGGCTCCCAAGCCTGACCCACTCAGTTTTCTTTGCATTACAGGTAATGGCACAAAGGTATAAGATGGTGGACTTGAAGAGAGATTTTGGATTATAGATCAGTAGTTATAAATAACTGTTGTAAGGTTTATTTTATATTGTTTATGCTTTTGGTCTGTATCGAACATGACATCCAGAGGTTTTATTATTTAATGAAAATACATTCTCTTTGAGAAATGTTTTGATAAATGGTTATCATATTTTTGTTTTTGGGAACAAATTCCGCAACGGTTTTCTTTAAACGATTACTCTGATTTTAAAAATAAAGCATAAACAAATCGGTCTTTTCTGGCCGTGAAATTGGGGATGTCACAGTTGGTATCAGAGCATTAGTTTAAGCGAACTAGGAATTTGTTGGATTTCTAGACTTAAACTTAGAATGCTAAGCGATGATTGTGAGATGAGTGTCTACCATATTTTAGACACGAGCACTAGTATATTTTAGGAAAATTGCCTAAAATGCTTTTATGTGCTAAATGTTATATGTTTTCCATATATGATATTATTTGTTCGGATCTATGGTCTGTTGCCGACCGGATCTGGAAACCTTATGTGTTTAGGATTCTAAACGTGCGTCTACGATATTAGAACTAGCATGTAAACGTTTCGGAGTGATAAGGATGATTTGAATATCTATCGTGAATGAGGATCTAATTTCACCTTATTCGGTGTATAGATAAAAAAATGGTGAGAACGAGGAGTGGAGTTGGAAATGCTGATGAAAACAGGAATCAAATACCAGTGATTGAGCAAATACCTGTTGTAGCAGCAGCACCTGAACCAATGACAATGGCCGGAGTTCAAGTGATGATCTAGGCAATGTTAGATCATCAGATGGAAGAAACCAGACGTCTGATTAGGCAGAATCGCGAAGAATTGTCAATTCAAGTTGAAGAGCCCGAAGTAAATGGAGGGCAGTCTGAAGGAGGAAACTACAGTGGGACCGTTTGTCAAGCCAACCCACCAATAGTTCGCCAAAACAACCAGGATGGAGGAAATGACGGACGTGGATGCAAGTACAAGGATTTCATGGCATCCAAACCACCATGTCTTTCTGGGAGCCCGACACCGGTGCAAGTCATGGACTGGATCTCCGAGATGGAGACAATGTTTGAAAGTTGTGAGTGTAGCAACATACAGAAGACCGCTCTTGCAATTCCTCTGTTAAAATCTGGAGTACTGAGCTGGTGGAAGTTACTAGCTGGTTCGATGCCCAAGGGGGAAGCTAGCAAGATGTCTTGGGAAGAGTTCGTGGTGCAAATGAAAATGCAATACTGCTCTGAGCAGGATCTTCTAGAAATCAACAATGAGTTCCAGAATCTAAAGAAGGGAAAATTGAGCGTCACTGAATACGCTACAAGCTTTACGGAGAAGATGAAGCTTATTCCATACCTAATTCCCACTGGACTTTCCAAGGTCAACAAGTTTGCCAATGGATTACCAGCGGACTTTGGTCCGATAGTCAAGCAAGCAACCACTCTGAAAGCCGCCATCTGGGCAGCCAAAAATGTTGAGACCCAAATAAAAGAAAAGGGTCTGGAGAGAGCTGAAGTTGGAGAGAAAAGGAAACATGAAGGATCTTTAATGATCAACAAAGAAACAAAATTCTCGAAATCCGAAGGAAGAGATGAAGCTAAGTGGTGTGAGAAGTGTAAAAAGAAACACTTCGGGAAGTGTAACGAGGAGACGACCTGCTACAAATGTGGGAAGACAGGGCATTTCGCCAACAAATGCGCAACTAACAAAAAGGTGTGCTACGGATGTAACGAAGAAGGGCATGTTTCTAGAGACTGCCCAAAGAAAAACGCACCGCCATAGCCAAGGGCATTCCACATGTTCCTAGACGAAGCAGAAAAGGATGGAGGATTAAAAGATGAAGACTTCATATTAATATATAAAGTCTGTATCAGGAGGCATATCCTGTTAGAGGCATAGTATAGGGTGAACTTGAACTTTTGTGTAATAGTTTCAAGAATTAATATAAACCCTGGTTTTGTTATCTGATGTGTTGAATGATTATATGATTTATGTATGGTGACTTGGTTAACTGCGAGACAATACTTGGGACAAGTATGAGTAGGTGTGAATGGTAGTATAGATCTATACTACCAGAAGCACAGGACTCACTCTTGGATCAAGTAAAGTCACAAGGTTACCAAGAAGCTAGTGATTGGTCTCGTTTTATTCAAGTATGTTATTACCATTGTTTCGGTAATGACTATTAGGATGATGGTTATTCCGACCCTAGTGGTCATATTAAATTGAGTCCGACTACGATGAGAGGTCATCAGGACACGACCCATCGGTCTGTTATAATAGATAAAAGAAAGTATTAATCCTAAGAAGAAGAAGGAGTCCACAATAAGGACTTATTTGGTAACTCTGAAGTTATGATTGAAAGTCCAACGTAGTATGAAAAGCAGATGAAAGATTGAGCATCATGGTTATTAATAAGGATGGAAATTTAACGTAAGGATTGTTTCGTTGATGATTCCGGGACGTAATCATCTTAAGGGGGAGATAATTGTAACGCCCGTAGATCAGGGCTAGTAAATTTAGAGACGATAAGCGTCAAAAATGACTTTTTGATAGAAGATCATTAAGAATGAATAATCTTAACTAAGTTGTAGTATATGTTACAAGGATTCTGTACATATAAAGAACGCTGAAATCCGAGTTATAACGAACAAGTTATGACCTGTCCAAGTTTCGCGACAGAACCGGCACGACACAGCGCGACGTAAAAAGTGAATTTACGTTAGAGCGATATGTAGCCTTAGAAATCTAAACGAAATTCATACAATACGTTAAACCGTGAGCGTGTATAAACAGAACGTCCAAATCTGACTTCGTATGAGGAAGTTATGATTTTTCTAAGTTTCGACTTAGCGGTATGCAGCCCGAATACTCAATTTGAGATCGAGCGGTTTTTAGCCGAAACAATCTAAACGAGAATCGAAGGTCTCGTTAATAGTATTCAAATGATAAAAAGATAGGCAAAAACGGACGTCGGATGAAGAAGTTATGAATTTATAACGGAGTTTTCCTGTCCCGGCCTACTAAAATAATATAATAAAAATAAAGTCAAAATTAGCCGACAGAGTTTAAACAAAAGTTGTAGAGCGTAGTCTCACCTATGCGGGGATATAAAGAACGTCAAAAACGGAGTTCGTATGAGGGAGATATGAATTTTTGAAGTTTATTAAATAATTAAAATATTAAATTTAAATATAAATTTCCGATATTATCCAAGGGGGGGGGGGAGTCAGCGTTCTTATCCGAGTTACGCCCAACGTAACTAGGATTTACGCCCATCGTAAATCGTGAATCCAGACCCTATAAAAGGGAGTCGAGTGCAGCCGATTCATTTGCTCATTTCTCTTCTTTTTCTCGTGTTTTTGCTTTGTTTTTCGTGCAAGAAATATCCCGAAGCCCCGATATCATTCCCGAGCGCCGAAGCAAGTCCCGAGGCCCCGAAGATCCCGAGAAGTGAAATTCCCGAGCTGAAGCTCTGCCCGCGAGATCCCGGTTTTTGTGAAGATCTTCCAGATCTATCGAATAATACTACTTTTACAAGCCGTAGTGCTGTCCGATCATCTTCTTATCAAGTGAGTGTATAGTTACTTTCTTCTAACACATAAATATAAAGTATTAGCTATGAAATACGTGATATGTGTTATATATATATATATATATATATATATATATATATATATATATATATATATTATTTGTCTATTTGAGATGGGCTTGGAATTGATGTTTTAATACTGGTGTTAAATGATTTAAACTCTGTTTGTATTTATATCTACAAAAATGTTGGGTAGAACATGGGTAGATGGAATAGTTGGTGACGATGCGACTTCGTGCCTATTGAGTAAGCCTTGGTGACGATGCGACTTCGTGCCTATTTGATAAACCTTGGTGACGATGTTACTTTGTGCCTGTTGTATAGACCTAGGTGACTATGAGACGTAGTGCCTATTGTGTAAACCTTGGTGACTATGAGACGTAGTGCCAATTGTATGAACCCTGGTGACTATGTGACGTAGTTCCTGTTGTATAAACCGTGGTAGCAAATGGACTTTGTGCCAATTCCTTAGGTAAATCCTTAGGAATGAATGAATGAAAGATAGTGGATTCTTAGGGTAAACCCTTGAGAAAATAATGGAGATATGGGGATGGGTATTTGGGTTGATTGTTTGATAATTGAATATAATAAATGTATTATTGTGGGTTGAAAACCCTATATGCTCACCAGGCTCCCAAGCCCGACCCACTCAGTTTTCTTTGCATTACAGGTAATGACACAAGGGTATAAGTTGGTGGACTTGACGAGAGATTTTGGATTATAGATCAGTAGTTATAAATAACTGTTGTAAGGTTTATTTTATATTGTTTATGCTTTTGGTCTGTATCGAACATGACATCCCGAGGTTTTATTATTTAATGAAAATACATTCTCTTTGAGAAATGTTTTGATAAATGGTTATCATATTTTTGTTTTTGGGAACAAATTCTGCAACAGTTTTCTTTAAACGATTACTCTGATTTTAAAAATAAAGCATAAACAAATCGGTCTTTTCTGGCCGTGAAATTGGGGATGTCATAAACGAAGAAGTTATGACTTATTGAAGTTTCGCGACAGAACCGGCATGATGTCATATGACGTAAAAAGTGAGTTTTCAATAAACTACTTCTTAGCTTATATGATCTAAATGAAAGCTGTAGCATTCGTTAAATCGATAATTTTCATAAAAAGAACGTCAAAATCTGACTTCATATGAGGAAGTTATTATTTTTCTAATTTTTGGAATAAGAGTAGATAGCTAAAAACTCGAACTAATGATCGAGCGATATTTAGCCGACACAACCTAAACGGGAATCGAAGGTCTCGTCAATAGTAATACAACGGTAAAAAGATAGACGAAAACGGACGTCAGATGAAGAAATTATGATTTTTTAACGGACTTTTCCTATCCCGACCTGTTAAAAATATAACTTTAAAAATAAAGTCAAATTTAGCGAATGAAGTCTAAACGAAAGTTGTAGAATATAATCTCACATACACGTGGATATAAAGAACGTCAAAAATGAAGCTTGTATACGAAATATATGAATTTTTGAAGTTCGAAGCACACACTTCGAGATTTGATAAAACTCACGACGTGAGCAAGTAATACTCACGACGTGAGGTAGTTGATTGACACCTCTCAAGCCTAGTACACACGTGTCAAGTCTACGAGCTGACCAAGATCGAGCTCACGACGTGAGAGTCAAAATTTCGACTATAAATAGAGGGCCATCCCTCTTGTTTCTGTTTACACAAAAACACAACCCTCTCTCCCGTATTCCTGATTTTGAGCCATTTTCCCGAGCCGACGATCGTTAACTGCTGACAGTGTCTAGTTAGATTTTACCAGCAAAAAACGCACTTAAGGGTTAATTTCATCGCAACATTCGGTTATTTCACAGTGAGTTCAATATATAGGAACAATTGTATGTTATGTGTTATATGTGCTATGTGATTTTCCGTGTTATTATTCTGGTTTTATACCTTTGGCTATGTAGAGCATGACTCGTATAACTTCTGGTATTGGCTTTGAGCCTTTGTCCATGTAGAGCATGTCTCGTATTATTCTAGTATCATATTTATGCCTTTGGCCATGTAGAGCGTGACTCGTATAACTTCTTGTATTGGCTTTGTGCCTTTGGCTAAGTAGAGCATGACTCGTATAACTTCTGGTATTGGCATAGGGCTATGTAGGGCTGAAAGCCTGTATTTTCTGTGCCACTTGGGCAGAAGTCTTATTGATGTATATCAAGTATTGAATTTTTATGTCTCATTGATTGTATATCTTTGAATCAAATCATTGATTGATATGGAAAGCTTGTCACATGATTCACATATGCCTTTATTGTTCCTTATTCCATTTGCTTCTGCCATATTGAAGTATATATATGGCATAACGCTATATTGTATCTATTATTAACCTCACTAAGCGTCACTGCTTACCCTCTCAGTGTTTAAACTATTGCAGGTGATAAGCATCCAATATAGACATATACTGTTAGAAGATTTTGAATAGATAATACTATTACTTTTTTAATTAGTGTTCATGTATGTATAAAACTATAATATCCTGGGTAGTTATGAAGTATACTAAAACTTAATCGGTTTGTATCTAGTCTTTTGTAATCAAACTATTAATGTAAATATTGTTTATAAATATGCATGTAGCATGTTTTGGAGTAACTTGGAGTAATAATATGTTGTAATTTTAGAAAACGGGTTCTTTCACCTGGCATGCCTATAACCCAAGAACATGAACCCTTGATTGCATTACAAAGCATCCATACCACATCTATCCACTTGAGTACTTTTACGCTGACATATTACTACCAAACACCGCGGCTAACAGACCCATGTTGGGTTTACATCCCAACTCTGATAGTCACAAGCCTACTCACTCTTTCTCCGAACTCAGAAAACTGAAAGGGCATAATCCTTGCCGCATATAGTGACAATCCAATCCATCAATCCACCACTCAATTTCCAGCTGTAATTCCCAAGCCGATCATAACAATCGTTTCCTTCTTGAGTCCCACGACTCGATGCACAGCCTCAAGAAAAACCCTCGAGACCTCAAAACCAACAAACTCATCGACGTCTGAACCAATCAACCCAAACTGCTCTCACCACTGGGGATCAAAATAATTGCCAGGCCTATCCTTATACCTGGGCATCCATAACCAAAAGTTTGACCGATACGGGACCACTACTATGAATTATGGTATCAAACCATGCTATATATCCCAACGAGCCCTTAGAACCCCTTAAATTTTCCTTGATTCGAGTATGATCCTATGCTTCCAGTAGTACGGGCCTAATACTAGCTTCCACACCTATCCATATTTTCCTCAAGAATCATCTTGGGTCCTCTAAGACCTATTCATAAAATACTCCCGAAACCTGCTAAACAACGAAACAACCGCACTAAAAATACTCCATAGGCTCTCCTAGGATTCCCCACCTCCCCTGCCATCAACTGTTGAGGGGCTCCGATCAGTGGTAGACAACCACTTCATGAATACAATTACATGCAACAAAACTTAAATAATCTTTCGATTAAAGGATCTAAGCCTATAACGGTTAGATTCAAATGAGAGTTGCGCAATAGGTCCAAATCCTTCACTCTAGGATTATTTAACCTCCATAGCATGTAATTTAATGTATTCATTTGATAGTTAGCTCCCATCAATGTGAGTCCCACAAAGCACAAAGCAAATAACATTCGAGCAGTGTAGTCGATTGGCACTAAGACACAATAATATCATACAGATCCGCATATGAAGTCCTCGATCTCTACCACCTAGCAACTCGGATGCACCTTCGCCATGCCCTCACTCTCTCAAGAGTGGCTAATAATCCTTATGTTGAATCGCCATATACTGCACCCACTCATGAAACTTCCACCAACCCTACAGCACTCGTGTATGCTAATCATACATCACACTGGATCCTATAGATGGTCGAATAGTTTATTCTACCCTAAGCTCTTCATCAAACATGAACAAGAAATAAGGCTAAACTAAGCATTCTCAGACTATAGAATCTTAGTTATGTACAACTATGTTTCATACACTAAGCAACTATAGTAATGATGTCAATTTCATATAAGAAAGAAACATAGGCTACCACACATCATATAATCATATAATTCTATCGTGCAATTCTTGAAGATCCTTATCCTATCACTAGCATGTTGTTCTAACGTTTCATAATATCAAATAATAGTGTGGTAATTTGGGTCTACTTACTGGCTCCGACTAATCGTACACATCACATCCTTTCTTGATTATTTTGTGAGTGGATTCACACGAGTATTCCTCCAATTCACTCAAACCAAGGCTCTGATACCAACTTGTAACCTCCCAAAAATTTCAACAAATCTAAACTTTTCAAAACAACCCATTTACTAATAAATGTGTTTACAAAACCATGATTTAAAATCAGAGTCTCCCAAGATCCAATTAGGTGTAAAACCAAGGATGTGTACGGTCACGCCTTCGCCTTGCCACGGTCCTCTGAAGAACCTAAAACCATAAAAAAAAACTGTAAGCACGAAGCTTAGTGAGTTCCCCCAAAGTACCAACACACAACATATAACATATTCAAATAACAACATGCACCGAGTCCACATCTAAAGAATGGATAACCCCTAAGCCACCAATATGAGTATGGCTTGCCTATCGGTCCTACAGCTCGTATCTGGTTTGCTCCGGAGCCTACAACATAATTTGGCTTGCCCTCGGGGCCCACAAATTATGTCTAGCTTGCTCCCTGACCCAATTAGTCATCAGACTAGAATACCAATGTTCAGCCCTCAGTACCAGTCCGACATACCAACCAGTCCTCAGCTAGTATCTGGATTGGTACTGAGCCCTCAATATGAATCTGGCATGCCCTACCCGGTCCTCAGCTCATATCTAGAATGCTTCAATACCCTTAAGCCCTCAGTACGAGTCCGGCATACCACCCAGTCCTCAACTTGTATCCGGAATGCATCTGAGCCCTCAGTATGAGTCTGGCATACCACCCGGTCCTCAGCTCATATCTGGAATGCTCTAGGGTTTTTTTGGCTACAACATGAGGCAGTAAAACCTCAACCCAACACACTATGTCTACAAATAACAACATATAAAAATAATCATGCATACAGAGTCATAGGTAGTCCTATAGATCTACCAGACTAACATATCAAATTATTAATAATTAGCATAATCATGCATATATGTTCCATACTCAGCATATTAGGGAATATAGGGATATCAAACCAATGGGCTGGCCTTGGTACCTTCGACCCATATGTATAGTGAGGAAAACTCACCTCGATCTGCTGATAATCAAGTAACTGCTCCGACCGCCGAACCGGATAACCTCGTGCCGCCTAACAATAAATACAATCTTAGTCAATAATTAAATCGATAACCCTAAATACCCTAAGGTCAAACTTGGTCAACCCTAGTCAAAGTCAAAGTCAGTGGTCAAGGTCTAAAAGTCAATATGTCTACCTAACGGAGTACGCCCTGCATACCAAGAGAGTACACCCAGCGTACTCTGATGTTGACCAATAGCAGGGTGCTGACCGTGTACGCGCAGTGTACCACCAGGTACACCCAGCATACTCAACCCAACTCTAAAACTCCATTAAGAGCTTATTCCATTAAGTTTGTACATCCAAAAATCAGATCCAAGCCCAAAATGATGTCCTAAGTCATAAAGTTTCCTACTTTATGACTTTGCTTAGCTATAAAGTGCTTAATGTCTAAAACGCAAAGTTCTTAACCCAATAAAACATCACAACTCTTGCATGGAAGGGATAGAAGGGTCAACGTCACATTTTTATGGTTCATAATAGCTTTATAATGGATAAAGCTTCCAAGTTTATCCATTAGAATGGTCCTAACAAACAAGATCTAGCCTTTAAGTCTCAAAGGGACCCAAAAGTTCATCTTTTC
The DNA here is from genome assembly GCF_051521515.1 of Lactuca serriola. NCBI lineage: Eukaryota > Viridiplantae > Streptophyta > Magnoliopsida > Asterales > Asteraceae > Lactuca > Lactuca serriola. The sequence goes on from NC_136411.1 coordinate 3,488,480, forward strand.
AACCTAATCCATTAAGTACAAGTCTCCAACTTTCAGATCTGAATCAAAATGATGTTTAGATGGATAAAGTTTCAAACTTTATCCATAGCATGGTCACAAACTTTCAAGATCCAAATTTTATGCACTAATGACCAAAAGCTCATAACATCCAAAACTAGTTAGATCTAACAAATGCATCATCAAGATTCAAACTTTATACCTATAGAAGATAGATCAAGGTGAACTAAGTTCGGATCTATAAGCTCCTCCAAGGTGCACCATGCATACTCCAAAGCACTCAAAAACACCTTCTTTTATCACACAAGGCTCAACTAGGGTTAGGGTATCATGGAAGGGGTGTTGGAGGGGTGGAGGCTGAGAATGGAGTGGGTTTGGGGGAGTTAAGGAGCTTAAATAGGGCTCAAAAAACGGAAATATGGTTTGGGAACTGATTGCGTACGCCCAACATACTCGGGGTGCCACAGTATGCCCAACGTACTCAGCACAACCCAAAACCGACCAAACATCAAACGGACATAACTTCTTTATTCTAACTTCAATTTTGACATTCATTATATCCAAAGAAAGGTAATGAGAAGCTCTACACTTCTATCAACTCATCATTTCCTTAAAACTTTACAAACAAAAATAAAAAATCCATAAAAGCTCTAACTGACACTTTAAAGAAATACCCCTTGGCGCCAAAACACAAACTGAACTCCCAGATCATCAAAATTACATTATCCACACCCAAATGGATCTAAATCTCTTTTCCTCAAAGGCCCTAAGCCCGATGATACTCGGTCTTCGGGTCACCACCCCCACATAGGAAACGATTCAGAACAGGGCATTACATCATACACTTCATGAGAATAACCCTATCATTATGTTCCCTGACATAGTTAGTTGGTGTTGTTGTGTTTCTATTACAACAAAAATAGCACCCTGAATTTAAATCAAAGTGTGTTGACTTATTTGCTTAACATACATCGAGTTTAACCAAGTGTTTGTATGGGTTCCAGTTTATATTCTTACTCGTTTGGATAGAAGATAGCTTCCGATCAACTCACAACCTGTAGAGGTTGTTAAGCCAAGTGACTTTTTTTCTTGTGAATTTCTTTATGATGTTAGTTTTAATATGATTTTATTGTTAATATGTAATCTTTACTTGTGTATTGGCGATTTAGTCTAGGAGATGATAGTCAACATCTTTATTTTGTTGATTTGTTTCATTACATATATATTATTTTATTAGAAATCTCAATTTCAGTCAATATTAATATTTTCCTATTTAAAATTTCATGTTTATTTGCTATCCTTTTAACATTAATAAAAATGTATTTTTGTATGAATTGATATAGGTCTCTCACCTGTTAGGATATCAAATTCTAATTCTTCATGGGCAAGGTTCAACAAAATTGCTTTTGGTTGGTTCAAATAATTTCTTTTGAACATGTATGTATAGTTGCATTTGGTTATCAAGTAGGAAAAATACTTAATTTGATATATGGTTTATAATCTTAATAAATGTTTATGCTACTATAAGTGAATTTATATAAAAGCTAATCAAACTATGTATTATGTCCTTTTTTTGGTTGATTTTATGTTTTTAAAGTAGCGAGAGAACTAGAATTAATGGTGGATGGCGTGTCTTATTGCACTTATATTATTGTATATTGGTTTACATTTATTGATCAAGATAATTCTTAACGATAAATTTTTTCAGATCTTCTATTTAATGGTTAAATAAATTTCAAATTTAACTATAAGTGTATGAGTAGATTTAAAATTTGGCCATTGTCGCCACACATGTGGCGACAATGGCCAAATTTTAAATCTACTCATACACTTATAGTTAAATTTGAAATTTATTTAACCATTAAAAACTTATATTCACTATCCACAAATTTATTAAAGGTTTACACTTTATCACAATGATCATCTGTAACTTTCTACTTTTAAAAAGTTTATAACATTGTATATGTTATAAGTATGTAAATTACATTAAATATAAAATTTAATTCTTGATTAGTTTGCAACTTATGCTCCACAAACTGTTTTTCGCCTTTAAATATTAAAGTTAAATACCTGTTATTATCTAAACAAAATTTATATTTTATTAATTTAATAAAGTTTTATAAATCTTTGATTTTTTTATTATCATTTTTAATTATCAATATTGTTTTTTTTATTCGTGGTTATATATATATATATATATATATATATATATATATATATATATATATATATATATATATATATATATATATATATATATATATATATATATATATATATATGAAGGAAGTGGTTGTTTCACTTTTGCAACATTTTGCATGTGCTATTTTGTAAAATGTAGATCACTAATATAGCTTTGCCACCACCATTCCTTATTCTAACATTTGTATTTCAAATTCAATATTTTGAATTTGAACTTTTTATTTATGTGTTATTAATAATAGTAAATATTCATTACTTATCTTTTCCAATTTGTTGTATGGACAAATTATAAATCTTCTAAGTACATTGACTTTTATGCAAAGTACTCCTACATATGAAACAAATATATCGCGTTTGTTCTGAAGGTTATGCATGACCATATCACAGAAATACATCAAATAAATATTTAACCTATGTATTCCATCAATTGGTGGATAGAAGGAAACTTTGCCATCCAATAAAAGTATTTGGCCCTCATAGTTTTAAGTATGGAATGACATGATTCGCATGGAACTTTGAATATTTTGATGCTTCCGAATTCAAAGTCAGTGGAATGGGTTTGTTTGGTCAAGACACGTGCACACGATTATTCATTCAAAATATGTGTTGACTAATTGACAGAGCCACTCTAATAAGACTCCCGACACTCCAATTTCCAATCACGATTGTTCTTTTGTCAAAGAAATGCGATTATAAAAAATCAAATAATTAAGACTAGAATCACTTTAAAGAATAATAAACATATTATTCGGATGGTTTGCACAGAACCCTTTTCACAAATTATCATTGCAAGGTAAGGTTAAAAGTTAGATGTTAGCTAAAAAACGTGTTGTTGTTATATGAAAAGTTAGATGTTAACTAAAAAGTTAATCGGTAAAAAATGACATTTGATAAAAGTGACTAGAAGTCTAGACGAAAGATATAAAATAATATAAAAGGGCATTTAAATAAGATATGTTTATTTTATAATTAATTAAAAGGTATAATTGGAAATTAAAAAGATATATCTCGTAAAAAATTAATCTAAGTAGTTTTTTTTTTTAAATTAACTTATAAGTTACTTTTTGGCTTGTTAAACATGACAACTTAAAATAAACTCGAAAAGTAAGTTAGTTTTTTTTTTTTTTTTTTTTTTGAAATGGCAAACTAACGAATCTAATCATAAATAACCACATATGTCTCCACCTTGAACCCTAGACCTCTCATATGAGATGATCACTCCATACCGCTAGGTCACTGGCCATTTGGTAAGTAAGTTAGCTTATTACTTAGTTGTGACGCGCTAAGCATAACTTAAATCGTAAAACACTAACTACTATTTTAGGTATGCAAGGCTTAAACGATACAATCCTTTTTATATATTTCTTCCATCCTAAAATTATAGTTCATCTTTCTTTTTTGGTTTATTCCAAAATAATAATCCATTTCTAAAAATAAATAACATTTTTACCAAAATACCTCTCATTATTATTTAACCAATTAAGCATTTTATGGAACATTAAATGCAAAGTAAGGACAAAACTATCATTTTATTGTATAAAGTTAATAGTAATTAATGTTTCCTTAATCTGTAAATTTTTTTTTTTTTTTTTTTTTTTTTTTTTTTTGTCTGTGGACAATAATTTTGGGACGAAGAAAATATAAAATTAAGCAAACCATAATCCATTAAAAACTAATTACTTGTGAATTGTTCGTGAGGCAATATCACATGAAACGTAATGTCTCACATTAAACCAATTATTTGTCTTTGATGAAACCTATATCAAATTTGATTTATTACTTCAACTTGTTGGGCTTGCACGTTTATATTATGTTAATAATATAGTTCTCAATATATATTATTCTTATATTTTTTTTGTTGATCAAGGTTGAAACTTATACAGTATATTTGTTTGTCATATAAATTGAAAAAAATAAATAAAGGAAAAAAGATAAACAACACCCCCGAAGCTACCCATAAGCCATCAAGTGAGGTAATAAGAGGACCTAGTAATATTTTATATGTGCACTGTTTGAATCTTGAATTTTTTTAATAAAATTTTACATCTCAACCGTTAAGCTCTTATCGTGTGATTAAAAAAAGGATAACCGTAGTTTTTGAAAAAAAAATAAAATACTGTCTATTCAGAATAACAATACGGAATGGGCAGCTTAATAAGTCTTGGAGTGATGTGTGGGTGGAAATGTGCCACTTAAGGTTTGGTTTCTGAGATTATTTTATGTGGAGATGCTACAATATTTATTGGGGTCTGATTGGTGGTTTTGTAAAGAAAGCAAAGAACGCCAACAATTCCTAACTTGAACAGTTTATTCACTATAAACCAGTTCGATCAAACATTTACTTACATCAGAAAACTCTCTACAAAATTCACTCACACTCAAACATTTACATGAATCTCAAGAAGACTTTACACACGAAGATCTTCTAGATTTTTGTATAAACTACACTGGGAGAAAACCCTAACTTGAGAGAGAAGAGAGAACCAAAACGTAAAAAATATCTATCAACTGACTCAACTACACACACATAACACAATATATATCCCGGGTACACAGCTCCATGGAGCGACCCATAAACCCGCGTGCAAACCCGGTAACCTGCACAAGAAATACACAACATACCCAACACAAATACAAATATACACAACTTACCCTGCGTAAGAATTAATGACAAGTTTGATATAATGGATACTTATTTCAACAACACCCCCCCACAAACTGATCATTAATTCAAAAAATTTATTAACTTTTAAAAACATCTATCATACCCAAACGATTAGAAATATACTCATGTTGTGAAATACTCAATGATTTTGTCAAAATATCTGCATTTTGATTTAAAGAACTAATTTTATTTATTTTCAAAATACCCTTTTCAATTTTTTCACGAATAAAATGCAGATCTATTTCAAAATGTTTAGTTTTTTCATGAAATACAGGATTTAGAGCTAATTTAATAGCTGACTCATTATCACAAAAAACATTAACTGGAGTTAAACCATTAATACCAAAATCAAACAACAATTTTAAAATCCAGATTATTTCACAAGTCACAGAGCCTAATGCTCTATATTCAGACTCAGTTGAAGAACGAGAAACAGTATTTTGTTTCTTACTCTTCCAAGATACAAGAGAATTTCCAAAATACACTAGAAAACCAGTAACAGACCTTCGACTAAACAAACATTTAGCCCAATCTGCATCTACATAAGCAGTAATGTTCAATGAGTTATCCTTTGTTATATGTACACCCTTTCCTGGACAATTCTTTAAATATCTTAACAATCTAAATGCTACTTTTAAATGAGATTTACGAGGTTTATGCATATATTGACTCAAAATGTGCACAACATATGAAATATCTGGACGTGTCATTGTCAAGTAAATTAATTTTCCAATAAGTTTTTGAAATTCAGTTATATTAACAACACAATCAGATTTATCCAAATATGACTCCCTTTTTAGAACTAAATTTGTTTCTAAGAGTCTTAACAGGTTTACAGGCAAGCATACCAAACTCATGCAACAACTCCAAACAATACTTTCTTCGATTCAGACAAACTCCTTTATCAGTTTTAATAACCTTAATTTCTAAAAAATACTTTAACTCTCCTAAATCTTTAATAAAAAATTGTGATTTTAAGAAATTCTTAACATTTTCCAATTCAGCATTACTGTTTCCTGTGATTATGATATCATCTACATACACCAGTAAAATTACAATTGTATTCCCATGATTTCTCACAAATATAGAATAATCATTTATGCTTTGTTTAAAACCAAAAATTGAAAGTGAATGACATAACTTTTCATTCCATTTCCTAGGGGCTTGTTTAAGACCATATAAAGACTTTATTAGTTTACAAACCCTAATATCACCTTTTGAATGATATCCTTCAGGTTGACTCATATACACATCTTCAGATAAATCACCATATAAAAAAGCATTATTCACATCAAGTTGAAATAGAGGCCATGAACAATGAACTGCTAAAGATAATACTACTCTTACAGAAACCATTTTAGCAACAGGAGAAAAAGTCTCCTCATAATCAATACCCTCACGCTGACTATAACCTTTTGCTACAAGTCTAGCTTTAAATCTTTCAATTTCCCCGTTAGACTTATATTTAATCTTATAAATCCATCTACATCCTATAGGTTTTCTTCCTTTAGGAAGATCAGTAATTTCCCAAGTATTGTTTCTATAAAGTGCCTCCATTTCATCATTCATAGCTTTTATCCAATTAGTATCTAAAGCAGCCTCACTATAAGTTTTTAGTTCAACAGTTTTATTAAGATTTGAAACAAAACACAGATTTTCATTATCCAGTAGAGAATAGTTAACTGTTTTTTCAATACCAAATTTATGTTTTCCTTCCACAATATAATCACTAAATTTAGCAGGAAAATGTACAGTACGACCAGACCTAGTAGTCCTAATAGATTGATCACCTTCAAGAGAATTTGTATTATCTTGACTACTTTCCTCAGACATTGTAGAAGTACTAGGAAACATCTCACCAGAAGAAGGCACATGTGCCTCCCCAGTCTGGTTGCTGACATCAAACAAATTAGTCTCATCCAGATATTGGTCTGCACTAGCACCACTTCTCTGATGGACATCTCTCAAGTTATCTACTCTAGAACTATCAAGTAAAGAACTAGAATACAAAGAATCATCATACGAAAAAGGATCACTAGAGCTCAAAGGATCATTATATTTATTTGTAATTGAAGAAGATTTGAGCTTGAAAGGAAAAACAGACTCATAAAATTTAACATCCCTGGAAACAAAAACAAGATTTGAGTCAAGACTAAGAACTTTATATCCTTTTTTATCAGAAGAATAACCAAGAAAAACACATTTATCAGCCCTTTCAGAAAATTTGTCCAAATTATTTAATTTTGTTGCAAAACATAAACACCCAAAAACTCTAAGCCTATCAAAAACAGGAGAAGATTTGTAAACCAATTCATAAGGAGAAGCTCCTTTTAAAACAGAAGTAGGAGTTCTATTAATTAAAAAAACAGAAGTTAAAACAGCTTCTCCCCAATACTTGAGAGGTAAACCATATTGAAAAATTAAAGATCTAGCAACATTTAGAATGTGCCTGTGTTTTCTCTCCACAACTCCATTTTGTTGTGGAGTGTGAACACAAGAAGTTTGATGTATAATACCTTTAGACTCAAACAAATGTCTCATCTTATTATTTAAAAATTCAGTTCCATTATCTGACCTAACAGTTTTGATTTTAACTTCAAATTGATTTAAAAGAATATTAAAAAACAACATGACACACTCATAGACTTCATCCTTTGATTTTAACAAATATACCCAAGTAGCTCTAGTAAAATCATCCACAATGGTCAAGAAATATCTAAATCCTTCTACAGTGGTCACTCTATAAGGACCCCACACATCGAGATGAATTAATTCACCAAGATCTGAAGTTACATGTTGACTAACAGGAAAAGATTCTCTAGTTTGTTTTGCTTTATGACACACATCACATGGAGGAAGAATATCATTTTCAAAATTAAGTTTTTGTTTTAAAGAAAACAAAGCTTGATCAGAAGGATGACCAAGCCTGTTATGCCAAGTAAATTTAGAAACACAACAAAAAGATGAGGAATTATTAACCCTAAGAGAATTACCTGAAGGTTCACTATTCATGTAATAGAGACCTCCAGACTCTCTACCATTCCCCACCATCACCTTTGATTGTAAACCCTGAATTTTGCAACCATGTTCATTAAAAATGACTTCACAATTACTGTCCTTACAAACTTTATGAACAGACAACAAATTTACATTGAAGTCAGGAACAGCAAAAACATCAAACAATGTTAAAGAGTTAGTCATATTCATATTACCAATCTTTTCTATTTTAGCAGAAGTACCATTAGGATGACTAACAAGAAGATTCAATTGAGACACATCCACAGTGTCATGAAGAAGAGATTCAGAAGCAATCATATGTTGATTTGCCCCTGAATCTACAATCCATTTCTGATTATTAACAGAGGAACTAAAAGCTTGGAATAAGCAAGTACCTGCCATATTAGCACTAGCAGATGCTTCCTCATTAACCTGCTTATCATTTATAAGTTGCAAAAATTTGATATATTGTTCCTTGGTAAGCTGATGAAACTCAGAATCTCCAACAGAATCAGTAGAATTAGAAACACTAGAACTCCCAGAAGAAGTTGTAGCAGAATTAACAGAAAAATATTTTTGACTATTAAAGTCATTTTTCTGCTTAAAATCTTTTGGATATCCTATTATTTTGTAACACTTATCAATTGAATGACCTTTAATACCACAGTTTTTGCATTGAACAATTTGACTCTTATTTTTATTAGAACTGTTGGAGTTAAATTTATTATCAAATCTACTATTAAAAGCAGTAGACTGAGACTTAGATGAAGTTTGAAATGACTGAAGAGAACCCAAAGAACCATTTCTTTGAAGAGACTCTTCTCTAGACAATATAGAAAAAGCAGTTTTAACAGAAGGTAATTGTTCCATAAGTAAAATATGACTCTTAGCCTGACTATATGAATCATCAAGACCACTAAGAAACTGCATAAGTTTCATGAGATTAGAGTGATCTTTTTGTTTAACAGCAGCTTCACATGTACATTCAGTGAGACTAGTAAGACCATCAAATTCTTTCCAAAGAGAGTCAAGCCTATTAAAGTAGTCTGAAAGAGAAATTCCATTTTGTTTAAAATTATTTATTTGTTGATGAATATTAAAAACAACAGAACCATCTGACTTGTTATAAGTTTCAAACAGACTATTCCAAACATCCTCAGCAATATCAGAATAGGCTTGACTCTGATAAATGGAATCAGAAACAGACGACAGGAGCCAAGAACAAACAACTGCATTGGCCCTATCCCACTTAATTTGTTTGGATGCATCAACACTAGATTTTTTACAAGTTCCATCTACAAAACCAAGTTTATTCCTAGCCTTAAGGGCTCTAGACATAGAACTTCTCCACAATCTAAAATTTTCATTACCAGTTAGTTTTATTGTAATAATTGATGTAACAGTATTATCAGAGGGATGGACAAAGAGAGGATCATCAAAATTAACTTGATCATCTTTTCCACTCCACCCGGAGGATCAGTAGACCCAGCCATAACAAAAGATTAATCACAAAACACACTACATGAATTAGGTAACAAGAAAAAACGAAAAACAGATTCGAGTATTGACTTAAAGTCCAGATGGTCACCACGTTTGTCGGGGCCCAAGACAATCAATACCGAGTCAAGAAAATCATAAAAAACCACACTATGAAAGCATACAAAAAGCAAACAGCAAAAAGAACTGGAGTACTCAAGACATCCACAATCTCACAGACAAAATATGAAAAGAATAGAAGAGAACAAGAAATCCCTCACAGTGCTATAGTGACGAATTCTTTAAAGAATCGACTCTATTTGCCCGTTCTCTACTTAGGGTTTATCGGTGATCAACTCTGACCCCTAGAGAGTTATTTCAGACAGATAGATTAATCGAATGAAGCAACACAGACGTTCAACACCAAGTACCCAGCAACTGAACCTGCAAGGATCCACAAAGAACTCACAGTACTAGGATTCTTTTAAAAAACTTTACACTAAAACACCGATCTAAAGATTCAATGAAAGAAAACTTCAGATCAAACAACAAAAACTGTAAAAGAGAAACAAAGGTTAGAAACAACCTTTAACGATGACGTTCTGGGAAAAACAATCATCGATGAACACCAAAATGAAGAACACGAAGCCTATCGCTCTGATACCATGTAAAGAAAGCAAAGAACACCAACAATTCCCAGCTTGAACAGTTTATTCACTATAAACCAGTTCGATCAAACATTTACTTACATCAGAAAACTCTCTACAAAATTCACTCACACTCAAACATTTACATGAATCTCAAGAAGACTTTACACACGAAGATCTTCTAGATTTCTGTATAAACTACACTGGGAGAAAACCCTAACTTGAGAGAGAAGAGAGAACCAAAACGTAAAAAATATCTATCAACTGACTCAACTACACACACATAACACAATATATATCCCGGGTACATAACTCCATGGAGCGACCCATAAACCCGCGTGCAAACCCGGTAACTTGCACAAGAAATACACAACATACCCAACACAAATACAAATATACACAACTTACCCTGCATAAGAATTAATGACAATTTTGATATAATGGATACTTATTTCAACAGGTTTGGTAGATAATCGAGGTCATGACATCGCTGATTCGAGGTGGTGTGGAGGAAAGAAAACTTGATGTCCTTATGCAATTTATTGTTCATTTTAGTTTGTCCAGAGATGGTGACCGGTGGAGGTGAAATTTGGAGGGATTAGTTGTGCTTACTGTTAGCAATACTAGAAATTTTATTGATAGTGTTATGTTACCAGACGGTCAAGTTGTAACAATTTGGAGTTTGAGCCGAAAACGAAAAGGATTCAATGTGGCAGCTTTGCTTTGTCCTATTTTATTTAATGCGGTGGAAACAACTAATTATGTATTTATCTCCTGCGAGTTTATTGGAAGTCTTTGGAGTAAGACTTTTAGTTGGCTTAACATGGTGATGTCGAGCTGGGCGAGTATTGATGACATTTTTCTTGGATTGATTAGGTTCATATTTCTATGGGTAATAGAGTTGCTTTGAAGGCTATCATTTTTGTGGTCTTGTGGGTGGTTTGGAAGTTCTGGAATGGGTTGCTTTTGGCGTTAAATCTCTGTGTAGAGATGTGTTTTTTGGTAGTATTGTTGATTTCATTTATTGTTAGTTTGTAATGTCGAACAACTGATATTTTCTAACAAAGAGATTTAAATGACTATATTTACTACCAGTTAATGCATAATAGATATTTTTTTAACTAAAATAGGAACAGTAAGGCTAAAGTTAAGTGGATCGACTGAATCTAAAACCGTTTCTTAGATATTTCAGTGTAACAGGTTATCTTTTTCTATCTTCTGACTATTTTTATAAAATTAAGTTGTTTAAAAAAATGTTGAAATATTCTTTATTTCACAAAACTTTTTGTCTAGAAATACCATTAATTATGCAAACAAATAGAGTATTCCATGATGGAATATTAAAAACCCCCAAACAAAAACCAAATCAACCACACAAAGAGAACATATTTTAGCATGAAAAAAACACTCAAAATGAAAGTAATAGACCATCATACCACTTAGACCGCTTAAAATACACTACTATGATAAGAAAGCAATAAAAAGCCTTCTTTATATAAACTAGAGCCATACAATAATCATCATATACTAAGTCTGAGACCCGTGTATTACACGGGTTGATTTAAAAAAAGATTAAACATTAAACTGTAAACAAAAAATAGTTTTTAATGTACAACTTTAAAATAAGAAAAGAAGAAATGTATTTATTGCAATTTAATGTCATATATATGATATTTAATACTTTATATATATAAATATATTACTTTAATTTTAAAAATTGAAACAAATCAAAAATTGACAAGTGGGTAATATTTATTTTAAAAATACCACAAAATGACAAGTGTCAAAACTCATGAGAGATTGACATGTGACAAAAAAACCTTCATTTATTAAGGAGGATTTGGAATAAAACAAACCAAGTATATGGAATAAAAATCCAACAAAACAAAGGAAGAACTTTACAAACAAATCTGCAACTTTATAGATGAAATTCTTAATCTCTGAATCTCCGGCACATGCTTCAACCATTCAAAAATTGTGACTTAGATGCTATCAAGTGACTACCATAAATCAAGACAACCAGTTGTCAATCTTCAATAACTATTCTTTGCTTTAGATTTTCAAAAATAGGAAAATGAAGTCGTTGAACTCTTTTACATAATTCTCTTTTCTCTTCTTTATATTCAATCTCACTGTGTTGCATATTTTATCAACCATGATTTAATGCTATAACTTTTAATATTTAAGTATAAATTTAACTTTAATTGTAATAAAATACTTATAAATAATTAGATACTATAATTTTAAAGTTTAGGGTTAAAGTCTTAAAAGCATAAGTTGGCTATTGACCTTTCATGATTTAGAGTTGAGGTATGTAGCTTGACATAAACATTTTAACTACATGTAGACCTTATTCATAAGAATATCTAATAAAATTATGGTAAAAATAAAAGCTAAGAGACTTAGTGTTGGATTAAGTGTTTAAGGTCCCAACAAAATTGGTATAATGTTGATGAATAAAAGTAAAGTCTTTTTTGGGTTGTCTTCGTAACCAGGAAATGGCTTGGATTGATCAAAGGAGATAGAGATAAAATGTTTTGTTAATATATTATGTGATTAATATATTAATAGAAATTGTTAACTAATGATTTGTTAATTTATTCTATGAATAATAAATTAATTAGAAATGGATAATAATTGATTAATTATTAATCAGAATTAACCTGGAATTAATTCGAGATTAATTGGAATTATTTAAAGTTGCAAGTGATGAATTGTAATTGTTCATTAGTTAAATAAAAGAGGAAACTCTAGAATGGTCCATGACAAGGATGGTTTTGGAACCCTTCTTAAGGTTTCTAATGGTAAATAAGGAAAGTTTTAGACTGGGATTAAATTTGTTATGTAATCCTTTAGATACCAAAGGCCTTTAGCCCATCGGTATCCAGTGTTGCCCACCCTTCTTGAGGTTTAGGGTTCAAGTCTCGCTATGGACATATGTGGAATAATTCAAGAGTATTTTAGTATATTTGTCGTTTCAAAAAAATTAATCCTTTAGATCTTGCTTTGTCCCTCAGTTACATTCAACTATAAATAGGACCCTTGGGCATTTAATTTTCGAGACTCTCACATAACTTAAAGGGGAGAACGAAATTATCCTCCTCTCCCCCCCCCCCCCCCCCCTTCTCCTTTAATCTTAGGGTTTCTTACATTTTGGGTGTAAACCATTAGAGGCTCACATAATATTGGAGCTAGGTTTTCCAAGGAGACAAGAAGACTTTAATTAGCTTGATTGGGATCTTAAAAAGGTATGTAACCTTTTTAATGTGAATTTCGATTTCATATAGGGTTTATAAGTTTTGTTGTTAAATAGTATGTTGCTTCAATATTGTTGACACACATCTAGTAGGTTGCATGTACCCTTAAGAGTATAAGGATTTTTCCACATTATTACATGTTAAACCCATTAATGGTATCAAAGCATTAGGTTGTCTAATAGTTGAATGTGCATGAGTTGAACTTGAACAAATTGGAGAAAATAAAACCGTCATTCTGTCTCAGCACCACGACATGGGCATCATCTGTCACGTCGTGGCAAATTCGTGATCCGCATTTTTTTTCTTTTTCTGCCACGTCGTGGGGAGCCCTTTGATTAGCAATTTTACTTGAGTAATTCAAAATTGATTAGGATAATTAACTTAGTTAATATTATTTTAATTTGCATAAAATCTGAATATTTAACTTGCTAATTTGGGGGGTTTTTGGCTAAGCTTTTGAAAGGGCAAAAGTCCTTTTTGGAAAAGTTGTGAAAAGTCATGTTTCTATGACTTTTCCAAAAAGTTCATTTTCCTTATATAAAAAAGTAGCTTTTACAAGATTACCAAACATCTTTTGCATTTTTATCTTTTCCTAAAAGCTAAAAGATGTTTTAAAAGATTAAACAAACACCCCCGATATCATTGATCTTGAATTTATGAATTATCCTAATGATTTAACTCCATTTAATTATTTGATTAATTAAAAGATAAATATTGAAATCATTAATTGGTTAGATAATTAATAAATTAAAATGTTTAATTATTAATTTCTAAACCTTATTTTTTAAATGTCTAAAATGCACCCTTATACTTATACATTAAAAGTTTAATACTATACGTATAACATGAGTTAATTGAATCGTTAGTATGCCTTATTCACAAAGCTATGCTATAAATAGGATATAAGGAAACAAGCTATAAAATGACTGTTGAATTGGTATCTCTTTCACCCACCGCTTTCATGTGTGGTGGAGGATCGTTATCTGAATGGGTTCGATAGGACATAATCTCATTAAAACTATAATGCTATAAAGGACTAGAACCTTCTTTAAAATCTCACTCTAGTTACTTTAGGAAAATGTGAAATTGTATGCTAATCCATGAAAACACACATCAATCTTTATGAGTTGTTAATAGAGCCTGTATGGTTAACCAACACACTAATTTGGGACTATAAAGTTGTTATCATGGCACAACTTGAAAATTATCATTAATTGATGGAGCGTGAGTGATTTATCGGCACATCAAATTTTGAGATGATAAAAGACTTTGAGGTTGTCAAGAGGGTTTTGCATGGTTGTTCACATATTATTTGTGATCCTTGGCATCCAGTCACAAATCGAAGAGCATAATCCGAGACTAACACGCAATTGATTGTTCAATGATCTTAATAGACCTAGGAGTTTCATTTTGATATAAATTGGAAAAGTGCCTTACCTACCTAAGATAGATTTGTGATATGATTACGACATCCATTTTCATGTTACGAATCGTATATTTGGATGCTAGCCTTAATTTAAAATTGGGTTAATAATTAAGGATAAAACCGACTTAATTAAACTTTCTCTAATTTATGTTAGATAGACTCCTCTCCCACCTCCTCACGCACTTTAAACTCAGGAATGGTTCTTTTGTTATGGATCTTCCTCGATTTTAATATTGGGAAAGATGTCCATAGTGAGCATATTTTTTAAATCAACAATGCATCAACTTTTGATAAGTTGTTATTCCCATAAAATATAGATTTGTCAAATGTGATTCTCTTGCATCATTATGTATATGTCCTCGATGTTCCAAAATGATTTTGTGAACATATGAAATGAATTTCAATTAAGTGAAATGTTTCACCAAGAGGCAATGCAAGAGTGATTTGAAATTCATTAGACGGTTCCTAACTGCATTCTAATTGAAGAAGAGAGTTTGTATGACAAACTCGAGAACCTCAATGTTACCCTTGACAAGAGTCTTGGTATAGATCTTGTACTTGGATCTTTAATTAGTTCTTATGATAATTTCAACTTGATTTATCATATTAATAGTATTGATGGGATTCTTAAAACTGAGAAAAGTGGAAAGGAATTATATTTCTTATCCATTTCCAATTATCACTTTTGAATGTTGGTGGAATGAATAGGAAATGTTTGAATCCTAAATGGAAAGGAATGGTTTCAGCCGGAACTTCCCATTATGAAGGAATGGAATTTGTGACATCCCCAAAATCTCGGCTAGAAAAGACTGGTTTCATTTATGCTTTTTAAACATTTTCAGAGTAAATCCTTTTGATCTTAAAAGAGATGCGGAATTGGTTCCCAAAAACAAAACATGATGAAATATATTTTTATCAAAACATTTCATGAAGAAATATAATTTCATTTCATAATAAAAAACCGGGATGTCATGTTCCGATACAGACCATAAAGCATAAACGATAACATTACAAACCATTCAACAAATATATACATATACAGACTTGTAAACAAAACAACTTGATGATTATCCATCTTATGCCCTCGCGCCACTTCCTGTAATACAAAGAAACTGAGTGGGTCAGGCTTGGGAGCCTGGTGAGCATATAGGGTTTTCAACCCACAATAAATAATTAAATTAATTTTCATCAACCAACAATAACCCAATTACCCATTCCCGTTATTCTCACTTTATGTCCCTAAAATAACTAACACAAGGGACCTAGTCTAAGAATATTTCATCGGGGCGACAACACATGCATTCGGGGGTTTCCCGACAATATATGTCAAATAAGGCAACCATGGGGGGGGGGGGGGATGGAGTACAGCGAATGAACACCCAAGTTCATTAACAACTACAGGTGGCGAGCCTGCTAGTGTTCCACAGGATTGTCTAGAAAAGTCTGTGGTCGTCATCTAAACTCCGCTAGATGACTGAGTCAAAAACAACAACATCGAGGCCTCTCATCTGTTTATCACACGTCAACTATCTACCCATGTTCTACCCAACATATTAGTAGATAAAAATATATATTTTTATACATAGATTAAAACCAGTATAGCATGTTCAATCAATACATATTCCACATAACAGATGAGGCACACACACATAACACGTATTTCATAGAGAATAAATCGAATCTATTAGATAGAAGAAAGTGAATATACATTCACACATATAACAACAAATATATACACATAACACGTATTTTATATAAAATACTTCATAATTATGCGTAAGATGAAAGTGACTACACACTCACTTGATCAGAAGATGATCAGACAGCACTACGACTTGCAGAAGTAGTATTCTTCGGTAGATCTGGAAGATTTTCACAAAAATCGGACGCCTAGCGGGCAGAGCTTCAGCTCAGGAATCGCACTTCTCGGGATCTCAGGAGTGTAAAACTTCCTTCTTAATTTGGATATGAGATCCGGGGTGTCGGGATGGCTTCGAGGGTTTAAACGCAGACCTTCGGAACGAAAAAGAGAAGAAATGAGCAAGAATGCTCGGAACCCTCGCATCCCATTTATAGGTGGCTGAACCTCGCACGTACGCTGGGCATACGAGGTTACGCGGGGCATACTGCCTCGGTCGTCATGGCTTACGTATCCGAAATCACTCGAGTGCGAGGTGCGTTATGCTTCGTTGTACGCGGGGCATACCGCCTTACGCTGGGCGTAATCCGGATAAGTCCGGTGACTCCTCTTCGGATAATATCGGGTATAATAACTAAATTTAAATATTAATTATTTAATAAACTTTGAAAATTCATATCTTCATCATACAAACTCCGTTTTCAACGTTCTTTATATCCACGCATAGGTGAGACTATGCTCTACAACTTTCATTTAGACTCCGTCTGCTAATTTTGACTTTTATTTTTATTATTTATTTTTAGTAGGCCCGGACAGGAAAGCTTCGTTATAAATTCATAACTTCTTCGTCCGACGTCCGTTCTCGCCTAACTTTTCATCGTTTCGCTACTAACAACGATATCTTCGATTCTCGTTTAGATTATTTCGGCTATAAACCGCTCGATCTCAAATCGAGGATTCGGACTGCATACCGCTAAGTCGAAACTTCAGAAAATCATAACTTCCTCATACGAAGTCAGATTTGGGCGTTTTATATATATTCGGAAACCTCGTTTCAGCCACTACAACTTTATGCAAAGATATCGGGCTTATCTTATACTTTAAATTTTGACGCTTATTTTATTCTTAATTCATTAAATTATAATAATTAAGAAAATAAACACATAATTCACAAGTAATACATTTTTTTATTATTCAAATTGGTTTACATAGGTTAACCTAGACTATTACATAAATGATAATGCCTAGCCTAGAAACGCGGGCGTTACAGAATTGGTGTGTCCTCTATTCCATGCAACAATGATTCAAAAGAGGCTAGTTGTAATTAATGCAATGACAAGGATCAAATGAAATGAAGATTGCCCTAAGTATTTTAGGAAATGCTTGACTTTATATTAAGTACTTGAATCATCAATGTAACGCCTGTGTTTCCGGGCTTGCCAGTTTTAGCAATGTAATAGTCTAGGTTAACCTTTGTAACCCGTTTTGAAATAATAAGATTGTATTATTTGAGTATTATGTGTTTTGTGCTTAATTGCTTAATTATGTGGTCGGATTAATTAAGAATAAAAATAAGCGTCAAAATTTAAGTGTAAAATAAACTTGATATCTTTGGTTAATGTTGTAGTAGTTGAAACGAGGTTTCCGAATATATATAGAACACCCAAATCTGACTTCGTATGAAGAAGTTATGATTTATCGAAGTTTCAGCTTAGCGGTGTGCAGCCCGAAATACTCGATTTGAGATCGAGCGGTTTTTAGCCGAAGCAATCTAAACGAGGATCGAAGGTCTCGTTGTTGGTATCGAAGCGATAAAAAGTTAGGCGAGAACGGACGTCAAACGAAGAAGTTATGAATTAATAACGAAGTTTTTCTGTCCCGGCCTATTAAAAATAAATAATAAAAATAAAGTTAAAATTAGCCGACGGAGTCTAAACGAAAGTTGTAGAGCGTAATCTCACCTTCGCGTGGATATAAAGAACGTCGAAAACGGAGTTCGTATGAAGAAGTTATGAATTTCCGAAGTTTATTAAATAATTTGTATTTAAATTTAATCTTTAATTCGGATGATTATCCGAAGGAGTCACCGATCTGATCCGAAGTACGCCCCGTGTACTCGTGTACGCCCCGCGTACACCGAGGGATGTCGACACTCACACTCGAGCACTTCGGATACGTAAGCAGTGACGATTTCGGAGCAGTACGCCCCGCGTACTGCAGTACGCCCCGCGTACTCCGAGGCTCCAGCCTCCTATAAATAGGATGCGAGGGCAGCCGACTCTTTTGCTATTTTTCTCTATTCTCTCTCCCTTTTTGCATCGATTTGCGTGCCAGAAGTACCCCGAAGCCCCGGTATTATTCTCGATCCCCGAAGCAAGTCCCGAGATCCCGAAGATCCCGAGAAGTGCGGTTCCCGAGCCGAAGCTCTGCCCGCGAGAAGTTCAATTTTTGTGAAGATCTTCCAGATCTGCTGAGGATTACTACTTCTGCAAGCCGTAGTGCTGTCTGACAATCTTCTGATCAAGTGAGTGTATACTACCTTTCATAAACACGATAATAATACAAGTACGGTTTGAGTGTATTAAGTATATTGTTGTTTATATGTGTGAATGTGTATTCACTTTCTTCTATCTCATAGATATGATTTATTCTCTATGAAATACGTGTTATGTGTGTGTGTGCCTCATCTGTTATGTGGAATATGTATTGATTAAAGCATGCTATACAGGTTTTTAAACTATGTATAAAAATGTATATTTTTATCTACTAATATGTTGGGTAGAACATGGGTAGATAGTTGGTGTGAAATAAACATATGAGAGGCCTCGTTGTTGTTTGATTTAGTCATCTAGTGGAGTTTAGATGACGACCACAGACTTTTCTAGATAGTCTTGTGGAAACATTAGCAGGTTCGCCACTTGTAGGTGTTAATGAACTTGGGTGTTCATTTGCTGTACTCCATCCCCCTCATGGTTGCCTTATCTGACTTATATTGCTGAGGAACCCCCGAAGCATGTGTTGTCGCCCCGATGAAATATTCTTAGACTAGGTCCCTTATGTTAGTTGTTTTAGGGACATAAATTGAGAATAACGGGAATGGGTAATTGGGTTATTGTTGGTTGGTGGAATTAAATATAATTATTTATTGTGGGTTGAAAACCCTATATGCTCACCAGGCTCCCAAGCCTGACCCACTCAGTTTTATTTGTATTACAGGAAGTGGCGCAAGGGCATAAGATGGATGAACCATCAAGTTGTTTTGTTTACAAGTCTGTATATGTATATATTCGTTGAATGACTTGTAATGTTATCGTTTATGCTTATTGGTCTGTATCGGAACATGACACCCCGAGTTTTGATTATATAATGAAAAATACATTTCTTTTATGAAATGCTTTGGTAAACATTGTTTTATCATGTTTTCTTTTTGGGAACAAATTCCGCAACTCTTTCAAATCAAAAGGATTTACTCTAAAATTATTTTAAAAGCATAAATGAAAATCGGTCTTTTTTGGCCGAGATTTTGGGATGTCACAATCAAACTCCAAATACATCCAATACATAGAAATTTGATGCATGTTGTGATAATCACATTGGATGAAAATATAGAGTCTATAGGAAAGAAGGAAGTTAAGCATAAAGTGCTAAACCCAATCATTTGAAAAGACGAATGTTGCATGTCTCAATGATTGGCCATTTTAACTTGTGTATTGTAATGTAGTTAGGATAAATCTAGTTGCTTGCTATTACTCTTTGGAGGTGTCTAGAAATCAAAATTTCATCTTATGCATTGTATAAACATGAATTTCAATGTTCATTTTTATAATGGAAAAGGTGATAATTCTAGTTTATAAATATGATGACTTTATGTTTAAAACATCTTCTTGCAATGAGCATTCATGAAATTGTAGTATGTATGTCTAATAATAGCAATGATGACTTGAACATTGATTCTTCTAATAGTTTAGATATAATTGTGCTTGTGGCATGATCACCTTGGCTAAATAAGTAAGAATCGCATCACCATGCTCCAATTGGACTGGACTTGGAATCATTTGATTTTGAGTTGGATGATTAATGTGAGCCTTATATGTTGACAAGCCAATTTAGTCACCACTCACATGGTCATGTAATGTTGGATCTTGTACACACTAGTATGTGTAGACCCATCAGATCCACTACAAGGGATGACATATACTAATATATTTATTGACATGTTCGATAGATGTGCTTATGTTTATATGATTAAGCATAATTCTGACAATTTGAAAAGTTTCAAAGAGTATCATAACAAAGTAGGGAATCAAGATTGGGCATGAAGATACACATTCTCCAAACTAAAAAGGAAGGACAATACCTTAGTTTTGAGCTATACGATCATCTTAGAGATTGTAGAAGGGTTTCCATAATAGACTTCTCCAAGGACATCATAATGTAATGTTGTTACTAAAAGGAGAATCAAACGATATGCAGTTCAATCTATGATGAATCATGTTTGTTACCATATTTTTGAACCTTGTATGTAACTAAATAGTTTTTGATGACACCTCATGAAATATGGAGTTGGAAAGTTCCCTTGCATTCAGATCTGATGTTGTAAGGACTTTCATTAGACGAGAAACCAATGATATATTGACTCGAGATTTATGAAGTGTTATATTGTTTGGTATTCACTAGAGACTTTTGATGTTTATGCTTATAGCTAAAAACGAATTTCCTTGAGAGAAAGAACATATAGATATCAAGAAGTCAGTGGGAGTCATATTGAACTTAAAGAAATTCGAGATATGACCGATAATGAACCTACAGTTGGCACTAGCTCTCAACATGAGGTTGAAAAAACAGTTGAGTCAAAATGACATTACCTTACGTCTTCGCAAAATAAAGTAGATTTAGAGCGCCTTCCAAGTTTTATGAGTTTCATCTAACTATGGAAGGAGATTCATTGATTAGTGATAAAACATTGATCAATTTGGATAGTCTAATAGCTACTATGAAGCAATGGTGGACACTATGGCTACCATTAGAAGAGTCTAAGGATAGAAAATTTGTGTCCATGAAGGATAAGTAATTTTGAAATTGGTTAATCCAAAGCCTAGTCTTATGATAATGGGTGGTGAATAGATCTTCAATAAGAAGACCAACATGGATAGGAATATACACACCTTCAAAGCTAGTATGGTATAAATTGTTTTCTCTTAGAACTGAAGAAATTGATTTTGAGGGAACATTCTCACTAGTAGCTGAGAAAGATCTATTTGGTTATTTGTCACCATTGTCGCCATTATTTAATATAATATATGGTAAAGTGGATGTTTAAACGACTTTCCTCAATAGGAAACCTTAAAAGGATATATCACACATTTTGAAAGGATTTAAACATACAAAGTATCAAAATATGGTGTGTATGCTTAAGAAATCTATTCATAGATTTAAGCAAGCATCGTGTTGTAGGAATTTGTTCTTCCATGAGAAAGTCCAAGAGTGTTGTCTTTCTAGACGTCTAGATGAGCCTTGAGTACATTTCAAATTTAGTGGAAGTGTCGTTGTCGTCCTGGCATTGCATGTAGATGAGAACACCCCTCATAGGAAACATTATCCTAATTTTCAATACGCAAAAGCATGGGAATTGTTTCACTATGATGGACAAGGAGAAATGATATTGATACTTGGTATTTGGATCTAAAAGTATAGACTCAAACGTTTAATAGAATTCAATCAAAGCACAATATCTTGAAAGGTTTCAACATAGAAAATTCCAAGAAATGGATTGTTCATGTTTGATAGTAAGGAATTGAGTGAATCTCAAATGTCCTTTGTACTCATTGTGAAAATGGCAGGATAACTCGAGTCCCATATGCATTGGATATAGGATCGATCATGAATGCTATGACTTGTGCTTATTATGATGTCAAATATGGTTTGAGCATCGTGAGACTGTATTAGAAATTTGTTTGACCAAATCACTAGATAACTGTCAAGAACATTCTAAAGTATTGAAAGATACCAAGGAATGGTTGCTTGTAGACGGTATAGAACATGATTAAGAAGAATTAGAGTAACATGAATTTAGAGATGACTTTGAGTCATAGTCTAAATGGATATTCGTTTTGAGATGTAGCATTAAAGGTTTCATGTAGGAGATGCTGGTAAATTCAAAAATGTGGGTAAAACCACAATAGTGCAAGTGAAATATCCAAGAAGTGTGCATGGACTAGAAAACTTCATTATTGACCATGGATTTTTTTTGAGTAACAAATTGCAACTAGAAACATTCTGTGAAAGTGCAATCATGTTGACTAAGGGTTCTTGAGATCACAAAATGTCAATGCATAGAAGGAGGAGATTCTACTACATCTATGATAAAGTTGATGATGGATTCCTAGGTGTGAAGTGAATATATTTATGATGATTCATTCACAAAAGTGATGACCAAAAAATAATATGATATAAATGCTAAAAGCATTAGTATGGGCATTGTTAACAAGTTAAGTTGTTAAGACGATTGCACCAAAACTTTTTGATAGATAAATCTCTAATTGTTATGGTGATTAATTAATAGAGAATTATTTATATTTAAAGAGTGTTAAACCATAGAACAATTAGTTTATTAATGTGTTTCATTTTGCATGCTATTTCCTAAATATTCATTTATTCAAAATGCCACAGTCAGTCGTACTTTTGCGACTAAATATTGATTTAAGACTATCATTGATTGATTGTAGATTGTCTATAGGGATTAGACATTGCATAAGGATTGTTGCGATATTCATGAGTACTTTGAAAGTATGGATTTTAAGTATTGGTTAAACCGTGTTTAGATTACTTCATTGATTCAATCACGAGTAATTCTAAGATTATAATATCTTCTATTCCTCATATATATATATATATATATATATATATATATATATATATAAGTAATATTTTGCAAATCTGTTGTGATTTGGTTTACTCCAGCGCATCTCGTAACTAGGTGTTATAAAGTGTAATTTCATTCATGATTTGGTGAGTTGAATTGATGATTATATAGTCGAAGTTTATTGGTTCATTTTTCCTTAATAGAAAAAGTGATAAATTTGGGTCCCTCGACAATTTGTTGCCGACATCTGAAGTGCGTGGTAGAGCCCGGACTAAATTGATGTGTTCTATTACTAGTCTGAATTTAGTCGTCATAAATTAGGAAATTGAGAAAGAAAGTCTTGGACTATGTGTTTCATTCTAATCTTTGTCTCGTGTCTATATGATATCATTTAGGACAAAGGGATAGCTGGTCACTTATCTTAGGACCAACATCTAATCAGAGTTTGGCAGTGTATTTCGTAAATACTCTTTACTAGTTATTTAGAGTTGTACTTGCAATTATAGTCAATGGCTTATCCAAGAGGGAAACTGTTGGATTAAGTATCTAAGGTCCTAAATAAATTAGTATAATATTGATGAATAAAAGTAAAGTCCTTTTGGGTTGCCCTCATAACCAGGAAATGACTTGGATTGATCAGAGGAGAGAAAAATAAAATATTTTTTAATATTTTATGTGATTAATATATTAATTAGAAATTTTTAATTAATGATTTGTTAATATATCATATGAATCATAAATTAATTATAAATGGGTAATAATTGATTAATTATCAATCAGAATTAATTTGGAATTAATTAAAGTTGCAAGGGGTGAATTGTAATTATTTAATAGTTGAACAAAATATGCAATTCTAGAATGGTCCATTACATGGAAGGTTTTGGAACCCTTCTTAGGGTTTCCGAAAGCCTTCTAATGGAAAATAAGGAAATGATTTAGATTGGGATTAAATATGTTATTTAATCCTTTAGATTTTGCTTTGTCCCTAAGTTACCTCTCAAACGATTCTTCCAATCTTTTGCATGGATTATAAATAGGACCCTTGGGTACTTAATTTTTGTGACTCTCACATACCTTAAAGGGGAGACCAAAATTCTCCTCCTTTCTCCCCTCTCTCCTCTCTCTCCTTCAATCCTAGGGTTTCTTGTGTTTTGGGTGTGAACCATTATTGGTTCGCACACTATTGGAGCTAGGTTTTCCAAGGAGATAAGAAGACTTTGATTAGCTTGATTGGGATCTACAAAAGGTATGTAACCATTCTTTCTTGTTCCCTGGTCATATGAGGAAGTTATGTATATTTAAAGATGATAAAAACTATATATATATATATATATATATATATATATATATATATATATATATATATAATGTTGAAACAAAAACCAAAAAACCGAACATCACGTAATTAGAGTTGTATAAGTCGATGGATTCTTAACAGATTAAGATGTTTGTTTGAGCTTAAAATGAAGCCCACATAAAGTACTACAATTTGGAAAAAATGACATTATTGCGGGATTATATGGGGAAGTTATGTGCATTTAAAGTTGAGTAAAAAATTTATAAAATGTTGAAACAAAAACCAAAAAACCCAACAACCTCTGTTTAGAGTTGTATAAGTCAATTAATTCTTAACCGAACGTCAAGAACTCTAAAAGAAACCTATTATAATCAAAATATACATAGGATTAGGGCTACATACCTTTGATTTGTTGGAATAAATAATCCCTTCAATCGCTTATGTTTGTTGGTCTTAGAAAGCTAGCATTAAAAGGATGATGCCTTTAATGGCTCACACCCAAAACCAAAAATTGTAAGCCAAGGGGTTATTGTGGTGAATTAAAATTGTAAGCCAAGGGGTCCTATTTATAATTTAGGTAACTTGCAGGCAAACAAGATTTGAATTAGGATTAAATAATAAATTTAATCATAATTCAAATTCTTTCCTTTTATGCAACCATGATGCTTCTAGAAACCCTAGGAAACCCTCTAAAATCGTCCATACCATGGAGGGTTCTAGAATTACTTCTTTTGTTCAACTATTGAATAATTACAATTCATCCCTTACACCTTCAGTTAATTTCTATTAATCCTGAATTATTTCCAGATTTATTCTGATTAATAATTAATAATTAATCAATTCTACTTGATTTCACATTAAGTTATCAATCATATAAATTAACAAATCAATTATTTAACAATTGATCTCATATTAATTTATTAATCAGATAATAAATCAACAAATCAACTGTCAGTTTACAATTAATATATTTATCTCAAATATATTAACAAATCATTTTCCCATAACTTTCAATTAGCTTATTAATCATATAATAATCTAATAAATGATTCATCTCTCTCTCCTAGTATCATTTCTAGCTTATTCAAGTCATAAGGGAACCCAAAAAGGACTTTGTGTTTAATTAGAAGAGTATACCAATTTAGTCATAATCATAGACACCTAAATCTAGTAGTTACTTATATTCAAAGTTAAGTGAAAAAATTATAAAATACTGAAACAAAAACCAAAAATAAATTTTTGGATAAAAGATTATTTAGGACAAATAATCATTAAAAATAACTTTTTCGATAAAAGATTATTTATGATAAACAATCCTAACCAAAGTTATAATATATGTGACAAGGACTCTGTACATATAAAGAACGTTCAAATCTGACTTCATAAGAGGAAAATATGATTTTCTAATATTTCAACGTAGCAGTATACGACTCAGAAACTGAAATTTAAATTGGTCGATTGTTAGGAAAAACAATCTAACTGAGAGTTGAATATATCGTCAAAACCTATCCGTCAATATAAAGATAGTCGACAAAAGATATCATCGGAGAGAGTTATGCATTTTTAACGGACTTTAACAGTCTAATTCCGTGTCAAAACGTGTCATCACCCAGAAGCTGCCATGTCATCCAGTCCGACAAATTGTGTAGTGTACATAGACCATCTGCGTCACACATACTGCTTTTCAGCCCTATAAATATGTTCGATTCTTAGTTCATTTATCCACACTTCCACTCCGATTCTCTCTAAAAACTCTTTCGTATCTCTAGCTCTTTTCTCCCTGAGTTCTCGATGTCGTTAGTGGAACCCTACTATGTCAGATAGCCAACAAATAGAAGCTCCCGTATCATAATTATGCTCATATAATCCCTGATTTTCACCAGAAAGCTCTATAAGTTAAGCTACACTTATTTTATTCAAGTGTAACTTTTAATTATAGTCATATTCATTATTATGAACCTATAATTAAGATTTATTAGTGATTCCAAGTCATTATACTAATTGATTAACTTACGAGGATGATGTCTAGGCTGCATTTAGTGAGGTGTTTAAAGTGGGATTTCCAAACAGTATACTCCACATACCAAACGGACCATACCTCCGATATGATCCTACCTAGTTGTTCCTTACATGATAGACCTTGATGTAGACATTAGGATTCGTATGGAATCTAGACCATCATTATTTGCGAGGAATGTAAGACTAAAACTTAGTAATGTGAACCTAGGTCACATTAGAAGAAAAGATAAAGTATTATGGCAAGGTTCTGCCCAAATTCCAAAGCATCCACTGTAATCAAGTGACTGCATAGTTACTTTCATCGTACACATAGATATGAAGTATTTAAATAATTGAATGTTATATGTGTGTATGTGCAAAGATGCTATATTATGTAACACTCTGTTCCAAGTCGTTTCATAATTCAGGGTCGTGACCCGAAGATCAGTTATCATAAGGATTCAAGATTTAGGGAAAAAGAGGATTAATACCCTTTTTGGTTGAGGGTAATTTAGATTATGTGATCCAAGAGTTCGGTTTATGCTTTATATTCCAAGGGTATAATGGTAAAAAGGCGATGGTTCGGGCCTTTCATAAATTTAGGATTTAAGTTTGGAAGTTTTTAAGCCAAAGGGGAATTTATAGGAGTATCGAGCTTCTCATTACCTTTCTGTGGATATAAGGATCATTGAAATCGGAGTTAGAATGAAGTAGTTATGGCCTTCAGAAGTCGGAATGGTTAAGAACTTGCCGAGTACATTAGGCATACTTGGTTGTGGTGATCGCGAAGGCTCCATCGCGTATGTTGGGTCTACGCAACCCAGACTCAAACACTAATTTGAGGTCTTTGCCCTATTTAAAGGCCTTAACTCATTTCCTGCCCCTCTTATCTTCAACCACCATCCCCTCTAACCCTAAATTCGAAACCCTAGCCTCTCTTGTGTAAATTTCAAGCCCTGGTGTGATTTTTGGTGTGCTTTGGAGAAGAAGGAGATATTGTAAGAGGCATTACTTAGCTTGAAGCTTGTGGATCCAAGCTCTTATCATCTTTATCAGTCTTCAGGAGGTATAAAGTCTTAACCTTGTTGATTTCTTGCTTAGATCTAGGTTAGTTAGGGTTGTTTGGCATATTTTGGTCCCATGAGTTGATTCTAGTGAGTAAAAGCTACTCCAGAAGATTAGGTTGTACTTATTGGTGTTTATGGGGTCCCTTGTTCATAAAAATCATGTCTTGATGGTTTTGGTTCAACCATGAAACGGGGCAAACTAAGAAGAAAGTTTTACAAGTCTTCTCACCCTCTCTCGCTCTCTCTTTTGCATCCATTTCCCGTGATCGTGATTGTATCTGAGTAAAGATGATGATGGTAAGACAAACAATGGTCTTGTGACGAAAATCATGATTAAAAGTTCTTGGGCTATGAAAATACACTAAAGTCCCAATATTTTCAATGATTTGACAAGAAAGTCTTAAACTATATTTTTTGACAGTGAAATCCTAATTCACGATTTGAAAAGAAAGTCTTAAATTTTTTTTTACAGTAAAGTCCTAATTACTGGCTAACCGGAAGAAAATGGTAAACGTGTCAAAAATTGTCGGTAATTAAGATTTTACTGTAAAAAAAATAAAGTTTAGGACTTTCTTGTCAAATCGATAAAAATATTGAGAATTTAGTGTATATATCCCGGAAAAATATTCTACTAAAAGATTAATTGCAACTTTTATATTATCTCATGATGAAGGAGAAAATAAACACATAAAGTCAATGAATTTTCTTTTTTTTTACTATTGGTCGATTTAATTATCTGTTTTTTTTTTTCAAAAATAAAATAAAATTTACATTGATATTTATTTATATAATTGTGTTTGTTAAAATGATACAATGAACATTATACATGGAGCAAAAGATGATCACACAGAGGCATGATCGCATAAGCACCTTCCCTTCTTGTGTGTCCCACAATGGAAAGGCTAAAAAAGAAATCCAAAAAATATTAGAAGCAAACCTACATCGGTTCCGATTCCAACAAAAACCCATTTGATGAGGGAGTCGTAGACGGTGCATGTTGCTATTGGAATTACCAATGGAGCAGAGGTGTTGCTGGAGTAGCAGTGTTGATAATTCTTATTTTCAATTTTAGGTGTTCATTTTTTGTCATATAGGTTGATTTTGAATATAAGCAGGTTGTTGATTCATACCAAGAATGTGTCGGTGATTGTTTGTGGTTGTCGGAGAAGATGTAGGGGGTAAGATGTTAAAGACGAGGATATAAAAAATATGGAGGGTGTAACTAGCAAATATAAAGAGAATGGGGTGAGGGATAGTTTATTTTCTATTTTAGAAATATTCAATGTTTATTAAATATAAAAAAATGTAAAAAAGAATTGAAATAGCAAATCATTCTTTTTCAAGTTTTACCATGGATGAAATCCACAACTAAACCTTTTGAAAAAGAACAAAATTTAGGGACTTGAACCAAAGAAATCAGCAAACCGAAGGGACCAAATATACGGTTCTATCTAAAATAGAAGGGTTGGGCTTTCATTTCAAACTTTTAGAGAATGGTTGGGCTTTCATTTCAAACCAGGGACTCTTTTCATAAAGTTATTTGATTTTTCTACGCGATCCAAGGAAGATTTGTCTTAAAAGTTTTTTTTATCTTTTGTTTTTTAAGTGCGCCTTTGGTTGTTAAACAAGCATGTTCATTATCGGCTAAGAAATAATGGTTTTGGAATAATTGGGTTCAATGAATGGTACATAGTGTTTAGTCAAATTATAAAAGTAATTATATTAGATTTTTATGTTATTATACTTAAGAATGACGTAAGATGGAAGCCAATTGTATATACATTCTGGATTGATTTTTATTTTATTTTTAAATTAATGGTACGAAGGTTTAAAAGTTGTGAGGAAGTGTTATGATACGTAAAGTGTCTAACTGACCAAGATCTTTGATTTTATTTTACGCGATCTACATAAAAATATAAAGAAAATAAAAAGCAAATGGAAAATATGAATTTGAAACCCAAGTAATATTTGCTAGCTACTCTAAATGATTTATATATAATAGCATGTAGCTAAAACTAATTATACCTAAAGGCTAATAAAGCACACTCTTCATTTTATGTCTCTTATTTTAAAATCAATTTCTTTTAAGCCCCTTTAGTTTAAAATCTTGGCTCCACCCCTATATAAGTACATATTTTCAAAATCAAAATTGAAGAACATATGATATAAGTAAGATATTTGACTGACAGAAAGAGAAATTGGCTTATTAGTAAATTGTTACCGTATCCATATTTGATTATAAGGTTATATAATAAACCTTCAGTCGTTATCTTTACATACTATTTTCTCCAAATTCAAAGTCAAAGTTCAATAATTACAAATGATCTGAAATATGAAAAATAATGCAAACAAATAACACATTAAAGCTCAAGAATCATAATGAAAAAGTTATTATAAATAAGTTCAATGACAAACACAAGATATGCATGTTTCTCATATAATACATCATGTCATAAAATCTTTTAGATTATTATTATAAAACTCATGCTATGTGTTTTGATAGCTTACTCATGAAACAAAGCGTTTGATAATATGTACGCTTCAACAAGGGTTATCTGTTTAACTATGTAACGCATGATCAAAACTTTAACATACAAAATATGGTTTTAAGTTGTTTATATTTTTATAAGTTTCGTTCAAAATTCAAAACCTGAATAGAATTTTACTTGAGATGAAACATCATTAACAAATATAAATTAAATTTAAATAGAGATAAATACAAAAGTGCTACTATTACGCTCTGTTACCCGTTTAAAAAATGAGGGGGAAGTAAAAAGAGAATCCCTAATTTCCTAATTCCTTTTCTTTTCCATGAATGTTTTAGAAACTGGTAGAACGAGGGCGGTTTAGTAACAACCACTTTTATGTTAATTTTAAAACCGGATCAAACCAGATGATTTTTCAAAAAACGGATTGAACTAGTGTGATAAAACTAATAAAAAATCATTTGAACCGGTTTATTGCACTTGTATAATTCGATTTCACTTAACCCCTAAAAAAACAATTCATTTCCAGATCAAAATGAATAATTTCGAAGCGTACACAAGTCGAAGGTTGACACACACCACCGCCAAATGTAGTAAAATTTTTGGTTGAATTGACAGTCGAACCGGTTAAACCGAAAACCGATCACCAGAATAGTTCAACTAAAAAACCGATTTGTTTGAAACGTTGTCTTTCCTACCCCTCCCCTTGTTATTCATTTCTTATTTCATCATTTGCATTAATTAAATCAAATCGACATTTTTTATTAAGTAAGTAAATGTTTTTTTTTCTTTTTTTTTTTCTTTCATTTTTTACCAAATACAACGTTTACCTATTACTTTAGATTTTATTTTTTATTTTTATTTTCGGTTTTAATTAATTTATTATTAATTTAAATTTCGTTTACTTTCAATTGATTGTTCATGTAGAAAATTATATGGTACAATTTAACATAAACCGTAGAAAAGTCATTATATTTTAAAGAAAATATTGATTTTGCAACAATTCTTAATAGAATTTTGGTCATTAAGTTTCTTAATTTTTGCAATATTAAACACAAAACCGCCCAATTTATTTATATAATGACAAATGAACCTTTGGTGAAGTATGACGACGATAAAACACAATTTGATAATGTGACTTTTACATAATACGATAAAGTTTCAATCTTTG
Organism: Lactuca serriola; assembly: GCF_051521515.1. Taxonomy (NCBI): domain Eukaryota; kingdom Viridiplantae; phylum Streptophyta; class Magnoliopsida; order Asterales; family Asteraceae; genus Lactuca; species Lactuca serriola. Next base: position 3,519,667 of record NC_136411.1, read on the forward strand.
ATAATATATTGTTAATTATAAGTTATTTTAAGCTATTTATTTGAAAACTTTTAATAATTATAAAAATATATTTAGGAAATATTTTAGTTAAATTGAGATTACAATTTAGTTTTGGCATTTATCACTACAATTTATCACTTTTAACAATATACAAAATATTCTTTGGTTTTTTAAGTGGAACTGAAATTTATATTTAAGTTGATACTGTAATGTTATATTTAAGTATTTTAAACTGATAATACTTTACATACAACAACATTTTATATCTAATAAATTAAGTATAGTATATTAAAAGTTAAAGACATAACTTATAAGTAGAAGTAAATATATTATTTTAAACATGAAATTTAGTTTATTACTGATTACACTTGAGATTTGATATTTATTTAACTTTATTAACCAACTTATAATCATTATTAGAAAGACACTACAATTTATCACATTTAACTATTTATAAAAAAAATTGGGTTGTTTAAGTTAAACTAAAATTTATATTTAAGTTGACCCTATAATGTTATATTTAAATTAATAATTTAAGTATTTTATATAAATTGTTCTAAAATTGTATGTTTAAAATGATAATGGTTTACATCCAATACCATATTATAACTAATAAATTAAGTACAAAATTTTAAAAGTTAAAAAAGCATAACTTTATAAGTAGAAGTAAATATATTATTTTAATATTGAAATTAAGTTTATCTATGATTACACTTTAGATTTGATATTTATTTAACCTTATTAACCAACTTAAAATAATTATTATTAGAAATAAATTGAAAAGTCATGGTAGTTTCAAATAAATATGGTGAAAGGAAAAATGTTTCTTTTATAATATAGTATGATTTTATATATATATATATATATATATATATATATATATATATATATATATATATATAAATTTGAGATCCATTGAAAACTCATAGTTTCCCGAGAACTTGAGAACTAAAGATGGAGCGTTAGATCAAAATTAATTCATTAAGGGCATGATCGTCATCTTACTGATCTCATTCAATGTTTAATTTCGTTTTGTTATTGGAAATATTAATAAAAAGTTCTAAAAATTAACATAATAAAACAAATTTCAGATTTTTTAAAATTAATTTCGGTTTTCTTTTAGAAAAAATTGCAAAAATGGTCCCTGTGGTATGCAAATTTTTGGGGTTTTAGTCCAAACAGTGACTTTTTTGGTTTCGTAGTCCTTTTGGAGTGGTTTGTATGTAAAAATGGTCCCTCCGAAAATTGAAATGACTATAATACCCTTGGGGTATTTATTTTTCATTTTTCTTTCATTATTCTTAAAATTTAATATTTATTTATTTATTTTAACAATTAAAAAAATAAAAAAGGGCCCACCTCTCTCTCTCTCTCTCAATACCCAAAGATACAACCCACCATCATCTTCTTCATGACCCTCGTCTTTTTCAAACCCTAACTCCTCACCACCATCTCTCCTTCCAGTCACCAAAATCAACTACCAACACCACGATTAGAATTCAAGACTTGTTAATGTTGCAGATTCGGTGAGTTCCCAGTTTACCCACCTAGATCGTATAAGGATATGGTGGTGTCAGAGATCTATAGTAGCAGCGACAGTGGGCGGTGATGGCAGCTTCGCTGCTTCCACTTCCTGTTCCAACGATCTCGATGAGGATGGAGGCAAACTGAGATGGGTATGACGGAGGGAAGAAGTAGCGATGACGACGACTTTTGTTGGTGGAGGAAAGAGCTCTAGTGGTTAAGTCTTGTTTAGGCTCACCGGGAAAGATGAGGGAAAGAAAGAAGCAGTTGGTGGTGACCGAAAAACAGTTAAGTCCGTGAATGAAAAGCAGCAGGGGCAATGGCTTCTAGCGGTGGCAATCGGAACTCTACAGTAATGGCAGCGGTGGATGGTCGTGGGTGGCAGGCCTTGGTTGCCTCGCTATCTTCTTCGTTTTCTGGGCAGCAGGTCGTCGAGAGGGAGGTAGTAGTAGATGGGATGAGGTTTGATGTTGTTTGGTGGTGATTCACGATGATCAAAGTCACCGGTGGTGGTTATTGATGGAGGCAGCGACGGTTCTTGATGGGTTTTGGTGGCAAGCTCCCAAAACCGGAGGAAGGCAGTAGATGGTGGTGTTGTGAAGCTTGCTTGACGGATTTTAATGGCGGGGATATAAGGTGGAGTTGTGGTGGATGGGTTCAAAAGAAAGAGACAAAGACAAATGCTTCACCTTTTTGAGTAAACCACAGTGAATTCAACATGTTTTCTTGAGAAAGAGAGAGAGAGAGAGAGAGAGAGAGAGAGAGAGAGGTGGGCCCTTTTTTTATTTTTTTAATTGTTAAAATAAATAAATAAATATTAAATTTTAAGAATAATGAAAGAAAAATGAAAAATAAATACCCCAAGGGTATTATAGTCATTTCAATTTTCGGAGGCGCCATTTTCACATACAAACCACTCCAAAAGGATAGAAACCAAAAAAAGTCACTGTTTGGACTAAAACCCCAAAAATTTGCATACCACAGGGACCATTTTTGCAATTTTGTCTTTTTTTTAAAAAATGGAGATTTTTTCATTTTTTTAATTAAAAAAATATTTTTTTTTAAAAAACTGCAATTTAAAAAAAATAGTTAATGTCATAAAAACCATCAAGTTTTCAGAGTTTTGTCGGTTTTGCCCAAAGTTGAAATTTATGTCTGTTTTTACCCAAATATTTTCGAAAAATGTTCGGTTTTACCCTTTTACCGATGATAATAGGTTTTCCAGGTTACCATTATATTAAATTCGCAAAAAAAAACTCTTAAGTTTACCATTTTTTTGCGTTTTTACCCTTAAGTTTATAATTTTTTTTACACTTTTACCCTAAATATTTTTTTTTCATAATATACATAATCATGCAGAAAAATTATATTTATATATGAAAAAAATATTTAATTAAATATTTTATTTATATTTTTTTAATGTTATACATACATACATACACACACACACACATATATATATATATATATATATATATATATATATATATATATATATATATATATATTTGTTTGTTTGTGTGTGTTTGCATGGTTATATCATTTAAAAAGATAAATAATATCTTTAGAATTATGAATATATGTTTTATAGATATAGTTTTTGGAAGTATAAATACATATTTTTACATTTTTATATATTAATATGTATCTATACTTCTAAAAATATATTTATACTTAAAAAAAACATATATCAAAATAAATATTTACACTTCTAAAAATATATGTATATACTTATATAAACATGTTTATGAATGAACAAGTTTTTTTTATTGATATGTATATTTTTAAATACATAAAAATACGTATTTGTAGTTCTAAAAACATATTAATTTGTTTTTTTACTTCTTAAATGGTTTATCCAAGAAAAAAAAAACCCATACACACACACACACACACATATATATATATATATATATATATATATATATATATATATATAAAGAAATAACATTAAAAAAATGTAAATAAAATATTTAATTAAATTTTTTTCGTATATAAATATGATTTTTTTGCTAGAATGCGTAGAATATGAAAAAAATGCATAGGGTAAAAGTGTAGAAAAATTATAAACTTAAGGCTATAAACGTAAAAAAACTGTAAACTTAAGGGTTTTTTTGCGAAGTTAATATAATGGTAACCTGTTGTCACCGGTAAAAGGTAAAACCGAACAATTTTTGGAAAATGTTAGGGTAAAAACGGACATAAAATTCAACTTTGGGCAAAACCGACAAAACTCTGAAAACTTGAGGGTTTTTATGACATTAGCCCTTCAAAAAAAAACTGCATTTTTTTTATAAAAAAACTGCATTGTTTTTATAAAAAAACAACATTTAAAAAAAATTCCAAAAAAAAAAACTTCAATTTTTTCAAATAAAATGCATTTTTTTCAAAAAAAAAAACAAAACTGTAATTTTCTCAAAAAATTTGCAATTTTTTTAAAAAGTAAGTTTTTAAAAATCAATAAATTAAAAAATACTAGAATATTTAAAAAAAAACTCTAATTTTTTTAACAAAAAAATCAACGTTTTAGGTGCATATGTGTGTGTATATATATATATATATATATATATATATATATATATATATATATATATATATATATATATATATATATATATCTTATATTATAATATTGGTAAGTAATCATATAAAACATCCATTTTTGTTTAATAATCTATAAAAACAATAATACGAGTATTTTATTCGATACAAAATAAAATAAAAAAGAAAAAAATACTACAAAATTTCAAAGCGCTTTTATGTATTCGTGTTCCATATTTTCTTTAATTTTTCATTTTTCATCTCTTCAATGTTTTCCACAAATGCTTCCAAATCTACAAGAAAAAAAATGATTAATGCAAGAAAACTCACAAAAATACATGTGTCATATAGACGTAATTTATACGTGGTTCACTTATGATTTATATGCGAATCACATGTAATTCATATGAAATTTACTTGTGAGTTACATGTGGTTAACATGTGAATTACATGTGAATCACATGTAATTTATATGTGATTTACATGTTATTTATATGTGAATCACATGTAATTAATATGTGATTCACTTGTGATTTACATGTGAATTACATGTGATTTATATGTAAATTACATATGTATCACATGTAAATCATATGTGATTCACTTGTGATTTATATGTGAATTACATGTGATTTACATGTGAATCACATGTAATTCATATGTGAATCACTTGTGATTTACTTATGAATTACATGTGATTCACTTGTGATTTACATGTGAATCACATGTAATTCATATGTGATTCACTTGTGATATATTGCTAAAATGAAACAAATTAAAATAAACTGTATGGTTAGAAAAAATAAATAATTAATATGATTTACATGTGATTCACATGTAAATCACAAATGAGTCACATGTGTCACAAGTGATTCGCATGTGAATCACAAGTGATTCACATGTAAATCACAAGTGATTCACATGTAAATCACAAGCGATTTATGAAGCTTAATATATAAGCAATTAAAATAAACTATATGGTTAAAAAAATAAATAATTAACATGATTTACATGTGAATTACATGTGATTCACATGTAAAAGCACAAATGATTCACATGTGAAGCACAAGTGATTCACATGTAAATCTCTTTATTCATCATCATTTTTCTATATAAACTTTTTGATATTATGTTAGAATTACCTGAAATCCAAGAAATCTGCAATTGTAGAAAGCTCTCACCACTACAGCTTGATAGGAACCTGAATGGAAAAATCTGAATGATATTTGTGACACATCACACATACATTCAAATGGTGCTTTAAGACATAAAAGTATGTAGCTATTTTCTGTATTTGACAATGACTAACAGGGATTTTGTACAATTACCTTTCCCTAGTAGAATATTTGCATCATAAGTAGACTTTAAATCTGTCAAATTTCTTCATTCACAATTGTTTTGAGATTCATGAGCTTCTCTTCATGCTATTGAATCAAGTTCTTGACACCTGGGTGGGAAGTATATAATTATAGCCAAAGTTGGCAATGATTTTTCTTAACATGCAGTTATACATTAATCAGATTCCAAATAAACCTACAATAAAGATACCAAAAGTAATGTAATAAGCTCCTAAGTATAAAATTTGAAGACAAATAATATTTAATGAGATTGATTTGCTAACCTTCTAACATAAAAAACATATATACCCTCGTTAGTTAACCATAAAAATAACTCAAAATTTGTTTATTTCTGTCCAATAAACAGACTGAATGTGTACAAGTTAAGAACATGAAGGAACTTGAGTGATCTTGGGAAGATTAGACATTTTTCGACCTTTATATAACACCTTAATCAATTCTTTATGCTCCTGAACATCAAAACATACTCTGTGTTCATGACATCAATAAAATCAGATAAAAAGCAAGAAGGCACATTCACTGGAGGTATAAAATCAAATATAGAAATAAATTTATTTGGTATAAAAATATTACTTTTATATGTTTCATACCTTTGCTTTAATTCTCAATGGAGAAACTTCTTGGTCAGGAACTATCTGTTTAACACCAACTAAGAAACCTAAAAGAGCCCCACCAAATCCAAAAATAGGTCTGTAACTACAATTAAGATAAGAACAAATCAAAGTTGTAGCTATTAGGATTTCATTACGAGCTCATGTTAAAGTAGAATCTAGAAGATCTTGAAAACTATGTGCCTTCACATTTGAATAATCACTGAAGCATGTAAATAAGTTTAGCGATATAATTGTTTTCATTTATACATGCAATGTCGGTGAATGAAATTAAAATATGTAGTGATTGTCGTTGAAATCGACAGTAATTATGATCAATCATCAACATGATCGACTGTGTGTGAGCGATGGATTATGGAAAATTACGGGACTAAGATCGAGAGATAGAGAGATTCAAATCGAGAGATCCGTAGATAAATCTGGATGCGAATCGATAGTCCGAAATATAGTGGAGATGCGAATTGCGACTGATTGTTTAAATCGGAGTACCCGATTCTTCACATCAATGACTGCGTCATGGTCTCTCGAATCAAAATCATCCGGGAGATCGTTCGTTGGAAGGATCAAAGCCTCACTAGTGTCGATAGGAATTGAGATGAGATTGATATCTTTGGAGGCGATACGAAGATCGTAGGTGGGAGAGAGAGAGAGAGAGAGAGAGAGAGAGAGAGAGAGACGTACACATAGAGGGGTTGGAGCTAACGTGATTTCATCGATGATCAGACGAGTGAATTTTGTTATCACCAAAATGCCCCTGATTCATTTAATTATGATGCCTCCTTATCTTTTTTTCCTAAGTATTTACAAAAGTGCCACAAAGCATCATAACCTTTTATTATTTTGATCTAACTGCCCTTGTTTGGTTCTCAGGAAATTTTGAGTTCTCAAATGATCCTCCCCCCTTCTCTCTCTCTCTCTCTATATATATATATATATATATATATATATATATATATATAGGCTCATTATAAACTCTAACATAAAAAATTTTGTGGTACTGTAAATAAGAGCACATCAATGTATAGTGTTTTTATATTGTGCTTGAAATCCCGTTTCTTTCTCTACATGCTATCTCTGCACTTCTAAAGAAATTTATCTTACCTAATCTCTAGTGGTATGGGATTGATGAAAAAAAAAGTAAGCACAAACCTTAACCCATTATCTTCTTCCTTCTTTTATCTAACCATAGACGCAACCATCACAACCAGAAACGCTTTTCTCTAGCACCATAATGGTAAAAAAAAAACTCTAATTGGAGTGTTTGTTGGTATGATCACCATTCTGGATCTTTTAGCTGTCATGGAAAGACAGATGCGAGTGGAGAAAGTAGAGGAATTAATAAATGGTGAAGCAAAATCGCACATCAGCACTACTGGTTGTGGTGGTTTCAGGAGCGGTGGCGTTGCCGCTACCGAAAACTATGGTGGCCGGAAATGGTCAAGGTGGTTGGATGTTGCAATTTATAGCTTCAATCTTCCTCATTCTTCAGTCACATTAGATTTTAAAGGTAATTTTTTAGCCCTTAGTTAAATCAATGAATGCAATTAAGAGAGTTGGTGGTATATGGTTGATAAGAGTTATTATGGTAACGGGTTGAAACATCATGTCTCCTCCTATTTCCACCCATTACCTTCTCGCCTTCTCTTTAACCCTAACATTGTTGTCCACACAACACCTACCCAAAAAGTTGCACCAACATCTCAGAGTAACCCCTTCCTAACTCTGGCGACACAAGGTTGAGGGAGAAGAAAATAGGACACTGTCATCAACGTTAGCACCATTTACCATCAGCACATGGGTCTTTTTTTTTGTCAAATTGTTACTAATTAGAGTATCTTTGTAGAGTGATGATGTTGATATGGCCGATGCTCTATCAACAAAGGAAGCATTAAGTTCTCTTTTTATTATTATATCTTATTTGTTTTTAACCTATTTAATTGCCTTATCCTCAACCTCAAGCATCCCAACAATCTATTGGTTCCAACAACAACAATGGGTATTGGTTATAAGTGATAATCTCGGTTCTCTTAGATAAATTATTGGACCAATTTAATTGGTTTTCTTGGCTGTTGTTGAAAATGTGCAATGGGATCTCATGCCTGCTCTTGATTATACTCCAGAACCACCAGGTAAGCTTATAAATCACCAACTGTTTGTTAAAATGCCTAAGTGAACACTATTTATATAGATGTTGGTTTATTTAATGGAAAAGTTATGTTTTTTTTATTTCTTAAATCTCAACATGATCATCACTACATTGACAACATTCTTTTGAGATAGTTTCTTATTATATTTCAAGTTTTCAACATGTAACACCCGATTCCTAGTATGTCTTTAATTCAAGTATTTATTATGTTTCTCTGGGATTCGACGAGTTGGAGGCCCAACTCGTCGAGTAGAGTCGTGATCTACGGGAAGTTTAATTAGTCTACTCGACGAGTCGGGGGACTGACTCGGCGAGTAGACGATGTTTGAGTGAAACCATAAATTGAGGGTTTGCACCATATTTAAACACATTATAACCCCTCAACTCAGCCCCCATCGTCCAAAGAAAACCCTAACTCAAAACCCTAGCCTTGTTTGAGTGTACTAAGGTAATTTTGTGCATTTTGGTGGTTTGTGAAGCTTGAGAAGAGGAAAGGAGGTTGGGAGTTCAAGTGGGAGCTTGGAGAACCAGAGATTGTGTTCCATTTCCAACTCATTTAAGGTAAAAAGCTCCTATCTTGATCTTCCATGTAAATAATCATCATTAGGGCTTGGATCTTGGTATATTTATGGCTTTCTAAGCCATTTTTGGGTTGTGAAGTGTAATACGAAGTTATGAATTCAGATTTAGGGCCATTGGGGGTCTTTATGGCATAAAGATGCCAACTTTGTTGCCATGAACACCCCATGCATCTTGTAGACCATCTTTTATGGCTTTTTGAGCCAAAGATCCCATGCATGTGCACCAAGATTGAGACTTTACGTAAAAAAGGGACCCTAGGAGGTCAGATCTATGATTTGGATGCATTAAGTCCCACTGAAATTGACTGTATAGTATTGGACAAGTAGGGACTCGACGAGTCACTTGGGTGACTCGGCGAGTCGGGACGCTTTCTCCCCAAAAACATCTTCTGGAAATGGTTTTGGTAGAGTGGAAGGGAAGCTCAGCCTGCTAGGGGTTTGCGTTGGACCTGGAAGTCATGGGACTCGACGAGTGCTAGAACACACTCGGCAATTCCAAGGCAATCTACCAGTCGTTGAAGATGGACTCGACGAGTTGTTCTTACAACTCGGCGAGTCATAGACTGGCTGCATTCATATGCTGAAGATGAACTCGACGAGTTCAAGGAAGAACTCAGCAAGTTGGTTGAAGATTGAGTGAATTGTTGTTGAAGGTGAACTCGTCCAACTCTTTCTAGATTCGATGGGTGGGGATGGGTGTGTAGTATTATGTGGACGAGGGGACTCGGTGAGTTGGCGGACCAACTCGGCGAGTCTGGTCAACCAAAGAGTTGACTTGACCAGGGTTTGTGAAGAGAATTGTTATCGAGTATTAAGATGTAAAACAATAGATTTGAATGAAGAAAGATAAAGAACACACTAAGTAAATATTAATCAAATCTCATTTCATCAAGACTGATTACAGAATAGGCTAAAGAGAGTTTTTGTGTTTCGATCATTACATCTACTTTCAGCCTACGTCCCTATTTATAGGGAACTTACAAAAAGTATACTAAGTCTAATACATTGAAACTTCGCATGCAGTACTTCGCATTTAACATTGACTTAGTAAAATACATATAAAATGCGAATCATTACAAGACACTATTCGACTTTTACAACTTAACATCTACATTCTCCCCCTTTGTAAACAGTCGATACAATTCAACCTAAAAGCATTTGAATTGCAGAGTGAATCGTTCTTCGCACTTCTCCATACCAGGAGATCACCTTCTTCAAGTCCTTCTTGTCACCTTCTGTGTTTTTCTTGCAATTATTCATACGTACAATGAAGTGCGTATATTGCGAAGAATTATATCTTTCGATTTCTGAAGCTTTGAACAAGAACTTCTTTGGTTTGCCCTTAGTGTCTCTTCCCGAAAACACCATGCCAAAAGGTTTAAGGCAAATCTCACCCACTACATACTTCGACAATGCTGATTGTGTCAAAGTGTCTTCCCATGGAACCTTCACTTCTCTTCCAAGCACATTCGCCAACTCCTCATCAGTCAGTGCTAGACAATCGAAGTAGTTGTCGATGAAAGTCTTTACATGTGCAAACCCGACTTTGAAAACATCAGTCTCTGAGCCTTTAAGCTTGTTCTCTTCCATGTGCTTCAGAATCAAAGCTACTTGAATAAGATCATTGCAGTTCATCAGTGGGAAGTCAGCAACAGTGAAGTCATATTGTTTGTTGTCTGCCCTGAGGACAAAATATCGAAAGTTCTGAAGCATGTCTTCGAACAGAACATCTTTCTTTATCGTAAGCACCTTCTTGATCTTCATCAGGGACCAGACTTCATCAGGATTCTTCGCAAGAACAGCATGAAATCTGATTTTCATATGAGTGTAGTCATCTGGATTATCAAATTTCTCACTGATCATGTATTGTGCAGTGATGAACAACATTTCATTTATAGGGAAGTCCAGCTGACAGTGATCTGAGTTCGCAATGTCATAACTTCGTTTTGGCTTTTTCTCGAACTCGTACATCTCCCTTCCTACTACTTTAGACTCTATCATTTCGTAAGAGTAAAGTTTCGCAGGATCTCCTTTGTTCATTGAGGGAGGATCACTTGCACGTTGTCGCATTATGCTTTGGACCTGTCTCATCCTTTCTAGTTCAGCTTCGGCATCAGCTTTTAACTCCTCTTTCGATTTTTCATAAAGGATGCCCTTTCCCTTCCCTGATACATCCTTCTGAGGTTGAGAACTCGAACCTCCTTTGTTTCCTCCAATAACAATTCCTTTAGAAATTGTTTTTGTAGTAATTGTTGTTAAAGAAATCGGTTTGGTAGGAATTGGAATAGTTGCAACCAGTTGAGTTGAAATGACCTTCCCTACTGTTTTCGCATCGACTTCTTTACTTCGACTCTTCTCTCCCCCTTGCACCCCTGTGAAAACAGGTGGAGCACCCTTCGGAAGTAAAGAATTAAAGTTCGATATCGGAGCTAGAGCCTTCTGAATAGCTTGTTCTAAAGTGTTAATCTTTAGAGACAAAAATTCTGGAGTAATGATTTGCGAAGTAGAAGACTGTGAAACTGCGGATTTGAGCTCCGTGACCAATTTGATCAGGATATCAAACTTCTCCATGGTAGCAGCGTTTTGATCAGCATCAACAGGAGTGTTGTTTAGTTTGTGGATTTGCGACAAAATTTCCACAACCTGCTTGTGAAGATCTTCCTGTCGAGTGTTTACTGCTTGCAGTTCCTTCTCAATGTCAGACTTCAACTCTTGAATTTTGAAATTGACGTCTTCACGAACTTTCTTTACATCTTGAATAAAAAGAAGATGTCTTTCTTTATTTGCAGCTTTAAGATCTTTAAGGGTCGTCGTGAAATTATTCTCTTGAGCGTGTACTCGGAGTTCGTTATTCTTGTCAGACTGATCAACTTTCTCCAAAATGCGTTTCTCAGCCCCTTTAATCATTATATCCACCTCCATTGCTGAAATCGAAGACATTCTCCCTGAATCAGCTTGTGATTGAATAATGGTCTTCAATTTTTGATTAAGGATTTTGAACTGTTTTCCTGTCATCAGCATATGATCAGGAATTTCTTCTTCATCAGAATCAAAGGAAATGTCATCAAGGACACCACCAAAAGCACCTCCTTCGACTCCTGGATCTGACATTTGTTGCGAAGGTATAGGAGTTTCAGGTGAATGGGATGGGAAAAGTGTGGTGAATGGGTTCTGAAGGGCATGGTCAAATATGGATGAAGTGGTGGTGATGGGTAGTGTGGATGCAACACTCGGGATAGGTGCCCCCGTATCAGATACGTTGACAACCGTATCCGAAATAGGTACCTCCTCAGTAATTGATTTGGTATGATCTATTTCGAGTAGTTGAGTTTGAGAAATAATTGGTGAACTTTGCGAAGGTTGAGAAATAGGTGGTGAAATTTGTGAAGGTTGAGAAATAGGTGGAGGAACAGTTACCATAGTTGTGATAGGTAGAGAAATAGGTGGAGTTTCAGGGACAACTTCATCATCTGATGATTCATTGTGAATCACCATCTTCCTCTTCTTTCCTAGTGTGCATTTCATATTCTTCGCAACATCTTCCGCCCTTTGTCTTTTCTGCCCAGGAGAAACTGGTGCAGGAATGCTGCGAATAGTAACTCCCTTACTACTTACTTCCGCCTTGCGAATTTGTTTTAACACTCCAGATTTGGAGGGTAAAACATCTTTCTGCACATCTTCTTTTTGAACAGTTTGTGAAGGTGAGCCCTTCGCAGATTTCTTACTCCCCTTCTTCTTCTTGGATGGAGAAGCAACATCCGGTAAGACACCCGACTGATCAGCCGTGTCAATGGTTCGCAAATACCTCACCGACACTTTGTGAGTAGGAGACACTTTGCGAAGCATCGCATCCGGAATGCGAGCTACCCTGGTGAATATGGCCTCATCATCTTCTACCACTTTTGGAAATTGGTAAAGTGAAAACTCAGCCACTGCAACATCTGCTTCAGCCGTAATTCCTTCTTTTTCGTACACTTTCTCCAAGATCAGACTCCAGTACCTAGCACATGATATCCCCTTCTCCGAATTCGTGTTTTCAAGACTTTTGACGAATTCCTTCCACAATTGAGTTGCGTAATCTACATTGATGTCATAGTATATACCCAGTACCATGGCATACACTTCGACTCTTCCTCTGTCTAGACCAACAGATCTTCCTGTAAGACATCTGAGGAAAATTCCAAATAGAAAATTCCAAATACATGGTAATCCCGACTTCCGGAAATCACTGATCTTCTCCAACTCCGGTTGATGACCCATCTCGTTAAACATGTGGATAATCTGAGAGTTGACCGGTTTCACAAAAGGTGGGTTGTTGGGAATCTCCAAGAACTCCACGAACAAGTTCTTGGACAGTTTCACCCTCTTGTTATTGACTAGGTTGAATGTAATCACATCCGCCGTGTGATTGTAGGAAGCCGTGGATGCAGCATGAGATAACCAGATCATTGGAACCGGGAAGGATCGGAACATGGCAGTTGACAACGGTGATCGTTTCAAAGCCACAATGAGCATCTTCAATTCTTCTGGGTAAGCGGATACCTTGGGATCAACCTGATAGTTTGTGCTTTGAATCTTCATGAGGGATTGAGAAAGGACCTCATCAGTGTTTGAGTTTGTGATGGCCATTGTAGGGTTTGAAGAGATTTGAAGTCAAGAATCAAGATGAATGCTTTGAAGGTTTGTGAGTATTCTTGTTTGCGTAACCGTATACAGTGTTCTTCATGCCCCTTTTATAGGTTACTCAAACTTTGATTTTAAATTAAAGCGGGATGCATTTAATGTAATCCGATGTGGCACCTTGAATCTCGGATCATTGCTGTAAAAGATCATGATGCAGTAAAAAGTAACTGTCACATCGCCTTGAAAAGCGGATAGAATACCAACCAGTTTTAGTAGACAGCCTGTCAAGTAACCGTTATAGAATACGAACCGATAAAACCCTTCGCATGGAAGCAAGGCTCTTTCACTTTTGGGATTTAAAGCGAAGTCATATGCCAGTCTTGTGAAATCATCAGTCTGAGTTGGTGTTACTCAGAACCTCAAGGATTTCGTGTGTGCATTGTGCCAATGAAATAAGATAAGAAACAAGAAATATCTGAAATGTAGTGATGTCAAAAATTTAATTTGACATGAATGCAGTTAAAACCCCAGGCAAAGGTTGCTTCGTTAATTATCAAGAGAGATAATCAACAGCTTGTGTATTTTCCCGTGAATTACAATCGAATACTTGTAAAGAAGTTTCGAAGGGCTTCTTTTAAAGGTTATTTTGGGTTGGTTTGAAATTTCATTACATATCAGCCTTAACATAAGGTGAGAAATTGTAAATGAAATGACTTGTTTGACCAGTGTAGTCAGTGACAAGTTGGCTTGTGAAAATATTTATCATGACAAGAATTTGCGAAGGAAACTTACACTGAAATCATATTCAAGGAAAATTTGATTTGGATCTTGTTGGGTAACAAATATTCTTGGTTGTAAATATTTGATCAAGACCACGCATGCGAATTGAATATGATTTGAAGTTTCGAAATTGTTGATACTGAAACAAAGGTTTCATAAAAATCTGGAACAAAGTTCCCCGTCAATTCCTTAAAGATTTATGATTTTTGTGTTTCACTTCCATCATGGTCTCATGATGTTAGATCTTAAACACAGAGTTTTGATTTGTCTAGGTTTTGATTGGTTTTATCAAAGACCTCAAGGACAAATCTTTTTCAAAATTTTTTTGGATTTGAAGAACATTTTGGTTTAAAAAGATTGGTTAAGAATCAAATTGTACCTTTGTTATGATATGGAGAAAACAAAAAACTCTTAACTCAAATGAGAAGAGTAAGGTAGCTCTTGTTGATTTATGCGAATACAAGCCTTGCTGGGTAGAAATGTTCATGAGAAAATTTCACCAAGGCTTTCGTTTTTCACACATAGAATCATTTGAGGCTTGAGGTCTACATACAACAGCATGCTTCTAGGGACAACCTAACTAGTTCCCTGTATCAAATTAATACCTTCCCATAGAAACATAAATGTATGACCTCTTCGCATTGTATTCCTGTATCAAATTCTCAACACCCAGTTTAAAGAACAAAAAAATATTTTTGTGATTTTGAAATTTTTCAAGAAACGTAAAAACAAAACAAATAAACTCTTTTTGTATTTTTAATTTTTTAAATTTAAAGAACAAAAAAAATCTTTTTGAATTTTTAAATTTTCAAAAAAATATAAAATATTTTTGGATTTTCAATTTTTTTTTAAAAAAAATAAAATCTTTTTGGATTTTCAATTTTTCATAACGAAAACATTAAGCGTAAACCTTACCATAGTATTTTGGAACCAGATGCGAAAAAATTGTGGTTGCGAAGTCATGCGAAGCGTTCTGAATGAACAGTAACCTCTGAATGATTTCGACTCTTGACAGCTGAACAAAGCTTTTACTCTTGTGTTGACAAAATTGAATTCGCATTAATCATCCCCAAACCTGCTAAAATTCGAACAAAGGATTTTTCATCAAGAGGTTTTGTAAAAATATCAGCAATTTGTTCAGTTGTTTTGACAAAATGAATTTCAATATTTCCATCTTCCACATGATCTTTAATAAAATGATATCGAAGAGCAATGTGTTTTGTCTTTGAGTGTTGTACTGGATTGTGACAGATGCGAATTGCACTTTGCGAATCACAATACAAAGGAATCTTTTTCATGTTGATTGCATAATCACGAAGTTGACTCTGAATCCAGATAATTTGCGAAGTACAAGCAGCTGCAGATATGTATTCAGCCTCAGCGGTTGATATAGCCACACAAGTTTGTTTCTTTGATTGCCAACTCACTAACTTTCCATCCAAAAGTTGACATCCACCAGTTGTACTTTTTCTGTCCAAAGTACATCCTCCTAGATCTGAGTCTGAAAAAGCTTGAATGAAGAATCCTGTTTTCACAGGATACCATAGTCCTAAAGAAACAGTACCCTTGAGATATCGAAAAATATTTTTCACTGCAGTCAAATGAGGCTCTCTTGGATTGGCTTGAAATCTAGCACAACAACAAACCGAAAACATAATATCAGGTCTACTTGCAGTTAAGTACAATAAAGACCCTATCATGCTACGATACAGTATCAGATCAACAGCAGGAGCATCTAACGAAGGAGTTAGTCTTGTTCCTACTGCCATAGGTACTCTGAGCTTTGTGCTATTAAGCATTCCAAACTTTTCAAGCAAGTTCTTCGTATATTTTTCTTGATTGATTAAGATTCCTTCTCTGTTCTGCCTTATATTTAAACCAAGAAAATTATTAATTTTTCCCATCATGCTCATTTCAAACTGACTTTTCATTAAATTTTCAAATTCAATTGACAATGCTGGATCAGTTGAACCAAAGATAATATCATCAACATAAATTTGAACAAGCATTAGATGACACCCAACTTTCTTGCGAAATAATGTGGGGTCAACTGATCCTTGTTTAAATTTAGATTGTTTCAAGAAATTTGTAAGTGTTGCGTACCAGGCCCTTGGTGCTTGTTTTAACCCATATACAACTTTGTCAAGGATATAAACATGATCAGAAAACTCATTGTTTACAAACCCCGGTGGTTGTTCAACATACACTGTTTCTTCAAGTTTTCCATTTAAGAATGCACATTTAACATCCATTTGATAAACATCAAAATCTTTGTCAGCTGCATAGGCTAAAAATATGCGAACTGCTTCAAGTCTTGCAACCGGTGCAAATGTTTCTTCATAGTTAATACCTTCTTGTTGCGAATAACCTTTTACCACTAATCTTGCTTTATTTCGAATAATATTGCCATCTTTGTCGGTTTTATTTTTAAAAATCCATTTTAAACCAACAATTGAAACATCATAGGGTTTTGAAACTAATCTCCAAACTTGGTTTCGTTCAAATTCTGCCAATTCAGATTGCATAGCAACAACCTAATCTGAGTGTTCCATAGCATTCTTGACAGTTTTTGGTTCTATTTTCGAAATAAAAACATTAAACATGCAAAGTTCTTGGTTCGCATTCAGTACCTCATTGTTCGCACGAAGTTGAGCTCTAGTCAACACACCTTCTTGTAGATTTCCAATTACCTGTTCTTTTGGATGATTTCTTGTCCATTTCTCAAGTGGTGGATAATTAGGATCAAATTCTAATGGTGCATCTTCAAACATATCTTCATTTTCAGATCCTGCAACAGAAAAATTATCATTAACTTCATGAAATTCGTCATTATTATCAAGATTAATTGTCTCTGTTTCATCATGCTCCCCCTCAACATGATCTATATCTTGATATTCTTGTTGATTTTGTAAATGCTCCCCCTCAACTTGATGTTCTTGTTGAGTTTGTGAAGGCTCCCCCTCAACTGGATATTCTTTTTGATTTTGTGAAGGCTCCCCCTCAACTGGATGTTCTTGTTCCTTGTGAATATTTGATATGCTTTCACAAGTTATTGTTGATTCATCAGTATGTTTTGAAGATTCTGATGTTTGATTATCAGGAGCATTACGTTCTGCATTAATGGCCCTGTCAGGAATCCCAAAAATCAAGTCATAATCAAAATCATTGATTTCAGAATTATCAATTGGATTATGAGAATCTACAAGTATTGATTTATTCTCAAATTTACTATCAATTTGTTTAAGATAGTAATCATCAAATGTTAAATTGAACGTTTCTTCAATTTTTCTTGTTCGTTTGTTGAGCACTCTGTATGCAACTGAATTTTGTGAATATCCTAAAAAGATGCCTTCATCAGCTTTAGCTTGAAACTTGGACAAATTATATTTTAGATTCATGATAAAGCACCTGCAACCAAAAACATGGAAAAATTTTACATTAGGTTTCCGATTATGATTATTTCATATGGAGTAACATTAAATCTTCGATGAATGAATGATCGATTTTGAGTAAAACATGCTGTGGACACAGCTTCTGCCCAAAGATATTGAGGTAGATTTGCATATGTCAACATTGTTCTGGCAGCTTTGCATAGAGATCGATTTCTTCTTTCAACTACACCATTTTGTTGTGGTGTATATGGTGATGAGAAATTATGCGAAATGCCATTGCTTGTGAGAAAATTGTCAAGAGTTTGATTTTTAAACTCAGAACCATTATCACTTTTAATTTTTCGCACTTTCTTCTTCAGACTAACTTCAATCTTTTTGATAAAATCAATCATCGTCTGAGCAACTTCAGATTTCAACCTAAGAAAAAACACCCACGTGAATCTAGAGAAATCATCTACAATAACTAAAATATACCGCTTTTTGTTTATTGTTGCAACAGTTGATGGTCCACATAGATCAATGTGAAGAAGTTCTAATGGCTCTACGATTTTTGAATCTATCACAATCGGATGACCCTTTCGATGTTGTTTTCCTTGTTCGCAAGCTGCACACAAAGTATCATTATCAAATTTTAGTACTGGCAATCCTCGAACTAAATCTTCAGTTACTAGTTTATTTATATTTAGAAAGTTCAAGTGTGACAATCTTCTATGCCAAAGCCAACTAAGATCGTTTGATGCTTTTGATAGTAAACACACAGCTGGTTTTCCCACAATCGGTTTGATGTCCAGTGTAAACATATCACCATATCTTTTGGATTTGAGGAGTATTTCATTCGTCTTGACATTTGAAATGACACTACCTTCTTCATTGAATATAACTTGATTTCCAGTACCCACAACAAGTTGGGATACACTTATCAAATTATGTTGAAGTCCTTCAACATATGCCACTCTGTTGATTGTGAAGTTTCCATTTGTGACTTTCCCATATCCTTTCACTTGACACTTGTGATTATTTCCAAACTTGACAACTCCAGCATTTTCCAAGCTTCTGTAATCTCGCAAATTTTCTTTCCTTCCAGTCATGTGACGAGAGCAACCACTATCAATGTACCATTTCATGTCATATTGCTCGTCACATATCACCTGCATTTATTGAAAAAATTTAGGAACCCAAGACTTTTTGGGTCCATCATTAGTAGAATGAAACAAATTTTTGGAATTTAAGAACCATGTTTTCACTTTGTTTGTAACTGAATCAATAATATCAACATCATCAGTTCTAGATTTTGAAATATAATCATTCAATAACTTTGGATTTCCATTAATTGTAATCTTATCCTTCACAACATTCGCATTTTTGATAATTGGTTTCCATTTTTGAACTGGAATTTGCGAATTATTAGATGATGTACTCTCAGTTGAAGAATTATTTGTATACTTCTCAAATGCACTTTTGATTTGTTCTTCTGAAAATTTTCCATTTTGATATTTCTTTGCTTTTCCTTCAAACCAATGATTGAAAGTTCTTACATCAGATTTTCCTTTTGTATATGAAACTTTGTTTGGTTTTGATATTGAAGGATTTGGAAAATTTGGTTGTTTTGGTGAAAATTTCTTGTTGATTTGAGTTGAGTTCTTCAAAGTTGATGAAGTATTCGTAAATTTGCCAACATTGTGAAACTTTTGATTATTTGCAAATTTTTGCGAATTCTCAAATTTTCGTTTGTTGTCATATTTTCGAACATATGGAATCTTATCAACAGAGTTGATTGGTTTATGAAAACTTGTTGATGTTTTTGTATTTTTCTCTTTTTCATCTTTTGATTTTTCATTTGACACAACTTGCCAGAATATTGCTTTTCTTGCTTTTCTTTTTGAAACATTATTTTCTGTTGAAAAATTTCCAACCATCAATTTGAATTCATGAGAATTTAATTTTACTTCAACCTTTGATTTTTCATCTTTTCCAAAAACTTTGTTTGAGTTTTCACCTTTAACCACCCATTTTTGTGTTGATTTTTGTTTTTGAAACACATAAGGATTTTTGGTTAAATTGTTTTCTTCTGTGCTTTGATTTGCGAAAAAACCTTCAGGTGTGGACTTTTGATTATCTTTTTCAATCATTTTATTAAAATCAGGATGAACTTTTTCAGCATTTCCAGTAGTGACAAAAATTTGATTTGGGAAAATTTTGTTATCAGTACATACAAAATTTGGATATACCACAGTGTTGGTTTCCAAATAATGTGCGCCTTTATCATTTAACATTTTATCAAATTCTTTTGTATCTTCAAACACTTAATCAACAACAATCCTTTGAGGTGTCATCAGATTTCCAGCTTTCAACTTCCACATTATCAAACATACAATGTTGCGAAGTTGAAGGTTTATCAATTTCATCCTCTACTATTGAATCAACTATTATTTCTTTACCTTTGATCTTAGATGTGATATTAATGAATGACAATTGAGAACAATCAATCTCTTCTTCCTCTTCTATCTCACTGATTTCACTTACATTATCAAGATTTTCATCAATATCAGCATAATTCAATTGAGAAACAAGCTTTGAATTTTCAGTTTTCTTTATGATTTTCACTTGTTCACTCTTTGTCAAACTTTCATTGACAATGTTAACCAATTCATCAGCATTCAGAAATTCATCAATTTTGACAATACCATATGCATATCTATCATCAGGTATTTTGTCAATTTGAGCAGTTGTGCTTTCGCAATCATAAGAAACAACATCAACTTTTTCACGTTCATACTCAAGAAAAGGTAAAAGTTTTCTATGTTGTTCTTTGCTAATTTCAGAAGAGTGATGTAAAGCTGTTAATTTTGCATATAAGCGTTTTGCAGAATTACAATAGATGTTTCTCTGTGCTAGTAATAACCTAACATCATTAGTAAGATTATTCCTATCACTGTCTATATTTTTGATTTGCAATTCTAATTTTTCAACTCTGCTCCTCTTTATTTCTAACTCTCTTCGTGTCTCACTAAGTTGCACATTTAATTTCTTAGCTTCATTACTAGCAGAGACAATAACAGAATCAAAATAAGCCACAGTATCATCAAATGAAACAATTTCAGCATCATAAGCAGATAAAGGAATATTAAAAGATTCAAGAATTGTACGTACCTTGGTTGTCATGGGTGATTTGTCAGTGGATTTTGACACAAAGCATTTTCCTGAAATGTTCCCTTCGCATTCCTCAAAACTTGTGAACATTGCTCCATGTGTGGGATGCCTCATTTCTTCATCATCAGATCCTGAAGACCAGATCTGATAAGTTCCACTCTCTTCTTCAGTTGTTTCTCCTTTCGCAACCAATGACACTCCTTTGGTCTTTGCACGCAATTCTTCAATCTTCTCAGAATAATATGCCTCATCTTTGACTTTTTCTTTCTTCTCTTCTCTCTTTCGCAACATGCAGTCAGCTGCGAAATGGTTAGCACCATTGCAATAATGACAATAGATTCCTGAATCACCTTTCAATTTTTTCTCTTCATTCGCATTTTTCGGTTTTTCCTCAACTTTCTCCATCTTCTTCCTCTCATCTCCTCCAGTCCTTGTGGTAACATTCTTCACATCATTCATCTTTCCTTTTGAATTAAAAGGCTTTTTGAAAAACTTTTTAACTCTGTTGTTTGAATAGAATGCCACAGCTTCATCATCGGAATTCATCAAAAATCCTTCATCATCTGATCCATCTTTTTCATCATTTTCAGATACCTTTGAAACTAGAGCCAGAGGACCACCAATAACGAGTTTTGATTCTTCATACATTTCAGAAACCTCTGATTCATGTGTTTTCAGTTGATTGTAGAGATCATTCAATTTTGTTGAATCAAAACTTTGTTGATTCTTAATCATCATGCTTACACTTCGCCACTCCTTGCGAAGTCCCATTATGAAAGTTAAATTGAATTCCATGATAGATCTAGTGATACCGTACCTATTGCAATGAAACACAAGCTCATTCAGACGATCATAATAACTTTCAAGAGTTTCTGCATCCTTCTGTCTGAATTCCTTCAGTTCAATCAGACATTGCTTCACAGAATTGATCTTCGTCTTTTCGCTACGTTGATACTTCTCTTTTAGAGTATTCCAGATGTCTTTTGCTGTTTTACAACTACGAATGTAATTGTAAACCACAGGAGGAAGAGCACCTCTTAGTTCCCTCATGCATCTCTTTTCGTTATCCTTCAGACGTTTTCGTTGATCTTCAACATCAGGAGATCCAGTGGATGAACCAATTTGTTGAACATTTGCAGGAGCTTGAACTGTTCCATCGATACAATTCCAAAGTTCTTCATCAATTCCATTTAAGTAATCTTCCATTCTATCAGCCCACTGATCATAATATTCTGGAATCAACATCGGAATTTTGGTTGAAGAACCAAGCAAATGAGAGAAAGAAGTCATTGTGTTCATGTTGAAGTTCGCCATTGATGAACAAACAAAAATTTCAGAAAACTTGAGAATTTGATGAATTTCAGAAATTAATCAAGTGAATTGATTAAAAATCGCTAATCGAATACTCGACTTAACAATTCAAATGCAGAATCAATTCAAATCTGAAGATCAAAAGTGATTTTCAAAACCAAAATTGCGCGGAAAATTTTGAGTCAAATTTGTAACTCAAAAAGCAATTGATTCTTATACGAAAATCAGATCTAAGCAGTTTGAATCCTGCTCTGATACCAATTGAAGAGAATTGTTATCGAGTATTAAGATGTAAAACAATAGATTTGAATGAAGAAAGATAAAGAACACACGAAGTAAATATTAATCAGATCTCATTTCATTAAGACTGATTACAGAATAGGCTAAAGAGAGTTTTTGTGTTTCGATCATTACATCTACTTTCAGCCTACGTCCCTATTTATAGGGAACTTACAAAAAGTATACTAAGTCTAATACATTGAAACTTCGCATGCAGTACTTCGCATTTAACATTGACTTAGTTAAATACATATAAAATGCGAATCATTACAAGACACTATTCGACTTTTACAACTTAACATCTACAGTTTGACTATGACTTTGACTTTGATTTGGATTCAAGTTGACCCTTGAAGGGGATTGTGGGTACAAATTGATAACTTAGAAGGGTTTCCGTGTAGGGATTGAGGAGTCGAGGAGAGCCGACTTTCACACCGAGGGCAGTGCAGACGCTACACGACATCGAGGTGAGTTACCTTCCAGTAGGGGTAGGTCTAAGGCCATAATGCTGACCCACCAACAAGAGTAACTGGTAGATAATTGTCTTTGTGATAATTATCTTGGCATGTTTATGTGATATGTTATGAGATATGCTTATGTGATATGCTATGTGAGTTAGTGGTAGTAGTAGGGAATAGATTTTCCCTGACTTGGTCGTTAGGACCGAAGGGTAGGTCAGTACCCTAGATATGCCTGACCATATGATTATATTTTGTTATTGTATGATAGAGGTACGGGTGAAATAGTCCCCGATGCCGGTTGAGATAGATCGGAGGGTAGTCGGCACCCCAGAACGACCTGACATGGGTGGGTCAGCACCCCAGAATGGATTGACATGGGTGGGTTAGCACCCCAGAATGGATTGACATGGGTAGGTCGGGCACCCTAGAATTGCCCGTCAGTATGTATGCTATGTGTTTGTATGGTATGTGGTATGATGGGGGAAATCACTAAGATTTGTGTTTACAGCTTCAGTTTTGGTTTCAGGTGCTTCTTCATCCAAGGGGAAGGAGTCGGCGGCGTAGCAGCGCATCACACACATACACACATTTGATTTCCACATTGAGTTTTCTGGGATTGTACTATGATTTATACTACTATTCGATGTTGTGATTTTTAGACGTATTCATGGTGGTTTATGGGCTGATATGATATTGACAATGTTTTTAGTAAACGAATACATAGTTTTGTTAATTACAAACGAAATTTTTGGACTCGAAAATTAGGATGTTACAAGTTGCTATCAGATCCTTGGTTTGAGGGATTCGAACACACCCTCAGGGGGTGTCTGAACTCAAACCGAGGGCTGAGCTCAAGTAAGTTTTTCCCAAGATACCCATATTTGTTATGTGTATGAGAACTGCATGCTAGATTAGGGCTAAGGATCTAGGAAGATGCCTTGTATGCCTATTATGTGTTTATGAGAACTTCATGCTAGAATAGGGATAAAGATCTAGGAAGGACGCCGTGTATGCCTCCTATAGGAGCTCATCGAGCCGTATGTTAGAGTTGTAGTTAGCAGTGAGATAGCTTGATTAGGTTATGCTTGGTTCGGTTACTCTATGCACAAATGCTGCTTGCTTTGTGCTATAGGGGTTCTGGTTAACTTTAACTAACAAGTGAGTGAATATGTAATAGTATTCGCAAGCTAGTTAGGGAAAGGTGGTAATGACCCCTAGTGCAACTGATGGCGGAGAGTAGGTCAGAGGGTGCCCTAGGAAAGCCTAGGATGAGATAAGTTAGAAGGGGATATTTGTAAGGGGACTTGGTGAATTTGAGGCAATCCTTGAGGAAAGTATGGATAGATGTGGAAGGTAGTATGGGCCCATACTACTAAAAGCAGAGGATCCGTACTCGAGTCAAGGAGGGTCGAGATGGAACCAGGAAACCGGGAGAGTGTGTGAGACCTCTCGGGAATATGTATGATCCTTAAGTTTACGTGTTTATTTTCAGTATGGTGGTCACACGACATGGAGCAGGAGGTTCAGAATCTAGATCAGGATCAGGATCAGGCTTGGGGGCAGGGTCCGAGTAGGTTGTTTACGTGTTACGTGAGTTAATCGCATATGAGATTACGAGGGATATCCTTGAGGAGACCCCGGTTATTTTTGGGTCGATCAAGGAAGGGATTGTTGAGCTGATAGAGGATCGCCTCCGAGCATTCAGGAGTGATTTACGTCCAGCCAGTCAGGTACACACACACACACTGTCCTTTAAGGACTTTCAAGGGAGTGGTGTGCCAGACTTTCATGGGGCGAAGAACCCCATTGCAGCCAGGAGATGGATTGCGGACATCGAGTCTGCACGGTTAACGAGCTTCTGCCCGGAGGGGTCGAAGGTCCGCTTTGCTACAGGTTGTTTGAGGGACAAAGCTAGAGATTGGTGGGAGTCAGTTGTTGACTCGCTGGGAGCCCCAGCCGTGGAGGTTATGACTTGGTCAGACTTTGTGACTAGGTTCAGGGCGGAGTTTGCGCCAGCTGTGGAGCTTTAGCAGCTGGCCAGGGAGTTTTGGTATATGAGACAAACTACAGAGTCAGTGGCAGAGATCACCGCCAAGTTTAGGGAGAGGGCCTTGTTGGTACCTTAGTATGCTGGAGATGAGGAGATGCGGATGACCCGCTACCACGACATGTTGAGGGCTGACATTCGAGAGCATGTTAGCTATTCATCCTGCCCGACCTTGGAGTCCATGATTGCCAAGGCGCCTCAGAAAGAGGGAGATTGATTTGGAGCACCTCAGAAAGAGGAAGGCGGAGACTGAGCAGGTTACAGGGGTTTCGGGGAAGAAACCCAAGAGATCCGACATCAGGTCGAAGGGCCAGCCGGGCCAAAGCCGCTGCAGGAAATGTGGCATGCCGCATGAGGGAGCTTGTAGAGCAGGATCGTCAGGCTGCTACAGGTGCGGCAAGACGGGGCACTTGGGGAGGGATTGTACTTCCCCCGCCCCCACAGTTCAGACATTAGACTTGATTTGCTTCTATTGCAATCTGAGGGGCCACAAGAAGGACAACTGCCCTAGATTGTCAGTAGTATCAGCAGCAACGCCAGTGGTGGCGCCGACTCCAGCGACAACACGAGTTGTGGATGGACAGAAGGTCAAGGCAAAGGCTCTAGTGGTGCGGAGCAGAGCATTTCAGTTGACAGCCGAGGAGGCATGTGCCGCACCCGATGTGGTGACGGGTATGATTTCTTCTCTCTAATCTTTTATGTTATGTTGCTATGATTTTGATATATGATATGTATGTTCTGCTTAAGATCTTTCCATGTGAACAATATCCCAGTTCAGGTGTTGTTTGATTCAGGTGCTACCCGATCGTTTGTCTCTCTTGCACTTAGCAAGAAGTTTCCTGAGTCCTCAGGCACGTTGGATTGCCCTCTAGAGGTCGCGATTACGGACGACCGGTCAGTGCGGGCTTCAGAGGTTTTCAAGGATTGTGTTTTGAGATTGTTCGAGGAGAGTTACCTGGTAGACTTGGTTCCCATACCGTTGCGGGGGAACAAGATTATTATAGGTATGGATTGGCTAAGCCCCAATGGAGCGGTGATCGACTGCATGCAACAGTTGGTGCAGATCAGAACCCCAAGTGGAGGAGAGTAGGTGATTCAGGGCGAGAGGCCATAGCGGGAACCAACCTTATGTTCAGCAGCGAGGGCTAGGCGCTACCTTCAGCAGGGTTGTGCAGGATATGTTGCCTATGTTATGGATACCCGGGAGGCAGGTAAGGCGATGTGCCAGTAGTGCGAGATTTCACGGATATATTCCCCGATGAATTGCCTGCGATACCTCCGGAAAGGCAGGTAGAGTTCAGGATCAACCTAGTCCCGGGTGCGGCTTCGATATCTAAGGCACCATATCGATTGGCTCCTCCTGAGATGCAGGAGTTGTCTACACAGCTGCTGGAGCTGTTAGACAAGGGATTAATTAGAACGAGCAGTTCACCCTGGGGAGCCCCAATTTTATTTGTAAAGAAGAAAGACGGGTCGCATCGGATGTGTATAGATTATCGGGAGCTGAATAAGGTAACGGTGAAGAACCGTTACCCGCTCCCAAGGATTGATGACCTCTTCGACCAACTACAGGGAGCATCTTGGTTCTCCAAGATTGATTTGCGTTCAGGTTATCATCAGATGAGGGTCAGAGAGGAGGATGTGCTGAAGACAGCATTTCAGACGCGTTATGGTCACTATGAGTTTGTGGTTTTGCCTTTCGGGTTCACCAATGCTCCTGCCGCGTTCATGGATCGCATGAACCGCGTGTGTAGGCCGATGTTGGATCGGTCTGTAATAGTTTTCATTGAAGACATCTTGGTTTATTCCAAGACGCAAGAGCAGCACGAGGAGCACTTGCAGGAGGTTCTGTATACATTGAGGAGGGAGAGCTTGTATGCGAAGTTCTCCAAGTGTGAGTTTTGGTTGCGCGAGGTGCATTTTCTTGGGCACCTTGTCAACCAGAACGGGATGTCGGTTGACCCAACCAAGGTGGAGGCCGGGATGAGATGGGAGGTTCCGAGGTCTCCATGTGAGATTCAGAGCTTTCTGGGACTAGCAGCATACTATCGGAGATTCATTCAGGACTTCTCCAAGATAGTCGTGCCCTTGACCCGACTGACGAGGAAAGTTGTGGTCTTTCGCTGGGGGCCCGAGCAACATGCCGCGTTTGAGACCTTGAGACAGAGATTGTGCGAGGCGCCAATCTTAGCCCTGCCGAAGGGCATGGAGGATTTTGTAGTATATTGCGATGCGTCCATCTCATGTTTGGGCGCGGTATTGATGCAGAGAGGGCATGTTATTGCTTACGCTTTGAGGCAGCGAAAGCCTCACGAGGTGAACTATCTGACGCATGATTTGGAGCTGGGGGCCGTTGTTTTCGCCCTCAAGATTTGGCGCCATTACCTCTATGGGGTTCGTTGTACTATTTACACGGACCACAAGAGCCTGAGGTATCTCATGGATCACCAAAATCTGAATATGAGGCAACGTCGGTGGCTTGATGTGGTAAAGGATTATGATTGTGAGATCCTCTACCACCCGGGAAAGGCCAATGTCATGGACGATGTGCTTAGTCGCAAGACAACGCCGATCAGGGATATCTGCATAAGGATGACAGTTGTGACTCCGTTGTTGGAACAGATTTGGGAGGCCCAACAGGAGGCCATGAAGGAGGAGCATCAGAAGAGCAAACATATTGTGGGACAGGTTTCCTCCTTCGACTATGATAGCCGGGGATTGTTGACTCTTCACCGTAGGGTGTGGGTCCCATATCAGGGAGGTGTGCGTCAGGTATTGATGGAGGAGGCACACAAATCCATGTTCTCTATCCATCCCGGGGCGACGAAGATGTATAGAGATCTTCGTCTTGATTTTTGGTGGTCCTGTATGAAGAGGGACATAGCTTGGTTTGTAGAGAGGTGCCTGACCTGCAGGAAGGTCAAGGCTGAGCACCAGAGACCTCATGATAAGGTCCAACCATTGGATATCCCGCTATGGAAATGGGAGGATATTACTATGGATTTCATCACGAAGCTTCCCAGGACCGTGAGGGGGTAGATTTGATTTTGGTTATCGTTGATCGATTGACCAAGAGCGCCCATTTCATTCCAATTCGGGGGAGCATTTCGGCCGATAAGTTGACCGACATTTATATCAGGGAGGTAGTGGCGCGACACGAGGTCCCATTTTCAGTTATTTCCGACAGGGATGTGCTGTTCACTTCCAGGTTTTGGAAAAAGTTTCATAACGAGCTGGGTACTCGTCTGCACTTTAGCACCGCCTTTCACCCACAGACAGATGGTCAGAGCGAGCAGACCATCCAGAATCTAGAGGATATGTTGCGGGCACGTGTTTAAGATTTTGGAGGTAGTTGGGATACTTGCCTTCTATTGGCGGAGTTCTCCTATAATAATAGCTATCATGCGAGTATCGACCATCCTCCCTTCGAGATGTTGTATGGGAGGAAGTGTAGGACCCCGATATGTTGGGGTGAGGTTGGTCAGAGGGCAATGGGGAGTACCGAGGTGGTACTCAAGATGATGAAGAGGATCCATCAGGTTCGGAGCAGGCTTCAGACTGCTCAGAGTCGGTAGAAAAGTTATGCCGACAAGCGTTGATCGGACCTGGAAATCCATGTGACATCCCCAAAAATCTCGGCCAGAAAAGACCGATTTCATTTATGCTTTTTAAAACATTTTCAGAGTAAATCCGTTTGATTTTAAAAGAGATGCGGAATTTGTTCCCAAAAACAAAACATGATAAAATAGATATTTATCAAAACATTTCATATAGAAATATGATTTCATTTCATAATCAAAAGTCGGGATGTCATGTTCCGATATAGATCATAAAGCATAAGCGATAACATCACAAGTCGTTCAACAAATATATACATATAAAGACTTGTAAACAAAAACAACTTGATGATTCGCCCATCTTAAGCTCTTGCGCCACTTCCTGTAATACAAATCAACTGAGTGGGTCAGGCTTGGGAGCCTGGTGAGCATATAGGGTTTTCAAACCCACAATAATTATATTTAATTTCATCAATCAACAATAAACCCGATTACCCATTCCCGCTATCCTCACCTTACGTTCCTAAAAATAACGTCTATTATAAGGAACTTATTTCAGGATTTTCATCGGGACGGACATTACTGCAGAGGGGCTTCCTCAACAATAAGTGTCCTAAAGGCAACTATGTGGGGGATAGAGTACACCGGTGAACACGTCGTTCACAACACCTACAGGTAATGAGCCTGCTAGTGTTCCACAGGACAGTCTAGAATAGTCCGTGGTCGTCATCCATACTCTGCTGAATGACTAGAATAACACCAATAACACTGAGGCCTCTCATCTGTTTATTTCACACCAATTATCTACCCATGTTCTACCCAACATATTAGTAGATAAAAATATACATTTTTATACATTGTTTAAAAACTTGTATAGCATGCTTTAATCCATACATATTCCACATAACAGATGAGGCATACACACATAACACGTATTTCATAGAGAATATATCAGATCTATGAGATAGAAGAGAGTGAATATACATTCACACATATAACCACAAAATATATACACGTAGCACGTATTTTATATTAAATACTTCATAATATTGCGTTTTGAAAAGGGACTATACACTCACTTGATCAGAAGATGATCCGACAGCACTACGGCTTATAGAAGTAGTATCTCTCCGTAGATCTGGAAGATCTTCACAAAAACCGGGCTCCTCGCGGGCAGGGCTTCGGCTCGGGACTAACGCTCTTCGGGATCCTCGGGGCTTCGGATCTTGCTTCGGGGCTCGGGAATGATACCGGGGCTTCGGGATATGATTGGCATGCAATTTGAGGCAAAACTTAGAGAGAGGGAAGAGTTTGAACAAGAGAAAATGGCTGATTTCGAGTTCTATTTATAGGCTGAGGGTCTGGGATTACGCGGGGCGTAATCTCAAATTACGCAGGGCGTACTCAGTACGCGGGGCGTACTCGGTTACGCGGGGCGTACTTTGACGTCACTGCATGCGTCGATCTGTGGCACTCGAGTATTGGTCAGACAAGTTGCATCCGACTGAGTACGCGGGGCGTACTCAATTACGCGGGGCGTAATTGACTCGTCGAACTTCTAAATTGCGTAACTTTCGCATACGAGCTCCGTTTTCGACGTTCTTTATATCCACGCGAAGGTCAGACCATACTCTACAACTTTCATTTAGACTCCGTCGGCTAATTTTGACTTTTATTTTTATTATTTATTTTTAGAAGGCCGGGACAGAAAAACTTCGTTATAAATTCATAACTTCTTTGTCTGACGTCCGTTCTCGCCTAACTTTTCATCGTTTCGCTACTAACAACGAGATCTTCGATTCTCATTTAGATTGTTTCGGCTAAAAACCGCTCGATCTCAAATCGAGTATTTGGGCTGCATACTGCTAAGTCAAAACTTAGAAAAATCATAACTTCCTCATACGAAGTTAGATTTGGGCGTTCCTTTTATGCACGCTCTCGGTTTAACGAAATCTACGACTTTCGTTTAGATTGCTAAGGCTAAATATCGCTCTATCTTAAATTCATATTTTTACGTCACTCGACGTCGTGCCGGTTCTGTCGCGAAACTTCGACAGGTCATAACTTCTTCGTTATAACTCGGATTTTGGCAT
Organism: Lactuca serriola; assembly: GCF_051521515.1. Lineage (NCBI taxonomy): Eukaryota > Viridiplantae > Streptophyta > Magnoliopsida > Asterales > Asteraceae > Lactuca > Lactuca serriola. The sequence goes on from NC_136411.1 coordinate 3,550,121, forward strand.
TCCTTATATCTCCGGAATCCTTGTTTCAACCACTACAACTTTATGCAAAGATATCGGGCTTATCTCACACTTTAATTTTCACGCTTATTATATTCTTAATTCATTAAATTATAATAATTAAGAAAATAAACACATAATTCACATAATTCACATAATTCACAAATAATACATTTTTATTATTTCAAATTGGGTTACAAAGGTTAACCTAGACTATTACATTGCTAAAAATGGCAATCCCAGAAACACGGGCGTTACAATTCTCTCCACCTTAGAATGATTCCGTCCCCGGAATCACACACCAGCAAACAAATGCGGATAGCGACTCATCATGTCACTCTCCGTCTCCCAGCCGAGATTCGGCCCATTCGTGTGTTTCCATCGGACAAGCACTAACTCAACCATCTTACGTCGCAACTTCTTAGTCTTTCGGTCAACGATTGCCTCCGGTTCCTCGATCAACCTTTTGTTCTCATCGATCCTCAACTCCGAAAGTGGAATTATGTCGGGAACTTCTCCCATGAACTTCCTCAAGTAACACACATGAAAAGTGTTATGAATTCCATTCAGTTCTTCTGGTAGTTCGAGTTTGTAAGCTTGGTTCCTAATCCTCTGAAGAACTTTAAACGGTCCAATAAACCTTGGACTTAACTTTCCCCTTTTACCAAATCTTATAAGTCCCTTCCACGGCGAGACTTTAAGCAAAACCGAATCTCCAACTTCAAAAGTCATCGGTCTTCGCTTTTTGTCAGCATAGCTCTTTTGACGATCCTGAGCTGCTAACATTCTTTCCCTAATTATTTTCAACTTTTCAGCAGTTTGATGAACCAACTCTGGTCCCATAAACTGCTTTTCCCCAGCCTCAAGCCAACAAGACGGCGTACGACACTTCTGTCCATACAATGCTTGATAAGGTGCCATCTTTATGCTCGAGTGAAAACTATTATTATAGGAAAATTCTACCAAAGGCAAATGTTCATCCCAATTACCTAGGAATTCCAAGGTACACGCTCTCAGCATATCCTCAAGTGTTTGTATCGTTCTTTCACTCTGAACATCAGTCTGCGGATGGTAAGCTGTACTTAAACACAACTTGGTACCCAATTCCTCTTGTAGACTTTTCCAAAATCGTGAGGTGAAACGACTGTCACGATCCGACACAATCATTAACGGAACACCGTGAAGCCTCACAATTTCCTTCACGTAAGAATTCGCAAGCTTTTCCATAGTCCATTTCTCCTTTGCTGCTATGAAATGCGCACTCTTAGTGAATCGATCGACGACCACCCAAATCATGTCGTGACCACTTTTTGTTCTGGGTAGTTTAGTGACAAAATCCATAGCAATGTCTTCCCACTTACCCATAGGCACAGGTAATGGTTCTAAACTCCCGTATGGTTTCTGATGTTGTGCCTTGACTCTTGCACAGGTCACACACTCGGCCACGTACTTCGCAATGTCGAGCTTCATCGTCGGCCACCAATAATAGGGTTTTAGGTCCCTATACATTTTTGTGCTACCGGGATGAATCGAGTACATGGTTTTGTGAGCTTCTTCCATCAGAAGATCCCTGACTCCTCTTGTCTTCGGTATCCAAATCCGATCTTGGAATACCTTTAGTCCGTGACTGTTTATGCCGAACACCAACGTTTTGCCCAAACGTTCCTCCTTTCGGTTATTCTTCTCAGAAGCTTCGCTTTGAGCTTTCTTTATACTTTCCAAAATAGTCGAGACAACTTCAATTCTCAACGCTCTTGGCCTTTTCTTTTCAAGGTTGACCTTCCGACTGAGAGCATCAGCAACAATATTGGCCTTACCGGGGTGGTAAAGTATCTCACAGTCGTAGTCTTTAAGTAATTCCAGCCAGCGTCGTTGCCTCATATTCAATTCTTTCTGACTAAAGAGATATTGGAGACTCTTATGATCAGTGAAAAGTTTGCACTTTGTGCCATAGAGGTAATGCCTCCATATTTTCAGTGCGAAAACTACCGCTGCCAACTCCAAATCATGAGTCGGGTAGTTCTTTTCGTGTTCTTTCAGCTGTCGAGACGCATATGCGATCACCTTATCCCTTTGGGTCAAAACGCAACCCAATCCAACCCCAGACGCATCGCTATAAACAGCGAAGTCTTCAACCCCATCGGGTAGAGAAAGTATCGGTGCCTCGCATAGTTTCTTCTTTAGTCTCTCGAATGCTTCTTTATGCTTATCGCTCCAAGCATAAGTAGCTCCTTTGTGGGTCAAAGCTGTTAATGGACTAGCGATCGAAGAAAAGCCTTGGATAAACCTTCGGTAATATCCGGCTAATCCCAAAAAGCTTCGGATCTCCGTGGGACTTTTCGGTTGTTCCCACTTCATCACAGCTTCGATCTTCGCTGGATCAACCATTATCCCTTCTTGGTTGACTACGTGACCCAAAAATTGGACTTCACGAATCCAGAAATCACATTTGGAGAATTTCGCATACAATTTCTCCTTCTTCAAGACTTCTAACACTTCTCGTAAGTGTCTGCCATGCTCCTCTTGGCTTTTTGAATAAATCAGAATGTCATCTATGAACACTATCACAGATTTATCAAGGAACGGATTACAAACTCTGTTCATCAAATCCATGAATGCTGCTGGAGCATTGGTTAGTCCAAATGACATAACCAAGAACTCATAGTGTCCATATCGCGTTCTGAATGCGGTCTTCTCTATATCCTGCTCCCTTACTTTCAGCTGATGATATCCTGACCTCAGGTCGATCTTTGAAAAATAACTGGAACCTTGTAGTTGATCGAATAGGTCATCAATCCTTGGCAATGGATATCTATTATTTATTGTTGCCTTATTCAGCTCTCGGTAATCAATGCACATCCTCATGCTTCCATCTTTCTTCTTTACGAATAACACCGGAGCTCCCCAGGGTGATGAACTAGGTCTAATGAAACCTTTGTCCAATAACTCCTGAAGTTGCATCATTAGCTCCTTCATCTCCGTCGGTGCTAATCGATAAGGTGCTTTTGCAATTGGCGTTGTTCCGGACAACAAGTCGATACGAAATTCTACTTGTCGATCGGGCGGTAATCCAGGAAGATCTTCGGGAAATACTTCCGGATAATCACACACAACAGGAACATTTTGCATCACCTTCTTTTCCTTCTTAGCGTCGATCACGAATGCTAAGTATGATGTACACCCCTTGGTCAAACATTTTCTGGCTTTCATTAGAGAAATGATTCCAGAGTTTACTCTGCGTTTATCTCCGTACACCATAAACGATTCCTTCCCAGGTGGATTCACTTTCACTATTTTATTCTTGCATAAAATTTCAGCATCATTGGCGCTAAGCCAATCCATTCCCAAAACGATGTCGAAACCGTTAAGTTCGATAGGCAATAATTCCTCGTGGAACTTATTTCCATTCAGATCAATTAAGATGTTTTTCATACGATGGCTAACAGGTACAAACTTGCCACTAGCAACTTCGACTAATAAAGCATTATCTAGTCTATCAACAGGCAAAGCTAGTTTTCTACCAAATTCATGCGATATAAAGGAGTAGTTGGCTCCAGAATCAAATAAAATTTGGGCAGGCAATTTGTTAACGAGAAAGGTACCTGAAGCGACATCAGCTTCATCTTTAGCAGCTTCCAGTGTCATCTGGAATGCTCTCGCCTTTGGCTTTGGCGGAATGTTGGGTCTTGCTGCTTCCTTCTTTTTCGGACAATCCCTTGAGATGTGCCCCTCCTCACCACAACCATAACAAACATTCTTGGTGAAAGTGCAGTCATTGGCATAATGCCCTGGCTTTCCACATTTGAAGCATGTGGTTTCCCCGCCACACTTCCCATGATGCTTTTTCTTACACTTGTCGCACCATTTCGCCTCTACCTTTCCTCCACTTCCTCTCGAACTAGACTTCGAGAATTTACTTTTCTTGCTGGACCCTGAAAATCCATCGATTTTCCTTTTCTCGCCAACCTCTGACCTTTCCAGACCTTTTTCCCTGATCTGGGTCTCAACATTTCTAGCATCCCAGATGGCGGCTTTCAATGTGGTTGCTTGCTTAACCATTGGACCATAGTCCGCTGGTAGTCCAAGGGCAAACTTGTTGACCTTAGAGAGTTCTGTAGGCACCAAATATGGGATAAACTTCATCTTTTCTGTGAAACTTGCAGCGTATTCAGTAACGCTCAATTTCCCTTTCTTCAAATTCTGAAACTCATTACTGATTTCCAGAAGGTCCTGCTCGGAGCAGTATTGCAGTTTTAGTTGTTCCACAAAGTCTTCCCAAGACATTTTGCTTGCTTCTCCCTTGGGCATAGAGTCAGCTAACAGCTTCCACCAACTCAACACGCCAGATTTTAGCAGAGGGATCGCAAGAGCGGTCTTCTGCCTGTTGCTGCATTCGCAACTTTCAAACATAGTCTCCATTTCGGAGACCCAGTCCATAACTTGCACCGGCGTCGGGCTTCCGGATAGACATGGTGGTTTGGATGCCATGAAATCCTTATACTTGCACCCACGACCATCATTTCCTCCATACTGGTTATTGCGTCTAACCACTGGTTGTTCGTCTTGACCAATGATTCCGCTAAAGTTTTCTCCTTCAGACTGCCCTCCATTCTCCTCGGGCTCTTCCGCTTGAATTGACGGTTCTTCACGATTCTGCCTAAGCAGGCGTCTTGTTTCTTCCATCTGACGATCCAACATCATTTGAATCATCATTTGTACACCAGCCATTGTTATCGGCTCAGGTGCATCAGCTACGACAGGTACTTGTTGAATTACAGGCGGTTGATTCCTGTTTTCATCAGCATTTCCAACTCCGCTTCTTGTTCTCACCATTTTTGATCTACACACCGAATTATTTCACCTTATTACTCCAAACGATTACATGCTAGTTCTAATATCGTATACATACGCTTAGAATCCTAAACACATAAACCTTCAGATCCGGTTGGCAACAAACCGTAGATCCGAACAAATAATATCATATATGGCAACATATAACATTTAGCACATAAAAGCATTTTAGGCAACTCTCCTAAAATAAACTAGTGCTCGTGTCTAAATTTATCAGACACACACCTCCCAATCTCCATTTAGCATCTTAAGTTTAAGTCTAGAAATCCTACAAATTCCTAGTTCGCTTAAACTAATGCTCTGATACCAACTGTGACATCCCCAAAAATCTCGGCCAGAAAAGACCGATTTCATTTATGCTTTTTAAAACATTTTCAGAGTAAATCCGTTTGATTTTAAAAGAGATGCGGAATTTGTTCCCAAAAACAAAACATGATAAAATAGATATTTATCAAAACATTTCATATAGAAATATGATTTCATTTCATAATCAAAAGTCGGGATGTCATGTTCCGATATAGATCATAAAGCATAAACAATAACATCACAAGTCGTTCAACAAATATATACATATACAGACTTGTAAACAAAAACAACTTGATGATTCGCCCATCTTAAGCTCTTGCGCCACTTCCTGTAATACAAATCAACTGAGTGGGTCAGGCTTGGGAGCCTGGTGAGCATATAGGGTTTTCAAACCCACAATAATTATATTTAATTTCATCAATCAACAATAAACCCGATTACCCATTCCCGTTATCCTCACCTTACGTTCCTAAAAATAACGTCTATTATAAGGAACTTATTTCAGGATTTTCATCGGGACGGACATTACTGCAGAGGGGCTTCCTCAACAATAAGTGTCCTAAAGGCAACCATGTGGGGGATAGAGTACACTGGTGAACACGTCGTTCACAACACCTACAGGTAATGAGCCTGCTAGTGTTCCACAGGACAGTCTAGAATAGTCCGTGGTCGTCATCCATACTCTGCTGAATGACTAGAATAACACCAATAACACCGAGGCCTCTCATCTGTTTATTTCACACCAATTATCTACCCATGTTCTACCCAGCATATTAGTAGATAAAAATATACATTTTTATACATTGTTTAAAAACCTGTATAGCATGTTTTAATCAATACATATTCCACATAACAGATGAGGCATACACACATAACACGTATTTCATAGAGAATATATCAGATCTATGAGATAGAAGAGAGTGAATATACATTCACACATATAACCACAAAATATATACACGTAGCACGTATTTTATATTAAATACTTCATAATATTGCGTTTTGAAAAGGAACTATACACTCACTTGATCAGAAGATGATCCGACAGCACTACGGCTTATAGAAGTAGTATCTCTCCGTAGATCTGGAAGATCTTCACAAAAACCGGGCTCCTCGCGGGCAGGGCTTCGGCTCGGGACTAACGCTCTTCGGGATCCTCGGGGCTTCGGATCTTGCTTCGGGACTCGGGAATGATACCGGGGCTTCGGGATATGATTGGCACGCAATTTGAGGCAAAACTTAGAGAGAGGGAAGAGTTTGAACAAGAGAAAATGGCTGATTTCGAGTTCTATTTATAGGCTGAGGGTCTGGGATTACGCGGGGCGTAATCTCAAATTACGCAGGGCGTACTCAGTACGCGGGGCGTACTCGGTTACGCGGGGCGTACTTTGACGTCACTGCATGCGTCGATCTGTGGCACTCGAGTATTGGTCAGACAAGTTGCATCCGAGTGAGTACGCGGGGCGTACTCAATTACGCGGGGCGTAATTGACTCGTCGAACTTCTAAATTGCGTAACTTTCGCATACGAGCTCCGTTTTCGACGTTCTTTATATCCACGCGAAGGTCAGACCATACTCTACAACTTTCATTTAGACTCCGTCGGCTAATTTTGACTTTTATTTTTATTATTTATTTTTAGAAGGCCGGGACAGAAAAACTTCGTTATAAATTCATAACTTCTTTGTCTGACGTCCGTTCTCGCCTAACTTTTCATCGTTTCGCTACTAACAACGAGATCTTCGATTCTCATTTAGATTGTTTCGGCTAAAAACCGCTCGATCTCAAATCGAGTATTTGGGCTGCATACTGCTAAGTCAAAACTTAGAAAAATCATAACTTCCTCATACGAAGTTAGATTTGGGCGTTCCTTTTATGCACGCTCTCGGTTTAACGAAATCTACGACTTTCGTTTAGATCGCTAAGGCTAAATATCGCTCTATCTTAAATTCATATTTTTACGTCACTCGACGTCGTGCCGGTTCTGTCGCGAAACTTCGACAGGTCATAACTTCTTCGTTATAACTCGGATTTTGGCATTCCTTATATCTCCGGAATCCTTGTTTCAACCACTACAACTTTATGCAAAGATATCGGGCTTATCTCACACTTTAATTTTGACGCTTATTATATTCTTAATTCATTAAATTATAATAATTAAGAAAATAAACACATAAATCACATAATTCACATAATTCACAAATAATACATTTTTATTATTTCAAATTGGGTTACAAAGGTTAACCTAGACTATTACATTGCTAAAAATGACAATCCCAGAAACACGGGCGTTACATTCCAGGTCGGAGATATGGTGCTCCTGAAAGTGTCACCTTGGAAGGGCGTTATTTGATTCAGGAAGCGGGGCAAGCTGGGCCCCAGGTATATTGGACCATTCAGGGTTGTAGCCCAGGTGGGAAATGTGGAATATAGGCTGGATTTTCTAGCCGAACTCATTCAGATACATAACACTTTTCACGTCTCCCAGTTGCAGAAGTGTCTGGTGGAAAATTCGGCAGTAGTGCCATTAGAGGATATTCTGGTGACGACAGCCTGAATTACATCGAGCGGCCAGTGGCAATCCTTGACAGGAAATCGAAAGATCTGAGGAAAAAGAAAGCGGACTAGGTTAAGGTGCAGTGGTGGCACCGTAAAGGCTTGGAATGAACCTGGGAGCCAGAGGATGAGATGAGGAAGCATTACCCCGAGCTTTTTCCGGACCGAGCAGCAGACTTCGAGGACGAAGTCTAAGATAAGTTGGGGAGATTTGTACCACCCGACTCATGGTATGTCTTTAATTCAAGTATTTATTATGTTTCTCTAGGACTCGACGAGTTAGAGGCCCAACTCGTCGAGTAGAGTCGTGATCCGCGGGAAGTTTAAGTAGTCTACTCGACGAGTCGGGGGGACCGACTCGGCGAGTGGACGTTGTATGAGTGAAACCCTAAATTCAGGGTTTGCACTCTATTTAAACACATTATAACCCCTCAAATCAGCCCCCATCGTCCATAGCAAACCCTAACTCGAAACCCTAGCCATGTTTGAGTGTTCTAAGGTCATTTTGTGCATTTTGGTGGTTTGTGAAGCTTGAGAAGAGGAAAGGAGATTGGGAGTTCAAGTGGGAGCTTGGAGATCCAGAGATTGTGTTCCATTTCCAGCTCATTTAAGGTAAAAAGCTTCTATCTTGATCTTCCATGTAAATAATCATCTTTAGGGCTTGAATCTTGGTATATTTAGGGCTTTCTAAGCCATTTTCGGGTTGTGAAGTGTAATACGAAGTTATGAATTCAGATTTAGGGCCATTGGGGGTCTTTATGGCATAAAGATGCCAACTTTGTTGCCATGAACACCCCATGCATCTTGTAGACCATCTTTTATGGCTTTTTGAGCCAAAGATCCCATGCATGTGCCCCAAGCTTGAGACTTTACGTATAAAAGGGACCCTGGAGGTCAGATCTATGATTTGGATGCATTAAGTCCCACCGAAATTGACTGTATAGTATTGGACAAGGAGGGACTCGACGAGTCACTTGGGTGATTCGGCGATTTGGGACGCTTTCTCCCCAAAAACGTCTTCTGGAAATGGTTTTGGTTGAGTGGAAGGGCCGCTTAGCTTGCTAGGGGTTTGCCTTGGACCTGGAAGTCATGAGACTCAACGAGTGCTAGAACACACTCGGCGAGTCCAAGGCAATCTCCCAGTCTTTGAAGATGGACTCGACGAGTTGTTCTTACAACTCGGCGAGTCAACTGGACGCATTCATATACTGAAGATGAACTCGACGAGTTCATGGAAGAACTCGCCGAGTCGGTTGAAGATTGACCGAAGTGTTGTTGAAGGTGAACTCGTCAAGCTCTTGCTAGACTCGACGAGTGGGGACAAATGTGTAGTATTATATGGACGAGGGGACTCGGCGAGTTGGCGGACCAACTCGGCGAGTCTAGTCAACCAAAGAGTTGACTTGACCAGGGTTTTACTTTGACTTTGACTTTGATTTGGATTCAAGTTGACCCTTGAAGGGGATTGTGGGTACAAATTGATAACTTAGAAGGGTTGTCGTGTAGGGATTGAGGAGTCGAGGAGAGCCGACTTTCACACCGAGGGTAGTGCAGACGCTACACAACATCGAGGTGAGTTACCTTCCAGTAGGGGTGGGTCTAAGACCACAATGTCGGCCCACCAACAAGAGTAACTGGTAGATAATTGTCTTCGTGATAATTATCTTGGCATGTTCATCTGATATGTTATGAGAGATGCTTTTGAGATATGCTGTGTGAGTTAGTGGTAGTAGTAGGGAATAGTTTTTCCCTGACTTGGTCGTTAGGACCGAAGGGTAGGTTAATACCCTAGATATGCCTGACCGTATGATTATATTTTGTTATTGTATGATAGAGGTACGGGTGAAATAGTCCCCGATGCCGGTTGAGATAGATCGGAGGGTAGTCAGCACCCCAGAACGTCCTGACATGGGTAAGTCAACACCCCAGAATGGCTTGACATGGGTGGGTCAGCACCCCAGAATGGCTTGAGATGGGTAGGTCGGGCACCCTAGAATTGCCCGACAGTATGTATGCTATGTGTTTGTATGGTATGTGGTATGATGGGGGAACTCACTAAGCTTTGTGCTTACAGTTTCAGTTTTGGTTTCAGGTATCTCTTCATCCAAGGGGAAGGAGTCAGCGGCGTAGCAGCGCATCACACACACATTTGATTTCCGCGTTGAGTTTTCTGGGATTGTACGATGATTTATACTACTATTCGATGTTGTGATTTTTAGACTTATTCATGGTGGTTTATGGGCTGATATGATATTGATAATGTTTTCAGTAAACGAATACATAATTTACTTAATTACAAACGGAATTTTTGGACTCGAAAATTGGAATGTTACACAACAACCATGAATTTTTTTCAATATGTTGTAGGTTTGAAGTTTAACAAGCGTGGTGAAGATAGATGAAGATCTTTTCTTCTATGTCCTTAGACTGCAAGGTTAGTTTTCTTATTAGAGTTTGTTAGGTTTTAGAAAATTAGGAACTAGGTGTTATGAAGTTCGCTTTACTCCTTCGAAATCCATTGTAATAGGAAGAAATGAAGATTTTAGGAACTTTACAGGATTATCCCATCTTTCTCTATTCTTACTTTACTTAAGATCAAATTTCATTACATAATACATATCTTAGTGTTCATATTTTTAGAATCAATATTTTAAGATCATTATTCTATAAACAACTATCTAAATCGGAATTACTATAAATCTTGACATAAGAAATATAATGAGTACTTCTTAAAAAATTATATATGAAAACATGTATCCAGAAATATTAGTTTAAGAAATAGTAATAATAACCTAGAATTTTCTACATGTAAATATCTTTTGAAACCAAGTATGATTTTAAAAATATTGTCAACAGTTAGTGGCGGAAAATATATTTTTTCATATAAAAGCCAAATATAAGGTTTATTAATTAATTATTGAAAAACAAATATAAAAAACATATCGCTTACTTTATTTTAAGCAAGTTGAGATTGGATCTTACCAATATGAATGCTTAAGAGTTGATGCTTCATGTTTTACATTACAAAAGTCAAAGAAGTCAATAAAATATGCGGATGGTTAAACATTAAGTTGATGCAAGCAGGAAAGTAGATGGAGGCTTTAGGCGGGAAAACCAGTTACAAACAGATAGATGGGTTGTTGTAGTTAAGGAGTCAAGTAGTAGTGGTTAGCCTTTACTTTTGAGAAGTTTCAAATATGGGAAATCATTCTCTTCATGTCCTAATTTTATTCTTTCTCTATTGATTCCTATCAAATATGTATCATATTATAATTATGGTTATTAATATTATTATTAGACAAAACTTCAAAAATGGTCCCTGTGGTTTCTGAAAATATCAAGTTTAGTCTCTAAGTTCAAAAAACCTCACAGATGGTCCATATGGTTTCAAAACTTTTAACAAATGGTCCTTCCGCCTAACTCCGTCAGCTTTTTACCGTTAAGTGAGGGACATTTTCGTTATTTCAATACACAGGGACCATTTATGAGGTTTTCTCTATTAAAAAAAAGAAAAATATATAATTATTTAATTAAAGCTCCCCCCCCCCCCCCTCTCTCTCTCTCTCTCCACAGCACTGACCACCACTATCATCTTCTTATCTCTTCCCTCGATGCACAGATAATACATAAATCAAGAATTGAATGGCTCACCTACTTTAAAGCCTTTATGGATCAAGACATGTGCCGTGAGACACTTAAAATTGGCGGCGGCTGCTTCAACGGGATCAACGGAAGAAGGAACAGGCACCGCTAGATCTGCGGGAAGTATTCTATCTTGGGCGTAAGAACCCACCACTGGGCTAGCGTAAGCCACGACATCTCCAACTTTGCAGCTGGTTACTCCGGGACCCATCGATGTTACAACTCCGGCTCCTTCCATACCTGGGATATATGGCAAGGGTGGAGCTAGATTCTGCTCACCTCGACGCATATACACATCCAAGAAATTTAAACCAACTGCCTTTTGCTTCAATCTGATTTCTCCTTCTTTTGGATCTGGGACTTGAACATCTTCCCATTTCAGGACCTGTAACAGAAAAGAAATTCAACACCATTAGTCTCTGAAATCAAGAAAGAAAGAGAAAATGTAAAGAAGCTAGGTAGGTGAACAAGGATGACCTCAGGGCCGCCGTGCTCATGAATTCTAATTGCTTTAACCATGGTGGTGGTTGGGTTGTGTACGTTTGGATTAAGGAGATTGGGTTTGATGTGATATTATCTTATCTATCTGGGTATATATATATAATAGGGACAACATTGGTGTCGGGGTGTTTGATGGTGGTGGGTCACGACAGGAGGAGGCTGAGAGGCTGCCACAGACGGCTATGGTGGCCCTATTCGTTGGTGGAGTGAGAACCAGAGAGAGGGTGTGAGTTTGGAGATGAAAAGGAGGTCGAGGGAAAAGATTCAGACGGCAGCAGTTGTGGCAGTGATTGGGATGTCGCAAAACAACAGGCAGTCGCCTTTTTCCGGCGACCCTTTGTGGGTCTTGTTCTAGTTGATGGCAGCGAAAAAACAAAGGGAAGAAGAGTAGGAATGAATCACAAAGGAGGGAGAGAGAGAGAGAGAGAGAGAGAGAGAGAGAGAGAGAGAGAGAGAGAGAGAGAGAGGGTGGGCCCCTTTAATTAAATAATTATATTTTTTTTTCTTTTTTTTTTAAATAGAGAAAATCTCATAAATGGTCCATGTGTATTGAAATGACGAAAATGCCCCTCACTTAACGGTAGAAAGCTGACGGAGTTAGGCGGAAGGACCATTTGTTAAAAGTTTTGAAACCACAGGGACCATCTGTGAGGTTTTTTGAACTTAAGGACTAAACTTGATATTTTCGGAGACCACAGAGACCATTTTTGAAGTTTTGTCTTATTATTATTATTGTGAAATAGCTTCGATCCACATGTAATAAATTGGTTACCAAGATGGTTACAATCTCCTATTGGCTTAGTGCTAAATGCAAAAAATAGCAATGCATTTTCGTGTAGCTGTTTCATGTAACATCTCACTTCCATTTTTCCTATTACAACATGGTACTTTTAAATTTTTGAGTAGATTACACAAATGGTCCCTATGGTTTGGGGTAATTTGCACGTTTGGTCCCTAACTTATTCTTTTAACTTGGAAGATCCCTATTGTTTGTTTTTGTTGTGTGTTTGGTCTTTGTCTTACCTAAAAAGACTATTTTACCCTTGATTTTTTAATTTATTTAAATAAACACACCTCCAACCCCACTTCCACCTCACCTTACCTTACCTTACCTTACCTATCCCACCTTATTTAAATAAATTAAAAAATCAAGGGTAAAATAGTCTTTTTAGGTAAGACAGAGACTAAACGTGCCACAAAAACAAACAATAGGGACCTTCCGAGTTAAAAAAATAAGTTAGTGTCCAAACGAGCAAATTACCCCAAACCATAGGGACCATTCATGTAATTTACTCTAAATTTTTATTAGGCATAATGATTATATCTTTACTGTCTGGGATACCAATTTAGGCAATGTACTCTATTTTACCCATAATATTATTAGTAAAAGATTCAATGTATCTTGCTGTTCTCGGTAAGACATTGCAAGTGGGTGAAACTTATAGTTCTAAATAACATATTATAATTATAATATCACACAAATTATTGGTTAAATTTCTGCGCGGGCTTAAAACCTGGTTATGGCACAATACGGGAGCTGTCTATATATCTATGTAAACCCCCAAAAGTCATCACCACCATTATATAACCATGTTTAGTTTAGCTCTTAATCTCTCTTTCTAATCACAATCTTTTTCCACATAAAGGAAAAACGATGAGTTTGCCATTGTTACTTTACTTCAACAGGCACACTATTTACAAATAGATGAATTTATTCGGCCTCATTTGCAGATTTGCTCAATGTGCTTCCAACCAATTTATCATCCATACGCATTGTTTGTCTTCTTCTACAATTCCAATATCAGATCTACATAGGAAATATATAGCTGGAATGAGTGACTTATAAGAAATGTCACATAGACGTTTATATGGAGGGGGAATTATAATCATGGTTTATTTTTGTGTACTTACATTCTTCATCTGATTTGATCCAGCATTCTGTTTTCCGGTTAGTATCACCCCCATCACATATGAGATGATTGGACATGTTGCTCTTTGTGTGGTTTTCACTCTTTTCAGAAATATCCCTAAAAGGGAATATAATGATATCGTCGGATAGCATTTGATTTTTGTTTCTACACCCTTCATTTGTGCAGTTGCTTTTCATCACATATTTCCACAGGTTTTGAGATTTTTGTGAGATGGCTAAGGCTTCGGGGTGAACTCTCTGTAGTATACGTAGGATCTGCATGTATTACTTAAAGATTAATACTAATTAGGAAACTAAAAGTCTAGAATACTTAAAAAATTAGGCGTACTTTGTGGAGTTTTTCATCAGCTGAATTAGCTAAATTTATGGTTCCTACAGGAGCCACTGTATAGTCCTTAGAAGAAGGCTGAATCGTTCTTCTTTTCAGTGTCTTTTTCATTACAGGTTCGTTTTTTTTCTCTACCGTTTTAGTTTTCTGAAACAGCTCCCATAGTGAAGTTCTACGGTCCTTTATAAGTATAGCTGCATTACCGGTTGTTTCGTTTTCATACTTTACAGCCCTCGTCATCTTCTTCATTTCATCTTCTGTTGTCCCGGTTTCAGTTTTCGATGTACTCTCAACGTATGTGGAAAAATTTGGTGTTGCTAGATCAGTGACGAATACATCTTTTTCAAGAGTTGTGATCGTCTGGAATCCATTAAATAGTTGAGACACAGAAGAAGATGATTCGTCTTCCATATGTTCACCATCTGTATATGCGAACTTGGCATGCATAACTTTAAGCAACTGCAATAGGATAAGCAATAAAGCATGAGTCATGGTAGAATTACGTACTTACTATGTAAATTAATATATACGAAGCTTATGAGTTTCTATAGATATAGTCCTATAGAACCAAACCTTCATGGTTTTAATTAGGCAAAGAGCTCGATCAGCTTGTAATCAACCCTTTGATATAGAGAAAAAAGGAAGAAAAAGCTTCTTAAGTGAATTCAAGTGTTTTTCCTGCTCTTTATAGATGTTGATTCATGGCAGGTGGTGCACAACAAAAAAGACGATATAAAAATGCCCTGCTAGATATTTGTGCAAATTAAATATCTAGGATAGTTTTTGGACCCACTGATGCTTGTATTTTTGCTTCTCATGCCATGTGCTTCAATGGTCTTTACGGGAATACGATTTTTTCCAAAGGGCAAATAAAACGGTGTAGCAACCAACTCTTGTTTTTTTCTTAATCTGGTTAACTAACTTTTTTTTTTTGTTAACTAACCTTTTTTTGTTATTTAATTAACTCAACGTATTAAGCCAATTCTAATATTAAGCCATTAGTTTAAGGAAAATGGTTTTTGGCCTATCCGTAAGAAGTTTGAATGGATCATTTGGAGTCCATAAAAAAAGAGTAATGCATAATTCAAAACCCGTCACAAGCAGAGGCGGATTTGTAGCTAGCATGCAAATATGCAATTCCATATCCTTAATTTCCTTCAAGAAGGGTTAATTTTATTTAAAAAAAATTAGTATTCATCACTCGTGTTCATGTCTAACATCTCCTTCTCTTCCTGTTTCGCATTCTAGCGGTCCACCTCCTCCAAATGCAACACAGTGCTTCAGCCGCTACCCGCTTGGCCCACTCCGGCTCCTGCTCACATTATGGTAATGTGAAGTAATTGGGGATTTATGGGAATTTTATTTGTTGATCTCGTGTTAACTTTATTAATTTTCTTTTGACGTTATTAACTTTATTACTATGTTATTTTGTATATAACTATTGTATAATTATTGATCATAGTATAATTTATAGTGTGATTTAGGTTTCTTGAAATTAAGGGTTAATTTTAATAGTTTGTTGAGTTGTTAATTATATATAGTCATCACGATTTACAAGTTATTTATCAATTTTAGAATAAAAAATATTCATGTGTTCATTTTTAGGGTTAGCTAAATTTCGTTAGAGAAAGAGAAAACCGTATATAAAAAATGTAAGTTGTGAATTTTTTTTTTCAAATTTAATAACCTTAAATTTTTAAAAAAAATATTAGTTATGAAATCTTTGATAAAGTTTCAATATTTTGGGTCAGTTTACGATTTAATTCTAATATTTATTTTTTGAACATAAAAGTCCGATTATCTAATTTTAGGAAAATGACCTGTAGCACAACCAAGTTTTGCATTTGTTCCAGATTGATCATCAAAATATTTTTTTTACGTAATAAGTCATTTAACTTGTGAAACTGATGTCAATTACACATTTTCAACGAGACTACTAGAACAGTCGATATCTTTCTTGACATGGATGTCACGTGTCATTTGAGTCACTATTTTATATATATATATATATATATATATATATATATATATATATATATATATATATATATATATATATATATATATATATTCATTAAATGACTTAGTGTGCATAAATGGTGTAATTGACATTAATTTTACACTACAAGGAAAACAATCATTAGCGGCGACAAAAGTCACTGGTAAAAAGTCAAGTTGTCGCCGCTAATAAAAAGTCGCCGGTAATAACTCTGTCGACGGTAATAGTGTCGTCGATAATAACAATTTTCATTTTTTTAATTAACGATTTTGGTTGACGATAATAATGTCCTCGGTAATTACATAACAACATTCGATTAAATATAAAAAATAATAGTGTCGACGCTAATTACAAAACAAACATCTGATTATAATTAATGACCAATCTGGGACACGCAAAACTTGGTTGTGCTACAATGTCATTTTCTCTTTAATTTTATACAATAGTCTATTATCTTTTGTTAAAAAAATAATGATTGTCTCGTTAATTTGAGTAAAATATAAAATAAACAGAACTTTTCTAATAAAAAAATAAAAATTTAGATTAAACCGTAAACTGACCAAAATATCTTGAGTTTATAAGAGATTTCCCAATATTAATATCGTAAAATCATTGAGAGATGTTTTTTTGACTTCATTAATTGTAAACAATAAACACTACATACAGTAAAAATGAGTTTTGGATCTAAGCATTGCATCTAACAAAAATTATGGATTTAATGTGCATTTTTATCATATTAAATAATACTCCTATGATATTAGAAGACAAATATCAATCATGTGTATTTATAACCTAGAAGAACCACTTCCACCACTTGAAGTATCACATGATCCCCAATTTAGAGATTCAAAGCCGAAATACGTATAACTTTCATTATGATTTGATGGAAAATATATACAACAGTGAACAATCAATAACCCAGCGACTACAAAAACGAGTAAATATAATATTTTAATTTTATAATGCAATTTTAAATTTTCTTTATTATTGAAATATTTTTAATTCTAATTAATCTAATATTTGTATCTCTTAAAAATAATAAATTTGTAGTTATCGAGAGCGGTGACCACATCTTTAAGAAGTGTAGGAGAGTGAAACATAATGTAATGAGTTATGGGTTGTGATTACACCCTTGATGTACCTTTTTCAGTTTTGAGTAACTTTATTTGTCGTGCTATCACTTTCTCATTTTTCTACTATTTAATTAGGCCAAGTTTATTTGTCGTGGTTATCTTTTAAAAGGTAGACAACCTCTAAAACCACTATAAGAAATAAATGCAATAGAGACAGACACATTAGTGGTGATGTTCGCTTTTAGCGGCGACAGGTTAATTTCGTGTTACTTGTAGCCGTTAAAAGTGAGCGTCGCCGTTAATGGTAGAAAACCTGATCTGCGTCAAAAGAGATTGGTTAATCCTATCCGTCGATATGGACCTAAATGAACAGTTGAAACCGAAGATCGCTTAAACTATTAGTGTCGACGTCAATGGCGGCGACATCGTCGCTGCAAAGGCTCTAAAAAAATTATGGTATCATTCCCCCTAGACGGTGTCGCTGCTAAAGCTCGATTGTCGCCGCTAAAGCTTTCTGTAGCCGCAAATAGTCGTCGCCGCTAAAGGTCCGCACAAATATACCTCCCTCCTCCATCGCTTTCTGTACTTTGTATCACTTTTACTCCAATATCGACCGATGAGTATCCCTTCCGACTACGAAATCGATCCAAACCCTCACATCCTCTATCACCAGTGACGACAAAGGCCGCCATCACCGGCAACAAAAGTTGCAACACCGGTGACAAAAGTAGGCTGCTCGATTTTCTGTCATGATGCAGGCACTTCTCCTCATTTGTTTTTTCTTTTTTTCTTTTTGTTTTTTTTATTTCTTTTCTCTCCCGTGCCTATCTAAATGACAATCTACTGATTTAGATGTTTAATTTTGTGTATCAAGCTTTGTTGACCTCTGATTTTGGGTTGTCATCACCGCTACCACAGCTGTTGGATTTTCTGCCACAACAACACCCCCACATCACCACCACCATTCTGATTTCGTTCCATTACAGGTTCTATAACGTTTCATGAAGTATTTTAATCTAGTTCTTCATATTTTATGCATAATGTATGTATGTAATGTGTATGATGTAAGTATATGAAATAAATATATGTAATGTGTGTATATATGTATGGAAAAAATGAAAAAAAAAAGTAGGATAAAATAATGAATATTCAATATATGTAGGAAATATGTTTAAGTGTATTTGTATGTATAATGTGTGTATTTATGTATGTAATGTGTGTATATATGTATCAAGGGTTTTTTTGGAAAATACAAGGCTATAATGGAAAAAATGAAAAAAAAAAAGGTAGGATGCTATAATGAATATGCAATATATTTAGGATGTATGTTTAAGTGTATTTGTATGTATATGTGTATATGTATTGATTGAAACATCACTTAACTTTTAAGAGCTTATTTGGAAAGTACAATGCTACAATGGAAAAAAAAAAGCAGGATGCTATAATGAAAAAATATGATACTATAAATAAAAAAAATATATGCAAAAATACAACGGTCAATTAGAAAAAACAATATAATATTTAAAGTATAATGTTATTATAGAAAACTTAAAACAAAATCAAATGACATAAATAAAAAAAAGTATGGTAAAGTACAATGTTATAATAGGAAAAAGTATGATACTATAAATAAAAAAATATATGTAAATGTACAATGTTGAATAGAAAAAAAAACAATATAACATATAAAGTATAATGCAATTATAGAAAACTTAAAACAAAATCAAATATCATAAATAACAAACATATACAAAAGTAAGATACTATACATGACAGCAAAAAAAAATCTTCCAAATTTTGTTCGTTTGCATGTTTTTTTTGTAATCATCGCGAGCCTAGATATTAATTTTGGGCTGTCCCCATTTTGGGATTGCTTATTGAATACTTTATCTCATTTAGGATGTGAACATGTATTACATGATTGATTGTTTAAGAAATATTAGGTTGTCATTTTTTCTTTGCTCATCAAGTGTGTGTGTGTGTGTGTGTGTATATATATATACACACACACACACTTGGGAGCTAAGGGGAAATGATGCCGAATTTTTCTTAAACAGACAATCATGTAATACAAGTTCACATATAAGATAAGGTATTCAAAAAGTGGGTTTAGAAACCTATATTCGTCAATACTCTACCTGTTTCCGATTATTTGTTCTCGTGTTCCCGTTTCGGGGATACTTTTTGAATCATCGACTTTAAGAATACTCTATCCGCTTTTTGTTTCTCATAGAGTAAAACCTAAACGCTAAACTATGTTTCAGTTGCATCATGTCTATTGATAAAATTCGAACTACTAATCCACATCATCAATCTCTCGAGTTCCAGCTAGGACTCGACTCTTTTGTCGAGCGATCCATGTCTCATCTAAATAGTAAAGGTGAAACCAAATGTCCGTGTAAGAAATATGATAGCTGTAACTTCATGGATCCAAAAACAATGAGATGTTATGTCTGTATACATGGTTTTAGTCGATTATATGAAACGTGGACAATTCACGGTGAACCTTTAATTCCTCCAGTTGTAGTTGTCGTAGCGCCAAGTAACGATATGGTTGATATTATCGATGAGGTTATGTGGGATTCAAGAGAAAATTATACCAACCTTGATGAAAGAACCTCTAATACAGGGGGTAGCGATGTCGAAGATGATTTTGAATAGTTGTTAGAGGAAGTCGAAACCAAGTTATATCTTGGTTGTACGTTTTCTTCCGTTGAGATTATTGCAAAGCCGATGTATATCAAGGTCGACAACAAATAAACTGTTAGTTCATTTGATCAACTCCTTGAGTTGTTGCGTTCATCATTTCCAAAAGACAACAAGGTTCCCCATTCCTATTATCTAGCCAAAAAGAAACTAAAGAAGATTGGTTTGGGGTACGAGTCAATACATATACGTAAAAATTGCTATTTTATCTTCTGGAAGGAACACAAGTCATTACATATTTGTCCCATTTGTAAATAGAGTTAGTGGATTGATAAAAACACCAAGGGTAAGAATATAGCTCATAAGGTGTTACGGTACTTTCCAGTGACCCCTAGACTACAACGTTTGTATTGTTCAAGGTACACTTCCAAAAATATGATTTGGCATAATACCGGGAGATCAGAAGATGATGTAATGTGTCATCCCGTTGATGGAGAATATTGGAAAAAAATTTGATGCAGATTATCCTGACTTCTCGAGTGAACCTCGAAATGTAGGCCTAGGTCTTGTAGCTTGTCACACCCCAAAACCGAGAACGGCGAAAACGTTCTGGGGCGGAGGACGTCATGTATAATATCAACAACAATGTAAAGTAGTAAACAAGCAACAACATCATCCATTGCATTAATAAAATAATTATTATACAATTGTATTCTGTCAAATTTTGATAAACACTAAAGCATAAATCAAAATGAAAGATAAGTCTTGAACAAGCTCCATCTTCCTTTCTCCTTGCATCGGTACCTGTCTAAGATGACCTGAGGATACAAGTAATTTTGAAAGCGAGTATCAGCTTTAAAGCTGGTGAGTTCATAAGTATATAAGTGTCATTGTCTCGAAATATCGGGTTGTCACATCATCCCCCCGTTAGAAGGAATTTCGTCCCGAAATTAGAATTTAAGCAAGGAAGTATGCACGAATGATCGAGTCGTGAGGAGGAAACTTCCTAATCGTTTGGTTCTAGCGCACCTAAGTGATAATGGGTTCTCGGTTGGCATTCCAACGAACCTTCACTAACTGGCGATGGCGTTTCTTCGTCCGCTTAACCTCTTGGTCGAGGGTCACTACGGTTCTAATACGAAGGCGAGGATCTCGACGCGTGGACTTGCAAGAGTCCTAACGGAAAGGTATGGTTTCACGATCGAGATGCGAAGAGTAGAAAGTACGTTACTGAGTTCGCGGAGTAGGTCTAGTTTGTGTGAGGCACAGGACCGGTTCTGATAAGAATCTCGGAGGTCCTGTCTAACTTGGATTTAGCTTTCCACGCTTTACGAAGCGTATTAAGCCATTCCCAGAGTGAGTTATCCTAAAGAACTTGGTCAGTCACTTGGAATCTCAAAGGTTCCTTTTCTTGCGTAACTTCTCAGGCAAAGGCCACCCCTTGCTGGGTCAAAGTCGTACGAGTTGCTGTAGCTTGCGAGGAGTTCTAAATGAACTAAGGCGGTAGGTCGGTAAGACCTAGAATCTGGCGAAAAACTGTCGGCGTCTCTGGTGTCGATAAATGCTCAATGGTTTTGACAAATTGAAAGAGTACTCAAAATTTCTCACATTACTAACAGTGTGTCCTAGAAATTAGACTCTTCAATTTCAAAACTCGTGCCTAGAGACCTTTGCTAAAGTTCCTCTGTAGGAATGTTACCATGGGCTTTCTTCTTACTACGAGGGTAGATAAGTAAGTCATTACATGGGGAAATGACGAACTGATCCCAGTAAGAAAGACGTAACTCTATTTATTTAGCTCATGAAAACTATGGGCGTATTGGTCCTATCCAAAAGGTATCACTACGAACTCGAAGTGTCCGCATCGAGTTCAGGAGATAGTCTTCCGGACATCCTCCCCTAACACTCGAACTGGTGATATTCGGATTCCAGATCCATTCCTGGAAGTAGTTTCTTTCCTTGCGTTTGCTCAACCATTTTGTCTATGCGAGGCAGAGATAACGATTTCTATGAAAATCTTGACGGAGTCCTCGATATCCGAGGCACATACGTTGCAATCCGTCGATCTCCGTGAGAATATGACCGGGGTTCTCTAGGGTGAGAATCCTAGTCTTCTTATTCTCTTTCTGTGTAGTTCGTCAAGCGGTTTGTACTGTTCTGGTATCTCCGAGGGTGTTTAAACTATAGGGCGATCTGTTTACGGGAGTCGTACTGGGTTCTAAGTTTGTTCACATGAAGATGTGATTACTCGTAGGCTCAAGCAGTTCTCCGTCCTGAAGTTCATATTAGAATTCATACATGGTTTCACAATCACAACTTTGGGTATACGAGTCGTATATAATTAAGATTGAAAAGGTAGTCGAATAATTGATTCCTCTTTAAGCTCACATCCCATCGAGGAAAAAAAAGTTAAAGTGGAATCATCAATTCTAAATCTGTAGAAGCTTGATTATATATAACTCTTACGTATGCCTTCCTCAGTGATAGATCAATCGCATAAATCCTTGGATTGAACTTGACGTACTGTACGAGTGGTACTTCGGGGATTTCTTCGGGAAGAAAATAACTAAGAGGTACTCCTGGCATGAGTACTTCGGCGTTCTGACATGACGGTTTCGCTAGAAAAGTGATCTAGAAGAAAGAGATGTACGCATGAAGCTGTTTTTGTGAGGATCAAATTGAATCGAGTCATATGATAATGTCGGAATCATACTGAAGCTTAAAGACATTAGATTTGAACATAAGACGTTTACAAACGAAGCACAACCGTGCAACCATGAACAGAGTTACAGTACTTTAGATTTACCACAAGACTAATGCTGCGAATAAGATATACTACAAAAGACAAGTATACGCAGCACGAGAATTCCTATACAGACAGGATCTCGCAAAAGGTAAGACTCTAGTTGCACCAGTTATAGATAGTTTATAAGTCTGTTACAATGAAACGCCTAAATTACATTAACGTGGTTCCGGAGTAGGCTCTCCTGCAGCTGTGATCCTGAGAATTTAGATTGTTCATGTAAAGAGTACGACGATGTTCTCGAAAGTTTGACCTACATCCCTATGATGCAGTCCTAGTACAGAATGAAAGTATGTTCGCAAAGGTTTGACCTACATCCCTATGATGCAGTCCTAGTAATGAGTAGAGGTAAGTTCGTAGAATGGTCTCAAGACGTTTGTTGTACAAGTTGAGGTATCGTGGGTTGGTGAATAACAAAATCCAACCACTGAAAGAGACTTGGAAATGTCTCCGTATCTAACTTGCTATGGTCCAATGACTTAACTAAGGCAGGTTTCAGATAGACTCCTATGAGAGTATGATAGGAGTACTTGAATGAAGGAAATGACACAAAAGTTAGCCGGCTGTCAATATCTTGGATATTTACTACGTAAAGGTTCAGGAAAATGACCTTGTAAAGGTCTTACATCATATCCACAGGAGATAGCTCCTGACAGCATAAAGACCTAACTAAAGTACTTACGGTACAAGATAATTTCATAGAAAATGCCACATCAGGCATAGACAGAAAAATACGATTCCTCTTTATAAGGAAATAAAGTAAAGCGTCTACTACTGGCGACGGTCATCCCTCTGGTGAACGCTTAGTTCATCCAATTGACGTTCCATGTCACGTAGGTGTCTTTCGCACACCATCTGGTGTACTCGGAGCTCTATGACTTCGGCTCGTGATTCAGCCAGTGCTTGCAACAGGGTTTCATGGTTTCTCACTGATCTCTCGTGAGCATCCTCTAGATGAATGGTGTGGAGGGTATGCATTCTAGCATAGGTGACTACTTCTGTAATCTGATGTAGAGCTGTCCTGCCTTGAATCTCATTTCGGGCCTCTCTGTGGACCAAGATTGGCAAGACTCTATCTGCTGAGCCCCCATTGCTCAAGTCGTAAAAGCTTCGGTCGCCATCAAATAGCATAAACTGATCTTGTCCTTGGCTCCCTGTTTCCAAGCATTCCACTCACTCAGGGTCGGGCCATGAAAAGTCGGACGAGGGTTAGTAATTGGAAAGGAGCTTCTTGGGGTAGGTTCTCAACCTCTGGTTCGGAGTTAGCATCATACGAAAAGTCTTCATCACGGTGATCATCCAAGGGGATAGGATGATCATTCTCTGGTTCTTCTCCAAACCAACCAGTTATGACTTCATTCGGAAGATACTGGTTGTCAAGGGGATGAAGTCCAGCTATGATTTCTATGCGAGAATTTAGGGTAAGTGGATAATTATTAGACGAACTATCTAGATAATTATTTAGAAAACCCTCATTAGTTACATCGCTATTTGTGAAGTGCATACCAGCTATGTGTAATCTAAACAGGATAGACCTTTGAATAAGTGACCTTATTTCCAAATTCACACAGAATAGGGGTAAGGCAAAATTATCACTGATTCTAAGTCTATAACATCCTAATTACATGTAGCCTTAGTGTATCCACTTAGCAACTATCAACTTAGTAATGAGGATCCCGTTTTAATTATCAAGTATAAAGTACTTATAGTAACACCAAATACTCCTATAGTATTTTAATTTTTAATGTTATGTTCTATTGTTCTCATTGTGGTAGGGTTGGTAAGATTTTAGCATTGTTGCAACCACACACTTAAACTTAGGCATATGCTAGTCAACCCTCGGATAATATAGGCGATCAGGCTACATCTTCCCAGTTTTGACCATATGTCTCTAAGCCCACTTGTGTTGCCCAACAATTGTAATTCTTTTGTACTGTCCTAGTGACACTGATTTTAGTATGAATGCAACACGTATACTTACTTAAATATTTTACTATTTAAAGTATAAACTCTTGGTCAGAGTATTTTTAATCCCTTATGTATTTATAGTTAGTATATCTTTTATGGGTTGATATACTTAATTCACTATAAACAATGCTCTGATACCAATCTGTCACACCCCAAAACCGAGAACGGCGGAAACGTTCTGGGGCGGAGGACGTCATGTATAATATCAACAACAATGTAAAGTAGTAAACAAGCAACAACATCATCCATTGCATTAATAAAATAATTATTATACAATTGTATTCTGTCAAATTTTGATAAACACTAAAGCATAAATCAAAATGAAAGATAAGTCTTGAACAAGCTCCATCTTCCTTTCTCCTTGCATCGGTACCTGTCTAAGATGACCTGAGGATACAAGTAATTTTGAAAGCGAGTATCAGCTTTAAAGCTGGTGAGTTCATAAGTATATAAGTGTCATTGCCTTGTTTGTGAAAAGCTGTTATGAAGGCCATGAAAACCTTTAAATGAAAATGTTGAGGTAAGTATGAAATTCCTAGAAAAAACCCTTATTTTCTATAAGTATGAAATGTAGTCTTCTACTAAGACCCGAATGTTCTGTACGTATGAAGTGTAGTCTTCTACTAAGACCCGAATGTTTTGTAAGTATGAAGTGTAGTCTTCTACCAAGACCCGAATGTTCTGTTTGTAAAATGATAGTTTTCCCTTTGTATTGACTAGTACTAAAAGAGCTTAGTCTAACTCATCGTCTATGTGAATGCATCACAAAATAAAGTAAACAGGAAAATGTACTACTGTAAGTGTTGTCACTGGGTACTAGGACCAACACAGCCTAGGTAAATATTATCCCGAGGTACTAGGGTTAACACTACCTAAAAATAAAGTAAACAGGAAAATGTACTACTGTAAGTGTTGTCACTGGGTACTAGGACCAACACAACATCGCATTAAGCGAAATGTATAACCTAATGAACATCCGAAGATTGTCCAATTATCCTCTGTAGCAGCAGCAGGTGGGTGGAAGGGTTAGTCCCAAATCGATCTTCCTAATATAAGTAGTAACCTTAGACCTCCGAAGATGGTCATCGACCATTGGTGCTAATCAGTGGGGTTCGGAATGGTAAGTCCCGCCTAGATATCCCATTGAACCGGGATAGGAAAGATAATTTACACAGAAAGTACTAATAAATTATCCTCTTAGTTCTAAGTACACGTATCCAGGTAAGTATATGTGAACATATTCATGTATCAGGTAAGCATCTGTAAGTACTCATGTATCAGGTAATGTACTAGTATAGACTCATGAATGAACTGACTCTTGTGTGATTCCTTGTAATAGAAGTAATGTTTGATATCTTCAAATTATACCTATGATAATCTATTGTAATATAACTGGATGATCATGTAGGTTTATACACTCTTACTACTCAAGGGTGTGGGAAACTAAATGAAAGATGTAAACTATAAACTCAATACATATATAAGAATATAAGTGTATATGCATAGTTTAGTTCAAGAATGTAAAAATGGTTTTGTAAGACCTCTTATGGGTTTTGAACAACAATTAACAATGACTTGATTTCATTTTAATAAACATTTCAAAGGTAAAACATTTGGTAACAATGTGTTTTTAATATGTAAAACCATTTCATGCATCACATTTTGTAGCATGTGAAATCCGTTAAATGACAAACATAGTTATAAAATACATATCAATGATTCAATAACATGTTTGTTTCTACTTGTATTCCCCCCTTTAAAGCATTTAAAATCATTTAAAATATTGATTAGGGGTATGAACTCACTTGATTGAAGTGGTTGATTTGAAATAGTCGAGAGAAGAATCGAGCAGAACTTCGACAGGAAGAGTTGAAAACGCGGGAAAATCTCGGGATTCTCGGGAATCTCGAGAACACAAAACCTTCCTTCGGGACTTGAAGGTGAAAACCGGGGCTTTGGGAGGGTCTCGGGGGCTTAAGCGCAGAGTTTCGGCGCAAGAAAGAAAGGAACTGAGCAATGGAACTCGGAGCCCTTGAAATCTATTTATAGGGGCATTTCTGGGGTGTGCCACGTCGTGGCAACCTTTTTCCACGTCGTGGGCTTGGTCGTCACTGCATGCGTCATCCCAAGTTGCATCTGGGGGCCTCCCGGAGGTGTCAGGAGATTTGCCACGTCGTGGCACTGCTTGCCACGTCGTGGTCTCTGACAGCCTCGAATATCGGGTCTCGAACTTGTAAAATCCGTAACTTTCGCATACGAGCTCCGTTTTCGACGTTCTTTATATGCACGCGTAGCTAAAAATATGATCTACAACTCTCGTTTAGACTTCATTGGCAAATTTTGACTTTATTTTTAATTATTTATTTTTAACGGGCCGGGACACGAAAAGTCCGTTAAAAATCCATAACTTCTTCATCCGGTGTCCGTTTTCATCAGACTTTTCGCCGTTGCGCTACTAATGTTGAGACCTTAGATTCTCATTCAGGTTGTTTTGGTCAAAAGTATCTCGAGCTCTATTTCGAGTTTTTAGCTGTCTACTGCTATACTCGAATCTTGGAAAAATCATAACTTTCTCATACGAAGTCAGATTTGGACGTTCTTTTTATGTACGCTCACGGTTTGAGGTTATCTATAACTTTCATTTCGATACTTAAGGCTAAAAACTATTGTATTGAAACTTCGCGTTTTTCGTTTAATCGGTGTTGCTGGTTTTGCCGAGAATCTTCGGTTGGTCATAACTTCTTCGTTATAACTCGGATTTTAGGGTTCTTTATATGTACGAAAACCTTGATACGATTCCTACTACTTTATTTAACCCAAATAAGATTTTAGGAAAGTTATATTTTGACCTAAATTTGATTGGTTTTACATTTCATTGTCTCGAAATATCGGGTTGTCACATAGCTGAAGGCTTTAATCCATTTGATAACATGTGTAATCTGCATAGCACGTGGTCAGTCGTACTCACCACATCCAATCTGCTACCATGGCTTTATATGAAAGAGTCATCATTCATGTTGGCCTTGTTAATTCCCGAACCTAAAGCACCTAGAAAGGACATAGATGTTTTCCTTAGGCCATTAGTGGAAGAGCTTAAGTTTTTATGACACTCAGGTGTATGTATTAAAAATGCAGAGATAAACACATTCTTTACGATGAAAGTTATTTTGTTATGGACAATAAACGATTTTCTAGCTCGTACTGGTTTATCGTTTTGGAGTGGGAAAAGGTATAGAGCATGCACAACTTGAAATGAAAACACTCCCTCGTACCGTGTAACAAATAATGTCGTTTATGTAGGTCATCATCGATTCTTAGATGCTAATGATCCATTAAGGATGAGCTTGGAATTTAATGGACAACCTTGAAAGTGAATGTGACTAAAAGACCGAATTTCCCAAGTGTTTGGTAATAATAATTAACAGACAAATATGTTTGATCAATATAACGAATCAATAATACATAACATAGTAATATATGTTTAATAGGTTTTTCATATAGAAACAGTTAACTCTCCAGAATTCCACAAAGAGTTACCAGCCCTTTTAATGGGATCACAAATGAATGTTTATACTTACACCGTGTGCATAGTTAATGGTGTTAGGTTTATGGTACTTAGCCGTAATGCGTAACACACAACACAAAACTCTAGGGTTTCAGTGGTGGGTTAGAATGGAGAGAAATATTATTGCCAATTCATGTGGGATGTGTCAATTCATGTGGCATTAGCTCTCCTTCATTTTCAATGGAAATTGTAGAAGACATTGACACTAAAGAACCTCATTCTTACAAAGAGGCAATGTGGATTAAAGAAGAAACTAATGGTTTATGGAAATGAATGAAGAAATGGAATCATTGGAAAACAATGAAACATGGGATCATGTTCCACTACCAAAGGGAGAAAAACCAACATGATGCAAATAGGTCTTTAATATAAAAAATGAAATTCTAGGAGTTTAACCAGTTAGGTTTAAAGAGAGGCTGGTGGTGAAAGGGTTCTCTCAGAAAGAAGGAATCGATTATCATGACATGTTCTCACTGGTCGTGAGGCACAAGACAATTCAAGCTCTTTTAGACATGATGAGTGCACTTGATTTGGAGCTTGAAAAGTTTAATGTGAAAATTGTGTTTCTTCATGGAAATTTGGAAGATAATACTTACATGTCCTAGAAAAAAGGGTTCCTTGATTCTAATAAGGATAATGTATGTTTGTTAAAGAAGTCCTTGTATAGTTTGAAGCAGCCCCAAGGCAATGGTACAAGAGGTTTGATTCTTTTATGATTTTGCATGACTACATTCGAAACTAGTTTGACAATTGTGTTTACTCTAGGAATTGTCCATTGTCTCATATATATATATATATATATATATATATATATATATATATATATATAGCTATACGTGGGTCAGATGCTCATCGCAGTCAAGGACGTGGATGGAATAAGTGACTTGAAAGCGCTTCTCAAGAATGAGTTTGAGATAAAGGATTTGGGAGTTGCAACGAAGATACTTGGAATGAATATTCGGAGGGATTAAAAGCTTGTCGGTTATGTATTTCTAAAATAAGTACATAAAGAAAGTCTTGCATTCATTCTACTTTGATCAGTCCAAACCGAATGGAACTCCTTTGGCAGCATACTTAATCTTGATCGAAAACAACTGATGAGGAAAGGAAGTAAATAAGTAGGCTTTCATATTCAAGTGTTGTTGGAAGTCTCATGTCCGCGATGGTCTAGAACAAACCTGATTCGAGTCATGTAGTCAGTGTAATAAATAGTTTTATGAGTACTATTGATGCAGACCTTAGTATGGAGGATCAGACCCATATGTTCCTAGAGGCCCATGCTCTAGTGACTAAATGCGCTTCATGGAAATGGCCATACGTTTGGCTAGTGATGTGTGTGAAATGAACTAAGTTTTATCCTACTTTTTAATTATAAATTTGACACACAAAGGCAGTGGACCTATCAATTGTGGTATAGTTAAATAAGTAGGGTATCGAACTCAGGGAATGGAAATTAAACCAATTACTAATACTATCTAAAACAAATAATAAAATAGAAGGGGTTTCTCTAGTTTTGCAAGACTAGAAAATTAACTAAAACTTAACTAACACTTAACAAAGCAACTACAACTAAACAATTAAATTGCAATTAAATTTAATGATAAAAAGGACTTTTGTTTAGGTTCGAATCATTTGATCCTATGGTTGATTTTATGGTAAATGTATCGGATTAACTTTTCCTTGGGTACCGATTGAGATGATTAGGTTCACGTTCGTTATTGCTAATCCTTAGAAAACAGATTAATTCAAGCAATGGCCAGTTGTCCAAATTAATAAGTTCCCTAGTTAATTAATTCGAGTTAAGTAATACTTGTAATGGTTAATTAAATTGGTGATTCAATTAACCTCTTGTTGATGGTGTATCACACAAGCTCACACATTAATTTACCTATTCTCCAGTTAATCCTAGTTTCACATTCGTTATTCCTAGACATACAACTATGTGGTCACATAAATCATATGAAATTAATAACTAAGAGATGTTCATACAACTTAATTACTAATTTATTAACAAAGAATAGTTGTTATTAATATATGAGGTTCTTTAACAAGCTTAACAAAACAATATCACCAATTAAAATTAATCCTAACCATAAAATCAATCCATATTCGCAAAATCATCTACCCTAAACAGAAGATAAGGGTTTTAGTTCATAATTGCAGTAAAAACAAACTCAAAAACCAATTCAATTTGTTCAAACATGATTCAATCAAAAGGTTAACTAAGAATAAACTAGAATTTGCCTTAATCCTCTTCAAAATCGAACTTAGGGTTGATTCCTCAGCTTCTCCCGGTCTAGCAGCACCTTCAATTGCAATCTGAGCCTCCTAGGGTTCCAGAGAAGTCCCCATCTCGATCTTAAAGTCCCTATTTATATTTTTCTAGAAACAGAGGTGACTCGTCGAGTCAAGGTCCCAACTCGTCGAGTCCCTCATTAAAAATCCGTGTACGACAAGGACTTCTAGAGCTTCGCGAATCTTCGATCCGACTCGTCGAGTCAGGAGTTAAATCACCGAGTCCTTCTTGTTTTTGGCATTTCTTCTTCTTTGTTTCAACTCCCGAACTTCCAACTTCTTCTCCTACTTCCTTTTGTTTTCGAGCATATCTTTTGGACTGAAAATACAATTCAAACACTATTAAGTACCTTTTGTCCATAATATGCAAATAATTAGTTAATAAATAAGAAAAATCCACACTAAATATATAGCTAAATATGCACATATCAAAATACCCCACACTTGACTTTTGCTTACCCCCAAGCAAAACTGAATTTTAGCACACTAATATTACATAAGACAATCCCAATCAAACCCAACAATTATGTCAAGACCGAAATGCATGCATTTGTGTCTAAAATTTTTCCTAAGGACCCCCCTTAATTCTAAATACTTACAATCCTCATAAACACTTGCCCACTTCTTTTGAACAACGCTCATTTTATGCATCCCTCCGAATCCATCCGCACAAAACTTCCTAACCTCAAGGTATTTTTGGTTGAGCAACCCAATCATACATAATTAGAAAATTACAATTTTTCGATACCACTATAGAGCTATTTTTGGAATTCTTCACTTCTTTGATAATTTGATCTTTACTTCTTTGAATTCACCACCTTGTTGTTTTTTGGTATCTTAAACTTTTGAACTTCTTTAGAATTTTGATCTTTTGATCTTCATACTTTGACTGCTCCAAAATTCTTAAAACTCTTCTTGTAATTCTCTCTTTTTCTTTTTCACATGTATCTCACTTTTTTTTTCACTCAAATCCTACATGCTTAAGCAAGGGTGCTCAACTTCAACCTTTATTGGTTAAAGATATAACTGAAATCGTGAAATTGCACTGGGGCCGTCGAGTCAGTATGTGCACTCAGCGAGTCCATAGTTGTGTGATAAAAATATATTCTGCTTCAAATCCAGCTTTTGGTGTGCTAAAGTAACATCAAAAATACACTCATGCGCTTCCCCTCTTCAGTATTTACGAACTCTTCAACCCTCTCTAAAACCGGACTCGATACTTAGACTTCATTCTCACTTACCTAGACTTGATGCTTCTATGGAACGAATCTCTAGACTCTTTGTGTGCAAACCCTTTATCCAAATTCTGAAAAGACTAAAACAAACATGTAAGAAAAAGGAAGAACACACCATAAGCAAATCCTAAACTACTTGTCCAAACCAACAAAAACAAACAAACAAAAACAAAATCAAACAATAAAAATTGTTTTAACACAACCAAAATGAAAAGGATAGAACTTCAATCTTCATCTTCTTCCTCCTCATCCTCTTCATCATCATTTCGTGCTCCACTCCCACTTGCTCCGCTTCTTCTTGTGTTTATCCTCTCCTCCCAAGTAGGCACTTAAGGAAATTAAACCCCGTCCACATGTTGGATGTTTAAGTGATTAAACAATTGGATAAAGGACCGGTTGGAAAGCCCCTTCCCAAATCATCTTGATGTCTTCTTCCCTCCTCATTTAACCACTCTGGGGGTATATTATCTTCAACCGGGATCACCGGTGGATCATGATGTGCTTGCTCGTGTCTCAGTCTTACCCTCCTTCCCAGCTCTTCGGGTCCTATCACCACATCATGATGAGGAATAACATAGTGTCCCCCTCCATAATCTTCAATAATTCTGCCTCCTCTAAAAAGAATGGGACCATCGTCATTCCATGCTCCTCTTTCCATTAACCCATAAGATTTGGCTAGGCAGGCCACAAACATCCCACCATTGATCTTTGAAGTTTTGCGATCCTTGACCACCCCAAGCTAAATAAGACACCATGCAGTACGGAAGATTGTAGAAAGTGTTTGGAGTAATAATACTCCATAAGTAGAAAACATCAAGGTTAGGAACCTTGTCATCGTCTTTCCGCATGTTGATTGTATTCGCAATGAGGTGGTGAATCAATCTATGGGTGGGTGATCGAATATTCCCCTCTTGAGCAGACTTGGGGATATAAACCTTGTTAGCAATGGTGTTCCACCAAGTGGAACCCACAACATCCTCCGGGAACTCCTTGTGACAATGCTCAAGAAAGGTGGCAAAACCCTCAGTGGTGACTAATTGTTGGTCATAAAGACCCAACCCGCAAGCTAGTTCCACCATACTACATTGGCGGAATTCACCACCAAGGCAAAAAGTAACAATTTACGGGTTGTAATAATCGTTCCCTTCATGGAAGTTGATGATTGAGAAAAACTCCTAACACAGCTCCTTGAACACCGGTTCGTGAATGCGGAATATCCGGTTCCATCCATCACAAGTGATGGATACCCCACCATTCATAAAGACTTTGACAAGATACAGAGCCAACTCCTCTTCATAATGAACTCTTCCTAACCAATCCCAATCTATTGCATTTGGCACATAAGTTTCTTTCTTTTTAACTTCAACCAGCTTTTTCTTCCATCTTTTCATCGTAGATTCCAAATCAATTCTTGGAAAATTTAACCAAGGATGGTCTCCTTGGTTACCCCACTAGCTTTCTCAACCTCTTGAAAACATTTTCTGCATCATAAGAAAACCATACAAACCAGAAAATACAGAAACATTAAAACTCAAAAACTAGGACTACCTTCAGGGACTGACTCGTCGAGTCCACGAACAGACTCGGCGAGTCGCAAGAACTGTTCGAGTCGCTTGTTTGAGATTCATCAATTCATCCAACAAAACCCAAAATTGGTCCCAGGGGTTTGTCTCGGGATGCATACTAAAGATAAATTCACAATCAGTTGCATCTATAACATTCTAATTAGACAAGAATTAAAAACCCTAGAATCCTAATCAAGTCAAAGCATTCTCTCAAGATGCAAAAGTTAAAGCCTTAAGAAGATAATAAACAAAAAAAATGTTACCTTGTTAGAAGAAAGTGGAAGAAATCAAAGAAAAATGGGATTGTTGCTTGAGAGAGTTTTGGCACGTCGAGTGGGTATCGGCTGGTGTGAATGAATGTGTTTTTTTTAATTAGGGTAAAAACCCTAATTTTACAGAAATGTAAAAAAAAATTATTTTTTTTCAGTAATTTTAGTCGACTCGTCGAGTCAGCGTACAGACTCGCCGAATCAGATCACGAAATTACTTCACATCTACATAAGGACTCGTCGAGTTAGTGTATAAACTCGCTGAGTCTATTAATCTGTTGAAAACATTTTTTTTCCTTCTTTAAAAATAACACCACATCCCACACTTAGGCCTTAATTACCCTCAAGCAATCATTTATGGATGAATATGAAGATTGAAATAAAAAAACTAAGGAATCCTCACAAAACGAAAACTAAAAACGAAAAAGAAAAGAAAAGCAAACTCTTTTGACGGGTTGCCTCCCGTTAAGTGCTTCTTTTTTTGGGGAGTCTTTAGTTGGACTCCATCCCGCTTTACGTTTCTGCTACTTCCTCCATTGTGATCTCCTTCTTTAATTTTTGTACTTTATATTTTGTCTTGTACTAATGGATTTTACTCTTGTATGCCCTCTTCAATTCTTCCATTCTCTTTCTTGCAGTGATTTCTTTAGCTTTACGCTTTTTCCCTTTACCATGCTTATTTTTTTCCACTCCGTCCTTTTCATGCTCCATCGTTTCCCTTCTTTTTTTTTATCTTTCTTGATTGCCTTTTTGGTCATTACTGAATATAGTGCTTTGAAAGTGAAAACTTCAAATGTAGTAGCGACAATGGTACAAGGCTTGGTTCTTTTGCTTTTGATTGACATCTCTTCTTGATCTAGCATATATGATTCAATAGAAGAGTTATGATGATCACCATTCAAAGTTTTAGGATCCCCTTTATCTTCTAAACTTCCTCTATCCTCCTCTTGGACAGCCGCATCATTCTCCACAATTGTTTCAAGAAAAGCCAAACGTGCATCCTCAAAGTCGATGCGATCTTTAACAGCCTTGTTCTCCTTAAGAGGATTCTTCAAGTAATCATGCAAAATGTGCAAATCCGGTTCATAAAGGGTACTAATGGCTTGCAGACTAAAATTTCCATCAGATTGGGATTTTTCGCATGTACTCGTCTGATTGGTTATGAGCATTCTAGCACTCCTAAGTGTACATGCAACCCTAAATACCTTGGATCTATGTTTTCTCTATTATACATGCAAATATGAACTTTCCAAGGTATTACCCTATCTAGCAAACAATACTTGATACTTGGGTAATCAAATGAATAAAATACATACCTTTGTTTGATGTAGCTTGTCTTCATGAAGCCTGAGTGCCTAGTACCCCAAGTGTGACACCTCAAATGGTTCACACAACATCAAGTGCACATGGCATGACTTGAGAGAAAATGGAACACTCCTTGAAATCGTCTAGCCCTCATATTCACACACTAGTGCCCGATTTCTTGAGCCATGGGATTCTTTTATATGGTGGCTATTAAGGTTACACTATGTAACTCATAACTTTACCCATTCCTTATGCTCCATGGATTTTGACCTCCATGGAGTATCCATGGGTCACCCCATGGATGTAGTCCAACATAAGGAATCTTGGATCACAAGCCCACATATATAAGAATGAATGATTTACACAATCAACCCATATATTTAATTAGTCTCCTTTTGATCACTTAATTAATTCCAAATTAATTCTTGATCAATACTAATTAAATAACCTTATTAATATATTAGAACTTATAATATATTAATAAACCTTAAGTGTTATTTCTCTCATTATAGTCTATCCATGATGCCATGCAACCCAAATGGACCATGTTGGGTCGGGTCAAGTCTTACCAATTATAGTTATGGACTTAGACATTATTCCAACAGTCTCCCACTTGGATAAGTCTAAAACTATTATTGTGTATGACTTTAAGAACCGACTGGCAATCGTAGCTCTCAAAAGCTTCTGTCGAACTCTGACCTTTGTTAATGACTTGTCCATTAGATAAGGGATCATATATTCCTGCATTCTAGATATCATATGGACTGAGACATGGATTAAAATCATCCTCTCTGTCCATTTGTTGTTTCCCGATTTCCGATTCATGATGACTGACTGATTGAACAGATCAAATCAGTCCTGGCTTGGCCAAGCACTCACATGTATTATCATTAAATCATCGAGGGGCCCACAGATATCACTTTTATCTCGAAGGTAAAAGGAATGGATACACTTCGACTCATATGGCTTGTTCTACTACTTGTTGAATCATACACAAAGGCACGTTTTATAACATCGAGTTACCGAATGCGTTTTCGTGTAATCAATGTACAACCAACTCATAGTAACAACTCATATCTCTAGGTTTGAAGAATATAAGATATTATCGTCTCATGATCTCTCGTGATAAAATCCATGAAGTGATTCCAATGAGCGCGGGTTGAATCCAATACTCAGAACTTATGAGTAATCATGAGTGTTGTAGCACAACTTTGTCCACCAACTTGGGCCTCTACAAGCCAACCCATGACAGTCTTGATTCATATCTACTTCCAACATATCACCGACTGTGGATGATTTGAATAACTTAGTCATTTCGGAAGAATAACCTACTTTATTCTGGAAGTCAAAACATGCAAAATGAAACACAAGAATAATTGAATCTAATATGGTATCAAACCTATGAACATAAATAAAACACCTTTTATTTATCACCTTATGATTACACATTATTCATTGTATACTGTTTCAGCTATCAACTTTATTCTTGAATTATTACAATAGTTGTCCCATGCTTCGAGCATGTACACTATGTTTTTCTAAACAATAGCTTTGCCATACACCAAGTATGCACTCTATGTTTGTCTATGATCCTTACTTTGTGAAATAAACCAACTGACCAAACTTTCAATGATTCTAATTTCACACTCCCGAATTCTTATGGCAAACGCAGGAATTCCAAATTCATGCCATTTTACCGAGATCTGTTAGATTCTCAACTTATATGCAAGGATTCTCTTGTAATGATTATGGACAAAGTCACAAAGACCTGATAACAAGCATTATAGAGCATTCCAAAGGAGATCAACTCCTTAGAAACATACTTCTTTCATTAAGTTTCCTAATCTTACATAGATTTATTGAACAACTTCCACCAATGGGATCATTTCCACATTCCTTTTTTGACTATCACTTCTGAACAAGAGTTGCCTTTTTTCAGAATATGTCAATATGGTCCTTCCAACAATTAACACTATACTTCCAACTGTCCATGAGCAACCAATCTTTCGTAAACCTTAGATTGTCCTCGACAATTGCTTAATCGTTTTAGTCATATCCAGTTCTAGACCTTTTCCCTTCTTAATGCCCCAGGCATTTGGGAAATTTTAGAAAGGATGAATATATCACATGTAATCGATCCTATATCCGGAGCATATGGGACACGATTCATGATGTCTCGCATAAAGACTAAACCAGTCTTTTGCTATAATATTTTCATTTCTATTTGCCAAGTTCTCATAATTCAGATTATGAAAAGGGATGCCGTAATCATAATCAAATTTTAGAACGCAAATAATGAACCCATATATAGAATTTCCTTATGTTGAGCCATTCCAACATGAAATTCATATATATTCTTGACTAAATTTGATTAAAATCTCAATCTAAGCTTTTAGAATTGAAATGAAGTATAATTTCATCTCCCTTAATCATAGCAAAACAACTTTTTCAACCCCTGCAGCCTCACGAATTGAAACTTTTGTTTTCTACAATTAACATTGCTAACTTACAACCTTTATCATAATTATCATGCTCCCACTAACATGATGATTATTAGCATAACACTTATGCTCTTACTAGCTTTGACATGTACTCATATATCAGCCGGACTTCTAGAAATCAATACTTTATTGACTTTCTTACCAAAGTTTAGATTTCTGATTCTAGATTGCTTTGATAAAACTTTATCAATATCATACACCTTATCGTAGATAGCTCACAGGTGTGTCTAAACAATTTTAAGAACTATGAAAAGGGATGCCGTAATCATAGTCTTGATTGTTTAGACCTTTGCCACTTCTCACAAGTCTATGTTAGTGTGCTGATTAACCATACACGCTCCACTTACGACTTTGAGAATGCAAATATCACAATTGCTATCTAGCTAAAATCTGCTTAGTGAAAGTGTTTCCTCACCATCATTATCATAAATCGGAGAGAAACCTTATGACACTTAAATTTAATAGTGTATGTGTTCTTATCCATGTGAATTGTCAAAACCATAGTCACAAGACAAGGATAATGACAAATCCAACCTCATATGGATTGAACTCAATCTTAATTTCTTGCCCTCTGGCAGCTCAAGGGCCTGCCATTGCTTCCAAGTTGTTATGCAACCAATTGAGAACTCTAAGAACTCATATGCAAAGCCAACTTTAACTGGAATGAGCACAGAATATGTCAACACGATAGGTTATAAACCTCAAGTTGTGTGCTAGTGAAGAACTTCAGGTTTTATTCTTGATTAGTTCTTGAGACTTTGAAGACCTTTATGACTCCCACTGTCCTCTTGACATATAAGACTTTCTTGTCAGATATTCAAGAGATAGTGTGGATTCTAATCAAGAAAAACACTTCACACAATTGGCCTTAGTTGGTCTTTGTTTTATCCAAAACATCACAACTTACCAATTTCAAATGTACTAGAGTAGGAAACTTTTACTCTTACATTTGACAAGTGTTTTTAAACCTTCTTTAAGACATGTCACTCAAGTTATAATCTTGGAGTATGACTCTAAGAATTGTTTTGGAATGAAATATGACTCATCTTCTTGATTTAACCACTTCTACAATTCATAGCTCCTCTTCTTAGCTATCAGAATGCTCTTAGAGGATGAATTGCGATAAGGTCTCTTAATAATTAAGATGATCATATAACATGATACTAAAGTAATCTCCCATCTTTTCAGATTTGAGAAACTTTTATCCTTCTGCCTAATTTGATTCTTCTTATTCGCTCTACCATACATTGGAACCTTTTCTAATGTCTCAGAATTACACTTAAGCTTGTATAACCATATTTACTGAGCTTTAGTAAATTATGACGAATAGTCTTATCAATCTTTTGTGGTGGACTCTGACCAATGCACATGAATGTGCTCGATCACTTAGTACTTTACTTGACTCACACATCTATGTGGACAAGTAATTAGTCTTAATTTTCCAATGCTTGAAAGTTCTCATTCATCGTACTATACAACTTGCACGATTCCAAGTTTCGGTCCAATTGAAAACTTGGGCGATGAGAATCTTTCCTTATTTGGTAAATTTAGACACTACCACAAATGAAAGAATCAAATCCATTTTCCAATATTGCTATCAATGGAATCATATAAGCAACAATTTTTTTCCTCAAATGCCATTGTATGGATATTTTAAAATAAATAAAATCAAAAAATTTTCCTTTTATTTTAAAAACTTTGAGAAAAACTATCCTTACAATGCAAAAGAGCATGAAAACTTTGTTGTTATCTATTCCTAAGCAATATATCATAACTCCTAAGAAGTAGCTCAAGAATATGATCTTCAAACTATGCGATAGAAATCCATATACACGATCAGATTCAACATATTCTTTCTTTAAGTTTCTTCACTTTTCTTTGATTCTTACAAACATCAACATGTGATCCAGACACATCATGTATCAAGAATCTCAGTACATAAACTTAGCAGAGTTAGATAGTGGATTTTACCTGAAGTAGAGTCAAACTTATTGACTTTAATATCCTTAGGTAAAACTTGCAGCTTCGCAACTAATGCCCCTTCCTTTGGCAATATAAACATATGGACCATTTGGTAATGGTACAACTACTATCACAGAATTAGCTTTTCTCTTTACCATTTGGTCAACCGAGTTGACTATGGCCGATCCCTTTCCATTGGGAAGAGAATGTTTTTTCTGGATTTCCAGTGTCTTCATTGTCAATGTCCATAAAGTTTTTAGGAAGTTGATCTTAGCAATTAGATAAGATCATTAAGGGTCTTGTCATAGTCTGTTTCTAGGGGTCCCAAAGGAACTCACTATGTGACTTAGAAAGTAATTGATCATCCAACTTTCTCAAGACTTTGACACCCAACTCTCCCGGCTTGTCAATATGTGACTTCATCTCCAATATGTGATCACACCTAGACCTTGCCTTGCCAATAGGGCTTGAGTGACCTTGAACTTTGTGGGTTAGGGATAATAATTGGATGGAGATGGAGGAAGTGAAATTCCAAGAGATTTGAGAGGATCATAGATGTCTGATCTGCTGGTTAACCACACACGCTCCACCGATACTATGATAAATATTAAGTTACCCTTTGCCTACCTTGTTAATTCCAGGTTAGTGTGCCGGTTAACCACACACGCTCCACTAACGACTTAAGAAAAGTGCAAAGCGTAATTTAATGGGTTAGCACCAAATTCACATTTTCCTAAGTAACTAAGATTGGGTATTAATAAGAGTTTAGTTACTTAGTATTTATCATTAATACTTTTAATGAAGGGAGAATTTTAGTCCTTGTCCTACCAGTTCGGCTAACGACCCTCCACCGGTCAAGGAATTGGTGGGTGAGAGTAGACACCCATTAAACTGCCATTTTATTGGAAGTAGCCTTATAGCCCCTTATAGACCGGCTTCGTGAATGAGGCCTACTAACA
Source organism: Lactuca serriola (assembly GCF_051521515.1). NCBI lineage: Eukaryota > Viridiplantae > Streptophyta > Magnoliopsida > Asterales > Asteraceae > Lactuca > Lactuca serriola. The sequence continues at coordinate 3,590,376 of NC_136411.1, forward strand.
GTAAGACTGACTTTACTCTTATACATATATATATATATATATATATATATATATATATATATATATATATATATATATATATTATTAACTTATAATTATAAAGTATAAGGGTTGAATTTTAACTTTTAAAATTCTAAGGGCTAACTTGGAATTAAAGTATTCATAAGTGAAAATTTTTCCAAATTCCAAAACTTGAGGAAAAATTTTGAAACTATTCAAAACTAATTAATTCCATAACTTATGTGTTTAAACTAGTTTTAATTAAAAAAACTCTTCAAGTTCCATAACTTGAGGACAAGTTATGGAAGACTTTAAACTAATAAAAGAATGTAACTTTTCTTTATTTTGTAACTTATGGAATTAATTAAGGTTACAAATTTTATTACTTAATGAAGTGACTCTTGAACCTCCATAACTTGTGGACAAGACTCTTCATATTTGTAACCATTGCCAACTTTTATGAGTTTTATGAAACTTAAATGTGACTTTTCATATAACTTGAGGAAAAGTTACAAAAACACATTTTAGAATCAACTCTTAGATTAAAATGGATTGAAAACACATAATCAATTAAATTTTCTATTAATCTAAGCAACTCATAAGAACAAGATAATTCAAATCAAACTTTTTCATGTAATTAGTCTAAACTTTAAACTAATACAAAACATGAATCTATTGACAATTATCTTTGAAATTGGATTAGCATGAACATTACCACATCAAAAACAAGTTTATAAGTCCAAAAACATCTTAGGGTAATGTTCCTAGTCCAATTCCAGCCAAAACAATCGAATATATGTCGTCTGGGGGTCCAACTCATCGAGTGCACGAACCAACTCGGCGAGTTGGATGCATTTTGTCTTGGACTCTGCGAGTCTGCTGAGCAGACAGCATAACAACTCGATTTTCAGCCAATTTTGCAAGTATAACAAGAAAACAAGCCTAGGCTCTAATACCACTGATGGGTTATGAGCATTCTAACACTCCTAAGTGTACATCCAACCCTAAATACCTTGGATCTATGTTTTCTCTATTATACATGCAAATATGAACTTTCTAAGGTATTACCCTATCTAGCAAACAATACTTGATACTTGGGTAATCAAATGAATAAAATACATATCTTTGTTTGATGTAGCTTGTCTTCATGAAGCTTGAGTGCCTAGTGCCCCAAGTGTGACACCTCAAATGGTTCACACAACATCAAGTGCACATGGAATGACTTGAGAGAAAATGGAACACTCCTTGAAATCGTCTAGCCCTCATATTCACACACTAGTGCCTGATTTCTTGAGCCATGAGATTCTTTTATATGGTGGATATTAGGGTTACACTATGTAACTCATAACTTTACCCATTCCTTATGCTCCATGGATTTTAACCTCCATGGAGTATCCATGGGTCACCCCATGGACTTAGTCCAACATAAGGAATCTTGGATCACAAGCCTACATATATAAGAATGAATGATTTACACAATCAACCCATATATTTAATTAGTCTCCTTTTGATCACTTAATTAATTCCAAATTAATTCTTGATCAATACTAATTAAATAACCTTATTAATATATTAGAACTTATAATATATTAATAAACCTTAAGTGTTATTTCTCTCATTATAGTCCATCCAAATGCGTGATGCCATGCAACCCAAATGGACCATGTCGGGTCGGGTCAAGTCTTACCAATTATAGTTATGGACTTAGACATTAATCCAACATTGTCGAGTCAGTGGGTATGACTCGATGAGTCAGAGAGTCTTCAACACTTTTGAGGTTTTCTTTGCAGTCAGCTTCCTTGATCAGCCTTTCTATCTCCTCCAGATCTCCATTGGCATCAGAATTCTCTTCCAAGGATAATAAGAATTGGTTTGGATTGACCTCTTGCAAGTAAGAAATCTCTCTCTCCAACAATTCATCATCCAAAATTATTGATGAAACCTTATCTTCTTCCGACTCTTTGTACTACTCCTTTTTATCAGCTTCAAAAATTACCGAATCATCTCCAACCCTTAATGTTAGCGTAGATTCACGCATATCTACCAAGGCACAAGCAATATTCAAGAATGGTCGCCCAAGAATGATTGGTACTTTAAAGTCCTCCTCCATGTCTAATATTATGAAGTCAACCAGAAATACTAACTTATCAATTTTGATAAGGAGATCTTCACATACTCCCATTGGATGTATTATCGTTTTTTCGGCTAGATGAATCTTCATTTGAATAGGCTTTGGACCGGAAGGTTTAACTTTTGGAAGAAGGAATATGGCATAATATTAATACTTGCCCCTGAATCCGTCAATGCTCGTGTGGTCATTATGTTCCCAAATTGACAAGGTACGGTGATGCTCCCAGGATCACCCCTCTTTTCTGGCAGTTCATTCAGCACTATTTTAGCAACTTCTTCTATATTTCTTCTAGTAGTAAAGAGGTTTTCAAGTAAACTACCATATTTCGGTGTTTGTAATATCGTTTCAACAAACGAAATATTTACTTATAGTGCCTTTATGTGTTCCATAAACCTCCTATATTCTTGAATCTGCTCATTAGGTATGGCTCAGCTCGGAAATGGAAAAGAGGGTCGGTAAGGCTCCAAAAGAGAGCAGTTTTCGTTATCAGGTCTTCGACTCGTCGAGTCCGTGTCGGCGACTAGGCGAGTCGAGTCGGGTTTGCTCGAATTCCAGCTAATTACTTCTTCTATTCGCACTTTGTTGGGATTCTTCTGGATAGAGGCCATAGCAGTGAAAATTGGCATAGAATCTGTTGTTATTGCATTCACATGCGCCATTCTTGGATTTTGCTCAATATTGCTAGGAAGTCCACCGGGTACTCTTTGGTTGATTTATTATGCAAGCTGACCTAGTTGTTCTTCAATGTTATGAATAGATGCTTGCTGATTCCTAAGCATATTTTGTTGATCCTTCATCATAGCTTGATGTTCTCTAAGCATATTTCGTTTCTCTTTCATTTCAGCATATGTATCATTGTGCCTCTTCTTAGACGCGGCTACAAATCTTGTGAACATATCTTCCAAGTCAGCTTTCTTCTCCAACACCGGTTCCTCTTTTTGATAAAACCCCCCTTTTTTGCTTAAATTTCTCCTCCTTTGCCTTTTTGTACTCATCATAAGGAAGCCAATCCTTCTTGGGTTTCCGCCAATTGTCATCATACCTATCACCACTTGAATAGCACACTTGCACCCTCCGGTTCCCGTTCTCGTCAAGATCACAATCTTTAGTGAAATGAGGCCCTCTACAATTCTCACAACCGACCCTAATGGCATGGATGGATTGGTCCATCTTAGTCATTCTTCGATCCAAACTCTCTAGTTTAGCCATCATTGCTGCCATGCTATCATTAAATGAGTTCATTGCCCCCCTGACTTAGTTCATTCCTTGGGTTATGATATTCTCTAGAGTGCTTAGAGAATTCTTCAATTAATTCTTTGATTTCCGGGGGTGGATTCTTTGTGAGAGGTCCTTGCGAATCAAGGAGTTTCCTTGTGGTCACATTCATTCCATCATCGAAAATGGAGACTTCTTGTTGGCTATTAAGATCATGATGTGGGAAATTCCTTAGTAAACCTTTATATCTCTCCCAAGCCTCATAAAGGGATTCTCCAGCTTGTTGTTCAAAGTTAGCTATGGCTTTCTTCAACTTGGCTATTTTTGAAGGAGGGCAAAATTGATCAATAAATTCTTCTTTCATCTTAGTCCATGTGGTGATGGATCCGGAAGGGAGTGATTTGGGCCAATCTTTCGCAGCTCCCTTAAGCGTGACGAGAAGCATACGAAGGAAAACGGTTTTGCGAGGCACATTTGGAACATTGAAGTAGTTGGCTACATTGTTGACCTCATCTAAGTGCTTGTAAGCGTCTTCGTGATCTTTCCCGTAGAAGGGGATTTCCTTAAGTTGAGCAAGTATGTGGCCCTTTAGCTCGAAAGTGGCAGTCGAGGGAATGATGGGTTGTACTAGTCCTGGTCCGGTATCGTCATGTATCCTCTTCTTCCATTCGCCCATGGGAACTTCATCAATGTTAGCCATGGGGTTAGCTAATTCGCCTTCAAAGTCGCTTTCTTCTTCGGATTTGGATTCGTAATCGTACTCAAATTCGGCTTCTTTGTGGAATGTATCATCTCCAAGATTCCCAAGGTTGCTCCCTTCGCTCTTTTGGCTGCTGGACTCACCTGCTTTCTTTTTCTTTTTCTTCCCAAAGACTGATTTGAGGTCCCTGAACGGTGATTACTTTTGCGCGTTATTGTCTTCAAGTACTTTGTCCTTGTTTTTCCTTAGTGGGGATTTCGGGTCTTCAAATGGAGGAACCAGAGGTGTGTTGGATCCTCGGGTCATGTAATGCGTACAAAAAAAACAAGGAAAAAGCATAAAAAGAACAAAAATAAAATAAAACACAAAACTGGGAATCAACTATGGACTCGCCGAGTAGCTTCAACTGCACTCGGCGAGTTCACGGCTTAAACATAAATTTTTTAATAAAAATCCTAAAAACAAAAAACTATTAAAACTTAAACTAGTGACTAATTTACTAAAAAAAATAACTTTTTGCAAGATAATTCTCACACAAAGGATCGATAAAACTAGAAATTAGTGTTAATTTTTGAACCGTTCCCCGGCAAACGGTGCCAAAAACTTGATGTATGTCAAACGAACAAAGTTTTATCCTACTTTTTAATTATAAATTTGACACACAAAGGCAGTGGACCTATCAATTGTGGTATCATTAAATAAGCAGGGTATCGAACTCAGGAACGGGAATTAAACTAATTACTAATATTATCTAAAACAAATAATAAAATAGATGGGGTTTATCTAGTTTTGCAAGACTAGAAACTTAACAAAAACTTAACTAACACTTAACTAAGCAAATAATAGCTAAACAATCAAATTGCAACAAAATTAAATGATAAAAAGGACTTCTTTTTAGGTTCGAATCATTTGATCATATGGTTGATTTTATGGTAAATGTATCGGATTAACTTTTCCTTGGCTACTGATTGAGATGATTAGGTTCACGTTCGTTATTGCTAATCCTTAGAAAATAGATTAATTAAAGCAATGGCCAGTTGTCTAAATTAATAAGTTCCCTAGTTAATTAATTCGGGTTAAGTAAGACTTGTAATGGTTAATTTAATTGGTGATTCAACTAACCTCTTGTTGATGGTGTATCACACAAGCTCGCACACTAATTTACCTATTCTCTAGTTAATCCTAGTTTCACATTCGTTATTCCTAGACATACAACTATGTGGTCACATAAATCATATGAAATTAATAGCTAAGAGATCTTCATACAACTTAATTACTGATTTATTAATAGAGAATAGTTGTTATTAATATATGAGGTTCTTTAACAAGCTTAACAAAACAATATCACCAATTAAAATTAATCTTAACCATAAAATCAATCCATATTAACAAAATCATCTACCCTAAGCAGAAGATAAGGGTTTTAGTTCATAATTGTAGTAAAAACAAACTCAAAAACGAATTCGATTAGTTCAAACATGATTCAATCAAAAGGTTAACTAAGAATAAACTAGAATTTGCCTTAATCCTTTTCAAAATTTAACTTAGGGTTGATTCCTCAGCTTCTCCCTGATGGGTTTTGGTCATAAGAACATCCTATGTGCTCATACAAACCCTAATGCTTGGATCTAGGTTTCTCTATTGTACATGCAAGTTATCCAAGACTATAAACCCTAATTCTAGTATACAAGTAATCATATTAACATGAGAATGGTTTTAAGATATTACCTTGATTGTTATGTAGCAATAACAATCCAATTCCTCCTTGTATTGACTTTAGAAAGCTTAGAGTCACAAATGTCACTCCTCTAATGGTTCACAAACACCAAAAGCAAGAGGATGAAGATGAGTGAGGAAGGAGGCTGCCCTAAAACATGTGAAACCCTAGAAGGATGCTTAGCCATGTTTTTGGATCATAAGGGATGTATATATAGTTAGGCTATTAAGGTTATCTAACAAGGAAACCCTAATATGGATGCTTAAGCCCTAAGCAACCCATGGATTCCTTTCCTTAAGGGCTTGGACGATTTCCTTATGGGTTTCCCCATAGAATTCGTCCACTCCTTAACATAAGGCAATCCATGGCCCAAATTGCATTTATCTTATAATTACAATTCCAGTCCCTTAAGTTTAATTAATCTCTTTTAGTCACAAAACTAATTACCAATTAATTATTGACTAATATTAATTAAACAATATGATTTCTCCTTTAATATATTATTCTCATAATATATTAATAAATCATATTTAATCCTTTCTCTCCATAATTCATCCTATTAAGTTGCTTTGGTGAAGGCAAACCAAAAGGACCATGCACCATCGGGTCAAGTACATACCAAAATAGTTATGGACTTAGACACTAATCCAACACTCCCGGTCTAGCAGCACCTTCAATCGCAATCTGAGCCTCCTAGGGTTCCAGAGAAGTCCCCATCTCGATCTCAAAGTCCCTATTTATATTTTTCTAGAAACAGAGGTGACTTGTCGAGTCAAGGTCCCAACTCGTCGAGTCCCTCATTAAAAATCCGTGTACGGCAAGGACTTCTAGAGCTTCACGAATCTTCGATCCGACTCGTCGAGTCAGGAGTTAACTCACCGAGTCCTTCTTGTTTTTGGCATTTCTTCTTCTTTGTTTCAACTCCCGAACTTCCAACTACTTCTCCTGCTTCCTTTTGCTTCTAAGCATATCTTTTGGACTGAAAATACAATTCAAACACTATTAAGTACCTTTTGTCCATAATGTGCAAATAATTAGTTAATAAATAAGAAAAATCTACACTAAATATATAGCTAAATAAGCACATATCAGCTACGGGACTCCGTTTTGGGCCTACGACCAGTCAAATCAATGCTTGGAACAAGGAGCACGTCATGATAAGTACTCGAAGGGGACTTACTCGTTTTTAGTCCAAAAATCGCTTTCTAAATGGAGTTATAGATAATTTTGTGGTTTTTTCATTATTTTTGGGTTTTGTTTTTTGGTTTGTGTTTGGCCCATGATTGTTTTGAGGCCCATTTTAAATTATGCTCCTTATTTATCTGTAACTAATGTAATTTGGATGATCATTCATCATTTTTATAAACTTTCAATTTTCTCCTAGAATTTTGTGTGTGTTAGAACATATTTTTGAAACCAATCCCATGGTATTCGTAGAATCAACGTGGTTTTGAAGAGATTGTCCTGGGTATTCTGTTAGAATCAATAGGCTCACTCTTATTTATCTTTGTTCCGTTTTGCACACTACATCAACTATTGGGAAAGCTCATTAGGAAACAGTAATTGGATCTTGCGATACTTGAAGGGAACGATATATGTTTGTCTGGTGTATGGTGCTAACCTTCATAGCAATTTGGTTGGTTATCCAGACTCAGACCATGGTGGTGATTTGGTGAAATGTAGATTGCTAATGTGTTATATCTTTACTTTGTTTGGATGTGCTATAAATCGAAAGTCAACGTTACAAGTTAACATTGCCTTATCTACAACTGAATCAGAGTACATGTGTATAATGAAATGAATAAAGGAAGAAATATGGTTACACGAACTCATATAGAGTATTGGTTTGAATGTGGAGAATTATCTCCCGTATTGTGGCCGCAAGAGCGCATTAAGTCTTGTAAAGAATCTTATGTATCATGAGAAGACGAAGCACATTGATGTCAGGTTAAATTTAATTTGTGACATTCTGGAAGAAGAAGAAAAGTTCTCTATACTAAAGATTGATCCCAAGGTAAATCCAACATACATTTTGACAAAGTCGTTGCCCATAGAGAAGTTCAAGCTTTGCTTAGAATTGGTTATTGTTCACTATAGTTAAGTCCCTATGGGGCATGGTGGAAGGAGATGAGAGGAAATTTTTTGTGTAACATCCACAAAATTCATGAAAAATTTAAACTTTTGAAACAATTCCACAAACCATCATTGTTTACAAAATAGTTTTCAAACATGTGTATTATCATAGTTTTTCCCAAATCATAAAACAAAACATGAGGAGGTGCACAATCACGCATTTGCCTTCCTGCGACCATCTGAGGTACCTGAAACATATTCCAAAACTGTAAGCCCAAAGCTTAGTGAGTTCCCCCAAAATACCAACACACAACAAATAACACATATACAATAACAACATACTATGGGTCTAATCAACCATCGAGTTGGAATACCCTAGGCCCTCAACCATCGAGTTGGAATACCCCATGCCCTCAACCATCAAGTTGGAATGCCAACATACTATGGGTCCAATCAACCATCGGGTAAGAATAGCCTAGGCCCTCAACCATCAGGTTAGAATACCAACACATTGTAGGTCCAATCATCCTCCGGATAGAATACCCTAGGCCCTCAACCATCAGGTTAGAATACCCCGACGTGTTGGCTTACACACAAAGCAGTGAAGCCTTAGCTACCGACCAAACATCTGCACATATAAAATATAAGCATACAATAACCAACCAGTAAACAAACAGATAGATCTTACATATCATTAAGAATTGCATCCTCTTATCTACCAGGATACAGATCTAACAGACCATTACATACTCAATCATACGATAAACCATCATAGCAATCCAAAGGGCTGGCCTTGGTGCCTTCGACCCGTAAGTGCAGTGAGGAAAACTCACCTCGCAACTAGATAGAACCGATGAGGCCCGTCTCCGTATCTTAACTCTCAACACAATACCTAAATTCACCAAGTGACCAATTCCATCAAAATCCCAAAATACCCAAAATTCCCTCAAAGTCAAACTTGCTCAAGCTCAATGTTAATTGGTTAAAGCCAATAAACTAACTAAGTCAACCCAGCCGAGTCAACCCAACTGTGTCAACTCAGCATGGGCTGTCTCATGCGAGTATGTGGGGCATACCCAGAAGTACGCTTAACGTACATAAGCCTTGGATTGACCAAAAACGGTGTGGCTGAGCGAGTATGTGGGGCATACTCCCACCTATGTGGGGTGTACCCTAGCAGATCCCAGAACTTCATTAAGTGCTTAATGCCTTAAGCACGCAAACCCAAACTTCAAATCCATGGTCCAAATGCACCCTAGAGTAATAAAGTCTCGAACTTTATGACTTTACACGTCCAAAAAGTCCTTAACACAAGGTCTTAATCCATTAAGACCTTCTACAAGATGCATAAGACAATACTAGCCAATGGGACCTCATTTTTATGACTAAGGACCCCTCCAAGGGTCTGAAAGGACAACTCAAATTATCAAGAACATGTAATGCTCAAGATGGAGAATTTGGGACCAAAAAAGAAGCATAAAACACCCAAAAATGATATTTATCAAACAAGCCAACAAGGTATGAACTTTATACCTTGAGATGATGGAGAAAAGAGCAAAACTTCCATATCCATGCCTTGCTTCAAGCTTCCAAGCTTCTTAATGCAACTCCATCTTCCTTTAACATACCAAAAACACAATGTTGAGCTCAAAACACACATTAAGGGGCTAGGGTTTTACAAAAACGTCTCAAAGGGTTTGGAAATTGTGCGCCCCAGTATGCTCAGCGTACCCTCGTGTACACTTAGCGTACTCCTCCTGCCCGAAATTACCATAATGCCACTAGGGCTTCAAGACACATTCTCTATGACTTCGGGACCACAACAACATATAATAAAATTATACGGAAGAATTTAGAAATACTTGAACATCGGGAGGTTACAATTCTCACCGCTTGAACTAGGCTTCGTCCTCGATGTCTGTTGTAATGAACAAATCCGGATAATGCTCCCGCATCTCAGCCTCCGGCTCCCAGGTCCACTCGAAACCCCTCCGGTGCTGCCAATGTACCTTTACCAAAGGTACTTCCTTGCTACGCAAAACCTTAACCTTCTTTTCCAAGATAGACACCGGCCTCTTAACATAGTTCAGGCGGTCATCAAACTAAATATCATCCAAACAAAACCACCGCATCCTCATCCAATACGCACTTTCATAGCTGCGAAACATGGAAAGTGTTGTGAATCTGAATGAGCTCCTCGGGAAGATCCAATCTGTAAGCAACCTTTCCAACCCTGGCGGCCATTCGAAACGGCCCAATATACCATGCACCCAATTTCCCCTCTTCTTGAAGCATATCATACCTTTCCAAGGTGAGACCTTTAGTAATACCATATCGCCGACCTGAAACTCCAACTCGGATCGGTGCCGGTCGACATAGCTCTTCTGCCGATTTTGAGTGGTCTGTAGTCTCTGTCGGATCTGCTAAATATACTCTGTGGTTTGAAGGACCACCTCAGTCCACCCCATAACTCTATGACCAACCTCACCCCAACAAACCGGAGTTCGACATCTCCGCCCATAAAAGAGCTCGAAAGGCGGAGAACTAATGATGTAATAATAGTTGTTGTTGTAGGAAAACTCTACAAGAGGCAAGTAGGAGTCCCAGCTCCCACCGAAATGAATAACACAAGTCCGCAAGATATCCTCAAGGGTCTGTATCGTCCGCTCACTCTGGGCGTCGGCCTGCGGAAGATAAGCAATGTTAAAGTATAACCTCGTACCCAGTTCCTCATGGAACTTCTGCCAGAAATGGGAGGTGAACCTAACATCACGGTCTGAAAAAATGGAGACCAGAACCCCATGGCGAGCAAAGATCTCTTGAACATACACATCGGCCAGCTTCTCGGTCGAAGAGCTCTCCTCAATCGCCATAAAGTGAGCACTCTTGGTCAATCGATCCACGATGACCCAGATAGCATCAAAACCCTTTGCCGTCTTCGGCAACTTGGTGATAAAATCCATCGAAATTTGCTCCCATTTCCACATGGTAACCTCTAGAGGCTGCAATTTTACATGCAGCCTCTGATGCTCAGTCATGACCATCCTACAGGTCAAGCACATCTCCACATACCAGGCTATCTCCCTCTTCATACATGGCCACTAATAACTCAATCTAAAATCCAGATACATCTTGGTGGCCCCCGGATGGATAGAAAAACAAGACTTATGAGCCTCTTCCGATATAACCTGCCTGATTCCATCAGAAACTGGAAGCCAAACCCGACCACACCGGGTCAACAGCCCACGACTATCCATGACGAACCTGTCAATCTCACCTCTAATCCTCTCCTGCTTCCAATTCTCCTTCCGAACTCCCTCGGCCTAATCCTCCCTGATCAATCCCAAAAGCAGGGACTCAACCGATATCCTCATACACATCACCCTATCTGAACCCCCGGCCGACTTACGGCTCAAAGCTTCTGTCACTACATCCGCTTTACTCGGATGGTAAAACATCTCGCAGTTATAATGCTTGACCACATCCAGCCACCTGTGTTGCCTCATGTTTAGGTTCGGTTGATCCATAATATGCCTCAAACTCTTGAGAACCATGTAGATAGTACAACGAACCCCATAAAGATAGTGCTCCAAATCTTGAGGACAAAATCCAATTCCCCCAAATCCAAATCATGAGTGGGATATTATGACTCGTGTGGCTTCAGCTGCCGCGAAGCATAAGCTATCACCTATCCTCTCTGCATGAGGACATCCCCCAAACCAGTGATGGATGCATCACAAAATCCTCAACCCCTTCCGGGAGGGTCAATATCGGGGCCTCACATAGCTTGTGTCGAAGGGTCTCAAATGTTGAATGTTGCTCAAAACTCCATCAGAAATCCACCCTTCCTCGTCAGACGAGTGAGGGGTACTGCAATCTTGGAGAAATCTTGAATGAATCTCCGATAGTACCCTGCCAAACCCAAGAAACTACGGATATCCGGGGGAGATCTCGAAACCTCCCACTGCATCACAACCTAGATCTTGGCCGGATCAACCAATGTCTCATCCTGGTTAACGAGGTGTCCAAGGAACTGAACCTCTCGTAACCAAAACTCACACTTCCAGAACTTAGCATAAAGTCGTTCTCGCCTCAAAACCCCTAGGAGCTCTTGAAGATGCTCCTCATGCTACTCCCTGGTCTTGGAATACACCAAGATATCATCAACGAACACAATAACGGAACGATCGAGCATCAGCCTACATACCTGATTCATCAAATCCATGAACACTGCAGGCGCATTGGTGAGCCCAAATGGCATCACCACGAACTCGTAAAGCCCATAACGAGTCCGGAACGCGGTCTTCTTCACGTCCTCCTCCCTCACTCTAACCTGATGATACCCATACCTCAAATCTATCTTGGAGAACCAAGATGCACCCTACAAGTGATCAAAGTGGTCATCAATCCACAGAAAGGGATAGTGGTTCTTCACTGTTAGCTTGTTCAACTCCTGGTAATCAATGCACATACGGTGTGAACCATCCTTCTTCTTGACGAACAAAATCGGCAATCCTCACGGAGAAATGCTCAGTCTGTTGAACTTCTTGTCTAGCATCTTCTACAGATGAGATGAAAACCCCTGCATCTCAGACGGTGCCAAGCGGTACGACGCCTTGGCAATAGGGGCCGCACCTGGCACAAGGTCGATCCTGAACTCAACCTGCCCCTTGGGTGGTACACCGGGTAATTCCTCCGAAAACACATCTGCGAACTCCATGACAACTGGGACTCTGAAAATGAAGTATGATCCCCAACACACGTATCCACCACATAAGCCAAGTAGCATACACACTCATGCGAGCCCTGGCTGTAGAACAAAACCCTAAACCCATCCTAGTGCCCTCTCCAGAGATAACCAGTTCTCCCTTACTTGGGGATCGAACTACTACGCGTTAGCCCTCACAATCAATCATAGCACCTAATCGACTCAGCCAATCCATACCCACAGTCATGCATACACCCCCATAGGGATAGGGATCAAATCAATCAGATAAGTCACCCCGATAATCTCCAGAACACAACCCTGATACATTGATGTTGTAGAAACCCCGTTTTCGTTGGTGATAGAAACTCGCAACGGACACTTTAACTCCCCAATGGGCAGATCAAACTCTCTACTGAAAGATTAAGATACAAAGGAGTGACTCGCACCCGAGTCAAACAAAACTAGAGCAGGCAAAGAGTTCACTAGAAACATACCTAACAGAGGCACAAAAATAAGCATAACATAAAACATATTCAACATAAACAAGGATAGAAACATACTAATAACAACATCTGCAGCTGCTTTGGCCTCCTCAGCAGTGAGCTGGAAAGCGCAACCTCAAGCCCTCGGGGGTCCACCCTGCCCTGACTCTCATCAGTGATCCTCAAAGTAGTCGGTGTTGGAGCCTGCGCTGGCCTAGCAGCAAGCAAGGAACACTGTGCCTTCATATGGTCCACCTGATCACAATGATAACAAAGTCTGATGCCCAAAGTTAGACCCTGCTGCCGGTAGTCCCTCGCGATATGACCCTACTTGCCATATTTGTGGCATCGCAAAGAAGATCGACAAGCTCCATCATGAACCTTACTGCACTTCCCACAAGTGTGGCCCCTCTGAATCCCTGACCTAGAATCAGTGGCACTAAACAACTTCGGCGTTGGCTATGACTGCAATGGGGCCGGTCTCTGCTCCCTCGTCTGCAACTCAATCTCAATATCACGCCGCCCTAGCGGCCTCCTACAACTCCAACAAGGAACCATAGCGTTGGGTGGATACAAACTGAAGAATCTCCTTATTAAGCATGCTCAAGTAACGGTTCATCTGAGCCTACTCAGAAGCGGAAAAGTCAGGACAAAACATGTCCCTCTCGGTGAACATCTTGGTGATCTCTGTCACCAACTCCTCCCCTGTATCAAATCTAGATACAAAGGGGGCCAACCTCTCACGCTCCACTAAAGGCACATATCTAGAGCGGAACATCTCCGAGAATTGCTCGCAAGACACAACAGCTCTCTGCTCAGCAGAAAATGAACTAGTAGCAAGTCTCCAACAATCCTTCGCTCTGGAGCTCAGAAGGTTCAGAACGCACCTGACCTTCTGGTCAGTTGGGCATGAGTAGGTGAAAAATCATCCCTCAATATCAGACAACCACCTCATGGCTATGATCCGGTCCTACACTCCATCAAATGTCAGGGGATTCGTATTGTCGAAGTCATGATACTGAAAAACCCAACCTGATCCAGCACCTACAACTGCAATGAATGTAGAGGCTGCAACAACAGCAGTCTCAACAACGGTTTTGTATTTGTCATCAATGAACTCCATCATCACGATCTTAATAGACCCAAATAAATCTGGTATTTGATCTTGTACAATATCCACACCATCCTCATAGAGAATCTCCCTAATCCTGTCATTCAACGCAGCTGACCCACCCTGAGTGCCAGCCCCGATCCCGATCCGGACCCAGTCTCAAGACGCCTCTTCGTCACCATACTAAAAATAAACTAGGGGGATATCAAATAACATACATATCGTATCATGGTAACTAACTCCCAACAAAGCCCTAGGGGTTGTGACTTCCCTGTTACGCGTACAGGTCATGTGCTTCCAGTAGTACGGGCCCTTACTACCTTCCACACCTACCAGTATTTGTTCCAAAGGATCATCACAACAACCCTAACAATACACACTAGCATTATCATACAATCAATCCTCATACCCTAGAGGAAAGGCTAATCATCTCGGAATTTGCCGGCTGACCCCACACAACTCATCCATGAAACTTCCACCAAACCCTGTAGTACTCGTGTATGCTAATCATACATAACACTGGACCCTATAGATAGTTGAATATCTAATCCTACCCTAAGCCCTTCATCAAACAAGAATAGGAAATAAGGCCAAACCAAACATTCTCATGCTATAGAATCTTACTTATGTATAACCATGATGCATACACTAAGCAAGTATAGTAATGATGTCAATTCCATGTAAGAAGAACCCTAGGCTATCAGGCATCATATAATCAGGCAATTCTATCATGTAATTTCTCGAAGATCCCTAGCCTATCACTAGCATGTTGTTCTAACATATCGCAATATCAAATAACAGTGGGGTATTTTGGGGTCTACTTACTGGCTCCGGCTGATCGTACACATCGCATCCTCCTTGATTATTTTGAAAACATTTTTAAAATCTTTTTTGTTAGTTTGAGACTGAATTCCATTTCACTCAAACCAAGGCTCTAATACCAACTTGTAACATCAATAAAATTCATGAAAATTTTAAACTGTTCAAATGATTCCACAAACCATCATTGTTTACAAAATAGTTTTCAAACATGTTTATTATCAAAGTTTTTCCCAAATCATAAAACAAAGCATGACGAGGTGCATGATCACGCCTTTGCCTTCCTGCGATCATCTGAGATACCTGAAACATAACTCAAAACTATAAGCCCAAAGCTTACTGAGTTCCCCCAAAATACCAACACACAACAAATAATACATATACAATAACAGCAAACTATGGGTCCAATCAACCATCGGGTTGGAATATCCCAGGCCCTCAACCATCGGGTTAGAATGTCAACATACTATGGGTCCAATCAACCATTAGGTTGGAATATACCGGGCCATGAACCATCGGGTTGGAATGCCAACATAATATGGGTCCAATCATCCTCGGAGTGGAATACCCTAGGCCCTCAACTATCGGGTTGGAATGCCCGGGCCTCTTGGCTTACGTACAAAGCAGTGAAGCCTCAGCCACCGACCAAATATGTGCACATATAATAGATAAGCATACAATTACCATCGAGTAAACAGACAGACAGATCTTACAAATCACTAAGCATGGCATCATCCTATCTACCAGGATACAGATCTAACAAATCACTACAGTACTCAATCATACGATAAACCAGGATAACAATCCAACGGGTCGGCCTTGGTGCCTTCAACTCATAAGTGTAGTGAGGAAAACTCACCTCACAACTAGATAGAACTGATGAGGCTCGACTCCGAATCTCACCTCTCAACACAATACCTAAATACACCAAGTGACCAATTCCATCAAAATCCCAAAATACCCAAAATGCCCTCAAACTCAAACTTGCTCAAACTCAAAGTCAGCTGGTTAAACCCAATAAACCAACTGAGTTAACCCAGTCGAGTCAACCCAACTGAGTCAACTCAACATGGATTGACTCATATGAGTACGCGGGGCGTATCCAGAAGCACGATTAGCGTACACAAGCCTCGCATTTATCAAAAACGGGGTGGATGACCGACTATGCGGGGCGTACTCCCACCTACGCAGGGCGTACCCTCATAGATCCCAAAACTTCATTAAATGCTTAATGGTTTAAGAACTCAAGCCCAAACTTCAAATCCATGGTCCAAATGCACCCTAGAGTCATAAAGTCTCCAACTTTATGACTTTACACGTCCAAAAAGTCCTTAACATAAGGACTTAATCCATTAAGACCTTCTACAAGATGCATAAGTCAATACTAGCCAATGGGACCTCATTTTTATGACTAAGGACCCCTCCAAAAGTCTGAAAGGACAACTCAAATCATCCAGAACATGTCATGCTCAAGATGGAGCATTTGGGACCAAAAAGAAACATAAAACACCCAAAAATGAGATCTATCAAACAAGCCATTAAGGTATGAACTTTATACCTTGAGATGATGGAGAAAAGAGCAAAACTTCCAGATCCATGCCTTGCTTCAAGCTTCCAAGCTCCTTGATGCAACTCCTTCTTCCTTTAACACACCAAAAACGCACTCTTGAGCTCAAAACACACACTAAGGGGCTAGGGTACATAAGTGTACACTCAGTGTACTAAGGCGTGCCCTAGTACACTCAGTGTACCCTCGTGTACACTTAGCGTACTCCTCCTACCCGAAATTACCATAATGCCACTAGGGCTTCAAGGCACATTCTCTTGGACTTCGGGATCAAAATAACATATAATAAAATTATAGGGGTTAGTTTAGAAATACCTAAACATCGGGATGTTACATTTTGGTTTTTTAGTATGAGGTTGAGCTATCGTGAATTCTCAATTCAATGTGGAGATTGTTAAATAGAGACTTGAGAATACATAATGGAATCACATCGAGATGGAGAAGATCATGCTGTGAATGTCTGATGGTTGTTTCTCGAAAGCTTTCTGTTTGCTTTCTGCATCGCACTTTAAAGTTGTCACGCCACAAGTTGCGACGATAAAGGGTTCTTCACACCACAACAATTTTGGTCGCGTCGTGATTGTCAGTGTCGACTATTTTATCGGTTTTCTTATTTTTTTTGTATTTGTAAAGCCTATAAATGTCGATAGCTATGCTTCATATTTCGTCTGGAATAATCTGATAATCTGTTTTAGAGGTTACCTCGACCGAACCATGTTAAATATATATGTCTCGTATGAGTGTGTGTTTTGTATGCGCAATTAGTTGTGTATAATTCATGGGCAATGGGCAACACACTAGATCTTTTCTAATTCGTAACAATATGCTTAGGTTGGGCGAGTGAACCTTCGATATTTTTTTAGTGTTGTTGATATTCGGTTCAAAGAGAGCTTGAAACATGTCCGATTTGATGACATCATTAATCAATCGGTCTGGTCTGAATAATCTTGATCGGCTTATTTGTTCATCCCTAATTTCACAGTTGACACACACTTGTGGACGACGAGAATTTTTTTTGTCAACATGCTCACAAAAGTGAAAACAATTTGGAAAGGCAATGACGCGTCATGGGCCAAGAATCTTAAGGTCGACCTGAATATATTGCAAATGTCTTTGTCATGCCTTTTATGAAGTTTTTCATATCTTTTCTTTGCATTATACTCTCAATAAATTAAATGTTGTCAAGCAATAAATTAAATCTTGTCAAGTAGTGGATTTGTTGTTTTCTCTTTAAAGTTTATATGTGTGATTTTTTAACCATAATACTTTTTGTTTGTCCGCTAGTACATGACATATAAAATGATGTTTTAATAATTAATAATATAAAAAGGTAAAATGTAAAATTTAGACGTGGAGTTCTACATTCATATGAAAAGGTAGAGACTAGAGTGGTTCTATTTATCTTCAATAAATAGAATTCATTAGTTAGAGCTTATCCTAGGTTAAAAGGTGCATGAACGTTAGCGAAGCAGGTAAAAATTTTATATTTTTGGTTCAATAATAACATCGTTGTGTGTAAAATGTAAACGTATTCCTTATTACTGAAAACTTAGCTAAACACAAGAGTATGCTTTGTTAACGAATACACAACTTGTTGAGAATTTGTGACTCAATATGACAGATCGTGGGCAGCAGACAACCATTTGTAAATAAATATGGTGGGGTGTAATATAGCCATTTCTTTTTTGAACGGCAAAAGAATATGTATATAACAAAAAAAAAATAAAAAAAATAAAAAATAAAAAAAAAAGCTTATTAACTACTTTTAATATCATATTCGATGGTTTATAGCACAAGTGCGATTATTGACAAGAGTTGGAACCTGCACAATAACACTACATAAAACTGTTTCATTGCCCTGAATAGATATATTATTGTTAATATTTCCTTAATTTTGAGTTATTTTATGATTGTACTAGATTTACACTTTTCTTATGTTGTTAATTTGACCCTTGGGTATCTAAGCAACTCATATCATCAATAAACATCAAATGAGTTGAGTTCTATCATAATATAGATATATTATAATTATTATTGGTTTAATATTTTGAGTTATGTTACAATTATACTAGGTATAGGAAACTCATATCATCAGTAAACATCAATGAGTTTGAGTTCTCTCATGATATCATAAATCTAAAAATCCCAAGCTCTCTTTTCTCTCCTCTCTAGTCGACGCCATTGCTGCCGTTTTCTTCCTTCTTTTCTTGATTATCAAGTCATGTCAACCTCCTCCCTTTCATGGTTGCACCTTGCCAGTGTCACCCTCCCTCCTTGCCTCCTTCATTGCCCCTCAAGGCAAATCACAATCATCTCACCTTCTCCTGCAATCTTATCTCTTCTTCTCTAAGTCACATTCAAGACTTTCTAAACCCTAACCATGGCTATTGAAACCAAAATATACCTTGCAACGCATCAACAACCCTGAACAATAAGACCTACATACCAATTACTTTGGAGATGCAAAATAGCCGATACTCATCATGAAACACATTATTCCATATTCATTGTGGTGCTCACCAAGTTGGCAGGGCCGACTCTACCCTTTGCAAAACTAAGCAAGGGCTTAGGGTCCCTAATTTTAAAGCTTTTTCTGTTATGTATGTATATATACATATTTTTTGGGTTACAAAGACAAGTTGGAGCTTGGTTTGATGGTAAAAGCCTTGGTTTATAAAACTAAGGGTCTCAAGTTTGAAACTGGTTGCTTACTTGAAGGGCCTCAATTTTTTTGTTTACTTAGAGCCCCCAAATTAGTTAAGCCGCCCTGTCACCAAGTATTCAATCACATTGTTCCTCCGTCAACCCCACAGTTGCCGTCACCTATGCCACAACACCCGTCGCTGCAAAAGACATATGGGACTGACTAGGCACAATCATTCTTCAATGGATATATGGAGTAATATCCAATGATATATTGCACACTATAATTGTCCTCAACGTAACTGATACCGAAGCTTGGAACCGACTTAAAAATATCTTCCATGACAATCAACATTCTCATGCCGTATATGTAGAGCAACAGTTTTCCAATAATTGTTTGGAAAATTTTAAAAACATTAGCTCCTATTATCAAGAATTTAAATCATTAGCCAATTAGGTCACCAACATCGTATCAGCGTCGCGTAACATCGCCTAGTCCTTCACTTGGTTTCCAGCTTGACAGAAACATACAATAGAGTTATATGGCTTCGTATGCTTTTATCTTTGTTGAGGTAAGCTATAATATAATGCGTTCGCAATATATTAATCTTGAAAAATGTAAATTATTATTTACTTAAAATATGGTTTCATAAAATGTGTCATTTTTTTCTTAGATCTTATGGTTCAGTTTTCTATTCTATAATTGTAATTTGGCTCCAATTATGCAAGCTATCTTTTCAACTAATTCATTTTGGTCATGGTATGCATATTATTTTATTTTTATAGGTTTGTACAATTATTTGAATTATGTTTCATATCATTTTGCTTTGTTTGACATTTTTCCAACTCCGTAGGTACTATATTAATCGACATTTGAAAATGGATTTTTGATGATGATCATGTTGTCTCAACGGTTAACCTGAATATGTAATTGTAAGTATTTTTATCAAGTATACAATTAAAAAAGAAAATAAAATTTGGACTTTGTGATAATATGTTATCAAAATTTCCTCTTTTTTTTGGCAGAACAAAACTTGTTAATGGTGTACTATCAAGTAAAGTATTTCGTTTCAACAGTGTAGCAGCATCAGCGCATTGGTTTAGGCCATAAGGTGATGTCAAGATCTTGAATTTGAATTGATTTTAGGTATATGTGAAGTGTTTGGCTTAGATTTGCTACAATTTTAAGACAATAAGGTGAATTTATGGTGTCTGTAGTGAAAGAGAGTATCAGATAAGAGATGAGATTTAGGTAATTAACTAATTAATTTTACTTAATTGTTAATTTTCTTCACTGTAAGTTGTAAACAACAGATCTGGTAACCTCTGTTTTTCCCTTTTTTGCCCCTGCCTTGCGCCTTGCTAGGCAGTGACTTTTTAATGAAATGACTTTTTTTTTCTTTTAAAGTAGATTAGTATACTTTTTGAGCCTATAAAACATTCATCAGAAACTCTGTTTTCAACAGAGGCCAGTGATGTTTGAAATGGCTTTTTTTTAAAGTATCTAAGATTATTGCTCCATTAAGGAGTTAATTCACTACTACAATATTTGTTCATCTTACAAATGTAATTTCATCTTGTTAGTTCAGGTGATGGTTTTCATAAGAAAAGATATTTCACTAATAATCAGCCTCATTCTAAAACAGAAAAAGGTTGTCCCCAACTACCTTGTCCCTCCTGCATACAGGTAATGGTCTATACATAACAAACCGATAATTAAAAAAATACAAAAGACGAAACTACCATTCACATATGCTTGAACTAGCATCAAGGATAAATGGAAATAAATCATTTAATAATAAACATGTCAAAATATCTTTATTTATTTATTTTTTATTTATCATAATTACTGCAGGCTGTTGAAGCACTCTATGAACATTGGAAAAATTCTATCAATACATCTGAAGGATCTTAGTCCTTTATTGTGTGACTATCAACATCTGATTACTCGCCATCACTTGTAAGAAAAGAGTACATCTTCATTGATTTGTTATAGCATCCTACTTTGATAGTTGGATTATAACTTATTATAAGTGAACCACCTAATCGGATTATGTTTTCAAGTACAATGCTATGATCGATCGTTTTTCAAAGTATAATAAGGTTAGTTTCTTTTTTTCCTTAATAGTAAGTTCATTAATTGTTTTATATTAGTCAACATCATTTGATTAATAAGTTGAATTGGTTGTTTTATTCAGTGACACTGAATAGCATAACAGCTAGCTAATGCTCCAAGCGCTTACGTGTCATCCATACCACATGGTGGACAGCCACCCATGACACCAAGTTCAACGCTTTTACGTTTACTTGGTACACCTGGTGGCAAACCAATGACACCAAAGATTTTTTTGACATGATATGTGAAACATGAAATGTATTATATTTATCTAGCATTTGAGAGATTATTTGTATTTGAAATACTTATATAATGTGAAATGGATTGTCTTTTCTTGTGTATCATATGTTATTTTGTATGATGGAACATTAATTGTCATTTAATTTAAAAAATAGTGTATCTATAAAAATATATTTTTTTTGAAACATTTAAAATTACGACATGCAAAAATGTGTGTTGTCTTCCGTTATGACAGAGGATTCAATGATACAAAATGCGAGTGGTAAATGCATGTCGTAGGGTTACAATACGCATATGAATGTCGTCTTCCTCTATGACAGGGCCTTCCTTGACACGCAATGAAAGCCGTAAATGTGTGTCGTAAGAAGACGACATGCAAATGTGTGTCGTATTCCTTTATGACAAGACATTATTGACACGCATATGTGTGTCATCTGTGGGTTTTATGACACGCAATGCATGTCATTACAAGTTATTTTTGTTGTAGTGGTCTCTTCGCTGGACCCCCGGGTGTTTGCACCTGCTCTGTCTTCCTCTTCCTGAGGTGCTCTATGACATCCTCATTTTCACGACCATAAATGAACGATTTAATTATGCTTACTTCATTTCAAAGTATCATTTTTAAAGAATTATAGTGCGAATATCATTCCTAATAATGTGATAATATTATTACCAAACATTTCCGAAGAAATGCGTTTCATTAATAACTTTGGAATGTCATCCTCACACTACAAGAAGAACGTGATTTTGCTAAGGAAGGAATCCATTGCGAAAAGTTGAAATTTTGTTGCAAAAGACGAATAGTGATGAAATTTGCAAAAACCGATTTACGTCCCAAAAAATCCTATAGCGAGGGTTTGCTAGGGAAACAATCATTTTGTCGCAAATGTAACAGCGGAATGAAATCCATTGTACATGGTATTCCGTCGTGTATTCCATTGTAGGATTCCATCACAAATTCCATGGTAGTTCTTCCGTCACAAATTCTGTTGTAGTTAATTCCTAGCAAAATCCATGGTGATGAATCTCCAGCAAATGTCATGGTGGTGAATCCCTAGCAAATTTCGTGGTGGTGAATCCCTAGAAAATTTTGTGGTGGTAAATCCCTAGTAAATTTTATGGTTGTGGATCCCTTGCAAATTTTGTGGTGATGAATGTCTAGCAAGTTTTGTGGTGATGAATCCCTAGCAAAATTCGTGATGATGAATCTTTAGCAATTTTTGTGGTGTATATTATATAGCAGATTCCATAGCAAACATTCCATAGGCACGGATGGATAATTGGTTTATAAATTAAATCCAAATTATTTTGTAGTAATATATGAAAAACAAAAATACCAAAAAAAATCAAATAACATTATATAGTAGCATAATACAATAATTATTTATTACATGGAAAATGGAAAGTGGCTACACTAAAATTAATATTTTTCAATAAACATATCAACTCTTTATGACCTATTAGTTTTGTTGTTCTCTAATAACATTAATAAGATCCATGGCCGATTTAAGTTGTATATCAAGTTGCTGGACTCTTGCGTTGTATTGGTCTTCTTAGGCCTTCATTATTTCTTTAAGCTCTTCATTTTGCTCTTTTCATTTAGCAATAAGCTCCCTCAATTCTTCCGTTTCATCATTTTTTTTCTAGAATATAAGATACATACGTTTTACCGTTAATCTTGGGAACCACCTTTGCAAAAGAGCCTAATCCACAAATTCTTTTTTTTTTCATGACCACCAACAACATCATAAAATATTTTTTCATCCTCAAATTCAACACTTGTAACTTCCAACTCTTCCCGTTTTTCTATATAGGCCGCCAACAAAATAATAATAATTTAAATTAAAAGATATCAGAGTTATGAATGACATTAAGGAGTAGCTACAATGTAAAAGTTTAATTGCATTAAAATGAATATCACAAGAATTTGTCTATCTTTTCCATTTGTAAATGTGACTCCATCGTGATGCTTCATGTGTGTTTATACAGGAACAATTCACTATGAGGCGGATCACGTCCTAATTTCTTCTTCTTCATAAATACTATAAAATGTAAAATATACACATAAACATAAACATTGATGTACCATTAAAAGCATTATGGGTAGGTTGTGCTATTTTATCAGCCACACCGTAACGCCTATTTTTCTTATTCTGGTCAGATTCCAGCATGTATTCATCTGTATTCCATTTTTCTTGCTAGGATTTCTAGAATTCTATTGAAATATGAGCTAGTTTAAAGGCATGTGGTTTTCTTTGTCGGCTCCACATGTTGTAGAGATATTGGCCATAACTTTGTGCCACTTTACTTGCCCAAGTTTGTCTCACCAGCGAGTCTGTTGCTTCACTCCAACAACAATTTTCTACACATTAACAATATAAACATAAGTTTAAATGTAAATGTTTACCAAACAACAATTTATCACATATAGTTAACTACCTGGAACTCCTCCCAATATAATTTGTGCATTTCTTTGCTTGCTTTTCCCCAAGTGTAGCCTTCTCGATCTACTCATTGTAAAAAGGACTAACTAATAATGTGTGCACAAGGTCCTGGTGGCATGAGCCGGCAAATAATGTGATCGTTTTAGTTTTGAATTCATATCTGGGTGTAGACCAAAAGGTTATACATTGAAAAAAATTTGTAAGATATGATTAGTAACTCGCATTTTTTGTCAAACATAAATAGTTAAAGGTTCATCTGGTCTACAATCTTTATAGGAATTGTTTTGACCTTCTACATTTTCCACAACAGATCCATTCACATTTTTTGTGGATGTAGTTAAGGTTGGTTGTGTTGGTTATGGAGTAGATTTTGGGGTAGGTGGTGGGATAGATGTATATGTTCAGGATGTGGTAGTTCGTTTAGGTAAAGAGGATGTGGTAGTTACTGTAGTTGTTGAGTATGGTAGTGTCGATGGAAGTGTTGTGTTTATGGTAGTAGATATAGGGGTTGATGATATGGTAGTCGATCTTGGTGCTGAGGATGGTGACGAGGATGTAGGTGCTGAAGTTTTGATTGTAGATGTAGGTGTTGAGGATGGTATCGATGGTCTAGGTTCTGAAGTTTTAGATGTATTTGTTGAGGATGGTGTTGATGTTGTAAGTGATGCAGTGTTGGTTGCTGAGGATGTGATAGTGATTGTTGGTGTTAATGATTTAGGTTTAAGGGTTTTGGTGCTAGATGTTATAGGTGAATGGGATGTGGTTGATGATTTTGAGAAGTCAACTTCTTCGTCTAGTAATTTTCTGCTTAAGAATTTTGCAGTTGAAGTCCTATTGTGGTTCAAAACATCAAGTGCAAGGAATTTATTTGACTTAACACCTAATGCTCCTTTTGGTTTCAAGTTCGACATATCTTTCTTGCTTACAAATAAACAAAAAACTGTAATCAATACCAATTTATTAAAGATGATAAAATCTTGATGAGCAGAGAACAATCATAAAATACAAATAAATTATAGATGAAGGCATTAATACGCATACATGCTATTGAATAAAACTTTTGAATAATATTGCATACTTCGTTACTTGGTAATTGAAGTGCGCAAATCATAGATTATGAAGGAAAAACCAACGTAGTTGTAATTTAAGATGATATATATATATATATATATATATATATATATATATATATATATATATATATGATCAGAGAACTAGAAATGATGATCATGACAATAGTAAATTAAACAAAAAAATTTAGATGAGTGACAACCTATGTCGCCAAAGTCAATGCACAAACATAATGAAGAAATAGGGATTTGGATCAATTAGCCGTCGGACATGATGATAGAAAATGTAAACCCTATTTCTAATAAGTTAATTTACCCTAATATGCAGGCTTAACGTGTGTAGGTTAGAGGGAAAGGATTTGCGACATTTTTTGGAGCTCCACTAATGAAAAATTAAAAAATGTACGAATTAGCGCTAAATATTTGATAAATTAAATTTTTTAAAGTAGTTCCAGCGAGATAGAAAGGGCAATGTCAAGAAAGAACAAAGGGTAAGGAGGTATTCATACCATAATTTAATTTAAAATTATACACGAGAATTCAACAATAATAAAATATAAATCTTTATGTTGCTATGTTTGAAACAAAATTTATATATAAAATACAAATGGGTCATGGGTCATGTGGTAGTTGCTTATAATGTCATGGTAATACCCATGGATCACATATGGGTCATGGGTGGTACTTTCATATAATGTCATGGTAATACCCATGGATGACATATGGGTCATGGGTCATGGGTCATGTGGTAGTTGCTTATAGTGTCATGGTAATACCCATGGATGACATATGGGTCATGGTTCAATGTGGTAGTTTGTTATGGTGTCATGGTAATACCCATGGATGACATATGGGTCATGGGTCAATTTGGTAGTTGGTTATAGTTTTATGGTAATACCCATGGAGCATATATGGTTCATGGGTCAACATGGTAGTTGCTTATAATGTTATGATAATACCTATGGTTGACATATGGGTTACAGGTCAATGTGGTAGTTGCTTATAGTGTCATGGTAATAGCCATGGATGACATATGGGTTATGGTTCAATGTGGTATTGGGTTATAGTGTCATGGTAATACCCATGGATCACATATGGGTCATGGGCCAATGTGGTAGTTTCTTATAGTGTCATGGTAATACCCATGGATGACATATGGGTCATAGGTCAATGTGGTAGTTGGTTATAGTTTCATGGTAATACCCATGGATCATATATGGTTCATGGGTCAATATGGTAGTTGCTTATAATGTTATGGTAATACCTATGGTTGACATATGGGTTACAGGTCCATGTGGTAGTTGCTTATAGTGTCATGGTAATACTCATGGATGACATATGTGTTGGATTAGGTGTCTAAGCCCATAACTATATTTGGTATGTACTTGATTTGATTATGAGCATGGTCCTTTTGGGTTGCCTTCACTCATGCAATTTGATAGGATGACAAGTGGAGACAAAGTAGGATTTATTATATGATTAATAAAATGGTACTCGAAATGATTTTATTAATATATTATAAGATTAATATATTATTTGCAAATCATATTATTAATTGGTGATTAATCAGAAATTAATTTGATATTAATTTTGGGATTAAAGGAACTGAATAATAATGGAGGGACTATTGTGCAAATCATTAATAGTTGCATAATTGGGCTGATGGACTCCATAGAGTGGAGTGGAAGAAATCCTAAGGGGGAAGCCCTATAGATTTCGTCTAAAGGTCTCTAAGGAGGGAGTCCATGGGCTGCTTGGTGCCTAAGTCAGGTATTAGGGTTTACACCTAAAAACCCTAGCAGCCACAACTATTTAAAGACCCTCTAGTTAGGATTTTCGGCTCTAAGCGTTATAAGAAGAGCCCTAGCTAATTTTCCTTACCTCTCCAAGTATTCCTTTGCATTGGGTGTTTGTGACTCCATTAGAGGTGCAACACTTGGGGCACTAGGCTTTCTAAAGTCGAGATCAAGAAAGGATTGTACTTGTTATTACAATATAACAAGTGAGGTAATGACTAAACCCTAATTTACATGTGAATTTCGAAATTTTGTATGCTAGTCATAGGGTTTATGCTTTGGATTATTATTTGAATTTATAACATGAGAAAAACTTAGATCCAAAGCGTTAGGGTTGCATGTACCCCATAGGAATGTTGTAGAGCTTAAAACCCATCAATATGGGTCATGGGTCAATGTGGTAGTTGGTTATAGTGTCATGGTAATAACCATGGATCACATATGGGTAATGGGTCAATGTGGTAGTTGGTTATAGTGTCATGGTAATACCCATGGATCACATATGGATAATGGGTCAATGTGGTAGTTGCTTATAGTGTCACAGTAATACCCGTGGATGACATATGGGTCATGGGTCAATGTGGTAGTTGGTTATACTGTCATGGTAATACCCATGGATCATATATGGGTCATGGGTCATCTGATAGTTGGTTATAGTGTCATGGTAATACCCATGGATCACAGATGGGTCTTGGGTCATATGGTGGTTGCTTATAATTTCATGGTAATACTTATGGATCACATATGGGTCATGGCCCATGTGGTAGTTGCTAAATTAAAATGACATATATCAATTGTGCCGGTTGTGTTATAAATGTAACGCCCGTAGATCCAGGCTAGTCAATTTAGAGGCAATAGGGATCGAAAATGACTTTTTGACAAAATATTATTTAGAATAAATAATCTTAACCAAGTTTTAGAATATGTCTCAAGGTTTCCGTACATATAAAGAACGCCGAAATCCGAGTTATAACGAAAAAGTTATGGCCCGTTGAAGTTTTACGACAGAACCGGCACGGCACCGGGAAGCGTAAAAAGTGAATTTACGATAGAAGACTTTTTAGCCTTAGTAATCTAAACCAAAGTTGTACAGTATGTTAAACCAAGAAAATCCATAAAAAGAACGCCCAAATCTGACTTCGTATGAGTAAGTTATGATTTTTCGAAGTTTCGGCTTAGCAGTGTACACCCCGAAACTTGAATTTTAGTTCGAGCGGTTTTTGGCTTATGCGACCAAAATGAGAGTTGAATATCTCATTAATAGGAACTCAACGGTAAAAAGATAGACAAAAACGGAGTCCGTATGAAGGAGTTACAAATTCTTCGCGGTCATTTAACAATCTAAACGCGTCCTACTGTTAAATTTGAGATCGGTCGAGAATTAGCCGACAAAGTCTAAATGAAAGTTGTAGATCTTGATTTTACCTACGCATGGAAAAAAGAACGTCGAAAACGAAGCTCGTATGCGAGAGTTATGATTTTTCTAAGTTTGAAGGCTGATACATGATAGTGGTGACGTGACACCACTAGAATTGGACACGTGGCACCACCAGAAGGCTGCCACATGCCCCAACTCGGCGAGTCCATTAGGAATTCACCCTCTAAATAGAAGTGACGGGTTCTCTCATTTCTCACACCTTTCCCCACTTCTTTCTCTCTCTACACTCTCTTTCTAGCCTATCCTAACCCCCCTAAGGTCTAGGTAAACCCCCTAGCACCCGAAGGAAACCCCGAGGCTCCCGAAGCCTCGAGAAACGAGCCTTTCGGCTCAGAAACGCTGCTCCGACGGAGCCCGATTTCCAAGGAAACTCGATGTAAGTGAGCTGTACCTAACCTATCTTTAGTATAGCTTATGTTTTCATATAGTAACATTATTAGGACCTTAAAATAATTATTTGGGCTATTATTATGAGTTATATAGAGTGTTGTTTAACGCTTATATAGTAATAATAATAGCTAGACTATTAATTAGTCACGATTAACGTTAGACTAAACCCTAGTGGTATTGATACTAGGTTTTATCGAAGGATAATTGTTTTGAGATAACGAAGAGCTGCTCGAAGGCAGAATCACCACCTTTTTCAAGTGAGTGCATAGTTACTTTCAGCTTACACATAGATATGAAGTATTTTATATAAATTTCCTGCTATGTGTGCATATTATCTGAATACTTGCTATCTATGTTGGATGAACGTTTTATACATGTTTTCAATGATTTAAACTGTATATGTATTTTATATCTACAAAATGTGTTAGGTAAAACATGGGTAGATGTAATAGTTGATGTGTGACAAAATAAAATAATGAGAGGCCTCGTTATAGATGTTATTGATGATTCAGTCATCTAGCAGAGTATAGATGACGACCACGGACTATTATAGACAGTCCAGTGGAACACTAGCAGGGTCGCAACCTGTAGGTGTTTATTTGAACTGTGTGTTTATTTGAACTGTGTGCTCACCAGATGTACTCCATCCCCCACATGGTTGCCTTAAGTACATTTATTGCTGAGGAATCCCCTTAGCAGTAGTGTCCATCCCGATGATAGTCCTTAGACTAGGTCCCTTGTGTTAGATGTTTTAGGGACGTAAAGTGAGGATAACGAGAACGGGTAATCGGGTTTGTTTGGTTTGATAAAGTTAATAAACTTATTTATTGTGGCTTGAAAACCCTATGTGCTCACCAGGCTCCCAAGCCTGACCCACTCAGTTTCTTGTATTACAGGTAGTGGCGCATGAGCATAGATATGATGTCTTGGGATGAGAGATTAATGGATTTTAGTCTTGTAAATACGGAATAATGTGGTAAGGCCTATATTGTATTGTTTATGCTTATGATCTGTATCGAACATGACATCCCGAGTCTTTTTAATGAAATACATTTCTACGAAAATGCTTTTGATAAATCTTTATCATATATTGTTTTGGGACAAATTCCGCAACACTTTTATTTAAAATATTACTCTGGTTTTTAAACAAAGCATAAACAAAGTCGGTCTTTTCTGGCCGTGAAAATGGGGATGTCCCAGTTGGTATCAGAGCATTAGTTTAAGCGAACTAGGAATATGGAATTTATTTCTAGACTTAAACTTAGAATGCTAAGCAATGATTGTGAGGAGTGTGTCTAATAGATTTAGGTAATACACCTGAATAGACACAAGCACTAGCTTATTTTAGGAATGATGCCTAAATTGCTTTTACGTGCTAAATGATTTGTTATGCTATAGTTTCATCGGATTTATGGTCGGTTGCCGACCGGATCTGGAAACCTTATGTGTTTAGGATTCTAAACGTACGAATACGATATTAGAACTAGCATATAAATGTTTCGGAGTGATAAGGATGATTTAAACGTCAATCCTAAATAAAGATCTAGATTCACCTTATTTGGTGTATAGATCAAGATGGCAAGGACCCGTAGCGGAAACATGAATGTAAGTGGGAACCGAGATCAGCCCCGAGTGATTGAGCAAATACTGGTTGTGGAAGCCGCTGCTGAGCCAATAATGATGGCCGAAGTGCAAGCGATGATCCAGGCGATGCTGGATCGTCAAATGGAGGAAACCAAACGTTTGCTCTAGCAAAATCGAGAGGAAGCGACAATTCAGATCGAACAGCCCGAATTGAATGAAGGGCAGACTGAGGAGGGAAACTACAGTGGGACTGTTGGTCAAGTCAACCCACCAATAGTTTAACAAAACAACCAAGATGACGGAGTCGAGAGGAATGGATGCAAGTACAAGGATTTTCTAACTTGCAAGCCCTCGACTTTCACGGGAAAGGAAGATCCGATCGGGGTCATGCATTGGATCTCGGAGATGGAGTTAGCCTTCATAACATGCAGTTGCAGAGGAAAACTACAGACCACGTTTGCAGTATGTCAGTTTCGAGGAGGCGTTGTTCGCTAGTGGACTACCCTAGGGAAGACTTTGAGCCCTAATGAGCCCCTGCAACTGACATGGGCAGAGTTTCTGGTGCAATTCAAACGAAAGTACTGCTCAGCTCAAAACTTACTCGAGCTAGAGAACCAGTTCCTAACCTTGAAGAAAGGAAGCATGTCAATTGATGAATACACCAACAACTTCACAGAGAAGATGGAATTCGCCTTGCGTCTTGCTCCGGATGAGCTGACAAAAATCGACAAGTACGCAAAGGGACTTCCATGGGAGTACGCGGTGCCAATGGGTCAGACACCTACTCTGGAGGCAGCTATCTGGGCTACCAAGTCTGTGGAGGATATGATTAAGGGAAGAGCTGCCAACAAGATTGAGGTTGGCGAAAAGAGGAAGTTTGAGGGGTCTACGAGGCTAAATAAGAAGATCAATTTTGGTTCAAAGGAGTTTAGCGGAGGAGGAAACAAAGTGAAATGGTGCGAGAAGTGCAAGAAGGATCAGTTTGGGAAATGTAGCGAGGAAGTGACTTGCTACAAGTGTGGGAAGACCGGACATTATGCTAACGAGTGCACCGCCAACAAAAGGGTGTGTTATGAATTCCGTGAAGAAGGGCATGTTTCTAAGGATTGCCCGAAAAAGAAGGAGGCGGCAAGACCAAACATTCCACCAAAACCGAAGGCAAGAGCGTTCCATATGATCCTCGACGAAAAAGATGGAAATGAAAGGGATCAGGAATGAGGATCTATGAAATAGTTGTGTAAGTAGTACCACGTGGTGTAGCCTATTAGAGGCAGAGTATAGGTTGAACTTGAACACCTATGTAATCATTTCAAGGAATAATATAAAACCTAGTTTTGTTATCTATTGTGTCAAGTTGTTATATGATTTTTCTTGTATGGTGACTTGGGTGAACTACGGGACAATACTTGGGACGAGTATGAGTAGGTGTTAAAGGTAATAGAGGCCTATACTACCGGAAGCACAGGACTCACACTTGGATCAGGGAAAGTCACAAGCTTACAAAGAGGCTAGTAAATGATTTCGCTTTATTCAAGTATGTCGTTACCATTGTTTCGGTCATGACTAAGAAAATTGTTGTTATCCCGACCCTAGTGGACATATCACATTGAGTCCAAATACGATGAGTAGGTTACGTGGTTCAGAGAACCAAGTTTGATGTAGCGTCCGAATTAAACCAAACGATTGAAATCAAAGCGATCAATAGAAGTATCGCGCTCGTTGTTAAAGAAGTTGGTAGCTAGAAATGCTACATGTTAAAGTGTGATTATATCACATTAGAACATGAAGGAAGGCATAGTCTGTTTTAGAATTGAACTCTAAGAGACCTGAGTCTAAACGTGCATCACATGATGATAGGTCATAATTTGGAGTCTAACCTGAGGTAGAGAGCAGGTGCATGATCAAGTACTGCTTACAGTCAATAAGTCTAAGAGATACTCTTGAAGGAATAAAGAAGTTATAACTATTACCTAGGATGAAGATATGACGTATGGAGTCATTATACGAGCCCTGTTTCGTTGATGATTTCGGCACGTAATCATCCTAAGGGGGAGATAATTGTAACGCCTGTAGATCCAGGCTAGTCAATTTAGAGGCAATAGGGATCGAAAATGAATTTTCGACAAAAGAATATTTAGAATAAATAATCTTAAACAAGTTTTAGAATATGTCTCAAGGTTTCCGTACATATAAAGAACGCCGAAATCCGAGTTATAACGAAAAAGTTATGGCCCGCTGAAGTTTTACGACAGAACCGGCACGGCACCGGGAAGCGTAAAAAGTGAATTTACGATAGAAGACTTTTTAGCCTTAGTAATCTAAACCAAAGTTGTACAGTATGTTAAACCGAGAAAATCCATAAAAAAGAACGCCCAAATCTGACTTCGTATGAGGAAGTTATGATTTTTCGAAGTTACGGCTTAGCAGTGTACACCCCGAAACTTGAATTTTAGTTCGAGCGGTTTTTGGCTTATGCGACCAAAATGAGAGTTGAATATCTCATTAATAGGAACTCAACGGTAAAAAGATAGACAAAAACGGAGTCCGTATGAAGGAGTTACAAATTCTTCGCGGTCATTTAACAATCTAAACGCGTCCTACTGTTAAATTTGAGATCGGTCGAGAATTAGCCGACAAAGTCTAAATGAAAGTTGTAGATCTTGATTTTACCTACGCGTGGAAAAAAAGAACGTCGACAACGGAGCTTGTATGAGAGAGTTATGATTTTTCTAAGTTTGAAGGCTGATACGCGATAAGGATGACGTGACACCACTAGAATTGGACACGTCGCACCACCAGAAGGCTGCTACATGCCCCAACTCGGCGAGTCCATCAGGAATTCACCCTCTAAATAGAAGTGTCGGGTTCTCTCATTTCTCACACCTTTCCCCACTTCTTTCTCTCTCTACACTCTCTTTCTAGCCTATCCTAACCCCCCTAAGGTCTAGGTAAACCCCCTAGCACCCGAAGGAAGCCCTGAGGCTCCCGAAGCCTCGAGAAACGAGCCTTTCGGCTCAGAATTGCTGCTCTGGCGGAGCCCGATTTCCAAGGAAACCCGATGTAAGTGAGTTGTACCTAACCTATCTTTAGTATAGCTTATGTTTTAATATAGTAACATTATTAGGACCTTAAAATAATTATTTGGGCTATTATTATGAGTTATATAGAGTGTTGTTTAACGCTTATATAGTAATAATAATAGCTAGACTATTAATTAGTCACGGTTAACGTTAGACTAAACCCTAGTGGTATTGATACTAGGTTTTATCGAGGGATAATTGTTTTGAGATAACGAAGCGCTGCTCGAAGGCAGAATCACCACCTTTTTCAAGTGAGTGCATAGTTACTTTCAGCTTACACATAGATATGAAGTATTTTATATAAATTTCCTGCTATGTGTGCATATTATCTGAATACTTGCTATCTATGTTGGATGAACGTTTTATACATGTTTTCAATGATTTAAACTGTATATGTATTTTATATCTACAAAATGTGTTGGGTAAAACATGGGTAGATGTAATAGTTGCTGTGTGACAAAATAAAATAATGAGAGGCCTCGTTATAGATGTTATTGATGATCCAGTCATCTAGCGGAGTATAGATGACGACCACGGACTATTCTAGACAGTCCAGTGGAACACTAGCAGGGTCGCAACCTGTAGGTGTTTATTTGAACTATGTGCTCACCAGATGTACTCCATCCCCCACATGGTTGCATTAAGGACATTTATTGCTGAGGAATCCCTTTAGCAGTAGTGTCCATCCCGATGATAGTCCTTAGACTAGGTCCCTTGTGTTAGATGTTTTAGGGACGTAAAGTGAGGATAACGGGAACGGGTAATCGGGTTTGTTTGGTTTGATAAAGTTAATAAACTTATTTATTGTGGCTTGAAAACCCTATGTGCTCACCAGTCTCGCAAGCCTGACCCACTCAGTTTCTTGTATTACAGGTAGTGGCGCATGAGCATAGATGTGATGTCTTGGGATGAGAGATTAATGGATTTTAGGCCTGTAAATACGGAATAATGTAGTAAGGCCTATATTGTATTGTTTATGCTTATGATCTGTATCGAACATGACATCCCGAGTCTTTTTAATGAAATACATTTCTTCAGAAATGCTTTTGATAAATCTTTATCATATATTGTTTTGGGACAAATTCCGCAACACTTTTATTTAAAATATTACTCTGATTTTTAAACAAAGCATAAACAAAATCGGTTTTTTCTGGCCATGAAAATGGGGATGTCACAATAAAATAGGTTGAATTTTTTTAATTGTGACTTTTAACATAATACCCTTACTAATCAAATATAAGTCAATGTATGTATGAGGGTAGTTAGGTCATTTTATAGTCAACATCTTCTAGCTGCCATAATTTTTCAGACGCATCACGTCTTTTCAGTTCTTCTAGCTTATTTCAGTCACTTGCAATCAACCCTAATTTCAAAATTCCGACCATCAAAAAAAATCTTAAAATATATTTTAGAGAACCATTATCTTAGTCGAGGAATCATATTATGGAAGCCAGTACTTCTTTGAAGATGCAACCAAGAAAGCAAAGCAAAACACTAACTGGCATGCCATTGGAAGTGACTGAGAAGATAATAGTCGAGGTGGGAAAAATTTCAGCAATCGACGCTTTCAAGATGAAGACTGTGTAGGTTTTGTCTTCAATCCTTCTATTGCACGTGTATATTTGATTTGTGCTTACAGTCAGGGGCCCATATTGTGTTTCGTTTTTAGTTGCAGAATCTTGAACGAGGCAGGGAAAATGGAAGAAATATACAAAGATAGATGGATTACATTTTCGTCGTTGGTATGATGAGAAATATACAATCGTCAACAAATGCAAAGAGTTGAGAAACCCAAATATTGTGTTCACGGATGGATTGGTACATTGGTATCTACATAGTATTAATTTGTTTCTTATTTTTCGTTACTTTAATTAGAAATTGTGTGTTTAATTTTTTTTCAAGATGAAGTTATTTTTCTTGGAAGGTGATGAAGGGAAAACGATGCTTGACGAAGCATCTGTATTGGGACATTTGGATGCAACATTTGTCCTAGGAATGATGACGATGGCAGAAGGCAGACAAAGGAAGAAGGAAGCTTTGGACATGTTGAACGATGCCTACCGCATAGCAAAAGGTACTTAGAATCTTAGAGAAACTTGTTCCAAGGTTCATCTCCACTTAAATAGGGATGGGAGAAAACATGTACATTTCCATGGCTTCTATAGAACTTGTGTAATGCATAATTCTGTGATTAGTGTGTTAGAGGCTTTCGTGTACGGATACAAATGGGTGTTCAAGTGTGAAATTTGTTTGTGGGAGGTTTGTTTCGTTAGGTTTTCTAGGGAGTTTGGGATCATTTATGACTAGTTTGTTGATATGTACTTTCATATTATTACAATTAATGATATGCACACTCTTTTGGTTTAATATATAAATGTAAAGTAAGTTAGTTGATAAGTAGTTAGTTGATGTTGTTACTTGTGTGATTACTAAATATGTTGTTTTGTTAAAAAGGGACTAAAGGTGTAAAAGTTTGGAAAGTAATGTGGCAAAATGAAGGTCAACAAAAGTTTACTAAGGGACTAAAAGTGTAAAAGTTTGGAAAGTCATGTGGCAAAATGAAAGTCAACAAAAGCTTATTATTCCTAACTTGGTCAAGCTTTAATATATATATATATATATATATATATATATATATATATGTGTGTGTGTGTGTGTCAAAATTGAAAATTATAACACAACCATTTAATTTTACTAACATAATATAAAGACTATTATGTGTGTGTGTGTATATATATATATACACACACACACACACACATAATAGTCTTTATATTATGTTAGTAAAATTAAATGGTTGTGTTATAATTATCAATTTTGACACATGTTAATTTAGTGTATGTTACCTTAATGACAATAGGTGAATTTTGTATACAATTGTTGAGGTTGTTATTTTGTGTTAATAAGTATAATAACGTTTCTATATTTTTTATAACCTGTAATTATGTATACAATGTCGGTAATTATTTTATGCATGTTGCTATATGTTACGTTTTGAAATATCGAGTAATATTTACCAAATATACTTTGACATAGTATCCATCCACCATATCGAAATCATGATGAAGGGTTGTCGACGATTCCCTAATACAATCTTTGTTAGAAATGGTATAAAGTTATCCAAGATAACAAAAACATAATAACAAATGTTTATTCTTTCATGTAGTATTAAAGACATATAAAATGCAATAAACCAAACAAAATATATTACCAATTCAAAAACATATCATTCAAACCATATCTTACCAATTCACTGATCATAATAACAATTCCTCCATTGATCATAATAACAATAAGAAAATTAAGCATACAACATCCCAACAAAGAAACAAACCAAACACACCATCATGAATTTGATAATTCCATCTTGACCACCTTCAACTCGAGGGCCATTATCATGTTCATTAGTATCTTGAATAACAACTTGAGTGGGGGTTTCATTGACATGAAAATTGACAGCAATGTTGGGGGGCATCTAAAATAACATCTTCACCATTGGCTTGAGCTCTTAATTCGTACATATTCTCTCTATACCACTTGTTCGGGAATTATGGGTCAATCCAATAAAAAATCCACAATTTATGATTTGATCATTGGAGTTTGTGCAGCCAAGGAACCTCCATCCAGGATTCTTTAGCGTCCATGTTGTCCACATTCCAACCAGATGTCCACATCAGCACAATCTCACATTACTGCTTGAAGACGACGACGTCGATTTGTCCTAATTTATCTTCTCCTGCTTATGGTTTTGTGAATATGGGAGTTGGAGTGTACGCTTTATTTATGCAAATAAATTCCATAATATGAAACTTTAATGTAAAATACTTTACAAAAATTTAATTCCTAGCAAAATTGATAACAAAAGTTGCAACATATAATTGCTTAATACTAAAAATTCCACGAGTTTTATTTTCGTTGCAAATTTCCATAGTTAAATATCTATTAATTTGAAATACTCCTTATCAAAGTTTCTATGGAATTTAATTTCGCAACAAATGTCGTCACAAATTAGCTATTTTTTTCCAAGCGTAACTCCCTAGCAAATACCTACGAATGCTACTTCCATACCAAAGCAACTATGGAATTGTTAATGTTGAAAAATTTTGTTGCATATTAACCACGATAATTAATTCCATAACAACAGTACAACGGAAAGTGTTTTTGTAAAACTTTTTGTTGGAAAATTGCTACGAATGTTTTTTCCATAAAAATATCGGTAGCATAATACCAACGAATTTGGA
This sequence comes from Lactuca serriola, assembly GCF_051521515.1. Classification (NCBI taxonomy): domain Eukaryota; kingdom Viridiplantae; phylum Streptophyta; class Magnoliopsida; order Asterales; family Asteraceae; genus Lactuca; species Lactuca serriola. The sequence continues at coordinate 3,627,941 of NC_136411.1, forward strand.
GTCGGTAGCATTTTTCCTAGCAAGTTCCATGCTCGCTACCAAAAATAAATTCCGTAGACAATGTGATAGCAACTTTGCTATGGAACGACATTCCATAGCACAATCCATTACAAAATAACAACGATAATACGTTCCATAACGCCCTTCCCTAGCAAAGTCGCGTTTTTCTTATAGTGTCAATACATAAACATAAGCATAAATAAAATATTACAAGCCTTACAATAGTTTCTTATAATATATCCTACAATTATCCATAAATTACTCAACATCCTTGGGCCTTCGTTTCGCAACCTGTGTTACAATGAAACTAAGTGGGTCAGGATTGGGAGCCAGGTGAGCACATACGATTTTCAAACCACAATAATTAAGTTCTTTAATTATATATATTTTACATCATATAATTTACCTGATTACCCATTCTCATTATTCTCACCTACTCATCCTAAAATTCTGATCTCAAGGGACCTATCCTAAGGATCATCATCATCAACGGGCAGACAAATGTTGCTTGGGGGATTCCTTTAGTAATAAATTTCTATAAGGCAACCATGGGGGGATAGAGTATAATAGTCTGTGGTAGTCATCTATACTCTGCTAGATGACTAGTTCATCAAAAGTCAAGTCATCTCATCATTTTCATCACCCATTACTACCCAACATATTTTATATAAATATATAAGAAAATACATATACGATTAATCAAGTAAAATCATATAATTTATCTAGCATAAATATCAAGTAATTCAGATAATGGGTACACATAACATTTAATCATCTAGATATTTTATATCTATGTGTAAGCTAAAAGTAACTGCACACTCACTTGTTAAAATGGATGACTGGAAAGTTAGGCAGTCCTTCACTTTAGCACTTGGCTTTTCCCTTGATGTGACCTAGGTTCAGTTATCGCTAAGTCTTAGTTTATTATTCTTTTAAGTAATTAATAGTCTAGATTTCTCTACAATCCCAATGTCTACATCAATACCTATCAAGTAAGGAGCAACCAAATAAGATCATATATGAGGTAGGGTCCGTTTGGAATATAGAGTATACTGTTTAGAAATCTCAATTTAAAAAACTCACTAAATCTTGCCTAGACATCACCCCCGTAACTAGATTAATCGGTATAACAACATGGAATTACTGATAAATCTTATTTATAGATTCATAACAACGACTATGAATATAAATATAAATTACAAGAAAATAATATAGAGTGTAATCTAACTTACAAAGATTTCCTAGACAGAAGTCTGGAAATTGAACTAGTTGACCTCCTACTCAATGGCTACTACTTGTATGGCACTCAGGAGTCATAGGGCTTCATCGGTATACTAGAAACTTAAGTAAAATGGCTATAAGTCGAAGAATATCGAGAGAGAAAGCTTGTAGGAGCGAGATAAGAGAAACATATACGGTGGCAGGTATTTATAACTGAAAAAAGCTAAGCACACCACACATTATGACAAGGGGGAGGATGTGGTGTTCATCTAGTGTTGACACGTGTCAGCTTTTGGGTGGGTTTCAGATGCGCGATGCGCATCTTTTTTATGCACACGCTTGCGCACAAAAAATCATATTTTCTTCAAAAATTCATATCTTCTTTATACCAACTCTGTTTTCAAAAGGTTTTATATCCACACATATATAGCTATCGACGAGATCTACAAATTTCATTTAGACTATGTCGACTAATTTTGACTTTATTTTTAAAGTTATATTTTTAACAGGCTTAGACTATTAAAACTCGTTAAAAATTCAAAACTCTCTCGTCTGACATCCGTTCTCGACTGTCTTTATATCAAATAACTCCTAATAATGAGATCTTCAATTCTCGTTTAGAGTGTTTCGACTAACAACCAACCGATTTGAAATTCGATTTATGTGTCCGTATTATTGCGCTAAAACTTCGAAAAATCATAACTTCCTCATACGAAGTCAGATTTTGACGTTCTTTATATGAACAATCTTGATTTTACAATTACTACGAATTTCATTTAGAATACTCGGTATATTGGTCTGTTCAGGATTACCGCCTGGGTGGGAAAGGTGGCTTGCCATTTGGATCTACCAGACGAGCTTAGCCAGATTCACAACACCTTCCACGTGTCCCAGCTTCGGATGTGTGTCATAGACGAGGCTGCATTTGTTTCTCTGGATCCTCATCACGACTACTTCCTATTTCATCAAGTCTATTCATCCTAATTATTAACCTATTTCGGACATATATTTTATTCTTATTATATTATATGGTTTTAAGCAGGTATACTACACATAACTACGTAAATCACATAATACTCAGATAATTATCTTTATTAAATTCATAAAAGGTTACAATTGTTGACCATTACAATTAAATCATTTTATTAATGCCTAGCGAGAAACACGGGCGTTACATGCTCCAAGTAAATCTCCAGCACCTAGGCTCTAGCTATCATATCCTTTAACGTCTGACAAGCTGAAAAGCTAACAAACTCCCTGATATTCACCCTCAACATGTCGTGATACCGAATCTTCTTTATAACAACCCAATTTTTTTTCCAAAGAATTTTTTTTTCATTTTTAAATAATCAATACATATCCAATAAACCACCAAATCTCAAAAACAATTGTTTTCAAATTCATAACATCAACATTTTTATTTCAAATGTCAGAGTGTCCCATAAAAATGTACGAGAGAGTGCATGTTACGCCATCAAGCCTTGCCCACCCTTAGGCTCAGAAGTACCCGAAACAAACCAACAAACTATATGTCAATGCTTAGTGAGTTCCCCAGAGCATACCTCACATAATCCACATAGTCACATAATCCATAATAGCTATAAAAGCTACATAAACCACATAAGCCATGCATACAACATATAATTATGCCATTAAAACCCTCCAAGGTCTTATACCTAATGCCACTATAACCCCCCACATGGTCTTAACTGTCCGCTATGGGAACCCCCACATGGTCTTCTTGCCATGGGAACCCCTACATGGTCTTAACTAACTAAGAAAATATCATACAAGCTAAACATGCAAACATACTAGGATGCCATGGAAACCCTCCAAGGTCTTACACCAAATGTCATGGAAACCCCCACATTGTCTCAATCTATTGCCATGGGAACCCCCCGGGGTCTTTCATGCAAATTTCATACCAACATAACGCAAAACAAATCAATAATCCACATATCATAAAATGGGTCGGCCTTGGTGCCTTAGACCCATTGGTATGGTGAGAAGACTCACCTCAAATGTAAACTGTAGCTAAATAGGTCCAAGCTCCGAGTATCAGCTCTGCCAACTCCCTAATCATAAACAACTACTTAGTTTACAACTCAAGCCTACAAACCCTTAAAATTCCAACTTGGTCAACCATGGTCAAAGTCAAAGTCAACGGTCAAGGTCAACAATCCATGTTGAGCCAACTCGTCGAGTGCATCTAGCAACTCGTCGAGTTCCTTCAGTGTTTAGAAAACCGGGGAAAACCATAACCAACTCACCGAATTATCTTATCAACTCTCCGAGTTACTCGTCCGACCGAAAATGGGTAAACCCGATCCAACTCGCCGAGTTACCAGGGCAACTCGTCGAGTTTTCCCTTGTGTTAAGATAATCAGTCCTTCCAGTGGAATCCAACCCTCCAAACTGCATATCCAATCCCTTAGGACAGGAATACCACGTAAAGTTGCAAACTTTACGTGCATGCAAGGCCTCAAAAGGCTCAAACACTAAAACTAAAGTTCATACAAGGTTTGGGGCATGGAAAAAGGCCTAGACTAGATAAAGTGAGTAACTTTATGACCATGGAGGCCTAGAGATGTCCAGATCTGAACCATATCCTCATGACAATGTCCAATCTGAGTACGACACCATTTTGCACCAAAAGTGACCATATACTTTCATAGGATGAGATCTAAGCAAATAAAGATCAAGGTAGCAAATTTTTACCTCCAAAAGAATGCTAACACCGGGTAGATGCCGGATCTAAAGCCCTCTCCTTACTTCAATCTCTTCAATCTTCAATTTTCCTTAAAAAGGCACAAGATTCACTCCCCAAAGCTCACACACACACATACAAGAAGGCACTAAAGCACGGCTAGGGTTTCTCTCTGGATAGTTGGGACGATGAGGGAGGCCACAAATGAGCCATAAGTTCCTTAAATAGGGTGCAAACCCCTGAAAATTAGGGTTTTCCTTTACAGTGTCTACTCTTCGATTTGGGGCCTTCTAACTCATCGAGTATACCCTAATTCCCGCGTCCAATATCGATCTTTACTCTTCGAGTTCCAGTGCAAATCCCCAAAAAGTTAAAATAAATAAATAAATGATACCTGGAACAATCGTTACATTTTTCATCTCCTCGTTTGTGGCATACTACGGAACCAATAAAGCTCTCTCCTTAAACTTGGCGGTGATCTCTGCCATAGTCTTAGTCGTTTGGCGTGGGTCCTGGAACTCCTCGGCCGACTGTTACACCTCAACAACTGGTGCAAAATCTGATCGAAATCTAGTCACAAAATCAGGCCAGGTCATAGCCTCCATAGCCGATGCTTCCAAAGCATGGCCAACCTCCTCCCACCAGTCACGAGTTCGATCCATCAAACATCCCGCAACGAAACTCACCTTTGAGCCCTCAGGGTAGAAGCTAGTTATCTGAGCGCACAAAATGTCAGCTATCCATCGCCTGGTGATAATGGGTTCCTTCACCCCGAAGAACGCTGGTGCGCCACATGCTCAGAAATCCTTGTACGTGAGCATGTACTGAATAGCAGACATATCTGCTCTAAAGGTTCAAAAGTGATCCTCCGTCATCTCAACAATCCCTTCCTTGATCATCCCAAACATCAAAGGGTTTGCTTCAAGGATATCGTACGTAATCTCCGACGTGATGAACTCACGTAGTCCCTCATCAGTTGGTTCGGCACCAAATCCCGAACCGGAACTTGATCCTGAACCTCCTACTCCACCATGTGTCACCACCATACTGAAATACAACATGCAAACAATTAGAATAAACAAGAGGAAGCTCATACTTTATAAGTTCCTTAGAATCATCATGAATTTCCTTGACTCGAGTACAGATCATGTGCTTTTAGTAGTACGGGCCTAATACTACCTTCGATACCTATCCGTACTTTCCTCAAGAATCATCTTGAATCCTCTAAGTCACTTCTTAAAAAAAAATCCCGAAAATCATACTAAACAGTGCACTCATAAGTTATTATATTCTTCCTTGGCTCTCCTAGGATTCCCTCATACGTCTCCACTATTAGATGCAAAGGAAACACCCACTGATGCCCCCTAGCTACCTCACGGATACAATCACATACGACAAATATTAAACAATCATTTGACTGTGAGGTCTCACACCACAATGGTTGGACTCAAGACAAGAGATGTGCAATAGAGTTTAACCTAACACCCTAAGATTGTTTAATCCTCGTAGTATATAACTTATCGTATTCTCTTAATAGCTAATAGACATCAACAAAGGTCTCCTAAAGCACGAAGCAAGCAGCATTCTAGCATTAATGACAAAAATCAAGCACCAAATAATCAGGCAATCCTATTTTAGATTCTCCTGAGTATCTCTAATCACTAGCATGCATTACTACCGGCTCACATATCGGGCATAAAGGCATCTCTCCTAAACATGCATTCTATCATGTAATCCTAAGCAGATCCTTAGCCTTAATCTAGCATGTAATCCACATATAACACACTAAACATAACACACACACACACACACACACATATATATATATATATATATATATATATACATATATATATATAGTATTTTGGGGAGATACTTACTTGAGCTCAGCTAATTGCATGCATCGTATCCTTTTTCTTTTATAAAACCTTTTTATAGAAATCATTTTTCTTTAAAAGATTTTTACCAATTCCTTACTTTGAGTCCAAACACACTCGAGGGTGTTTCTGAATCCCTCAAAGCAAAGCTCTGATACCAACTTGTAACGACCCAAAAATTCAAGTTAAAAAAATTATTTTTAAATTAACCAAAAACCAACTTCCATTCATTTCAAGTAAAAGATAACCAAAGTATGATAATGTAACCTCAAACATCAATATCAATCAAAAGATCGTGCGGAATAAAACTTCGAGATGTGCAATGTGATGATGCCGAGCTTTTTCCTGTTGAACCAAAAGTACTTGAAACATTTAAATACAACCGTAAACACAAAACTTAGTGAGTTCCCCCAAAATCAAATATAATAAAAAAGAACCGGTCCAGCCTAACGTACTTGCTTTGGGCCCAGCACACGCATTCGGGCCCAACCCATATTATCAGGCTCATCACATACAATCGGGCCCAACCCATGTAATCGGGCCCAACCCATACAAAACATACATACACATATAAGAGTCACACAAACAGTCTAGCATCCTACAGTACAGTGAGAAGACTCACTTCACAACGCTGCTCAACAATCAACAAGCTCTCAAATTCACGGCACAAGTGCTAAACTCCACCTATATAACTACACAAGGAAAACCTTCTTTTTTCCCTTCTAAAACTAGTAAATTGACTAAAAGTCCACAAGCCAAAATTTAACCCTAGAAGTCAACAATCAAAGTCAAAGTCAATATCAGTCGACCTCTACGTCGTGGTCCACGAGTTTAAACTCGATCCGAATGCAAATCAAACTAGTCCAGGTGGCCTTAGCCGATCTCCACGTTGTGGCATAATAAGGACAATACAGTCGATCCACCCCCAGTCGTCATGCTGTGGCCACTGAATGCCATATCGTGGGAACTGAGTTCTAAATAACTTAGTGGATAAATCTGTTTCCCTTCAACCCAAGAGCTCCAAAGCTCATGTATGGTCCATATGATAGTCTTGGTGGATAAAGTTTCCAACATTATCCATTAAGACCACTCAAGAGATCAAGATCTCAAACCCTAGGTTCCAAAAAGGCAAAACATGACATGGACTTAACCATTAACCGCTTATTATTTAAAGTCCTTAGTTTATCTTCTCCAAAAGAGTTTCTAACACCAAAACTAGTGCTTTATAGACACACATGTCTTGGCTTCATATTAGGTATAAATAAGGGTATATGACCAAAACCTTATGCATGACTTCAAAACCCAATCCAACTTTAGATCTAAAGCATCAAATACCCCAAATGTCCCAGAGATTTATAAAGTTGCAATCTTATGAGATCTCACCACTGCAACCTTCCTAGACAAAAAAAAACATGGGAGAAAACTAAAGATCTAGAAACCTAACAACATAAAGATTAAGTCTCGGACACTTACAAAGGTCCATAAGATATGCTAGAAGATGAGGATGATGATTTCACGGTGAACCAACACTCCAAAAGGGCTTCATTCTCCTTCTAGAGACAAAAAAACACCACAAGTTTCTTCAAAAATGAGATCAAGGGGGCTAGAACTGATCAGGGTTTGAGAAGAGAGTGTTGGAGGCTGATGGTGAACAAACTCTAGCTCACACTTTCCTTAAATAGGACTTAAGACCCGGGAATTAGAGTTTTTGTCCTTAGATGACCGTCACGTTGTTGCACAATTATTTTCATGTCGTGGTGACCTAAACGAAGTTCGTGGACGTTCTTGATGTGCCACGTCGTGGTGGTGCCTCCACCACGTCGTGGCAACCCAAAACTTAACTAAATTAAATTGAATTAAATACGTCAAGAGTCCGGATGTTACAACCTTATAAATTAGGATCATAACATTTTCAACCAAATCAAGTTTTTGTGTTAAAACAGGTTTTGGATCAAAACATTTATTGAATAATATGATTTTAAATCATAACATATACAATTAAGGATCATAATATTTTTTTATCATATCATTTTAGATCATAATATTTTAGATCTTATCATTTTTTATCATAACATTATGAACCATATGATACTTTATATCACCGTTCTAAAAAAATACAATACTTTGGATCTTATCATTTTAAACCAAATAAGGCTATTGTCACATAACAAGTGTTGTATATCATTTTTTTAATCATATAACTTTGAATATAAATGATATGACTAAGGATGGTAACATTTTTGAATCATAATATTTTAAGATTATAAGAATTTAAGAATTATAAACATATTGACTCGTAATATTTTTGAATCATAAAATATTTCGAATCAACTCATTTTAACATTAATGGTAGCTTAATTTACATACAAACTATAATTGATACGGTACATAGTTTGCAAAAAAAATATACATGTGGTGTCGTACCAACTCCACCTAATATAAGTAGGGATGAGCGTAGACGAGTACCCGCTCTAATTATATAGAACCGAAACCGACGGTTCCTAAAATGTTGGAACCGAAACCGCAACCCATAGGTAGCGGTTCCTATACCGGATACTCGATTCGTAAAATTTGTTGAATATTTAAGCTTATAAAAGTATATCTATTGTATACTTACAAGAAAGTTGTCGGCAACATCAATATGTAATTCACTACGTATTAAAAATGAGGATTATAAAATATCAATAGCTTGAATACATGGCGAAAAAAATGTGTGGATGTTTCTTAAAACCATTAAAGGTTTAAAATAAATTACTCAAAATTCTAAAACTTTATATCATGTTATTCGAGATACCATATGAATAATGTCATCTACTCTAATAAATGAAAATCTTTTTGTCATATGTTACACTTTCATTGATTTGGTCATATGTCATTTTGTGGTTATTTTCAATTAAAGTTTTTCCACATGACATTTTGTGGGTTTTCTCATTTTATTAAATTTCATATAATAATTAAATGTAATAATTATAATAAATGTAATAAATGCATATCAATTTCATTAATTAACTTTCTTTTAATTTTAAAAATTTTAAATTAAAACCTCATTAGTTTCCTTTGTTTATTTATCTAAATTATTTGTTTAAATTAAAAAAAAAACATTAATTTTAATAATTCAATATTTTTCTATTTTTTTTTATAAATTCAAACTTTTAAATCTTTAGAATTTTATATTTAGTTTTTCTTTTAAATGAATTCATATAATACATGAGTTTTACACACACACACACACACACACATATATATATATATATATATATATATATATATATATATATATACCAATTCCGACGGTACCCTATGCGTAGCTGTTCCATAAAAGCAAAAATCAGAACTGAAATAGTTTAAAGCGGTTCTGATTCCAAAAACAAATACTCGTATACCTAAATATAAATATAAGGGGTCAATAAAAGATTGATATAGGCTGAACAGCTGAACTCTTTGATTTTTAAAATTTAAAGGTACAGTGGCGTTGAAATTTTTGATTAATATGTGGGCTGGAATTTGCCAATGTGGCCCAAGGAACAAGATTAATATTTAATGTGGATTCTGGGATAAAAAAAAAGAACACGGTTGTAATATGGGCTATAAGGAGTTTTGTACCGTTACTTGATGTCGATAATAGATGGGTGTGAAAAAAATCAATAAAAATTATGGATCAATAAAAACAAAAAAAAAATAGTGGCTAAAATATGGGCTTATGATTAGTTCTGTAGGCTTCAAGAAAATTCAAAAGGCTGAATAGCGATAAAGGCTTTAAAAGAAAGTAAATAATTTGCTCTTAACAACACTACAACAAGAGAAAGCTTACTTGTAACAAAATTAATTCAAAGAAAACTCTAATTGTCATTTTAATAGTTCTAAAGTTAATACGTCATTTGCTGATAACAACATTTATCGATCCTGACGATTTAAATCATTCTTTTTCAATAATTCATTTTTGATCAAAATTTTCAACATTTCCTTTCATTACAAAAATCTGATTTGGAAGACCTTTGATGCATGTGGGATAAAGAACAATATTCATTTCCAAATAATGTTTTCCCTTTTCTTTCAAAATCTTTGAAAATTCCTCTATATCATCATACACTTGAGTTTCCACAACTCGAGGAATTTCCATTTCACATGAATCATCATCACTATTACTTTCGTTATTTTAGACAAAATTGCAAAAATGGTCCCTATGGTATGCATTTTTTTGGAGTTTTGGTCCAAACCACGACTTTTTTGGATTGGTGGTCCTTTTGAGTTAGTTTCGTTGCGTTTTTGGTCTCTCAAAAAACTAAAAAGACTAAAATGTCCTTCTAATACATTTTTTTATGGTTTTTGCTATTTAATTTAAAGTTTTATTAATAAAAATTATGGGGCCCACATCTCTCTCTCTCTCTCTCTCTCTCTCTCTCTCTCTCTCTCTCCCCCCCCCCCTTCTTGATCGCAGCCAAAGCAACAATGGACGTTCTTCCTGCTTCAACCACTGCCCAACCACCCATTGCAGCTGCTTTGCTCCATAGATTCGTGAGAGCCGGTGACGAGATTCGACCAACAAAGGAGCACCGGTCTCGACGGACCCCTCCCCTTTCTTCACGATCTGCCTCACAAAACCACCCCAATCAACCCCATACCCCCCGCTATCACCATGGATCGAAGGCAATAGCCCCATTGTCTCCATCCACTACCTGTTGTGTTGCCTCCGATTTGCTCCACCCTCTCCCTCCCTTTGAGTTTTCTTCTAATCTGACAAGGAAGTAACCACCAAGAGACCTCTCTATCTCCTTCGGTCGATCTTCACAGCCCCTTCCCTTTGGTCGATCATAACTCAATCAGAAACACATACATTTGGTCGAACAGTTGGCGGGCAAGATTTATGCAGCGCTCTTCCTGACAACACCTTGCCTCATGCTTTCCTGCTTCCTCCAAAACCCTATAGGATAAGCAAAAGTGAGGTTTAAAAGCAAAGAGATTGAATCAGAGTATATTTATGGGTGATTGAGGTTTAATGGAAATCCACAGAGACTAATGGAAATCGAAACGAGTTGAGAGGTAATGCGTTCTTCGCTGGATTTCCCGTTGCTAACTTCACGTATGTATCACATTGAATCTACTTTATGATATCCTCGTTTCATTTATACTCTGTATTTTTTTTTCTGTATTCAGGATTGCAAATGGTGTTCCTGAAAATGAAATGGGGGAAGAGACACCCACATCGAGTTTTGTTCCCTGAGAGATTTGGGGATTCCATCGGTTTTGTACACCATATGCATCGAAGAAAACCCCATTTGGATTCCAAAAAAGATGAAGTTGAAAGAGGAAGAAGATGCTATGAACCTAAACAGTGAAGAGTAGCGGGGTGGAAGAGAGAGAGAGAGAGAGAGAGAGAGAGAGAGAGAGAGAGAGAAAGAGGGAAAATGTGGGCCCTTTCTTATTTTTTTAATTATTAAAATAAATATATTATTATTAGATTTAAAAAGAATTGAAAGAAAAAGGGAAAATAAATACCCCAAGGGTATTACAGTCATTTCACTATTTAGAGGGACCAAAAACGCAAGGAAACTAGCTCAAAAGGACCACTAATCCAAAAAAGTCGGGGTTTGGACTAAAACTCCAAAAAAATGCATACCACAGGGACCATTTTTGCAATTTTGTCTTTGTAATATATTCAACAAAATCTTTTATCCATTTGAGAATCACAAGTTTTGGATGTCGAAGAAGACTCATCATTGAATTTCCATTTGAGTCAACATGATCTTTATCCTTGGCCGACTAAGCGACATTAATGACTGACAATTTCGAGCAGTCAACACATTCATCTTTCTTAACTGATACTGTTAGATTTATCTTCAATATCAGCAAAAAAAATTGATTACTTTCGTCAAATTCACATAAAAGAATATGATAAGAATTCAAAGGACTATTAAGTAAGATAAGAATATCACACACATTAGCAGTCATTGGAGATTTTGGAGTCATCGAAACGAAACATCTCCCAATGGTCTCCAAATCCTCTTCATCATTTTCCTCAACTTTCTCAATCTGCTCCAATTCATCATCATTTTCATCTTCCCATCTCCTAAATAAGATCTTCTCATAAGATTCACCTTCTTCATACTTCTCAAATAACAAGCCATGAGTAGATGACACATTTCTTCATCATCAAATCTGTACGACCAAATTTGACAAGTCTCATCACTCTCATCACCTCCTTTATCTATTAGCGAAAGATTCTTCATTTGAGCACGAACTTCCTCCAGTATTTTCGCATAATAAGCCTCATCTTTCACCTTCTCTTTCTTCTCTTCCATATTTCTCAACATGCAATCCTTAGCCAAGTGATTGTGGCCATTACAATAATTGCAGTTGTAGCCAGAATCTCCTTTCAGTTTAAGCTATGACTTTTTTTCTTCTTTTTTCTTCTCGAGTTCCGTATTCAGATTTTGACTTCCACCAACATTTGACATTTGTTTCTTTTCAAAGTTTTTCTTGAAATTTCCACCTATTGGTTTCTTGAAAAACTTCTTCACTCTATTATTTGAGTAATAAGCAACTTCTTTGTCATCGGAATTTAGCATAAATCATTCTTCATCTTCTTTCGTATAAACCTCAGATTCATCTTCCTTTGAATCTGCTTTCAACACCAAGGCTGTTGGACCACTATAGTTCAACTTGTTCTCCTCAGCAATCTCTATTCAAATTCACGTGTTTTAATAATATTGTACAAATTCAATAGCAAATGAGTATCAAAATTCTCCTGTGTTTGGATCATCAAGTAGATGTTTCGCCATTCTTTTTTGAGTCCATAAAAGAAATTAAGGTTAAATTCCATGGAAGTATGATTTACCTCATATTGATTGCACTTGAAGATTAGATCATTCATCCTGTCGTAGTATTCTTCGATGTTTCGTTTTCTTTCTACTTGAAATTAGCAAGTTCAGAAGAACATTTCCTCACTGAGCTTTTTCTTTGTCCTCTCATTTCTTTGATACATTTCCTTCAATGCATCCCAAATTTCCTTAGCAGATTTGCATCTACGAACACAGTTGTAGACGACAGGAGGAAGGGCTCCTCTCAACTCACAAAGACATTTCTTATCATTTTGCTTCCATTTGTTTGCTTGTGCAACCATATCTCTAGTTGCACCGGCATTACCAACAGCTTAAACCATATATGTTCGATAAGTTCCTTGATCAGTTGATCTCCTTCATTGATTTCATTAAGGTAATCCTCCATTTGATTAGCTAACTACTAATAATACATTGGGATCAACATCATGACCTTAGTTGTAGATTCAAGAAGATTCGCATAGTTCATCATTATGTTCACATTGAGATTAGCCATTTAATTTGACGAAAAAAAGAATTTGTTGAAAAGAAATTAAGATGATTATAAGATTGATTGACAAAAACAACAGTATAATCGATTAATCCCACTCGATTAAAGTGCGAATTACTCTTTCAAATTTTCGAAACAATGAATCGGAAAGAACGGCTCAAAAAGTTGAAAAATGAGATTCAGATTCTTCAATCAAAGTAGTTATTCCTGCTCTAATACCAATTGATGAGTGTTTGAAAATTTATTTGAATCAATCGAATCAAAGAAAGAAGTAAAGAACACCGAGATCTAAATAAGACATGTTTAGCTCAGATTATGTTTGGAAGAGTACAAAGGTTTTATAGTACAAGCAATATTCTGAGAGTGTTCGTTACCCTAACCCCTAAGTACTCATCACAGACCAAAAAAAAATACAACGACTTGACAATACAATGCGAAACTTAAAAATCCCTTGTAAATAGATACGATAACGAAATTCCATAAACTTTTTCTATTTACAGACACGAAACCTAAAGACACAGCTTTCGACTACTCATAACAACTTTCGACTCTACAATGGGGTATCGGTCAAAGCTTAAATGGGTAGTAGATTTCAAGAAAGGGAAGCTACTAGCTGTGTGGCAATATCTTTTTCATTATATCATTCAATGCCTTTTAGAAAGAAATAAGGCACTGATCAAATGAGCAAGAAATTCCTCGACATACTTTAGAGCATCTATATTGGTGAATCAACTGATTTTGGCATAATCCTTTAGGAAGATTTCATCCAATATGTTGGAAAGAAAAGTCCTTAGGAAGGCCTCACCGAAGTCACTTCTACGAGGTTCTGATCCTTGTGCATATGTGATCTTCACAATAACGCAGGTGTTAGCGTCAAGAATGACACCAACCTCTTCGCAATGCATGACCTTAAAAGGCATTCTCTTCCTAAAGATCAATTTTGTTTTGGGCCTACTATACAACTTCCCTAATCTAGGCTTGTTTGATAACGAAGTCATTTACCATATCAAGGCTACGAACTAGGATTGTTCATTATTTGGATAAAACCGAATTGTCCAATTGGACAAATTGGATTTGGACTATTTGGTTCGGATATTGATTTTTGGATTGGTTTTCAACAAAACTGAATTACTAGTTCGGATTTCAGATTGGTTTTGGTTTATAAAATATGAACCGAATAATCCAAAAAAACCGAATAACAATTTATTATTTATTTATTTTTAATATAACTATAACTATTTATTAATTTTATAATTTATTTTTTCAAATAAGTTTAAAAAGTTTCATCTAATAAAAAACATTAATATGCATTTTCTCTTAAAAGTTATTTATCTATTGAATATTAAACTATAATATACATTCTTAGTAGTTTATAAATTTTGAATCACAACTGAATATTTTTTTTGCTTCTTTTATAAAAATTGGATAATATTATACTTATGTCATTTTAAAATGTTTTAGTTTTTGAAAACCGAATTATAAAAACCGATCCAACCGAATTGTAATTGGATCGGATCGGATCGGATTTGAATTTAGTTTGGATTATTCGGATCCATATTTTGAAAACCGAAGTCAATTTGGATTTACTTAATTGGATCGGATCGAACCGAACCATCCAAACGAACACCCTTACTACGAACGATGTATCACCATATCGTTCTTCCTTGCCTAGCCCCGTTGTGCATACTTTATAAAAGCCTATTACTGAACCTAAGTCCAAACGTTAAAAATCTGTTTCAAAGAAGAAGCCACAATATTGAAGATTATGAAGAAAACAATATTGAGGAACCAAATGAGTATGAGTCTCAAAATATTTTCAGGAAAAGAAAGTTGAATATCCCAAAACACATAGCAAAAAAGTGAACCAAATTAGACACCAGAGTCTTTCAAAAGATTCCTTAAGTTATTTGATTTAACGTTGGATAACCTGAACATACCCAATACATCTACTCGGGTGTAAAGTGTGCATATGTTTTCATCTGAAAGTGGATACATAGCCCAATTAGTATTCCAAGTGAATATTGATGCCAAAAAATCTCCTAGGGTCTCTAGGAGAAAGAGAAAAGTGCATATTTTTACTCTCGAGGAAGTATCCTCTATTTTTCTTTCACTTAAACATAAACAACAAACATCCGTGAACCCAGGGGACACTGCGGTGGTTACTGGTTTGGATACTAGAGTTTCAGATGATGATTGGAGTACCGAAGAACCTTCAACAGAAGAAGCTTGCAAGAAGATTGAAATGTTCAAAAAGGAGATCATAAAAAGGAAGGAAAAATCCTTTTCTGCGTAACAAAATCTTGAACTCAGAAAAGAAGTAGACCGAAGAGTTACAAAATATCTCGCAACTCCTTTCAACAACATGCAGAAGGAATAAAACAACCAAAACACTCAAGAGTGGACTGATATGATGATGGAAACCATGAATAAAGAATTTGGAGGTACCAAAGCTCAAGCTGGTGGAGCCAATGTTAATGATGAACCAGAGAGAGAAGTCAATAAGGAAGGATCCAATGGCACCGAGGTGCAGATAATTCAAGTGCCAACTCTTTCCTATGATCTCAATGAAGACGAGGTCAAAAAGTATGGTGAAGACAAAGACTTTCATATATTTTTGTCTGGTGATGAATCAACTGTTTCTCAGCAGTCTGTTACTAAGAAGACTAAGAAGAAGAACAAAGTTGTAGTGTCAAGGAAAGAATTCCTTGATATCTTAGCAAAAGTTGTCAGGAGTCTAGCAGCAGTAACCAATCCTCCGCTCCATCCTTCGCATATTGTCATTCCTCCTAATCTTGACTCTATTATAGATAGAGTTAATGAAATTGATGAAAGGGAAAAACTATTAGATAGGCGAATTTTACTTCACATTGAGATGGGCTTACAAGCTTTGGATGAGTCAAGGAAGAAATATTAGGCGTAGTTTATTAAGAAAGAGGAAGAGGTCATAAAGGAGATCAAAGAGTTCAAGGAGAAGCTGATGACAGACTCACAAGCATTTGAGAAGAAGATGTGAGATATACTTGATGAGACCCATAAGGCTTATGAAGTGGGATACGCAAAACTCCAATCCAACATCAAGGATCTACAGAAAAATAACCTTGTTAAATTGTAGGTACTCTTGAATGTGGTATCTGAGGCAGCAAAGCTTATGAATGCTCCCACGGATACTCATGATGAGATCCTACATATTTCCAAGGAAATTATTAAGCATCTCAAGAATCCTCTCATGCTAACCAGCCATGATATGATTGTGAAGACTCAAGGAGTTTAAAGAAAGCAAGTTTGTGGAGAAGCCTGAGTCTTCATCCACAAAAGGGGGACATATTGATGAAACCAAGGAAACACCAACGAACAGAGTTAATCAAACAGAAACTCCAAGACCTCCACCATATATTGCCTCACCTGTGAAGACGTATCCAAGTCTAATTCAAACTCCTCCACCAAAAATAACTCTAAAGGCAATGAAGAAGAAAGTTCTAAAGAAGAAGCCTTAATCGCCTCCTAAAAAGAAAACTGTAACTCCTCCACAGTCTCCCTCAAATAGAAAAAATCCATCTCCTCCTCGGTCTCCCCCACAGTGAAAAACTCCATCTCATCCCTACTCTCCACCAACATCCTCCCCTCGGAAGGAAGTCACTTCAAATAGGGTGAGCAAAATCGAAACCGGAACCACCGGTTCTTAGAGAATTAGAACTAGAACCAGAATCGTCTACACCAGTTCTTTAGATTTTGGAACCGTTCGATACGTGTTCGAATATGGTTATCCGATGTCAAGATACCTTTAAAATATATTTTCATTATTAAGCATGTCATATGCTAATAAATTGTTCAAGTCAAGCCAATTCAGTCATATAAAGACCATCAGTAGCCCATGAGCCTTTCCATCTTGAAGCCTCATAGACATTCCCTTATATAAAGAACCAGCTTCCTCTTTTTTCCTTCCCACCAATGATGGGGGATGAGAAGATTGAAACCAAATTCTCTTTTTCCTTACTCACATTCTGTTTACATATATTTTTTCTTTAAGAAATTGGTTACCAGCAAGCTTATTATTAATTCATTTTTAGCAGCCACTGTGTTTGATATAAACAAAAATACAAATTGCAAATTATATGATAGTTTATATATGTATATTATTGGTAGATAAAGAAAAATCGGGTTATTCATATCCTCGATGTGGGGATTTAAAAGTCGCATTTATAAAATAGATTACACGTTATTCTTTTAATATAACAGCTCGATTATATATATATATATATATATATATATATACACACACACATGCACATGAGCACACACACACATACACACAAACCGGTTCTAGTGGGTAGCAATTCCAAAAAAATGAAAACTGAAACTGGAACTACTTAAGGCATTTTTGGTTTAGGAACTGACCGATCCGAGGTGGTTTCGATTCCTATACGGGTACCCTGTTCTGCTTCTCACCCCTAACTACAGAGCCATCCATGTTTGATGATAACTCCTACGATTCTCCAACCACCAAACAAAAAAGAGTAACTAGAGAGTTGCCAAACTTTCTAAAGATATGTAGAAGAATCAAGCTTTGACATACTAATGGATAAATCCTTGATTTACTCATGGGTGAATCCTATCTGCAGAGTGGTTGATGAAGACTATGTCCCTCATCTAACCTTTGTGAAGCCTGGAGATGACATGTATTAGGATATCCGTATACCCCCCAATGGCCAATTCTTCCAAGTGTTCAAAGAATTTGATCCTAGATTTCCTGGCTCGCGAAGACTTCCAATGGATTTTGAAAGATTATGCGATTCCACAACAGGTACAACAAGGATATCAAGGACATCTGGTCAAACGTTAGACCAGAGCAAGTCAAGACTTGTAAGAAAATATCCTTCAAAAACTCCAAGTTTTACCAATACACTCTTGTTCGCAACAAAGTTAACACAAAAATATCAAGCTGACTTCCCTCAAATGAATCTTGAAGAGCTGTTCCTCATCGCAAGGGTCTTCAATTTGAAGATTGAAAAGTATCACAACCTCAAGATTGCATATGGCAAAGTGTGTTATTACTTGAGGTCTCTAGTCTGTGACTTCATATCAATTGATGCATAAATATATTCGATGTTCATTAAACACTTTGATCTTCCACCATTTGAAGCAAACATTATAACTAAAGAAGGCATTTAAGAAAGAAAATGCGTAGCAACCAACTTCCCTAAACTTCGCATCATTTTTTGTCTCTACAAAAATAATAACAAGATAGTCTTAGACGCAACTACATTTCATCCGTGTACAAACCCACAATTTTCAGAAATCCTAAGGGTTTTCAATATTTCCAAATACACCACCGAGGAAGTAAAAGAGACTTTGTGTAACACCCGCAACTTCGGGCTAGACAATTAAGAGATAATAAGCGATAAAATGATATTTTGATAGAATATTTAGGATAAATAATCTTAACCAAAGTTATAGTATATGTGACAAGGATCCTGTATACATAAAGAAATCTGCAATCTGACTTTATATGGATAAGTTATGCTTCTTCGAAGTTTCGCAATTAAACTGAAACATCTATACGCGTCGTAAAAACTGAAATTTAGATAGGTTGCTTATTAGCCTAGCCAATCTAAATGAAAGTCGTGATAATCTTGAAACTGAGAATGTACATATAGAAAACGTCCAAATCTGACTTTGTATGAGGAAGTTGTGATTTTTTGAAGTTTCAGCGCAACAGTACGGACATAAAAATCGAAATTCATATCAGTTGATTGTTAGCCAAAAACAAGAGTTGAAGATCTCGATAATAGGAGTCTGTCAATATAAAGACAGTAAAAAACGAAGTCCATATGAAGAATTATATACCTCTAGGAATTTCTGGTGCTTTCAACTTCACGATTGCATTCCAGGCTGAGCACAACATCCTTATGCACCCATTTCGAATGCTAGGCATAGTTGGTGTATTCGGAAGCTCCCTATTTAGCATTATGCATGGTTCTTTGGCCATTTCTAGTTTAATCACGAAAACCAAGTAGCCTACAGAGTCTAAATGAAACTTGTAGTACTTGAAAATACCTATGTGTGGATATAAAGAATGTCGAAAATGGAGCTCGTATGAATGAGACATGAGTTTTTGAAGTTTTAAATCGTACCTACCCATTAGTGACATGGATTCTCATTTTTTTGCCATGTGTCCGATTTTTGGAGGAAGGGGTGTCGACCACGACAGGGCGTGACACGCACCTTCAAATTTCAGCCTATAAATTACCTTTAGCTCTCATTTGTTTCCCACACACTTTCCAACTCTCTTTCTCGAAATTCTCTGCATTTGGCCCAACAAGTCTGTAGTATTTAACATATTTTGGCAAGCTCTGAGGTTCCTGAGATCCCGATAATTAAAAGTTATTGAGTTGGATTTCTACCAACACAATTTCCCAGTTTTTGCTAAATTTTTTGTAAATTAAGCTACACTTACTTTATTTCAAGTGTAACTTATATTTATGTTCATAGTCGTTATTATGAACCTACAAATAAGATCTATCAGTGATTCCAAATCATTATACTGATTGATCTACTTATTAGAATGATGTATAGGCTGGATTTAGTGTTGTTTAAAGTAGGATTTCCATACAATATACTCTGTATACCAAATGGACCATACCTTCGATATGATCCTACATGGTTGATCCTTATTTGAGATCTTGATATAAACACTGAGATTAGTGAGGAATCTAGACTATCATTAGTCACTAGGATTATAAGACTAATGCTCGGTGACATTTGTACCTAGGTCATATCAAATGAAAAGCTAAAGTGCTAAGGAGAAGCGCTACCCAAATTCACCAGTCGTCACTTTTAACATGTGAGTGTATACTTACTTTCATCTTACACATTGATATGAAATATTTAGATAATTAAGTGTTATATGTGCCTATTTTCTGTGATTAAGACCTTCTGTGTTAGATGAAACTATATGAGCTGATTTTAGTTAACTATATATGTATTTTCATACTTATAATATTTGAGGTAGTGAAGGCTAAAGAAAGATAAAAAAAAAGAATGATGAGAGGCCGAGACTTTAATAGGGCAACCGGACTAGAAATATAGTCACTTAGTAGGGTATTGATGATGACCACATACTATTCTAGACAAGTCGGTTCAAAGATAGGCAGGAACACAACTTGTAGATCTTTATAAGTAAACATGGACATACCTGTAACCTATAAACGTCTATTGTGAATAACGATCTAAATTTGTCTAAATTTGGTGTATAGATCAAAATGGCAATAAACCGAAGCGGGGCTGGAAACACGAATGAAAATAGGAATCAACAGCCTCGTCCCCAAGTGAATGAGCAGGTGTTGATAGTAGAAGTTGCACCTGAGCCAATCACGATGGCTGGACTACAAGCGATGATTCGGGATATGATGACCGAACAGAGGGAAGAAATGAGGCAACTATTGCTGAATAATAGGGATGAACCTTCGATGCCTGTTGAACAGCCATAACTGAATGATGGACAATCAGAGGAGGGAAACTACAGCATGACCCTTGGTTAAGCTGAACCACCAGTGGTTAGAGGAAATAACCAAGGTGGAGGAAATGATGGGCGTGGATGCAAATACAAGGATTTCATGGCATCCAAACCATCATGTCTTTCTGGAAGCCCAACACCGGTGGAAGTTATGGACTAGATCTTCGAGATGGAGACAATGTTTGAGAGTTGTGAATGCAGCAACAGACAGAAGACCGTACTCGTGGTTCCTATTCTAAAGTCAGGAGTACTGAGCTGGTGGTAGCTATTAGCTAATACGATGCCCTAGGGAGAAGCTAGCAAGATTTCTTGGGAAGATTTCCTAGTACAACTGAAGATGCATTACTGCTCCAAGCAGGATCTTCTGGAAATCATTAATGAGTTTCAGAATTTAAAGAAGGGAAGAATGAGCGTCACTGAGTACACTGGAAGTTTTACAGAAAAGATGAAGCTTGTTCCTTATCTAGTTCCAACTGAACTCTCCAAGGTCAACAAGTTTGCCTACGAATTACCAGCGGACTTTGGTCTGATGGTCAAGAAAGCAACCACTCTAAAAGTCGCCATCTGGGCTGCTAAGAATGTTGAGACCTAGATAAGTGAGAAGGTTCTAGAGAGGGCAGAGGTTGATAAGAAAAGGAATTTCGATGGATCTTCGAGATCCAACAAGAAAAGTAAATTCTCGAATTTCGGTTCGAGAGGAGGAGCAGGAGGCGAAGCAAAATGGTATGAAAAGTGCAAAAAGAAGCACCATGGGAAATGTGACTAAGAGGTTACTTGTTTTAAGTGTAGAAAGCTTGGGCATTATGCTAACGAGTGCACCATCAACAAAAGGGTTTGCTATGGATGTAATGAAGAAGGGCACATTGCTAAGGATTGCCCGAAGAAGAAAGAGGCAGCAAGGCCCAATATCCCACCGAAGTCGAAGGCGAGAGATTTCTAGATGACCCTGGAAGTCGTGAAGGATACAACAAATGTCGCTTCAAGTACCTTTCTTGTAAATAGATTGCATGCCAATATACTGTTTGATTCCGGAGCAAATTACTCCTTTATATCACATAAATTTGGTGGAAGACTAGAATTGCCTACAAAAAAACTTGATAATGCTCTAGTTGTAGAAGTTGTCAGTGGCAAATTCATACCTGTTAGCGATTGCATTAAGAATATCGTCATCGACTTGAACGGAAAAGAATTCCACGAGGAGCTATTACTCATTGAGTTGAATGGTTTCGACATCGTAATGGGAATAGATTGGCTTAGCACCAATGATGCTGAGATACTATGCAAGAAGAAGATAGTGAGGGTAAACCTGCCTAGAAAAGAGTCATTTATGGTGTACAGGGACAAACGTAGAGTAAATTCTGGAATCATTTTCCTGATGAAAGTCAGAAAATGTTTGTCTAAAGGATGCACATCATACTTGGCATTTGTAATCGATGCTAAGAAGGAGAAGAAGGAGATGCAAAATATGCCAGTGGTGTGTGACTATCTGGAAGTCTTTCCCGAAGATCTTCCTGGATTTCCCCCTGATAGACAAGTAGAGTTTTGAATAGACTTGCTGCCAGGATTCACACCAATAGCAAAAGCACCATACCGATTAGCGTTGACAGAGATGAAGGAGCTTATGACGCAACTTTAGGTCAAGAACTAGAGAAACACATCATCATTCGGTTAAGGTGAAATAAGACTAACATGAAAAATAAAACTAAAAGTAAATCAAATAAGAAAAGAAACTGCAAACTCTAAAAAAACATCGGGTTGCCTCCCAATAAGCTCTTCTTTTTGTGCGAGTCTTGAGCTGGACTCCCAACTTAATAAACCGTTAATCCGCTCGTTATTAATCCATCCGTTTCATAGAATACTCTCTTCATACCAACTTGTAAAAGTTGACCTCTCGTTTCAATTTTTGGCCAAACGAGCGAGCATCTATTTAGTCCCAGAAAATTAAAAATGGTGGGGACCAGTTGGTTGCTCGTCAGAAAAGGATCGTTCTTCATAACCTTCTTCAAAGATGGAGCTGTCACCCCATGCGTTGAAACACAAACCGAACTATCAGGAGCTCGCGTCATGGTAATGATCATATCATGACATTGTTCTTGAATTTCTGGTTGTTTTTGTTCTTCGTCAGAGCATTCTGCTAGCAAACTTTCTAGCTCTTCCAAATTTCTTTCTGGATAAAATTCCTCATCTTGTATCTCTAGCTCAGCTTGTTCTGGTTCGTTAGGAAGGATGTCATCCATCCATTTTTTCAGCTCCCTTAAATCTTCGTCCGAGTCATATCCCTCATCTTCTCGCGCTAATTCATGTTCCACTTCCTCAAGAAAAACGTCAAAAGCATCGAAAGTTGGAAAATACATTAAAAAAACAAACTTAAACAAAATAAATAAAAACTGAAAACTACTTAACTTACGTTGTGAGAGGTGTCCCTCACGTCGTGAAAACTAAACAAACAGAAAAATAAAAACTTTGCAAAAAATTAACTTTTTGCTGTTTTTACCCCACAAAAAGGATCGATTAACCTAAATCAATTAAATTAACAACAAAGATAGTCGTTCCCCGGCAACGGCGCCAAAAACTTGATGTGCACAAAAGTACCTACTAGTTTTAAATTTATATCCTAACTAACTTAATTAACTAATATGCACCTAGGCAGTGTACCTAGTCAGATTATAGTATAGCTTGGGTAAGTCGGGTGTTGATCATAGGGAACAGTATTTAATTAATAAAATAATTACTAAAAGCTAAACTAAGAAAAACAACTAAAATGGTGGGTTTTTATCTGATTTTACAAGTTCAGAAAACTTAAATTAAAATAACAAACTAATTACTAAAGTAAACAACTAGAAAGACAGTTTAAAACCAAGAATAAAAGATACTCTCGTTTAGCTTCGAATCCCTCCTTTTTCTTATGGTTGATTTCAAGTCAATTGATTAATTCCATTGGTTACCAAATAAAAGTTACTAGTCATCATGGTCAAACTAACTAGCATAAGTCATTTAATAACTTTAACCCAAATGATCATGCAAGTTAAGGATACTAAATTGATTTTAAAGGTAATTTGGACTCTAAATGATAGAATCTACATACTACTATTCTATGGTCAAGTCTAGTAATCAAGCAAATATTATGATCAAATATAGCTCTCTAACACATTTAAGCAACTAACTTATCACCTATACTAGGATATGGTCAATCTCTAGCTCTAGCAATTTAATGGTCATAAACAACTAGGTAAATCAATTTTCATGCAATTAACTGCAGTTTAACTACACAAAACTTGAGACTAGGCAATAAAGATTGAAACTTTAACTAGCTAGGTTTAGATTTATCAAAAAATATTTAAAGCAAAACCAACTTCATCAATCCATCAAACAAGAAATCAACACATAGTATTTAGGAGCTCATCTAATCTAAACGAAAGCAAGGGTTTTTAGCCCATAATCAAAGCTGGGAAACACATAAAAATAAGGGAAACTAGAATAATCATGATTAAACTGGGCAAACCGAATGTGTAGATGCGAATCCTTGCTCCAATCTCTTTATCCTTTGATCTCTAGTTGAATTCTGCCCTCAAAGGGGTCTTAGAAGGGTATTTTTCTGGTTAATAGTCGCAGCCTTCAGCCCTCTCTCCTTTGGAATCGACCTAATGTCTGAGATATATATAGTTACCAAAAATCTCGACACCACGACGTGGTAAAGGCACCACGTCGTGGTCCTTGTGTTTATCCCGTATTCCCCAAGCCAGCGTCAAGAATCGCGAAGATTCCATTCACCACATCGTGGTGGTTGGAAATCCGACTTTTCTAAAAACACGAAAGTCATTAGAAATTGTGTCTAGTTTTCAGATCATTTTGAATCGCCTTAATCGGAGTTACGAGTTAGGAGATATGGTCAAAATACTGACGAGGTGTCAAACTGTCCAACAACATCCTTCATGTGTCTTCTTCTTGCCTAAGCTCGCATTTTCCTGCTTCCAGCTTCCATGTTGCTTCCAAGCATGTCTTTTATGCTACATAACAAATATTAAACATAATAAGTACCTTTTGTTCTATAATAAGCATAATTATAGCTAAAAGTATTAAGATATGATGTAAAATATATGTGTAGATATGCACATATCAACTGGTCAGAACCTCCACCTTGTGGGAAATATCTCCGTAAACGTCTCACTGCCTAGACCAAGGCAAGGGCCAGTTTTTCCAAGGCAGTATAATTTACTCCACGCCCTTGCAGGGCCTTGCTGACAAAGTGAATGGGGATTTGCTTGCCTTCCCTTTCCACCGCTAACACAGAGGAGATAGCATATTCAAACGTTGCTAAGTACATCTGTAGAGTCTCCCCTGAAATTGGGAAGACGAGATTCAGGAGTTGCTGCAGTGAGTCTTTCAATTTTTGGAAGGCCATGTGCGCTTCCTCTGTCCATTTGAATTGTTTTTTTGTCACACCCTCGAACCAGACGGCGGAAACGTCCGAGGGCTCGTGTGGCTATAAATTGAAATATCATCACAATGAATACACATGAAACATAACACAGTCATCACCAAACATTACATATTACAACTGGTATTGTTCACATCAAGTACACTGTCTTAGATTACATATTCCCATAATATTAATTGTACGATGATTGACATTACACAAAATAAATTCCTACACTTGAAAGTTTCCCCGCTTAACGATTATCTGAGAATACAAGTTATTTTGAAAACAGTCAACATATATAATGTTGGTGAGTTCATAAGCATGTTTGAATGAAAGTCGTTGTATTATTTGTAAAACCCAGAAAATCCTATATTTTCTGTAATTAGTCTGAAAACTATGTGAAAAATCGAGTATAGATGCATGTGTGAATTTCATAGTAAAAACATGTATAAGTATGCAATCCAAATTTCTTTGTATTCTTTCTATTGTGAGTAGAAGGTAATTGAATAATAGTATTTCCCTAGAAAATCCGATATTTTCTGAGTTATAAAAATGTTGTGGTCCTTGCATTATCGAATGATTTGTTTTGTATCAATATGATTTACGAGTTTTGATTTCCGTAGTGTTGTGATGGTAATGGATCTCTATATGAGTCGTTATAACCATGCATGATAGTGACTAATTCGCATGTCTTGGCATTTTTCCAAACTCCGGTTTTGATCAAGGTTTTGTCACCCTAGACTGGTCTAGTCTAACTGTAGCGAACAGCTTAGGTGTGGGGGAGTCACCCCCATATAGATCTATACACAAACTCCAGCTCTTACTCTAGGAGACTCTGATTATAACTACAGGCTACGGCCATACACTCAATGGTGTCAACCGACAAGTTTCACTAGATCCCAATTGTTACCGCTTGAATATGTATAACGTTATATGTATTTAGATCTGTCAACACCAGATGACACGTGAATGTGAAAGGATAAAGCCCAACAAACATGAAAAAGGACAACCGTGGCCCATTAGACATGTAAGTTATTTCTAGGCTTGCTAGGTATGCAACATGACACTTAAGGCCCATTAAGCATATAATGAATAGTCCAGGCCCAATTATCATGTAAATGGACCACTAAGGCCCAATAAACATGTAAAGGATAATTTAGGCACGTTAGGCATGCAATTAGGTCACTAAGGCCCAATAGACATGTAATGAATGTATTGGGCCTAATACTCGTCCCGTTGTTGTATTTCATTTGTTCGTTATAGTATAGTTCTTTAGTCGAAACATTTATCCATAATGTTATAAAAAGTCTAGTGTTTTGTTATAATGATATTTTTAGTTCGTTACGTCAAAATTCTATAATTTGAACTCGTGTTTAATAAAAATTACATTTTAGGTCCCTTAAGAACTAATTTGAACGTTTAAAGGCTTATTTTTACATAAAATGTCATTTTTTGGTCTATCTTAATTAAAAATAACATTTTAGCCCAATAATTTATAAAAATTTATATTTTCGGCCCAAATGTTTAGTAATTGACGGATTTGGCCCAAAAATACATATATTGACATTTTCAGCCCATCTTTGTAGAAAATTACATTTTCAACCCTTATTTGAATAAACTGAAATTTTCGGCCCAATTTTTATAAAATTAACATTTTTGGCCCAATTTTTATAAAATTAACATTTTTGGCCCAATTTTGAAATAAGAGTCATTTTCAGCCCTTATTTTCGTTTATTATCGTTTTTGGCTCAAGTTTTAATTAAATAACAGTTTAATCCCTAAAAATTGATATTTTGCAATTTGGGCCCAAAAAGCCTTAAGGCCCAAATTGAGGCCCATAATGCTAAATTTTACACTTTTGGCCCTTTGAAAAGTATGATTATTATAAAAACTCATTTTTATACAAATGTGACCTTTTTGATCCTTCTAAAATCGAACGTGTCACAATTGTCTCAAACTTTTGTTTATTTGTCCAAAATGATCCTTATATAAGATTTTTGTTTTGTTTTTCACATCTTAAGCATGTGAAACACTTTTATTCTTTGTGGTGTGATGACTAGAGTAGTTTAGCTTATGAATCTCACCGATTTTTGTTAAAGTTTTCGAGATTTATCAAGTTTTATCACATACTCACAATATAAACCAAGAAAATCCCACATAACATGCATAAATACATAGATCTATACATAAACACTTGTATTCTCCCCCAAAAACATGTAAAAATCAAAAACAAGGGGGTATGAACTCACCTTTGCTTTGATGTTTTGGTTTTGAGGAAGAAATGGAGAGATATCGGCCTTTAGCAAGCTTTCTTTGAGTGGTTTTCGAACTTAGGAGGTTCTAGGAAGCAAAATCACAAGAATAGGTGTTGATAATGAGTGATTTAGCTAAATATGAAGTAAACCAACTTAAGTTTACAAGATCTTGCCACAAGAGTGTAACTTGAAGTGATTTTGGATGGAAAACCTTCTTGGAAAGCTCACAATTTTGAAAATTTTGAGAGGAATTGGGAAGATGTTCTTGAGAGTGTGCTTGAAAGAGTTTGAAATTATGTGTGTGTTTGGGTATGCTCTTGGCCGAGAGTGTTATGAAGAGAGGATGAGGAGAAAAATTATTACATGGAGGGTAATAATCTTTATGGATGTATGTTATTTTATGGATATATGTTAAACAATTATGTGTTGTCAATAATCTAATCCATCCTTCTTCCATTTCTTTTCTTTTTTTTACCATGGGCCGAGAATGGGCCTAATATGATGAAGGAAAAAATGGTTTTGGGCTCAAACTCTTGGCTTTGTTCGAATTTCATAGGCCCAATAATATTTTTCAGCCCATTGGGCCCTTAGGATGGCTCACGACCCAATAAAAGTCCATTAGGTGATTTAAGGCCCATTAGGGTAATTGAAATCATTTATGGCCCAAAAAGGCCCATTAGAGATAAATTAATCCATTTTAGGCCCATATGGACTAAAATGTTAAATTTTATGAATGTGGGTCCCTTTAGAGCCCATTTAAGGGTTCTAGGCCCAAAATATTTGAATTGAAGACTTATTGGCCCATTAGGCCCAATAAGAAAATCCTAGTCCATAGTAAACTTGAATCGGGGTTTCTCGGGTTTCCAACCCTTAGTTGAACATTCGAGATGTATTTGAATGGGCATTGATTGATATTCAGTTAAAGTGCATGCTTTACAATAGTTGAATGATTATATGAGAAATAGAATTTTCCTAGCTAAAATACTAGTTGTGACATTTTTGTCTAGGCGTCCTTTGAGTGTTTGGTACAGAGGAAGCACCTTCTTTGCGGAACCTGCCGTTAATCTCCTGCACTCCCTTAAGGTTGTGTGGGGTTTTTGACTTGAGGAAATCTTGTATTTTGGTGGGATTGGGTAGAATCCCTTCCCTGGTCACCTAATAGCCAAGGAATTGGCCTTCCTCGACTCTAAATATACACTTAACCGGATTTAACTTCATTTGTGCTTCGACTAGCGTTTTGAAGGTTTCTTCCACGTCTTGGAGTAACATTTCTTCATTACGGCTTTTAATTACCATATCATCGATGTAGACTTCGATATTTCGTCCAATTTGTTTGGCGAATACCTTGTCCATCGGCCTTTGGTAAGTAGCACCCGCATTTGTGAGCCCAAATGGCATTTTCTGATAGAAGAAGGTGCCCTTTTCGGTAAGGAAAGTTGTTTTTGCTTCATCTTCTCACTTCATTTGCAACTGGTGATAGCCCTTATATGTATCCAGGAAGCATTTGAATCGGAAGCCTTCAAGCAATTGGACTTTCTGATCGATCTTCGGAAGAGGATAACAATCTTTTGGGCAGGCGTTATTGAGATCTGAATAATTTATGTACATTCGCCAGGCCCCATTGGCTTTCTTTACCATGATCGGGTTTACTATCCATGTTGGGAACATTACTTCCTTGGGTATGCCAGCACTCACCAAATCGGCCACTTCTGCGTTAAAAGACCTATTGCGGTCTGCCGCCAGTCCTTGCTTCTTTTGCTTTACAGGGTTGCTCCCAGGCGCTAAGTTAAGAGTGTGTTCTATGATCTGTCGATCGATGCCTGTCAGATCTGTTGGCTTCCAGGCGAAGACTGTGGAGTATTTCCTCAGAAGCGCCACCAGTCGTGCCTTGGTTTCGTCTGTTAAGTGAGTGCCGATTCGTACGAGCTGCTCTGGATAATCCATGTTTATCTGGTGTTGCTCTGTGGAACATCCCTCCTTGGACTTCTTTGGCGTGCACACGAGTTCTGGGGCGGCTATGATTTGGTGGCAATGTTGTGCTCTGGTGTTTGTGGCGAGGAATGTCACTAATCCCTAACGCGCGCTGATTTAATGATGCCATGTACCGTCGATGGTACGAGATGTAGTAAAGCGATTGCTAATCGTACAAGCATAATGTCGTGTTCTGCTAGGTATCAGATCATAGAGAATTTGATTGTCCTTGTGATTCGGTCCCTTTCGTCGTGACTGACCAACGTTAAGGGTAACCGAATAATTTCTAGCGGCCACAAGCTATCTCCGGTGAATCCTACTAATGGTCCACCGGTTGAGGGTCGGAGCCCCTCCTTCCATGTGTCAGGTAGTTGCCGGAAGTAGTACTCATAGAGTATATCAGAGCAATTACCATTGTCAATGTATATTCGGTGGACCTTTGTGTTATGAATGAATCCTGATATGAGGAGTGGGTCACGTGGATCCCAGTTTGATGGTCTGGGATCGCTACTCGAGAAAGTGATGTTGAGTAGGTTTCTCGAGAGTGCCTTGATCTCGTTTTCTACGTGGTGAGGTGCGTTTCTCTTACAAGAGTTAGAGATAGTGAATACCTCAGTGTCGTCATACGGATTCGACTGCAACAGATTGGGGTGTGATATTACCATCTGAGGCGATGAGACTGATGGGTTTGAGCCATAAGAACTTTCCTATGTGCACATGCAAACCCTAATGCTTGGATCTAGGATTCTCTAATTGAACATGTTTTGTATCCAAGACTTTGAATCATAGATCTAGTGTAAACAAACAATTCATAACATATGAAATCAGATCTAGAAGAATACCTTGAGTTACTTGCTTGAAAACTTCTTTTCCTTGGAGCTTAGAGTCACAATTGTCACTCCTCTAATGGATTACAAACACCTACTAGCAAGAAGATGATTTGAGAGAGGGAGAGAGGTGAGAAATCGGCTCTAGGGTTTCCTCAAACATAGAGTATCCGATTTCTCCAACCCTAAGGGTCTATTTATACTATGAGCTCCTAGGGTTTCACCTTAAACCCTAATTGGATAACGTAGCCTCAAATCAATCTAAATATCCTTCTAGATAAGGCCTTGGACGATTTCTAAGATATCCATATCCCTAAAATCGTCCCTTCCCATATCCATAAGGATTCATAGCCCAAAACACAACTATCACACATTTGACAGTTTATGCCCCTTTATTCAATTAATCTCTTTAAGTCACCAAATTAATTCCTAATTAATCTATGACTTATATCAATCAAATAATATTATTATTCCTTTAACATATTATTCTTATAATACATTAATAATAATAATAATATCTCTTCTCTTTATATAAATCACCTTGTCAAGTTGCTATGGTGAAGACAACCCAAAAGGACCATGCACAACCGGGTCAAGTACTTACCAAATATAGTTACAGCCTTAGACACTAATCCAACAGTCTCCCACTTGGATAAGTCTAGTAACTATAAATGAAAAGACAATCTGATTAGAAATCGTAGCTCTCAAAGACGCTGTCAACTCTGATCTTATCAGTATCCTGTCCTTTAGATAAGGGATCGTAAAGTCCTCTGTTTTTGATATCGTGCAGATAATCTCATGAAACATTTTTCATACTTATTGTCTAGCAATTATTTTCTCGATCTCAGATTTATTTGACATAGAACTTAATTGAACACATCAATTCAGTCCTGACCGGGCCCGACACATAAGTCAAATCAAATCATCGAGCGGCCGTGATATCGCTTTTACCCTCTTAGCATAAAAGTAACAGATAAACTTCAACTTATATGCATTTACTTATCCACTAATCAACTATACACAACAATGCGTTTTATAACATCAATTTTCTGATGCGGTTTCGCATTATCAATGCACAACCAATTAGTAAATAATAAACCATATATCTAGGTTTTAAGACCATATGATATTATCGTCCTGCGATCACTTGTGGTACATTCCATAAGGTGATTCCAGCAAGCGCAGGTTTATTCCAATGCTAAAAACTTGTTCATAAGCACTCATGAACGTTGTAGCAAACCTTTGGTATGTCTAATACCATTTAGACAATCTACACACCAATTCATGACAATCTTCATTCATACCTACTTCCAACACATGAATGATTGTGGACTGTTTGAATAATTCGATTATTCTTAATAAACTCAATTATTCTGGAAGTCAAAACATGCAAAGTGAAACAATAGTTAAACAATTAACATAAGACAAAACTTTTAAATAATACTCCTTTATTTAATCATCAAATGTCAATTACATTTATCTATTACAAGTTTCCAAACTATCTAATCTAAACTAATATCATCCTTTAGCCCAATACTCCTAGCATGCTGCAAGTGTTTAACCCTGCTTAGTCCCTTTGTAAGCGGATCTGTTGGGTTATCTTCTGATGATATCCTCTTAACCACGAGGTGTACTTCTTCTACTCGATGTCTAATAAAGTGATATTTTCCGTCGATATGCCGAGATCTACCATGATCCCTCGGTTCCCTGGTCAAGGCAACCGCTCCTTCATTATCACAGAAAATTTCCATAGGCTCCTTTATGGCAGGCACAACTTCATGGTCACCAATGAAGTTCTTCAACCATATCGTCTCCTTTGACGCTTTGCTCGCTGCAATATACTCTGATTCGCACATTGAATCAGCTATAGTTTCCTGCTTGGAACTTTTCCAAGTTACTGCTCCTCCATTAAGGGTAAAGACCCAGCCCGACTGCGAACGGTAGTTGTCCCTGTCGGTCTGGAAACTGGCATCATTATACCCTTGCAGCTTTAATTCATCACTCCATCTGAGGACTAGAAACCATTCCTTGGTCCTCCGAAGGTACTTAAGGATATTCTTAACCGCAATCCAATGAGCTCTGCCAGGGTTCCCTTGATATCTATAGACCATGCTCAAAGCAAAGGCCACATCAGGGCGAGTACAAGTCATAGCGTACATGATCGATCCAACTGCAGAAGCGTAAGGTACTCGGCTCATCTCAGCTATCTCGGCTTCAGTACTCGGACTTTGAGTCTTACTCAACTTGGCATTACTTTGTACCGGTAGTTCTCCCTTCTTCGAGTTTTCCATACTAAAACGTTTTAGTACTTTATCTAAGTAAGTATTCTGACTAAGTCCTATTAGTCTCTTACTTCGTTCTCTCACTATCCTTATTCCCAAAATATAGGAAGCCTCTCCGAGGTCCTTCATAGCGAAACACTTCCCGAGCCAGGACTTAACTTCCTGCAAAGTCGGGATGTCGTTTCCCATGAGCAGTATGTCATCGACATATAAAACGCAGAAGCTAATGATACTCCCACTGGATTTGACATATATACATGATTCATCTTCGCTTCGTACAAATCCAAACTCTTTGACTTTCTCATCAAAGCAAAGATTCCATCTGCGAGATGCTTGCTTAAGTCCATAAATGGACTTTTCAAGCTTTCACACTCTATTGGGATGCTTGGCATCGACAAAACCCTCTGGATGAGCCATGTAAACATCCTCAGCCAACTTCCCATTAAGGAAAGCGGTCTTGACATCCATTTGCCGTATCTCATAATCATGAAATGCAGCAATGGCTAGCATCACCCTAATAGATTTTATCTTCGCAACTGGTGAGAAGGTCTCATCATAGTTAACTCCGGGAGTTTGAGTAAAGCCCTTCGCCACCAGTCATGCCTTATACGTGTGCACATTCCCATTCACATCGGTCTTCTTCTTGAAGATCCATTTGCACCCAACCATCTTACGTCCGGGAACATTATCAACTAAATTCCAAACTTGGTTGTCATACATGGACTGAATCTCGCTGTCCATCGCCTCTTTCCATTTTGCAGACTCTGGGCCTGCCATGACTTCCTTATAGCTATTAGGTTCATCTAGATTTATTAGTGTACCATCACTAATATACGTGTCCGCTTCGGTAGTAATATGAAAACCATAAAACTAGAGTTGAACTCTAACTCTTTCGGAATGTCTAAGAGGTAAGGACTCGTCAATTGATTCGACCGGAGTTTCCTCCTCGGGTTGAGCGCCAGCGGTAGAGGTTCCTTCATCACTCGACTCTTGAATTTCTTCAAGATCGATCTGTCTCCCACTGTCTCCTTGGCTTATGAATTCTCGCTCTCGGAAAACCCCTCTCCTCGCAACGAAGACAACATTGTCACTAGGTCTATAGAAGAGATATCCAAAGGATCTCTGCGGGTAGCCGATGAAAATACTGTTGGATTAGTTTCTAAGTCCATAATTATTTTGGTATGTACTTGACCAGATGGTGCATGGTCCTTTTGGGTTGCCTTCACCAAAGCAACTTGATAGGATGAATTATGGAGAGAAAGGATTAAATATGATTTATTAATATATTGTGGGAATAATATATTAAAGGAGAAATCATATTTTTTAATTAATATTAGTCAAGAATTAATTGGTAATTAGTTTTGTGACTAAAAGAGATTAATTAAACTAAAGGGACCGGAATTGTAGTTATAAGATAATTGTAATTTGGGCTATGGATTGTCTTAAATTAAGGAGTGGACGAATTCTATGGGGAAACCCATAAGGAAATCGTCCAAGGCCTTAATTAATGGACTCCATGGGTTGCTTAGGGCTTAAGCATCCAATTTAGGGTTTCCTTGTTAGATAACCCTAATAGCCTCCTATATATATGTGTGTGTATATATATATATATATATATATATATATATATATATATATAGATCCCTTATGACCTAAAAATGTGGCCAAGACTTCTCTAGGGTTTCACACGTTTTTGGGCAGCCTCCATCCTCTCTCCTCTTCATCCTCTTGCTCTTGGTGTTTGTGAACCATTAGAGGAGTGACATTTGTGACTCTAAGCTTTCTAAAGTCAATACAAGGAGGAATTGGGATTGTTATTGCTATATAACAATCAAGGTAATATCTTAAACCCATTCTTATGTTAATATGATTACTGGTATGCTAGAATTAGGGTTTATAGTCTTGGATAACTTGCATGTACAATAGAGAAACCTAGATCCAAGCATTAGGGTTTGTATGAGTACATAGGATGTTCATATGACTAAAACTTATCAGTGGTATCAGAACCTAGTCTGGTTTCTATTGTATTGTTGCTTGATATGTTTGAAAAATTCGATTTTTTGGTTTCTGAAGGCTGGACTCGCCGAGTCCATGCCTGACTCGGCGAGTCGGCTGGTCAGAATGAGGGAAAACCGGGATTTCTTGTTGTTATTGCTTAAGGATAGTTGTCTTATCATATTAGATCAATATAAATCCGATTTTATGATATATTTAACTATATTCTTGATCTAATTGAAGATATTTATCAATTAATAAGATAATTGTTTCCTTATGTGATAATTGATTAATTATTTTGATTAAATTGGTAAATTGTTTTGCAAGAAATCATTAAATAAATCAAATATGGATAATTATGTGATTAATTGTTAATTTTAGATTATTTGTTATTTGATCCTTGATGTTATGAAATGTTTCATATTTTCCCCTTTAGGTTTTATAGTTTAAATTTGACCCCAAAAGTTTTGTTGTTTTGAAATTTAAATAGTTGAAACCCTAATGTTTTGAAAGGTTTCAAAACTTGCCCTCAAGTTTTGGAATTTAAATTTTGATTAAAAGTTTAATTTTGATGTATATTTAAATTTTAAACCTAATGTTTTGATGAAATGTTTCAAAACTTGCCCTCAAGTTTTGGAATTTAAAAGTTGATTAAAGGTTTAATTAGGAATGTTAAATTCTAAAACCCTAGTAATGTTTTGAAAAGATTCGAATCACACCCTTATGGTTTTATTAATTAATTAAGGTGTATAATTAAAAGAAGTTTAATAAATCCATAAAAGGTTTAGGTTTACAATTTAATTGAATTAAAAGTATAATTGTTAAATTAGACAACCTAGTATTTTAAAAGTGTAAAATACACCCTATACTATATATAACATTAAAAGTCTAACATTATATATATGTATGAGTAAAAGTCAGTCTTACCGTCAGTAGGCCTTATTCACGAAGCTGGTCTATAAGGGGTGTTTAAGGAAATTGCCTATAAAAGGGCGTTGAATGGGTATCCACTCTTACCCACCGCACTCTTGACTAGTGGAGGGTCGTTAGCCGAACGGGTAGGATAGGACAAAACCTTTTATTATAAGTATAATGAAGTACAAAAGTAACTAAATGTTTTACAAATTCCCAATCTTAGTTACTTAGGCAAAAGTGAATTGATGCAATTCCATGAAATTACACTTTGTGCCCTTGCGAA
The DNA here is from genome assembly GCF_051521515.1 of Lactuca serriola. Taxonomy (NCBI): domain Eukaryota; kingdom Viridiplantae; phylum Streptophyta; class Magnoliopsida; order Asterales; family Asteraceae; genus Lactuca; species Lactuca serriola. The sequence goes on from NC_136411.1 coordinate 3,663,533, forward strand.
GACGTTAGTGGAGCGTGTGTGGTTAACCGGCACACTAAATGGTTCTAAGCAAAGGTAGCAAAGGGTGACTCAATGTTTGTCATAGTTTGGTGGAGCGTGTGTGGTTTACCGGCACATCGAATAGGTGACTGTAACATGTGAGGGCAGCATGTAAGTTTGCATGGTTATTCACACCCGCTTTGTGATCCTCGGCATCCCAGTCACAAACTAGAGGGGCATATCGAGATTTAAACATGTCATTGAAAGTTCAATGAATCTCAAAGGATCTAGGAGTTTTCATAGATTTAAAACTTAAATTTCTTTTTTGTTGTTCGTGGTGGAAATTAGTGAATCGTCATTCACTTACCTTCAAATATTCTGCAATTAGGGTTACGACATCCCTCTCCCGAGTTGTGGAATATTGTGTTGGGTCCTAGCCTTAGTATTTCATTTGGGTGATTTACTAAGGACTCAATCAATCAACTAACTTGAATTCGTTTTTCTCCCGTTTTGTAGATGTCAAAGTTCGACAACTATGGTCTTCCCAAATCCCGTGGAACAAGCATTCCGCATGAAGATGATATTCCACGATTCGATCGAGGAACAAGAGATCATGCTTCTCTTCCTCCACCTCCTCCAATTATTCTCCCTAACCCACAAGTTCGAAGACTTGAAAAGTTCAAACTCACTCAAGCCCTTTTGGCAAGTAAACATAAAGAAGGAAAGTCGTTATGTGCACACGTCCTAGGGATGAAGTCACACATTGATAGGTTAAGAATGTTGGGATCCGTTGTCTGTGAGGAAATGGCTGTTGATTGGGTTCTTCAGTCACTTCCTAACTCATATAGTGAGTTCGTAAGAGAGTACTATATGATGAACCGCGACATGACCCTTATAGATCTCACCTATATGCTTATTGCTGCTGAATCAACAATGGTTTGGCGCAATAGAAATGCAAAGTTGATTGGTGAATCTGCCTTTAAGACCTCTATGGATATAGACAATGGCAATGAAATACATGCTATGATCGAAAAGTTTGATCATAAGAGAAAGGCAATGTCTGAAGTAGTTTCATGTCATGTTCCAAAAGAGTCATTTTGCTTTTATTACCAAGAGAAAGGGCATTGGAGACGAAGTTGCCCTATTTACCTAAGAGATCTAAGAGATGGGAGAGTCAAAACGTATGGCACTGCTTTAGGTAATATCCATTGACTAACTCTTTTAAGCTCCTATTCTAGATACATAATGTGATAAGATTACAATTGATGTTTGTAGAATCAAAGAAAAGAGAGGAAGCTTAAGGGAAGAAGTGAGCATAATCTAACCGTGAAGAAATGGATTTCGATCGCATTACTTGAAGATTAGATTTTGAGCTACTACTTAAAGTTAGAATTAGAAATATGTATTAACATAGTTTTTCAATGAATTGCATTGTAAGGACAATATTTTTCCGCAATAAAATAAATTTTGATTTTTATATTATTTACTTATCCTTGCAATGGCATATATGAAAAATTGATGTTTGGATGTTTCTATTATTAGCAATAATGGATTTGATTCTTAGTTATGGAAATGTCGAAAATTTACCAAATAAGGAGAGTTTCTCATCGCCCAAGTTTCAACTGGACAGAGACTTGGAATCATGCAACTTGGTTGCGCGATGAATGAGAAATTTCATATTTGGAAATTAGACTAATTCATTGACAAAGTGTCAAGTGAAGGACTAGGAGATCAAGTACACAAAGTTGCATATTGATCAATTCCACCATAAGAGTAACCAAGATATTCGTCATGATTTACTAAAGGTTTAGTGAATATGATTATACTTACAAGATTAAGTGTAATTCTGAATTGATTGAAAAAGTTTAAATCAATAGCAGAACGAATAAGAAGAATCAAGTAGGCAGAAAGATAAAAGTTTATCCATTCTAAGAAGAAGGGAGAGTACCTTTTATGCTTTATGATAGGTCTTAATGATTAAGAACCATATCTCAATTGATCCTCTAAGTGAGTCTTAGTACAATTGTATGTCTAAGAAGAGGAATCAAGAATTGAAGAAATGGTTAAATCAAGAAGTCAGTCATACTTCGTTCCAAAACAAGTCTTAGAGTTAAGATTGTGACATTGAGTGGAAAAGTATTAAGAAGGTTTATAACATTCATCAAATGTGGAAAGTTGTGATGTCTTGGATAAGACAAAGACCAACTAGGACCAATTTATGAAGTGTTTTGATAAAAGCTACACTAACTCTTGAATATTTGTTTGTCAAGAAATGGTTATTGACAAGAGAATCCTATATGTCAAGGAGTAAGTGGGAGTCTTAATGGGCTTGAAAGGTTTCAAGAACAAATCAAATAAACCTTATCGATCATCACTAGCACACGAGTTGAGGTTTGCAACCTATCGTGTTGACATTATTTTGTTTCTGTGCCAATCCAATCGAGTTAATTATGCATGTGAGTCCTATGAGTTCTCAATTGAATGCATAAAAGGCAAGGACCTTGATCAACGGAAAGTACATTGATAAGAAAAGGTGATCTGCTTAACTACTTGGAAGACATGGTGAGCATCTGTGCTACCATAAGGCAAGAAATCTAGATTAAGAAAGTTCGGTCCATATGAGTTTGAATTTGTCGTAAACTTTGGTTTTAACAAATTCACATGGATAAGAACACATACACCGTTTAAATCTAAGTGTCATAAGATTTCCTCCTTCATGAAAATGATTGTGAGGAAATGCTTTCACTAAGAAAGATTTTAAGAAGATAGTGATTGTAAAATTGCATTCTCGAATTCGATTATGGTTACGGTATCCCTTTCCATAATTTGAATTGTGAGGTTTGGCAATTAGTCTTAATTGTTTAGACGCACATATAAACTATCTAAGGCAAAGGTGTATAAGTTCAAGAATCCTTGATAAAATATTATCAAAGCACTAAGTATTAGAAACATGAACTTAAGAAATTTAATAAGTATTGTTTGTCTGAAAGTTAAGATGTTTCTAAAGACATGTCAAAGCTAGTGGGAGCATAAGTGTTATGTTTTATAGTAATCATCATGATAGTGGGAGCATAAATGTTATGATTGTATGATTATTAAGGCACGTATTACAAGTTGGCAATATTAATTATAGAAAACAAGAGTTATACCTTGCAAAGTCGTAAGGGTTGTAAAGTAGTTTTGCTATAATTAAGGGAGAGAATATTATGCTTCATTTCAAATCTAAAGGCTTAGGTTGAGAAATGTTAATAAATTTAGTCAAAGGTATATAGTGTGTTCTTAAAATTTCGATTATGATTACGGCATTCCTCTTCACAATTCGAATTTTGAGAACATAACAAATAAAACATTATGCGTCGTGTCCCATACGCTTCGGGTATAGGATCGATTGCAAATGCTTTAATGTTTGACCATTCTAAAAATTTCCAAATGTCTAGCACATTTAGAAGGAAAAGGGACTAGAATCGGTTTTGACAAAAATAATTAAACAACTATCAAAGGACAATCCAAAGTTCGACGAGGATTGGTTGCTTGTGAGTAGTTGGAAGCATGGTATTGAATGGACCATATCGACATTATTATAGAAAAGATTCTATTAAGAATGAGTTGTCATATGGAAAATATGGAAATGTTTCCATATTGGATGGACCATATCGACATTATTAGTAATAGATAAGATTCTATTAAGAATAAGTTGTCATATGGAAAATATGGAAATGTATCCATATTGGGAATTGAATATTGAAAATCTATGACTAGATTAGAAATTTTTATGCAAAAGGATGTTCAAAGGAATGTACTTTGAATGAGAAACATCATATCTAAGGAATTGTCTTGTAACAATCTCCAATAGAGGACCTTGTAATTTCATTAGCAATAGTCTTTGTGACTTTGGTGCAGTGACATTACGAAAGGATCGTTGCATAGAATGTTAGAATCTAGCATATTTTATAAGTAACAAGAATTTGATATTCTCACACTTAGGAAAAAAAAGGATTTGGAGTTGTGAAATGAGAATGATTGGAAATGTGTTCAATTTGATCTATTTCACAAAGTAAGAACCATAGGTAAACATTGTGTGCATGCTAGGAGCATGGGACAAGTGTAATAATTCAAGTAAGAAGTTGATTACCCGAAACGACAAATAATGAGTAATCGATATGGTGATAAATAAAAGAAGTTTTATTTATACTCAAAGGTTTGAGGCCATATGGGATTAGTATTATTCTTGTGTTTCACTTTGCATGTTTTGACTTCCAGAATAATTGAGTTTATTAATAATAATCGAATTATTCAAACGGGCCACAGTCGTTCATATGTTGGAAGTAGATATGAATGAAGACTGTCGTGAATTGGTGTGTGGATTGTCTAGAAGAGTATTAGACATAAGCAAATGTTTGCTGCAATGTTCATGAGTGCTTACGAATATGATTTGAGCATTGGATTAAACCCACGCTCACTTGGATCACTCCATGAATTGTATCACGAGTGATTGGTAAGACGATAACATCTTATATTCTTGAAACCGAGATGTGTGAGTTGTATCTTGCAAATCGGTTGCACATTGATAATATGTAAACGCACCAGTAACTTGGTGTCATAAAACATATTGTTGTGTGTGATTCGGTGAGTGAGTGCAAGCGAGCATTGAATCAAAGTTTATCCGTTCCTTTTATTCAAAGTAGGATAAAAGCGATATCTTTGGGCCCCTCGATGATTTAGTGATGACAAACGTAAATGCTCGGCCGGGCTAGGGCTGATTTGATTTGTTCAATTAGTCAATCGTCATAAATCGGAAGTCGAGAAATAGTACAGAGAGAATGATTAGAAATCATGTCATACGATATCTAGAATGGATGAATATATGATCCCTTATCTAAAGGACACGCGTATCTGATAGGATCGGAGTTGACAGCGGCTTTGGAAAGCTACGATTGCAGATCAGGATCTGAAGTCATACGCATAATAGTTATTAGACTTATCCAAGTGGGAGACTGTTGGATTAGTGTCTAAGTCCATAACTATTTTGGTATGTACTTGACCCGATGGTGCATGGTCCTTTTGGGTTGCCTTCACCAAAGCAACTTGATAGGATGAATTATGGAGAGAAAGGATTAAATATGATTTATTAATATATTGTGAGAATAATATATTAAAGGAGAAATCATATTTTTTAATTAATATTAGTCAAGAATTAATTGGTAATTAGTTTTGTGACTAAAAGAGATTAATTAAACTAAAGGGACTGGAATTATAATTATAAGATAATTGCAATTTGGGCTATGGATTGTCTTAAATTAAGGAGTGGACGAATTCTATGGGGAAACCCATAAGGAAATCTTCCAAGGCCTTAATTAATGGACTCCATGGGTTGCTTAGGGCTTAAGCATCCAATTTAGGGTTTCCTTGTTAGATAACCCTAATAGCCTCCTATATATATAGATCCCTTATGACCTAAAAACGTGGCCAAGACTTCTCTAGGGTTTCACATGTTTTTGGGCAGCCTCCATCCTCTCTCCTCTTCATCCTCTTGCTCTTGGTGTTTGTGAACCATTAGAGGAGTGACATTTGTGACTCTAAGCTTTCTAAAGTTAATACAAGGAGGACTTGGGATTGTTATTGCTATATAACAATCAAGGTAATATCGTAAACCCATTCTTATGTTAATATGATTATTGGTATGCTAGAATTAGGGTTTATAGTCTTGGATAACTTGCATGTACAATAGAGAAACCTAAATCCAAGCATTAGGGTTTGTATGAGCACATAGGATGTTCATATGACTAAAACCTATCAAATACATCGCTCACTACGAGGTTCGAGCTTGTCGTGAGTCTCTCGTCTTACGAAAACCTCACAGCCCCAAACCTTGATATGTGCCAATAAGGGAGCTTTCCCTGTCCACATCTCGTGAGGTGTTTTGGCAACCTTCTTTGTAGGGACTCGGTTAATGATATGGGCGGCAGTCTCTAAGGCATACCCCCAGAATGAGATAGGTAGTGAAGCATGAATCATCATAGAACGGACCATGTCTAACAAGGTTCGATTACGCCTTTCTGCCACACCATTTAACTGCGGTGTCCTTGGTGGCGTCAATTGTGAAACTATTCTGCATTCCTTGAGATAGTCGTGGAATTCAAGACTTAGGTACTCTCCTCCTCGATCGGATCGAAGCATCTTGATTTTCCTGCCTAATTGATTCTCCACTTCATTTTTGAACTCTTTGAACTTTTCAAACGTTTCCGACTTGTGCTTGATTAAGTAAATATACCCATATCTACTATAATCATCGGTGAAAGTCATGTAGAAGCGGTTCCCATCCTTTGTGGTGGATCTAAAGGGCCCACATACATCGGTATGTATGAGATCCAATAAACCTCACTCCTCTCACAAGTACCAGTGAAGGGTGACTTGGTCATCTTTCCAAGTAAATAAGATTCACACGTGTCATCTTCCCTAAGGTCGAATGACTCCAACACTCCATCCTTTTGGAGTTGGGCTATGCGCTTCTTGTTGACATGTCCAAGATGACAATGCCATAAAGATGCTTTATCCATACCATTGGAAGAATCCATACACAATACATCATTTCCTAGGTTATCTATAACCATAATAGTTTCATAAATTCCATTACAAGGCATTGCTTCAAAGTATAAAACACCATTTAGATAAGCATAAACAGAACCATTCTCATTATTAAACGAATATCTAAATCCTTGTCTAAATAAACCATGAAATGAAATGATGTTTCTTGCCATATCTAGCGAGTAGCAACAATTATTTAAATCTAAACCTAATCCATTACTAAGCACTAAAGAATACACTCCAATCTTGGTGATAGGCGACGATCTTCTGTTTCCCATGATTAGATTTATTCTTCCAAGCTCCACATCCCTATTTCTTCCTAGTCCCTGCAAATCAGAACAAATGTGGTAACCACATCCTGTATCAAGAACCCAAGAAATAGCATGAGATGAATCATTAGATTTAATTGTGTATATACTTGCAAAAGATGGCTTGATCTTTACATTCTTGATGGCTTGCAGATATTCCGGGCAACTTCTCTTCCAATGCCCTATTTTGTGGCAATGATGGCACTCTACCTCCTTTGGGTTAGGGTTGGGCTTAGCAGGATCAACCTTGGTCCCACTAGAAGAGGAACCATCTTGGGGATTTCCCTTGCGGTGGCTCTTTGACGGAGCCTTCCTCTTCTTGCCCCTTCCCTGCCCTATAGCCAAAACAGGAGCAGCGGATGGATTGGGAGTTGGTGCAACAGACTTGTCCTTTAGGTTGCTCTCAGCAGTCCTTAGGAGCCCTTGGAGTTTGCTTAGGGTGACCTCTTGCTTTTTCATGTGGTTGGTCATCCTAAATTGGTTGTAGCATGAGGGCAAGGAGTGAAGAACAATGTCGATGGCCAAATCCTCCCCAAAGTTAACATTTAACTTGCAAAGACGATCAACATATCTTTGCATCTTTTGCAAGTGCACGGTAAGAGATTCTCCACTTCCCATTTTAGCAGTGATCATATTCGTGATGATCTCATAGCGCTCTTGCCTCGTGCTTTCGTGGTACCTCTCCATTAAGTCTTGATGCATTTCATACGGATACATGTCCTCATCGGACTTTTGGAATTCTTGGTTCATTGTGGCTATCATGATGCAATGGACCTTCGTTGCATCACGTTCATGGGTCTCAAAGACAACCATCTCTTCGGGAGTAGCGATTTCTGGGTTGACCTTCTCGAGCTTTTCGTCAAGGACATACTCTTTGTCCTCGTAGCATGCGATCGTGCAAATGTATCTTATCCACTCGCTAAAGTTCGATCCATCGAAAGTCACCTTTTGGCAAAGACTCATTAACGTGAATGAGTTAGCAACAACGTTGTTTGCGTTCTACATCTACAAATAGAAAGGACAAAGTTTGATTAGAATTGAATCCCTAATTAAACACCCAAAATGAAAAATTAGGGCTAGGACCCAACAACAGTATTTACATATTAGAAAAGGGATGCCGTAATCCAACACGCAAATAATTTGGAGGTAAGTGAATGACGACTCACTAATTCTTCACCATGAAAACATAACCTTAAGTTTTAAATGCATTGAGAATTCCTAGATTTTCTTGGAGATTCATTGAACTTTTCAATGGCATGTTTAAATCTCGATATGCCCCTCTCGTTTGTGACTGGGATACCGAGGATCACAAAGTGGGTGTGAATAACCATGCTAATCTACACGGTGCCTTCATTGTTACAATCACCTATTCGATGTGCCGGTAAACCACACACGCTCCATCGAACTATGATAAAAAATGAATCACCCTTTGCCACCTTTGCTTAGAACCAATTAATGTGCCGGTAAACCACACACGCTCCACTAACTTCTTAGCAAGGGTGCAAAGTGTAATTTCATGGGATTGCATCAATTCACTTTTGCCTAAAGTAATGTAACATACACGTTTTGAAATCGTGTTTTAAGTAAATAATATTATGAAATATTATGTGAATTTGAATGTTGAGTTCTAACAGATAGTTTTTACTAGAATTGAAGTAAAACTATGCTTAGAATCATTCAGAAAGTATTGGAAGTCTTATGAGATTCCAATTAAAAGCCAAATAGTGAAATATAGCAAAAATATAAAATCTGGAATAAGTAAAATTTTATTATTGAAAGTTATAGATAATCTCGTTAGAAACATTTAGGCGAAAACCTCATCAAAATCCGAGTTATAACGAAGAAGTTATGACCAAACCAAGTTCCGTGATAAATCCGGAAAATACCTTGTCGCGTAAAAATTTAGTTTTCGATAAACTAGTTTTTAGCCTTAGTGATGTAAATGAAAGTTGTAGAACTCGTGAAAATAATCAACTTTCATATAAAGACCGTTTGAATCTGACTTCGTATGAGGAAGTTATGATTTTTCGAAGTTTCAGCTTAGCAGTAGACAACTAAAAACTCGAATTTTAGATCGAGTGATTTTTAGCCGACACAACCTAAACGAGAATTGAAGGTCTCGTCATTAGTAGTGCAACGGTAAAAAGTCTGACGAAAACGGACGTCGGATGAAGAAGTTATGAATTTTTAACGGATTTTCCTGTCCCGGTCTGTTAAAAATAATAATATTAAAATTAAAGTCAAAATTAGCCGACGAAGTCTAAACGAAAGTTGTAGAGCATAATTCTAGCTTCGCGTGGATATAAAGAACGTCAAAAACGGAGCTCGTATGCGAAAGTTATGGATTTTAGAAGTTTTTGCACATTTTTCAAGAAAATTCGCATGAATAGTGAAACGCCACGTCACCCTCGCTCGGAGTTGGCCACGTATCCGAAGCTGCTGCGTGGCAATGCCCGAGAAGCGACGCGTGTCGCACAGGAGTCCGAAGTCGTCACGTGGTACTCGCATGCCTGCCTCGTGCCCTACTCGCGTGTCGCATGCTGATTCGACCGAGGGTGCGGTCCAATGGCTATCCGACGCGCCTCGCATTGATCACCCTCGCATGCGCAACCCACCTGCGAGCCACCTGCTGTCCGAGCTGAAGACCGAGCCGAAGACCCAGCCGATGACGCGCCTGAAGCTGATGACTCCTCGCATCCGAGCCTCGCTGGAGCCCTGCGAAGCTGCCATCTGGTCCGAACCTCGCAGCCGCCTGTCTCCTTCCCTTCGCTTCGGATCCGAAGCTCAGCCCTATATAAGGGGTGCGAGCCCTCTCGGCTAGTTTTAGAAATTTGGCATTTTCACCCCCTCTTTCAATATTTTTACGATCCCGACATCCCCCAAAGCCCCGATACTGATTCTAAAGCCCGAAACACGCCTTGAGACTCTCGAGAATCCCGAAAAATTTATCTTTTCGGTTTCGAAGCTCTACCTTCGCAGAGCCCGGTTTTCAAGAAAATTCCCGGTTTTCAACAACGAAAGTCATATTTAGAGCCGAAGTACTGCCCAAATTAATATTTTAGCCCCCGGTTATTTCACGGTGAGTTTAATATATAGAAATAATTGTATGTTATGTGTTATATGTGCTACGTGCTTTTTAGTGTTATTATTCCGGGTTATTTTCCCGGGTTATTTTTAATTGCTATTTTTAATAGCAACGAAATACCTTTGACCATGTGATCAGTGAAAGGATTTAGATTCACGTTGGTACTGGTATGTAGCCTCTGGCCATGTGGAACATGTCTCCGTAAGAGAATGAATTCTATTCTATGGTAGTGGCAGAAGGTTAGATAGGGCTATAAGCCTGAAATCTACCGAAATGTTAATCCGAAGTTGTATATCTTCTGTGCCGTTTGGGCCAAAGCTTTATTGATGTATATCAAGCACGGAAATTGTTATGTCTCATTGATTGTATATCTTTAAATCAAATCAATGATCGATATAGAATGTTTGTCACATAATTTACATATGCCCTTGTTGTTCCTTGTTCCTCTTTGCTTCTGCCCTACTAAAGTATATATATGGCATAACGTTATATTGTATCTATTATTGAACTCACTAAGCGTGTCCGCTTACCCTCTCGATGTTTAACAAATTGCAGGAGATAAACATCCAGTATAGTTATACACTGGTAGAAGATTTTTGAATAGTTTGAAACTATTGTATCGATGGAAGCTTATGAATAGTTTGAAACTATTGTATTTTGCACTCCCATATGTATAAAACTATAGAATCCTGGGAAGTTATGTAATATATAACACTTTAAAATAGTCGGTTTGTATCCAGTAGTTTGTAATCTCTTTATCAATGTAAAATATTGTTTTTATGAATATGCAAGTAGCATGTTTTGGAGTAACTATATTGTCGAGTATGAAAGTTTGGGTCTTTCATAAATACGAAAGTTAGGGTCTTTCAATCATGGTATCAGAGCAGTAGTTTGAGTGAACTAAATTCCATGGATTGGTATTTAGACTTAAACTATTGAAAGTTCAATATATGAACTAAATCATTATAAGTATAGGGATACAAACCATAGGAAATATATAAGTAAAAGTATTAGGTAATAATAAACCCTAATATTCTAAAATACAATGTTACTCCGTATTGCAGGGCAATGGCTGAACAGGTTAGTAGCCATACCCCTGAGGTTGGTGGAGGTCCTCAACCCGAGGAAGTGAATACTCCAGTATCTCCTCGCGAGGAGCGACTCTTGGGTAAACTTACCGGTGTTATTCGACAGACTCTCGAAGAACACAAAAAGAATGGTGATAAGGGTAAAGAGAAAGCCACTGGAGAATCTTCAAAAGGAGAGGTGAAGCGTCCCTCATTCAAAGATTTCAAGAGTAGTGGTGCTACAGAGTTTTCCGGTGTTCTCAATCCCATTATTGTTCTTACTTGGATCCAGAACACAGAGAAAGTGTTTCGTATTTCTCATGTGGATAATGAAGACAAGGCTAACTATGCTTCCGCAATGCTCATTGGAGAAGCATTGGTCTGGTGGGAAGCAACATATGAAGCTCTCAACGGGTTTGACCAGGAGAATTTAGCTTGGGAAATGTTTAAAACTCGTTTGCTAGAGAAGTATTGTCCTCTAGACATGAGGAGGAGATTGGAGAAGGAATTCCTCGAGCTTAAACAAGGAGGAATGACTGTGAATGAGTATGAAACTCAGTTTAATCAAAGAGCAAGGTTTGCTACAAAGTATATTCCAACTGAAGACGAGAAAATTCAGTTATTCATGGAGGGACTACGACACGAAATCCACGATTTCGTTGCCAATCGAGAAGTTCTGTCATTCGATAAAGCCGTTGAATATGCTCGAAGACGTGAGCATGACTTAGAAATACGTGGTGCCACTATTACTGCTCCGAAGCAACCACGTACTGAAAGAACTGTTCCTTCTTTTCTACCAGCTCAATCCGTTCGGACTAATCCTGGTAATCAAGTTCAAACTCAAAGTGTCTCTCGTGGACGCGGTAGATCACAATCTTTTTCTATGCAATCGCCTTCATGTCGTATTTGTGGAAGGAATCATCCGGGCCAATGCAAAATAGACAAGGAATCCATTGTCTGTTATGGATGCGGAGAAAAGGGTCATATAAAGCCAGCTTGCCCAAGAAAGGATGTTACTTGTTATGCATGTGGTATTACTGGCCACAAGAAGCGTTTTTGCCCTACTCTTACTAGTCAGATGACGGGAAGTCAAGCTTCTGTTCAACAACCGGCGAGAAGCCAAGTCCCTGCTCAACAATCAAAGGGTACTCCAACTAAAAAGGAGGAGGTGCCGAAAGCTAGGGGTCGTGCATTTCAGATTACCTCAGAGGAGGCACGCGAGGACCCGAATGTTGTGACGGGTACATTTCTTGTCAACTCTAGACCTGCTCACATCTTATTTGATTCTGGTGCCTCAGATTCTTTTGTGTCTTACGAATTTGCGCATTCCTTTCAAATTGCTTGCTTTGTACTCGCGCAACCATTTCACGTAGATACTGCGGGAAGTATATCATTACTTGCTGATAAAGTCTATAGGGATTGTGTTATGGAAATTGAAGGCTATACTTTTCTCGCTAACCTGATTCCTATCTCCTTGCCCAACTTTGATATTATTCTCGGCATGGATTGGTTATCAAAGAACCACGCTGAACTCTTGTGCTATGAAAAGATAGTACGCATTCCTATTGAAGGGGAGAATCATATCTATGTCTACGGTGAACAAAGACTCTTAAAAATAATCTCTTTCCTTAAAGCTCGTAAATTCATATCGAAAGGATGTTCTATCTATCTAGCATACACAGTTGATGTCTCAAAAGAGGAGAAGAAAACTGTAAATGATGTTCCCGTTGTTAACGAATATCCTGACGTTTTCCCTGACGACTTGCCTGGCCTTCCTCCGAATAGGCAAGTAGAATTTCGAATTGACCTTGTGCCTGGTGCTGCTCCGATTGCAAAGACTCCTTATCGTCTTGCGCCAGCTGAGATGAAAGAAATGATGATCCAACTGCAAGAACTACTTGACAGGGGTTTCATTCGACCGAGTACCTCTCCCTGGGGTGCTCCGGTACTATTTGTCAAGAAGAAAGATGGATCGATGCGGATGTGCATTGATTATCGTGAGCTGAATAAGGTGACTATCAAGAACAAGTACCCACTACCTCGCATCGATGATTTGTTCGATCAACTTCAGGGTGTTAGCTATTTCTCAAAAATTGATTTAAGATCTGGCTATCATCAGTTGAAAGTTCACGAACAAGATGTACCGAAGACTGCTTTTCGTACTCGATATGGACATTATGAATTCCTTGTTATGCCGTTTGGTTTAACAAACGCTCCGGCTGTATTCATGGATATGATGAATCGGGTATGCCGCCCAATGCTCGATAAATCAGTCATCGTATTCATTGATGATATTCTAATCTATTCCAAGTCTGAAGCTGATCATGCCATTCATATTCGTGCGGTATTGGAACTTCTTCGAAAGGAGAAACTATATGCTAAATTCTCGAAATGTGAATTTTGGCTTCGCCAAGTTCAATTTCTCGGCCATGTTATTTCTAGTGATGGTGTATCCGTGGATCCTATCAAAATCGAAGCCATTCAAAATTGGGAAGTGCCCCGTAATGCTTCCGAAATTCGTAGTTTCTTAGGTCTCGCGGGATATTACCGGAGATTCATTAAAGACTTTTCTCGTATAGCCGTACCTCTCACGAGTCTTACACGGAAAGAAGTGAAGTTCGAATGGGGTGAAACCCAAGAAAGAGCTTTCTCAACTCTAAAAGATCTTTTGACTCATGCTCCAATCTTATCACTCCCAGAAGGTGATGATGATTTCTCCGTATATAGCGATGCTTCAAGATTGGGACTCGGTTGTGTGTTGATGCAACGTGGCAAAGTAATAGCCTATGCCTCAAGACAACTGAAAGATTATGAAAAGAATTATCCCACTCATGATCTCGAACTCGCTGCAGTGGTATTTGCCCTAAAACTTTGGAGGCATTATCTTTTTGGTACAAAGTGCCAATTATTTACCGACCACAAAAGTCTCAAGTACATATTCAGTCAGCAAACTTTGAATATGAGACAACAACGAGCCATGGAGCTCATCAAAGATTATGATTGTGAAATCCTATATCACCCTGGAAAAGCTAACGTGGTTGCTGATGCACTTAGCAGAAAAGTTTATCGCAATAGTATGTGTTATGCCATTACTCATACTACAGTAAAATTCACTATTTTAGATGAATTAGAGAAATGGCAAGAAGAGGCCCTAAAGCCAGAAAATGTGAAGAAAGAAGGGATGATACATTATAATGATGCTCTACTTGATGATCCGCAAGGATTAAAAGTATTCAAGAATCGGTTGTGGATTCCAAAGATCGGTGGATTGAGACAGAAGATTTTAGATGAAGCCCATAAATCTAAACTGTCAATCCATCCTGGTACAAGTAAAATGTACTATGATGTAAGAGCTGATTATTGGTGGCCTGGATTAAAGAGAGACATTGGAAGATATATACAAGAATGCTTAGTATGCTTACAAGTCAAAGCAGAGCACCAAAAGCCTTATGGAACCCCAGAAAGTCTTAGTGTTCCTGTATGGAAATGGGAGGAATTGTCCATGGATTTCATTACCAAATTGCCAAAGACTGCTAGACAGCATGATAGCATTTGGGTAATTGTCGACCGCCTGACTAAAAGCGCTCATTTTCTTGCCATGCGTGAAACGGCCCCAATGGAGAAATACGCACAAGTATACTTGGATGAAATTGTGGCAAGACATGGTGTGCCACTAAAGATCATCTCCGATCGTGATACTCGCTTCACTTCTCACTTTTGGGCGAGTATGCAACGTGAATTAGGATCTCGAGTTGCTCTCAGCACAGCATATCATCCCCAGACAGATGGTCAAACGGAGAGAACAATCCAAACAGTAGAAGATATGCTTCGTGCATGTGTCTTGGAGTTCGGTGGTAACTGGGATAAATACTTACCTCTTGTCGAATTCTCGTATAATAATAGTTACCACGCTTCAATCAAAATGCCACCATATGAAGCATTATATGGTCGCAAGTGTCGTACTCCATTATGTTGGCGAGACATAGGACAGAAGATCCTTGGAGGCCCTGAAATGATTCAAGACACCACCGACAAAATTCAAATCGTACGAGAAAGAATGAAAGCGGCCCAGGATCGACAAAAGTCCTATACAGAAAAGAGAAGACGACCCATAGAATTCCAAGTGGGTGATTTCGTGATGCTGAAGGTATCTCCATGGAAAGGCCTTATGAGATTCGGGAAGAAAGGAAAGTTAAGTCCTAGATTTGTTGGTCCTTTCAAAATCATCCTGAGAATTGGAAAGCAAGCATACCGCTTAGGATTACCTGAAGATTTGGCAGGTATTCATGATGTGTTTCATGTTAGCTATCTGCGCAAATGCTTGAGCATCAATGATGAGACAGTTCCATTATCTGAAGTGAAATTGGATAATAAGTTAAGATATGTAGAAGAGCCGGAAGAGATCGTGAATGAAAGAACAACTAATCTACGTAATAAAGAAGTGGAGTTGGTGCTTGTCAAGTGGAAACACCATCGAGGCCCAAATTATACTTGGGAAAATAAGAATGAGATAAGAGCAAAATATCCCCATTTATTTTAATCGATGTAATTTCGGGGACGAAATCCTCAAAAGGAGGAGGTATTTGTAACATACACGTTTTGAAATCGTGTTTTAAGTAAATAATATTATGAAATATTATGTGAATTTGAATGTTGAGTTCTAACAGATAGTTTTTACTAGAATTGAAGTAAAACTATGCTTAGAATCATTCAGAAAGTATTGGAAGTCTTATGAGATTCCAATTAAAAGCCAAATAGTGAAATATAGCAAAAATATAAAATCTGGAATAAGTAAAATTTTATTATTGAAAGTTATAGATAATCTCGTTAGAAACATTTAGGCGAAAACCTCATCAAAATCCGAGTTATAACGAAGAAGTTATGACCAAACCAAGTTCCGTGATAAATCCGGAAAATACCTTGTCGCGTAAAAATTTAGTTTTCGATAAACTAGTTTTTAGCCTTAGTGATGTAAATGAAAGTTGTAGAACTCGTGAAAATAATCAACTTTCATATAAAGACCGTTTGAATCTGACTTCGTATGAGGAAGTTATGATTTTTCGAAGTTTCAGCTTAGCAGTAGACAACTAAAAACTCGAATTTTAGATCGAGTGATTTTTAGCCGACACAACCTAAACGAGAATTGAAGGTCTCGTCATTAGTAGTGCAACGGTAAAAAGTCTGACGAAAACGGACGTCGGATGAAGAAGTTATGAATTTTTAACGGATTTTCCTGTCCCGGTCTGTTAAAAATAATAATATTAAAATTAAAGTCAAAATTAGCCGACGAAGTCTAAACGAAAGTTGTAGAGCATAATTCTAGCTTCGCGTGGATATAAAGAACGTCAAAAACGGAGCTCGTATGCGAAAGTTATGGATTTTAGAAGTTTTTGCACATTTTTCAAGAAAATTCGCATGAATAGTGAAACGCCACGTCACCCTCGCTCGGAGTTGGCCACGTATCCGAAGCTGCTGCGTGGCAATGCCCGAGAAGCGACGCGTGTCGCACAGGAGTCCGAAGTCGTCACGTGGTACTCGCATGCCTGCCTCGTGCCCTACTCGCGTGTCGCATGCTGATTCGACCGAGGGTGCGG
The DNA here is from genome assembly GCF_051521515.1 of Lactuca serriola. Lineage (NCBI taxonomy): Eukaryota > Viridiplantae > Streptophyta > Magnoliopsida > Asterales > Asteraceae > Lactuca > Lactuca serriola. Next base: position 3,680,151 of record NC_136411.1, read on the forward strand.
TCCAATGGCTATCCGACGCGCCTCGCATTGATCACCCTCGCATGCGCAACCCACCTGCGAGCCACCTGCTGTCCGAGCTGAAGACCGAGCCGAAGACCCAGCCGATGACGCGCCTGAAGCTGATGACTCCTCGCATCCGAGCCTCGCTGGAGCCCTGCGAAGCTGCCATCTGGTCCGAACCTCGCAGCCGCCTGTCTCCTTCCCTTCGCTTCGGATCCGAAGCTCAGCCCTATATAAGGGGTGCGAGCCCTCTCGGCTAGTTTTAGAAATTTGGCATTTTCACCCCTTCTTTCAATATTTTTACGATCCCGACATCCCCCAAAGCCCCGATACTGATTCTAAAGCCCGAAACACGCCTTGAGACTCTCGAGAATCCCGAAAAATTTATCTTTTCGGTTTCGAAGCTCTACCTTCGCAGAGCCCGGTTTTCAAGAAAATTCCCGGTTTTCAACAACGAAAGTCATATTTAGAGCCGAAGTACTGCCCAAATTAATATTTTAGCCCTCGGTTATTTCACGGTGAGTTTAATATATAGAAATAATTGTATGTTATGTGTTATATGTGCTACGTGCTTTTTAGTGTTATTATTCCGGGTTATTTTCCCGGGTTATTTTTAATTGCTATTTTTAATAGCAACGAAATACCTTTGACCATGTGATCAGTGAAAGGACTTAGATTCACGTTGGTACTGGTATGTAGCCTCTGGCCATGTGGAACATGTCTCCGTAAGAGAATGAATTCTATTCTATGGTAGTGGCAGAAGGTTAGATAGGGCTATAAGCCTGAAATCTACCGAAATGTTAATCCGAAGTTGTATATCTTCTGTGCCGTTTGGGCCAAAGCTTTATTGATGTATATCAAGCACGGAAATTGTTATGTCTCATTGATTGTATATCTTTAAATCAAATCAATGATCGATATAGAATGTTTGTCACATAATTTACATATGCCCTTGTTGTTCCTTGTTCCTCTTTGCTTCTGCCCTACTAAAGTATATATATGGCATAACGTTATATTGTATCTATTATTGAACTCACTAAGCGTGTCCGCTTACCCTCTCGATGTTTAACAAATTGCAGGAGATAAACATCCAGTATAGTTATACACTGGTAGAAGATTTTTGAATAGTTTGAAACTATTGTATCGATGGAAGCTTATGAATAGTTTGAAACTATTGTATTTTGCACTCCCATATGTATAAAACTATAGAATCCTGGGAAGTTATGTAATATATAACACTTTAAAATAGTCGGTTTGTATCCAGTAGTTTGTAATCTCTTTATCAATGTAAAATATTGTTTTTATGAATATGCAAGTAGCATGTTTTGGAGTAACTATATTGTCGAGTATGAAAGTTTGGGTCTTTCATAAATACGAAAGTTAGGGTCTTTCAAGTAACTAGGATTGAGAATTTGGAAAAACATGCAGTTACTTTATATTTTAACATTATACTTTTAATGAGAAGAGAGAGTTGCCCTATCCTACCCGTTCGGCTAACGACCCTCCACCAGTCAAGCAAGCGGTGGGTGTGAGTGTACACCCATTAAGCGCCATTTTATAGGCAGCAACCTTATACCCACCTTATAGACCGACTTCGTGAATGAGGCATACTAACGGTAAGACTAGCATTTTAATTATACTTATATATATTCATTAAGCTTTTAATAATATAATAATATAGGGTTGAATTTTAAACTTGTAAAACTCTAGGGGTTGAAATTTAAATTCTTCTAAATTAAACTTTTGATCACAAAATTCAAATCTCAAAACTTCGGGACAAATTTTGAACTTTTCAAAATTAAAGGGATCAAATAACAAATAATTCAAATAACTAATTTCATAAGTATCTATATTTGACCTAATCCAATTTTAGTCATTAGATAATTACCAAATAATTTTAAATAGTCCATATTTATCATATAAATAACCAATATTCAAAAGATTTGAAATTATCTATTGTTATGTCAAGGATAATCATAAAATTAAGTCAAAATTCGGATTTTAACATAACAAAACGATTTAGGTATCAAATCCAAGACAAAACAGCAACAAAATCCTGAAATATCCTCTGCCTGACGCTCGGACTCGCCGACTCAGCTTTGGACTCGCCGAGTAGGTCCAACTCGCCGAGTCAAGACACTGACTCGCCGAGTTGGGTCGGGCAGAGGCCAAGAAAAACGATTTTTAGCAAGCAAAACAGTTAAGCATCACATTCAATTGAAACCAATCAAGGCTCTAATACCACTGATGGGTTTGAGCCATAAGAACTTTCCTATGTGTACATGCAAACCCTAATGCTTGGATCTAGGTTTCTCTAATTGAACATGCTTTGTATCCAAGACTTTGAATCATAGATCTAGTGTAAACAAACAATTCATAACATATGAAATCAGATCTAGAAGAATACATTGAGTTACTTGCTTGAAAACTTCTTTTCCTTGGAGCTTAGAGTCACAATTGTCACTCCTCTAATGGCTTACAAACACCTACTAGCAAGAAGATGATTTGAGAGAGGGAGAGAGGTGAGAAATCGGCTCTAGGGTTTCCTCAAACATAGAGTATCCGATTTCTCCAACCCTAAGGGTCTATTTATACTATGAGCTCTTAGGGTTTCACCTTAAACCCTAATTGGATAACTTAGCCTCAAAGCAATCCAAAGATCCTTCTAGATAAGGCCTTAGACAATTTCTAAGATATCCATATCCTTAAAATCGTCCCTTCCCATATCCATAAGGATTCATAGCCCAAAACACAACCATCACACATTTGACAGTTTATGTCCCTTTATTCAATTAATCTCTTTAAGTCACCAAATTAATTCCTAATTAATCTATGACTTATATCAATCAAATAATATTATTATTCCTTTAACATATTATTCTTATAATACATTAATAATAATAATAATATCTCTTCTCTTTATATAAATCACCTTGTCAAGTTGCTATGGTGAAGACAACCCAAAAGGACCATGTACAACCGGGTCAAGTACTTACCAAATATAGTTACAGCCTTAGACACTAATCCAACAGAGACATCCGATGACGATTGCCGAAAATTGCTCTGGAGCCCTGGTTCTTCTGTTTTTTTATCATAATTGGCGAGATTTGTGTCATCGACACCTGGAGTGGTTCGTGCATTCTGAATAGAGCTTCTACTACCATCCCAGATGTTGTTGGGTCTAGATCCCCATTATGCAAGGAACCAGCATCGCCTATTGGCTTTATCACTGTCAGGATACGTCCGGATGGCGTCAAATGTTGTGGCATGTTCGCAGATCGCTTGGATGCTAGATGGTGTAATTGTGTTGGGAGTTTTCCTAAGAATACAATCATAGAAGAACCGTTAGAGGATGACGGGGTGTTCTCCCGGGACGTCGCTCCGACGATCAAATTAGTCTCGAGTGAGAGAGAAATCTTAGGGTAATATTTGTGAGAAAGAAGGCGGATGAGATCCTTTTATACCTGTTACTAACGGATCGTAGGGACCGTCTCTCGTGAGCGTGATATGTGACTTTCTCTTACCGGGAGAGCTATTCACGCTAACTAACCGCCAAGTGACGTTAGTTCTTGGCGTTACCCAGACTATTTGTAGCTTTCTCATTGGTTGTAGGTGAATGAGGAGATCACATGGGATGTTCTTCCCTTGTGACGAGAAATGAGCTGTCGCTCCGGCTTTGTCTCTCTAAGGCAAAGACCGAGTCTTAACCAAGGCAGTAACGTCTCTGTTACATTTAACGTGGCCGTTAGGTAACGTTAACACGTATTATTTCCGCAAAGACCTGGTTTGCAGAACCATCTTGTCATATGTCAGTTTTTGTCGTTTTGCCCAAATGTCCAATTCCTGAGAGGGGAAGATGTTCCGTAGAGACCTTCTCTACTGAATCCTTGGCCATTTTATAAAGATCCGGTTTTCTTAGTCATATTTTTTAACCCCAGCATCTTTTTTGGTCATTTGACAAAATTTCCCCAAGAAAATGTTCTTTTTGGGAATAACTTTTCACTAAATCATATGACGACGTATTGAAACAAAATGACAGGGGTATTTTTGTCTTTCGGAACAGCTGATAGACCTTGCCCTTCACTGGCTATTATCAGGGGGAGAAGTAGCACTCAAATCACCGCTCTACACGAAACCAAACCAAAATTCTTCCAGATTCTCTTTTCCATTCGCATAAACTTTGTGGAAATATTTGATTCAGCCGCGTTTCAGATTGCGAGGAGAAGGAATCCATGACGATGGCGTGCAGAGCACTATTTCGAACTGTGATGCTCACGGAGCCATGGCGAACTTCCCCTAATCGTACCTCATTTACGTTATCCTTAGCCAATCAGAAATCCAGCAAACCAACTTGGAATTCGAGATGTGGATGTAGAATCATTACACAAGTTGGAGATATAAGTGCTGAAAGACGAATACATCACCGGGTTAATTGCTCTCATGACGAGAACCTTCCGTCATCGTCTACTGAGAGTGACCAGGAACCTCCTCAAGAAGCCGTTCTCAAGGCTATTTCAGGTACTAACGTGTATCCCTGATTTCAAATTTCATACACTGTATTGTTCGAAATTTTCGATTTGAGATGAAAGATTATGGAGATAAGAGTTTGCAAATGAAGGATTTTTATTATGTTTTCGAAATATTATGGATATTGAGGAGCTTGAAAGATTTTGGTATTTTAGTGTTTATGAGTAATGGATTGGCTGGTGCAATTCTGAGCCAGAATGTTTGGAACAATAATTGACTTACAACTGGCTGAATGTTGAAAATGCCGGATCATAACACTGATTTTAATTTTACATTATGTGTTTATTTTTGGTTGACAAAGATATACATCCTCTAAGTTGCTAAACGCTTTTCAATGATTGTTTTAACGCACATCCAAATCCAAAGACAAATGTGATTGGTAGATTTGAGATTGATTGATTTGGTATCAAATGGGAAACTTATTTCTGAAAAAACCTCTTCTGTTAATTCTGCTTTATGATATTTGGTTTGAGTTTGTGTGAATTTGATTCAGAAGTTTCAAAGACCGAAGGTAGAGTTGGACAAACCACAAACATGGTTCTTGGAGGTACGGTCACTGATGATTCAACAGACGAGTGGCTCACTCTTGATCAGAAGGTAGATCCTACCCCCTACCTTTTTCTTATTCTTCAACTACATTATTCAGTTGTTTATATATATTAGTGTTTTTCTTGTCCACATAAGGCTCAACAAAATAAATAAATAAAAAATCCAAACCGTTAATAAAATGGTTCACACTATTTTTTATTTTTTTTAATATATATTTTATTTTGATAAAGGTAAACACTTACCCAACAGTAAGAGGGTTTACAGCAATTGGAACCGGAGGTGATGATTTTGTCCAAGCAATGGTAGTTGCTGTCGAGTCTGTCCTTCAACATCCAATCCCACTGGTACACATTTTCTTTACACACACACACACACACACACACAAAACAGTGATGAAAGTAAACTGTATATCATGATTTATATATATATGTATATACAACAGGGGCAGGTGAAGCAGAAAATGTCATCTGGTGGCAAGTATGTCTCGGTCAACATTGGACCTGTTCAAGTTGTTTCTAGCGAGCAGGTCTTTCTCTCTCATCATTCATCTTCAAAAATTCGAATTTTGAGATATTCAAGTAATTTTGTTGGGGTTTGGATGGAAATTTTATGACTACAGGTTCAAGCTGTTTATAATGCCATGAGGAGAGATGATCGAATGAAATACTTTCTGTAGCCTATAATATCTCTTCACTTTACATATGCATGGAAAGTCAAACACTTTGACTGTATTCGTCAAGGGTTTTTTTTTTTTTTTGGAAATCTGCATAAAGATTAGAACCGGGATCCATTTTTAGCCAAAACCTGATGGTAATTCAAGGGTTATTAGTAAATTACCTTGTTTTTCAAGTCAAGTGTTCTCAATTGTTAATTCTGATTAGATAATGTTCGGTTATTTAACTTTCCTTACTCGTGGTATTCTTGCAACTTTTATGTTTGGGAATTACTGTTGTTCCTGTTCCCACAATAGCTTATGTATACATCTGGTGGTGATTTCAGTTATTTTACTCTGTGCCTAAATACTTGTGCTCAAATGGTTGAAACATATTTTGATGTACTGTGACCTGTTATAACTATAACATGTTAAAGTGGTCACAATGAAAATTTTGATACTAACTATTCCATTAAGCCGCTAAGTTTTGACAAAATTTTCATCATTGGTAAACAATTTATCCTCCTAGCCAAGTGGTAATGAAATACTTGACCCAGGTTCAAATCTCATATACTTCAACTTTGTGTGACTTACCGTTTAATTTAATAATAAACCATGTCAAAGTGGTCAATATGGAAAAATAGAAATTAAATATTTTTTTACTTTTGTTACTACAAATCCTCTTATCCTATCAACTTAAATGGACATTAAATGTTACATATGTCATTATTATTTCATTGGTTACGATGATTTATAGGAACAAAAAGTAGAAAGATATTTAATTTTTATAGAAAATATTCTCTAAATGTTGTGGCTTTCGTTAACGAAAAAGAAAGTTAAACCATAAAAATGGCCAATATATAGTAGCTCTTTTATGTATTTGCCCTAAATAACAATCAAATATTCTAGTTTAATTATTGAACTTCTAATTATGTACCTTACACCATTAAAGTTGTTAATTTTGTTTAGTCAAGTCATTTGGGCAAATTTCCAACTAGTCTCTAATCACCTTCGGTGAACTTCATGAAGCCTGACCCATGAATATAGTCATGATTACTAGCAAAACTTAGCATTCTGATCGGTAACATTTGCAGCCGGTGGTATCTCAAAATGCCACAATCTTCCGACGCTCTTCTTCAAATTCCTCCGACACAAAAACTCTTCCCCATAAGCTTTCTCAGTTTTCCGATTCACATCATGCAAAAAAACATGCGTCACACCTGATTTTTTCCGATTTCTCGCCATCACAGCAGCCGTGTAAATCGCCCCCATCCTTCCCGGCGCCTCATCGAAATAACCCCTGGGCGCATCGATCATTATCATATCCCATTCTTGATCGTAGACATGATCAGGTAGACCCGTGATTGCTAACTTGCATTGCGTGTTTCCTCGAATATAACTTTTGGATGGGGCACATTCCGGTTCGGATTGATACCAATTCAGGAGCTCGAAGGCGTCGGCTTGTTTCGTCCGGTAATTGACGGTGACTGCGTTCAGATCTGGTGCGGTTTTCAAGACACTCCGGACCCATGTCGGGTCTTCTTCCAGGAATAGGGTTTTGCCGAGCGGATTGAATGACGCCCACATCAGGGAATCGTGACCGAGTCCGAAAACGAGAAAATTACAGGGCGAAATCGATTGAAGAACGTCGAAGGAGACGGTGATCTCTTCTAACGATTGTTGTGGGACGACCTGAGAAGTGGCGTAGTGGAGAATGGCGTCGAGTTGCAATGGTGTGGTGGTTGAGGGGAAGAATTCGTCTGAGATAGATTCACTGCAGAAGAGAGGGATTTCACCACCGCCGTTGAAAGTCGAGAGGAGAAGGCTGCCGGCTATAATAGCACCGGCGGATAACAAGAGGTAGAGTCTCCGGTCAGTGATGGGTGGGCGGTTCTTCATGATTTAAAAAATTCCGGTGACAGAGATACAAAACACAAAAATGTTGGTGTTGTCGATCACATTGAATAAAATCTCCGGTCTCCAAAATGTCCCGAACATTGCGTGATGAATAGGCCACACAAATATTCTAAAACCAACTCTTTTATGAAATTGTTAAATTATTGAATTGTGTTTTATGGGGTTTCTTTTAGCAATCGGATCATAAATTGAACTTGTATATCTCTTATTTGAAAAGATTTTGAAAATTGGATAAAAGAAAATTTCCGATAAAATTGATCATATTCCTTTTGAAGCGGAAACGTCATGCATTAAAAAAATGCACTCTGACGGAATTAAATGTTAGCCATGATCATAGTCGTAATCCAATGCGTGTTAGATAAAGTCTTGCGATATTAGTAGATAAAGAGTCATATACTAGTAGCACCGGATGGGTCATGTTGGAGATGGATGAGCGAGAGTGGAAAGAAGAAAGAAAGAAACTTGACCAAGTAAAGATGCAATGATGTAGATGGCCTCAAAAGTGTTGCAGCTACCTTCTTTGTATCCAATTTTCCAGATAGATGGGATAGTGGAAAATTGTGTAAAACTCAACAAGGCTGTGGGAATATAGTGGATCTGTACGTGGCAAGGAAGAGAAGTCATTTGAGAGTAAGTTTTGGTTTCATTAGATTCATAAAGGTGGGGAACTTACAGGAACTTGAATCGAGAATGAACACGATGTCTTTCGAAGGAAAGAAACTTCATGCAAATGTGGCGATATTTAAAAGAAATAAGATTTTGGTGCAATCGGGTCACATAGATCATGCGTATACTGACGATAGGAGGTGGAAAAAGCTTCTTTGAATTGCTCACTTATGGAAGGGGTATCGAATATATCATTCAAGGAGGCCGTCTTAAATTCAAGGTTTTCTTGGGAGGAATCGAAAGTAAAACAACCAGAGAAAGTCATTATTCCTTGTTCGTTGTAGATGTAGTCATAGGCCTGGTTGTGTAGCTGTCTCGTGGGTGAAATCAAAGATTTAGAGATGCTTTCCAAATGCTTCTTTGTCTTTCAAGCGTTTGGAATTGCTAATTGTTCTATTAAAAACATCATAGGATAGAATGTTTTATTAAAATTTGATAGTTGGCTGGTGGCAGAATCGTTCCGCCTACATCATAGAGATAATTGGTCAATGTGATTTGCATGCTTAGAAAATGGGATGCTTCCTTCATTCAAAATCATAAGGTACTATGGTTGAAGATTAAGGGTGTCACCAGTCAACTATTGGGATCTAATTGTTTTTTCGGTAATTGCGGAGACGCTCGGGAGGGTACTAGTGTTGGGGGGGGGGGGGGGGGGGGTTGGTTTAGGTTACAATCATGCGGAATTTCGCTTAACTTGTAAGGGTACATGCAACTTAAATTGGATTTATGTGTTTTCTCAAATATAGCAACATACTTATGAAACAAAAACTATAAACTCTATGAATCAAATTCATAAAGAGAACCACATACTTCTTGCTTGATTCGAAACAAGCTAATCAAATACTATTTGTAGTCTCCTTGAAAAATATAACATCCCAAAAATACATGCCAAAAATTTTATTTTTAAATACGTCATTATAAAACCAACAGTGCAATAAAACATCTGTAATATCATGTTATGTCAAAACCAAAGTAGAAATAATCAAACATGTTATCATAAAACAATATCAGAGTGTAATCCAAAGATCTCATGTGCGGAAAACCATAGTGTGATGCGCTGCGATCAAGCCGACTACTTTCCTTTAAACACGAAGTACCTGAAACCAAAATTGAAACCGTAAGCACAAAGCTTAGTGAGTTCTCCCATCGTACCACATACCATATAATCACATAACATACATATACTGGCAGGCATATCTGGGTGCCCGACCTGCCCATTCGGTCCTCTCGACCAGATACTACCTAGCATACCTAGGTGTTGGCCTCCCCTTCGGTTCTCTCGACCGGATACTGGCTAGCATATCTGGGTGCTGGTCTCCCCTTCGGTCCTCTCGACCGGAGACTGACTAGCATATCTGGGTGTTGGTCTCCCCTTCGGTCCTCTCGACGTGATATTTGGGACTATTTCACCCCTACCACTACCACAGAAAACCCTAGCATATAAACATAAACCACATACTGCCTAGCATATCTGGGTGCTGGCCTACCCCTTCGGTCCTATCGACCGGTAACCGGGGGCTATTTCACCCCTACTACTCCCACATAACATATATCATAATCTGGCTAGCATGGCTGGGTACTAAACTACCCCTTCGGTCCTATCAACCGGTAACCGGGGACTATTTCACCCCTACTACCACTATCACATAACATCATAACATACTAGCACATAAACATATCAAGTAGTAGCAAACCTAGATGAGTATCACAAAGACAATCATCTAACATACAACTCCTACTGGTGGGCCGACATTGTGGCCGTAGACCCACCGCTACTGGAAGGCAACTCACCTCACACTGCTGAAGTCCCTTAGACACAATCACACGCTGCTTAAGTCCTGCAGACTCAACCCCACTGTTGGATGACAGATTCCCGAACTGTCAACACCAAAATAACACCCAATTAATTATTGGGTTCCACTACATAACCACGAGTCCATGGTTGGGGGTAAAAGGCTACTCTACCCCTAACTTGGCTTGATTCAAGCCCGAGGCCCAATCCAAAGGCCCAAAAGTCCAACTATGGCTCAAAGCCCAACATATGGCACAAATTTTCAAATTGGTCCCAAACCTTTACATGGTCTCACTCTAAGGCCCAACCATTTATTCCAGTCCAACATTTGACATTCTAATGGCCCAATATCAAATAATCATTAAGGCCCAAACTATGGCCCAATTTTCCAAATTGGGCCCAACTCCTCACATAGGCCTTACCCTAGGCCCATTAAATTATTTTACCCCATTAGCTTGTTCTTGGATGGCCCATTATTATCTCAATCATCAAAGCCCAATAGAAAGGCCTAACTTAAGGCCCAAGTGAAATTAATACCCTAATTTCAAGTAATAACAGGAAACGCCATGAGTTCCTCCACCCACAAGGCGGCAGGCGACAAGATAAATAGAAGATGAAGAACAACAATAGCAGCGATTTGGAATAGTTACAATAGCCGTGGTGGTTAATTTATGACCTCATCAACAACGGTGGCACCAGAGGAAAGCGAGATTGCGACTTCGTCGATCATTACACCCACCGGCGGCGACAGTTGAGGTTGCTTGGCAGTTGGCTAGCGACTCCGACCATGGCTACGAGACAGTTGATCGGTCTTGGGCATGCTTCGGGTTCGTCGACACTCGTCAAGGGGAAACATCTCTGGTGGCACACAACTCGGTCGACGGGAGGTGTGGCGGCGCCGGCTAAGGGGTCATAAGGATGGTGGCTGGTGATGAAACGATTAGGGTTAGGGTTTTGGGGTCACGTAATCCTTAAAAACGGGAGAGGAGGACTATCGGGTTTAAGTCCCGTCCCCATTCAAACTTATACTTTTTTTCCTTCTTTAGTCCCTCCCCATAAAGTCTCTTTCAAAACAGCTCCAACATTTACCAATTACACCCTTGATATTATTATTCTTTTCAACACAAGTCCAAATAAATTTCCAATCAGCCCCTAGCATCATAATTCTATTCATAATTGGTCCGGAAGTTACATTTTAACCCCCATTTCCAGATTTTAATACATTTAAGTCCCGATAACAAACACTCCTATCAACTTACTATCACCTTAGAGCTAAATCAAAATAATATAAAATACATCTCGGGGTTTTACGGCCATTTTTATTCATTTTATTTGTTTATTTAATTAATAAATAAACAGGGTGTTACAAAAAACTAGCTCAAAAAGTATGGCCGCCTCTAATGGTTCGCACCCAAAACTCAGGAAACCCTATGACTGAAGGAGAGATGGGAGAAAAGAGAAAGGAAGAGAATTTTGTTCTCTACCTTTTAGGTATGAGAAACCACTAAAATTAGATGCCCAAGGGTCATAGTTATAGTCTAGGGAACTCCAAAATGAATCCACATTTTAATAATTAAATAATAGATTTAATCTCAATTCAAATCATTTCCTTATCTACTACCATGAGCCTTCTAGAAACCCTTAGAAACTCCTTAAAACCGTCCATACTCATGGAGGTTCTAGAATTGTTTATTTTGTTCAACTATTCAACAATTACAAATCACCCATTACACTTTAAATTAATTTCACTTAATCCCAAATTAATTCCAGATTAATTCTGATTAATAATTAATCAATTTTTTTTACTATATTTAATTAACTCTTAATTAATTATTAACTATTTCTAATTAATTTATTAATCACATAATAAATTAACAAATCATTTATCTCTCTCCTTTGATCAATCCAATCCATTTCCTGGTTATGAGGGCAACCCAAAAAGGACTTTACTTTTATTCATCAATATTATACCAATTTAGTTAGGAACTTAGACACCTTAATCCAACAGTCTCCCACATGGATAAGTCACTAAGTAGAATTGCAAGTACCACTCCGAATAACAAGTAAAAAGTGTTTTCCGAAGACGATTTCAAACTCTAATTAAACGTTGATCCAAAGATAAGTGATCGGTTATCCCTCCGTTCTACAAGATATCATATGGACACAAGACATGGATAGAAATCAATCTCATAGTCCAAGATTTTGTTTCTCGATTTCAGGATTTATGACGACTGAATTCAGACTACTAATTGAACACATCAATTTAGTATGGGATCGGCCAAACACTTCAGATGTTGGCAACAAATCGTCGAGGGGCCTAAAGATATCGCTTTCCCTGTTAAGGCAAAAGGAACGAATAAACTTTGTGATGAGTTTCGAGCAAAAGAACATCCTATTTGCACATGCAAAACCCTAAAGCTTTGGATCTAGGTTTCTCTATTGTACATGTAAATTTATCCAAAGCTTGAAACCCTAATCTAACATACTATTAAAAACAAGATCTGCAATAAACTAGTTTAGATGATACCTTTCAATAGTTGCAAGAATCTTTGATCTTCAAGAAGCTTAGTGTCACAAGTGTAACGCCTCTAATGGCTCACAAACACCACAAGAAAGAAGATGATCTAGAAGAGAGAAGGAGAGAGGTAGAATTTCATCTATAGTAACTCTAGGGTTTCTTAGTGTAGCCGAAACTGAAGCCATGTGGTCCCTTAAATAGCTGAGCTGCTAGGGTTTTAGTCAAAACAATAATTGGATGACTTGGGCCCTAATCAACTTAAGAAACTTCTAGAATAAGGCCCATTGGACAAAATTACAGTGGGCTAACACTCTAATTTTCGTCCCCCCTTATATCCATAAGGATTCATAGCCCAAAGTCAACTATCTTATAATTGACAGTTCCAGTCCCCTTTATTTAATTAATCTCTTTTAGCCACAAAATTAATTCTTAACTAATTCTTGACTAATATTAATTAAACTATATGATTTCTCTTTTAATATATTTTTCATAAAATATATATTAATAAATCATAATAACCTCTCTCTCTCTCTCTCCATAAATCATCCTGTCAAGTTGCTTTAGTGAAGGCAACCCAAAAGGACCATGCACAACCGGGTTAAGTACATACCAAATATAGTTACGAGCTTAGACATTATGTCAATTGCCATCTCCTCAATGAAGTCCACATTTAACTTCTGTAGGCAGTCAACATATCTTTGCATCTTCTGAAGATGAGCAGTGACAGACTCTCCGTCTCATATTTTGGTTGTGATCATCGAAGTGATGATCTCGTACCTTTCCTGCCTCGCGCTTTGAGGGTGCCTATCCATCAAATCCTGATACATCTCGTAGGGGTAGAAGTCCTCATAGGACTTTTGGAGTTCTGCTGTCATGGTGGCAAGCATGATGCAATGGACTTTCATAACATCTCGCTTGTGGGTCTCAAAAGCAGCAATCTCATCGGAAGTAGCAGTTTCGAGGTTTACTTCCTTCAACTCCTTGTCGAGGAGATACTCCTTGTCCTCGTAACGAGTAACCATTCTTATGTTGCACATCCAATCATTAAAATTGTTTCCATCGAAGATTACCCTCCCATACAAATTCATGAGTGAGAATGACCCGGAAGAGTTAGAGCCTTGAGCGTTGTTTGAGTTCGACATCTGAAAAAGAAAAGAGACAAAGTTTGATTAGATAATAATCCCCAATTAAACACCCAAACGAGAAATTAGGGCTAGGATCCAACAACATTATTTACAACTTAAAAGAAGGATGACGTAATTTAAATTGAAAATAATTTGAAGGTACGTGGATGACGATTCACTAATTTCCGCCATGAAAAACGAAAACAATTAGGTTTTAAATGTACTGAAACTCCTAGATCCTTTTGAGATTCATTGAAATTTTCAATGACATGTTTAAATCTCCATATGCCCTTCAAGTTTGTGACTGGGATACCGAGGATCACAAACAAGGTGTGAATAACCATGCGAATGTACTTGGTGTTGGAATAGTGTCTAAGCTCGTAACTATATTTGGTATGTACTTGACCCGGTTGTGCATGGTCCTTTTGGGTTGCCTTCTCCAAAGCAACTTGACAAGGTAATTTAAGGAGAAAGAGAGAGTATTATGATTTATTAATATATTATAAGAATAATATATTAAAGGAGAAATCATATTTATTTAATTAGTATTGGTCATAAATTAATTAGGAATTAATTTGGTGACCAAAATAGATTAATTGAATAAAGGGGTATAAACTGTCAAATGTATGATAGTTGAGTTTTGGGTTAAGGAAACCTAATGGACTTAAGGGGGAACGAAATTATGATGGGTATCCATCATATTTTCGTCCAAGGCCTTATTCCAGAAGGTTCCTTGGGCTGCTTAGTGGCTAAGTTGTCCATTAGGGTTTAGACTGAAACCCTAGTAATCTGTAAGTATAAATATGACCCCTAGGGCATTGATTTCGGCTACCACTTGATTCTAAGAGAACCCTAGGCCGATTTCTAGCTTCTCTCTCCCTCTCTCATATTGCCTTCTTGCTTGTGGGGTTTGTGAACCATTAGAGGAGTTGCATTTGTGACTCTAAGCTCAAGAGGAGAAGAAAAGAAGATCTAAGCCAAAATTTGAAGAGGTAAACATCTAGATCTGATTCTACATGTTGTTTTTGTTATTTGTATGCTAGATTAGGGTTTGTAAGTCTTGGAATCAAAGCATGTTCAATAGAGAAACCTAGATCCAAGCATTAGGGTTTGTATGAGCACATATGAATGTTTCTTATGCATAAAACCCATCAGTGGTATCAGAGCCTTGATTGGTTTCAGTTGTATGTGATGCTTAACTGTTTTGTTTGCTGAAAATCGAGTTTTTGGCCTCTGCCCGACTCAACTCGGCGAGTTTAGAGCTGACTCGGCGAGTTCGAGCGTCAGACAGAGGGTATTTCGGGATTTAGCTGCTGTTTGTACTTGGATTTAATGCCTAATTCGTTTTTTGAAGTTAAAATCCGATTTTTATCTTAATTAAGTGATTATCCTTGCCAAAACAATAGATAATTTCAAATCTTTTAAATATTGGTTGTTTATATGATAAATATGGATTATTTAAAGTTATTTGGTAATTATCTAAATGACTAAAATAAGATTAGGTCAAATATAGATAATTATGAAATTAATTGTTTAATTTGGATTATTTGTTATTTGATCCCTTGTGTTTTGAAAAAGTTCAAAACTTGCCCTCAAGTTTTGAAATTTGAATTTGTGATTAAAAGTTTAATTTTGAGTAATTTAAATTTCAAACCCTTAGAGTTTTACAAGGTTAAAATTCAACCCTATACTATTATATATTATTACAAGTTTAATTATATATATATATATATATATATATATATATATATATATATATATATATATATATATATATATGTATAACTTAAAATGCTAGTCTTACCGTTAGTAGGCCTCATTCACGAAGCCAGTCTATATGGTGGGTATAAGGTTGCTGCCTATAAAATTGCGCTTAATGGGTGTACACTCACACCTACCGCTTGCTTGACTGGTGGAGGGTCGTTAGCCGAACGGGTAGGATAGGGCAACCCTCTCCTCATTAAAAGTATAATGTTAAATATAAAGTAACTACATGTTTTACAAATTCCCATTCCTAGTTACTTTAGGGTAAAATGTGAAAGTGATGCTAATCCATGGAATTACACTTCGTACCCTTGTCAAACATTGATGGAGCGCGTGTGGTTAACTGGCACATCAATTTGGGGATGACATTGGTAGCGAAGGGTGACTCGATGTTTGTCATAGATTAATGGAGCGTGTGTGGTTTACCGGCACATTGATTAGGTGATAGAGACATTGAGTGCACCATGTTGATTCGCATGGTTATTCACAAATTTGTTTGCGATCCTCAGTATCCCAGTCGCAAATTTGAAATGCATATCGAGATTTAAACATGCCATTGAAAAGTTCAATGAATCTCAAAGATCTAGGAGTTTTCAATACATTTAAAACTTAAATTGCTTTTTCGTTTTTCATGGTGAGAATTAGTGAATCGTCATTCACTTACCTTCAAATTATTTACTTTTGGAGTACGACATCCCTTTCTAAGTTGTAAATAATGTTGTTGGATCCTAGCCCTAATTTCTCATTTGGGTGTTTAATTAGGAATTCATTTCTAATCAAACTTTGTTCCTTTCCTTTTTCAGATGTCTGCAAACAACAACAACAACGCTTCTGGGTCATTCTCGTTGATGAACTTGTGTCAGAAAGTGACATTTGATGGTTCAAACTTCAACGAGTGGATGAGGTATATTCGCATGATCACACGCTACGAGGACAAAGAATATGTCCTCGATGAAAAGCTTGAGAAGATCATCCCAGATGTTGCTACTCCTGAAGAATTGGCCGCCTTTGAGGCCCATGAGCATGATGCCACGAAAGTTCACTGCATCATGCTGGCCACCATGAACCTCGAACTCCAAAAGTCCTATAAGGACATGTATCCGTATGAAATGCATCAGGATTTGCTGGACAGGTATCACCAGAGCGCGAGGCAAGAGCGCTATGAGATCATTACTAACATGATCATCGCTAAGATGGGGAGTGGAGAATCCCTAACCTCTCATTCGCATAAAATGCAGAGGTATGTTGATCGTCTTCTCAAACTTAATGTTAAGTTTGACGAGGATTTGGCTATCGACATAATCCTCCACTCCTTGCCCTCCTGCTACAATCAGTTTAGGATGACCTACCACATGAACAAAGAGGAGGTCTCCCTGAGCAAGCTCCAAGGACTCTTGAGGACTGTTGGAGAAACCTCAAAGACAAATCTGTTGCACTGTCCCCTGTTGTGGCCGCTCCTGTGATGGCAATAGGTCAAGGAAATGGTAAAAAGAGGAAAGCTCCATGTAAGAGCCACCATAAGGGAAAGCCTCGAGATGGTTCGTCCTCAAGTGGGACCAAAGCTGGCCCTGCTAAACCCTCTTCCGATCCCAAAGAAGCAGAGTGCTTCTATTGCCACCAAAAGGGCCACTGGAAGCGAAGCTGCCCACAATATCTGCAGGACATAAGAGATGGGAAGATTAAGCCCACCTTTGCAAGTATGTATTCTATTAAATCTAATAACTCATTATTTGCTACTTCATGGGTTCTTGATACAGGGTGTGGTTACCACATTTGTTCTGATATGCAGGGCCTAAAAAGAAGTAGGGAGGTGGAACATGGGAAGATGAACCTGATTATGGGAAACAGAAGATCGTCGCTTGTGACCAAAGTCGGTGTTTATTCTTTAGTGTTGAGTAATGGGTTAGGGATAGTTTTAGACAATTGCTGTTATTCGCCAGATATGGCAAGAAACATTATTTCATTTCACGGGTTGTTTAGACAAGGTTTCAGATATTCTTTTGATAATAGTAATGGTTCTATTAACGTTTATTTGAATGGTGTCTTTTATTTCAATGCATTACCTTGTAATGGGATTTATGAATCTGTGATGATTGTTGATAATTTAGGAAATAATGTTTTGAATATTGATTCGTCTACTAGTCTAGACAAAGCATGCTTGTGGCATTGTCGCCTTGGCCATGTCAACAAGAAACGCATAGCCCAACTCCAAAAGGATGGAGTATTGGAGTCATTCGACCTTGGAGACGATGACACGTGTGAATCTTTTTTACTTGGGAAGATGACCAAGTCACCCTTTACTGGAACTTGTGAAAGGGGTGAGGGTTTATTGGATCTCATACACACCGATGTGTGTGGGCCTTTTACATCCACCACAAGGGATACTTGCCGCTTCTATGTGACTTTTACAAATGATTATAGCAGGTATGGATATATCTACTTAATCAAGCAAAAGTCGGAAACCTTTGAAAAGTTCAAAGAGTTTAAGAATGAAGTGGAGAATCAGCTGGGCAGGAAAATCAAGATGCTTCGGTCAGACCGAGGAGGAGAGTACCTAAGTCTTGAGTTTCATGACTATCTAAAAGAATGCGGAATCGTTTCGCAATTGACGCCTCCGAGGACGCCACAATTGAATGGTGTGGCTAAGAGACGTAATCGGACCTTGTTGGACATGGTTCGTTCTATAATGAGTCGGACTTTGTTACCAATAGCTTTCTGGGGGTATGCCTTAGAGACTGCCGCCCATATACTTAACTTTGTTCCCACCAAGAAGGTTTCCAAGACTCCTCACGAGATGTGGACAGGGCAGGCTCCCTCGCTGGCACATATTAAGGTTTGGGGTTGCGAGGCTTTCGTAAGACGAGAGACTCACAACAAGCTAGAACCTCGTAGTGAGAAGTGTTATTTCATCGGCTATCCGCATAAGTCTTTTGGCTACCTTTTCTATAGACCGAGTGACAATGTTGTTTTCGTTGCTAGAAGAGGAGTTTTCCGAGAAAGGGAATTGATAAGCCAAGAAGACAGTGGGAGGCAAATTGAACTTGAAGAGATTCAAGATCAAAACGATGAAGGAACCTCTAACACTGGCACTCAACTTGAGGAGGAAACTCCTGTTGAACCTGTTGACGAGTCCTTAACTCTTCGACGTTCCACTAGGGCTAGTGTTCCACCCCAGTTTTATGGTTTTCATATTACTACTGAAGGGGATACATTTATTAGTGATAGTACACTAGTAAATTTGGATGAACCTAGCAGCTATAAGGAAGCCATGACAGGCCCAAAGTCTGCGAAATGGAAAGAGGCGATGGACAACGAGATTCAGTCCATGTACGACAACCAAGTTTGGAATTTGGTTGATAATGTACCGGGTCGTAAGACAGTCGGGTGCAAGTGGATCTTCAAGAAGAAGACGGACATGGATGGGAAAGTGCATACTTATAAAGCACGATTAGTTGCGAAGGGCTTTACTCAAACTCCCGGAGTTGACTATGATGAGACCTTCTCACCAGTTGCGAAGATAAAGTCTATTAGGGTGATGCTTGCAATAGCTGCATTTCATGATTATGAAATATGGCAGATGGACGTGAAAACCGCTTTCCTTAATGGAAAGTTGGCTGAGGATGTCTACATGAATCAGCCAGAGGGTTTTGTCGATGCGAAGCATCCAAATTGACTATGCAAGCTTGAGAAATCCATTTATGGATTGAAACAAACGTCTCGCAGATGGAATCTTTGTTTTGACGAGAAGGTTAAAGAGTTTGGCTTTCTACAAAGTGAAGATGAATCTTGTGTGTATGTCAAAGCCAGTGGGAGTATAGTGAGCTTCCTCGTATTGTATGTCGATGACATACTGCTCATAGGAAATGATGTCACAACCTTGCAGGAGATCAAGTCCTGGCTTGGGAAATGTTTCACTATGAAGGACCTCGGAGAGGCTGCTTATATTCTGGGAATAAGAATAGTAAGAAACAGGGAAAAGAGACTGATAGGACTCAGTCAGGATACATACTTGGATAAGGTACTAAAGCGTTTTAGTATGGAAAATTCCAAGAAAGGGGAGTTGCCAATCCAAAGCAATACCAAGCTGAGTAAGACTCAGAGCCCGAGTACAGAGGCAGAGATAGCTGATATGAGCCGAGTACCTTACGCTTCCACAGTAGGCTCTATCATGTACGCTATGACTTGTACTCGCCCTGATGTGGCCTTTGATTTGAGCATGGTCAGCAGATATCAAGGGAATCCTGGTAGAGCTCATTGGATTGCAGTTAAGAATATTCTTAAGTACCTTCGGAGGACCAAGGAATGGTTTCTAGTCCTCGGTGGGAGTGATGACTTAAGGGTACAAGGGTACAGTGACGCTATTTTTCAGACGGATCGGGATAACTTCCGATCGCAGTCGGGCTGAGTCTTTACCCTAAATGGAGGAGCAGTGACTTGGAAAAGTTCCAAGCAAGAGACCGTAGCTGATTCAACGTGCGAATCAGAATATATTGCGGCGAGCGAAGCGTCAAAGGAGGCTATATGGTTGAAGAGCTTCATTGGAGACCTTGGAGTTGTGCCATCCATAAAAGAGCCGATGGAAATTTTCTGTGATAATGAAGGAGCGGTTGCCTTGACCAAGGAACCGAGAGATCATGGTAGATCTCGACATATTGACAGAAAATACCATTTTATCAGACATCGGGTAGAAGAGGGAATCCTCGTTGTGAAGAGGGTATCATCAGAAGAAAACCCAGCAGATCCCCTTACGAAGGGACTGAGTAGGGTCAAACACTTGCAACACGCTAGGAGCATTGGGCTGAAGGATGATATAAGTTTAGATTAGATAGGAAATGTGTAATAGATAGTTTGTACTTGACATTCGATGAATAAATAAAATGTGTTATTTATGAGTAAAGCTACTATCTTGTGTTGGTTATTTATCTATTGTTTCCATTTTGCATGTTTTGACTTCCTGAATGATAGGATTATTCAAAAAGGTCCGCAGTCGGTCATATTTTGGAAGTAGATATGAATGAAGACTGTCATGAATTGTTTGTAGATTGTCTAAAAGGTTTTGACAATAGCAAAGGTTTGCTGCAAAGTTCATGAGTGATTATGAATATGAGTTGAGCATTGGAATAAACCCGAGTTTGCTGTATCACTTCGTGGTGTTTTACCTTAAGTGATCGCAAAGCGATAACATCATATAGTCTTAAAACTTAGAGATATGATTGTTGTTTGCTGGTTGGTTATGCATTGATAATGTGTAAACGCATTAGTAACTTGATGTTATAAAATGCATTATTGTGTGTAATTTAATTAGTAAATAATGGATGCATATGAGTCGAAGTTGATATGTTCCTTTTATTCTATGAGAATAAAAGTGATATATTGGCCACTTGATGATTTGGTTTGACTTATGTGTCGGGCCCGGTCAGAATGAAGTTGATGTGTTCAACTAAATTCTATGTCAAACAAATCGGAAATCAAGGAACTCCTGCTGGACAATAAGCATTGTCAGCATGATATCCAGAACAGAGGATTATACGATCCCTTATCTAAAGGACAAGTTGATCAGAGTTGACAGCAAAGTATAAAGAGCTACGATTGCTAATCGGATTATTAAGTTGTATGTGAGATATAGTTACTAGACTTATCCAAGTGGGAGACTGTTGGAATAGTGTCTAAGCCCGTAACTATATTTGGTATGTACTTGACCCGGTTGTGCATGGTCCTTTTGGGTTGCCTTCTCCAAAGCAACTTGACAAGGTAATTTAAGGAGAAAGAGAGAGTATTATGATTTATTAATATATTATAAGAATAATATATTAAAGGAGAAATCATATTTATTTAATTAGTATTGGTCATAAATTAATTAGGAATTAATTTGGTGACCAAAAGAGATTAATTGAATAAAGGGGTATAAACTGTCAAATGTACGATAGTTGAGTTTTGGGTTAAGGAAACCTATGGACTTAAGGGGGAACGAAATTATGATGGGTATCCATCATATTTTCGTCCAAGGCGTTATTCCAGAAGGTTCCTTGGGCTGCTTAGTGGCTAAGCTGTCCATTAGGGTTTAGACTGAAACCCTAGTAACCTGTAAGTATAAATATGACCCCTAGGGCATTGATTTCGGCTACCACTTGATTCTAAGAGAATCCTAGGCCGATTTCTAGCTTCTCTCTCCCTCTCTCATATTGCCTTCTTGCTTGTGGGGTTTGTGAACCATTAGAGGAGTTGCATTTGTGACTCTAAGCTCAAGAGAAGAAGAAAAGAAGATCTAAGCCAACATTTGAAGAGGTAAACATCTAGATCTGATTCTACATGTTGTTTTTGTTATTTGTATGCTAGATTAGGGTTTGTAAGTCTTGGAATCAAAGCATGTTCAATAGAGAAACCTAGATCCAAGCATTAGGGTTTGTATGAGCACATAGGAATGTTTCTTATGCATAAAACCCATCACTTGGTGCCCTCGATGTTACAATCACCTAATCAATGTGCCGGTTAACCACACACGCTGCATTGATCTATGAAAAACAACAAGTCACCCTTTTCCACCTTTTCTTAGAGCCAAATTAGCGTGTCGGTTAACCACACACGCTCCACTAACGTGTAATTCCGTCTAGCGAGGGTACAAAGTGTAATTCCATGGAATAACATCAAATTCACATTTTTCCTAAAGTAACTAAGATTGAGAATTATAAAAACACTTATTTACTTTATTAATCATTATACTTTTAATGAGGAATTAGTTTGCCCTATCCTACACGTTCGGCTAACGACCCTCCACCAATCAAGGAAGCAGTGGGTGAGAGTGGACACCAATTAAACGGTCATTTTATAGATTATAACCTTATACCCCCTTATAGATCGGCTTTGTGAATGAGGCCTACTAACAGTAAGACTAGCATTTATGTTATACATATATGATAATTATTCTTATAATATTATGATAGTATACGGTGAATTTTAAACTTGTAAAATTCTCGGGTTTGGAATTTAATTATTTCAAAACTAAACTTTTAATCCAAAAATTTAAATTCCAAAACTTGAGGGCAAGTTTTGAAACATTTCAAAACTATCTAGATCAAAATTCAAATAAACAATTAATCAGTTAATTTTGGTGATTATCTAATTTTGACCTAGTCCATTTTCATGCAAGATAATCATCAAATAATTCAAATAATTAATATTTATCAACTAAGATAATAATTATCTAATTAAATGAAAATTTCTTTTTATTTTGATAAGGATAATCATAGAGAATCAATAAAATTCGTATTTTATCAATTAGAAACAGTTATGGTAATTCTTCTAAGTCAAAAACAGCAAAAATCTCGAAAATCTGTCTGTCTGATAGCCTGACTTGCCGAGCCCCTTACAGGACTCGCAGAGTTCATCCTACTCGTCGAGTTCCTCATTGGGCTCGACGAGTCTGTCAGGCAGATTGCATAAAATTCGATTTGAAGCAAAGAATAAGTACACCATGCATCAAATATAATAGAAACCAAGCAAGGGTATGATACCACTGATGGGTTTTGAGAAAAAGAGCATCCTTTGTGCACATGCAAAACCCTAAAGCTTTGGATCTAGGTAACTCTATTGTACATGCAAATTCATCCAAAGCTTGAAACCCTAATCTAACATACTATTAAAAACGAGATCTACACTAAACTAGTTTAGATGATACCTTTCAATAGTTGCAAGAATCTTTGATCTTCAAGAAGCTTAGTGTCACAAGTGTAACAGTTCTAATGACTCACAAACAACACAAGCAAGAAGATGCTCTAGAAGAGAGAAGGAGAGAGGCAGAATTTCAGCTATAGTAAATCTAGGGTTTCTTGTTGTAGCTGAAACTGAAGCCCTGGGGTCCCTTAAATAGTCGAGCTGCTAGGGTTTCAGTCAAAACCCTAATTGGATGACTTAGGCCCTAAGCAACTTAAGAACCTTCTGGAATAAGGCCCCTTGGACGAAATTACAGTGGGCTAACACTCTAATTTTCGTCCCCCCTTATATCCATAAGGATTCACAGCCCAAAGTTAACTGTCTTATAATTGACAGTTCCAGTCCTCTTTATTTAATTAATCTCTTTTAGCCACATAATTAATTCTTAACTAATTCTTGACCAATATTAATTAAGCTATATGATTTATCTTTTAATATATTATTCATATAATATATTAATAAATCATAATAACCTCTCTCTTTCTCCATAAATCATCCTGTCAAGTTGCTTTGGTGAAGGCAACCCAAAAGGAGCATTCACAACCGGGTCAAGTACGTGCCAAATATAGTTACAGGCTTAGACATTAATCCAACAATCTCCCACTTGGATAAGTCTAGTAACTATAAATGTAAGTACGACTTCAGGATCCGATTAGCAATTGTAGCTATCAAAGATATTGTCGAACTCTGATCTTATTAGTAACATGTCCTTTAGATAAGGGATTATATGATTCTCTGTTCTAGATATCGTGCAGACAATTACATGGAACATAGTCATACTTATTGTCCAGCAGTTTGTTTCTCGATCTCTGATCCGTCTGACATAGAACTTAATTGAACACATCAATTTTGTCTTGACCGACCCGTCACATAAGTCAAACCAAATCATCGAGGGGCCCAAATATCGCTTTTACCCTCTTAGGATAAAAGGAACAGATAAACTTTGACTTATATGCATTTACCATTCACTCATCAAATCATGCACAACAATGTGTTTTATAACATCAACTTACTGAGGCGTTTACGCATTATCAATGCATAACCAACTTGTAAACAATAAACCATATATCTAGGTTTAAAGACTGTATGATATTATCGTCTTGCGATCACTCGTGATAAATTCCATGAAGTGATACTAGGAAGCGTGGGTTTAATCCAATGCTCAAATCTTATTCATAAGCACTCATGAACGTTGTAGCATACCTTTTCTATGTCTAATACACTTTAGACAGTCTACAAACCAATTCATGGCAATCTTCTTTCATACCTACTTCCAAAGTAAAAGCGACTGTGGACTGTTCGAATAATCTTATTATTCAGGAAGTCAAAACATGTAAAATGAAACAATAGGTAAATAATTAACATAAGATAGTAACTTTACTCATTAATATTACTCATTTATTTAATCATCAAATGTTAATTACAATTTATCTATTACACGTTTCAAATGCTTAACCCTACTCAGTCCCTTCGTAAGGGGATCTGCTGGGTTATCCTTTGACGATACCCTCTTCACTACGAGGAGTCCCTCTTCCACCCGATGTCGAATAAAATGATATTTCCTATCGATATGTTGAGATCTACCATGATCCCTCGGTTCCTTGGTCAAGTAAACCGCTCCTTCATTATCACATAAAATTTCCATGGGCACCTTTATGGCTGGCACAAATCCAAGGTCTCCAATGACGTTCTTCAACCATATCGCCTCCTTTAACGCTTCGCTCGTCGCTATGTACTCTGATTCACACGCTGAATCAGCTACGGTCTCCTGCTTGGAACTTTTCCAAGTCACTTCTCCTCCATTCAGAGTATTGACCCAGCCTGATTGAGAAATATAGTTGTCCCGGTCGTTCTGAAAACTGACGTCACTATACCCTTGCACCCTTAAGTCATCACTCCCACGGAGGACTAGAAACCATTCCTTGGTCCTCCGAAGGTACTTAAGAATCTTCTTAACTGCGGTACAATGTGCTCTGCCAGGTTTTCCTTGACATCTGCTGACCATGCTCAAAGCGAAGGCCATATCAGGGTGAGTAGAAGTCATAGCATACATGATCGAGCCAACTGCGGAAGCGTAAGGTACTCAGCTCATCTCTGCTATCTCGACTTCGGTACTCGGACTTTGAGTCTTACTCAACTTGGCATTAATTTGGATTGGTAACCTCCCTTTCTAGGAATTCTCCATACTAAAGCGCTTTAGTACCTTGTACAAGTAAGTATTCTGACTTAGTCCTATTAGTCTTTTACTCCTGTTTCTCACTATCCTAATTCCCAAAATATAGGCAGCCTCTCTGAGGTCCTTCATCGCAAAACACTTCCCCACCCCGGACTTAACTTCCTGCAGGATCGGAATGTCGTTTCTTATGAGTAGTATATTATCAACATATAAAATGAGGAAGCTAACTATACTCCCACTAGCTTTGACATACATACATGATTCATCCTCGCTTCGCAGAAAGCCAAACTCTTTGACTTTCTCGTCGAAACAAAGATTCCATCTGCGAGACGCTTGCTTCAATCCATAAATGGATTTTTCAATCTTACACACTCTATTGGGATACTTCGCATTGACAAAACCCTTTGGGTGACTCATGTAAACATCTTCAACCAACTTCCCGTTAAGGAAAGCGGTTTTGACGACCATCTGCCATATTTCATAGTCATGAAATGCAACAATGGCTATTATCACCCTATTAGACTTTATCTTCGCAACCAGTGAAAAGGTGTGTACTTTCCCATCCAGGTCAATCTTCTTCTTGAAGATCCACTTGCACCCGACCGTGTTACGACTTGGCACATTGTCAACCAAATTCCAAACTTGGTTGTCATACATGGACTGAATCTTGCTGTCCATAGCCTCTTTCCACTTTGCAGACTCTAGGCCTGCCATGGCTTCCTTATAACTGTTAGGTTCGTCCAAATTTACTCGTGTGCTATCAATAATAAACATATCCCCTTCAATAGTAATATGGAAACCATAAAACTAGGGTGGAACGCTAACCCTTTCGGAATGTCTAAGAGGTAAGGACTCGTTAATCGGTTCAACAAGAGTTTCCTCCTCAAGTTGAGTGCCAGTGTTAGAGGTTCCTTCATCGTTCGATTCTTGAAGCTCTTCAAGATCGATTTGTCTCCCACTGTCCCCTTGGCTTATGAGTTCTCGCTCTCAAAAGACCCCTCTCCTCACAACGAAGACAACTTTGTCACTCGGTCTATAGAAAAGATATCCAAAGGACTTCTGTGGATAGCCGATGAAAATACATTGCTCACTACGAGGTTCGAGCATGTCATGAGTCTCTCGTCTTACGAAAGTCTCGTAACCCCAAACCTTGATATGTGCCAACTAGGGAGCTTCCCTGTCCACATCTCGTGAGGTGTTTTGGCAACCTTCTTTGTAGGGACTAAGTTAAGGATATGGGCGGTAGTCTCTAAGGCATACCCCCAGAATGAGATAGGTAGTGAAGCATGACTCATCATGGAACGAACCATATCCATCATGGGTCGATTACGCCTCTCAGCTACACCATTCAAATGCGGTGTCCTAGGTGGCTTCAATTGCGAAACAATTCTACATTCCTTGAGGTAGTCGTGGAATTCAAGACTAAGGTACTCTCCACCTCGATCGGATCGAAGCATCTTGATTTTCCTACCCAACTGATTCTCCACTTCTTGTTTAAACTCTTTGAACTTTTCAAAGGTTTCTGACTTGTGCTTGATTAAGTAGATATACCCATATCTGCTATAATTGTCGGTGAAAGTCACATAGAAGTGGCTTGCATTCCTTGTGGTGGATCTAAAGGGCTCACACACATCGGTGTGTATGAGATCTAATAAACCCTCACCCCTTTCACAAGTACCAGTGAAGGGTGACTTGGTCATCTTTCCAAGTAAACAAGACTCGCACACGTCATCGTCCCTAAGGTCGAATGACTCCAATACTCCATTCTTTTAGAGTTGGGCTATGTTCTTCTTGTTGACATGTCCAAGACGACAATGCCACAAGCATGCTTTGTCCTAACTACTGGAAGAATCGATACATAACCCATCATTTCCTAGATTGTCTATAACCATCACAGTTTCATATATTCCATTACAAGGCAATGCTTCAAAATAGAAAACACCATTAAGATAAGCATTAATAGAACCCTTTTAATTATCAAATGAATATCTAAATCCTTGTTTATACAAACCATGAAAAAATGATTTTTTTTTCTTGTCATTTCTAGCGAATAGCAACAATTATTCAAATCTAGTCCTAATCCATTACTAAGCACTAAAGAGTAAACTCCAATCTTGGTGACAGACGACAATCTTTTGTTCCCCATGATCAAGTTTATCTTCCCATGCTCCACATCCCTATTTCTTCTTTGGCCCTAGAAATCAGAACAAATGTGAAAACCACATCCTGTATCAAGTATCCAAGAAATAGCATGTGATGAATCATTAGATTGAATAGTGTAAATACCTGTGTAGGATGGCTTGATCTTTCCATCCTTGATATCTTGCAGGTACTTCGGGCAGCTTCATTTCCAATGCCCTTTTTCGTGGCAGTTGTAGCACTCTGCATCCTTTGGGTGGGAGGTGGGTGTAGTGGGACCAACCTTGGTTCCACTAGAAGAGGAGCCATCGTGGGACTTTCCCTTATGGTGGCTCTTTGAAGGAGTCTTCATCTTCTTACCCTTCCCCTGCCCAATAGCCAAGATGGGGGCAACAGTAGGAGTTAATGCAATAGATTTATCCATGAGGTTGCTCTCAGCAGTCCTCAACAACCCTTGAAGCTTGCTCAACGTGACCTCCTCTTGATTCATGTTGTAGGTCATGCGGAACTGGTTGTAGCAAGGAGGTAAGCAGTGAAGCACTATGTCAATTACCAGATCCTCATTGAATTCCACATTTAACTTCTGCAGGCGGTCAACATATCTTTGCATCGTCTGAAGATGAGGAGTGAAAGACTCTCCGTCTCACATCTTGGTCGTGATCATCAAAGTGATGATCTCGTTCCTTTCCTGCCTCGCGCTTTGATGGTGCATATCCATCAAATCTTGATGCATCTCGTAGGGGTAGAAGTCCTCATAGGACTTTTGGAGTTCTGCCGTCATGGTGGCGAGCATGATGTAATGGACTTTCATAGCATCTCACTCGTGGGTCTCATAAGCAGCAATCTCCTCGTGAGTAGCAGTTTCGAGGTTTACTTCCTTCAACTCCTTGTCGAGGACATAGGGGTGAGCATTTGGACCGAACCGGACCAGACCGGTTATGGAGAATTTTGTAGACCATGGACCGGACCGGATGAGTCGTGTCCGTGTCTGTGTCCGGGTCCAGGTCCGGGTTTTCTGGTTTTTGGACCCGTTTGGACCGGTACAACTTTAATTGCATAGAGTATAAGTAATCTACATTGATGTATAATATTATAACTTGCAAACTTAATACGTTTCATGTATAATATTATAACTTGCAATTTGCAAAAATTAACTTTCCAAATAAAAGTAACTAAATGTTGGAAAAAACCGAAGGTCAATCCGACTTAAAACGAATGAGTTATGGGTGTTTAAATAACGTCACAGATTACAAAATCTTGCTGAAAAGCTGAATTTTTTCAGCTTTGATAGCTCTACTTGAAGGATTGTAACTCAGTGAATATAATACCAAAATAAACAAAATTATAGTCTAAATTCATCTACAAACTGTAAACTAAATGTTGAAAAAAACCACAGGTCAATCCGACTTAAAACAAATGAGTTATGGGTGTCTAAAAAACGTCACAGATTACAAAATCTTGCTGAAAAGCTGAATTTTTTCAGCTTTGATAACTCTACTTTGAAGGATTGTAACTCAGTGAATATAATACCAAAATAAACAAAATTATAGTCTAAATTCATCTACAAACTGTAAGCTAAATGTTGGAAAAAACCGCAGGTCAATCCGACTTAAAACGAATGAGTTATGGGTGTTTAAAAAACGTCACAGATTACAAAATCTTGCTGAAAAGCTGAATTTTTTCAGCTTTGAAAGCTCTACTTTGAAAGATTGTAAATCAGTGAATATAATACCAAAATAAATAAAATTACAGTCTAAATTCATCTACAAACTGTAAACTAAATGTTGGAAAAAACCGTAGGTCAATCCGACTTAAAACGAATGAGTTATGGGTGTTTAAAAAATGTCACAGATTACAAAATCTTGCTGAAAAGCTAAATTTTTTCAGCTTTGATAACTTTACTTTGAAGGATTGTAAGTCAGTGAATATAATACCAAAATAAACAAAATTATAGTCTAAATTTATCTACAAACTGTAAGCTAAATGTTGGAGAAAACCGCAGGTCAATCCCACTTAAAATGAATGAGTTATGGGTGTTTAAAAAACGTCACATATTACAAAATCTTGCTGAAAAGCTGAATTTTTCAGCTTTGAAAGCTCTACTTTGAAGGATTGTAACTCAGTGAATATAATACCAAAATAAACAAAATTATAGTCTAAATTCATCTACAAACTGTAAACTAAATGTTGGAAAAAACCGCAGGTCAATCCGACTTAAAACGAATGAGTTATCGGTGTTTAAAAAAAGTCACATAAATCTTAAACATGTCCAACCGGTTCTAAACCCGGTACAAACCGGACCGGACCGGGAAAAAAACCAGACCGGACCGGATAGAAATCTTAGAACCGAGAACCGGCCCAGGGGTCCAAAAAATCGGTCCGGTCCGGTCCGGTCCACCAGTCCAAATGCTCACCCCTACGAGGACATACTCCTTATCCTCGTAGCGAGTAACCATTCTTATGTTGTGGATCCCATCATTAAAATTGTTTCCATCGAAGATTACCCTCCTACACAAATTCATGAATGAGAATGAGCTGGAAGAGTTCGAGCCTTGAGCGTTGTTTGAGTTCGACATTTGAAAAAGAAAAGAGACAAAGTTTGATTAGATAAGAATCACCAATTAAACATCCAAATGAGAAATAGGGCTAGGATCCAACAAAATTATTTACAACTTAAAAGACAGATGCCGTAATTTAAATTGCAAATAATTTGAAGGTAAGTGAATGACAATTCACTAATTTCTGCCATGAAAAACGAAAACAATTAGGTTTTAAATGTATTGAAACTCCTAGATCCTTTTGAGATTCATTGAACTTTTCAATGACATGTTAAAATCTTGATATGCCCTTCATGTTTGTGACTGGGATACCAAGGATCACAAACAAGTTGTGAATAACCATGCGAATGTACTTGGTTCCCTCGATGTTACAGTCACCTAATCAATGTGTCAGTTAACCACACACGCTCCATTGATCTATGACAAATAACAATTCACCCTTTTCCACCTTTGCTTAGAGCCAAACTAGTGTGCCGGTTAACCACACATGCTCCACTAACGTCTTAGCGAGGGTACAAAGTGTAATTCCCTGGAATAACATCAAATTCTCATTTTTCCTAAAGTAACTAAGATTTGGAATTATAAAAACATTTACTTACTTTATTAATCATTATACTTTTAATGAGGAATTAGGTTGCCCTATCCTACCCATTCGGATAACTACCCTCCACCAATCAAGGAAACGGTGGGTGAGAGTGGACACTCATTAAACGGCCATTTTATAGGTCATAACCTTATACCCCTTTATAGATCGGTTTCGTGAATGAGGCATACTAACGGTAAGACTAGCATTTATGTTATACATATATAATAATTATTCTTATGATATTATAATAGTATAGGGTGAATTTTAAACTTGTAAAATTCTAGAGTTTGGAATTTAATTATTTCAAAATTAAACTTTTAGTCCAAAAATTTAAATTCCAAAACTTGAGGGCAAATTTTGAAACATTTCAAAACTATATAGATTAAAATTCAAATAATTAATTAAATAATTAATTTTGGTGATTATGTAATTTTGACCTGATCCATTTTCATGCTAGTCAATGATCAAATAATTCAAATAACTAATATTTATCAAATAAGGTAATAATTATCTAATTAATGACAAAATCTTTTTATTATGACAAGGATAATAATAGAGAATCAATAAAATTCGTATTTTATCAATTAGAAACAGTTATGGTAATTATCCTAAGTCAAAAATAGCAAAAACCCCCGAAAATCAGTATGTCTGATAGCCCAACTCGCCGAGTTCATCCAACTCGTCGAGTTCCTCATTGGGCTCGACGAGTCTGTCAGGCAGATTGCATAAAATTTGATTTTAAGCATAGAATAAATACACCATGCATCAAATACAATAGAAACAAAGTAATGCTCTGATACCATTCATGGGCTTTGAGCAAAAGAACATCCTATGTGCACATGCAAAATCCTAAAGCTTTGGATCTAGGTTTCTCTATTGTACATGTAAGTTTATCCAAAGCTTGAAACCCTAATCTAGCATACTATTAAAAACAAGATCTACAGTAAACTAGCTTAGATGATACCTTTCAATAGTTGCAAGAATCTTTGATCTTCAAGAAGCATAGTGTCACAAGTGTAACACCTCTAATGGCTCACAAACACCACAAGCAAAAAGATGATTTAGAAGAGATAAGGAGAGAGGTAGAATTTCGGCTATAGTAACTCTAGGGTTTCTTGGTGTTGCCGAAACTGAAGCCCTGGGGTCCCTTAAATAGCTGAGCTGCTAGGGTTTCAGTCAAAACCCTAATTGGATGACTTAGGCCCTAAGCAGCTTAAGAACCTTCTGGAATAAGGCCCCTTGGACGAAATTACAGTACATTTGAAGAAATCTGATTGGTAAAACAATTAACGTAAAGTAAAGCCATTGACATGTTAATTATTAATCACATGTGATTGATATAATAACTAAACATGATTCAACTTGTATCCCCCTCCATAAAGCATTTATAAACATTTAAAAGGTTAATTCAAGGGGTATGAACTCACCTGTAGATGGTCATTTGGATGAGCTAAAGATGTAGGATTGCTAGGTGTCAAGTGAAGACTTGAACACACTCTATGATCCTAGTTAACATATAATATCACATATATATGTATACAATTAGTCTTTAAACAAGTAATAAACAAAGTTAAGACACCCTAGGACATGATAAACACCTTATACAATTGTTATAAGTCCCAAGGATTGCTTCTAAGTGTTGTAGGGAAAGGCTAGTATGTTTGGGGTTCAAGGAAAACTCCATAAAAGAGTTTACGGTTTTGTGGTAACTAACAAAAGAGTTTACGATCGTAAACCCTTGAGTTTACGGTCGTAAGCTCACCTACTTTTGACCATTTGTTGTTTGAATCCTTAAAAGTCCCTAGAAGCTTTTCTAGTTGAAGTATGTGACTAAGGAAGGAACTAGGGCACCATTTTACTCATATTTGGAGTTTACGGTCCCTAAACCATTTTCCTTTGAGTTTGCTACCGTAAACTCATAAGGTTTATGGTATTTTGGGGGTTTTCAAGTCCTTAGTTCATCAAAGAATAGATCCAAGTTAGTTACTAAGGCATAAGAAGGAATATGGGTCTTTTATACAACCTTTGGGGAGTTTACGGTTTTGGGAGATCCCCAAACTGTAAACACCTATAAATGGGGAAACTTGGTGATTTTTATGTGCTAAAAACATCAAGGGAAGGTTCCATACTCGTTTCTAAGCATAAGGAAAGAGTTGGGAGCACTTTGGCACCCAAATTAGGGTTTACGGTCCAAGAAGATCTTGGGCCGTAAACTCCTTTTTCTTTTGATTCATGAGTGTTTTCAATCATATCTAAGCATGTAATACACTTTAATACACTCTAGGTTTGAAGTACTTACAATACGGAGCAAAAGATTGAAGATCCTTGGGAGAGAATTCGGGCTTTTCTCTAGTTGAAAATGGAAGAAATGAACTAAAAAGGCTAAGTGTCCTTTATATAGTCCGTTGAGTTTTCGGTCCAAAAAGGTTATTTGAGCTGTAAACTCCAAACTCGTGGAGTTTTGAAATTTCAAGATGCATAAAATACTCTAGGTCATCCTCTCTCCTGTTATCACCCGAAGTGTAAATCCTAAAATACTCAAACTCGTTCCAAAAAGTTTGAAACTTAGCAGCAACTGCTCTGACTTCTATTGACATGACATGTTTGTACATAATAGAAATTTCGGGCTGGCACATCAACCATTTCCGAAGCGACCACAAAAGTCAAAAAACTACATTAAGACGTAACGTAGTTCATGGATGACTTCCGAAGATCTTTTGATGAAAAAACTAAGTGTGTTAATAAGGTCATTACAGATCATGGAACTACACTACAGGTTGAGAAGGAAGCTCTTTCACATGTTCGCTTAGCAATTCAAGTTGACAATTCTGAGCTAAACATCGCTATTCAGTCTAAGATTGAAAAACATCAGTCCGACCTCACAACAGAAAACAAATTCATGGACAAACTAGCTTACAAGATTGAAAAAGCTAAGGTCCTTATGGTAAAGCTGATCTACGCCAACAAGCATTTGGATGACTTGAAATCTAAGAAGGTTGTGCTTAAAAGTTGTGTTTCAGATATTAATCAATATCTGCAAAGCCTCGTTGAAACTCGTGATTCGCTACTTATGGTTTCGGCACGAAAACATCTTTCAGACAAAATCAAACCAGTTTTTATGATAATGAATAGACTTGAAGGTGTTTCGGAAAGTGATGCTCTTCCAAAACAAGGGGGAGAAGTTAAACCTAAGGAAAAGACTGGTGAACCAACTGGTGAAACCGAGGAAAAACCAAAACCGAATCCTAATGATCAGAAGGGTAATGAAGCTTCTAAATCTAAAGGAAAAGAGAAGGTTGTTAGTGATGAAGAAGAATAAGAGCTCTCTAATGGCGAAAATCTCATAAGAAAGAAATGAGACAAGGAGCTTGATATCCTCAAACTTCAAAAAGAGTTAGAAGCAAAGGAGGCTGAAGCTAAAATTGTGAAGGTCACTTTGGAAACTCAGAAGTCGCTCTTTCCTCCGTGGACCCTTAAGAGGATTCAAAAGGAAGCAGTTGATGATCCGAGCACTCATTGGTTGGAGCCTTCGGTATCATTCGAGCTGGAAAATATTGCTGACTCTTAACTCGACTTTCCAATCACTCCTAGGGCTTTTCTATTAAGATGTTTCAAGACGATTGAGAAGGCACCACTCTCGGAGTATGATGTTAATAGCATGCTCTTCTCTTTCTATCTCAAGTATGGGAAGGCTCAACTTCAAACTTGGAGTTTACACAAGATTATCGCTGTGAAGGTTTATACTCCGGTTGCAACTAAAAACTTCATCAATGTCAAATTCAAAGGATTCAGAGGAGCCAATCGTTCAGAATCAGAATTTTCACATGTTTGTTTTCCATGCATGAATCCTTACGATTGTTTTCCTTGTTTCTGATCTTGTCCAAAGACAAAAACAAGTACGAGCTAGCCCTAGCTCATCTGATGAGGATGCTTATCTACTAAATTCACGAGATCACAAAGATGGATGTGGAAATAACAGTCATTCTAAAAAAGAAGTCGATTCAGCAACCTATGGAGGAATCGAAGGATCTCAAGAAGATGAAGTTGGGAAAATTCAGAAAAGAAAATTGGAGTGTGGTGTATCAATGAAGGAATGATAAAACAATTCAGAGGTGTAAGTTTTTCCTACTGGACAAAAACTTACACTCAACTTCAGCTCCGACTTACATCATGGGACTGACTGAAGCTGTTAAAACGAATAATGTCACTGATCATAAATGTTTTTCCAATATGATCTAGTGGTACATTGCAGTCAGGAATACCGTTCTGAATTTGATGCCAAAGTTTTTCAAGGTGCAAAAAAGGAAACAACAATAGAAGGAGCCAATACGGTTTGAGCCAGAAGCAGTGTTGGAAGACATCTGAAAAGAAAGAAAGACAAAGTTTAGATTAGATAAAGGGTCCTTAATAAAACACCCAAATGAAATATTAAGGCTAGGACCCAACACAATCTTTTACAAATTGGAAGAGGGATGTCGTAATCCAACTTGCAAAATATTTAAAGGTAGGTAAATGACTATTAACCAATTTCCACCATGAAAAACGAAGTTGTTATTAAGTTTTAATTGGATTGAAACTCCTAGATCCTTTGAGATTCATTGAACAATTCAATGGCATGTTTAAATCTTGATTATGCCCTTCAGGTTTGTGACCTGGATACCGAGGATCACAAAAAAGGTGTGAAGGCAGTAACCTTATACCCCCTTATAGACCGGCTTCGTGAATGAGACCTACTAACGGTAAGACTAAATTGATCTTATATATATATATATATATATATATATATATATATATATATATATATATATATATATATATATATATAACTTTTAAAATTCTAAGGTTTGGTAATTCTAAAGTGACTTTACAAATTCCAAACTTGAGGGCAAGTTTTGAAACTATTCAAAACCTTTCATTTCTATAACTTATGAGTTTTAAATTTTAAGGAAAAGACTTTTAGAATTCCATAACTTGAGGACAAGTTATGGAGTCCATTAAAAGGCATTTAGATCAACAATTAAACTAACAAGCAAGTGCAAATAATTTCTATGATCTAGAAAAACTCATAAGCAAGGATAATTGACATCAACAATTTTCAAGAATCATATAAACTAATATAAAACTTGAAACTTTGACAATTATCTATTAATTGGACAAGCATGAACATTACCCTCTTGAAAAGCAATTTTCTATGTTCAAAAAACAGTTTAAGGTAATGATCCTCATCCAATTTCAAGCCAAAAATCGAAATTTTGCTCACAGGTGCATCACCACGTTGTGGTAAAAGTTGCCACATCGTGTTGAGCAGTCAAATGCAAAAAATGGAAGATTTTCAACTTTGGAAAAACAAGTAGCATCAAGTATAATGGAAAGAAAGCCTAGGCTCTGATACCACTGAAAGGTTTTGAGCATTCTAACACTCCTAAGGTGTGCATGCAACCCTAGAAACTTTGGATCTATGTTTTCTCTATTATACATGCAAACTTTCATTTTTCTAAGGTTTCATCCTAACTAGCATACCATGAAGTATATGTAATACAAAAATCTAGTAGAATGACATACCTTTTCTTGTTTCTTGATTCCTTAAGCCTTTAAGAGCCTAGCACCCCAAGTGTGATGCCTCGAATGCTTCACATAACACCACCAACAAATGGAAGAACTTGAGAGAAGTTTACTTGTTTCACAAAATCGGCTATAGATCTCTAAGAACACTAGGGTGCCCATTTTGGTAGCCTAGGGGCTTCTTATATAGTGTGGTGGAATTAGGGTTACACCATGTAAGCATTAATGACCATGCATTTCCATACTCTTCATGCTCCATGGGTTTTAACCTCCATGGAGTATCGATGGGTTTTAACCTCCATGGAGTATCCATGGGTTACCACACGAGTTTAGCCCAACATAAGGAACTATGGATCATGAGCCCACTTTATAAGAAAGACTGATTTACCAAATCAAACCCTTATATTTAATTAGTCTCTTTTGATCACAAAATTAATTCTAAACTAATTCTTGATCAATACTAATTAAATAATATGATTTCATATTAATATATTAGAACTTATAATATATTAATAAATCATAAATATCCTCTTCTCAAAAGTCCATCGTTTGGATTGTTCCAATGCCATGCAACCCAAATGAACCATGCTACTCTCGGGTCAACTACATACCAATTATAGTTATGGGCTTAGACACTAAATCCAACACTTTCCACATTCACAAGTCGGGAAAAGTTATCATTATTGAATTTCAAGAGAGGCAATCAACTAACCATCTCTCTAGTGACAAGATTCTTTATATATTGGAAGTTGTGACAAGAAAGTCTCGAGTGTCATATCCAATTGATCTCAAAGATTGCCTTCAATAAGAAACATAATTGTGGTTTTACAATTAGCAAAATAATGTCTCCAGGAAACATGGTTCCATGACTTCTGGATGTCACTAGAAATTGATACCTACATGTTATGTACAAGGATCATGTACTATCGATTAACCATTCCATATCGTGATCCTCATCGCATATTGCCTACATACTAAAAGAGTTAGTTGAGGCAACCAGTATTGTTTGTGATCTATGGTTTTGTAAAATGATAATTTCACAGAAGTCTTTGATTGTGGGATGGAAGTAACATTAGGTTCAGAAGTAGTGGTCACCTTTCTCCTTTCTTACCTTACTCTATGTTTGGGATTCTTAATGGAATTTTTCTTAATTTCCTATAATCTCTTTTCTGCTACAGTCATTGGATTTTTCTAAGCTTTGGTAGAATATTTTTTTGATGTTTTTCTCAACCATGGACAGAAAGAAAGTGAGAGATTGTAAGCATTTATCCATGTGGTATAAGAGACTGGCATTGATTTAATCTTTTTCGGAATGAAAATTTTGTCTTTTGGAGATTGTAACTTTGAAGTTTTGGGATTTCTTTTGACAAGATGGTTGTGTGGTAAAACAATCTCAAGTCATTTCGCTTTTCAACTTAGGGTTTAGACTACACGATCCGTGGAAATATAGTTTTGATTTTACTATTTAATTTTACTCTAAAGACCACAGTTTAAAAAACTACAACCCTTAGGACATTTACACATTACGAGCAAGTTGGTAAACATTTATTCATACTTTATGTTTGGGATTCTTAATGGACTTTTTCTTAATTTCCTTCAATCTCTTTTCTTCTACAATCGTTGGATTTTTCTAGTCTTTTGGTAGAATATTTTTATTGATGTTTTTCTCAACCGTGGGATATAAAGAAGGTGGGAGATTATAAGCATTTATCCTTGTGGTATAAGAGACAGGTATTGAATGTAATCTTTTTTGGAATGAAAATTTTGTCTTTTGAAGATTGTAACTGGTAACGTTACCCTGTACGATCACGTTAAACTTAACGTAAGGCCTAGATGGAGCGTTAACATGCTAGTGCCTTGGTCGAGACCCGATCTTGGCCCACGCGGTCCAGCGTCAGGTTGATAGCTCACTTCCCGTCACAAGGAAAGAACATTCCACGTGATCTCCACATTCACCCACAACCAATCAGAAGGCGACGAATAGCTCAGGTGACGCCCATAATTGACGTCACCTGGCAGTTAGTTAGCGTGGACAAATCTCCCAGTAAGAGGAAGCCCCATCTCACGCTTATCGGATGAGGTCCCCATGATCCATTAGAGGCAGGTATAAAAAGATCTCTTCTTCCTCAAGGAAGGGATCCCATCTTCTCTCTCAAAAATATTGGTCTAAAATTACCTATCTCAGGAATCTAACTTGATCGTCGGAGCGACGCCCCGGGAGAACACCTGGATATCCTCTAACAATTCTTCTTTATGTTGTGTTCTCAAGAAAACTCATGAGGCAGATTCATCATCCAACATCATAATCCCCTGAGACATGTCAGACATTTGGCGCCATCCGGACGTATCCTCATAGTGATACAGCCAATTAACAATATTGGTTCTTTGCAAAACGACGATCTAAGCCCAACGGCACCTACGCCCACCATAGAAGATCTATTTCAAATATCGGTGGAGATACCCACAGGAAACCACCATGAGTATAAGTCACATATCCCAATCCAGGTGCTCAGGGAACAGATCTCACCAGCTACAAGGCCAGTACTCCAGAGCAGTTTCCGACAGTTGTCATCGGACGGTTAACTGCCTCGAACAGCGATATTGCATCGTGATCTGCGGCAAACACTTCCGCACAATGGCATGGAAGTACTTAATATCTCTAATCCTCGCAAGAGAAACATTACTCACCATGCAGGGGATGAAATATCGTTACTATCGAGAAATCTACTCAATATCAGTTTTTTCGAGCAGCCATCGAACTGGGATCTACGAGTCAGCTCCTCATATTTGGATTCATTCATAGCACGAAAATCCATTGACTATATATTGACAACGGTAGTTGCTCTGGTATACTCTACGAGCACTGTTTTAGGAAACTACCAAATGTGTGGAAGGAGGGGCTAAAGCCCCCATCCTAGTAGGCCGTTGATGGGGTTCACCGGACATAGTTTATAGCCATTGGGCACAATTTTGACTGCCCTTAACAATGGCCAGTCATGACGAGAAGGATCGAATTACAAGAAAAATCGAATTCTCTATGATCTGATATCCGGCAAAACACAACATTCTGCTCGGACGGTCGGCAATCTCCTCACTACACCTCATACCATCAACGATCCATGGCGTCGTTAAATTTAGCACACACCAAGGATCAACGATGATCCTCGCCGAAAACACTTGGGAAAAACCCTGTTAAACAAAAGAAAATGGGCCAGGAAGCAGACCAAAACAGGGCTATAAACGCAGAAGTGGCTGACCTGGTGAACGTTGGCATCCTCCAGGAGGTCATGTTTCCAACGCAGATAGCAAATCCTATCATGGTAAAGAAAGTCAACGGGTCGTGGCGAATGTGCATTGATTATTCAGATCTT
The DNA here is from genome assembly GCF_051521515.1 of Lactuca serriola. Lineage (NCBI taxonomy): Eukaryota > Viridiplantae > Streptophyta > Magnoliopsida > Asterales > Asteraceae > Lactuca > Lactuca serriola. The sequence goes on from NC_136411.1 coordinate 3,719,762, forward strand.
AACAATGCTTGCCCAAAGGATTGTTACCCCCTCCCGGAGATCGACCAGAAAATCTAGTCGCTTGAAGGTTTTTTACTCAAATGATTCCTCAACGCGCATAAGGGTTATCACCAGGTACAAATGAAATGAGAAGATGAGGCGAAAACAACCTTCCATACAGAAAAAGGCATCTTCTACTACCAAAAAATGCCATTCGGACACAAAAATACGGGCGCTACTTATCAAAGGTTGATGGACAAGGTATTCGCTGATCAAATTGGTAGGAATATCAAAGTCTATGTCGACGACATGGTAATCAAGAGTCGTGATGTGGAAACATTACTCCAAGATGCGAAAGAAACCATCAGAATGCTAGTTAAAGCGCAGATAAAGTTAAACCCAGGTAAGTGCACCTTTGGAGTCGATCAAGGGCAATTCCTTAGGTATCAAGTATCCAAAGAAGGGATTCTCCCTAATCCCACTAAAATAAAGGAGTTCCTCGAATCGAACCCCCCCCCCCCCCCAATCTCAAATGGATACAGGAGATCAACGGTAAGTTAACGACATTTGGGAAGGTTCATTGCCAAATCCACAGAGAAAGTACTTCCTCTGTACCAGACACTCAAAGGATGTTTAGACGAAAAAAAACAGTTCAAATGGACAAAAAAAGCAGATGCGACATCACAAAAACTAAAGGACGCCCTACACCAAGTCCCAGCTCTCGCCTGCCCATTACCAAGGGAGACACCATAGATGTACTTAGAAGTGTCTGAAGTGTTCATCTCCTCTATGATGGCAATGGAGGGAGAAGGCAAGCAAATCCCCATCCATTTTGTTAGCAGTGCCCTGCAAGGGCCAACAGTTAATCACACGGCCTTGAAAAAGTCGGTCCTCGCCCTGGTTTATGCAGTCAGGCGACTGTGGCGATACTTCCAAGCCCACAAGGTGGATGTTCTAACTAGTTACTTGATAAAGCAAGTACTACTAAGGCCATAAAAATCCGGGCTCCTGGCCAAACGGGCCATAGAGTTGGGTGAACGCTGTTGGAATAGTGTCTAAGGCTGTAACTATATCCGGTTGTGCATGGTCCTTTTGGGTTGCCTTCACCATAGCAACTTGATAGGATGATTTATTAAGAGAGAATAAATATTATTAATATATTATGGGAATAATATAATGAATAATATATTTGTTATTTGATTAATATAAGTCATAGAATTAATTAGAATTAATTTGGTGACTTAAAGAGATTAATTAAATAAAGGGGTATAAACTGTCAATTGTTTGATAGTTAAGCTTTAAACTGTAAATCCATTTGGATATACTATGGACGAATTCTAAGAGGATTAGGATAGCTAAAATCGTCCATTAGAGTTATCTAGGAATGGATTTGGATAGCCTTAAGAGAAGATTATCTGATAGGGACTTATCTGTAATCCTTAAGGAGTCTACAAGTATAAATAGACCCCATGGCTGATGGAATTCGACACTTGACCTAAAGTAAGGAACCTCTGGTCGAAATTCCTCCCCTCTCCTCTCTCCCAAATCATCCTCCTTGCTTTGGTGTTTGTAAGCCATTAGAGGAGTGACATTTGTGACTCTAGAAGCTCCAAGACCTCAAGATCAACAAGGAACTCAAAGGTATGATTCTAGATCTGTTTCAATGTTGTTATTTAACCTAATTAGTAATTAGAAGTCTTGGATTCAAAGCATGTTTATTAGAAAGCCTAGATCCAAGCATTAGGGTTTTGCATGCGCACATAGGAAAGTTCTTATGGCCAAAACCCATCAAACGCGACATCCAATACCACCCCAAAACCAACATCAAAGCCCAAGCCCTTGCAGACTTCCTGGACAAAATCCCAGATACCATCAAGGGAGTGCCAACGATAATCTCCACCGATCCACTCGAGCCCGAAGCCGGTAAGGAACTCTGGAAGCTGTACACCAATGACGCATCAAGTAAGGAAGGATCATGTGCTGGCCTGATCCTCCAAAGCCCCAAAGGAGAAGAGATCACATATGCGTTGCGATTTGACTTTCAAGTATCCAACAACGGGGCTAAAGAATCAAGGACTTAGAAATACCTAGATGCAATCTGAAGTCTAACCAGCACGTTCACAAGATTTTCCATAAAACAAACCTCCCGGGGAAAGAATGCAAGGGCGGACACTCTCAGCAAGTTAGACCCACTTCCTATGATCACTAAACAAAGAAAGGGCTATTCAAAGTACTCCTGGAGAGAAGCATCGATAACCACAGGGTCAATACAATATTGACTGCACCGGAATGGACCAAACTGTATGTCGATCTCTTGCGCCATGGCAGGCTACCAGATGACCTTGAGGAGGCAAAAAAGTCATAGTCAGGGTGTTACATTTTGAAATAAGGTATAACCAATTATACCGAAGAGGGTATCTCAGTCCATGGCTAAAGTGCATATCTAAGGAAGAGGGACATACATTCCTAAAAGAAAGTCATTTGGGGAACGCGGTGGCACATAAAGGCGCTCGAGCACTCACAGGAAAAGTACTTCGCCTAGAGGTATATTGGCCAGATGTGTATGACGACACTGCAGCTCTAACCAAGAAATGCAAGGAATGCCAGACATTCTCTCATTTTCAAAATCAACCGGCCATGTCGTTGACAAGCATCCCCATCCCCTGGCCCTTCCAACAATGAGGGATTGACATAGTGGTTCCTTTCCCACCAACGCCAGGAGGTGCAAAATTTTTGCTAGTGCTCGTGAATTATTTCACAAAGTGGATAGATGCAGAACCACTGGCCACCATCACTGGAAAACAAATGATAAAATACATGACTAAGAATATCTTAGCCCGTTTTAGCACACCCATAATCCTCATAAGTGATTACGACACACATTTTGAAGGAAGTCCCTTCAAAGAGTGATGCGAAGACAAAAAGACTCATTGCCGCCTCACGTCAGTGGCGCACCCTCGGGCTAATGGGAAAATGAAATATCGAACAAAACCATAGTTAATAGTTCGAAGAAAAGGCTACTCTGATCAAAGCCTGCCTGGGTGGATGAATTCCTGACATTGTTGTAGTCCTATCGTACCAAATCAAGGCCAGGCACATGAGAAATGCCATTTAGCCTAGCATACGGGACGAAAGTGGTCCTCCCACTGGAAACGGTGGTCGTCTCCCAACGAACAAAGAGTTTCGAAGAGGCAGCCAATAAAGAAAGGCGATGCCAGGACCTGGACATGCTCGACGAAAAACATGAGGCAGCACAGCTGCGCCAAGCACTGTACAAATCACAAATTGAGAACTATTACAACCGCCAAGTGCGGGTCAAGAATTTCAAAGTTAGAGAATGGGTGCTAAGAAAGAACGAGTCTGGCCACACTGAACCATTGGGGAAACTCAGTGTCACGTGGGAAGGACCATACAAAATCGTGGAAGCCCATAAGAATGGTGCTTATGTCCTAGAAGCTCGGGATGGGCGTGCCATTCCAAGAACATGGAATGCGCAGAGCCTGCGTCACTTTACTCTTAAAACGAGAGTTAAAGGTAGAATCAATGCTAGCAAATGCATTGTGAATTAATTTTAACATGTAAATGTAATCAGCAAAAATTACTTTACTACTTCCAATTTTATTACACTCTAAACAAAAGTAGAGTCAACATAAAGGGCAATTCAGATGCACCTTTTTTTCAAGCTTGAAAAATGAAAAAAAGAGGCTATGTACATTTACCATTTGAAAACAAGGACTGATCATCCAGCGTCACATGAGCGAAATCGTTACAAGGAGGCAGCCAGGGAGTTTTTATATAGAAGGCTCATAAACTTCCTCCCAAAACATGTTCATCAATTATATTACAGTATACATATGAAAGAATATTTGACATAAGTGTAGAAGAGTAATAACCTTCCACTAAGCAGAAAAAACAAAACTTGGTGAGCCTCAAGATGAACATCTTGGCTACACCCAGGGCCTGTAAGCAGCAAATTAGAACAAATTTCTCAAAGTCCTGCTTCAGTAACGCATAAAGAGTTCACCAGTAAAGGAACTCAGGTCAGGTGTAAACAGACCCTACATTAGTACCATGTGATGTCCAACATAAACCATACATGAAGTAACCAAACAAAAAGAATAGGCACAGTAATATCAAATTGTTCATGTCCGCAAATATAAATAAAATATTGCCATAGTTTTCGGACTCCCGAAATTTTGAATGGCCACAGAGGGCAGAAATGACAAAAGGAAAAGAAAATATTGTTCAAGGGGATCACACCAGAACAAACCACAAAACATGGTTACTTATCACCAGGAGAAGAGCTTGGTCCAGATCCTAACCCATCACTCTGAGCTTCTGGACAGAGACTACGGAGCCCAGCCATGTCCAGACTGCCCAGGCGAAGGTGGTTGGCAAAGTCTACTTCAGTGAAAGCCACCATGGCATCTTCCATCTCCTGAGTCATGGAAGCCACATTCTACTCGGACTTTGGGTCAGACTTCCTGGCATTTACCTACTCCCAGACGATCCTTTGTCCCTGTTCTACACCCACAACAACACAAGCCTTCTACACATGTACGAAGCCTTGAAGAAATTGAGGGCTCTCGATCACTCAGTCCACTACCCTGCTGAGCCCCTCACTAAGGATCCAAGAAACGTGCTTCTCTAGTACCCCTTTTGAGGTGCCCTCAGTAACCAAATCAACCTCCAGTTCTGTTGTCCACTCACTCATCCCCACATTCTCCATACTCAACACCCCTACACGACCATCCAGACGCCTTGCCTCTTCCTCCAACTGTGTCACTTGATCAACCAAGCTCGCCTTCTCACACAACACCACCTCCCGCTCGGCCTCCCAACTGTGCTATGACAACCCGAAATTTCTAACTTGTAAAGCCATTCCATTCAATCAAAGTGAGACTTGTATTTGTTACCTTTTAGCCGTGCTAAGGGTAATTCTATGAGTGTTTAAGAATTATACACTAAGGACTTGGTGCTAGGATGTGTGAGTAGCGAATCTATGACTTTCTAATTGAGCCAAGAACATTCATCAAGGGTGTTCACGGACATAACAAGAGTTTACGGCCATAAACTATTGGTGGTCGTCAACCCTTCATCATAAGTATAGATTTCCTTCATTAGTTCCTCATTTCTCACTTCTTTCATCAAGAACACTCAAAACTCTCTCAAGTATCATCAAGGGAATCCATCCTTTCTCTTCAAAAACGTAAGTAATTCATCCATTTTACTAGTTAATCTTCTTGATCATATGAATCCTATGAATCACATCATTTAATTCATCACTTTTTCTTCAAGATCTTCAAATGTCTATCCTTTCACCAAGAACACACACTTGTTCTTGGTGGCCGTAAACACCTTCAAGACTTCCATTTAGTAAGTATCCTTTCCATATTCTTATTATCCATTAAGAGCTCTTGAATCCCCATGAAACAAACACCTTTTAAGCACCATATAAGCTTCATATTCAAGAGTTCACGGTCGTAAACCCTTCATATGGTCGTGAACCCTTCAAGCCGTAAACCCTCCTTAGTTCATGACTTGGCCGTAAAAACTTAAGCATCTTTGGCTGTAAACTCTTCCTTTGGCCGTAAACAAACTTGGTGTGGCCGTGAACTCCCTTAAATCAATAATGTGTGATTGATACACTCCATTGTGAGTAATTCCTAGTCCCTAGGGGTGTTTCCAATACATGATTAGTTGTTATACACTAATTGTATGACTATATATGTGATTATATGTCTAATATGATCAGTTTGTGCTTGGGGACTCCTTTAGTGATCTCAAGCATCCTATATGTATCTTCCATTCAAGTCACTCACTACATGTGAGTTCATACCCCTAACTTATCTTTTAAATGATTTTAAATGCTTTTATGGGGGGATACAAGTAGAAAACCATATAGTTGTATAATCAATCATATGTGATCTATAACTATCAAAACAGTAGAATTCTTATACTTCAAACTGTGTTATCAAACAAACTATCATAAAATCATTTTATGAATTTCCATCAAGTCGTCAATAACCATTCAAATGGTTAAAACTCTTTTATATAATAAAACTCTTTACTGTTTTACAAAACTATTTTAAGCTTATACATTGTCAAAATCATGTCTACATAGATATAATTATATAAATAAGGTTGAAAGGGCTTAGGACTGATAACTCGCTCTATTTCCTGTTCCTTGTTTGGTTGTGGACTTAGGGTTTCGGTTATTTGTCCGAGTGTCGTTTAAATCTTAATTATATATTATGTATATGTATGTAGATATAAAAATACTTACTATCAGTTCAATACCTTTGGGTAGCAAAGGTGTACAAACATGAACAGACATTCAATTACATATCTTACTACTAAACTATAATAGGTATAGTTTAGGAGAATAATACTTACTATTTCTAGAACAATGAAACTTACAAGAGTCAGTTCAAACATATGATAACAAGAACAGAAAGAAACATACAATAAAGAACAGAAAGGAACATACGATAACAAGAACAGAAAGGAACATACGATAACAATAACAAAAATGAACATACAATAACAAAGAAACAGAAAAGAACATACATCCTTTTACAAGAACAAGATAACATTAATGTGAAAATACTTCACGGCTTAGCAATATACTTGTTAATTAGGTCGCTTTTTGTAAACAGAGTCTCCTGGAGGGAGAGAGGATATTGTGTTTATAGATCTATATGGGGCTGACAAGCCCACATCCCGATTGTTCACTACAGTTTGGCCGGCAAGGCCAAGGGGTGACAAATGTAACATCAGTTTCTACGCCAACAGGTTGTCGTGTTAAACACTTGTCAATCAGCATGGTTATAAACATATCATGTTTAACTTAATTAAACAAATTGGTTTTAAGGTAGTTAGTGTCTCGGTAGTTACTTATTACAACATTACTGCACGCTGTCATTTTCCCATTACATTCATATAGTGATATATATATATATATATATATATATATATATATTTGGTGTCTTACAAATACATTATGAACACAGTTGTATTAACAATATTATTAATTCAGTGGATGATGTTGTTGTTTGTTTTACTATTGTGCATTGTTATGATACTGAACATGACATCCTCCGCCCCTGAACGTTTCTACCGTTCTGGTTTGGGGGTGTGACATGTGCTTGTCAGCTTCTACCTTTACCAACTAGGCCCTCAACTCTTCGCATTCAATATTCTTCCGGTCAGAATCAAACTGGAGAGACTCCATGTCAGAGATGTGTGACATCCCCAAAATCACGGCTAGAAAAGACCGGTTTAATTTATGCTTTTAAAATAATTTCAGAGTAATCCTTTGATTAAAAGAGTTGCGGAATTCGTTCCCAAAACAAAATATGATAAAAATAAGATTTACCAAAGCATTTCTTAAAGAAATGTATTTTTCATTATATTACAATACTCGGGAGGTCATGTTTCGATAAACAGACCAAAAGCATAAACATTTCAATACAAACCTTACAACAGTTATTTACAACAACAGGTCTATAATCCAAAAATAACTTGACAAGTCATCCAACTTATGCTTCGGCGCCACAACCTGTAATACAAAGAAACTGAGTGGGTCAGGCTTGGGAGCCTGGTGAGCATATAGGGTTTTCAATCCACAATAAATAATTATATTTAATTCCACCAACCAACAATAACCCAATTACCCATTCCCGTTATTCTCACTTTACATCCCTAAGACAACTAACATAAGGGACCTAGTCTAAGAATATTTCATCGGGGCGACAACACATGCTTCGGGGTTCCTCAGCAATATAAGTCAAATAAGGAAACCATGAGGGGGATGGAGTACAGCGAATGAACACCTAAGTTCATTAACACCTACAGGTGGCGAGCCTACTAGCGTTCCACAGGACTGTCTAGAAAAGTCTTTGGCCGTCATCTAAACTCCACTAGATGACTAAATCAAAAACATCGAGGCCTCTCATCTTTTTATCACAAGACAACTATCTACCCATGTTCTACCCAACATTTTAGTAGATAAAATATACATTTTTATACATAGTCTAAAACCTGTATAGTATGTTCATTCAAAACACATTCCAAATAAAAGATGAGACACATACACATAACACATATTTCGTAGAGAATAAATCATATCCATGAGATAGAAGAAAGTGAATATACATTCACACATATAACAACAAAATATACACATAACACGTATTTCGTATAAAATACTTCATAATTATGCGTTAGAAGAAAGTAACTACACACTCACTTGATCAGAAGATGATCAGACAGCACTACGGCTTGTAGAAGTAGTATTCTTCGGTAGATCTGGAAGATCTTCACAAAAACCGGACTCCTTGTGGGAAGAGCTTCGACTCGGGAATTTCACTTCTCAGGATCTTCGGGGCTTCGGGACTTGCTTCGGGATATTTCTTGCACGTAAATCGAGGTAAAACGGGAGAGAGAGGAGAGAAAATAGCAACCCTAAACGGCTGGCCCTTCAAATCTATTTATAGGGCAAATTTGGCCCTTGCCACGTCGTGGGCTTGGTCGTCACTGCATACGTCATCGCAAGTTGCGTCTGGGGGACTCCCGGAAGTGTTAGAAGACTTGCCACGTCGTGGTCTCTGTCACAGCTTTGAGGTCCGCGCCCCGAACTTCAGAAATTCATAACTTTCGCATACGAACTCCGTTTTCGACGTTCTTTATATCGACGCGAAGGTGACATTATGCACTACAACTATCTTTTAGAATACATTGGCTAATTTTGAATTGATTTTTAATATATTATAAGTATATTACTTATATAATATTTTTAGTAGGCCGGGACAGGAAAACTCTGTTCGAAATTCATAACTCTTTCATCTGAACTCCGTTTTCGTATGTGTTTTTATCGTTGGACTACTATCAATGAGATCTTCAATTCTCATTTAGAAATTTTTGTCTAAATATCACTCGATGTCTATTTCGAGTATTCGGGTTGTATACCACTAAGTCGAAACTTCGAAAAATCATAACTTCCTCATACGAAGTCAGATTTGGGCGTTCTTGTAACAGCCCGAAATCTCAGGTATTGTTAAATTATGTTTTTAGGGTGTTTTAAGAGGGGACTCGGCGAGTTAGAGCCTAGACTCGCCGAGTAGGACCGCGGACCTGGTCGCGGGTTCGCGACTGGACTCGACGAGTCCAGATATGGACTCGGCGAGTCGGCGCTGTTTAGCGAAAACCCTAACCGTTCAGGTTTGGGACGTATAAAAGGGACTTATAGGCCGTCATTGTCCGTCTTTAGTCGACTGAGAAGAACCCTAAACGGCTGTGGGCATCTAGAGCAAGATTGAAGGATATTAGGGCCTTGAAGAAATTGTTGTGCAAGGAGGAGAAGAGTTTTGGCTAAAGGAACAGCAAGGGATTCGAGTTCTGCGGTTTGGGGACACAGAGAGTGCGTTATTCAGGTAATATTTCGGATCTTTTCTGTTATGTTGATGTGTGCATGGATTTAGGGTTTATGGAACCCATTTGGTGATTAGATGGATTAGTACCTTGTTACCCAAACGACTATAACCCTGTATTAGGACCTTTAGAGGTCCAGAAGGTCCCATGCTTGTGTATTTCGGGACAATACTTATCTCAGGAAGCAGTTTGATCGACTGCATGGCATGGACTCGCCGAGTCCGACGAACAGACTCGGCGAGTAGCTTGGAGATTGACTGGAACTCGTCGAGCTGTTCTTCAGACTCGGCGAGTGGAGTCGGGGTGGCCCCGCGATTCTTCCACGAGGATCTCGTCGAGCCAAGAGGGATACTCGACGAGTACAAAGGGAACATCAGGGAAAGTTGGGGAGGACGTCTAGACTCGCCGAGTCGCCTTTGCACTCGTCGAGTCCGGTCAAGTTGACCATTGACCGTTGACCGTTGACCAGAGTTGACCTACATGTAATTTCTTAGGGTCAGTTGTCTTGAAAGATAAAAGTATTAATAAGGGATATATGATATAATAGGGAGTCTGTAGCTCGGTGGATCGAGTGCGAGTGATTTCAGGAGTCGCTAGCTTTCATTACCCGCGAGGTGAGTCTTCTCACTATACTGTACCCGGAAGGGTTTGACTGTGTGACCGGAAGGTCGGATATGATATGTGGTATGTATGCTATATGTGGTAAGTTATTTGTTATATGTGTTATGTATGTCATGGGCCGGAAGGCGATTATATTATGGGCCGGAAGGCAATATGTTGTGGGCCGGAAGGCGATATGTTGTGTGATGGACCGGAAGGTCGGCGTGGGTAGGACCGGGAGGTTTACCTAGCAGGGACGGAAGTCCCCTGAGACACATGGACCGGAAGGTCAGGGCCTGGAAAGGCGTATGTGCGTAAGTTGTATATTGGGGAACTCACTAAGCATTTATGCTTATAGTTGTTATGTATGTGTTTCAGGTACTAGCGAGGACCGTGGGAAGGCGCCGGCGTGATCGATACACACTGAAGGATGTTTTTATGATCTTGGGATTTAGACAGTTTGTATTTGACATGACACTTAAATTACTTATCCCTTGTTTTGAATGGAAATACTATTTTTTTTTAAATGAAAAATTTGTTTGAAAATTTGCGTTGTTACAATTGGTATCAGAGCCTAGGTTTGAGGGATTCGGGTGCACCTTCGGGAGTAACCGAACTCAAACCGAGGATTTGAGGAAAACTTTTAAATAAAGGCATAAACTTTTGTAAATGGTTTTGGTGGTAAGCAAGAAAGAAGCAGTGTGTACGATCAGTCAGCGCCCGAACGGTAAAGATCCCCAAAATACCTTACAATATTATATGATATAAATTGTTATGCATGCTAGAAGACTAGGTATTCATGATAGGACTAGAGTGGCCTGATTTGTGATGCCTTAGTCTAGGGAAGTTTGCCGATATGAGATGCTTTGCTAGTGTGCGGGTAGATAGTGCATATCAGAAGTAGAGTACTCACTATCCGGGGTTTGGGGAGGAAGACTTGGGATGAACGCTGATGCGGTGTGGTCGGTAGTATTGGGCCCGTACTACCGAGGACACCGGGTCAGTGGGAGACCCAAGTAAGAATCCCTGGATATCGGGGACTGAGTAGGGTTGCGTTATCGAGTGCGATTACACTCGATGGAGTCTCTGATAGTTTATGTTGTATTTCAGAGACATCATGGTTAGACCACGCCACGGAGCGAGTTCAAGCGGTGTGAGTGACGAGGAGATTCGTCAGATGATTCACGAGGAGGTAGCTGCGGCGATCCGGGCTGAGATCCCGGAGATGTTTGGGTCTATTAAGACCACCCTGATGGAGACGTTTGAGGAGCGGTACGCCGCATTGACTGAAGCTGCAGCCGCTGCAGCTACCGCAGCTGTGGCCGCTGCCAGGCCACAGGGGGGTGACTCGTTGCTGTTCCGGGAGTTCAGCAACACGAAGCCACCTGAGTTCGATGGGACGCAGGATCCGATTGCTGCGATGAGGTGGATCGCGGATATAGAGGGGTGCTTCTACACTTGTTCATGCCCGGAGCACCTGAGGGTACGGTTCGCTTTGAACCAGCTCCGTCTGGGAGCGAAGGATTGGTGGAAGTTCGTGACGGCGAACTTCACTCTGGCAGAGATTACAGCGGTGACATGGGAGGGGTTTACTGCTATGTTCAGGGATGAGTACGTTCCCCCGGTGGAGAGGGAACGGTTGGTGTAGGAGTTCTTAACCCTCAAGCAGGGTACTGATTCTGTTGCGGTGATCACGCGGAAGTTTCATGAGAGGGCGATGTTCTGCCCCGAGCTGGTATCCACTGATCAGGCTCGGATGAGCCGGTACTTGGGTGTGTTGAGGAGGGATATCCGGGATTTTGTGTCAAACTCCACCTACTATACTTTTGCTGAGCTTCAGGCAAATGCCAGGAAGCGCGAGATCGAGTTGGAGACCCAGGCCAGGGAGGAGCCCGAGTCTCAGCGGGTGGACCGGCGACCGGCTCAGTCCCAGCCGGCAGCCAAGCGGATAAAGTCCGCCGATTCGAGGACAGGAGGTTCGAAGGGCCGCACTTGCGGGAAGTGCAGCAAGAGTCATGATGGGGTATGTCGATCTGGTGCTTGCTACAAGTGTGGCAAGGAGGGGCACATTGCTAGGGAGTGCCCCAAGGGGTTTACTGTTTGCTTTCATTGCAACCAGACATGCCATAGGAAGGCCGAGTGCCCTCATCTTCTAAAGGGATCTGCACCTGCTGCCAGAGCTACTGCGACCCGACCGGTGAAGGCCGAGGCCCCGCGGGCTCGGGGGAGAGCCTTTCAGCTGACTGCGGAGGAGGTCTGCGCTGCGCCCGATGTTGTGGCAGGTATGCTGTAATTCATGTATTTATCTTTAATGTCGAGATGTTATGCTTATGTTATTATATGCGTAGGTACTTTCCTTGTGAACTCTGTGCCTGCCTTAGTGTTATTTGACTCGGGTGCGAGTAGATCCTTTGTATCTCTAGCCTTTAGTCAGCATATCAGCGTTAGTCGTGAGTCGTTGAGTCGGCCTCTGAGGGTTTCTATAGCTGACGAGAGAGTGATTTGTGCCACGGAGGTTCTCCGGGGATGCGTGTTAGAGATTTTCGGGGTCGAATTCCCAATTGACCTGATTCCTATTGCGATGGGTGATGTTTGTGTCATCGTGGGCATGGACTGGTTGAGCCGATTCGGCGCTGTCATCGACTGTGAGCGTCAGCTGGTGACTATACTAGACCATAGTGGGGGAGTTCTTTCGGTGTACGGTGAGGGTACCCGTTCGGGATCAGCTTTTTGTTCGGCCGCTAGGGCGAGGCAGTGTCTACAGCAGGGCTGTAAGGGTTTTGTGGCGTATGTGATGGATACGCGTGAGGTTTCCGAGAGACCGAAGTCAGTTGAGGAGGTCCCTGTGGTGCGTGAGTTTCCAGATGTTTTCCCCGAGGAGCTGCCGGGAGTACCTCCTGTGAGACAAGTAGAGTTTGGTATTGACCTAGTTCCGGGGGCCGCGCCTATTGCTAAGGTGCCTTATCGTCTTGCACCTCCAGAGATGCAAGAGTTGTCCTCACAGCTCCAGGAGTTGCTGGGGAAGGGATTCATTCGGCCGAGCAGCTCGCCATGGGGAGCACCTATTTTGTTCGTCATGAAGAAGGATGGTTCACACCGGATGTGCATTGATTACCGGGAATTGAACAAGTTGACGGTCAAGAACCGTTACCCGTTGCCAAGGATCGATGACTTATTCGATCAGTTGCAGGGAGCATCTTGGTTTTCCAAGATCGATCTGAGGTCAGGGTACCATCAGGTGAGAGTGCGGGACGAGGATGTCCAGAAGACAGCGTTTAGAACGCGATATGGGCATTATGAGTTTGTGGTGATGCCTTTCGGGCTCACCAATGCCCCGGCTGTGTTCATGGATCTCATGAACAGGGTATGCAGACCGATGTTGGATCGGTCAGTGATTGTATTTATCGACGACATTCTAGTGTATTCGAGATCTAGAGAGCAGCATGAGGAGCATTTGAGGGAGGTCCTTGAGGTATTGAGGTCGGAGAAGCTTTATGCAAAGTTCTCCAAATGTGACTTCTGGTTGCGGGAGGTCCAATTTCTAGGACATGTTGTTAATCAGAAAGGGATATTGGTCGATCCGGCCAAAGTTGAGGCGGTGATGAGTTGGGAGGTGCCGAAGTCACCCTCCGAGATCAGGAGTTTCCTTGGGCTGGCAGGGTATTATCGGAGATTCATTAAGGATTTCTCCAAGATCGCAGTGCCGCTCACCAGATTGACCCGGAAGGGTGTTGCATTCTCATGGGGGCCCGAGCAGCAGACCTCCTTTGAGACGCTTCGCCAGAGGTTGTGCGAAGCCCCGGTATTAGCTCTCCCGGAAGGGATGGAAGATTTTGTAGTATATTGTGACGCATCGATTTCGGGACTGGGTGCAGTGTTGATGCAGAGGGGTCATGTGATAGCTTATGCGTCGAGGCAGCTGAAGCCTCATGAGGCGAGATATCCCACGCATGATTTAGAGTTGGGGGCAGTAGTGTTCGCTCTCAAGATTTGGCGTCACTACCTGTATGGGGTTCGATGTACGATATACACGGACCATAAAAGCTTGAAGTATTTGATGGATCAGCCCAACCTAAATATGCGTCAGAGGAGGTGGTTGGATGTAGTCAAGGATTATGATTGTGAGATCCTGTACCACTCGGGCAAGGCTAATGTGGTAGCCGATGCATTGAGCCGCAGGACGGAGAGCACTCCATTGCAAGATGTATGCTTGAGACTGACCATGATGACTCCAGTATTGGATGCTATTCGTGGGGCACAGACCGAGGCTGTGCGGCCAGAAATGCAGAAGAAAGAGCGGGTTGTGGGGTTAATTTCAGAGTTCGTTAAGGATGGGCGAGGGCTTATGACGTTTCAGGGTCGGATCTGGGTACCGTTCGTGGGCGGTACGCATATTACTTTGCTGGAAGAGGCTCATAGATCGAAATTCTCGATCCATCCCGGTGCTACGAAGATGTATTTGGATTTGAGGAAAGAGTATTGGTGGCCCTGTATGAAGAGGGACGTTGCATGGTTCGTTGAGAGGTGCTTGACCTGCCGTAGGGTTAAGGTCGAGCACCAGAGACCGCATGGCAAGTTACAGCCATTGGAGATCCCCGAGTGGAAGTGGGAGCAGATCACTATGGATTTCATCACCAAATTGCCGAAGACTGCCAGGGGAGTTGATGCAATTTGGGTGATTGTGGATAGGTTGACGAAGAGTGCACACTTCCTTGCCATCAGCGAGAGTTCTTCAGCGGAGAAGTTGGCGGAGATATATGTGAGAGAAGTGGTATCTCGGCATGGAGTGCCGATCTCGATTGTTTCAGACCGTGATGTGCGCTTCACTTCCAGGTTCTGGAAGAAATTCCATGAGGAGCTGGGTACTAAATTGCATTTTAGTACCGCATACCATCCCCAGACAGACGGTCAGAGCGAGCGGACGATTCAGACGCTGGAGGACATGCTTCGAGCGTGTGTGTTAGACTTCGGGGGTAGCTGGGATACATACTTGCCCTTAGCAGAGTTTTCCTACAACAACAACCATCATTCGAGCATTGGTATGCCACCTTTTGAGCTGTTGTATGGTAGGAGGTGTCGGACCCCCATTTGCTGGGGAGAGGTGGGACAGAGAGTGATGGGTAGCACAGAGATCGTGCTTCAGACGACAGAGCAGATTCAGCAAGTTAGACAGAGGTTATTGACCGCCCAGAGCCGACAGAAGAGTTATGCAGATAGGCGCCGATCCGAGCTTGAGTTTCAAGTCGGCGACTTCGTTCTCCTGAAGGTCTCTCCTTGGAAAGGAGTGATTCGATTCAGGAAGAGGGGCAAGTTGGGGCCCCGGTATATTGGGCCATTTCGTGTGATTGCAAGGATAGGCCGGGTAGCCTATCGTTTGGAGTTGCCAGCGGAGTTGGGGCAAATCCATGACACTTTTCATGTGTCGCAATTAAGGAAGTGCATAGCCGATGAGTCGGCAGTAGTCCCATTAGAGGATATTCAGGTGGATGCGGGCCTGAATTATGCTGAGAGACCAGTGGCCATCAGGGATCGGAAGATCAAGGTTCTGAGGAACAAGGAGGTACCTCTGGTGTTGGTTCAGTGGCAACACCGGAAGGGATCGGAAATGACTTGGGAGCCGGAACGTGAGATGCGGGAACAGCATCCGGAATTATTTTCAGAGTGAGACTTCGAGGGCGAAGTCTAATCCTAGTGGGGGAGAATTGTAACAGCCCGAAATCTCAGGTATTGTTAAATTATGTTTTTGGGGTGTTTTAAAAGGGGACTCGGCGAGTTAGAGCCTAGACTCGCCGAGTAGAACCGCGGACCTGGTCGCGGGTTCGCGACTGGACTCGACGAGTCCAGATATGGACTCGGCGAGTCGGCGCTGTTTAGCGAAAACCCTAACCGTTCAGGTTTGGGACGTATAAAAGGGACTTATAGGCCGTCATTGTCCGTCTTTAGTCGACTGAGAAGAACCCTAAACGGCTGTGGGCATCTAGAGCAAGATTGAAGGATATTAGGGCCTTGAAGAAATTGTTGTGCAAGGAGGAGAAGAGTTTTGGCTAAAGGAACAGCAAGGGATTCGAGTTCTGCGGTTTGGGGACACAGAGAGTGCGTTATTCAGGTAATATTTCGGATCTTTTCTGTTATGTTGATGTGTGCATGGATTTAGGGTTTATGGAACCCATTTGGTGATTAGATGGATTAGTACCTTGTTACCCAAACGACTATAACCCTGTATTAGGACCTTTAGAGGTCCAGAAGGTCCCATGCTTGTGTATTTCGGGACAATACTTATCTCAGGAAGCAGTTTGATCGACTGCATGGCATGGACTCGCCGAGTCCGACGAACAGACTCGGCGAGTAGCTTGGAGATTGACTGGAACTCGTCGAGCTGTTCTTCAGACTCGGCGAGTGGAGTCGGGGTGGCCCCACGATTCTTCCACGAGGATCTCGTCGAGCCAAGAGGGATACTCGACGAGTAGAAAGGGAACATCAGGGAAAGTTGGGGAGGACGTCTAGACTCGCCGAGTCGCCTTTGCACTCGCCGAGTCCGGTCAAGTTGACCATTGACCATTGACCGTTGACCAGAGTTGACCTACATGTAATTTCTTAGGGTCAGTTGTCTTGAAAGATAAAAGTATTAATAAGGGATATATGATATAATAGGGAGTCTGTAGCTCGGCGGATCGAGTGCGAGTGATTTCAGGAGTCGCTAGCTTTCATTACCCGCGAGGTGAGTCTTCTCACTATACTGTACCCGGAAGGGTTTGACTGTGTGACCGGAAGGTCGGATATGATATGTGGTATGTATGCTATATGTGGTAAGTTATTTGTTATATGTGTTATGTATGTCATGGGCCGGAAGGCGATTATATTATGGGCCGGAAGGCAATATGTTGTGGGCCGGAAGGTGATATGTTGTGTGATGGACCGGAAGGTCGGCGTGGGTAGGACCGGAAGGTTTACCCAGCAGGGACGGAAGTCCCCTGAGACACATGGACCGGAAGGTCAGGGCCTGGAAAGGCGTATGTGCGTAAGTTGTATATTGGGGAACTCACTAAGCATTTATGCTTACAGTTGTTATGTATGTGTTTCAGGTACTAGCGAGGACCGTGGGAAGGCGCCGGCGTGATCGATACACACTGAAGGATGTTTTTATGATCTTGGGATTTAGACAGTTTGTATTTGACATGACACTTAAATTACTTATGCCTTGTTTTGAATGGAAATACTATTTTTTTTTTATGAAAAATTTGTTTGAAAATTTGCGTTGTTACAGTTCTTTTCATGCACGCTCTCGGTTTAACGAACCCTACGACTTTCGTTTAGATAAATAAGGCTAGATATCGCTCTATCTTAAATTCATATTTTACAGCATTCGGCGTCGTGCCGGTTCTGTCGCGAAACTTTGACAGGTCATAACTTCTTCGTTATAACTCGGATTTCGGCATTCCTTATATCTCCGGAATCCTTGTTTCGACCACTACAACTTTATGAAAGATATTGGGCTTATCTCACACTTTAATTTTGATGCTTATTTTATTCTTAATTCAATTAAGCCACACAACTAAGCATAAAACACATAATACTCAAATATTTCATCGTTAATACCTCAAAAGAGTTACAAAGGTTAACCTACACTATTACATCAACAATAATGCCTAGCTTGGAAACGCGGGCGTTACAATTCTCTCCCCCTTAGGATGATTCCGTCCTCGGAATCACACATCAACAAACAAATGCGGATAGCGACTCAACATGTCACTCTCCGTTTCCCAAGTGAGATTTGGCCCATTCGTATGTTTCCAACGGACAAGCACTAATTCGACCATCTTGCGTCGAAGATTCTTAGTCTTTCGGTCAATAATTGCCTCAGGTTCTTCAATTAACCTTTTGTTTCATCAATTCTCCATTCAGAAATTGGAATTATATTTGGAACTTCTCCCGTGAACTTCCTCAAATAACACACATGAAAAGTGTTGTGAATTCCATTCAGTTCTTCGGGTAATTCGAGTTTGTAAGATTGGTTCCCAACCCTCTGAAGAACTTTAAACGGTCCAATAAACCTTGGACTTAACTTTCCCCTTTTACCAAATCTTGTAAGTCCCTTCCACGATGAGACTTTAAGCAAAACCGAATCTCCAACTTCAAAAGTCATCGGTCTTCGCTTCTTGTCAGCATAGCTCTTTTGACGATCTTGAGCTGCTAACATTCTTTCCCTGATCACTTTCAACTTCTTAGCAGTCTGATGGACCATCTCGGGTCCCATAAACTGCTTTTCCCCAGCCTCAAGCCAACAAGACGGCATACAACATTTCTGTCCGTACAAAGCTTGATAAGGTGCCATCTTTATGCTCGAGTGGAAACTATTATTGTAGGAAAAATTCTACCAAAGGTAAATGTTCATCCTAGTTACCTAGGAATTCTAGGGTACATGCTCTCAGCATATCTTCAAGTGTTTGTATCGTTCGTTCACTCTGACCATCAGTCTGTGGATGGTAAGCTGTACTTAAACATAACTTGGTACCCATTTCCTCTTGTAGACTTTTCCAAAACCTTGAGGTGAAACGGCTATCACGATCTGATACAATCGTTAACGGAACACCGTGAAGCCTCACAATTTCCTTCACATAAGAATTCACAAGCTTTTCCATAGACCATTTCTCATTGGCTGCTATGAAATGCGCACTCTTAGTGAATCGATCAACGACCACCCAAATCATGTCGTGACCACTTTTTGTTCGGGGTAGTTTAGTGACAAAATCCATAGCAATGTCTTCCCATTTACCCATAGGCATAGGTAAAGGCTCTAAACTCCCATATGGTTTCTGATGTTGTGTCTTGACTCTTGCACAAGTCACACACTCGGCCACATACTTTGCAACATCAAGCTTCATCGTCGGCCACCAGTAGTAGGGTTTCAGGTCCCTATACATTTTAGTGCTGCCAGGATGAATTGAGTACATGGTTTTGTGAGCTTCTTCCATCAGAAGATCTCTTATTCCTCCTGACTTAGGTACCCAAATACGATCTTGGAATACCTTCAGTCCATTACCGTTTGTACCAAACACCAACGTTTTGCCCAAACGTTCCTCCTTCCGGTCATTCTTTTCAGAAGCTTCTTTTTGAGCTTTCTTTATACTCTCCACAATCGTCGAGACAACTTCTATTCTCAACGCTCTTGGCCTTTTTCTCTCAACATTGACTTTCCGACTGAGAGCATCAGCAACAACATTAGCTTTACCGGGGTGGTAAAGTATCTCACAGTCGTAGTCCTTGAGTAACTCTATCCAGCGTCGTTGCCTCATATTTAACTCTTTCTGATTAAAGAGATATTGGAGACTCTTATGATCAGTGAAAAGTTTACACTTCATGCCATAAAAGTAATGCCTCCATATTTTTAGAGCAAAAACTACCGCTGCTAACTCCAAGTCATGAGTAGGGTAGTTCCTTTCATGCTCTTTCAGTTGTCAAGATGCATACGCGATCACCTTATCTCTTTGGGTCAAAACACAACCCAATTCAACTCCAGACGCATCGCTATAAATAGCAAAGTCTTCAACTCCATCGGGTAGAGATAAAATCGGTGTCTCGCATAGCTTCTTCTTTAGCTTCTCGAATGCTTCTTTATGCTTATCACTCCAAGCATAAGTAGCTCCTTTGTGGGTCAAAGCTGTTAATGGACTAGCGATCGAAGAAAAGCCTTGGATAAACCTTCGGTAATATCCGACTAATCCTAAAAAGCTTCGGATCTCCGTGGGACTTTTTGGTTGTTCCCACTTCATTACAGCCTCAATCTTTGCTGGATCGACCATTATCCCTTCCTGGTTGACCACGTGACCCAAGAATTGGACTTCTCGAATCCAAAAATCACATTTGGAGAACTTTGCATACAGCTTCTCCTTCTTCAAGACTTCTAACACTTCTCGCAAGTGTCTTCCATGCTCCTCTTGGATTTTCGAGTAAATCAGAATGTTGTCTATGAATACTATCACAGATTTATCAAGGAACGGATTACAAACCCTATTCATTAAATCCATGAATGCTGCCAGAGCATTGGTTAGTCCAAACAACATAACCAAAAACTCGTAGTGTCCATATCTAGTTCTGAATGCAGTCTTCTCGATATCTTGTTCTCTTACCTTCAGCTGATGATACCCTGACCTTAGATCGATCTTCGAGAAATAGCTCGAACATTGCAATTGATCAAATAGGTCATCAATCCTTGGCAACGAGTATCTATTCTTTATTGTTGCCTTATTCAACTCTCTGTAATCAATGCACATTCTCATGCTTCCATATTTCTTCTTCACGAATAACACCGGAGCTCCCCAGGGTGATGAACTAGGTCTAATGAAACCTTTGTCCAATAACTCCCGAAGTTGCATCATCAACTCCTTCATCTCCGTCGGTGCTAATCGATAAGGTGCTTTTACAATTGGCGTGGTTGCTAGTAGCAAGTCTATTCTGAACTCCACTTGTCTATCAGGTGGTAATCCAGGAAGATCTTCGGGAAATACTTCCGGACAATCACATACCACTGGTATACTCTGCATCACCTTCTTTTCCTTCTTAGCATCGATCACGAATGCTAGATATGATGTACATCCCTTGGTCAAACACTTTCTGGCTTTCATTAGTGAAATGATTTCAGAATTCACTCTGCGTTTATCCACATACACCATAAATGACTCTTTCCCTGGCGGGTTTACTTTTACTATCTTCTTCTTGCACAATATTTCGGCATAATTGACGCTAAGCCAATCCATTCCCAACACGACGTCGAAACCATTAAGTTCGATAGGTAATAATTCCTCGTGAAACTTATTCCCATTAAGGTCGATTAAGATGTTTTTCATACGATGGATAACAGGTACAAACTTGCCACTAGCTACTTCGACTAATAAAGCATTATCTAGTCTATCAACAGGCAAGGCTAGTTTTCTACCAAACTCATGAGAAATAAAGGAGTAGTTGGCTCCATAATCAAACAAAATTTGAGCAGGTAATTCGCTTACGAGAAAGGTACCTGAAGCGACATCAGCTTCATCTTTCGCAGCCTCAAGTGTCATCTGGAAGACCCTCGCCTTCGGCTTTGGTGGAATGTTGGGCTTAGCTGTCTCCTTCTTCTTCAGACAGTCTTTCAAAATGTGCCCCTCTTCATTACAACCAAAACACATCCTTTTGTTGTTCAGACACTCATTTGCAAAATGCCCAATTTTTCCGTACTTGTAGCAGGTTAGATCCTCACTACATTTCCCAAAGTGCTTTTTCTTGCACTTCTCACACCATTTTGCTTCGCCTCCTTTTCCTCCAAACTTTTTCGAATCAGACTTTGAAAATTTGCTTTTCTTGTTGGAACCTAAAGTTCCTTCAAACTTTCTCTTCTCGCCAACTTCAACCTTGCTGGCGGTTCTTCCCTTGATCATGTCCTCAACAGACTTGGCAGCCCAAATAGCTGCCTCTAGAGTAGGTGCCTGACGCACTGGCACCGCGTACTCCCATGGAAGTCCTTTTGCGTATCGGTCAACCTTTGTCAGCTCATCTAGAATGATGCGTAAAGCAAACTCCATCTTGTCGGTGAAAGCGTTAGTGTAATCGTCGACCGACATGCTGCCCTTTGTCAATGTTAGAAACTTGTTCCCTAATTCCAACAGATTTTGAGCCGAGCAGAACTTGCGCTTGAACTGCGCCAAGAACTCTGCCCATGTCAATTGTAGTGGTTCATTAGGGCTTAAAGTCTTCCCTAGAGTGTTCCACCAATGAACGGCTCCACCTCGGAACTGACGCACTGCATAGGTAGTCTGCAGCTTGCCTCTGCAGCCACAAGTCATGAAGGCTAACTCCATTTCGGAGATCTAATCCATCACTCCGATCAGATCCTCCTTTCCAGTGAAGGTCGATGGTTTGCAAGTTATAAAGTCCTTGTACTTGCATCCCATTCCATCATTCCTTCCATCATGGTTGTTTTGCCTAACTATCGGTGGGTTGGCTTGACCAACAAATCCACTGAAGCTTCCACCTTCTGAGTGCCCTTCATTTAATTCAGGCTCTTCCACTTGAATTGACAGTTCTCATGATTCTGTTGAAGCAAAAGTCTCGTTTCATCCATCTGACGATCCAACATCGTCTGAATCATCAATTGTACACCAGCCATTGTTATCGGCTCAGGTGTTGCTGCTACGACAGGAATTTGCTCAATCACTGGTGGTTGATTCCTGTTTTCATCAGCATTTCCAACTCCACTTCCTGTTCTCACCATTTTTTATCTACACACCGAATAAGGTGAAATTAGATCCTCATTCAAGATAGATATTCAAATCATCCTTATCACTCCGAAACGTTTACATGCTAGTTCTAAATTCGTAGACGTACGCTTAGAATCCTACACACGTAAGGTTTCCAGATCCGGTCGGCAACATACCATAGATCCGAACAAATAATATCATATATGGCAACATATAACATTTAGCACATAAAAGCATTTTAGGCAACTTTCCTAAAATAAACTAGTGCTCGTGTCTAAAATATAACAGACACACATCTCAAAATTCCACTTAGCATTCTAAGTTTAAGTCTAGAAATCCTACAAATTCCTAGTTCGCTTAAACTAATGCTCTGATACCAACTGTGACATCCCCAAAATCACGGCCATAAAAGACCGGTTTAATTTATGCTTTTAAAATAATTTCAGAGTAATCCTTTGATTAAAAGAGTTGCGGAATTCGTTCCCAAAACAAAATATGATAAAATAAGATTTATCAACGCATTTCTTAAAGAAATGTATTTTTCATTATATTACAATACTCGGGATGTCATGTTCCGATAAACAGACCAAAAGCATAACATTTCAATACAGACCTTACAACAGTTATTTACAACAACAGGTCTATAATCCAAAAATAACTTGACAAGTCATCCAACTTATGCTCTGGCGCCACTACCTGTAATACAAAGAAACTGAGTGGGTCAGGCTTGGGAGCCTGGTGAGCATATAGGGTTTTCAACCCACAATAAATAATTATATTTAATTCCACCAACCAACAATAACCCAATTACCCATTCCCGTTATTCTCACTTTACATCCCTAAGACAACTAACATAAGGGACCTAGTCTAAGAATATTTCATCGGGGCGACAACACATGCTTCGGGGGTTCCTCAGCAATATAAGTCAAATAAGGCAACCATGAGGGGGATGGAGAACAATGAATGAACACCCAAGTTCATTAACACCTACAAGTGATGAGCCTCCTAG
Source organism: Lactuca serriola (assembly GCF_051521515.1). Taxonomy (NCBI): domain Eukaryota; kingdom Viridiplantae; phylum Streptophyta; class Magnoliopsida; order Asterales; family Asteraceae; genus Lactuca; species Lactuca serriola. The sequence continues at coordinate 3,743,015 of NC_136411.1, forward strand.
CGTTCCACAGGACTATCTAGAAAAGTCTGTGGTCGTCATCTAAACTCCGCTAGATGACTAAATCAAAAACATCGAGGCCTCTCATCTTTTTATCACAAGACAACTATCTACCCATGTTCTACCCAACATTTTAGTAGATAAAATATACATTTTTATACATAGTCTAAAACCTGTATAGTATGTTCATTCAAAACACATTCCAAATAAAAGATGAGACACATACACATAACACGTATTTCGTAGAGAATAAATCATATCCATGAGATAGAAGAAAGTGAATATACATTCACACATATAACAACAAAATATACACATAACACGTATAATGTATAAAATACTTCATAATTATGCGTTAGAAGAAAGTAACTACACACTCACTTGATCAGAAGATGATCAGACAGCACTACGGCTTGTAGAAGTAGTATTCTTCGGTAGATCTAGAAGATCTTCACAAAAACCGGACTCCTCGTGGGAAGAGCTTCGGCTCGGGAATTGAACTTCTCGGGATATTCGGGGCTTCAGGAGTTGCTTCGGGATATTTCTTGCATGTAAATCGAGGTAAAAAGGGAGAGAGAGGAGAGAAAATAGCAACCCTAAACGGCTGGCCCTTCAAATCTATTTATAGGGCAAATTTAGCCATTGCCACGTCGTGGCACCCTTTTTCCACGTCGTGGGCTTAGTCGTCACTACATACGTCATCGCAAGTTGCGTCTGGGGGACTCCCGGAGGTGTCAGAAGACTTGCCACGTCGTGACACTTCTTGCCATGTCGTGGTCTCTGACACAGCTTTGGGGTTCGCGCCCCAAACTTCAGAAATTCATAACTTTCGCATACGAACTCCGTTTTTGACGTTCTTTATATCGACGCGAAGGTGAGATTATGCTCTACAACTCTCGTTTAGACTCCATTAGCTAATTTTGAATTGATTTTTAATATATTATAAGTATATTACTTATATAGTATTTTTAGTAGGCCGGGACAGGAAAACTCTGTTCAAAATTCATAACTCTTTCATCTGAACTCCGTTTTCGTCTGTCTTTTTATTGTTGGACTACTATAAATGAGATATTTAATTCTCATTTAGAAATTTTGTTCTAAATATCACTCGATCATTATTTCGAGTATTCGGGCTGCATACCGCTAAGTCGAAACTTCGAAAAATCATAACTTCCTCATACAAAGTCAGATTTGGGCGTTCTTTTCATGCACGCTCTCGGTTTAACGAACCCTACGACTTTCGTTTAGATCACTAAGGCTAGATACCGCTCTATCTTAAATTCATATTTTACGTCATTCGGCGTCGTGCCAGTTCTGTCGTGAAACTTCGACATGTCATAACTTCTTCGTTATAACTCGGATTTCGGCATTCCTTATATCTCCAAAATCCTTTTTTCGACCACTACAACTTTATGAAAGATATTGGGCTTATCTCACACTTTAATTTTGACGCTTATTTTATTCTTAATTCAATTAATCCACACAACTAAGCATAAAACACATAATACTCAAATATTTCATCATTAATACCTCAAAAGAGTTACAAAGGTTAACCTAGACTATTACATCAACAATAATGCCTAGCCTGGAAACGCGGGCGTTACAAGATGCGTTCAGGGGTTGCGACCAAATAATATGACACCTAGGCGGCGAAATAGCGCAAGCCGTCGGCCATGTGTTCATCTAATAGAAGCGTTGGGGCCTTTGTGGTAGTAGGAGGAAACGCGTGTCGGCACCACTCAAGAGCGGCGTCATGATCAGAGACAAGGTCTTGGGCGGTTAGCTTACGAGCCGACTTATAGGCATCCAGTCGAGAACCTGCAAAATGGGGGACAATTGTGGTCTTATCAAAAGAAGCTGACGCAAGACCATGAAAAGGCGAATACCCAGCCTTCGCCTCTGCTCCTCCAACGGTGAGGACGGGGATGGCCTTGTCAGTGTTTCCCTCTACTATACGACCAGGCGGTTCAGTTGCCCGATTGGATGACCCCTCCGACAGTTTCAAAGGACCCTCATCGGGGGGAATGGGTGGAGCTCCTGGAACCCTCTCAAGCAAGAAACTCAGATTGCGTTCTTGCGAAGAGGGGGCTCAGAGCCAGCGGTCTTGGCAAGACCGCCAACAGAATCTTCCAAAAAAGCGAAGCGCCTCTTGACACAACGAAGACATCTTGGAGACCCAGAAGGGGTAGGATCCTTCTGGGAAGAACCAATGATATATTTAAAAGGTTACACAATGACCAAATTACCCATGGGAGTGTCCCTATTTTACTTAGTCTTGTTTTGCTTGTTTTAACACTATATAGAAGGTATGGGGAAATTATAGGTAAAGGAAAAGAGATCAAGCTATAAAAATCATTTTTGACACTACACAGTCGTGTAACTTTTTTCTTTACATTCACACGTCTGTGTAACACACAACACATCAATAGAAATCAAGGTTTACTCTTAAGGAAATAAACTTTACTCCTTTTGTTCCCAAACTTCACCAATTTGTCTGAATGATCTATATAAAGTCGTAATATCATTATTTCATCACATTTTAGTCTTATATTACTTATGACTTAATGGTTAAGACACTTAGACATCACAAGAGCTATATGGAAGTTCATGTAGAAATTATAATATCAATAATTGGTTCATATGTTCTTAATAGATTACAACTTCATCAATCATCATTCAAGTCACTTAATAAACTATAAATGAACTTCTAATTACCTTAATAAGCTCTTAGATATATTATTCCTATTCAAGGTTATGATTCCACCCTTCCAATATGTTTTCTAACAATAATTATGAAGTGGTGATGGTTCAAATTATTTTTTATTATTGTAAATTCATGTAGGCCTTATTCATGTCAATGAAACCTTTTTAAGTTTGGTTTATGTAATTCATTTGTAAGTTTCATCAATGACTAATAAGATTCAAATAGTTTTCAAAATATCCTTATCCAGTTTCAGTGGTAATACAACTAGTTGAGTTACTAATTCCCATCATAAACTTCATTGAAATCATTGAATTAGAATTATAAATCATTATATAACTAAAATTCATATCAGTTAACATGTATTTGAATCTATTAATGCAACTAGAAACTTGAGTAAATGTCATATAAGCATATGTGTAACTCATTCATAGGGTTAGGGTTCTAAATCACCAAATTCCATCATTAGAAATCAAATTTACCGCTCATTGATTAATTGGAAACACATGATGTTTTAGAGTAGATTCCAAACATCAAAAACTCACTTAAAACATAATTGAATCCTTAATTTTCATTTAATGAAGATTAATGCTAGAAAACCCAAAAACTTCATCAAATCTCTATCCTGACAAATATATGGGAGTTGTTGCTTGGACATTATGCCATGAAGAAGAGGAAATCACCATGGATGGAGCTTCCATATGACTGAAATAGTTTGAGTGAGTGAGGGAAGAATGAGTTAGAGATCTAATCCCAAAACTATGAGCATATGCGCTTTATACTTTCTATTTTTTTTTTGAACCGGCAAAGATATAATAATATAAAAAACCAAACCTAACAAGATGATAGGCAGGAGAAAACTGATACAAGAGTACATATAAGGGTAATGAGAAGTAAAACTATTACAGATTACACAGAGGGTAGTTAATCCAATTTAACCAACTAAGATCTCGGTTACCACTCCTATATTTGAACCAAACAAAAGTTATTGATTTAGTGATATCAACCACTTTGGTTGCACAAACCATTTTATTGTTGAAGATTCTCTCATTTCGTGCCTTCCAGATGCTCCAGAGGGTGCCATAGCAAATGCCCAACACTCTTTTCTTCTTCTTAGGGCAATTTCCCCAGTTAGATGCGTAGTCGATGATGTCATGAACTGATTGAAAAATAGCCATGGGAATGTTACACCATTTGAAGATCCATTCTAAAACAGTTTTAGCAAAAGGGCAATTCACCAAAATGTGATTTCCTGTTTCGTCATCTTCACCGCATTGACAACAGACTTTTGATGGAAGAGCTATACCTATTGTAGACAAGGCAACAACAGTAGGTATTCGTCCCATTTTTGCCCTCCATATAAAACTTGTAACCTTAATTGGAACCTCCTTAATCCACATGAATCTGCCATTATCAACCTGTTCTTGATTTTCCAACAAAATCTGAAGAGCTTTTACTTGATATTCCCCATTTGCGGTTAGATCACATCTCCAAGAATCGTCATTTGATACTTGTTGTTTAACGAATATTTTATCATGAGAAATGCCTTTCTTTTCTAATTCTCGGCTTATGTTGGCTATATTATTCCATGTTCCTGACATTCATTTTAAGGAGTAGCAATTATCAGGTTTATTTTCAAGTTTGTGCACACTCTTGATAACTTTAGCCCATAATGAGAACGGTTCCTTTCTTAATCACCACCACCATTTAACAATCAGTGAGGTATTAATTGACTTGATAGATCCTACTCCCAAGCCACCTACATCTTTGTTCGCAGTCACTTTGTCCCAGGATACCCAGTGTATCTTTTTCTTCTCGTTAGATCCTCCCCATAGGAACCTCCTTCTTATTTTCTCTAATTCCTCCACAACTCCAGTAGGTGCGACGAAGAGTGACATGAAATAAGTTGGGAGTTTTCCTAACGCATATTTAATGAACGTTAGTCGCCCCCCCCCCCCCCCCCGAATGAAAGAGCTTTCGATTTCCATAATGACAGCTTGTTTTGAAATCTATCAATTATAGGTTTCCAATGCTTAGTGAGCTTCATGTTGGCACCCACTGGGACCCCAAGATACGTGAATGGCAGAGAAAATGGTTCAAAACCTAATGGACGAGCCCAACGAGACACCTCCTGCGTGCATGCTCCCACACCGAACACCTTTGATTTATTATAGTTTACTTTTAAACTCGACGCCACATGGAAGCATCGAAGGATCCTAGATAGATTTTTGATGTTGTGCCTGGACCATTCACTTACAAACAATGCGTCATCAGCATATAATAGATGCGAGATTAGGGGACCGCCATGTGGAAGTTGTAAGCCTTGGAATACTCCGGTTTCGCAGGCAGCTCTCAGAGCCACACTAAGTCCTTCCATATCAATTATAAAGAGAAACGGGGAGAGGGGGTCTCCCTGCCTGACTCCTTTAGATGTGGCGAATTCATCTGTTGGAGTACCGTTTACCAAGACCGAAGTATGTGAAGATTGAAGGCACCCTTTGATCCACATTCTCCATTTATTTCCAAAACCCATCTGTAAAAGATTAGAATCTAGAAATTCCCAGTTAATAGAGTCGAATGCTTTGTCGAAATCAACCTTGAAAAGCAACACTTTCTTTTTGGATTTCTTTGCCCATGAGCATATTTCATTTACCACAAGGGGTCCATCCAAAATGTTTCTTCCTTCCACATATGCGGATTGAACTTCGTCGATGCAGTTACCCATAACCTTTTTAATTCTCAAGGCTAGAATTTTTGCGATGATTTTATATAAGCACCCGATTAAGCTAATGGGTTGGAAGTCGCAAAGCTTTAGAGGGTGTTTGATTTTTGGTATCAGGGATATAAATGACGAATTGCATGATTTATCTAGATGACCATATCGTTCAAAGTACTTAACCATCGCTGTAATATCCCCTAGAAGTACCTCCCAGTATTTCTTTATAAATTTAAAAGTAAAACCATCAGGCCCCGGGGCCTTTTCGCTCCCGCAAGCCCATACCGCCGACTTTATTTCTTCCAGGGATATTGGAGCTTCTATGTTTTGCAGATCGGATTCGGGTATTTTCTTGAACAGAAGGCTGTGAAACTTAGGCCTAGAAGGCCATTTCTCTGTGAATTTATCTTTAAAGAATCGGAGGGATTCAACTTTAATTTTCCGCGGATCCGTACACCACTCACCATTGATCATAAGGCCATTGATACGATTCTTGCGTTGTTTATTATTGACATAACCGTGAAAAAATCTTGAGTTTTCGTCTCCATCAACCGCCCATTTCACTTTCGATTTCTGTTTCATGTCAGGTACAACCATCTTCTCCTTTTCAGCGATTTCCTTATACTCATCTCTCCAGATGTTGATTTCATCACCGGTCAATATCCTAGATTCTGCTTCTGTATCCAGGTTGTTCACCAACTGTTTAATGTTTTCCATTTTCGAATCTCCTTTTTAACATGTCTTAGTTTGGCAGCCAAGTAGCAATCTGGCGTGCCATATCCTAAGAAGTCATTCCAGGCTTTTATAAAAGCCGCCTCGAAGCCATCCCTTAACAGCCATTTTGACTAAAAACTATCTAGTTATTTTAATATTTCCCTAACCAACCATTCCCCAAAATAATTAATGACATTCAAGTCGTAGTTGGTCAACAAGAGTTGGAGCCTAGCTTTCACCATTTGACAATTATAGCCCTCTAAACATATTTTATTAAGTTTGACTTTAATAACTTTTAATTTCATCCTTATTATCATATTAATCTCTATTAATCAAATATTTAAAATTTTATTTCGTTCTATTATTTCCTTATTTATTTAAATAAATAATAAAACCAATTCAAACATTATTTTCTATTTCATTCGCAATTTATCTCTAATGAAATATTTAAAAGAATAATGAAAAGAATAGATCAAGTTGTATCACAAGCACATGGATGTGGCTGGGTCAAACCTTACAAAGTCGATCTTTTTGTCCCTGGTACAACAAATATCAAATTCCTTGGATAAAATTTATAAATTATCTCAAAAGAAAAGGAAAATGACCGGTCACGAACACGTGGTCAAATGGTTGAGTCGACTTAATTGTACAAGACCTTAAAATGATTTTGAACGGGAACATGTATCTTATAAAATTGTTTAAGTTAATAATTTACGTTATTTATTTATTTATTATTGTTGAAAAGCCAAATCTAATATATATATATATATATATATATATATATATATATATATATATATATATATATTAGAAGGGATATCAATTTTCGATTAAAAATAATATTTGATACTGCTAGACTTATAATAACCATATGTATTATATATTATCAGAAATAGAAAATTAGGTTTGCCCGAAGTGGTCATCGGTGGTTTAAGAGTAAAGAGGATGACATGTCACTATTTACCCATTCCACAGCCAATTGATTGTGAAAATGGTATTGACTAGTGGTTAGGATGTGAAGAGGCAAAAGAAGGAGAAAGAAAGAGAAAAATGTGAGGGAAAGAAAATTAAACCAATGAGATCAATCGTCTTCATCCGTCTTTATAAGACGCCACACCCATACCATCGGGGCTGGGAGCGGTGTTCACGCGTCCTTAACCTCTCTAGCTCAGTCTTTCACGCGTGGAGAGCTATCCACTCCGGATAGCCTTAAAGTGACAAAGAATTAATAAAACATAAAATTAGTCTAATCATCCGATATAAATTTTAATAATTAAACAATAAAATAAATAAAAGAATATAAAAATAGGAATAAATTTTGCAGTATCACATATAAAATTAATGGTCACCTAACATTTTTCACAACCAATTTCACATGTATCATCTATGTAATCAGTTATTATTTTCAAAAAATGAGTCATTTACACTTCATCTTGGAAAGAAGTTAGAGAATTCAGATATTTTTGTCCTTTTCTATAAAATAATTTATAAGGTTATTATTATATAGAAGCACCTTTGACTAATTTTGATGGTTCATTTTTAGCAAAAAGTTTTAAATTTTATCCGTAAGAAATAACACGTAACTTATCTTGACCCGTACTTTTATCAAATTTTCGTTTTAGATTATTTCTTGACTTGTCTGTGTATTTCGTGTTAGGGGCTATATGCTGATTTTCTATGTACCATTTGTATTTTACGGGATGTCAAAATGATATTTTTGGATAAAAATTATATGTTCTGTGGGAAAGTCAAAACTTACATATTTATTTTAATAACCACATAACAAGCTACGAAATTTGTTTTATATATGTTATCATGACCTGCTATAACAAGGTTATTTTTTTACAAATGTAATATTTTTGATTAGTTGTTAATGAGTATTCCAGATTCACTTAGAAAACATTCTTAAGTAAAAGTGATGTTGCTAACCATATCATGTCATTCATCGAAAGAATAGAGTTGTATATTTGATCGAAATTTAAAGGAGCTTAAAAGTGATCATGACACTAAATTTGAAACCCTACCATTGAGTACTTTTGTGACAAGAAATTCTTTTTACAAAACTTCTTTACGGTTAAAATATCTAAGCAAAGGGAGTATATATATATATATATATATATATATATATATATATATATATATATATATATATATATATATATATATATAACTGTAATCATAGATGGTAAAACAATACTTGTTGAAGATGGACTGAATTCAGTTATGGGTTGTAGTTGTCAACATTACTTAATACACTTGGAATTGATCCATCATTATGAAAGGAAACTCTAAGACTTCATATGAAGTCTTAAAATGAAGAATGCCAAAAATCTCATATTTATGTATATTTGGTTGTCTATGCTTCATTTGGAATCAAAGAGATTAATTATTCAAATTTGAATCAAACGTTGATGAATAGTATATATGGATACCCATTTGTGTTCAAACCTTATATAGTGTAAAATAGTAAGAGGAAAATCATTAAGGAATCCATCATGTAAGGTTTGATAAGTCAATTTACTATCCTAATCTTTTTATTTTGGATCAATATTATTCCGATTGATCTTTAAGTTCTTTATTTTACGGATAGGAGAAGGAATATGGACCTAACCACTCTTGACCCAAACGAAATTACGGGCTTTAAGGCCCACAAAGGCCCAACTACACGACTTAAGGCATATTAGCAGAAGTCATAGGCTTACCGGCTTTAAACATGTCGAGGCCAGAAACCAACTAAGGCCTAATGACCCAAAAGCCCACTGGGAACGTAAGCACGACGTAATCTCAGTATGTTACGTACACCTAGGTATGCGCAACGTACTTAGCTGCTCAACACCTCTAGCCATTTGGTGCTTAATCCATGCAGCCACTTAATCTAACTTCCAGATCTCGGTCACTAAGGGGGTCCTAGGGCATAAAGTTGACAACTTTATGCCTTAGCATGTCTTATGGGAGTCCAACATCCATTTTTGTTCATCAAAGCACACATAAAGGACTTATATTCATGCATGGTATCATATCAACAACCAAGATAATATTTTTATGCTTCTAACACGCCAAAGGGACTAAGAACTAGCATTTCTACCTTATGGAGTTGCCTAAACTCCCAAAAGAGAACCCATGGACCAAAAATGAGCTTATAAACAAACCCTAACTCTAACTATCAAAAGGATCAACAAGGTGTGAGCTTTTTACCTTCAAAAGCTTCCTAAGATGATATAGATTCAGGATCTTGAAGCTCAACCATGTCCAAGGCTTGATCACCAAGTTCTTCTTCTTGCAACCACACCAAAAAAGCCACAAAAATTAGGGTTTTCACTTTTGGCTACGAACTCCCCGCGTACGTGGCTCAGGTCCCTGATCCAACACGCCTATGTACGTAAGAGTACCTAGACGTAAGCCCCACGTACAAAGGGTCCTCTTTCGCAAACATACTTTTATTCCAAGGACTAAAAGGAAAAATACCTAGATCCGAGTGTTATATATATATATATATATATATATATATATATATATATATATATATATACTAGTTATTGACCTAAAACTACCAATAAGGCCAACCCTAAAAATTGTGACAAATCTGGCCCATATCTCATTTTGGTGTTGAATTTGATAAAGGAACTGTTCCATGAAAAAATTCTTCTAGGGGCAGTGCCCCCGACCCCCGAAAAAGGCGGCTCCCCCTTGACCCCGACCGCTCTTTCAACAATGCGTGTGATGGGTATTATGCAAGACATATAAATCCTATATGTGCATGCAACCCTATAAATTTGATCGATGTTTTCTCTAATTGATTGCTATATAGTAATAGCAATCAATGTGATGGGTTAGAATAATCATACATTGATTGCTATATAGTAATAGCAATTCAAATCCTTGTGTTGTTGAAGCCTTGAGAGCAAGCGTCGCAAATGTCATACTTCTAGTGGTTCACACCCAATGCTAGCAATGGAAGATGATTGAGAATAAGGTAAGATGCTTAAATTTTCGGCTAGCTCTTCAAAGGAATGAGTGGCCGAAAACTATAGGGTTTAGGCTATTTATATAGTGCAGTCAGGAAACCCTAGATAAACCCTAATCCAAGATAATCTTAAATCGGGAAGTTATCCACTTTCCTGTTTATCCACCGAAGAATATTGTAGAAACCCTACGGCATATGAAAACCGTCCATATCTTACGGAGGGTTCTAGATTGCCTCTTGCTTGACTATTGAACAATTGCCCTTCAGTCCCTACACTTTTAATTAATTCATTTAACCTAAAATTTATTCCAATTCATTTATGATTAAATATTACTATTTCTAATTAATATATTATTTTCGTAATATATTAATAAATTATTTATTTCAATTTATTAATCAAATAATAAAACAACCTCTTTCTCAAATATCATCCTGTCTAGTTGCTAGTCTTGAGGGCAACCTAAAAGGATTGTGTTACTATTAATTTAAGTATATATCAATTATAGTTATGAGCTTAGACACCTAATCTAGCAGTATCCCACTTGGATAAGTCTAATAACTATAATTGACAGTATATTCTTCTAAAATGATTAGCAAATTGTAGCTCCCAAAAGCTGCCGGTGAACTCTAACCAGTCAGATATGAGTCCTAAGATAAGTGATCATGTAATCCTCCTGTAATGTTTGGGATTTATAAGGTATTATATATATATATATATATATATATATATATATATATATATATATATAGGGTTAATGAATTGATTTGACTTGGGTTTGGACCATTGGGCCTTATGTTGGGCTTAAGAATGCGTACACAGGGCGTACCACTCTATATACACGCTGCGTACTCATAAGTAATGGACGTGGATGCCATGTGCGTACGCGCTACATTCCATAGGGAACGTGCAGTGTACGCATGCAGTCCCTAAAACCCTAAATTTTGGGGTTAACCCTAAGTCCAGCCACCCTCTCACCCTTAAGCAGATCCCATGAAACCTTAAACCCTTGTTTGTGTGTTTTGAGCTTAGAAGACCCTTTTGGAGTGTAATTTGGTGTTTTGAAGAAAGGTGGCCATTGTTGAAGCATCATCAAAGGAGCAAAGGCTTATAGATCCAGAACCTTCTCAACATTTGGCCTTTATATAAGGTATAAAGCTTTGAACTTGGTGTTTATTTGCTTAGATCTATTGAAGTATAGGTTTATGGACCTTTTTGGTCCCAATGGTGGAGTCCCTTGAGTCCATATCATTTTTGGAACTACGAGTTGCTACTCTTAGTGTTACTTTGGACCTAGAACCAGAAAGTTGCCTCTTTTGGGATGAAATCCATCCATGCATGAGTTAAGGTCATTTTCATGAAAGTCTATTGCTATTTCTTGAGATTGGAACTTTTGGGGGCATGCAAAGTCATCAAGTCCGTGACTTTATAGTTCTAGAGGTCATAAATGGCTTGGATCTACGTTTTGGGTAGTATGCCTTAAGCATTAAGTTCTTAATGGTGTCTTTTTGAACTCTGGCCATGAACGCGCTACATAAGGTTCAGGAACACTGCACGTTCCGACCAGAACCCTCGATTTGTACCAATGAGGAATGCCTAGTGTTCCACAAGGGTACGCCCTGCGTTCGATCCGACAGTGGGCTTCCTTGGGCCATTTTCTTGGACTTTACTACTATGGGCCTTAGTGGATCATCATTTTGGGCTTTATTGGACTATGTACTATTTTGAGTCTATGGTAAGGCCCATTAGAGGGGTTGGTCCCAATTTAGAAACTTGGGCCAATGGTGGGCCATTACTAGGCTTGGGAAGTCTACCTAGCATTGGGCCTTTCATGTTATGGTTTTGGGCTTTAGGCATGGACCAAATTAGATCAGGGGTAAAATGGTCATTTTAACCTATGAAGGGTTAATGGATTTTGACTAAGTATGATTTTGTACTGATAGCTCGGGGAGTCGTTGGAGAAGCCGTTAGAGATTTCTTACTGTGAGATTCAACGTTCAGGTGAGTTACCTTCCTGTATGAGTGGGTGGAAGGCACCAATATCGTCCCACTAGTAGTTGTTTTAGTATAGATGATTGTCTTTGTGATAAATGCTTGGTATGCTACTATCTATTATGTTTTATGTGCTTTGTTGGGTATAGAAGATTGTGTCATTAGGGTTGTTGCATTAGTCCGTTTTGTATACGGTATTGGGCCTGTCCAGCCGTCATTTATTAGGGTTATAGTATATATATAGTGCATGCATGCACCGTAATTAAGGTTGTCGTTTTGATCATTATTGTAACCCTACCAAACCTCTACAGTAGCAATTCCTCATAGAGTTCTTCTGAGGTTGTGGCTTATTAATCATTCAGCATCAGTTTGATTCATCTTGTGTTCTTATTTACTTTGTGTTCTTGAGTTGCTTGTTAAGAATCTTATCGATCTTAAAAAGTTTTAGTCTCTTCAATTGGTATCAGAGCAGGACGATGTGTAAATCATACGCATCTCTTCTATTAGAAGAAAATCTTTAGGGTTTCCACTTTTATCGAATCTATTGGAGCCATCATTTCTTTATTAACGTTGTTCCTAGATCTTGATATTACCTAAATTCTATCTTTACAAGTATGATTCTTGACAGGGAAACCAATCAAGTCATCATGTCTCACGGCAAGTATCAAACCAATCCCATCAACATCTCTAACAACATTGGCTCGACCACAAGGATTCCAATCCTATATACTCATGAATATGAAGTCTGGGCTCTTCATTTTGAAGACTATGTTCTCGGCTCAGAGGATAACGGATATTTGAACTGGGAGGCTATTACCTTGGGTCCTTTCGTTCACTCTAGAACCAACAAAACCATCAAGACACAGAAAGAGTACAATCAGCTAATGGTAGATGTGAAAGAAGTCCCTCAAGATGAGAAGGACAAACTGATTAGCAATGTAAAAGCAATGAGGATGATCAGAGTCGCTTTAAAATCTGATGCCTTTCGTCTGGTGAGTTCTTGTACTACTTGCAAAGGAGATCTGGGAAAGGCTTAAGGAGTTATATTCCACTGATGAGGATCTCAAGCATTCCATCCAAACTCTTCTACTTTCGGATTTTGGTGACTTCAAGCAAAATCCTGAAGAAAGTCTTGTTCAAACATTTAATCGTTACAACCATCTTCTTAGTAAGACAATTAAGCACGAAGTTGGCAGAGAGGTGATCGAGCAGAAGGTCACTTTCATGAATGGCCTAAGACCTGAATGGATGGCGGTGGTTTCAATTGTTAAAGCACATGAACAGTTCAAGACTTACTCGTTGGAAAAGCTCGTAAAGATTCTCAAGTCATATGAAAGTGTTGTGACAAAAGAATCGAAAGTTGTTTCTAGTTTGGGCTCTTTGGAACTTGTGGCTAAAGGTAAATCTATGGTTGATGAAGAACATGAGACTGATCTCCCAGAATGAAATGTTACTAGTGAGGAGTATGAGCTGATGGTATCTAACCACATGCAGTTCACAATGAAGAAAATCCCTTCTGCCAAGAATTGAAACTGGAAAAGGGGTTATAGCTCTGAGAAGGCGAAGGATGAGAACAAAAATACTCCTCAGAAGGAAGAAGATAAGAAAGAAGGAAAGCTAGTTGGTAACTCTGGTTATGACTGCCACGACTGTCACAGGCAGAATCATTTGGCGTAGGATTGCATGCTACAAAAGTTGAATGAGAAGAAAGAGGGAGAAGATGATGAAGCTTACTTCATGCGTAAGATGTAGGAAATCAAGAAGAAGAAAACTAATGATAAATCTATGTTTGCTTTGATTGTGTAGGAAGATGTCGCAGAGAACGAGTTCGGTGGAGTAGAAGTTTGGTCTACTGACTCGAAAGATGAAGAAGTTCACAAGCCCACACATGGCAGGGCATTTGTTTCAAAGGAAGAAGGCTTTGAGGTTGCTGGCATATGTTTGATGGTGAAAACTGGTGTGTCACAAATGAGAGGCTACACAACAGATGACGGGTGTGAAGAAGTGAAGGAGAGGGAAGACAAATGCTTTACCGCAAAACCAGTCGGAGAGCATATCAGTGAGTGTTATCAGTTGATCAAGAAGGCAAATTTCATCCTTGAATCTCTTAAAATACTCATATCTAACTATGAAAAAGAATTAAAGGATTTAAAAGTCACCTTCTCTAGTTTAAGTGGTAGCCTAAAACAAACTCGCCTCACGAATTCTAACCTAATTGATCAAATTAGCAGGGTATCTTCCAAGAGTGAGGAGCGAAGGATGTGGATAGAGAAAAAGGAATTAGAGTTGGTTAGGGCAAGAGACGAATTGATATATTTGCAACGTGACAATTTAAAGTTTTTGAAACAAACGAATATTTTTTGTTGGATTGCTAAACGTCTTTATTCCAATATTATTCAATTGCATTTAGATTGCGAGATTGGCAAAAAGATTCACAAAATGATTTTGCATTTCCTTGAATTAAAGGAAGACGAAAAAGATGTTGATTGCTATAATTGTGAATCAATTGTCTCATCAGAAGAAACCTCTGAAGCCTACATAATTGGACTAGACAAAATTGAGTCATTTATTAAGTCCAAAGACCACAAGGACATGCTCAGAAACTTACTATATGAAAATGACAGATTGAAAATAAAGATCGAAACTATACATAAATTTCATTCACTGAGTTATAAGTTGCGTTCAGATAACAAGATCAGTGCTGAAAATACATCTGAATTTGATGAGGAAAGTGACATGAGTGAAATATCTGTAGAGGATGAGGTTCACTATTCTGAATTTATTAAAACAGAACATGAACCAACAAAAGTCCTTATATCTGAAAACTCTGTTGAGTTCACTCGATTGTCTAAAGACAAGATCAAAGTCCTGAAAGAAAAGGTTATGGTATACCAAAAGGTACAAACTGTACCAAATCAAGTGTACGCTACCACTAGAGTTACCAAGGATCATACAGTTGAGTTAGCAACCTTAGTAGATGAAGACAACGTTGATGGCTATGATGGGTATTTTTGGTCAGCCCCAATCGACAGTGTAGATGAAACAAAAGGTTTTTCGGAACGAACCTCGTGGAGAGTGAAAGGCAGATACGTAGCTGAACCAATAAACAAACACATCAAGGTTCACTAAAGCTAGTACAAGTGGCACCAAGGACATTCAAAGTGAATTTTCAAAGGAACAAGTGAAACTAACAATACAAGTGAACCTCAACTAGTGAGAACCAAACCTCATACCAGGAAGGCGAAACCGAATGTAAATATTCAAAAATCATCGAAGCAACTTACAGAGCAGAAACGTCAACGAAATAGGAGATAACAGAAAAATCTCAACGAGAGGAAGCAGTTTTGGCAATCCGAGAACTCCAACTATGTACATAAAAAAAAAGCTTCCAACCAAAAGACGAAAGTACATTCTCAGGCGAAACCTAAACAGTGTTCACACTGTCATTCCTGTGCTTCACAGAAACAAAAGGGTAGTTTCGCTCATAAGTCATCAGTTCCTAAAAAGTTCTCTGAGAAACCCAATCCTCCTCACTCTCAACCAAAGAAAACTCCTATCAATGATTTTAAAGGGAAGGGAAAGCTCATCTCAGATTCTGAAGTTCAAACAAAGAAGACAACCACTGACCCTAGGAAGGATAAGAGAGAATTTATTAAGAATCAACATACAGAAAAACAAACTGATTCAAACAAATCGAATAACAAAACAAGGTTTTTACCATTAAAAGGAAAGAAGAAACCACTTTAATAAAACGAATGTATATGGTTGATCTTTCTATTGCTTTTCCTTGTTCTGTAAAAGGCTCACCAGGACCCAAGAAACTTTGGGCTCCTAAATCTACTTAATTTTTGCAGTTTATATGTGACGAGCAGTTTGACAATGATTGGTATATTGATAGTGGTTGCACACGTCACATGACAGGAAGAAAAGAAGAGCTGAGAGAGTTTCGTGCTCTCAAAGATAGTGGATGTGTAAAGTATGGCAATAATTCTTTTGGAACAATAAAAGGCTACGGGATGATCACAAATAGAGATTTTTCAATCAAGAAGGTGTCTTATGTGGAATCGTTGAAACACAATCTAATTAGTGTTTCACAATTAGTTGTGAGAACCTGCCTGAAAGTATCCTTTGATGACGAAGGATCAAAAATTATAGAGAAAAAGACGAAAGCAGTTCTATTGAAGTCACAACGAAAAGGGGAGATGTATCCCTTAAACTTAAATCCCATAAGAGGGAAGCCTGCTATATGTCTGCTAACGAAGGCTCACTCTGATGAAATCTGGCTATGGCACCGAAGGCTTTCACACCTTAACTTCAAAGTCATCAACAAGCTAGTTCTTGGTGATCACATGCGAGGGCTCCCTCTCTTAAAGTGTGATAAGGATCACCTATGTGCAACATGCGAAATGGGGAAGCACATCAGAAAGAGTCATCCAACTCTTGTAAACACAAAGATCATCGAGCCTCTTGAGCTTCTACATATTGATCTTTGTGGACCGTCTGCAATCGAAAGTGTCGGTGGTAGTAGGTATATACTTGTAATTATTGATGATTTTTCCCGTTTCACTTGGGTATATTTTATTAAATAGAAATCAGAGCCTACTCCAAGCTAAATAAATTTATAAAGCAAGTGGAAGTTCAGTTACGAAAGTTGATTCGTAACATCAGAAGTGACAATAGGTTGAAATTTAAAAACAAAGATTTTGAAGAATTCTTAGCTGAAAAGGGAGTAAGTCACAACTTCTCTACTCCCTACACTACACAACAGAATGACGTAACTGAAAGACGAAACCGATCCTTATGTGAAGTAGCCTGAACCATGCTCAGTTACGCTTGCTTACCTATGTATTTCTAGGCTGATGTTATCACCACTGCTTGCTACACTCAAAATAGATGCTTCTTAAATAAGCGATTTACCCTTAATCCATATGAAATCTTAAATAATCACAAACCTAACGTCAAGTTTTTCCATGTCTTCGGTGCCAGGTGTTTCATCTTTAATTCCAAAAAAACCAAAACAAGTTCGATGTGAAAGCATACGAATGTATCTTTTTCGGTTATTCTCTAACCTACAAGGCATATAGGGTTCTCAACAAACGATCCAAGAAAATAGAAGAAACTTATTATGTCACGTTTGATGATAACTAGCTGAAGAAGAATCAATCAAACGAAAGTCAAATGGGAGACATCTTTTCAACAGCAAATACAGTCACAATTCCAATAGTTGACCTATATGAGGAATACATGCTACTTTTTTATGAGCCAGAGAAGGCTATCACCTCTGAAGCAAAAGCAGCATGTAATATGTAACGCCCGCAAATCCGGGCTAGTCAAATTAGAGGCAATAGGGGTTGAAAACGACTTTTTGACAAAAGATTATTTAGAATAAATAATCTTAACCAAGTTTTGGAGTATGTTACAAGGTTTTCGTACATATAAAGAACGCCGAAATCCGAGTTATAACGAAGAAGTTATGACCCGTTGAAGTTTCGCGACGGAACCGGCACGATACCGGGAAGCGTAAACAGTGAATTTACGATAGAGCGAGATTTAGCCTTAGCGATCTAAACGAAAGTCGTATAATATGTTAAAATAAGAACATCGATAAAAAGAACGCCCAAATCTGACTTCGTATGAGGAAGTTATGATTTTTCTAAGATTTAGCATAGCAGTGCACAGCCCAAAATCTGAATTTTAGATCGGTCGATTTTTAGCTGACGGGATCTAAATGAAAGTTGTAGTACTCGTAAATACCAACGCGTGGATATAAAGAACGTCGATAATAGAGCTCGTATGCGAAAGATATGGACGAAGCTTAGTCCCTACTTTTCGAGCGCGGCGAATTCGATACAGTTTTGTAAATCCGAGATAGAATGAGAATTAGCCAACGAGGTCTAAATGAGAGTTGAAGATCTCATTAATAGGAACTCAACGGTAAAAAGACAGACAAAAACGGAACTCGTATGCGAAAGTTATGGACGAAGCTTAGTCTCTACATTTCGAGCGCGGCGAATTCGATACAGTTTTGTAAATCCGAGATAGAATGAGAATTAGCTAACGAGGTCTAAATGAAAGTTGAAGATCTCATTAATAGGAACTCAACAGTAAAAAACAGACAAAAACGGAGCTCGTATGCATAAGTTACGGACGAAGCTTGGAGACTACTTTACTATACACTTCCTATAAATACAAGGGTGAACTCCTCATATTTTTTTTCACACCATAAGCCTTTCTTTCTCTCTCTAACTTCTCTTTAACCTCCCTAAACCCCTCCCAAGTCTAGGGAATCTCCCTATCATGAGAAGAAAGCCCCGGAGCGCCCGACGGCTCCGAGAAGAAAAGTTTTCGGCTCGGAAACGCTGCTCCAGCGAAACCCAGTTTTTAATAAAAAACCCGTTGTAATCGAGCTACGCCTATAGTATATTTAATATAGATTTTATTTAATTATAATAACATTGTTAGGACCTTAAAATAAATATTTGGGCTATTATTATGAGTTATATTGAGTGTTATTTAACGCTTATATAATAGTAATAATAGCTAGACTATTAAATTAGTCTCGTTAAGCGTTAGACTAAACTCTAGTGGTAATGATACTAGGTTTCGTCAAGGGATAATTGTTTTAAGAGTAACAAAGTGCTGTCCGAGTGCCGACTCACCACCTTTCAGGTGAGTGCATAGTCCCTTTCATCTTACACATAGATATGAAGTATTTTATATAAACTACGTGCTATGTGTGCACATTATCTGAATACTTGCTGTCTATGCTGGTTGAACGTTTTATACATATTTTAAAGGAATTAAACTGTATACGTATTTTATATATACGAAAATGTTGGGTATGAGATGGGTAGATGAATGATGAGAGATAGAAGATGACGTGAGTATACATTGGCAGCTATAGACTTAGTGCCTATGAGACAAACACCGGTAGCTATGGACTTAGTACCTTTTAGACGTTGGTAGCTATGGATTTAGTACCTGTTGGGAATTGGTAGCTATGGACTTAGTACCTATTAGTTAGACGCTGGTAGCTAAGGATTTAGTACCTCTAGGAATTGGTAGCTATGGACTTAGTACCTGTTGAACATTAGTAGCTATGGACTTAGTACATATTAGATAAAGACTGGTAGCTATGGATTTAGTACCCGATGAATAGACTATAGCAGCTATGGAATTAGTGCTTTATGAACGAACATTGGCAGCTATGGATTTAGTGCCAGTCCCATAACCCTGGAAGTAAGGGACTTCGGAATAAACGAATGCAGAATAGATGATTCTTAGGTTAAATCCTTAAAGAGTAAAGAAGATAATGGGGATGGGTAATTGGGTTGATTGTTTGGTTGAACATAATAATTATATTATTGTGGGTTGAAAACCCTATGTACTCACCAGGTTTCCCAACCTGACCCACTCAGTTTATGTATATCACAGGTGACGAAGTGAAGTGACATTACACTGAGAGATTTAAAAGAGATGTAGATCACTAGTGTAAATCATTGTAAGTTCTGTTTATGCTTATGTTTTGGTATTAACGATGACATCCCAAACATTTTAAAATGAAATAAATACGTTTCTTCGAAAATGTTTTAATAACGTATTTACCATGTTTTTCTGGGAACAAATTCCGCAACCTTTTTATAAAATGAAGTACTCTGATTTTTATAAAGCATAAACAAAATCGGTCTTTTCTGGCCGTGATTTTGGGGATGTCACATAATATAGTCGATAAAATAAGGAAGATAATCGATGATGCCACAAAAGAATTGGAAAGCGAACCTCCAACCTCAAGTGAACCTCCAATCTCAAGCGAACCTCCAAAAGAAAGCAATCCATTGCAGGGGGAGGGTTCGTCTACGGCAAATAAATCCGATTCGCCTTTCCAGGGGGAGAACCCATCTCCAACCATGACCCATGAAAGTCCACTCGAGGGGGAGAATTCTGAACCTAATGTTGAAACCGTTTCATCATTCAAGGGGGAGAATCAAAATACAAATGATGATTTGGATGTTCAATTAGAATTCAAAGAGGAAGTCAACTGAACTGGATCCTTCCTATAATCCAAACTACCTTCCCCTCACAAAATGGACAAAATATCATCCAAGAACTCAACTTATTGGTGAATAATCTGAGGGAGTTCTTACACGCTCTCAACTGAAAGCGAAGCAAACTGAATTATTCTCTCAAGTGGAATATTGCATGTTTAATTCGTTCGTCTCCAAAGTAGAACCAAAAATAGTTAATACTGCACTCTATTACTCTGATTGGGTTCAGGCTATACAAGACAAATTCAATGAGTTCGAACGAAACAAGGTTTGGAGATTGATTCCCACACCACCGGATACATCTGTGGTCGGTCTAAAATGCGTGTTTCGCAACAAGATGAATAAAGAAGACAACGTCATAAGAAACAAAGAGAGACTTGTGGTGAAAGGATATGGTCAGGAAGAAGGAATCGACTATGAAGAAACTTTCGCTCTAGTAGCAAGTTTAGAATCGGTTCGAATCTTCTTGGCATATGCAGCACACAAAAACATTAAGGTATTTTAGATGGATATCAAGTGTGCTTTCCTGAACTGAGAAGTAGAAGAAACCGTATACGTTGAGCAACCACCGGATTTCGTGAATGAAATGTATCCCAACCATTGCTATATTTTGGACAAAGCTGTATATGGTCTGAAGCAAGCTCCTAGAGCCTGGTATGAAACTTTAACTCCTTTTCTTAAGATGTCCAAGTTTAAACAAGGTTCGGTTGACCCAACCTTCTTTCTCAAGAAAGAGGGAGGCCATTTAATGATCGTCGAAATTATATGTCGATGAAATCATCTTTGGTTCCACGAATCCTAGCCTAACAACTAAATTTTAGAAGTTGATGGAGACTAACTTTGAGATGAGTTCAATGGGTCCAATTAACTTTTTCCTTGGATTGAACATAAGACAGTAAATAGAAGGCATTTTTATCAATCAGGAGGCTTACACAAAGACTTTATTGGCGAAGTTCGGCATGATGGGAGACTCAAGAGTGAAGGTTCCAATGGCATTCGGGATGAAGCTAACACCATCTCTGGAAAAATCGGCTGCTGATGTGACGCTCTATCACCAAATGATAGGGTCTCTAATGTATCTTACAGCTAGTAGACCAAATATTATGTTTTCTGTTTGTTATTGTGCCAGGTTTTAAGCTAATCTACAAAAACCTCACATGGTGGCAGTCAAGAACATCTTTCGATACCTGAAGCGAACCTCATCTCTCGGCATATGGTATCCAGCGAAATCAGGATTCTTCGTTCAATCATTCTCAGATGTCGATCTTGGAGGATATGGTCTAGATAGGAAAAGTACCATAGGCGGTTGTCAATTTCTGGATGGAAAACTCGTCAGCTGGCAGTCCAAGAAACAAACGTGTGTATCCTTTTCCACAGCCGAAGCTGAATATATAGTCTCTGCATCTTGTGCTTTGCTGGTCATTTGGATTCAAAGTTAGTTAAGAGACTATGGTCTAAACATGAAGCGAATCCCACTCTATAGTGACTCTGAAAGCACAATCAGAATATGTCACAACCCAGTGCAACACTCAAAGATGAAACACATAGCACTGAGGTACCACTTTATCAAGGATCATGTGGAAGATGGTAATGTTGAAATTCATTTCATGCATTCCGCTGATCAATTGGCTGACATATTCACGAAAGCCTTGCCTGAAGCAATCTTCAATAGAATACTCCAAGGCTTAGGAATGGTGGAAACCAAATCTGTAACGAAACCACCTTCGCTTCAATAAGTATAACTTTCGCTTTCGCCTCATTAAAATTTTAACAAGCGAAATAGAGCGAACGCTTGGCCTATTTCGGTTCCGAATTTTTCGGGCACCAAATTGTACCGAACGCTCGGTATATTTCGCTTCATCATTCAAAAGGAGAACGTTCGATTGAAACCTTACGTATACTTTTTGTACATTTTATTTTTCCTTTGTTTTTATTTCTTTTTCAGAAAAATCTAAAATACAATAATATTTTTCCTTTATGTTTTTTTTTTCAGAAAAATCAAAAATACAAAATTGTTTTTCCTTTCTGTTTTTATTTTTTTTGAAATATCAAAAATGCAAAAATATTTTCTTTTATTTGTTTAAACTAGATTATTACGCATTTGCTGCTTGTCTCAACAATGTATCATGGGGAAGGTATAACTCTTAATCTATATACTAGCTAAGTGTCCCTAGAAGCATGTTGCAGCATGTTGTCTAAAGCCTCGACGACTCTAAAGTGAAGCCTTATTGATTCGATATGTACAAATCGTTTCTTCCCAATCAAGCTGCTAAATTCACTTAAGTCATGAACTACCTTACTTTTCTCACATTGAGTTAAGAGTTATCTGCTTGGTCACTTTCTTATAGCAGAGGTACTTTCGGTTCTTTAACCACCTCACCATTCTTCTCCATTACTTTCGATTCCATGAACGTAACCCTTGAGACTCTCAGCCTGTACCACTGAGGTTTATGGTTACACAACATTTGTGTTAATGATCTTAGTTTCATTTCA
Organism: Lactuca serriola; assembly: GCF_051521515.1. Classification (NCBI taxonomy): domain Eukaryota; kingdom Viridiplantae; phylum Streptophyta; class Magnoliopsida; order Asterales; family Asteraceae; genus Lactuca; species Lactuca serriola. The sequence continues at coordinate 3,765,635 of NC_136411.1, forward strand.
CCATGTTCTAAGTGAAAACCACAATCCAATACCTTTAATTAATTGACGGTGAATAATTAAACGTTCTAGTTGTTCACCCATGTATTAACGAAACCACTCATGTGGTATGTACCAAGAAATCTCTTTTATTTTTGTGAAATCTTTATGAAATTGTCTAAAACTAAGACATTTCTTCCCAAAAGATCCAGTTTTATTTTGTTTTTGAGATTTCTGCTATTTCTCCAAGTCATTGAAAAAGATTCAAACCTACTTGATGTTATAGGCTACACAGGCCACACAAGTACTTCACCCAACTTTCCGTCTTATATCAAGATACGACGTTCGGTTGAAGCTAAAAGCCACCCTTATAGCCTAATATTGAAAAGATCCCTTTCAATGCTTCTTAATAAGCATTTGATCATACTTCTATGGGAAACCACACAGACACTTCTAAGTCTCTCTTGACTGTGAAGGAAGCGATTCGAGCCCGGGATCATCAGTTTCATGTCTCTAATGACATCACTAATATCCTAAATAAATAATTTGCTTTATTTCTTTTTCTTTAGCACACTCTTGCAGGAAGATCTTTATGATTTTCCAAAAGTCTTGTTCGTGGAACTAATGACAATTTTCAGTTCTACAGTTTTGCTTCTAATTCAACGGTTGTCTTATGTCAAACAAGGGGGAGAAGTTACTCAAGAACAACCTAATTAACCTCCTCCTACTCAACCTCTAACAACCGAAACAACTCAGACTCCTTCGAAACCGAAAATCACCAATGAACTGAAGGGTAATGTAGCTTCGAGTTCCAAAGGAAAGAAAATTATTGGTGAAAGTGAAAAAGAAGAAGAAACTGAAGAAGAGTTGTTAAAGCGAAAGCATCGTGATCGAATTCTAGATGAAAATCTCAAAATTGCACGGGTAGCCGAAGAGAGGGAACGAAAAGAGAAAGAAGCCCATGACACTTTGGAAAATAGAAAAAATCTCTTTCCATTGTGGACATTGGAAAAGTTGTTGAAAGAAGCAATCGAGTCGCCAAGCACTCATTGGCTTGAGCCGGTCATTTCTTTTGACTTGGAGAATTCTAAAGACTCACAGTTTGATATGCCGATCACCCGAAGGGCATTTATTTTTCACCGCTTCGAGCCGATATCATCAATTCCTTCTCCTAACGCGAAAACTAATCGAGCTTTAATTGATTACTATTTTGCTTTTTCTCAACCTTAGTACTTGACCTGGAGTGCACAGAAGATTACATCGGTCAAGGTACTAAAGCCAGTCGCTGCAGGAAGCTTTATCAATGTGAAGTTTCGGGTGATTCAAGGTTCTGAAAACTCGGTTCAAGAGATCTCACTTTTTGATCTTCCGAACCTTAACCCCCACGATTGGATCCTACTAACAAACTTCCTTTTAACCGAGGAACAGAAGTATGACCCCATTCTTGCTCTCATAAAGCGAATGCTAGTCACATAAATACATGATGTCGCGAAGCTGGATAGGGAGATCGCCTCTGCCTTGAGGAAAAAGCCAACTGTCAAACCAATTGTTAAATCAAGCGATGTGAACAAGATGCGAATGGGCAAAATAGACACGAAATATCTCAAAGTGATGTTCACTCATGGAGAGAACCAAAAGTGCCTGTTCTCCTTACCCGACAAACACATGTTCTCCACTACTTGTTTGGAGCACAACTTGAACATTATAAACAGATGCAAACAAAATGATGATGCTGCTAAGAAGAACTTTAATGACATGCTTCGTTGTTATATCAGTTTTCGTCATACTCTATTGGCTATCATACCGAAGATGTTCAAGATAGTGAAGAAGACAACACAGGCACATCAGTATATTTCTCTTGCCTCAATTGACGCAAAGCAGGATATTATTGGGTATAGAAGATTGCGTCATTGGGCTTTTTGCATTATTCCGTTTTGTATACGGTATTGGGCCTGTCCAACCATCATTTATTAGGGTTATAGTATATATATATATATATATATATATATATATATATATAGTGCATGCATGCACCGTAATTAAGGTTGTCGTTTTGATCATTATTGTTACCCTACCACACCTCTACAGTAGCAATTCCTCATAGAGTTCTTCTAAGGTCGTGGCTTATTAATCATTCGACATCAGTTTGATTCATCCTGTGTTCTTATTTACTTTGTGTTCTTAAGTTGCTTGTTAAGAATCTTATCGATATTAAAGAGTTTTAGTCTCTTCATGCTTATTTGCTATGTTATTATGTGGTAGTGGTAGGGGTGAAATAGACCCCGTAACCGGTTGGAATACACCGGAGGGTAGGTCGGGCACCCAAATATGCCTGACAGTATGTTTTATGCTATTTTATTATGTGGTAGTCATATGGGTGAAATAGACCCCGTATGCGGTTGAAATATACCAGAGGGTAGGTCAGGCACCCATATATGCCTGACAAGGTACGTTGAGCACCCATATATGCTTGACAGGGTAGGCCGGGCACCCAGATATGCCTGGCAGTATGTGATTATGTGGTATGATGGGGGAACTCACTAAACTTTATGCTTACAGTTTTTAGTTTTGGTTTCGGGTACTTCTTCTTTGAAAGGAAAGGATTCGGCATGATTGAAGCGAATCACACCATGATTTCCGCACATGAGATTTTTGGGAGTTATACTCTGATGTTGTTTTATGACGACATGTTTTGACTATCGATATATTGGTTTTTATATGGGTTGACACTATGGATGTTTTAGACTATTGGCTATATAAATTCTTAATTAAAAATGAAATTTTTGGTCTTAATTTTTGGGATGTTACACCTCCGTTCCACAAGATATCATGTGGACATGAGACATGGAACTGAATCAATCTCATTGTCTAATACTTTGTTTCCCGATTTCTGATTTGTAATGACAAATAACTACTAATCGAACATATCAATTTAGTCCTCGTCGGGCCCAACTCTATAAGTTAACACCAAATCGTCAAGGGGTCCAATGATATCTCTTTTCCCCTTAAGGATAGAAATGAATAGATAAACTTTGAAATATATGCTTGTACTATTTACTCATCAAATCATGCATAAAAGTACATTTTATAACATCAAGTTATGGATGTGTTTACGTATCATCAATGTACAACCAACTCGTAAACAACAATTCATATATCTCTGTTTAAAGATTATAAGGTATTATCGTCTCACAATTACTCGTGATAAATTCCCTGAAGTAATTATATGAGTGTGGGTTAATCTAATACTTAAATTCTTTATTTCAAAGTACTCATGAATATTGCAGCAATACCATTGCTATGTATAATACCCTTTAGACAGTCTACAATTCAATTCATGACAGTCTTGATTCACTACTTACTTCCAAAAGTATGATCGACTGTGGATGTTTGAAAAACCTAATTATTCGAGAAGTAAAAACATGCAAAATGAAACACAAAATAAATAATAGATAGAATTTAATAATCCAACTCATAAATAAATCTCCATCATTTAATCACCAAAAGACAATTACATTTATTTCATTACAAGTTTCTAAATATTTATATAGTTACTAAAACTAATATCATCCTTCAGACCAATGCTCCTAGCATGATGAATGTGCTTTACCCTACTCGGACCCTTTGTGAAGGGATCTACTGGATACTCTTCTGATGACACCCTATTCACGACGAGGTGACCCTCTTCTACTCTATGTTTAAGGAAATGGTATTTTCAGTCGATATGCCTTGATCTACCATGATCTCTTGGTTCCTTTGTTAAGGAAATTCCCCTTCATTATCACATAAAATTGGCTCCTCGATGGCTGGAACAACTCCAAGGTCTCCGATGAATTTCTTCAACCAAATAGCCTCCTTTGATGCTTTGCTTGCTGCTATGTACTCTGATTCAAAAGTAGAATCAGCCATCGTCTCCCTGTTTTGAACTTTTCCATGTTACCATTGCCCCATTAAGGGTAAACACCCAACCAAATTAAGAATGAAAGTTGTCTCTGTCTGTATGAAAGATGGCGTCACTATACCCAGTTACTCTTAATTTATCACTGCCACCAAGCACAAGGACCCAGTCCTTAGCTCTTTTCAGATACTTAAGAATATTCTTAACTGTTATCCAGTGAGCTCTACCTGGATTTACCTAATAACAACTGACCATGCTCAAAGCAAAAGACATATCAGGGTAAGTACATGTCATAGCATACATGATAGATACAATAACGGAAGCATATAGAACTCTACTCATTTCTACTATCTCTGCATAAGTACTCGGGCTCTGATTCTTACTCAGTTTGGATTTACTCTGGATAGGAAGTTATCTTTTCTTGGAATTCTCCATACTAAAATGCTTTAGTACATTTTCCAAATACGTACTTTGACTAAGTCCAATTAGCCTTTTACTCCTATCTCTCAAAATCCTTATCCCCAAAATATAAGCAGCCTCTCCCAGATCCTTCATAGCGAAACACTTTCCAAGCCAAGACTTAACCTCTTGAAAAGTTGGAATGTCATTTCATAAGTATGTCATAAACATATAGAACCATAAAGGTTACTATACTCCCACTATCTTTGACATATACACAAGATTCATCTTCACTTCTAGAGAAAGAAAACTCTTTGATCTTCTAGTCAAAACAAAGATTCGATATGCGAGAAGCTTATTTCAATCCATAGATTGATTTCTCAAGCTTACAAACTCTATTTAGATACTTTGCATCTACAAAACCCTTTGGCTGACTCATGTAAACATCCTCGACCAACTTCCATTTAAGGAAAGCAATTTTGACATCCATCTTCCAAATTTCATAGTCATGAAATGCAGCTATGGCCAACATTACCCTAATAGATTTTATCTTGGCCACTGATTAGAAAGTAACGTCATAGTCAAACCCTAGGGTTTGATTAAAGCCTTTCGCGACCAGTCAAGCCTTGAAAGTGTGTACCTTTCCATCCATGTCAGTCTTCTTCTTGAAAACCTATTTGCAACCCAACTGTCATACGGCCTGGTACATTATCAACCAAATTCAAACTTGATTGTCATACATGGACTTGAACTTGCTATCCATTGCCTCTTTCCACTTGGCTAACTCAGGGCCTACCATGGCTTCGTTGTAGTTAGATGGCTCGTCCAAATTTACCAGTGTATTATCACTAATAAATGTATCACCTTCTGCAGTAATTTGGAAACCATACAACTCTAGTTGTATTCTAACTCCATTGGAATGCCTAAGAGGTAATGACTCATCAATTGGTTCAACTGGAATTTATTCCTCAGCTTTAGCCCTAGCATTTTCAGCAGTTCCTTCATAGTTTGAATCTTGAATTTCTTCAATATCAATAGTACTCCCACTGTCCTCTTTACATATGAGCTCTCTCTCGTGAAAGACTCCCCATCGTGCTACGAAGACCATGTTCTCACTAGGTCTATAGGATCAATATCTAAAGGACTTTTGTGGGTATTCGATGAAAATACATCTCTCACTTCGAGGTTCAAGCTTGTCATAAGTCTCTCATCTAACGAAAGCTTCACAACCCCAAACCATGATATGTGCTAATGAGGGAACTTTCCTTGTCCACATCTTGTGAGGTGTTTTGGCAACCTTCTTATTTAGGAAAAGATTAAGAATGTGGGCGGCAGTCTCTAAGGCATACCCTCAGAAAGAGTTTGGAAGTGAATCTCGACTCATCATGGAACGAACCATGTCCAACAAGGTTCGATTACGCCTCTCAGCCGCACCATTAAGTTGTGGTGTCCTAGGAGGAGTCAATTGTGAAACTATTCCACATTCCTTGAGGTAGTTGTGAAACTCAATACTAAGATACTCACCACCTCTATCAGATCTAACCATCTTTATCTTCCTGCCCAATTGATTCTCGACTTCTTGCTTAAACTCTATGAACTTTTCAAAGGTTTCTAACTTATTCTTGATTAAGTAGATATAGCTATACCTGCTACAATTATCAGTAAAAGTCACATAAATCGATTTGCATCCCTTGTGGTAGATCTGAAGGGCTCACACACATCTGTGTGTATAAGAGCCAACAATCCTTCACCTCTTTCACATGAACTAGTGAAATGTGGCTTTGTCATCTTTCCTAGTAAACAAGATTCGCATGTGTCATCTGACCTTAAGTCAAATGATTCCAACACTCCATCCTTTTGGAGTTGGGCAATGTCTTGTTAACATGTCCAAGACGATAATGCCAGAAGCAAGCTTTGTGTATAGCATTAGACGAATCAATATGAAAAACACTATTTCCTAAATTGTCTACAATCATCACAGTTTCATAAACACCATCATAAGGTAAAGCTTCAAAATAAAACATACCATTTTTATAAGTAGAAATAAAACCATTCTTATCATTAAAAGAATATATAAAACCATGTTTAAATAAAGAAGGAAATGAAATTTATGTTTCGTGTCATCTTTGACGAGTTGCAACAATTTATTAAATCCAAACCTAACCCACTACTAGGCAGTAAGCTATAAACTCCAATCTTGGTGACAGGTGAAGATCGTCTATTCCCCATGATCAAGTTCATCCTTCCATGCTCCACATCCTCACTTCTTCTTAGCCCCTGCAAATCAGAACAAATGTGAAACCCATATCCTATATCAAGGACCCAAGAATGAGAATATGATGAGTTATTAGATAAGATAGTGTAAATACCTGCCGGTGTTGGCTTCACCTTGCCATCCTTGATATCTTACAAGTATTTCGGGAAACTTCGTTTCCAATGCCCTTTGTCATTGCAATAGAATCAAATGGTCTCTTTGGGGCCAGAGACACGCGAAGCATCAGAACTGGATTTTCCTTTGGGTTCTATACTTGACGACCCAACTTGGGACTTTCCCTTCCAGTTTTGTTTGGGAGGACATTTCCTCTTCTTCTCTTTCCCTTGCCCTATGGCCAGAACAAGTACACTTGTAGGTGAGGCAATACCTTTTCCCTTCATTCTTGCTTCAGCTTTTCGAAGGAGGTTGTGCAATTGTGACAAAGTAGTTTCGTTGTTGTTGTTCAAATGATAGGTCAAGATGAACCGATCATAACAAGTTGGCAAAGAGTTCAACACTATGTCGATAGCTAGCTCTTCGTCAAAATTCACATTGAGCTTGATAAGCCTATCCACGTATCGTTGCATTCTCAAAACGTGGTTGCTCACAGACTCTCTATCCTTCATCTTTCTAGCAATGAGGGACTTTACCACTTCATACTTTTATTCACGAGCTCGCTTATGGTATTTCTCCATAAGGTCCTTGTTCATCTCGTACGGACAATAATCCTCATAGTGCCTTTGTAATTATGGAGTCATTGTCGCCACCATGATGCACACAACTTTTATGGCATCATTATAGTGTTTTCAATAAGCGACCATTTCTTTAGGAGTGACCTTCGTTTCGTCGATCTCATCCAAAGGTTTTTCAAGGACATATTCCTTGTCTTCAAAGCGAAGGGCTATTTTGATGTTGCACATCCAATCGTTGTACTTGGTGCCATCCAATTGCACTTTCGAGCAGATGTTCAATAGAGAGAATTTGTTGTTGTTGTTGTTAGAGGAGGAGGAACCAGAAGCATCGGTTGGAGCAGACATCTGAAAGAGTAGAATTATAGTTTTAGCTAGATAGAATAATCATCAATATAACACCCAAAATGAAATATCAAGGCTGGGATCCAACTAAATAATTTACAACTTAAAAAAGGGATGTCGTAATCTATTTGTAAATTACATAAAGGTAGGTAAATGACGGTTTACCAATTTCACCATCGAAAAACAAAATTTTAATGAATTTGGTTTTTAAATGAAATTCCTAGATCTTTTTTAGAATAATTGAACTTTTCAATGGAATGTTTGATCTCGATTATGCTCTTCCAGTTGTGACTGAGATACCGAGGATCACAAACAAGATGTGAATAACCATGAAAACTAACTTGGTACTGTTGATGTCATTTATCATCTCATTTTTAATGTGTCGGTTAGCCACACACGCTCCATTAATCAATGATAATTTACAAGACACCCATTGCCACTCTTTATTCATCCCTATTAGTGTGCTGGTTAACCACACATGCTCCACTGACGACTCATAAAGTGCAATGTGTAATTTCATGGGTTAGCATACAAGTTCACATTTTTCCTAAAGTAACTAAGACTAGGATTTTTTATAAAAATATGTTTTGTTACTTTATAATTCATTATACTTATTAATGAGGATTAGGTTGTCTTATCAAACCCGTTCGGCTAACGACCCTTCACCAATCAAGGGAGCGGTAGGTAAGAGTGAATACCCAATGGTGGTCATTTTATATGCCGCTTCCTTAAACTCCCCTTATAGATTGGCTTCGTGAATGAGGCATACTAGCGGTTCAACTGGCTTAGTCTTATACATATAGTAATATTAGGCTTTTAATGTTACATATTCTATAAGAGTATATTTTTTGAAACTTTTCAAAAATACTAAGGTTATATTTTTAAATTTTCAAAATTAATATTCAATTAATTAAATTAAAAATAAACCAATCCTGAAATCAAGAAAAGGATATCAATTTTTTTAAGTGCAAAAAACATATTAACCATAATAAGTAAATACATCTTAGTTATTATCATACAACGAATGAGAATGCGTATTATCATACAACAAATGAGAATGCAAATGGGCGACAAGTTGCGCCGTTAAGCTTTTTGTATGGTAAAGCCAATTCTTTTGAAGACTACATCCATAGATATTTGGGATATAACATTGTTATGCATGATCCGCTGTACTCTACTAAGATCCACCGCATCCGGCGCAAGAAAACCAAACGTATCAAATGCAAATGGTATGAACACTTGTTGATTTTCCATGCACGGTTTTCTCATGTTTGGTGACCTTGTATGTAGCAGATTTTAATGCAGCCTGTCCCCGCCATGAAACCCTCAACCCTTAAGCCTACGAGAGGGGATACCCTCGTATGGTCCACACATGCGTGTTTCCCTCCACCCATCCAAAAATCAAAACGTCATTCGGTCTAAGGGTTGACCTTCCTTTTGTCAGATCAGTCGAGAAATTTACAGCAACCTCTTTCTTGGCGGAAACCCCGACACACTTTAAAATTTCGACCAAAACATCCCTAACCATATCGTGTCTGTATTTGAACCCTGGGAGTTCTTTGCAATGAACTGCATGCTCTCTAAAAGAGTCCAAACATGCCTTATGGCACATCGGACATATCTCGTCGGCTGGGAATATTGGAATAATGAGTCGATATTTAAGGATGGTACGATACTCCACATGATACATATGTTGGCCCAACCCATCTATATGGATAACTAGAAGAAAATCTTGAGCATATGGTGCACGTAAACATTGGAAAACTGCTTTTTTCCGAGTTGTCATGTGGAAATGTACTTCCATATCTTGAACAATTTTACTAAAAAGGGCACTCGCTAGTGTATTATGGGATTTAGGTGGAGTACTGTCCTTAGTAGAAAAACTGTTAAGGCACAAGCATAATCAGAATCCATACCATAAATTACTTTTTAAAATATTCAGTTTTATACAATTAAAACATTATTAAAGGTAATTATCCCAATCAATTCATGAGATATCTTTAAAACTGAATTTTGTGGATCTGACTGTCTAACACGTAGCGGTAAACAATTACCACACCGTGTTAGGATGACTTCGCAAGTCAACACGCCGTGTTGGCAGAACATAATGACGATTATATTTGCTCCTTCTTGTTCAAGTTCAACCATTGTATATATTCAATAGAAAACTAAACCTACGCTCTGATACCATTGATGGGTATTATACAAAACATATAAATCCTATGTCTACATGAAACCCTATAAATTTGATCTATGTTTTCTCTAATTAAACATACAACTTGAACAACAAAATAGAAAAACCCTAGCATACTAGCAGATTTTCGAAATACACAATTAGGGTTAGAATAATCATACCTTGATTTCTACATAGTAATAGAAATGCAAATCCTTGTGTTGTTGAAGCCTTGAGAGCAAGCGTCACAAATGCCACGCCTCTAGTGGTTCACACCCAACACTAGCAATGGAAGATGATTGAGAAGGAGGTGAGATGCTCAAATTTTCGGCTATGTCTTCAAAGGAATGGGTGGTCAAAAATTGTAGGGTTTAGGCTTCTTATATAGTGCAGTCAGGAAACCCTAGATAAACCCTAATCTAAGATAATCTTAAACCGAGAAGTTATCCACTTTCCTGTTTATCCACCCAAGACTATTCTAGAAACCCTAAGGCATATGAACACCATCCATACCTTATGGAGGGTTTTAGATTGCCTCTTGCTCAACTATTGAACAATTGCACTTCAGTCTCTGCACTTTTAATTAATTCCTTTAATCCCAAAATTAATTCCAATTAATTTCTGATTAAATATTACTATTTCTAATTAATATATTATTTTCATAATATATTAATAAATCATTTATTTCAATTTATTAATCAAATAATAAAACAACCTTTTTCTCCAAAATCATCCTATCTAGTTGCTAGTATTGAGGGCAACCCAAAATGATTGTGCTACTATCAATTTAAGTATATACCAAATATAGTTATGAACTTAGACACTTAATCCAACAGTTTGGTCTGTCTAATAGCTATAAAGTCAAAGGTTGAATTAGTCGCTACTACTTAACATTTTGGCCTTAGCGTCTTTTGGGGAGGGCTTGAAGTTTAGGCTCAAGAGTGTCAAATGAATATCATCGATAATAGTCTTGACCATTGTTTCACATGATATTCTCTTATTAAAGATCATATGTTTCATTCAATCCATAGATGATAGATGGTATACGCAAGAACTAGGTGACAAATAATAGACCAAATGGTCTTACCTTTTGAGACCCCATTAAGGATGGCAATAATGTTGATCCACTTGTCAGGGACATAATTTAATTATCATGACTGTCATTTTATGCTAGACATGAGTTTGGTAGGGACATTCTAAGAGAAGATGGCTGAGAGAATAAGGGAAAATGTGACGAAAGATACAAATGAGGTTTTGATCGACTCCCAAATCGAATACCCCCACATCCAGTAACTCCCCCACCTGAAGGGTTTTGAGCATTCTAACACTCATATGGTGTACATGCGACCCTAAATACATTGGATTTATGTTTTCTCTATTATACATGAAAACTTGAACTTTCCAAGGTATTACCCTAACTAGCATAATATGAAGTACATATAATATAAATTCTAGTAGAATTACATACCTTTTCATGTAGCTTGATTTCATGGAGCTTAAGAGTCTAGTGCCTCAAGTGTGAAACCTCAAATGGTTCACACAACATCACCAACAACTTGGAATAACTTGAGAGAAAAGGTTCCTATGCTCAAATTGGCTAGCCCTTATGTATACACATACTAGCGCCAATTTCTTGCGCCATGGGGTCCTTATATATATGGTGGCTATTAGGGTTACACAATGTAACTCATGTCTTTCCATATTCTTCATGCTCCATGGGTTAAAACCTCCATGGAGTATCCATGGGTTACTCCATGAGTTTAGCCCAACATGAAGACTTATGGATCATAAACCCACATATATAAGAATGAATGATTTACACAATCAATCCCCATATATTTAATTAGTCTCCTTTTGATCACAAAGTTAATTCCAAATATCATTTTCTCACAAAAGTCTATCCAAATTGTTTCGATGCCATGAAACCCAAATGGACCATGCCAATCGGGTCAAGTACATACCAATTATAGTTATGGACCTAGACACTAATCCAACACCACCACCACCACGTTTGACATTACCACCTCCAGTAACGCCTTCACGACGGCTGCCACTACCACTATCACCATGATCGCCACCACCACCTCCACCATCACCGCCATCATTTCCACTAACGTCACCACCTCTGCCAACGACATCATCTTTGTCATCGTACCCACCAACATCACTGTCATTTACTATCATTTAGAACTAAATATAGTTAATGAGTATTTATACATTTGATTTTTTTGTTTAGTATAATCTATGATCAATGTGCTTCAATATCATTATGGAGTATATAAACTTTAAAAAACAAAGTCTATAAACTTTAAAAAGCAATCATTTCTTTATAAACTATAGATTTTTGTTCTACATGTTATATGTCTTATTTTGTAGAAACAGACCTTAACATTTTGTTTCTTAAAAAACAAATAACACCAAAGTGATTTATATATTGATTTTGTACTATATATATATATATATATATATATATATATATATATATATATATATATATATATATATATATATATATATAGGGAAGAGTTATATGGAAAATGAATGATTAGGGCAACACATATTTGAACCAATGAAAACATGACAACACATCACTTCCACAATAACTTCCACAATACATTACTTGTGAAGAAAGAAATGGACACGTGTCATTTGATTATTGGTTCCGGTAGATGTTGCCCTAGTTATTTGTTTTCCATAGAACTCATTCCTATATATATATATATATATATATATATATATATATATATATATATATATATATATATATATATATATATATATATATATATTCAGGTTCATTTGAGACCGTGACATCAAATCTAAAAATAATTTTAAAATGCAAAATAAAAAGAAAAACCTAAAAATTCTTTTTTAATTATTATTTTCGGAACTTTATTTACCTAAAAAAATAAAAAAAAAAATAAAATACCGTTTTTTTTTTGAAAAATACGTAAAATATTCTAATTGAATATTAGACTGTACATTTCTAATATGATTTTTAGAATGTTTGGAATATTCTACTAGATTTGCAAGATATGTAGAATATTCTAAATATTCTACTAAAATATGTAAAAAAATATATATTTTTGTATTTATTTTTTATTTTTTTAGTATTTTTTTGGAAAATATATATTCCGAAAATAATATTGGAAAAAAAATTCGAAAATTTTCAATTATTTTGCATTTTAAAAATGTTTTTGTTTTATCTACTAAATGAATGGCTAGGATTGTGTCTTACGGTCTCACAAAATAGGCCGTCTCATATGAACCTAACCCTATATATATATATATATATATATATATATATATATATATATATATATATATATATATATATATATATATATATATATATATATATATATTAAATTACCTCCTACATTTTATACCTAAAATTATTCCTACCCAATGAAATATTGACAAATTACCATTTAATTTAATTTTATTTGATATAGCCTTAATGAGTTAATTAAAAAAATATGGAATGATGACACTTGTCGTAATTTAATTGGGTATGAATATTTGTAGGCATAAAAAACAATTTAATTTCTCATATATATATATATATATATATATATATATATATATATATATATATATATATATATATATATATATATATATTGAGATTTTAAATGCAATTTATATTTTCAATTGATAAATGAAGTTGCTAACCATGTTGTTACAACAAGGTCAAGAAGAATAGAACGTTGTGTAATTTGCTTGAACCAAAATAACCATAATCAAACAAGAGGATGAGAAATAGGTACAAGCAAAGCCAACCATTTGCCTCCATATCTCACTACATTCCAACTTCCAAGCACACCACCTCCAAATTTACACGCTTCTTCTACTTCTACGTGTACAATTCCACCACCACTTCAATCCTCCCGATCCGTGTGAACTGTATATTCCTAAATCTTTCCCCATTACAAAACCTCAAAAAAATATCACTTCAATTCACCCACAAAATCTTCATATTTCCCCCTACTACTATTATCACCAATCTTCTACTCCCTCTAAAACATACCTCAATTCTTTAATATCCGATATGGGTCCGATTGTCTTGACTCAGATTGCGACGGGTCTGAGCGTGTTAGCCGGAGCTGCTCTCTTGAAATCAGTGATGGATCGGAATCCGATGATGGGTCCTGGTTCTGATTCAGGTTCAGGTCAAAGGTGTTCAAGTTGCAACGGCACCGGTCGGGTTAGTTGCCTTTGTAATCGGTGGTCCGACGGTGACCGTGGTTGTCGGACGTGCGCTGGTTCCGGCCGGATGGCGTGTAATAGTTGTGGCGGTTCTGGTACCGGTCGGCCTCTCCCTGTTCGGATCTCGGTTCGTCCTCCAAACCAACCCTATTAACCCGGTAACCTATTTGGGTTTCTGTAATTGTAATATATTCAGTAAATTTTTACTTCTTCTGAATGTTTGAAAGAAATTCAGATTTGTAATATACTCCTCTATTGATTCAATTACTCTCTAATTACTCTTATTGTTATGTATTGTAAGTTGATTATACTTCTTGATGGAGTGTGATTAAGATTTTTCATTCTGATTACATCTTGATGATTCTATCAATATATACATACCAATTTTAGACCTCTGTGAACTTAACATATCATATAATTACACATATATGATTCAAATTTCTGTTTTATAAATCAATTATATGAATTTGTTTGGATAGTTAGAAACTGGTTATTGGTTGATTCAATCTTTATGGGCATCCTCCTATGAATGGCTTATAATTTCATTTTTTATGAACAATTTGGCTATCAATGATGTGAATTCTTATTTACCCTAACTTAGAATAAATTGAAGACACTTTTCCTCATCTTTTTGTTAAAACGCGAATCCAAACACCCCCTTAATCTAGCTTTCGGATGTGCATATTAAGGGTTCTTAGGTATGTGAATTCATGTTCAAATGCAAGTTTAGTTATTTGTGTATAGGTTCCATATGTGTTGATTGTGTTCATATTCCACGATTTAAATTAGGATGTGAAAGTTCTTAATTCTGTTTTGATCTTTAGCTTGATGAACACACATGGCACATGTTAACTTGGTTGCATTATACATCTAACTTTCCTAACAATTTTTATCATGTGATATTTGGACCATAGGATTGAAGTGAATGGTAGATGATTTTCTACAAAAGAGGTTTGATAAACATGCTACAAAGTTGATAGCATGATTATCCATAATATGATCATTTTAACCCCACATAATAATAAAAAAAATCATAATCATACTCAGTTTATCCAAACACTCAAACTAACTATCATGACTACAAATTGCAAAAATCAATTTTAAGCACTACCAAACACCCATGTAAGTAGAAAGAATGGAGAATACTCTTAATTATAACTTGTATGTTGAAGAGCATCTTTTTTCTTTTTGACTTAATGGGTTTAATGAATTAAGCACTTAATCTGAACAGTTGTGTATGGTTGTTTCTTTTTTACTTAATTTGGACATAACAATTAATTGGTTAACCCAAAAAAATTGGCTAAAAGGGTAAAGACTCTTTACATATTAGCCCTTCTTTTGTCTTTTCTCTTTTCACTCGGCTTAAGTTAAAAAGTTAAAATTGATGAATACTCTTAATTTTAGAATTGATGAGTATTGTGAAATTTGTTTATTGGATTGTCAGGGTAAAATGATCATTTAGTTTTATTTCGAGATTTAGGTTTTATTCCGAGAGTTAATCCCTTTTAGAAAAGAAAGACATTACGTATACATGGGTAAAGTCAATCCATTAGAATATTGTTATCCATTTAGCAACTTTGTACATACATAATTTAATCGTAAAAAAAAAAAAAAAAAGACTCGGTGCGTTTTATCAAACAAAGTATTTGTGTCTTTGCCTATGCCATATTCCATAAAATTTGAAGCGTTTGACAAAAACGTAGTTCAAGAGAATAGATGGATTTTAATCAAATGTCTTCAACTTATAACTCTAAAGTACCCCTCATACATAATCAACTCTTTGTAATTAGTACTACAATAGCCATATAAGTAACTTTACCTTGGAATATAATCTACCCAAAAAAAGAAAATGTCACAATTATAGCATTGCCATCTTAAATACAAAGCAATTTTCTTTGCAATAATTTGGTAGATTTTTTAGAATATGATGCCCTAAAACGAAAAAGAAAATGAAGAGTATAGTGTTCTGGTTGGTTGATTTTTCACAGTTCAATGAGTCGATAAGACAAAAAAAAATGAAAATCAGTATTTTAGTAAAAAGAAATGAAAATATAATATAATGCTATAATAAACAAATAAATAAAAATATATTGCTATTCTTGCATTTATCGATTCTTGAAACAAGCACTTAAATAACATCTTTGACCTTTCCGAATAATGCCTAATTCCTCTTTTTAACAAATTAATATCAGATGTAAAAAGAGGATTGTTGTAAATGTTGTACCATGTCATACAACTATAGTTGCTATGAGTACAACCGGTAATGCACAAAATGGCTAGTTGAAGCCATGTTTATTTCTTGTGCAAATTGTATGTTTTTTTGGGGTCAATATAAGCATATGGTGTTATCTCTAGAGATACGAGAAAGAACTAACTGGCTGGTTCAGTTGCCACGTACATAGGCCTTATAAAATCCCAATGATGCCCTTTGTTATATGGTTGATTTTGGCATGGTCTACGACTAACCTCACATTCGAGGTCCATATTGCAAAATACACGGTTGATCTTTGCATGGACTTAAATATTTGTCGGATTTAAATTATCGTTTTCTTACATTCGACTAAACTTTATTGAATCTGAACTACTGTTTGGCAGTTATCATAGATTTTGAATAGCAAAATCTAATATCGATTGGATAGAAATCTTGATGTTGGACTTTTTGGGGCAAAAGTAACTAACAATCTAAAAACTTCATTTGAAGTAAACTGATGAGGCCTACCAAAATAAAAAGTAATTAACAATCCCATGTTAAACAATACTTAGAGAAATGGCAACAATCCTTATGGTTTGATATCATGTGTGTGAAGCATGATCAAGACCATGTGCTTACTGAAGCTAGTACAACACCTTTGTCATTACATTTTCTAAAAAATCATTATTCATAGGAGAAAAGTGATTAGTATTTATAAAGTTTACATCTTATTTCATATATATATATATATATATATATATATATATATATATATATATATATATATATATATATATATATATATATATATATATATATATATATATTCGTTAAAAAAAATTAAAACTTGATTTTTTTACAAAATTTTTAATTTTTAATTTTATTTTGTCTTTTTTCAATCTTTTTTCAGCGAATATATACATATATATGCGATTTTATGTTTTTTTAAAATATTAGATATCTCAAAGTATTTTTTTTCTATGTATTTCTATTGATTTTCTAGGGTTTATGCATTTTCCATTCAACTCTCATATATATATATATATATATATATATATATATATATATATATATATATATATATATATATATATGATAATGTGTTTCTCACATTTGTTTTCTGCTACAATACACCAACATGAATTTAGTAAATTAAATAATTATTTAATTAAATAAAGATAAATATTAAATGATTTCTATAATTGTATGTATATTAAATGACTCGCCGAGTTCTCCTTGAACTCGTCGAGTCCGTGTTCAAGTGGTTGGGACATTGCCTTGAACTCGCCGAGTCCAGACATATACTCGTTGAGTTCCATGATTTCCAAGTCCTTAATAAGCCTAAAAAGCTGAGTGTTCTTCTATCTTAGCATCTGGTCCATCAACAGAAGGATTTGATGGGGGAAATACGACCCGACTCGCCGAGTCCCATGAACGACTCGCCGAGTACCTCTTTGTCCACAACTATACAGTTGATTTTAGTGGGTCTCAAAGCATCTAAATCATAGATCTGATCTCCTAGGGTCCATATTGTGCGTAAATTTACAAAGTGTACATTCATGCATGGGCCATTTAGTTAAAAAGGCCCTAAAATGGAATCTTCAAGATGCATGGGTCTCTTATGGAAGTAAAGTTGGCACCTTTATGCCATGAGAACCTTCCTATGTTCCAAATCTAAAGTTATTCCTCTATATAATGCGCCAAACCCAAAGGTGACTTAGAAATGCCCCAAAATGACAAGATTCAAGCCCTAAAGAGGATCTAAAAAGTGGAAAGTCAAGGTTGAAGCTTTTTACCTCAACTGAGCTGGAAATGGAACACAACCTCTGGATCTACTAGCTTCAACTTGAACTCCCAAGCTCCTTCCTCCTTCTCAAGCTTCACAACCACCAAAAATGCACAAAAATGGCTTAAGAACACTCAAACAAGTCTAGGGTTTCGGTTTAGGGTCTTCTAAAAGCGAGAGGGACGATGGGGGCTGGTTTGAGACGAGATAAGTTGTTTAAATAGGGTGCAAACCCTAAATATGAGGGTTTCATCCAAACAACTTCTACTCGTCGAGTAGGTCACTAAACCTCCAGTCAAAATCGAGTATACTCGACGAGTTGGGCCTCTAACTCGCTGAGTCCCAGGGAAAAACATGAAATTACTTGAATTTAAATACCTACCAGGAACTAGGTGTTACAACATACAGCCCTAATGCTTTGGATCTAAGTTTTCTCTAGTTATACATGTAATATTATTTTTCCAAAGCATGAAGCCTAACTAGCAAACAAATTTGATATTTGAGTAATAAAAACAAGTTAGATGATTACCTCTTGCTGTAGCTTGTAGAAGTTGGTCTTTCAAGAGCTTAGCACCTCAAGTGGGATGCATCAAATGTTTCACAAAGCACCAAGAACAAATGGAGGACAATGTGAGAGAGAGAGAGAGAGAGAGTAGGAGGCACCAAAATGGGCTAGCTTCTTTTTGGAATGCATAAGTGCCATTTTTAGTGTTTAGGGGTTACATTTATGGTGTAGAATTCCAAGGGCCACTTGTAAAATCTAGTTCTTACACTTAGGCTTATGATCCAACAATTGATTTGGACTAACACTCTATGGACTATTTCATAAGCTTAGCTCATCACAAATCAATCATGGATCATTAGCCCAAACTATATGTATCATTGATTTACATAATCAGTCCCCATTAATTTAATCAGTCCCTTTTGATCACTAAATTAATTCCAAATTAATTATTGATCAATACTAATTAAATAATATGATTTCTCAAATTAATACATTATACTTATAATATAGTAATAAATTACAACTAACCTCTTTCTCAAATATCCATCTTATCAAATTGTTCTGGTGAATGCAACCCAAAATGGACCATGCTACTATCGGTTCATGTACATACCAATGATTTTTATGGGCTTAGACACCTAATCCAACACTCTCCCACTTGAATAAGTCTATAACTGCAAGTATGACTTTAAAAACCGAATAGCAATTGTAGCTCTCGAAAGCCGCTGTCAACTCTGATCAATAACGTGTCCATTAGATAAGGGATCAAATATTCCTCCATTCTACAAGATATCGTATGGACTGAGACATATATTATAATCATTTTATATATCCATGTGTTGTTTCCAGACTTTCAATTTATGACGAATGACAACAAACTACATTGAACACATCAACTTAGTCCAGGCTTAGGCAAGCGCTTAGGGTGTCATCACTAAATCATCGAGGGCCCACATATATCGCTTTTATCTCTCTTAGGGTAAAAGGAACGGATAAAATTTGACTCATATGCTTGCTTAATTTACTCATCAAATCATACACAACAATACGTTTTATAACCCCAAGTTACTGGTGCGTTTACATATCATCAATGTGCAACTGACTTGCAAACTACAACTCATATGTCTCTGTTTCAAGAATATAAGATATTATCGTCTCACAATCACTCGTGATAAAATCCATGAAGTGATTCAGATGAGCGTGAGTTTAATCCAATACTCAAATCGTATTACGTGAGTACTCATGAAAATTGTAGCAAACTTCTGCTATGTCTAAACTCTTAGACAATCTACAGTCGGAGTCATGACAGTCTTACCTCATTACTTACTTCCAAAGTATGATTGACCGTGGCTGTTTGAATAATCTTATTATTCGGGAAGTCAAAACATGCAAAGTGAAACACAAGAATATTCCAATCCAATATGAACTCAATCATATTGATTAAACTTTATTCATTGTCTAATGTTTCGATTAATCAACTTAATACTTGAATTGAAACAATAGTTATCCTATGCTCCAAGCATGCATACTATGTTCATCTATGGTCCTTTCCTTTATGAATTAGATCAATTGAACACATTTCCGATGATGCTTATTTCATAATTCCTAAACCTTATTATAAGTGTAAGAATACCAAATTCCTGCCACTACTAAAATATGTTAAAGTCTAAACTCTCATTCAATAATCCTTTTCTAATGTCTTGGCACAAAAGTCACAGAGACTTGGCCAATGATATTACAAAGTATTCCATTTGAGAATGTTACAAGACAATTCCCTGGAATTGAAGTCTCACATTCAAAGAGCATTCCTTGAACATCCTTTTTGCATTAAAGTTTCTAACTCACACAAAGATTCTTAATATCCAACTCCCATTATGGAAACATATCCATAATTGCCATACGACTATCTATTCTAAATAGAATCCTATCTATTCCGAATTATATCAATATGGTCCATCAATTACTATACCTACAACTGTTCACAAGCAACCAATCTTCGATGAACCGTAGATTGTCCTTGACAGTTTTTTAACAACTTTAGTCATATAAAGTTCTGGTCCTTTTTCCCTTTTAATGCGCTAGGCATTGGGAAAAATCAGAACATGCGAATATTACAGTGTATGCAATCAATCCTATATCCGAAGCATATGAGATACGATTCATAATGTGTCACATAAAGACATGATACTAGACCAGTCTCTTGCTATAATATTTCCATATATAGAATTTCAAATGTTGAAACATTTCAACACGACATTCATACATGTCCATGACTAAGCTCCATTAAAATTTCAATCTAAGCTTTTAGATTTGAAATGAAGTACGAGTATCTTCTCCCTTAAATCCTACTATAGCGAGACAACTTTTCAAACTCCACAACTTTGCAAATTAAAACTTTGTTTCCTATATATAGCATTGCTAATCTTGCAACACTCAACGTAATAATTATGCTCCCACTAGCATAATGATTACATACTTACAAGCATAACACTTATGCTCACACTAGCTTTGATATGTATTTAAAAATCAGCTGGACTTTTAGAAATCAATGCTTATTGAATTTCTTACCGATGTTCTGATTTATGATACAAGATGTTTCGATAAGACTTTATCTAGGCTTCTCGAACTCATATACCTTTCCTTAAATAGCTCATATGTATGCTAAACTATTTCAGAACTTACAGCAGTAAGTCCAGAATGTTCAAAATATTAGCTATTTCTCACAATTCGAACTATGAAGAGGGATGCCGTAATCATAATCGAATTTGAGAATGCAATTAAAACAACTGCTATCACTTTAAAACTTCTTAGTGAAAGTGTTTCCTCACAATCATTTTCATGAAGTGGAGAGAAACCTTATGTCACTTAGATATTATTGTGTGTGTGTTCCTATCCATGTGAATATGTCATTTGCAATCATTATCATAAGACAATGTCTATGAAAAATTCAAACTTATATGGACTGAACTTGTTCAATCTTAATTTCTTGCCATATGGTAGCATAAGGGCCTACCATGTCTTCCAAGTTGTTCAGCAACTCACCCTTACTGATCAATGTACTTTCACTGATCCAGGTGCTTTGCCTTATGCAAACAATTGAGAACTTATAGAACTCCCATGCATAGTCAACTTTGACTGGAATGGGCACAGAAACAAAAATATGTCAACACGATAGGTTACAAACCTCAAGTCGTGCACTAGTGATTAACAATAGGTTTACTCTTGATTAGTTCTTGGAACTTTTCAAGATCTTTAAGATTCCCACTGACCTCTTGACATATAATATTCTCTTGTCAAGAAACATTCCTTGACAAACAAATATTCAAGAGTTAGTGTGGGCTCTTATCAAGAAAAACATTTCATTTAATTGGTCTTAGTTTGACTTTATTTTATCCAAAACATTACAACTATCAATCTCACATGTGCAAGAGTAAGAAAACATTTTTTTCTACTCCACATCTCATGATGTGTTATAAACCTACTTAGGATATGTCACTCAAGACATAATCTTGGAGTATAACTCTAAGACTTGATTTTGGAACGAAGTATGACTCATCCTTTTGATTTTAACCATTTCAACAATTTACGATACCTCTTCTTAGTCATGTAAATGCACTAAGGTGTACTTTGAGGATCAATTATGACATGGTTCCATAATTATTAGGATGATCATAAAACACAATACTAAAGTACTCTCCTTTCCTTTCAGATTGGAGAAACTTTTATCTTTCTGCCCAATTGATTCTTCTTATTCGTTGTGCTTATACTTCGAAAATTTTCAAGGTATTAGAATTATACTTAATCTTTTAAGCATAACCATATTTACTGATCCATTAGTAAATCATGACGAATAGCCTTTATCATTCTTTGAGGTGGATATGATTTGTACACATCAATGTGTACTAGATCCTTTATTCCTTCACTCGACTCACATACATATGTGAACAAGGAATTAGTCCGAATTTTCTCAAGTACCAAGATTTTCATACATCATATAATTCAAATCACATGATTCCAAGTTTCTGTCCAATTGAAACTTAGACGATGAGAATCTTTCCTTACTTAGAAAATTACGACACTACCACAATCGATATGACTAAGAATCAAACCATTTTCAACATTGCTATTAATAGAAACATACAAACAACAATTTTCACAAATGTCATTGAAAGGAAACATAAATAAGATCAAACCAAAATTTTTATTTATTTATAAAATGTGGAAAACTTGTCCTTACAATGCAAATTCAAACGAAAACTATGTTACTAAATATTCCTAAGCAATCTATCATAACTCCTAAGCAGCAACTCTAAAATTTGATCATCGAACCATGCGATCGAAATACATTTCTTCGCGACCAGACTCGACTCACTCTTTTTTTAAGCTTCCTTTCTTTTCTTTGATTCTGCAAAACATCAAAATGTAATCTTATCACGTCATGTATTAAGAATCTATAAATAGGAACTTAATAGAGTTAGACAGTGGACTACCTGAAGTAGAGTCATACATTTTGACTTTACCATCCTTACGATCTTTCAAGTAGATACGACAGCTTTGTATCCAATGCCCCTTCTCTTAACAATAGAAACAAACATATTCTTTTGGAATGGCACACGGGACAATCTCAGACTTAGCCTTTCTCTTTACCATTTGGTCAAATGGTTTGACCTTGGACGATCCCTCTACATTAGGAAGAGAAAACTTTTATGGACTTCCAAAGTTGCCATTGTCAATGTCCATGGAAGTTTGGTAGATTGATCTTCAAATCAAATTTGCTTGTCGAGTGCGCCAAATCATTGTTGATTCAACATCAATTAGCAAATAGGTCAGATCGATAAGGGTCACGCCGTGATCTATCATATAGTAATCTTAAGAACTCACTATATGACCTAGGAAGTGATTGAAGAACCAAGTCAACAACCAGCTTCCTCGAGACATCGATACCCAACATTCCCAGCCTGTCAATATGTAACTTTATCTCCAAGACGTGAGTACATACATACTTTTCATCTTCGTGTTTACTTGCCAACAGGGCTTGAGTGATCCTAAACTTTTTGTGGGTCAGGGAGGATAATTGGAGGAGGTGGAGGAAGTGAAGTATGATTTATAGTTCCTTCAATGCACAACAAAGAGATTGATCTTTCACCTTGATCGCCATGTGGAATATCATCTTCATGAGGAAAGCTTTTTCCAAAAAGATAAGGAAGGCCATAGTAGTCAAAATTTGACATCTACAAGGGGAGAAATTCAAGTAAGTTGATTTAATCCTTAATATAACACCCAAATGGAATATTAAGGCTAGGATCCAACACAATAATTCACAATTCGGAAGAGGGACGTCGTAA
This sequence comes from Lactuca serriola, assembly GCF_051521515.1. Classification (NCBI taxonomy): domain Eukaryota; kingdom Viridiplantae; phylum Streptophyta; class Magnoliopsida; order Asterales; family Asteraceae; genus Lactuca; species Lactuca serriola. Next base: position 3,789,405 of record NC_136411.1, read on the forward strand.
TCCAATTGCAAATTATTTGAAGGTAGGTAAATGGCGATTTACCAATTCCACCATGAAAACAAATTTTTTAAGCGAGTTAGGTTTTAAATGAAATTCCTAGAACTTTTGAGATTTATTGAATTTTTCAATGGCATGTTTTATCTCGATTTTGCCCTTCAAGTTTGTGACTGGGATACCGAGGATCACAAACAAGATGGCGGAAACATCCAGGGGCTTGAGCGTGACTCCACTGTTGTAGTATCATTACAGAGTATATAATTGAAACATAACATCATCATCATCACACATGTAATATAACAACATTCATTGTTTACATTGAGTATTGTATTGAATATTACATGTCAAAATAATCAGAGTATGATGAAACAAAATATAACAAAATATCCATTAGTTTGTTCCGCTCAACCTGCTTCAATGGTTTCATGAGAATACAAGTTAATTTAAAAAGTTCAACATAAAGATGTTGGTGAGTTCATAAGCATGTTTGTGAAAATGATTTGTACAATGTTGAAAACCACCAGAAAATCCTATATTTCTGAAAACAGTTTAGTATGTTTGTATTAGATCTCGTATTAATGCATGTGTGTTATTGTTTATTAGAATGTATAAAGATAATGTATAAAATGTAAAGAGAATGCCCCCAGACAACCCTATGTTGTCTGTAATAGAGAATGCTACCGTACCAACACTCGAGATTGAATACCAGTACATGTATGTTCCTGAGTAATCCAAAGGGAAAAGGGAATGTCCCCAGACAACCCTATGTTGTCCGTAAAAGAATGTTGTCGTACCAACCCTCGAGGTTGAGTACCAGTACGAGTATGTTTCTGAAAAATCCAAAGAAGAAAATAAAAGAACAGCTCAGGTACGGTTTGTCACCCTAGACTGGACTAGTCTAACTGTAGCGAACAGCTCAGGTGTGGGGCGTCACTCCTATATAGATCTATACACAAACTCGTGCTCTCCCTCCAAGAGACTCTGGTTATAACTACAGGCTATGATCGTACACTCAATAGGTGTAAACCGACAAGTCTCACTAGATCCTTAATCGAATTTACGCGAAAAAAATGTGTAAAACTCATTTCAGACCCAATGAACCCTTTAAATGAGCCACTGAGGCATCACTAACATGTAAGTCATTTCAAGGCCCAATAGGAATGAGATTATATAATATGGGTCCGAAATATATGTAAAAGGACAACTAAGGCCCATTTCACATGTAAGGTATTTACAGGCCGAAATAGCACGCAAATAGAATCCAAGGTCCGTCGCACATGTTAATGGGTCAATGAGGCCCAATAAACATATAAATAGTATTCAAGACATATCACACATATTAATGGGTCTCTAAGGCCCAATAAACATGAAAATTACCTAATTAGCCCGTTTGTTATTATATTGTTAGTTTCAACTCAATTATTTAATAAAATTATATAAAAGACCCACTTTTTGGAAAAATGACACTCTTGTCCCAATAAGCCAAAAATTTAAAATTAAGGCCCAATCTTAGTAAAAATGACAGTTTAGTCCCCAATATGTTCAAAACTTGTATTTATGGCTAGTTTGGTAAAAATAAAATTTTTAACCCTTTTTTGTCAAACATGTCATTTTTGGCTTGATTTTTGTGAAAATAAACATTTTTCTGATTTTTGACTTTTCTGACCTGGTTGTTGGAAAATTTGTAGAAAAATCATCGTTAGTCGAAATTTGGATCCGTAAACTCTGAAAGTTTGGAAAGTTCGTCTACTTTGTTCCCAATTTTTTCTCATAATTTTTAATAGCCTCAAACCTGTGTGAAACTGCTCACCTTCACAGGCTGGTCCAAGATTATTTCAAATATGATAGGCTGGTTTGTAAAATTCGCCAAAAATTATAGAAAAATCGTATGGAAACATGAGAGTAGTCATTTTAAAGGTATAAACCTGAAATATTTGCATGTAAAACAGTTTTGGTCATGCCTTTGCCTTTCCATGAATCATCTAAGAACCTGAAACCATAACAAAACTGTAAGCACACATAATCTTAGTGAGTTTCCCCAAAATACCAGTACATAACAAACAAATAGCATATATACGACAACAACATACTATGGGTCCAATAAACCATCGGGTTAGAATACCTCAGGCCCTCAACCACTGGGTTGGAATGCCAATATACTATGGGTCCAATCAACCATCGGGTTGGAATACCCCATGCCTATTGATTGATGCACAAAGCAGTCCACTCTCACCGCATGTCATACAATCATATCGGGTCCAATCAACCATCGAATTGGAATACCCCAGGCCCAGTCAACCATCAGGTTGGAATGCCAATATACAACGGGTCCAGTCATCCTCGGGATGGAATACCCTAGGTCCCAATCAACCATCAGGTTGGAATGCCTTCGGTCTGTTGGCTTATGCACATAGCAATAAATCCTTAACCAGCAATCAACATATAACCAATCAATAGACAATCGGGGCAGATCTACATGTCACTAAGCACAACAACATCCTATCTACCAGGATACTAATCTAATAGATCATAACATCACAGCAACATCCTATCTACCAGGATACCGATCCAACAGATCTAGCAGATCCCTATAGCATAACATGCACAACAAGATATTAATCCAGTGGGTTAGCATTGGTGCCTTCGACCCGCAAGTACAGTGAGGAATCTCACCTCGACAGCTGAACCCACAAATAATCTATGACTGCAGATCTGCTAGAAACCCCGCACCGTCAAACAAACAACACCCAATTCACAGTTAAGTTTCAAGCCAAAACCATTAATCCATAAACGATCCAACTAATCAAGCCCACTAATAGCCCAAGCCCATTGGGCCCACTAAGGCCCAACAAGGCAAGCCCAAAAAATAAATCCAACTTTAATGAAAGTCCTCAGCCCAACCACTTAAGCCTGAAACTCAACCATGGCCCAAAATCAAAGCCCCAAGGTCCAATGATCCAAAAATCTCAATTCCCATCTGATCAGACGTACGTATGGCTTGTACAACATATGTCGTTGGTCTAGAAACGGGCATCATAGCTGGAACGCCCGACGTTCCCAAGTGGTATGCACATTGTTCTCGGTAGCCACACAAAGCCATTCTAATAACTTAATCCTTTAAGCCAAACGTCCAAAATCTCATAATGGATAAATATAAGTGACTTTATCCATAAATTTGAAGGCTTTAAGCCTTGCGTGGCTTAATTAAGCCCAATAACCAAAGATGAACTCCAAAGGTCAAATCACTCCAAAAATGTCTTAAAATTTCTTAGTACCTTAAGAACTCATTCCAAACTTCCAGATCTGATTTCAAGAGACTTCTTAAGTCATAAAGTTTCAAACTTTATGACTTATCATAACTCAATGGAACCCAAATCAAAATCCTAAGTCCCAAACTTCATCAAATGACTACCAAATCATGCATGGAAGGTTTCTACCCATCAGGATCCAAACTTTCTGACTCCAAAACCTCAACAAGGACCAAATATGAAGCTCAAAGGTTTTGGAGTAACTTCTACTCACAAGAACCACCTCAAAGGGACCAAAACCATAACAAAATACCACTTAGCTAGATCTACATGAAAGAGTTGTCTAGGTTGAGACTTTATACCTCCAGAAGATAGATCTAGGTGCACAATGCCTGGATCCAAAAGCTCCAAGTCAACCAATGACTCTTCAAGAAGTTCTTATTTATCTTTAAGCACCAGAACACACAAAAATCACCATGAAGCTGAAGAAATACACAAATGGGGGCTAAGGTTTCGTTCTTAGGGTTAGAGAGAATGAAGGATGAATGAATTGTAGGTTGGAGGTGAGTTAAGGTCTTTAAATAGGGTCCAAGACCCTAAATTAGTGTTTTAATCTGACCTAACGAATGCAACGCGTTCCCTTGGGGAATGTAGGGTGTTCCTAAATGGTCCCGCATCCAAATTCATGTGTACGCCATGTGTGCCACCCTTGTATGCCATACATGCCATGTTTTGGTCCAAACCCTTCTAACTTCAAATGATCATAACTTTTGAACCCGTAATTCGTTTTCAACGTTCTTTATGTCCACGGAAAGGTAACGTGAAGCCCTACACTGCTATAAACTTTATTTAGTCTAAAAACCAACCGAAATTAAATCCAAAATTCATAGAAGGCCTGGACCAACGCCTCTACCGATACTCTTGGGCTCTAAAGCAAAAACCAAACACTTTCATCACATAAACAACATTACCCACACCTAAATGGGTCTAAACCTTTCTTCCCAAAGGCCCTAAGCCTTATGATAACTGATGATTGGACCATGGCTCCGAATAATGAAGCAATTCGAAACGGAGTGTTACATAATGCAACCAACACATCTCCAAGAGGTTCCTTCTTATCCAAGGTGCACCAAGCATACTCCAAAGCACTCGAAAACTCATTCATTTAGCTCACAAGGCTCAACTCGGGTTAGGTTTTCTTGGAAGGGGTGTTGGAGAGGTGGAGGATGAGAATGGAGTGGGTTTGGGGGAGTTAAGGAGCTTAAATAAGGCTCAAACCACAAAAATAGGGTTTGGGCACAGATTGTGTATGCCCAACATACTTCTGGTACGCCCAATGTACTCAGGATTCCCTTTGTACACCCATCGTACACCTCCTTGTATGCCTAGCTTACTTAGCGTGGCCCAAAACCACCCAAACTTCAAACGGTCATAACTTCTTCGTTCTAACTCTGATTTTGACGTTCTTTATATTCACGAAAAGTTAATCAGAACCTCTACACTTATATTAAATCCCCATTACCTTAAAACGTTCCAAAAAATCAAATTTCATAAAAGCCCGAACTAAAATCTTACTGAAATACCCCTTGGCGCCAAAACACAGACCAAACTCCTGGATCATCCAATTTACATTACCCACACCCAAATGGGTGTAAATCCTCTTTTTTCCCAAAGCCCGAAGCCTTATGATACTTGATCTTCGGGTCACGAATCCGAATTGTGAAACCACTCGAAACAGGGTGTTCCATTATTACTCATTTCTAAGTTATCATTGTCTAGAGGACCAATCTGATATTATTAACTTGAATATTAACCAATTTATGAACAATAAGTTGTTAGGACTAGAGATTGGCCAAATATTAGTGTTATGTGATTAATTGATAAACTTTAATGTGTAAAATACTACATTAGATGACCACTTTATTTAATTAATTGATTTTCATGATCAATGAGATTAATTAATATAGATCAAATCATTCATTATTCAAACTTAAAGATAATTGTTTAGATAGATAATTGCATGATCCTTGTGTTAATTATCTTTATAATTATTATGGATACTTATTTGGACCAAGATAACTAACTACTATAGGAATCGATAAATAATGACATAAAGCTAATAAAGTTTCTTTATATAAACCATAACAGAAGAAAGAGATTCGAAATATAAATGAAAGTACTTTTAAAATATTGTTTTCAATCTATTCTTAGTTTTTGTTTTCCAGTTTAATGTGATTTTAATTGGATTTAAACAAAACCCAGCTTTATATTATTTGTCTAGTTCAATAAATAACTTTATAATCTGAATCAAATTACACACGTTCCTCTTTGTATTCGATACATGGTCTTACCACACCTATAGTATTACATGATTATGTATATTGAATAGTGTGTGTTACAGTCTAGTTGCGATAAAATCAATTTTATAATTTAAGACTTTGATCAATATTTTATATATAGTAAAACGCACATCAACTAGATGGAATCTCATGCAAACCTTGCAAAGGTTTATTCCTTGTTTCTTGATTTGAAGCGACACAATGGTTATAAACATGGAGATATAACTTTGTTTCTTGATATGATTAGTAATATGTGTGTTATGCTCTTCAGGCTTCATATTGGGGTTGTTTTTGTAAAAAGTCCACCTAAGGGATTAATAAAAGTTGCATTAATTCAAGAAATATATAAGGAATTAGAAACATTTTTATATGCTTTAATACATATGTAACATAGTGATATTGAGGTATTTCCATTTTTAACCCTAAGTATGAGAATTAATTGCATTTTATTCCTTGATATGAGAATTCTAGCAAATTGGACCAAAATGGCATTTTTATAATTTTTGGAAGTGGGGTGCGTACACCGGGTGTACATGGATTTTGTGAAGTACGATGGACATACATTTGGTACGTTGGGCGTACATGGCCAGGGTGCAAATCCTTATTTTTAGGGTGTCGACCCTATTTAAGCATCCTAAAGTCCTAATTCGTCCTTTTTTCATCAGCCTCCAGCCCCAACTGCGACCCTTGAAAATCCTAATTTGTTTTTTAGCATTCTTTTTCCATTTATGGCTGTTTTGGTGTTCATAAAGGAAGAAGAAAAAAAAAGATCAACTAAGAAGCTTGGAAAAACCTTGTATCTGGATGTTTTACATCCTCCTACATCTCCGAAAGGTATAAAATTCATACCTTGATGCTCATTTGGTTAAATCTAGAGTGTATGATGTTATCATGTGCTTTTGTCCCCAATCAATGTTGTTCTTGAGTATGGCATGCTCTAGATTAATTCAAGTTGTCCTTTCAGACGTTTTAGAGTGTCTAATGTCATAAAAATGTAATCTTTATTGTTAGTTTCCTTCCATGCATGAGTTAAGAGGTTTGGATTTTTATTATTGGGCATTTATTAGCCATGCAAGACCATAAAGTTGGAAAATTTATGGTTAAGGACATTAGTTTAGGGCTAGATCTGGAATTTGTACAAAAGAGCTTAGGGAATAAGCTCTTAATAGAAGGTTTGAGTGCATGCAACATACGTTGGGTGTAACCCAAGTACGTCAGGCATAGTAAGTCACTCAATTCGTGGTTTGGTCAATACTCATGTATGCTAGGCGTACACGCTGAGTATGATGAGCATACTCAATTGTGTTAACCAGGTTTGACTTTTTGACTTTTGACATTGACCAGGATTTGACCAAGTTTCACCGAAGGGTATTTTGCGTATTTTGAGTTGTGTTTGAGATTGGTCACTATTTGATGAATAGGTGACATGTAGAGCTGATATTCAGAGGAGAGACCTATTCAGCTATTTGTGTGGACTATGAGGTAAGTTTTCCTCATTGTACTTATGGTTCAAAGGAACCAAGGCTAACCCATTGTATTAGGTACCATGTTTTGGTGTGTGCTATTATGCTGAGATATGTGCTCAATGGTTACGTGATTAGACTGGTAGATCTGTAGGACTACATATGTTTGTTGGTAATTGTTGTTATTATATATATATATATATATATATATATATATATATATATATATATATATATATATATATATATATATCGACATGTTATGTTTTGATGGGTTAAGGCGGACTAGTTGGTGCTGAAGACCAAGACACCGTGGCAGGCCTGGATAGACTAAAGGCCTGTGAGGCAGCCTAGTCAGGCCGAATGCCCTGAGAGTGATCCAGATGGTCTGTATGCCTACGAGGCGGTCCAGTCATGTTGTAGGCGTATGTATGCAAGCGGGGAACTCACTAAGTGTTGTCTTATAGTTTCAGTTTGTTGTTTCAGGTACTTAAGAGGATCGGGGGAAAGCAAAGGCGTCATCATGCACATTCCTTCAAATTTTTATGTTATTGATTTTGGGATTCTTTGATTTATAGCTTACACTTTTGAAACAATGGTTTTGTAAACAATTATGATTATTGTTTTGTTTTTTTAAGTTTAAATTTACTGTGATTTTCGGGATGTTACAAGTTGGTATCAGAGCCTTGGTTTGAGAGAATTGGATAATAATTCATGTTGTTTATTGGATTAGGTGTCTAAGCCCGTAACTATTTTGGTATGTACTTGACCCGATTATGAGCATGGTCCTTTTGGGTTGCCTTTACCATAGCAACTTATTGGATGAATTATGAAGAGAGAGTAGAATTTATTATATGAATAATAAATTGGTACTCGAATATGGTTTTATTAATATATTACAAGTTTAATATATCATTTGGAAATCATATTATTTAATTAGTATTGATCAGTAATTAATTTGGTATTAACTTGCTTATCAAAAGAGACTGGTTAAATAAAGGGGACTGATATTGCAATTAACTGTTAGTTGCTAGTTGGGCTGATGGACTCCATAGAGTGGAGTGGACGAAATTTATGGGGAAGCCCATAAGATTTCGTCCATGGGCTCTAAGGAAGGAGTTCATGGGCTGCTTAAGGCTTAAGCAGTCATATTAGGGTTTCAAGCTAAAACCCTAGCAACCACAAGTCTAAATAGACCCCCCTAACATAAGGATTTTGACCCTATGCTTCCTAGTATTACCCTAGCCGATTTCCTCCCCTCTCCTAAGTCATTTTGTTGCTAGTGGTGTTTGTGACTCCATTAGAGGTGCAACATTTGAGGCACTAAACTTTCAAAGGTCAAGGATATTCAAGGAGGACTTGTTATTACTACATAACAAGAAAGGTAAGATCCAAACCCTAGTTTATATGTCAATTTGATTGTTATATGCTAGTTCATAGGATCATTGCTTTGGTATTCAATGTTGTTGTGTTCATAGTAGAAAAACCTAGATCAAAGCAATTAGGGTTGCATGAACACCATAGGAATGATGTTATGCTCATAACCCTATAAGTGGTATCAGAGACTAGGTCGTTATTCTAGTGAATAGATGCAAAAGTGAACCACCAAAGATCAAGAAAATCAAAAGTTTTGGTTTATGTCTGACAGACTCGCCGAGTACGACTATGGACTTGACGAGTAGGTCCTACTCGACGAGTTCCATAGTGGACTCGACGAGTCCAAGGGTTTGTTGCCGGGATTGTTGATATTTTGGCCATATTTTGTAAGGATAATTGCCAAAACTCGTTTTTATTGCCAAAATCCGATTTTTTAAGTTTGGAGTGGTTATCGTCATCAAAATTGGTGGATTTGGTTAAATATGAATAATATAGGATTATTATAAGTCAAATATTTGACCTACTAAGTTTGAAAAGTTTCAATTTACACCCTTTAGGTTTTATAGTTTAAATTTGAACTTAAAAGGTTTTAGTTTTTGAAATTTAAATAGTTAAACCCTAATGTTTTGAAAGGTTTCAAAACTTGTCCTCATGTTTTGGAATTTAAAATTTAATTGAAAGGTAATAATTTTGAAATATTAAGTCTAATATTATATATGTATGAGTAAAGAGTCAGTCTTACCGTTAGTATGCCTCATTCATGAAGCTTGTCTATAAGGGGTGTTTAAGGAAGCAGCCTGTAAATTGACCGCCATTGGGTATCCACTCTTACCAACCGCACTCTTGACTGGTGGAGGGTCGTTAGCCGAACGGGTAGGATATGACACAACCTTGCATTATAAGTATAATGAAATACAAAGTAACTAAACACTTTTACATATTCCCAAATCTTAGTTACTTTAGGAAAAATGTGGAGTTGGTGCTAATCCATGAAATTGCACATTGCACCTTGTTGGTCGTTAGTGGAGCATGTGTGGTTAACTGGCACACTAATATGGGACCAATAAAGGATGACAATGGGTAGCTCGTAGATTATCATAGATCAATGGAGTGTGTGTGGTTAACTGACATATTGATTAGGTGATATGCATCTTCGAGAGTACCAAGCTAATTTAGATGGTTATCCACACCTTGTTTGTGATCCTCATCATCCCAATCACAAACTTGAAGGGCACAATTGAGATTTGAACATGTCGTTGAAAAGTTCAATGAATCTCAAAAGATCTAGGAGTTTCAATTCATTTAAAAGTTAAATTTCCTTTTCGTTTTTCATGGTGGAAATTGGTAATTCGTCATTTACCTACCTTCAAATATTCTACAATTTGGATTACAGCATCCCTCTTCGAATTTGTAGAATATTGTGTTGAATCCTAGCCTAATTATTTCACTTGGGTGCTATATTGAGGATTTTATCAACTATCTTGAATTTCTCCCGTTTTGTCGATGTTGAAATCTAACAACTATGGTCTTCCTGAATCCATTGGAAAACGTTTTCCGCTTGAAGATGATGTTCCACGATTGGATTATGGAAATGAAAATCATGCTTCACTTCCTCCACCTCCACCGATAATTCTACCTGATCCACGTGTTCTAAGGCTTTAAAAGTTCAAGATCACTTAAACCCTATTGGCAAAAAGACACAAATATAGAAAGTTTGTATGTGCTCATGTCTTGGATATGAAGTTGCATATTGATAGATTGGGAATGTTGGGTGTCAATGTCTCAAGGAAGTTGGTTGTTGACTTGGTTCTTCAGTCATTTCTCAAATCATATAGTGAGTTCATTAGAGAGTACTATGTGATGGACCACGACATGACCCTCATTGATTTGACTTATTTGCTTATTGCAACTGAATCAGCGATGATTTGGCGCACTGGTCGAGCAAATTTATCTGATAAATCAATATCCCAACCTTCTATGGGCAATAGCAACATTGGAAGTCCAGAAAAGTTTTCTCTACGCAAAAGAAAGGTTGAGTCTGAGATAGTCTTGTGTACCATTCCAGAAGAATCCATATGTTTCCACTGCCAAAAGAGGGGGCATTGGTTATGAAGCTGCCCTAACTACCCGAGAAATCTAAGAGATGGGAGAGTCAAGATGTATGACTTTGCTTTAGGTAAAATCCACTATCTAACTCTATTAAGCGTTCTATTTTTGATTCTAAATACATGATGTGATAAGATTACATTTTGATGTTTTGTAGGATCGAAGAAAAGAAAGGAAGCTTAAAGGAAGAAGTGAGTTGACTCTGATCGCGAAGAAATGGATTTCGATCGCATGATTCGATGATCGGATTTTTGAGCTTCTGCTTGGAGTTATGATATATTGCTTAGGAATATGTAATAACATAATTTTCATTCGAATTTGTGTTGTAAGGACAAGTTTTCTGCACCTTTTATAAATAAAATAAATTTTGAGTTTTGTCTTATTTATATCTCCTTGCAATGTCATTTGTGAAAATTGATGCTTGTGTGTTTCTATTATAAGCAATATTAAGTGGATGTGATTCTTAATTATGTTATTTATGGTAGTGTTGAAATTTTCTAAGTAAGGAAAGATTCCCATCGCCCAAGTTTCAATTGGGCAGAAGCTTGGAATCATATGATTTGAGTCATGTGATGTATGGAAATCTTGGCACTTAGAAAATTAAGATTAATTCCTTGTTCACATAAGTATGTGAGTCAAGTGAAAGACTAAGGAGATCTGGTACGCAATGTTGTACGCCGGTCAAGTCCACCATAAATAACAATAAGATTATTTGTCATGATTTACTAAAAGTATAGTAAATGTGGTTATGCTTACAAGATTAAGTATAATTCCGAATTATTGAAAAGTTTCAATGAATGTCAGAACGAAGACTAAGACCAATTGTTTTTCTTACTCTTGCACATTTTAAATTGGTAAGTTGTGATGTCTTGGATAAGACAAAGACTAAGACCAATTGTGTGTAATGTTTGTCTTGATAAGAATCCTCACTAACTCCTGAGTATTTGTTTGTCAGGAAATGTTTCTTGACAAGAGAATCTTATATGTCAAGAGGTCAATTGGAGTCTAAATGATCTTGAAAAAGGTTCAAGAACTAATCAAGAGTAAACCCATTAGACACTAGCACACGAATTGAGGTTTGTAACCTATTGTGTTGACATACTCTTGTTTGTATGCCATTCTAGTAAAGTTACTTATGCATAGGAGTTCTACGAGTTCTCAATAGACTGCATAAAGGCAAGCACCTTGTTCAATGAAAGTACATTGACTAGTATAGGTGAGATGCTAAATAACTTGGAAGCAATGGTGGGACCCTTGATAGCACTAAATTAAGAAGGAAAAAGTTCAGTCCATATGAGTTTAGATTTGTCTTAAACCTTGTCTTACAATTATGGTTACGACAAGTCACATGGATAGGAACACATACACTATAAAATCTAAGTGATAAGGTTTCTCTCCGCTTCATGAAGATGATTGTGAGGAAACTCTTTCAATAAGAGAGATTTTAAGAGGATAGCAATTGTGATATTTGCCTTCTCAAATTCGATTATGATTACGGCATCTGTCTTCATAGTTCAAATTGTGAGAAATGGCAATAAGTCTGAATATTTGGGACTTACGGTTGTAGGTTCTGAAATAGTTTAGACACACATGTTAGCTGTCTAAGGAAAGGTGTATGAGTTTGAGAAGCTTAGATAAAGGCTTATCGAAGTATATCGTATTAGAAATATGAACTTTGGAAGTCAATACGTATAGATTTGTAGAAGTCCAACTGTTATTTGAATACGTGTCAAAGCTAGTGGGAGCATAAATGTTATAATGGTCTGGATATAAGTATCATGTTAGTGGGAGAATGATTATTATTTTAAGTGTTTCAAGTTAGCAATATTAATTATAGAAAACAAAAGTTTCACTTTGCAAAGTTGTAGGGGTTGAAAAGTTCTTTTACTATAATTAAGGGAGAGAATATTATACTTGATTTCAAATCTAAAAGCCTATATCGAGAAATTTTAATTGAATTTAGTCAAAAGACATATATGAATGTTATGTTGAAAAGGTTTAACATATGGGCATTCTATATATGGCAGTATTATAGAAAAAAAACTGGTAAAGTATCACGTTTTTCATTATGAATCGTGTCCCATACGCTTCAGGTATAGGATCGCTTGCATATTTTATAATATTCGAACGTTCTAAATTTTCTAAATGCCTAGGGCATTAAGAGGGAAAAAGGATTAGAACTGGATTTGACTAAATTAATTAAACATTTGTTAAGGACAATCTAAGGTTCACCAAGGTTTGGTCACTTGTGGGCAGTTGGAAGTATAGTAACGAATGGACCATAATGACATTATTATGATTAGATATGATTCTATTAATAATGAATTTTTGTATGGTAAATATGGAAATGTTTCCATATTGGGAGTTGGATATCGAGAATCTGTGTCTAGATTAGAAACTTTTATGCAAGAAGGATGTTCAAAGGAATGTACTTTGAATGTGAGACTTCATATCTATGGAATTGCCTTATAGCAATCTCCAATAGAGAAATTTGTAATATCATTGGCAAAGTCTTGGTGGCTTTGATGTTGTGACATTACGAAGGGATCGTTGCAGAAAATGTTAGAATCTAACATATTCTAGTAGTGGCGAGAATCTTGTATTCTTACACTAACAATAAGGATTAGGAGTTGTGAAACGAGCATCATTGGAAATGTTTTCAATTGATCTATTTCACAAATCATGGACCATAGGAAAACGGAGTGTGCATGCTTGGAGCATGAGACAACTGTTGTTATAATTCAAGTAATAAGTTGATTATCTGAAACATTATACAATGAATAATGATTAATCAATATGGTGATTAAATAAAAGTGTTTTATTTATACTCAAAAGTTTAGGGCCATATAGGATTAGTATTATTCTTATGTTTCACTTTGCATGTTTTGACTTCCCGAATAATAAGATTATTCAAACCATCCACAGTCGATAAATAATTTGGAAGTAGGTATTGAAGGTAGATTGTCATGAATCCGACTGTAGATTGTCTGAAGCATTTTAGACATAACAAAAGTCTACTGCAGTGTTCATGAGTATTTCTGAAATAAGATTTGAGTATTGGATTAAACCCACACTCACTTGAATCACTTCATGGATTTTATCAAGAGTGATTAGTGAGATGATAATATCTTATATTCTTGAAACGAAGAAGTGTGAGTTGTAATCTACAAGTCGGTTGCACATTGATAATATGTAAACGCACCAGTAACTAGGTGTTATAAAACAAATTGTTGTGTGTGATTTGATGAGTAGGTACAAGAGAGCATTTGAGTCGAATTTTATCCGTTCCTTTTACCCAAAGTTAGATAAAAGCGATATATGTGGGCCCCTCGATGATTTAGTGATGACACCCTAAGCGCTTGGCCAAGCCGATACTAAGTTGATGTGTTTAATTGTAGTTTGTTGTCAGTCGCCATAAATCGGAAATCAGGAAAAAACACATGAACAGAGAGTATGATTAAAATCCATGTCTCAGTTCATACAATATCTAGAATGGAGGAATATATGATCCCTTATCTAAAGGACACGTTACTCATAAGATCAGAGTTGACAACAACTTTTGAAAGCTATGATTGCTGATAAGGCTCTGAAGTCGTACTTACAAAATAGTTATTAGACTTATCTAAGTGGGAGACTATTGCATTAGGTGTCTAAGCCCATAACTATTTTGGTATGTAGTTGACTCAATTATGAACATGGTCCTTTTGGGTTGCATTCACCATAGCAACTGATAGGATAAATTATGGAGAGATAGTAGAATTATTATGAATAATAAATTGGTACTCGGATATGGTTTTATTAATATATTACAAGTTTAATATATCAATTGGAAATCATATTATTTAATTACTATTGATTAGAAATTAATTTGGTGATCAAAAGAGAATGATTAAATAAAGGGGACTAATATTGCAATTAACTCTTAGTTGCTAGTTGGGCTGATGGACTCCATAGAGTGGAGTGGATGAAATTTATGGGGAAGCCCATAAGATTTCGTCCATGGGATCTAAGGAAGGAGTTCATGGGCTACTTAAGGCTTAAGCACTCATATTAGGGTTTCCAGCGAAAACCCTAGCAGCCACAAGTATAAATAGACCCACTAACATAAGGATTTTGGCCCTATGCTTCCTGGTATTGCCCTACCCGATTTCATCCTCTCTCCTAAGTCATCTTGTTGCTAGTGGTGTTCTTGACTCCATTAGAGGTGCAAAATTTGAGGCACTAAGCTTTCAAAGGTCAAGGATATTCAAGGAGGACTTGTTATTACTACATAACATGAAAGGTAAGATCCAAACCCTAGTTTATATGTCAATTTGATTGTTATATGCTAGTTCATAGGATCAATGCTTTGGTGTTCAATGTTGTTGTGTTCATAGTAGAAAAACCTAGATCAAAACAATTAGGGTTGCATGAACACCATAGGAATGATGTTATGTTCATAATCCATCAGTCACAATTAGCATTTTTGGGCTAGGAAATTATGTCTATGTATAATCAACTCTTGATGTATCTTGTAACTTTAAGATTGATGTTATACATGTTATTTATTTCAAAAAAATATATTCAAATCAAAACTCACTCGTGAATCCCTAAACCTAGTTCAAAGCAGTATGTGCAGTCAACTTTGGGTTGTAACCCTAATTTCTCAGTTCAAACATCTTTTGGGCCTAATGGGCCAATAAACCTGCAACTTGATTATTTTGAGTTAAGATACCTCATTTGGACCCACATTCACTGAGTAATTGGTTTTTGGGCCACAAAACTCTTCATGGGCCTTAATGGGCTGTAAAACATTTTCTTGAACATCATTGGGTCGAAAACCCATCGTTTATATCTTTTTTGGGCTGAAAATTTATTTATGGGCCCAATGGGCCGAAAGCTTTCTTATTGGTCTAAAAGATATCGATATTTTTTCAATTCAATCCTAAACATATCTCTTCTCTTTTCCCTGCCTCCATTCTCGGTTTTGGAACAAAAAAAAAAGCAAAAGGAAAGATAATAAGGATTAGGGGTTGATACCTCGTTATTGCATCTTGGATATCTATGCTAATTACATCACATATATCTAAACTCCTACACTCTAATTCCCCATGTATTAACCACTCCCTTCTTATCTCTCTTCTCTTCATAACTCACGGCCATAAGAGCCCCCACCACGATCCTCACTTCACCCACAATTCAAACACCAAATTCTCTCAAAAACTCTCAAGAAACTCCATCACTTCCTTCTTTAAAAATTGTGTGGGTGCTTGTTCTTCAAGGAGTTTTCTTTCAAAGCTTCATAAACTAGGTAAGTCTTGGTTAAACCTCATTGTTTTGTTTCAAGTCTATAGCAAGATCTTTGTTCTTACAACCTTATTTTCGTATATAAGGCTCTAGAACCACCAAGATCTCTCCAAAGGAGCTTGCTAGGAGGAAATCTCCTTTAAACTTCTCACCAAAATGGAATCCATCAACCAAAGTGAGTTCATACCCCTTATTTTCGGTTTTTACTTTGTTTTGGAGGAGAATACAAGTTGCTTTGTGTAGATCTATGTGTTTAAGCATGTTTATGTCTATTTTCCATTTTATATGTTGTGATTATGTCCTAAAACTTCATAAAACTCAAAAACTCTACCAAAACTTGGTGATGTTTGTAAACTGACACACATTATACAATTTATTATGAAGTGAAAGGAGTAAACATGTCATGGAACACTCGAAAATCAAACAAAACCGTTTAAGGGGCCATTTTCACAAATAAACCAAAGGGTGAAGCCCTAAGGACGTTCACGGGTTTTCAAGGACTAAAAGAGTCATTTTTATATAAAAATGGTCTTAAAGACATTTGGGGATTTAAAAGGGCCAAAAGTGTTAATTTTCACAAAATGGGCTTAAGATGGGCCTTCACAGTTTCATGGGCTAAATTTGAAAATTTTTGGGCTTTTGTTGGCTTGAGTGTCATTTTAAACAAATTTGAGCCAAAAAATGTTATTTTTTGGTTATAAGGACTAAAAATGATAATTTAATCAAACTTTGGCCAAAAAGGGAAAAATTTATACATTAGGGCCGAAAATGTCAATTTTACATAAAAATTGGACTGAAACGTCATTTCTAACAAGAGTGGGCTAAAACTGTTATTTTACTTGAATCAAGCCCTTAAATGTAAACTTCTGGTTTTTAAAGGACCTCAAGTGTCATTTTTACCAAAAATGTGCCTAAATTGTAAATTTTCGGTTTTAAGGACCAAAAATGTCTTTTTGCAAAAAGTGGGCCTTATATGTCATTTTGGCAAACAACTAAGTTTAAACAACTAACGTAATAACAAACAGATCAATTACATCGTTTACACTTCTTATTGGGCCTTGAATAAAACTTACATGATTAGTGGGCCTTAATTGTCCTCTTACATGTTTATTGGGCCTGGAATATACCTTACATGTTTATTGGGCCTTAGTTGTCCATTTAGACGCTTGTTGGTCCTGGAATATAATTTACATGTTTAGTGGGCCTTAGTTATCCTCTTACATGCTTATTGGGCCTGGAATATACCTTACATGTTTATTGGGCCTTAGTTGTCCATTTACATGCTTATTGGGCCTAAAATATAATTTTCATGTTTAGTGGGTCTTAGTTGTCCTCTTATATGTTTATTGGACCTTGAATATACCTTACATGTTTATTGGGACTTCGTGGTCCATCTACATGCTTATTGACTTCACACATTCACATCCATACTCGTTGGGCCTTGAAAACTAAATACATACATGGAAACAATATAAACTGTGCAATTCAATATTCGTGTAAATTCAGTTTAGGCATTTGTGAGACATTTCATTTGACACATATTTGGTGTACAACCGTAGCCTGTAGTTATAACCAGAGTCTCCTGGAGGGAGAGCGAGAGTTTGTGTATAGATCTATACGGAGATGACACCCCACACCTGAGATGTTCTCTACAGTTAGACTAGGCCCGTCTAGGATGACAAACCTTACCTTAAACAACTCTGCATCTGAAAAACGTCATGACAGGTGGATTAGTCATTATCAAGTATGGTTATAACGACTCACAAAGAAATTAACTCCACTATAAATTTACGGAATACATCAACAATTCTACAATTACAATTCTATACAAACACCAACATACGGTCTTTGGGTTTTAATACTACAACACTTTTGCAAGCAGAAAATATCAGATTTTTGGGGAAAAACTTATGCTATACATCACCTTTTTTTACTTACACAGAAAACATGGGATTTTGTGGAACACTTCCCTTATATATAATTAAAACACACATGATTTAATACAAGTTTTTATACAAAGCGTTGAAACCGTTTACTTCTTTTACAGAAAATATCAGATTTTCTGGTGTTTACAAAGCGATACAAACTTTTCATACAAATACACTTATGAACTCACCAACATTATATATGTTGACCGTTTTCAAAATAACTTGTATTCTCAAGAAATCGTTAAGCAGGGGACATCAAGGTCATGATGAAACTTGTTGCATTTTGTTGCTATTATAAGCATTGATTTTTTGTGATGTAACTCATGTAAACAATTACAATGATGTAGACTCTGTATTGTTGTATTATCTCTCGTGTGATGATGATGCATGCTTTGTTTCAATTATATTCACTGTGATTATAATACAAGATGAAGTCACCCAAGCCCCCAAACGTTTCCATCGTTTTTCTCTGGTTCAGGGGTGTGACACATGTGAGTCCAGACTTAAACTAAGGAACTATACAAGTTTAAAAAATGGTTTTCAAAAGTAAGCAAGGAAGGATGCAATGCGTGCGATTAGCCGGAGCAACAACAAAGTATACCCCAAGTTACCCACGCTGTTTTTTGATATGATGCTTACGGTATAACTACATGCTAGTGGTAGGCTAGGGATCTTCAGAAATTGCATGATAAAATTGCCTGATGTGTGATGCCTGATAACCTAGGAGTGCTTTTTGTATGAAATTGACATCATTACTGTAGTTGCTTAGTGTATGCATCATAGTTGTACATAACTAAGATAGTATAGCCCGAGAGTGTTTGGTTTAGCCTTATTTCTTGTTCCTTGTCTGGTTGTGGGCTTAGGGTAGAATCAAGAATTCAACCGTCTGTAGGATCCAGTGTTGCGTATGATTATCATGCTTGAGTGGTTGTAAGGTTGGTGGAAGTTTCATGAGTAAGTATGTGTGTGAGTAGCCGACCTGAAAAGGAATGTTTAGCCACTCTCAATAGATTCGGGATAGGATGTATATAGATCCTAGTTGTTATATTTGTTTTGGGTGGTTGTGATTATCCTTGAGACAAATACAGGTAGGTGTGGAAGGTAGTATGAGTCCGTACTCCCGAGCACACAGGACCCCGTATGCGTAGCAAGGAAGTCACAAACCCTAAGGGTTTAGCCTCATATTGTGATTGTAGCAATGTGTAGTGTGGCTTTTCTGATGTGACTTGGCTTAATTTCAGAATGGTGGAGACGAGAGGATCAAGATCTAGAGCAGGTGGCCATGATAGACCATGATTGTTTGAGGATTAGATTCAGGAGATCATCGCCAATAAGGTCGCTGCTGCTATCTGGAGGTCTATCCCAGAGATGTTTGAGTCTATCAAGACCGCTATGAGTGAGCTCTTTGATGATCGATATGATGCTCTTTCTAAGGCTACTGTTGTTTTAGCTACCACGATTGTTTCTCCTGCGGGGATTCGAGGTGAAAGATCTTTCTAGTACCGAGACTTCGACAATATGAAGATCCCAGAGTTTGATGGTGTTAGGGACCTGATTATGGCCATGAGGTGGTTGTTTGATGTGGATGGTTGTTTCTTCAAATGTTCTTGCCCTGCTGACCATAAAGTCAAGTGCGTCATGACCCCTCTCCGGTTAAGGGCAAAGGATTGGTGGAGATTGGTGACTGGTACTTACACTCTTGAGCAGAGAGCTGCTTTACAGGGGAGCAGTTCTCAGAGATGTTCCATGCGAGATACGTTCCCTTGGTGGAGAGGGAGAGGTTAGCTCAAGAGTACGTGGATCTGAGACAGACAAATGAGACAATGATGGCGATTACCAAGATGTTTACTAAGAGGGCTCTTTTCTGCCCTAAATATGCTACTTTTGAGCAGGCTCAGATGACTCGATACTTGAGTATGCTCAAGCTGGAAATCCAACAATTTGTGTCCACCCAACGTTATGCTACCTTCGCTGAGCTTTAGGATGTTGCGAGGAGGTGGGATATCGAGATAGAGATTCAGACGAGGGAGTTGAGGCAGGCTCCTGTTCAGTTACAACCTACAGTGAAGTGGTTCAAGCCCATTGATTTGAGATATGGGGATAGAGGGGCTGCACTTATGGCAAGTTCGACAAGGTTCATGAGGTTGCTTGCTGATCATATGTTGGATGCTACAATTGTGGCAAGGAGGGGCACTTGATAGGGGATTATCGCCAGCCAATCCTAGTACCGAGCACCAATATTTGTTACCACTGTGATCAGGTGGGCCATATGAACGTCAAATATCCATTGCTCGCCACCAAGCCGACACAGGCTCCAACATCAGCTACTCTGAGGATTACTGATGGACGCCAGGGTTGGGCAGAGGGCACGAGGTCATGCTTTCCATCTCTCTGTGGAGGAGGACAAGGTGGCATCGTACATCGTTATTGATATGTTTCTATTTATTATTTTGTCAGTTATTTTATGGTATGCTTATGTTTATGATTATGCTAGGTACCTTCTTAGTGAATTCCTTATCTGATCATGTGCTTTTTGACTCAGGTGTGATTTGGTCTTTTGTATCTCAGTTTTTTAGTAGGGGTTTTTATATGACTCTTGGAGAGTTGGAGTGTTCTTTGCAGGGTTCTATCGCCAAAAAACACGGGATTTCTACATCGAGCGTTTATCAGGGTTGTGTCTTGGAGATTTTTGGGGTGCCATATCTAATTGATCTGATTCATATACCCATGGGGAATGTGTGAGTGATTGGAGGGATGTATTGGTTGAGCATGTTTAGGGGTTTGATTGACTGCGAGCGTCAGTGGGTGGTAGTTCGAACCCCAACTGGGGAAGAGCTGGTTATTTATGGAGAGGGTACCAGAACTGGGTCAGCCATTTATTCTGCTACCAGGGCTCAGCAGTATATTTATCATGGTTGTATGGGTTATTTGCATATGTCGTAGATACTTGATCTAGGAAGAAATCTTTGGTTTCAGATGCGCCTGTTGTTAGCGAGTTTGATGATGTGTTCCCAGAGGAGTTACCCGGTGTACCTCCTGAGTGGTAGGTTGAGTTTAGGATTGATTTGGTTTCAGGTGCGGTTCCGATTGCCTAGGCGTCGTGCCGTTTGGCACCACATGAGATGTAGGAGTTGTCCACTCAGCTTTAGGAGCTGTTAGGTAAGCAGTTTATTAGAACGAGTAGTTCATCGTGAGGAGTACTCATCTTGTTTGTCAAGAAGAAGGATGGTTTACACCAGATGTGCATTGATTACTGAGAGTTGAACAAGTTGACGGTGAAGAACCATTCCCCACTTGCACGGATTGATGACCTCTTCAACCAATTGTAGGGTGCATCTTGGTTCTCCAAGATTTATTTGAGGTCGGTGTATCATCAGATGAGGGTTAAATAGGAGGACGTGGAGAAGACCGCATTCCATACTCGTTATGGTCATTACGAGTTTGTGGTGATGCCATTTGGGCTCCCCAATGCTCCTGCGGTATTTATAGATTCAATGAATCGAGTATGCAGGCCGATGCTCGATTGATCAGTCATTGTTTTCATTGATGATATCTTGGTGTATTCCAAGACCAGGGAGCAACATGAGGTGCACCTTTGAGAGGTTCTGGGATTTTTTAAGTGAGAACAACTGTATGCCAAGTTCTCAAAGTGTGAGTTTTGGTTATGAGAGTTCCAGTTCTTGTGGCATCTCGTTAACCAGAATAGGATTTTGGTCGACCCGACCAAGATTGAGGCTGTGATACAGCGCGAGGTTCCAAAGTCTCCCTTTAAGATCAGGAGTTTCTTGGGATTAGCAAGGTATTATCGGAGATTTATTCAGGAATTCTCCAAGATTGCGGTACCCCTCACTCGTCTGATGAGGAAGGGCATGGATTTCCGTTGGGGGACTGAGCAGTAGGTTGCGTTTGAGACACTAAGACATAAGTTGTATGAGGCCCCAGTGTTGACCCACCCTTAGGGTTTTGAGGATATTGTCGTGTATTGTGATGCATCAATCACTGTTTAGGAGCGGTGATTATGGAGTGTAGGAGAGTCACTGCGTATGCTTCTAGGCAGCTGAAGCCGCATGAGAGTTGGTATCCGACACATGATTTGGAGTTGGAAGCGGTGGTGTTTGCCCTCAAGATTTGGCGACATTATTTGTATGGGGTTCGGTGTACCATCTACATGGACCACAAGAGTTTGAGATATATCATGGATCATCCAAATCTAAACATGAGACAACGCAAATGGCTTGATGTAGTCAATGATTATGATTATGAGATTCTATATCACCCCGGGAAAGTGAATGTGCTCGCCGATGCCCAGAGCCATAAGTTGGCTAGTTCTTCTGTTGGTGGCATGTGTATGAGGATTTTGATTGATTCTTTGCTACTTGACTTGATTAAGGAGGCTCGGGCCAAGGGATTAAAGAAGGAGAATTGGAAACAGGAGAGACTCAAGGATGAGATTGATAGGTTTGTTATTGGTAGTCATGGATTATTGACACGATGTGGTCGGGTTTGGGTGTCTGACTTTGGTGGGATCAGACAGATTGTGTTGGAGGAGGCACTTAAGTCCATATTTTCGATACACTCTGGAGCCACCACGATGTATCAGGCTTTGAGATGTAGTTACTGGTGTCCGTGCAAGAAGAGAGAGATAGTCTGGTATATTAAGAGGTGCTTGACCCATCGGATGGTCAAGTCTGAGCACCAAAGACCGCATAGTAAGCTGTAGACATTGGAGGATCCCATGTGGAAATAGGAACATGTTACTATGGAATTCATCACCAAGTTACCTTGGACGGCTAAGGGATTCAACGCGTTTTGGGCTATAGTGGACCGTCTGACCAAGAGCGCTGACTTTCTAGCCATTCGAGAGAGCTCCCCGGCTGAGAAATTGGCCGATTTATATATGCACGAGATTGTTGCTCGGCATGGTGTTCTAGTCTCCATTCTATCTAATCGAGATGTTCGGTTCACATCTTGTTTTTGGCAGAAGTTTCACGAGGAACTCGGTACGAGGTTGCATCTTAGTATTGCTTATCATCCACAGACTAACAGTTAGAGTGAGCAGACCATTCAGACACTTAAGGACATGTTGAGAACTTATATCATAGATTTCAGAGGGAGTTGGGACTCCTACCTTCCCTTAGCTGAGTTTTCTTACAACAACAACTATCACTCCAGTATCGGTGCGCCGCCATATGAGCTCCTCTATGGGAGGAAGTATATTACCCTAATTTATTGGGGAGCGATTCGTCATAGAGTCATGGGAAGGACTGAGGTAATCCTTCAAACGCCAGAGCTTATTCAACAGATTAAACAGAGATTACAGACAACTCAAAGTCGGTAGAAGAATTATGCTGACAAGCGTTGATCTTAGTTGGAGTTCTAAGTCGATGACATGGTTTTGCTTGAGGTATCACCCTGGAAGGGTGTAATACTATTCAGGAAGAGGGGCAAGATGTGGCCCTGCAATACTGCGCCGTTTTAGGTGATTTCCAGGGTTGTCAAGGTAGCTTACATGTTGGATTTGCCTCAGGAGCTCAGTCGGAATAACAACACCTTATATTTCTCAGCTTCGAAAGTGTGTGGCTGATGATTCAACGGTTGTTTCTTTTGAGGACATTCAGGTTGATGATCGCCTGAATTATGTGGAGAGACCCATGGCAATTTTTGATCGGAAGACGAAGGCCTTGCAAAACAAGGTGGTGTCTTTGGTCAAGGTTTAGTGGCAGCATCAGAAGGGTTCCGAATGAACATGGGAACCCAAGTCAGAGATGCAAGAGCATTACCTTGGGTTGTTCACAACAGCGGACTTAGAGGTCAAAGTCTAGTTCAAGTGGGGAAGAATTGTAACATTTTGATATTGAGGTATTTCCAATTTTGACCCTAAGTATGAGAATTAATTTCATTTTATTCCTTTATATGAGAATTGTGGCAAATTGGACCAAAATGACATTTTCATAATTTTTGGAAGTAGGGTGCGTACATTGGGCGTACGTGTCCAAGGTGCAAACCCTAAGTTTATAACACTCCAAAAATCAAAGAAATTTAAAATTTTCAAAATCAACCATCAACCAACATTGTATACAAAAGCAGTCATTGTTTCAAAAACATTATTTCATAATTAGAGTATTACCAAGACCAAGTGACATAAAACAGAAAGATGTGCATGATCACGCCTTTGCTTTCCCACGATCCCGAGAAGTAACTGAAACAATAAACTAAAACTGTAAGCCAAAGCTTAGTGAGTCTCCCCAAAGTACCAACACACACATACATATAACATCATATATTGGGTCCACAGCTTAAAAAGACTGGGTTACCCTTGAGCTCACAGTATGAGTTTGGGATGCCTATCGGGCCCTCAACTCATATCTGGATTGCCCCTGAGCCCACATTATGAGTCTAGCATGCCTATCGGGCCCTCAGCTCATATCTGGATTGCTCTCGAGCCCACAACATAAGTCCGGATTGCCCTCGCGGCCCACAACTTATGTATGGATTGCTCCGGGCTTGTTGGATACCGCACAAAGCAGTACAATCTCAACCCAACACAATATGTCGACATATGTAACCGATAAACATAACAAAGAACCAGCAAATACAAATAGTCATACAACTCTACTAATCAGCTACAAACTAGCATAATACTATCCTAAACAGGATATATATAATCTAGTGGGTCAGCATTGGTGCCTTTGACCTACAGGTATAGTGAGGAAAACTCACTTCTCAGTCCGAACAAATAGCTGAATAAATCTTTGCTCCAAATACCGATTCTACCCGCCACCTATTATTCAAATCATGGACCAACTTAACTTAATATCAAAAATACCCGAATTACCCTTTAGTTAAAATTTGTCAAATCCTGGTCAAAGTCAAAAAAGTCAAAAATATAACCAAGTCAACTCAACTGAGTACGCCAAACGTACTCCGCTTGTACGCTTAGCCTACACGAGGTCTAAAATCGGGGCTCTCATTGGGTACGCGAGGCGTATGCTCATGTACGCCCAACGTATGCTGGATGAATGAAATCCTTCCGTTTAAGGGCTTATTCCATTAAGTCTTCTCATCCATATGCATATCTATCCCCCAAATATCATCATAATGATGGGTTTTGGTCATAAGACATCCTATGTGCTCATACAAACCCTAAAGCTTGGATCTAGGTTTCTCTATTGTACATACTTTGAATCCAAGACTATAAACCCTAATTCTAGCATATGGAAATCAATATTAACATATAATCAGGTTTAAGATATTACCTTGATTGTTATGTAGCAATAACAATCCAATTCCTCCTTGAATTGACCTTGGAAAGCTGAGAGTCACAAGTGTCACTCCTCTAATGGCTTACAAACACCATAAGCAAGTGGAGAAGGTATAAAGAGAGAGGAGGGAGGTTAGAATTCGTCCTTAGGACCTCTTGGGAAGGGTTGGACGAATTCCTAAGCCATATAGGGTTTATATAGGTGTAAAGATTAGGGTTTTAGTCCTTATCCTTATCTAGTTGCTTGCCCACCAAGCAACCATAAGATAAGTCTTAGAAACCCTTATCCTAGTCGAATTCTAAGGGATTTACACCTCAAATTCGTTCACCATATATATAAGATAATCCTTACCTTATTTTGTAACTATCACATAATTACAACTCAGCCCCTCTAGTTTAATTAATTACACTTGATCACAAAATTAATTCTTAATTAATTATTGACCAATATTAATTAAACAAATATGATTTCTCCTTTAATATATTATTCTTATAACATATTAATAAATCATAACCTCTCTCTCTTTATTTATTTCTCCAATCAAGTTGCTTTGGTGAAGGCAACCCAAAATGACCATGCACCATTGGGTCAAGTACATACCAAAATAGTTATGGACTTAGACACTAATCCAACAGTCTCCCACTTGGATAAGTCTAACAACTATTCTGCGTATGACTTCGGATCCCGATCTGCAATCGTAGCTTTCCAAAGCCGCTGTCAACTCTGATCATATCAAATACGCGTGTCCTTAGATAAGGGATCATATATTCCTCCATTCTAGATATCGTATGAGATATGATTTCAAATCATTCTCTTTGTACTATATCTCGATTCCCGATTTATGACGACTGACTAATTGAACAAATCAAATTAGCCCTAGCCCGGCCGAGCATTTACGTTTGTCATCACAAAACCATCGAGGGGCCCAAAGATATCGCTTTTATCCTACTTTGAATAAAAGGAACGGATAAACTTTGATACAATGTTTGCTTGCACTCACGCACCGAATCACACACAACAATATGTTTTATAACACCAAGTTACTAGTCCGTTTACATATTATCAATGTGCAACCGATTCGCAAGATACAACTCACACATCTCGGTTTCAAGAATATAAGATGTTATCGTCTCACCAATCACTCGTGATACAATTCATGGAGTGATCCAAGTGAGCGTGGGTTTGATCCAATGCTCAAATTCATATTCATAAGCACTCATGAACGTTGCAGCAAACATTTGCTTATGTCTAATGCTCTTTAGACAATCCACACACCAATTCATGACAGTCTTCATTCATATCTACTTCCAACATATGAATGACTGCGGCCCGTTCGAATAATTCGATTATTCTTAATAAACTCAATTATTCTGGAAGTCAAAACATGCAAAGTGAAACACAAGAATAATACTAATCCCATATGGCCTCAAACCTTTGAGTATAAATAAAACACCTTTTATTTATCACCATATCGATTACTCATTATTTGTCGTTTCGGTTAATCAACTTCTTACTTGAATTCCAACACTTGTCCCATGCTCCTAGCATGCACACAATGTTTACCTATGGTTCTTACTTTGTGAAATAGATCACATTGAACACATTTCCAATCCTTCTCATTTCACAACTCCAAATCCGTTTTTCATAAGTCAAAGAATATCAAATTCTTGCTACTTATAGAATATGCTAGATTCTATGCAACTATCCTTTCGTAATGTCACAGCACCAAAGTCACAAAGACTATTGCCAATGATATTACAAAGTCCTCAATCGGAGATTGTTACAAGACAATTCCATAGACGTGATGTCTCTCACTCAAAGTGCATTCTTTGAACATCCTTTTGCATAGAAGTTTCTAATCTAGTCATAGATTTCTCAATATTCAATTCCCAATATGGACACACTTCCATATGTTCCATATGACAACTCATTCTTAATAGAATCTTATTTATTCTTAATGATGTCGATACGGTCCATCCAATATGGAAACATTTCCATATTTTCCAATACTATACTTCCAACTACTCACAAGTGACCAATCCTCGTCGAACTTTGGGTTGTCCTTTGATAGTTGTTTAATTGTTTTAGTCAAAACCAATTCTAGTCCCTTTTCCCTCTAAATGCGCTCGACATTTGGAAAATTTTAGAATGGTCAAACATTAAAGCATTTGCAATCGATCCTATACCCGAAGCGTATGGGACACGACGCATAATGTTTTATTTGCTATGTTCTCAAAATTCAAATTGTGAAGAGGGATGCCGTAATCATAATCGAAATTTTAAGAACACACTATGTACCTTTGACTAAATTTATTAACATTTCTCAACCTAATCCTTTAGATTTGAAATGAAGCATAATATTCTCTCCCTTAATTATAGCAAAACAACCTTACAACTCTTACAACTTTGCAAAGTATGACTCTTGTTTTCTATAATTAATATTGCTAACCTTGCAATACTTTTCTTAATAATCATACAATCATAACTTTTATGCTCCCACTATCATGATGATTATTATAAAACATAACACTTATGCTCCCACTAGCTTCGACATGTATTCATAAACATCTCAACTTCCAGAAAGACAATACTTATTGAATTTCCTAAGTTCATGTTTCTAATACTTAGTGCTTTGATAATCCTTTATCAATGCTTCTTGAACTTATACACCTTTGCCTTCGATAGTTCATATGTGTGTCTAAACAATTAAGACTAATTGCCAAACCTCACAATTCAAATTATGGAAAGGGATGCCGTAACCATGATTGAATTTGAGAATGCAATTTTACAATCACTATCTTCTTAAAATCTCTCTTAGTGAAAGTATTTCTTCACAATCATTTTCATGAAGGAGGAAATGTTATGACACTTAGATTTGAGCGGTGTATGTGTTCCTATCCATGTGAATTTGTTGAAACCAAGTTTACGACAAATTCAAACTCATATGGAGCGAACTTTCTTGATTTCTTGCCTTATGGTAGCACAGCTGCCCACCATGTCTTCCAAGTAGTTAAGCAGCTCACCTTTTCTTATCAATGTACCTTTCATTGATTAAGGTGCTTTTCCTTTTATGCGTTCAAAATGAGAACTCATAGAACTCTTATGCATAATTAACTTGATTGGATTGGCACAGAAACAAAATGATGTCATCACGATAGGTTGTAAACCTCAACTCGTGTGCTAGTGATGATCGATAACGTTTATTTGATTTGTTCTTGAGACCTTTCAAGACCATTAATACTCCCACTGACTCCTTGACATATAAGATTCTCTTGTCAATAACCATTTCTTGACAAACAAATATTCAAGAGTTAGTGTAGTTTTTATCAAAACTCCTCATAAATTGGTCCTAGTTGATCTTTGTCTTATCTAAGACATCACAACTTACCACATTTCATGAATGTTTTAAACATTCTTAATACTTTTCACTCATTGTCACAATCTTAACGCTAAGACTTGTTTTGGAACGAAGTATGATTGACTTCTTGATTTGATCATTTCTTCAATCTTTGATTCCTCTTCTTGGACATACAATTGTACCAAGACTCACTTAGAGGATCAATTGAGATATGGTTCTTAATCATTAAGACCTATCATAAAGCATAAAAGGTACTCTCCCTTCTTCTTAGAATGGAGAAACGTTTATCTTTCTGCCTACTTGATTCTTGTTATTCGTTATACTATTGATTTAAACCTTTTCAATCAATTCAGAATTACACTTAATCTTATAAGTATAATCATATTTACTAAACCTTTAGTAAATCATGACGAATATCTCGTTACTCTTATGGTGGACTTTGATCACACAACTTTGTGTACTCGATCTCCTAGTCCTTCACTTGACTCTTTGTCAACAAATTAGTCTAATTTCCAAATACGAAATTTCTCATTCATCGTGCAATCAAGTTGCATGATTCCAAGTTTCTGTCCAATTGAAACTTGGGCGATGAGAAACTCTCCCTATTTGGTAAATTCTCAACTTTCCATAAATAACACAATAAGAACCAAATCCAATTATTGCTAATAATAGAAACATTTTAACATCAATTTTTCATACACGCCATTGCAAGGATAAATAAATAAAAATTAAAATCAAAATTTATTTTATTGCGGAAAAATTTGTCCTTACAATGCAATTCATTGAAAAAGTTATGCTAATACATCTTTCTTAGCAACTAACTCTAACTCTAAGTAGTAGCTTAAGAATCTAATCTTTGAGAAATATGATCGAAATCCATTCTTTCATGGTTAGATTCTGCTCACTTCTTCCTTTAAGCTCCCTTTCTTTTCTTTGATTCTACAAAACATCAATTGTAATCTTATCACATTATGTATTAAGAATAGAGGCTTAAAAGAGTTAGTTAATGGATTTTACCTATCTTAGAGCCATACGTTTCGACTCTCCCATCTCTTAGATCTCTTAGGTAAATAGGGCAGCTTCGTCTCCAATGCCCCTTCTCTTGGCAATAAAAGCAAATTGACTCTTTTGGAACAGGACATGGAACTACTTCAGACATCGCCTTTCTCTTATGATCAAACTTTTCGATCATAGCATGTCTTTCGTTGCCATTGTCTATATCCATAGAGGTCTCGAAGACAGATTCACCAATCAACTTTGCTTTTCTATTGTGCCAAATCATTGCAGATTCAGCAGCAACAAGCACATAGGTGAGATCTATAAGGGTCACGTCGTAGTTCATCATATAGCACTCTCTTACGAACTCACTATATGAGTTGGGAAGTGACTGAAGAACCCAATCAACAGCCATTTCCTCACAGACAACGGATCCCAACATTCTTAACTTATCAATGTGTGACTTCATCCCTAGGACGTGTGCACACACGGACTTTCCTTCTTTATGTTTACTTGCCAAAAGGGCTTGAGTGATCTTGAACTTTTCAAGCCTTTGAACTTGTGGGTTAGGGAGAATGATTGGAGGAGGTAGAGGAAGTGAAGCATGATTTCTTGTTCCTCGATCGAATCGTGGAATATCATCTTCATGTGGAGTGCTTGTTCCACGGGATTTGAGAAGACCATAGTTGTCGAACTTTGACATCTACAAAACGGGAGAAAAACGAATTCAAGTTAGTTGATAGATTGAGTCCTTGGTAGATCACCCAAATGAAATTCCAAGGCTAGGACCCAACACAATACGCTACAACCTAGAAAAGGGATGCCGTAATCTAGTTGCAGAATATTTGAAGGTAACTGAATGACGATTCACTAATTTCCACCATGAAAAACGAAAAAGAAATTTATGTTTTAAATCTATGAAAACTCCTAGATCCTTTGAGATTCATTGAACATTTCAATGGCATGTTTAAATCTCGATATGCCCCTCTTGTTTGTGACTGGGATGCCGAGGATCACAAAGCGGGTGTGAATAACCATGCAAACTACATGGTGCCCTCACATGTTACAGTCACCTATTCGATGTGCCGGTAAACCACACACGCTCCACCGAACTATGACAAACATTGAGTCACCCTTTGCTACCTTTGCTTAGACCCATTTAGTGTGCCGGTTAACCACACACGCTCCACTAACGTCTTTGCAAGGGCACAAAGTGTAATTTCATGGAATTGCATCAATTCACTTTTGCCTAAGATTGGGAATTTTATGAAAACATTTAGTTACTTTAGTAATTCATTATACTTATAATGGAAGGTTTCGTCCTATCCTACCCGTTCGGCTAACGACCCTCCACTAGTCAAGAGTGCGGCGGGTAAGAGTGGATACCCATTCAATCGCCATTTTATAGGCAATTTCCTTAAACACCCCTTATAGACTAGCTTCGTGAATGAGGCCTACTAACGGTAAGACTGACTTTTACTCATACATATATAATGTTATACTTTTAATGTTATATATAGTATAGGGTGTATTTTATACTTTCAAAATACTAGGTGGTCTACTTTAACAATTATACCTTTAATTCAATTAAATTGTAAACCTAAACTTTTATGGATTTATTAAACTTCTTTTAATTATACACCTTAATTAATTAATAAAACCATAAGGGTGTGATTTGAACTTTTTCAAAACTATGCTAGGGTTTTAGAATTTAACATTCCTAATTAAACTTTTAATCAACTTTTAAATTCCAAAACTTGAGGGCAAGTTTTGAAACCTTTTTCAAAACATTAGGGTTTCAACTATTTAAATTTCAAAACAACAAAACTTTTGGGGTTCAAATTTAAACTATAAAACCTAAAGGGCCAAATATGAAACTTTTCACAACAACAAGGATCAAATAACAAATAATTCAAATTAACATTTAATCACATAATTATCCATATTTGATGATTTCTTGCAAAATAATTTATCAATTTACTTAAAATAATTAATCAATTATCTTATAAGGAAACAATTATCTTATTAATTGATAAATATCTTCAATTAGATTAAAAATATAGTCAAATATATCATATAATCAGATTAATATTAATCTAACATGATAAGGTAATTATCCCAATGCAAAAATAGCAAGAAATCCCGAGATAAGCACTGTCTGACGCACCGACTCGCCGAGTCACCCTCTGGAACTCGCCGAGTAGGGCTGACTCGCCGAGTCCAAGAGTGACTCGCCGAGTCAGGTCGAACAGTGAGGCCAAAACACGATTTTCAGTTACATCAAGCATCAATACAATAGAAACCAATCATGGATCTGATACCACTGATGGGTTTTGGTCATAAGACATCCTATGTGCTCATACAAACCCTAAAGCTTGGATCTAGGTTTCTCTATTGTACATACTTTGAATCCAAGACTATAAACCCTAATTCTAGCATATGGAAATCAATATTAACATATAATTAGGTTTAAGATATTACCTTGATTGTTATGTAGCAATAACAATCCAATTCCTCCTTGAATTGACCTTGGAAAGCTGAGAGTCACAAGTGTCACTCCTCTAATGGCTTACAAACACCATAAGCAAGTGGAGAAGGTATAAAGAGAGAAGAGGGAGGTTAGAATTCGTCCTTAGGACCTCTTGGGAAGGGTTGGACGAATTCCTAAGTCATATGGGGTTTATATAGGTGTAAAGATTAGGGTTTTAGTCCTTATCCTTATCTAGTTGCTTGCCCACCAAGCAACCATAAGATAAGTCTTAGAAACCCTTATCCTAGTCGAATTCTAAGGGATTTACACCTCAAATTCGTTCACCATATATATAAGATAATCCTTACCTTATTTTGTAACTATCACATAATTACAACTCAGCCCCTCTAGTTTAATTAATTACACTTGATCACAAAATTAATTCTTAATTAATTATTGACCAATATTAATTAAACAAATATGATTTCTCCTTTAATATATTATTCTTATAACATATTAATAAATCATAACCTCTCTCTCTTTATTTATTTCTCCAATCAAGTTGCTTTGGTGAAGGCAACCCAAAAGGACCATGCACCATTGGGTCAAGTACATACCAAAATAGTTATGGACTTAGACACTAATCCAACACATAAGTCATAAAATTTCCAACTTTATGACTTTTCATGGCTAGGAAGTGCTCAAAACTAAAAGCCCTAACTTCTTAACCCATTAAGGCATCACAAGTCTTGCATGGAAGGGATAGAAGGGCCAAGATCATATCTTTACGGTTCATAATAGCTCCATAATGGGTAAAGTTTCCAACTTTATACATTAAAATGGTCTCATCAAACAATATCTAGTCTTTAAGTCTCAAACGGACCCAAAAGTGCATCTTTTTCAACTTAATCCATTAAGTCCTTGTATCCAACCTTCAGATCTGAATCAAAATGATGTTTAGATGGATAAAGTTTCCAACTTTATCCATAACAAGGTCACAAAATTTCAAGATCTAAAATTTATGCACTTAAAATGACCAAACGCTCATAACACCCAAAACTAGCTAGATCTAACAATTTCATTATCAAGATTCAAACTTTATACCTCTAGAAGAAAGATCAAGGTGAACGAAGTCTGGTTCTACAAGCTCTAATGCAACCAACACTGCTTCAATGAAATCCTTCTTCTCCAAGGTGCACCAAGAACACTCCAAAGCACTTAGAAACACCATCTTTTTCATCACAAGGCTCAATCTAGGGTTAGGGTTTCAATAGAGGGTGTTGGAGATGTGGAGACTGAGAATGGAATGAGATTGGGGAAGTTATGGAGCTTAAATATGGCTTAAACCACGAAAATAGGGTTTGGGCACTGATCACATTCGCCCAACGTACTCCCCGTAGTTTTCGAAATTCTTTATATCCATGAAAAGGTGTCGAAGAGCTCTACAATATTATATAAATATCTTGGACTAAAAACATCTCGAACAAAAATCCATATTTCATGCAAGAACCCAGCCTATGACTTTTCCCTTTCTACCCTACATCCTAAAACACAATTCGAGGGTAAAATCTCTTAACAATTATCACCTCATTCCACAATAACTAAACTTTGCCACCTTAAGGCCCAAAACCTTACACAATCGACTTCTGCTCCATCGCTCAGAGATGACAGGAAACAAGTTGTTACAAAAATTTATGGTTTGGACTATATTTAAGCATCCTTAAATCCCAAGTCCTTCTTTCATCAGCATCTAGTCGCAACTTCGACCCTTGCAAACCCTAATTCGTTTTTAAGAATTCTTGAGCCATTTGTGGGTGTTTTAGTGTTCATAGAGGAAGAAGAAGGAAGAGAAATAAAATTAGAAGCTTTAAACAACCTTGGATCTAAAAGTTTTGCACCCTCCTACATCTCTAGAAGGTATAAAGTTAATACCTTGATGCTTATTTGGTTAATCTAGATTGTATTATGTTATCATTTGCTTTTTTCCTAAATCAATGTTGTTCTTTAGTATGGCATGCTCTAGATCCATTCAAAATGTCCTTTCAGACGTTTTGGAGTGTCTAAGGTCATAAAAATGTATTCTTGATTGTTAGTTTCCTTCCATGCATGAGTTATAGTGTCTTAATGAGGTAAGAAGTTAGTGGTTTTATTGTTGGGCACTTATTAGCCATGCAAGACCATAAATTTGGAAACTTTATGGTTAAGGACATTAGTTTAGGGCCAAATCTGGAATTTGGACAAAAGAGCTTAAGGAATAAGCTCTTAATAGAAGGTTTGAGTGAAGGATTATAAGCTATTAAAAACTAGTGCAACTCGAGTCATATCATTCTACGAGATCCCATCAGTTCAAAGGACTCTCGTGCTGCTTGTACTTGCTTTTTGCAGTATGCCTTATTGGCAGCAGTAGTTTCATAGATAAAACTAAAGTATTAAAATTCTAACATAAGTTGCACCGTTGTGTTCTTGTAACACCTATCTGAACTAGTCTAACCCCAATTATTCCGAGTAGTCCGACATTATTGAGTCAATCCGATCCTCACAATGCTAGTTTCGTGCGAAATTCTTTTCCCCATAATCAACTTTCTAGCGAAGCTGTCGTTCCAAAACTCCGAGGTACTCATGCGTTAAGTGCCTTATGTTTCGTATCCTTCCCGAAGTAACCTCAGCAAACCTCCCCGGAATACCACTCATACAGTACGTCAAGTTCAATTCGAAGACCCATACGGTTAATCTATCGCTGAGGAATGTATACACAAGGGTGGTACATAATCAAAGTTCTACAGGCTTAGAATTGATGATTCCGCTTTAACTTCTTTTCCTTGCTTGGATGTTTGCTTAGAGAAGAATTAGTTATTCAACTTCCTTTTCAATCTTAATTATATACGAATCGTATACGCGAGGATGTGATTGATGAACCAAATATGAGTTCTACTATGAACTTCAGGACGAAGACTGCTCAAGACTACGAGTGATCGTACTGCCATGTGAATAAACTTAGAAGCCAAACTAATGCCCTTCCCGCCGATCGGGATGAGAGATGCAGATGGAACAGAAGTACCTATCCTTTTCCTTAATTCATGAGTAATTATACTTTCTTTTAGATCTTCACGACATCTAATCCACCCCAAGGTTTTTACGTCATTATCGGTATAAAATGGTTGAGTCTACATCGAGCCGACATCATGTGCTTTAAGAAAGTAGTTCGTCTTAACCTCCCTAACAACAAAACTCTTGTTATCTATGGCGACAAATCAAGTACGAACCTTCGCATCATTTTCGTGTACTCAAGCTCAGAAGCGCTTACGAAAGGAATATCACACATTCCTTGCACACATCGTCGATGCGAGCCAAGTAGTGAAAGACATTCAAAACATTCCAAAAGTACACAACTTTCCCGACATCTTTCCAGAAGAACTACCAGGATTACCACCACGGTGTCAAGTCGAGTTCCAAATCGACTTAGTTCCAGGGGCTACTCCAGTAGCCAAATCGCCAGTTATGAGTGCTAGAGGAGGATGTCCCCAAGACAGCCTTCCGAACTCGTTATGGACACTACAAGTTTGTAGTGATGTCGTTTGGATTAACCAACGCACCAGCTGTATTCATGGATCTAATGAATAGGATGTGTCATCCTTACTTGGATCAGTTTGTCATTGCTTTCATCGATGACATACTTATCTACTCTTGAAGTCAGGAGGAGCATACTCAACACCTATGAAGAGTCTTAGAAACATTACGATCGGAGGAGCTTTATGCAAAGTTCTCTAAGTGCGAGTTTTGGATTCGAAGAGTCGAATTCTTGGGCCACGTTGTTAGCGAAATGGGAATTTACATGGACCCTTCCAAAATCAAGGCCATTGAGAACTGGTCAACACCGAAGACACCTACAGAAACTCGACAATTTCTAGGTCTTGCTGGCTACTATTGCAGGTTCATACAGAACTTCTGTAGCATCCCTAAACTGCTTACTACACTGACCTAGAAGGGAGTGGCCTTTGACTGGGAAGAGAAAACATGGATTGCACACCGCACCGATATTAACCCTCCCAGAAGGGATAGAAGATGTCGTAGTGTATTGCGATGCATCCAACCAAGGGCTTGGTTGTGTGCTTATGCAAAGACGAAAGGTCATTGTCTATGCCTCCCGTCGGCTTAAGACATACGAAGCCAACTATACAACACTCGATCTTGAGTTAGGAGCACGGGTAATTGCTCTAAAGATCTTGAGACACTACTATAATAGAGAATACTATGACAGAGAATACTATACGGAGAATACTATAACAGAGAATACTATAACAGAGAACACTATACATAGAATACAATTACTATAACGAGTATACTATAACAAGATTCAGAGATAACATAATGTGAGATACTACTTCATGACACAGCGACCATGTCGTTATGTAACGTTTTGTAACCAGAATCTCCTGGGGGGAGAGCGTGAATTTGTGTATAGATCTATACTGGATTGACTATCCTACACCTTGTTGTTCGCTACAGTGGGACTTGCAAGTCTACGGGTGCCAAATGTCATTTCTTCCGACGTCTTTCATCGTCGTGTTTTAGTCAGTTAGTATTGTAACAACCTCATCACATTATACCTAAATTAAACCATTGGTTTTAAGGTAGTTCTTACTTCAGTAGTTAATACAAATAATACTGCAGTACACATACATTTTTCCATTATATTCAAATTGTGATCTTTTCAAATAAAGGGTAATATAAAACTATATTTTTGTAATAATAGTGATATTTGGGAAAAGCATCCGCTTTTACAGAGAAACAAACATACAAAACAGTCGGGTCCTTGTAGAAGACTACTTTTTATACTAGTAGAAAATATAGGAGTTTCTAGGAGTTTTCAAACATATACAAACATTTACATTGAACATTTACAAACATTTTCAGTAAACTTATACAAACATTTACATTGAACATTTACAAACATTTTCAGTAAACTTATACAAATATTGACACTAAATACTTATGAACTCACCACCTTAAATGTTGATCTACGCTTTCAAAATAACTTGTATTCTCAGGTCATCAGTATACAGGTACAGTCGATCAGGTTTTGAGAAGACGGAGCATGTTCAAGACTCGTCTTTTATTTTCATTACTTGTTTTGGTGTCTTATTACTACGAAAGAACACACGTGTATCAAATTATAATATTAATGCAATGGATGATGTTGTTGCTTGTTTACTACTTTGCATTGTTATGATATTGTACATGACGTCCTCCACCCCCGAATGTTTTCGCCGTTCCGGTTTTGGGGTGTGACAGATTCAAATGTGGATGAGATAATACGTGAAACTGGAACAGATGAGGGAGAAAAATTCGACGTACCTTGAGCTTCGTGAGTCGACATCCCATCACCCATGTTAGTATTTGTATCCATATGAGATATGTGCACATGGATACTTGAAGTTCGAACTTCCTCCATATTGAACTTGGCAATCGAAACTTTGGGTGGTATGACTGAAGTCTGATCAGGGATGGATAAAATAAACTGTTCACCCAAATTAGTGGTTGTGTCAATGTAACAGCTCAAATTTTCAAATAAAATTTTCATTTAAAATAAAATAATTTCATTCAACAATAGTATTTATTCCAAGTTTCCTTTCAAACTACAATTAAACAAAATCCCCAAGATCTCCAACAATGGCAGTGTGTACGCGTCACGCCGGCGCCTTCCCACGGTCCTCGCTAGATCCTGCAACACATACATATAACTTGTAAGCATAAATGCTTAGTGAGTTCCCCAGTATACGACTTACTCACATACGCCTTTCCAGGCCCTGACCTTCCGGTCCACAACACATTGCCTTCCGGCCCGTAACACAGTCGCCTTCCGGCCCATAACATTTTGCCTTCCGGCCCGTATCATATTCGCCTTCCGGCCCAGATCATATTGCCTTCCGGCCCATAACATTTACAGCACATAATATATTTAATATAACACACATAGCACATACAACATACATCATACCTGACCTTTCTGTCACATAACATATCGCCTTCCGGCCCGTATAAACATACATATCATGCATAGCATCTATCTTTCTACTTATAACATATATAACACATATCATATACGACCTTCCGGTCTCACAGTCAAACCCTTCCGGGTGGAGTATAGTGAGGAAACTCACCTCGTAGTATGTAGGTTAGAACTCTTGAAACTACTCGCTCTCAATCCGCCAAACTGCAGACTCCCTATAATACCACATACCCTTATTAATAATCTTATTAAACAAGACAACTGACCCTACAAAATTACATGCAGGTCAACTCTGGTCAACTATCAACTTGACCGGACTCGTCGAGTGCAAAGGCGACTCGGCGAGTCTAGACGTCCTCCCCAACTTCCCTGTTGCTCCCCTTTCTACCCGTCGAGTATCCCTCCTGACTCGACGAGATCCTCGTGGAAGAATCGCGGGGCCACCCCGACTCCACTCGCCGAGTCTAAAGAACAACTCGGCGAGTCCCAGTGAACCTTCAAGCTACTCGCCGAGTCTGAAGAACAACTCGGCGAGTCCCAGCGGATCTTCAAGCTACTCGCCGAGTCTGATCATTGGACTCGGCGAGTCCATGCCATGCAGTCGATCAACTGCCTCCTGTAATCCGCATGGTTCCGAAATATATAAACATGGGACTTCCTGGACCTCTAAACATACTATTACTGGGACTTAAACGCTCGGTAACAACATCATAATCTATCTAATCACTAAATGGGTTTCATAAACCCTAGATTCGTGCTCACCACCAAAACAACAGAAATGGGTCGAGTATTACCTGAAAACGTGATCTCTATGTCCCCAACCTTCAGAACTCTATTCTCTTGATCTTCCTTTGACCAAAACCTTGCCTCTTCTTGCCTAACAATCTCCTCAAAGTCCCCAATAGCCTTCCCTTCTCCTCTAGTCGTCCACAGACGCTATGTTCTTCACAATCGGCCAAAAAAACGTACAGTGACGGCTTAAGAGGCATTATATACGTTCCAAACTAAACGGCTAGGGTTTCTGCTGAACAGCGTCGACTCGCCGAGTCCGTATCTGGACTCGTCGAGTCCAGTCGCGCATCCGCGACCAAGCCTGTGGTCCTACTCGGCGAGTCAGGCACCAACTCGCCGAGTCCCTTCCTAAAATGCCCCCAAAAATAGTTTTAAAACAATACCTGAAATACCGGGCTGTTACAACTCTCCCCCACTAGAACTAGACTTCGCCCTCGAAGTCTCACTCTGCGAATAACTCCGGATGTTGCTCCCGCATTTCACGCTCCGGCTCCCAAGTCACCTCCGATCCCCTCCGATGTTGCCACTGAACCAACACCAGAGGTATCTCCTTGTTCCGCAGAACCTTGATCTTCCGATCCCTGATAGCTACTGGTCTCTCGGCGTAATTCAGGCTCGCATCCACTTGAATATCCTCTAACGGAACCACTGCCGATTCATCGGCTATACACTTCCTCAACTGTGATACGTGAAATGTATTGTGAATCTGACCCAACTCTGCTGGCAACTCCAACCGATAAGCTACCCGACCTACCCTTGCAATTACACGAAATGGACCTATGAACCGGGGCCCCAACTTGCCCCTCTTTCTGAACCGGATCACTCCTTTCCAAGGAGAAACCTTTAGGAGGACGAAGTCGCCAACCTGGAATTCGAGCTCGGACCGGCGTCTATCCGCATAACTCTTCTGTCGGCTCTGGGCGGTCAATAACCTCTGCCTAACCTGCTGAATCTGCTCGGTCGTCTGAAGTACAATCTCTGTACTGCCCATCACTCTCTGTCCCACCTCTCCCCAGCAAATGGGAGTCCGACACCTCCTACCATACAACAACTCAAAAGGTGGCATACCAATGCTCGAATGATGGCTGTTGTTGTAGGAAAACTCAGCCAAAGGCAAATGCGCATCCCAGCTACCCCCGAAGTCTAACACACACGCTCTAAGCATGTCTTCCAATGTCTGAATCGTCCGCTCGCTCTGACCGTCTGTCTGGGGATGGTATGCGGTACTAAAATGCAGTTTAGTACCCAGCTCCTCATGGAATTTCTTCCAGAACCTGGAAGTGAAACGTACATCGCGGTCCGAAACAATCGAGATCGGCACTCCATGCCGAGATACTATCTCTCTCACGTATAACTCCGCCAACTTCTCTGCTGATGAACTTTCGCTAATGGCAAGGAAGTGTGCACTCTTTGTCAACCTATCCACAATCACCCAAATTGCATCGACTCCTCTGGCAGTTCTCGGCAATTTGGTGATGAAATCCATCGTAATCTGTTCCCACTTCCACTCAGGAATCTCCAAGGGATGCAACTTACCATGCGGTCTCTAGTGCTCGGCCTTAACCCTACGGCAGGTCAAACACCTCTCAACGAACCAAGCGACGTCTCTCTTCATGCAAGGCCACCAATATTCCTTTCTCAAATCCAAATACATCTTCGTAGCACCGGGATGGATCGAGAATTTCGATCTATGAGCCTCCTCCATCAAAGTAGCACGCGTACCACCCACAAATGGTACCCAAATCCGACCCTGAAACGTCAGAAGTCCTCGTCCATCCTTAACGAACTCTGAAATTAACCCGACGACCCGCTCCTTCTTCTGCATCTCGGATCTCACAACCTCGGCCTGTGCCCCATGAATAGCATCTAATACCGGAGTCATCACCGTCAACCTCAGACATACGTCCCGCAATGGAGTGCTCTCCGCCCTACGACTCAATGCATCGGCTACCACATTAGCCTTGCCTGGGTGGTATAGGATCTCACAGTCATAATCCTTAACCACATCCAACCATCTCCTCTGACGCATATTTAGGTTGGGTTGATCCATCAAATACTTCAAACTCTTATGGTCCGTGTATATAGTACAACGAACCCCGTACAGGTAGTGACGCCAAATTTTGAGAGCGAACACTACTGCCCCCAACTCTAAGTCATGCGTGGGATACCTCGCCTCGTGAGGCTTCAGCTGCCTCGATGCATAAGCTATCACATGGCCCCTCTGCATCAACACTGCACCCAGTCCCGAAATCGATGCGTCACAATATACGACAAAGTCCTCCATCCCTTCCGGGAGAGCTAATACCGGGGCTTCGCACAGTCTCTGACGAAGTGTCACGAAGGAAGTCTGTTGCTCGGGTCCCCATGAGAATGTAACACCCTTCCGGGTCAATCTAGTGAGCGGTACCGCGATCTTGGAGAAGTCTCTAATAAACCTCCGATAGTACCCCGCCAACCCAAGGAAACTCCTGATCTCGGAAGGTGACTTCGGTGCCTCCCAACTCATCACTGCTTCCACCTTGGCCGGATCAACCAATATCCCTGCCTGATTAACAACATGTCCCAGAAATTGGACCTCCCGCAACCAGAAGTCACATTTGGAGAATTTCGCATATAGCTTCTCCGACCTCAGTACCTTAAGGACCTCCCTCAAATGCCCCTCATGATGCTCTCTAGACCGCGAATACACCAGGATGTCGTCGATAAATACAATCACTGACCGATCCAGCATCGGCCTGCATACCCTGTTCATGAGGTCCATGAACACTGCCGGGGCATTGGTGAGTCCAAAAGGCATCACCACGAACTCGTAATGCCCATACCGCGTCCTAAATGCTGTCTTCTGGACGTCCTCATCCCGCACTCTTACCTGATGGTACCCTGATCTCAAATCGATCTTGGAAAACCAAGATGCCCCTTGCAACTGATCGAATAGATCATCGATTCTCGGTAACGGATAGCGGTTCTTGACCGTCACCTTGTTCAACTCCCGGTAATCGATACACATCCGGTGTGAACCATCCTTCTTCCTGACGAACAGAATCGGTGCTCCCCACGGCGAGCTACTCGGCCGAATAAATCCCTTTCCCAGCAACTCCTGGAGTTGCGAGGACAACTCTTGCATCTCTGGAGGTGCAAGACGGTAAGGCACCTTCGCAATAGGCGCAGCCCCCGGAACCAGATCGATACCAAACTCTACCTGTCTCGCAGGAGGTACTCCCGGCAAGTCCTCGGGAAAAACATCTGGAAACTCGCGCACCACTGGAACCTCCTCCACTGTCTTCGGTCTCTCGGAAGTCTCCCGCGTATCCATCACATACGCCACAAAACCTTTACATCCCTGCTGTAGGCATTGCCTCGCCCTAGCAGCCGAACAAAAAGCTGATCCCGAACGGGTACCCTCGCCGTATACCGTAAGAACTCCCCCACTAGGGTCTCGTATAGTCACCAGCTGACGCTCGCAGTCAATGACGGCGCTGAATCGGCTCAACCAGTCCATGCCTACGATGACACAGACATCCCCCATCGCAATAGGAATTAGGTCAATCGGAAACGTAACCCCGAAAATCTCCAGCACGCATCCCCGAAGAACCTCCGTAGCACAAATCACCCTCTCGGCCGCAATAGAAACGCTCAAAGGCCGACTTAACGGCTCACGACTGATGCCGATATGCTGACTAAAAGCTAACGATACAAAAGATCTACTCGCACCCGAATCAAATAACACTAGAGCAGGCATAGAGTTCACAAGAAAAGTACCTACACATACATTAACATAAGCATAACATTCCGACTTTAAAGTAAATACATGAATGATAGCATACCTACCACAACATCGGGCGCAGCGCGGACCTCCTCCGCAGTCAGCTGAAAGGCTCTCCCGCGAGCCCTCGGGGCCTCGACCTTCGCCGGTCGGGTCTCAGTAGTCCTGGTAGTAGGTGTAGCTCCCTGACGAAGCTGCGGGCACTCGGCCTTCCGATGGCCTGTCTGGTTGCAGTGAAAGCAAACCATAAACCCCTTAGGGTAATCCCTGGCAATGTGTCCCTCCTTGCCACACTTATAGCAACCACCTGCTCGACACGCCCCCTCATGACCCTTGCCGCACTTCGCGCAAGTGCGGCCCTTTGGACCTCCCATCCTCGAATCAGTGGACTTGATCCGCTTGGCTGCCGGCTGAGACTGAGCCGGCCGCCGATCCGCCTGCCGAGACTCGGCCTCCTCCCTCACCTGAGTCTCCAACTCGATCTCGCGCTTCCTGGCGTTCGCCTGAAGCTCAGTGAAAGTACGATAGGTGGAGTTTGACACAAACTCCCGGATATCCCTCCTCAGCACGCCCAAATACCGGCTCATCCGTGACTGCTCTGTAGATACCAGCTCGGGGCAGAACATCGCCCTCTCATGAAACTTCCGTGTGACCACTGCAACGGAATTAGTACCCTGTTTAAGGGTCAAGAACTCCTAAATCAATCATTCCCTCTCCACCGGGGGAACGTACTCGTCCCTGAACATCTCAGTAAACCTCTCCCACGTCACTGCTGTAGTCTCCGCCAG
Organism: Lactuca serriola; assembly: GCF_051521515.1. Lineage (NCBI taxonomy): Eukaryota > Viridiplantae > Streptophyta > Magnoliopsida > Asterales > Asteraceae > Lactuca > Lactuca serriola. The sequence goes on from NC_136411.1 coordinate 3,832,588, forward strand.
AGTGAAGTTCGCCGTCACGAACTTCCACCAATCCTTCGCTCCCAGTCGGAGCTGGTTCAGGGCGAACCGTACCCTCAGGTGCTCCGGGCATGAGCAAGTATAGAAGCACCCCTCAACGTCGGCGATCCACCTCATCGCCGCAATCGGATCCTGTGTCCCATCGAACTCAGGGGGTTTCGTGTTGCTGAATTCTCGGAACAGCAACGAATCGCCCCCTTGCGGCCTGGCAGCGGCCACGGCTGCGGTAGCGGCAGCAGCTGCAGCCTCAGTCAGTGCGGCGTACCGCTCCTCGAATGTCTCCATTAGTGTGGTCTTAATAGACCCAAACATCTCTGGGATCTCGGCCCGGATCGCTGCAGCCACCTCCTCCTGGATCATCTGACGAATATCCTCGTCACTCACAGTGCTCGAACTCGCCCCATTGCGTGTGATAACCATGATGTCTCTGAAATACAACATAAAATATCAGAGACTCCACCAAGTACAATTGTACTCGATAACGCACCCTACTCAGTCTCCGATATCCAGGGATTCTAACTTGGGTCTCCCACCGACCCGGTGTCTTCGGTAGTACGGGCCCAATACTACCGACCACACCGTATCAGTATTCGTCCCAAATCTTCCTCCCCAAACCCCGAATAATGAGTACTCCACCTCCAGTATGCACTATCTACTTGCACGCTACCAAATATCTCATATAAGCAATCTCCCTAGACTAAGGCATCACAAAACAGGCCATTCTAGTCCTATCATGTATACCTAGTCTTCTAGCATGCATAACAATTCATAATTCAGTGCATAACATAACATTGTAAGGTATTCTGGGGATCTTTACCGTTCGGGCATTGGCTGATCGTACACACTGCTCCGTTCTTGTTTACCGCTTTACCATTTATAAAATTGTATGTCTTTATTAATTTTAAAAGATTTTTCCTCAAATCCTCGGTTTGAGTTCAGTTACACCCGAAGGTCACCCGAATCCCTCAAACCAAGGCTCTGATACCAAATGTAACAGCTCAAATTTTCAAATAAAATTTTCATTTAAAATAAAATAATTTCATTCAACAATAGTATTTATTCCAAGTTTCCTTTCAAACTACAATTAAACAAAATCCCCAAGATCTCCAACAATGGCAGTGTGTATGCGTCACGCCGGCGCCTTCCCACGGTCCTCGCTAGATCCTGCAACACATACATATAACTTGTAAGCATAAATGCTTAGTGAGTTCCCCAGTATACGACTTACTCACATACGCCTTTCCAGGCCCTGACCTTCCGGTCCACAACACATTGCCTTCCGGCCCGTAACACAGTCGCCTTCCGGCCCATAACATTTTGCCTTCCGGCCCGTATCATATTCGCCTTCCGGCCCAGATCATATTGCCTTCCGGCCCATAACATTTACAGCACATAATATATTTAATATAACACACATAGCACATACAACATACATCATACCTGACCTTTCTGTCACATAACATATCGCCTTCCGGCCCGTATAAACATACATATCATGCATAGCATCTATCTTTCTACTTATAACATATATAACACATATCATATACGACCTTCCGGTCTCACAGTCAAACCCTTCCGGGTGGAGTATAGTGAGGAAACTCACCTCGTAGTATGTAGGTTAGAACTCTTGAAACTACTCGCTCTCAATCCGCCAAACTGCAGACTCCCTATAATACCACATACCCTTATTAATAATCTTATCAAACAAGACAACTGACCCTACAAAATTACATGCAGGTCAACTCTGGTCAACGGTCACCTTGACCGGACTCGTCGAGTGCAAAGGCGACTCGGCGAGTCTAGACGTCCTCCCCAACTTCCCTGTTGCTCCCCTTTCTACCCGTCGAGTATCCCTCCTGACTCGACGAGATCCTCGTGGAAGAATCGCGGGGCCACCCCGACTCCACTCGCCGAGTCTAAAGAACAACTCGGCGAGTCCCAGTGAACCTTCAAGCTACTCTCCGAGTCTGAAGAACAACTCGGCGAGTCCCAGCGGATCTTCAAGCTACTCGCCGAGTCTGATCATTGGACTCGGCGAGTCCATGCCATGCAGTCGATCAACTGCCTCCTGTAATCTGCATGGTTCCGAAATATATAAACATGGGACTTCCTGGACCTCTAAACATACTATTACTGGGACTTAAACGCTCGGTAACAACATCATAATCTATCTAATCACTAAATGGGTTTCATAAACCCTAGATTCGTGCTCACCACCAAAACAACAGAAATGGGTCGAGTATTACCTGAAAACGTGATCTCTGTGTCCCCAACCTTCAGAACTCTATTCTCTTGATCTTCCTTTGACCAAAACCTTGCCTCTTCTTGCCTAACAATCTCCTCAAAGTCCCCAATAGCCTTCCCTTCTCCTCTAGTCGTCCACAGACGCTATGTTCTTCACAATCGGCCAAAAAAACGTACAGTGACGGCTTAAGAGGCATTATATACGTTCCAAACTAAACGGCTAGGGTTTCTGCTGAACAGCGTCGACTCGCCGAGTCCGTATCTGGACTCGTCGAGTCCAGTCGCGCATCCGCGACCAAGCCTGTGGTCCTACTCGGCGAGTCAGGCACCAACTCGCCGAGTCCCTTCCTAAAATGCCCCCAAAAATAGTTTTAAAACAATACCTGAAATACCGGGCTGTTACAGTCAACATTAGATGTTTCCACATTGCAACCAGGACTTCTTGTCACCTTGACATGCGACTTAACAGGAGAGCTCCTCTGAGATGAGTCAAAGCCCATATCATCATAAAGAAGTGGAGACTGAGACTTTTCACTGTAACGTCCCAAAATTCAAGACTAAAAATCTCTTTTAAATAAATATTAATTAACGTAAAATCATCATTTCAAAACATAAACAGAGTATTAGTCATCAAAACACATGTTCATTATCAGAGTAAAACATTCCCAGACTGACTAATCTGTGGTGTGTGCCATGCGATCATCCCGAGCTCCATCATCCGCTATCGGAAGTACCTGAAACCAAAACTGAAAACCGTAAGCATGAAGCTTAGTAATTTCCCAGATACCACATACCATACAAACCATTCATTGCCAAGAACCATACATAACCGACTTATCCATAATCAAGTAAGGTGCTATGTGCCAAACATAGTCTTGCCATTATGCCACGGGCCGCGCGTGGTCTTCCTGGTCAAGCCTGGGCCGCTCCCTGGGTCTTACAGAAATGTGCCAAGGGCCACCCCCTGGTCTTTTATGCAAGTATCACAAAGACAACCGTACATACTACTCTACTTAGCTAAACAACATACAGTGTGCCAGAAGCCACCTCCTGGTCTTTCATATATAATAGCATACAATGCGCCAGGAGCCACCTCCTGGTCTTTCATACATATTGCCTAGGGCTAACCCCCGGGTCTTCCTGTCATCCATAATAACATACTGTGTGCCAGGAGCCACCCCCTGGTCTTTCATGCATATTCTAAATGGGCCGGCATTGGTGCCTTAGACCCATACAAACAGTGAGGAGACTCACCTCGCACTGCTGAACTCTGCTGATAATCCTCTGGCTGCTGACCGATAACTCTCTGAACCCCTGCTCCACTCGCTCCCCGAGCTACCAATGTCAAGGCAACACTGAGTCTAACTGACCCCCGAAAGACAACCAAGTCAACTCTGGTCAAAGACAAAGTCCTGGTCAAAGTCAACCTTCCAGGTCAACCCTACTCGCCGAGTCACCCTATTGACTCGCCGAGTTCATATGTTCAGAGTCCTTCTCTTAGCGACTCGACTCGCCGAGTCAGTCCATGACTCGCCGAGTCTACCGATTACCGAGTCCTGACCCGTCCAACTCACCAAGTCTCCATTCGACTCATTGATTCGAGTCTCAACTCGAAGGGTTTGGGGTTTCGTGAACTGACTCGCCGAGTCCAAGAACAGACTCGCCGAGTCCAGGACAACCTTCAACACACTCGCCGAGTTGTTCATCCAACTCGCCGAGTTCCTACCCAACATCATCTGACTCGACGAGCTGTTCATCCCACTCGTCGAGTTCCTCCTCGTCTTCATGCTACTCGCTGAGTCCACTCAAAGGACTCACCGAGTCCATTCCGATCTACATATATGCAGAGGACTTTTGAGTCATGCATGGACTCCAAACTGCAGATCCACCCTTCCCATGTCTATTCCTCACGTAAAGTTGCAAACTTTACGTGTAGAGATGGAGATCTAGGAAAAATACACCATAAACTAGGGTTTAAGGCCAAGGGGCTTCAAAATTGACTCAAGGGCTGATACTTTATACTTCTCTAGTCCGTAACACACGTGGATCTGAAGTAGCAACTCCAGATCCGACTTCTAACTCAAATGGGTGACAAACCATGGCTTAAAAGCCCCAAATCTCACAACCATGGAAGATCTAAAGGAGAGAAACGACTTATTACCTTCAATATCTCAGAAAAGCTCCACAAACTACAAATCTGAAGCCAATCCTTGAAACTTCACTGATTCCCCTCTTTCTTCTTCCTTCAAATCACCCAAAAATGGCTTGGAATCTTGAATGCACAACAATGGAGGCTTAGGGTTCGCTTTCTGAATGAGGGAGGCTCTAAGGAACCCTAATGGAGAGAATAAGGAGCTTAAATAGCGCCCAAAAACCCGGATTTAGGGTTTTCCTCGCACAGACCAGACTCGCCGAGTCCACTTGGCCGACTCGCCGAGTTGGTCACTTACACCTCGACCCGGATCCCGCTCGGACTCGCCGAGTTCCTCCTTGGACTCGCCGAGTCGCCCCTAAAAATTAGAGTTTTCTTTCCTTTCTTGGCCTCCAAAACTTTGGGTGTTACAGTCACTATCTCCGAACTCTGTCTCGACAACAACCTCATCCAAAGTATCATCCACTTGCTTTCGCTTCTTTTTTTCTTCACCGTATCCTGAGCTCTTCGTTTCTTTGATGCTGGAGCTGGGATTTACAAATAACAACCCCCTTTCAAATCAACTGAGGTTTGCGAATCCTCTTTTGGCTAGAAACAGAAACACCTTTGGGTGAAGAAATAGACTTCTCAGGTGCCACTTCGACAATAGGCCGATCAGGTGAATGAAGAAGCCTATGTTCCATTTTCTTCAATCTCTTGAGACCACCAGAAGTAGAAGGAACTACTTCCTTTGCAGGTTCTTTAAGTTCAGGAACTAGAACAGGCTTAGTAACCTTCTTCGTAGTAGGAACAGAAACATGCTTCGATGGACTAGCCATGGTAACCTTCTTGGAACCCTTGCCATGTTTAGATGTCCCTGCGATTCCTTTCGTTAATAAAATTCTTGTTTCGATAGAAGGGTTGATAGTTTGAAGATAAGCCACAAGAACGTGGTTCATTGGATCCACCATACGAAGCATGGCATCCGGAATACGAGCAACAATAGGAAACACCTTTGAATCGTCTTCGACTGTCTTGGTATGTTGATACAAAACAAATTCTACTTTGGGAACATCATCTGGAACCATAATACCCTCTTTTTCATACACATATTGCAAGATTAAATTCCAATACCTTTCACAAGGTACACCATTGGCAACATTGTTGTGGGCAATGTTGTTACCAAACTCCTGCCATAATTGATTTGCATAATCCACTTGAAGATCATAATAGAAACCAGCAACAATCGCATATACATCAAGCTTTGCTTTATCCAACCCAACACTTCAACCTGTCAAGCATTAAAGAAAAATGCCAAATAGAAAGTTTCAGTTACATGGTAAGTACGATTTCTTGAAATCACTGATCATGGTGAGTGGAGGTTGATGACCCAACTCATTGAACATATGAAAAATTTGTTCATTCATGACCTCATAGAAAGGTTCAAAATTAGGAATGTTCAAGATTTGGGCAAAGTGCTTCTTTAACAGTTTGTATTTCTTCTCATTGGTGAGTTGAAAAGTAACAACCTTTGTCGTCTTGTTGAACACAACAGTTAATTCGGCCAGTGATAACCAAGTCATTGGAACAGAGAAGGAAGATGACATCACTATATACAACACCGAGTGATTCAGAGCAACGATTAACATCTGCAACTCTTATGGGTACTTAGAGACATTCAACTAAACTCTGTAGTTGGTATTTTGGATCTTCAATAGAGGTTGAGATGTGACATCATCGGTAGTTTGAGAAGGATCAACATTCACATTTGTGGCTGCCATTGTTAGGGTTTGAAGTTTTGAGAGAACAATGAAGTATAAGGAAAGAGAATTGGGGAAAATCTTTAGCCTGATCGCGTAAAGTTTGAATGAGATGACCCCAAGATCCTTTTATATGTAAACCCCAAGTTTGAATTTGAAGCGATAATTCATTAAAATTATGCCATGTGTTTTCTTGAAAATCGGGCCAGTAGCCGTAAAAGTCTCCATGTCTGAAAAGTGATGATCACTTTTTCCGTGAAAACCATTAAACAACCAACTTTTCACATCAAACAGTCATTTCTTCTTCCCTAAAAGGATAAGTGCCATCACTTGACCCTTCGTTTCAAGGTGGGGCTCTTTCTCTTTTGGTTTTAGAAACGAAGTCATATGTCAGACTTTTCAAAATCATCAGCATGAGTTGGTATTACTCAGAACCTCAAGGATTTCAGTGTGTGCAAAAGTGTGTCAAAGAATGAGATGAGAACTAAAATAAAAAAATATGGTTCTGTGATTTCAAACAACACTTGACACAAAGGCAGTAAGATCTTAGGAAAAGATCACTTTGTTCTACATCAAGAGAGATGTCGAACAGCTTGTGTAGTTTCCCGTGAATTATAATTAAATACTCATAGAGGAGTATCGAAGGGCTTTTTTTTGAATAAATCTTCATTTGTTGGCTCAATTTTTTTCATGATAACAACTAAACATAAGTGTGAATTCAATGATCAAAATTACTTGTATAACCAGTGTAGTCATTGACAAGTGATTTTGGAAAATGTATCAAGTAACAAAAGTTCAATAAGATATTCAGACGAAAATCATATTCCAAAAAAATAATTGATGATTACGTGGACCTTGTTGTGTAAAAATGTCTTGGGTTTAGATCATTTTGTCAAGATCACTCATAACGAAGGAATATGATTTTGAATATCAAAGTATGGTACTGAAACAAGTGTTTCGTTAAAATGTTGAACATAAAGTTCACCGTCAATTCCTTAATCAGTTCGAAATTTTGGGTTTCACCATCATCACGATCTCATGAATCAGGATCATTAACACAGACTTGTTATATACCTAAATCCTGGTTGGTTTGAACCATTGATCTCTTGCGTATATGTCATTGTGTGTAATCGTGAAAGAACATTATGGTGAAAAAGAGTGGGTTAGAAGCGAAGTGTACCTCTTCTATATGTAGACCAAGAAGGAACTTTTAACCCGATATGAGAAGAGTAAGGTAGCTCAGTGACTAATGTGAATATAGTCTGATTGGAAAGGAATCCTCATAATGAGAAATCCATTAAGGCTTCGAAACACATTGAGTCATGGAGGCTTGGGACAACATGTTGCAGTATGATTCTAGGGACACCTAACTAGTACAAAGTATCGAATTAATACCTTAACCTAAAGCTGTAAAGCAAGTTCCACCAGAAGAGCTCGACAGCAGGTTACACAAAAATAAGAAAATATTTTTGATATTTTTGGTTTTGAAAATGAAATAACAAAAATAAGAAAATCTTTTTTTTATTTTTGTTTTTGAAAATGAAAAAACAAAAAAATAAGAAAATCTTTTTGGTACTTTTGGTTTTTAACAAAAAGACAACGAAAAATAAGAAAATTATACCAGACAAATGAAACAATAAGTATCGACATTGAGAGTATGAGTCATCGATATAACATTTGTGCTTGAGAAACGAAGTGTAGTCGGAATCTTTTAGAGGAAATTCAAAAACAAAGCATGTCGAACGTTGAACCATGAACAATAATTTCTGATTCATTCAGCGAAATGTCGACTGCTTTTTTCGTTGCTTTAAGATGACGAATTGGGAACTGCACTCGCATCAAGCATGCCTAGCTCTGAAAAAATCCTTAGAAAATATTTTTCATCTAAAGGTTTAGTAAAAGTATCAGCAAGTTGATCCGCTGATTTTACAAAGTGAACCTCGATGTTTCCATCCTCGACATGATTCTGATAAAAATGATATCAAAGTTCGATATGTTTGGTCTTCGAATGTTGCACTAGATTATGGCAGATGCAAATGACACTTTGTGGATCGCAATACACTGGAATCTTCTTCATGTTGATTGCATAATCATGAAGTTGGCTTTGTATCCAAATGACTTGAGAAGTGCAAGCTGCAACAACAACATATTCGAATTCTGTTGTAAAAATTGAAACACAAGTTTGTGTTGGATTAGGTGTCTAAGCCGATAACTATTTTGGTATGTACTTGACCCAATTATGAGCATATTCCTTTTGGGTTGCCTTCACCTTAGCAACTGTTAGGATGAATTATGTAGAAAGAGGATTAATTGTGATTTATTAATATATTATACGGATAATATATTAAAAGAGAAATCAAATGATTTAATTAATATTGATCAAGAATTAATTTAGAATTAGTTTTGTTTTCAAAAGAGATTAATTAAGTCAAGGGGACTGATACTGTAATTATAAGATAGTTACAAAGTTGGGCTTACGACCCATAAGGAAGCAATGGAGGAAATCTATATGGGAGTCCATATAGAAATCTTCCAAGGGGCCTTCTGGAAGGATCCTATAGGTTGCTTAAGGACTAAGCAACTAGATTAGGGTTTTGACTGAAACCTTAATTGCTCAACTATATAAGGAACCCTTGGGCATGCCAAAATCGGCCATTCAAAACCCTAGAAGGATTCCATAGCCAATTTTGAGCCTTTCCACTCTCTCTCTCTCTCTCTCTCTCTCTCTTGTTTCTTCCTTGTTGTTAGTGGTGTTTGTGACTCCATTAGAGGTGAAACATTTGACGCACTAAGCTTTCAAAGGTCAAGGAGTTCTTGTTATTACTACATAACAACTTGAGGTAATCATTCTAACTTGTTTATTATGTCTATTTCGAAATAAGCATGCTATGTTAGGGTTTATTGCTTTGGTATTCAATGTTGTATGTTCAAATTAGAAAAAACTAGATAAAAGCAATTAGGGTTGCATGTACACCATAGGAATGATGTTATGCTCATAACCCATCAGTGGTATCTGATCCTAGGTCGTTTTTTCTAGTTGAATAGATGCAAAAGTGAACTGCCAAAGGATCAAAAAGTCGAATTTTTGTTGTCTGCAAAGCCGATTCCGCGAGTCCATCACTGGAGTCGGCGAGTCCACGGTGGTGTTGGCCGGGATTTTTGATTTTTTGAGCAGTTTTTGATGAGGATAATTACCAAAACTCGTTTTTTCTTGCCTAAAATCGATTTTTCATGATTGGTATGTTTATCCTTATCAAAATTGGTGGATTTGGTTAAATATGGATAATATAGGATTATTATGATTCAAATATTTGACATAGTAAGTTTGAAAAGTTTCAATTTACACCCTTTAGGTTTTATAGTTTAAATTTGAACTTTAAAGTTTTAGTTTTTGAATTTTAAACAGTTAAACCCTAATATTTTGAAAGGTTTCAAATTTTGTCCTCAAGTTTTGGAATTTAAAATTTAATTAAAAGGTATTAATTTTGAAATATTAAATTCTAAAACCCTATTATTTGAATAGTTCAAATTACACCCTTGTGGATTTTATTAAATTAATTAAGAGTTTAATTAAAAGAGAAAATTAATAAATCCACAATAATATGGTTTAAAGGTTAATCAAATTAAAAGTATAATTTATTAATAGATTAAACTATATAATACACTCTTATACTATACATACTTAGAAGTTTAATATTATATATGTATAAGTAAATGTCAGTCTTACCGTTAGTAGGCCTCATTCATGAAGCTGGTCTGTAAGGGGTGTTTAAGGAAGCGACATGTAAAATGACCATCATTGGGTATCCACTCTTACCCACCGTACCCTTGACTAGTGGAGGGTCGTTATCCGTACGGGTAGGATAGGACTCAATCTTCCATTATAAATATAATGAAGTACGAAGTATCTAAACACTTTTATGAATTCCTAAATCTTAGTTACTTTAGGAAAAATGTGGAGTTGATGCTAATCCATGAAATTTCACATTGCACCTTGTTGGTCGTTAGTAGAGCGTGTGTGGTTAACTGGCACACTAATATGGGACCAATGAAGGATGGCAATGGGTAGCTCGTAGATTATCATAGATCAATGGAGCGTGTGTGGTTAACCGACACATTGATTAGGTGATAGACATCTTCGAGAGTACCAAGCTAATTTGCATGGTTATCCACACCTTGTTCATGATCCTCGGTATCCCAGTCACAAACTTGAAGGGCATAATCGAGATTAAACATGTCATTGAAAAGTTCAATGAATCTCAAAAGATCTAGGAGTTTCAATCCATCTAAAACCTAATTTTCAGTTTTCATTTTTCGTGGTGGAAATTGGTAAATTGTCATATACCTACCTTCAAATATTTAGCAACCATATTACGACATCCCTCTTCCGAGTTGTAGAATATTGTGTTGGGTCCTAGCCTTAATATTTCATTTGGGTGTTATATTAAGGATTGAATCAACTAACTTGAAATTCACCTGTTTTGTAGATGTCAAAATCTAACAACTATGGTCTTCCCGAATCCTTTGGAAAAAGCGTTCCATATGAAGATGATATTCCACGATTGGATCATGGAAACGGAAATCATGCTTCACTTCTTCCACCTCCTCCAATAATTCTCCCTGACCCACGTGTTCGTAGACTTGAAAATTTCAAGGTCACTCAAGCCCTATTGGCAAGCAAACACGAAGATGGAAAGTCTGTATGTGCTCACATCTTGGAGATGAAGTTACATATTGACAGGTTGGGAATGTTGGGTGTCGATGTCTCAAGGAAGATGGCTGTTGACATGGTTCTTCAATCAATTCCTGACTCATATAGTGAGTTCATTAGAGAGTACTATATGATGGACCACGACATGAACCTCATTGATCTTACCTATTTGCATATTGTTGCTGAATCAACAATGATTTGGCGCAATGTTAAACCAAAGTTGATCGGTATGCCAACCTCCCAAACTTCCATGGATATCAACGATGGCAACATTGGAAGTCCAGAAAATTCTTTTCTTCTCAATGGAAAGGGATCGACCAAGGTCAAACCGTTTGACCAGATGGTAAAGAGAAAGGCTGAATCTGAGATTGTTCCATATGCTATTCCGAAAGAGTCCGTTTGTTTCTACTGCCAAGAGAAGGAGCATTGGATGCGAAGTTGCCTTATCTACCTGAAGGATCGCAAAGATGAGAGAGTTAAGATGTATGACTCTGCTTGAGGTAAAATTCACTATCTAACACTATTAAGTTCCTATTTGTGGATTCTTAATACATGATGTGATAAGATTGCATTTTGATGTTCTGTAGGATCGAAGAAAAGAAAGGAAACTTAAAGGAAGAGTGAGCTGAGTCTGATCACGAAGAAATGGATTTCGATTGCATTGTTCGAAGATCGGATTTTTGAGCTACTATTTAAGAGATAGAATGGATTGCTTAGAAATGTTTAGTAACATAGTTTTCATTTGTAATTGCATTGTAAGGACAAGTTTTTCCGCACTTTTATAAATAAAATAAATTTTATTTTGTCTTATTTATATATCCTTGCAATGGCATTTGTGAAAATTGATGTTTGTATGTTTCTATTGATAGCAATATTGAAAAGGATGTGATTCTTAGTTGTGTTATTTGTGGTAGTGTCGTAAATTTACAAATAATGAAGATTCTCATCACCCAAGTTTCAATTGGACAAAAACTTGGTATTATGCGACTTGTATTATATGATGAATGAGATCCTTCATATTTGGGAAATTTATACTAATTCCATGTTCACATAAGTATGTGAGTCAAGTGAAGGAATAGGAGATCTAGTACGTATTGTTGTGCGTCAGGTCAAGTCCACCATAAAGAACGATAAGAATATTCTCCATGATTTGCTAAAAGTTTAGTGAATATGGTTATGCTTACAAGATTAAGTGTAATTCTGCATCATTGGAAAAGTTTCAATGTATAGCTGAACGAATAAGAAGAATCAATTAGGCAGAAAGATAAAAGTTTCTCCAATCTGAAAAGAAGGGAGAGTACTTAAGTATCGTATTTTATGATTATCTTAGTGATAATGAAACCGTGTTACAATTGATCCTCTAAGGATACCTTAGTGCACTAGTATGGCTATGAAGAGGAATTGGAAATTGTTGAAATGGTTAAATCAATAGGTAAGTCATACTTCGTTTCAAAATCAAGTCTTAGAGTCATACTCCAAGATTGTGACATGAGTGACATATCTTAAGAAGTTTTATAAGACTCATCAAATGTGGAGTAGAAAAGTTTCTTACTCCTTCACGTTTGAAATTGGTAAGATGTGATGTCTTGGATAAGACAAATACCAATCATGACCAATTGTGTGAGGTGTTTGTCTCGATAGGAACCCACACTATCTCTTGAATATTGATTTGTCTAGGAAATGTTTCTTGACGAGAGAATCTTATATGTCAAGAGGTTAGTGGGAGTCTAAATGATCTTGAGTCTCTCCTCCCTCTCTCCCTCTTGTTTCTTCCTTGTTGCTAGTGGTGTTTGTGACTCCATTAGAGGTGCAACATTTGAAGCACTAAGCTTTCAAAGGTCAAGGAGTTGTTGTTGTTACTACATAGCAACTTGAGGTGTTTTATTTATACTTAAAAGTTAGAGACCATATTGGATTCAATTATTCTTGTGTTTCACTTTGCATGTTTTGGCTTCCAGAATAACTATGTTATTCAAACATCCACAGTCAATCATACTTTGGAAGTTGGTAATGAGGTAAGACTATCATGAATCTGATTGTAGATTGTCTAAAGCATTTTAGACATAGCAAAAGTCCGTTGAAGTGTTCATGAGTGCTCCTGAAATAAGATTTGAGTATTGGATTAAACCCATGCTCACTTGAATCACTTCATGGATTTTATCACGAGTGATAACTGAGATGATAAAATCTTATATTCTTGAAACAGAGAGATATGAGTTGTTGTTTGCGAGTCAGTTGCACATTGATAATATGTAAATGCATCAGTAACTTGATGTTAAAAATGTAGTGTTGTGTGTGATTTGATGAGTAAATAGTACAAGCATATGATTCGAAATTTATCCATTCCTTTTACCGTAAGAGGGATAAAAGCGATATTCGTGGGCCCCTCAATGATTTAGTGATGACACCCAAAAACGCTTGGCCAAGTCAGGACTGATTTGATTTGTTCAATTAGTCAGTCGTCTTAAATGGGAAATTGGGAAACAACACATGAACAAAGAGAATGATTATAATCCATGTCTCAGTTCATACGATATCTAGAATGGAGGAATATATGATCCACAGTCAATCATACTTTGGAAGTTGGTAATGAGGTAAGACTATCATGAATCCGATTGTAGATTGTCTAAAGCATTTTAGACATAGCAAAAGTCTACTGTAGTGTTCATGAGTGCTCCTGAAATAACATTTGAATATATGGATTAAACCCACGCTCACTTGAATCACTTCATGGATTTTATCACGAGTGATAACTGAGACGATAATATCTTATATTCTTGAAACAGAGAGATATGAGTTGTTGTTTGCGAGTCAGTTGCACATTAATAATACATAAATACATCAGTAACTTGATGTTATAAAACGTATTGTTGTGTGTGACTTGATGAGTAAATAGTACAAGCATATGATTCGAAGTTTATCCGTTCCTTTTACCGTAAGAGGGATAAAAGCGATATATGTGGGACCCTCAATGATTTAGTGATGACACCCCAAAGTAGGGGTGTTGAACGGGTAATTTTTTCGGGTTTCGGGTAATTTGGGTTTTTCATGTTAGAAAAATTACCCGTTACCCTACCCAAACTAAATTCGGGTAATTCGGGTTTGGGTAATTCGGGTATTACCCGAAATATATGATTTTTTTAATTTCACCTAAAAATAAATTTAATCAAATAAATACGTCGTGCTTTATTAGTCTTGTTTATATAAACAAACGAGACATAAACGAAGTTACTCAAACTTTGAACATTGAGATTTTCTACTCAATAATACATGAGATATCAAGTAATTTTTTAACAACTTAATCTAATCTAATAAGATGTTAAAAAAACAAATACCTAAAGATCTTAATTTAAAAGTTTAAAATGTTTAAGATAAATGAAGTCATAAGTTTTGCCATGTTCTAAAGTTTCGTCAAGATAATGAGTTTGTTAGTTGTAATAAAAACTATAATCTAGAAAACAGTTAAGTTTCAAAGAACGTGATGATATATAAAAATTACTTTTAATATTGTTAGTGTTGTATTGTTACAATAAATATATTTATGTTTTACAATAATGATAGTTAGTTTAAGCGTGATCAAATACCTGCTATATAGTACAAGCTCTACAAAAAAAAGAATTTTTAAAATAATTGGGTAATTCGGGTATACTCGAAACCCAAAAAATGTACCATTTACCCGACCCGAAAAAATCGGGTAACCCGATTACCCGGAAAAATTTACCCAATTCCCGATTTACCCGAACCGATTTACCCGATACCCGAAAAAATCGGGCGGGTAATTCGGATATCGGGTATTTTCGACAGGGCTACCCCAAAGCGCTTGGCCAAGCCAGGACTGATTTGATTTGTTCAATTAGTCAGTCGTCTTAAATCGGAAATCGGGAAACAACACATGAACAAAGAGAATGATTATAATCCATGTCTCAGTTCATACAATATCTAGAATGGGGGAATATACGATCCCTTTGCTAAAGGACACATTGCTGGTAAGATCAGAGTTCGACAACGACTTTTGAAAGCTATGATTTCTAATCAGATTCTGAATTCGTACTTGCAAAATAGTTATTAGACTTATCCAAGTGGGAGACTATTGGATTAGGTGTCTAAGCCCATAACTATTTTGGTATGTACTTGACCCGATTATGAGCATAGTCCTTTTGGGTTTCCTTCACCTTAGCAACTGATAGGATGAATTATGGAGAAAGAGGATTAATTGTGATTTATTAATATATTATGTGAACAATATATTAAAAGAGAAATCAAATGATTTAATTAATATTGATCAAGAATTAATTTAGAATTAGTTTTGTGGTCAAAAGAGATTAATTAAATCGAAGGGACTGATACTGTTTTTATAAGATAGTTACAAAGTTGGGCTTAGGATCCATAAGGAAGCAATGGACGAATTCTATATGGGAGTCCATATAGAAATCGTCCAAGGGGCCTTCTGGAAGGATCCTTTAGGCTGCTTAAGGACTAAGCAACTGGATTAGGGTTTTGACTGAAACCCTAATTGCTCAGCTATATAAGGAACCCTTGGGCATGCCAAAATCGGCCACTAGAAACCCTAGAAGGATTCCATAGCTGATTTTGAGTCTCTCCTCCCTCTCTCCCTCTTGTTTGTTCCTTGTTGCTATTGGTGTTTGTGGCTCCATTAGAGGTGCAACATTTGAGGCACTAAGCTTTCAAAGGTCAAGGAGTTCTTGTTGTTACTACATAACAACTTGAGGTGTTTGATTTATACTTAAAATTTAGAGACCATATTGGATTCGATTATTCTTGTGTTTCACTTCGTATGTTTTGGCTTCCAGAATAACTAGGTTATTCAAACATCCACAGTCAATCATACTTTGGAAGTAGGTAATGAGGTAAGACTATCATGAATCCGATTGTAGATTGTCTAAAGCATTTAAGACATAGGAAAAGCCTGCTGCTGTGTTCATGAGTGCTCCTGAAATAAGATTTGAGTATTGGATTAAACCCACGCTCACTTGTATCGCTTCATGGATTTTATCACGAGTGATAACTGAGACGATAATATCATATATTGTTGAAAAGAAGAGATATGAGTTGTTGTTTGCGAGTCGGTTGCACATTGATAATATGTAAATGCATCAGTAACTTGATGTTATAAAACATATTGTTGTGTGTGATTTGATGAGTAAATAGTACAAGCATATGATTTGAAGTTTATCCGTTCCTTTTACCGTAAGAGGGATAAAAGCGATATATGTGGGCCCCTCAATGATTTAGTGATGACACCCCAAAGCGCTTGGCCAAGCTAGGACTGATTTGATTTGTTCAATTAGTCAGTCGTCTTAAATCGGAAATCGGGAAACAACACATGAACAAAGAGAATGATTATAATCCATGTCTCAGTTCATACAATATCTAGAATGGGGGAATATTCGATCCCTTTGCTAAAGGACACGTTGCTGGTAAGATCAGAGTTCGACAACGGCTTTTGAAAGCTATGATTTCTAATCAGATTCTGAATTCGTACTTGCAAAATAGTTATTAGACTTATCCAAGTGGGAGACTATTGGATTAGGTGTCTAAGCCCATAACTATTTTGGTATCTACTTGACCCGATTATGAGCATAGTCCTTTTGGGTTTCCTTCACCTTAGCAACTAATAGGATGAATTATGGAGAAAGAGGATTAATTGTGATTTATTAATATATTATGTGAACAATATATTAAAAGAGAAAGCAAATGGTTTAATTAATATTGATCAAGAATTAATTTAGAATTAGTTTTGTGGTCTAAAGAGATTAATTAAATCAAAGGGACTGATACTGTTTTTATAAGATAGTTACAAAGTTGGGCTTAGGATCCATAAGGAAGCAATGGACGAATTCTATATGGGAGTCCATATAGAAATCGTCCAAGGGGCCTTCTGGAAGGATCCTTTAGGCTGCTTAAGTACTAAGCAACTGGATTAGGGTTTTGACTGAAACCCTAATTGCTCAGCTATATAAGGAACCCTTGGGCATGCCAAAATAGGCCATTAGAAACCCTAGAAGGATTCCATAGCCGATTTTGAGCCTCTCCTCTCTCTCTCTCCCTCTTGTTTCTTCCTTGTTGCTAGTGGTGTTTGTGACTCCATTAGAGGTGCAACATTTGAGGCACTAAGCTTTCAAAGGTCAAGGAGTTCTTGTTGTTACTACATAACAACTTGAGGTAATCATTCTAACTTTTTTATTATGTCTATTTCGAAATAAGCATGCTAGATTAGAGTATATTGCTTTGGTATTCAATGTTGTATGTTCAAATTAGAAAAACCTAGATCAAAGCAATTAGGGTTGCATGTACACCATACGAATGATGTTATGCTCATAACCCATCAGTTTGCTTCTTTGATTGCCAACTAACAAGCTTCTCGTCCAAAAATTGGCATCCACTAGAAGTGCTTTTCCTATCGAGTTGACAACCACCGAGATCGGCATCTGAAAATGCTTGAACGAAGAAACCAGTCTTCGAAGGATACCATAAAACCAAAGAAACTATCCCTTTAAGATATCGAAAAATGCTCTTTAAGATTCAATTGATATTTGGCACAATTACAAACAGCAAACATTATATCATGTCGAATTACAGTTAAGTAAAATAATGAACCGATCATGCTCCTGTATAGTGTAATGTCAACAGCGGGCTTGCCCAATGAAGGGCCCAAGCGTGTGCCAACAGCCATCAGTACTTGCAATTTCGAACTATTTGTCATCCCAAAGTTTTCAAGCAGATTGTGAGAATACTTCTCTTGATTTATAAAAATACCATCTCTGCTTTGACGAATATTTAATCCTAGAAAATTATTAATCTTCCCCATCATACTCATTTTAAACTGACCTTTCATTATATTTTTAAATTCCTTAGACAATGCAGGGTCAGTCGAACCAAAGATCATATCATCTACATAAATTTGTACAAGCATCAAATGATCCCCGACCTTCTTTCAAAAGAGAGTAGGATCAACTGAACCTTGTTTAAATTTCGAAATTTTCAAAAAATGAGTAAGAGTTTCAAACTAAGCGTGTGTTGCCTGTTTTAAGCCATACATTGCTTTATCAAGAATATACCAATGATCAGGAAATGTCTCATTGATAAAACTTGCTGGTTGTTCGACATATACAGTTTCTTCCAAGACTCCATTGAGAAATGCACACTTGACATCCATCTGGTAAACATCGAAGTCCTTGTGTGCTGCATAAGCCAAAAATATTCGAACATCCTCGAGTATTGCGACAGGGGTAAAGGTTTCCACATAATTGATACCCTCCTGTTGTGAATATCCTTTTACAACCAACCTAGCTTTGTTTCGAACCACATTACCCTGCTTATCAGTTTTATTTTTAAAAATCCATTTTAAGCCAATCACCGATACATCATCAGGTCGTGGAACGCGTCACCACACCTTGTTTCGCTCAAATTCAACAAGTTTAGATTGCATCGAAGCAATCCAATCATGATGTTCCATAACAGCCTTTACTGATTGTGGTTCGATTTTGGAAATGAAAACATTTAACATGCAAAATTCTTGATGAACATTAAGTACCTCATTTTTTACACAAAGTTGAGCCCTCATTAGAACTCCACCATGAGGATCACCAAGAATTTGTTCTTAAGTAGGATTTCATGTCCATTTATCCAGAGGTGTATGTAGGATCGAAGTCCAAAGGTGCATCTTCAAACAATTCATCTGTTTCTGAACCTTCTTTTGCATTCGACACAATATCAGCCATATCATGAAAAATATCCATTTTGTAGTAGAACTAGTTGGAATTAATCCATGTTGCTTCCCCTCAACAATAGGATCGAAATTATTATGCTCCCTCTCGACATTAGCATTCGTATGATCATGTCCCCCCCCCCCTCGAATGTATGCTCCCCCTCAACATTAGGTATCGAATTAAAGTGCTCCCCCTCCACTTTATCACCTTGCAACACTAGGTGAGTTTCGGCATGTATTGGAGAATTCGTTGTGGATTGTGAAACTTCATCATCCTCAGTTATACTCGAATCAACAGAATATTTTGATGCTTTATGAATCTCATTATCTATTGCATGTACTTCTGCATCGATTGCCTTGTCAGGAACACTAAAGATTAATTCATAATCAAAATCGAAAGAATTTGAAATAGATGACTCATCAGAAGATTCGTTAACAAAGGGCTTTTGTTCGAAAGTGTTTTCGACACGTTTCAAAAAAATAATCATCAAAAGTTAAATTGAATGTTTCTTCAATATTCCTTGTTCACTTGTTCAACACCCTATATGCAACTGAATTGTGTGAATATCCCATGAATATCCCCCCATCAGCTTTTGATTGAAATTTCGAAAGGCTATCCTTAAGATTTATAATAAAGCACATACAACCAAAAACAAGGAAAAATTTTACATTTGGTTTTCGATTGTTAATGATTTCATACGGGTCGATGTTAAAACAACGGTGAATAAAAGATATGTTTTGAATAAAACAAGTTGTCGAAACCGCCTCTGCCCATAGATATTGAGGTAGATTCGCATATGTGAGTATAGTCCTCGCTGCTTTGCATAGTGATTTGTTTCGCCTTTCGACAACACCGTTTTGTTGTGGTGTGTAAGGAGATGAAAAATTATGAGCAATCCAAGATTAGTCAAAAGTTTATCAAGAACTTGATTCTTGAATTCTGTTCCATTTTCACTTTTGATCTTTCTCACTTTCTTGCGCAAACTGATTTCGATATGCTTAATGAAATTGATCATTACTTGAGCAGTTTCATACTTTTATCAAAGAAAGTATACCTAAGTGAACCTTGAAAAATCATCAACAATGACCAATATGTACCTTTTCTTGTTGAGAATCTCAACAGTTGAAGGGCCACAAAGATCAATGTGAAGTAATTCAAGAGGTTCGATGCTCTTTGAATCGATGACTATTGGTTGACCTTGACGATGTTTCTTCCCTTGTTCGTATGCTGCACATAATGAATCGTTATCAAATTTTCAAACGGGTAAGCCTTGTACAAGATCATTTACCACCAATTTGTTCAGATTTTTGAAGTTCAAGTGAGAAATGTTGGATTAGGTGTCTAAGCCCATAACTATTTTTGGTATGTACTTGATTTGATTATGAGCATGGTCCTTTTGGTTTGCCTTCACTCATGCAACTTGATAGGATGACAAGTGGAGAAAGAGTATGATTTATTATATGAATAATAAATTGGTACTCAGAATGGTTTTATTAATATATTAATAGATTAATATATTATTTGAAAATCATATTATTAATTAGTAATTGATCAGAAATTAATTTGATATTTTATTTTGGGATTAAAGGAACTGATTAATAATGGAGGGACTGATTATGTGTGACATCCCCATTTTCACGGCCAGAAAAGACCGATTTTGTTTATGCTTTATAAAAAAATCAGAGTACTTCTTTTCATAAAAATATTGCGGAATTCGTTCTCAGAAAAACACTATAAATATGTTATCAAAACATTTTCGAAGAAACGTATTTTATTCATTTTAAAACGTTTGGGATGTCATCGTCAATACGGAAACATAAGCATAAACGGAAATTACAATTATTTACACTAATGATCTACATCTCTTTAATCTCTCAGTGTAATGTGACTTCATATCAACACCTGTGGTATAAATAAACTGAGAGGGTCAGGTTGGGAAACCTGGTGAGTACATAGGGTTTTGAACCTACAATAATATAATTATTATGTTTAAACAATCAAACAATCAACCCAATTACCCATCCCCATTATCTTCTTTACTCTTAAGGGTTTAACCTAAGAGTCATCTATCCTGCATTCGTTTATTCCGAAGTCCCTTACTTTCAGGGTCATAGGACTGGCACTAAATCCATAGCTGCCAATGTTCGTTCGTAAAGCACTAATTCCATAGCTGCTATAATCTACTCATCGGTTACTAAATCCATAGCTACCAGTGTTTATCTAATAGGTACTAAGTCTATAGCTACCAATTCCTGACAGGTACTAAATCCATAGCTACCGGTGTTTGTCCAATAGGCACTAAGTCCATAGTTGCCGATGTTTATTAGGCACTAAGTCCATAGCTATCAATGTTTACTCACATCATCTTTTACCTCTCATCATTCATCTACCCATCTCATACCCAACATATTCGTATATATAAAATACGTATACAGTTTAAATCCTTTAAAACATGTATAAAACGTTCATCCAGCATAGACAGCAAGTATTCAGATAATATGCACACATAGCACGTAGTTTATATAAAATACTTCATATATATGTGTAAGATGAAAGGGACTATGCACTCACCTGAAAGGTGGTGACTCAACACTCGAACAACGCTTCGATACTCTCAAAACAATTTCCTTTGATAAAACATAGTACCAATACCACTAGGGTTTAGTCTAACGATAACCGCGACAAATTAATAGTCTGACTATTATTATTATTATATAAGCATTAAATAACACTCAATATAACTCATAATAATAACCCAAATAATTATTTTAAGGACCTAATAACATTACTATAATTATTTGAAAGCTATATTAAAAGTTGCGTAAGCGTAGCTCACTTACAACGAATTTTATCGAAAACCGGAACTTTATTTGGAGCAGCGTTTCGAAACCGAAAGACTATTTTTCTCGGGACTCCGGGAGCCTCGGGGCTTCCTTAGGGTGCTAGGGGATCACCTAGGCTTAGGGGAGGGTTAAAACCCTTAGAGAGAGACGGAATTTTAGAGAGAGAAATAAATTGGTGTGTTTTGCTCGGCAACCCTCACAACCTATTTATAGGCGCGAGCCTTCGGAGGTACGTTGGGCGTACAACAGCATTACGCTGCGCGTAGCTTCGGATAAGACTGAGGCGTGGCAAGCTTCGGATGGTGAGACGTGGAGGCTTATGGACCGAGGAAGAATTCTTCTACGCGGGGCGTTCCGAACCTCGTACGCGGGGCGTTGGATGCTAACGTTGGGCGTATGTGAGGGGTTGCATGTCATGCATCCGAGGCGGGTACCAAGGTCAGCGATGGAGGGTCCAGATTGCGCCACGTCATCGACTCGCATCAGACTTCGCAAATTCGAGTATCGACTTTAAAAATTCGTATCTTCCTCATACGAGCTCCGTTTTTGACGTTATTTATATCCACGCGAAGGCAGGAACGTACTCTACAACTTTCGTTTAGACTCCGTCGACTAATTTTGACTCGATTTTAAATTTTATATTATTAACAGGTCGGGACAGGATTGGTCCGTTAAATTCTCATAACTTATTCATCCGACGTCCGTTTTCGCCCATCTTTTTCTCGTTACGCTAATCTTAACGAGATCTTCCATTCTCGTTTAGGTCGTTTCGGCTAAAATAGCTCGGTCTATTATTTGAATTTCGGGCTGTACACTGCTAATCCGAAACTTCGAAAAATCATAACTTCTTCATACAAAGTCAGATTTGGGCGTTCTTTTTATCGATGTTCTTAGTTTAACGTATTCTACGACTTTTTCTTAGAGTGCTAAGGCTAAATCTCGCTCTATCGTAAATTCACTATTTACGCTTCCCGGTGTCGTGCCGGTTCCGATGCGAAACTTCGACGGGTCATAACTTCTTCGTTATAACTCGGATTCCGACGTTCTTTATATGTTCGGAAACCTTGTGACATATTCTACAACTTGTTTAAGATTATTTATTATAAATAGTCTTTTGTCGAAAAGTCGTTTTCGACCCCTATTGCCTCTAAATTGACTAACCCGGATCTGCGGGCGTTACATTATGTAAATTAGAAATAGTTGTAGTTTGGGCTAATGGACCTTATTGATAAGAGGTGGACGAAAATCTACAGAAAGCCCATATAATTTTCATCCAAGGGCTTTTCATATGGGGGTCCATGGATTGCTTAAGGCTTAAGCAAGGATATTAGGGTTTCCACCTTAAAACCCTAATATGCCTCAACTATAAATATACCCTTTACATAGGATTTTTGGCCCTATGAGTTTTGTGAGAAACCCTAGTCTAAATCATTCCCTCTCCAAGTCATCCTTTGCAAGAGTGTTTGTGACTCCATTAGAGGTGCAACAATTAGGGCACTAAGCTTTCAAAGGCCAAGGAGTTCTTTATATTGCTACATAACAAGTGAGGTAACGTTCCAAACCCTATTTTACATATGAATTTTGAAAATTTGTATGCTAGTCTTAGGGTTTATGCCTTGGATGATTATTTTCATGTATAACTTAAGAAAGACCTAGACCCAAAGCATTAGGGTTGAATGTATACCATAGGAATGTTGTAGTGCTCAAAACCCATCAAGAAAGTCTTCTATGCCACAACTAACTTAGATTTGAAGAAGCCTTTAAAAGCAAGCATACTGAGGGAGCACCAACAATTGGCTTGATATCAAGAGTGAACATATCTCTTTTTCTTTTCAACTTGAGCAACACTTCTTTGGTTTCTTTGTTCGAAATGACACTTCCTTTTTCATTGAAGACTACTTGATTACCAGTGCCCAGAACAAGTTGCGAGACACTTATCATGTTGTATTGAAGACCTTCGACATATGAAACTCGATTAACCGTGAACTTTCCATTCGTTACTTTGCCATATCCCTTGACTTTTCATTTATTTTTATTCCAATACTTCACTACTCCAACATTTTCCAGGCTTCGATAATCTCTTAAATTTTCCTCCTTACCAGTCATATGACGAGAGCAACCACTATCAATGTACCAATGTTCATCGTATTGTTCGTCACATAAAACCTACAATCAATGTAAAAATTTAGGTCCCCAAGGTTTTTTGGGTCCTTGGTGATTAGATTGAAATGCATTACGAAACGAAGATGCTAAAACCCCATTACGAACTTTAGATTTCAAACTATTGATTAAGTCAACTTCAGTAGACTTCGAAATCGAAATGAAATCATCTATTGGTTTATAATCAACACTGACTTTACCTTTTTATTATGTAGTTCGTTTGGCCTCCACATTTGCTTTTGGAACAGCTCTCCACTTTCGAACCGATGGATTCGATTCCATTGATGATGTACTTCGATTTTGTGATTCGTTCAAGTAGCTTTAATAAGCATTCCTGATTTCCTATTGTGAGAACTTTCCTGACTGAAACACTTTTCCTTTTGCTTTAAGCCAATGATTTATGTTCTTCATGTCAGTTTTTCCTTTGGTGAATGAAGCGTTGAGTTTTTGCTTCTAATCAAGATTGGGAAATTGAGGTTGGGTAGGTTTGAAGGGTTCATTTCTTGTCCTATTTACTCTCATCTTATCGAAGTGTCATTTTGGAAATGTTGATTGTGCATGGGGTTGGAACCGATTTTGAAAAAGTTTATTATAACCAACATTATTTCGATTAAAAATTTGTTTTGTATTCGAAAATCTTATTTAGCTGTTAAATTGTTCAAAATTACTCTAATTTTGAAAACTATTCCTTTGTAAATTATGTGGAGAAAACCTTGCATTTTGATGATTAGGAACATAATTCCTTTGAAATTGGTTTTGAACAAAATTTGCAACTTTTGGTGTCTGAACACCCGAGGATTGATTCGGTTTTTGAACTTTTGATTGATCTTTTGAAAAAAAAATGAGTGGGTTTGTTCTAAAAAAAGACTTATTTTGAGAAGAAGTCTTAACTTGTTCAGTCGTTTTCTTATCAGATGATTTTGTTAACAAAACTTTTTGTTTCTTGCGAGACTCAACATTTTGCCAATAAACCTTTTTCCTTGCTTTAGACATTAAAATTCCTTCATCTTTTGAAATCTTTTGAATTTGTTGGTAAAACATGTGTGCTTTTGTGGTTTGAGTTTGAGAATCTGATTCATTTGAAGGTTTCTCATCATTTACTTTGTCTTTCTTAACCGTCCAAACTCTTTTGGCTTTTGTCTCTTAAATATTGATGAATTTTTGTTAAGATTCTTTTCGACAATGCTTTGAGTTGAGAAAAATCCTTCTTTCGAAACTTCTTTGTTGTCCTCAACAACAATTTTGTTGATCTCTGGTTTTACTTTGTCACAATTTCATGAGGTGACAAACACTTGATTTGGCAAGACAACCATATGTGCATTTGAAGTTTAGACACACCATAGAATTTGATTTGAGATAATGAGGACCTTTTCCTTCATTACCTTGTTGAATTTCTCTGTTTCCTCATACACTTGGTCAACAACAACCTTTGGAATAGTTTTATCACATAATCAACTTCATCATCATCATCACTATCAGTTTGACTGTATTCGACAACTACACGGTCACGGTCATGAACTTTTGAATTCGAGGATTGTTAAATGTTATTCTTAACCAAAGATTCATCACATTTTTCTTTACCCATGTTTATAGAAGTGACATTAATGATAGATAACTTTGAACAGTCAACAACTTCCTCCTCCTCAATTTCACTGATATTATCAGAATTATCTTCGATATAAGCAAAATTGGTTTGTGAGTCAGATGTCAAATTCTCAGTTCTTTTCAAAATTTTCAATTTTTCATTTTTGGTCAAGGTCTTATTCATAATATCAACAAGATCCTTTGCATCTAATCATTCATTAATATTAACAATAGCATAGGCATATAAATAATTCGTAAGCTGAAAGGGTAAAAGCTTCATATGTTGTTCTTTACTAATGTCTAACGAATGATGCAAATCAGTCAATTTACCATAAAGTCGCTTAGCAGAATTACAATAGATGTTTCTCTGTTTTAGCAAAACACAGTTATCCATACGTAGACTATCTCTATCACGCATAACATTTTTCAATCATAATTCAATGTTATCTATCCTACTGCGCTTCGACTCCAGTCTTTTTTGACAATCTAGTAGTAAGGATTTTGATTTTTCAGCATCACTACTAACAGAGATAAGCATGTCGTTAAACTAAGATAGAGTATTATTGAAATCAGACAAAATAGCATCATATGAACTAAAAGGAATTTCAAAGGATTCGAGAAGAGTACGTACCTTAGAAGTCATAGGAGACTTGTCGGCACTAGTAGTAACAAAGCATTTTCCAGTCACCATCTCTTCTTCCTCACTTCCCTCTTCTAAATTGGCATACATAGCACCATGTGTGGGATTTCGCATCTCCTCATTGTCAGATCCAGATGACCAGATCTGATATGTGTCATCCTCTTCACCACTTCTTTTAGCCACCAAAGACACACCTTTCGTCTTTGCTCTAACCTCTTCAAGCCTTTCCACATAATAGGCTTCGTCTTTCACCCTATTCTTCTTCTCTTCTCTCTTCCTTAACATACAATCACTAGCCATGTGGTTCGCACTATTGCAATAATGACAATCAAACCCAGAGTCACCCTTTAGCTTCTTCTCTGTCTTCGCATCCTCATACTTAACTTTCTTCTTCTCCTCTTTTACACTCTTCCCATACGAACTTCCTTTCGATTCACTTGTTTTAGACTTCGAATTGAAAGGCTTCTTGAAAAATTTCTTCACTTTATTGTTTGATTAAAAAGCCACAGCTTCGTCATCAAAATTAACAGTTATCCCTTCATCTTCTGATCCTTTATTCTCAGTTGACTCGATCTCAGCTTCTCTACTTGTCACCTTCGACATCAAAGCTAGAGGACCACCCAAACTTATTCTCGTTTCCTCAGCTATCTCGTTGACTTCGCATTCATGAGCCTTCAACTCATTGTAAAGATCACTAAGAGAAAAGTTGTCGAAGCATTGTTGGGTTTTTATCATCAAACTGACATTGTGCCACTCCTTACAAAGCCCCATTAAGAAAGCCAAGTTGTACTCTATTTTCTACCTGTTGACTCCGTAAAGCTCAATATTCTCACCTTCTATCTGCTTGAATTCACCTGACTCAAGAAAACATTGCTTAACAGAACACTTTTCATTTTCTCACCTCCTTGGTACTTCTCCTTCAATGTGTCCTAAATTTATTTGGCATTAGAACATCCACATGCATAGTTATACACAACAAGTGGAAGAACACCTCGCAATTCATGCATGCATCTCTTATCATTTGCTTTCAACTTGTTAGTTTGAGTAGTTACATCAATGAATGAACCAACACTTCCAACATTAGAAAGCATCGACGGACGAACTGCTCTTAACATACCTCCATAAATCTTCATCTAACCCTGTGAGATAATCGTCCATCCTGTCAGCCATTGTTCATAGTATTTGGGGATTAACATAGGAATTTTGGTTGAAGAACCCAAAAGATGAGAAAACCCTGACATCGTGTTCATATTGAAGTTAGCCATTGTTGTACGGACGAGATTTGAGAAAAGCTTCAAAAATTAAGATATGATGGATGAAACTTCCAAAAATCAAACATAGAACACTCGATTTAACAAACTAAAAGCATAATCGAATCAATACAGATGATCTAAAAAGATTTTTAGAATCAAAAGTGCAGAATATTTTGAATCTAGAATGAGATTCAAAAACTTTTGAAAACTTGAGAAAATCAGAAACCAACTATAAGAATCCTGCTCTGATACCAAATGCAGTATTGATCGAGTATATGAAATGAAATAAGATTTTGTATTTGAATCAAGAACACACGAGTAAATATAATCTGGATGGATCGATTAAAATTCTTAAAGATACAAGAGAGTTTCTTAGAGTAAAAACAGCAAAGGCTCAAAAGTTTCTCTAACTCTAGCCCTTATCCCTATTTATAAGAATGACAGAAGTTTACAAAAAATACATAAGGGTTAAAATAGTTAAGCTTCGACATACAAATGTGCCCTAACGTAAAACGAAGATGTATTACAGACTTTGACACTAAGACAGATTCATGACACTTCGACACCTCACAACACCATTCGACTTCAACACCGCGCTATCATGTACAACTAGCAATGGAATCGAAGTTTCTACACATAAAATGTCTCATCTTAGAAATCAAATATGATATTTGGAAATACCAAGAATGTTAGAGCAGTACAACTAGCAATGGTAATGTTGATGGAGTTCTTAACAGGGTTTACAGAAAAAGAAGAATTTCAGAGTAGTTAACCGGTTTCCCTCCCTCGCTTAGATGGTTAATTATACAAGCACATATCATTTGGTGCAAAAGTAACGATAGAATTTTATGGAAGTAATTGAGGGATTATTGGACAAGATGAAGGCGATGCTACACGGGTTAAAGGAAGGGTAAAAGTTTTTTATGTTGGAAGGAATTGAATCTTGTAACTTTAATGCATGCATTTTGTTTTAATAGATTAATACATTAACTGTTTTATGATTTTGATTCAAGTAACCTGAAATAACCTTATTTACAACGATAAAATCAAACACACATGATGAATGTTTTACCTAGGATCAGAAGATATCGCCATATGAAAACCTTTCTTGAAGCCTTATAAAACCATTCTTGAACCCTTCTGAAAACCTTTTTAAAAACCTTGTTAAACCCTTCTTAAATTTAATCGTGGGGAGGCAATTGAATGATAGAAGGGGAGAGTGTCGGTGATGAGATTGAATATCATTATTTAGGGTGCGCCTGAATGAAGAGGAATGAGAGAGAGAGAGAGAGAGAGAGAGAGAGAGAGAGAGTTGTTTGTTTATGCAAGTAAGAAAGAAAGATGTAAAGACAAAGTGGGGAACAAGATCGACAAGAGATGAGGTAAAGGGTCAATGTTAGAGGGTATTAAGGTGGTTTGTTGTCATGGAAAGCCATGTAAACATTAAGCCCCTATCCATACTAGTCAGTTGCCAAGCGTCAAGCGACGTAATGAGAATGATGATGCTGATGTTGATTAATTGCTAAAACATATATATATATATATATATATATATATATATATATATATATATATATATATATATATATATATATATATATATATATATATATATTCTTTGAAAGGACCAGATGAGCAATTTTTAAAAACCATATAGATAAACAATGTAAAAGATTCCATAGTTATCTTGAGTACGTTAAAACTACTAAAACCATATGAACCGATCACATAGTTTTGTTTTAATTTTATTATGGTAATATACTTACGCCATATGAAAACGATTATTAAATTAAAAGGTAAAGTCAAAATACGAAGAAAGAAAAAGTCAACCTACCTACCAATGGCTTAACTAGATCTTGTATACTTTTTTTCATATACCCAACAAAATAATTAACCTATTTCCTTTCCAATGCAATTTACTTTTCTTCTTATTATTATTCCATGTAATGTAAATATCATCATTACTGCAAGAGTAACATCAAATTATCTAAATATATTTTATTATTTATGTTTTAACAATAAATATAAAATCATTTAATACAAGCTATCTAAGTTTTATTTTGTTATGCAAGGGGTTGATGAATAAAAAATTGAAAAGTTGGTTGAAAACGAAACAAAAGAACGAGTGAAAGCTGCAAAAAATAAAATAAACAAAGAAATATTGAATTTTAAAAAGGCTACATTAAGGATTTAAATTCTTATATTGAACTCATAATATTATTTGTTGTTCTATTTTATATGTTAACTATTTAGACTGTATGGAGCTGACAATGTCTAAAGGCGTTTTTCTGACGTGGCCCACAAAAAACGGCGTTAAAACGCTCTTTACACTGCCCTTCTGTTGCGTTTTTAGGTGTTATGGTAAAGCACGTTATGTTGGTAACGGAAGGAAACATACCTTTTTTTATTGGAACGGTCATATTTTCGACCGTTTGCAAACGGTCACAAATTAAAAAAAAATCTCTATTATTATAAATACACAAAATTTTATCTTCATTTTACCTATAAAACTCAACAATCTCTATTTCTTTCAATTTTATTTTGTTTTGTAATACTTTATTTAATTTTAAAAAATGGAACATTTTGATCCGTTTCATCCATACAATCATGATATCGACGAGGATGATATGTCCGTGGGGTATGATGTACCGATATGTTACGGTTGTGATACCGCCAGAGCCAGCTCCACTCCACTACTGACCAGACGTGCGACATTGAACAGAGATCGTGAAGAGGGGCATAGACTTCTAGTACACGATTATTTTGCGGATAATTGTGTCTACCAACCTAGCGATTTTAAAAGAAAGTTTCGTTTGCAAAAAAAATGTGTTTCAACGGATAGCCAATGCAATGGAAAGCAGGTACCGTAATTACAGTTGTTTCAAAAAGGAAATATATGTTCTTTAGATTATTAAATAATTGTTTTAAAAATTAAATATATGTTCTTTAGATTATTAAATAATTGATTTAAAAAATTAAATATATGTTTAGGTATGAATATTTCCAAATGAAGTATGATGCAAGAGGTAAACGAGGTTTTACAGGGTTGCAAAAATGTATTACTGCAATCAAGCTTATGGCTTTAGGGGAATCGTCTGATTCTATTGATGACTATATGAGAATGTCAGAGTGAACTGCACGAGAAAGTTTGTATATATTGGCGAGAGGTGTTATCGAAACCTTCGGTGACAAATACTTGTGCAAACATTCACTGAATGACATGCAACAACTATGTGCGGCGTATGAAGAACGACATGGTTTTCTGGGAATGCTTGGAAGCATTGATTGCACAAAGTGGATATAAAGAAATTGTCATGTGGCGTAGAAAGGTCAATACACAAGTGGTCATCTTGGATCGTCTTCGTTAGTATTAGAGGTTGTTGTGTCACAAGACTTATGGATTTGACATGCTTTTTTATGAGTTGCGGGTTCTAACAATGACGTAAACATTCTTGATCAGTTACCGATATTGCAGGACCTCTTGACAAGAAAGGCATCGGATGCTCCTTTCAGAGTAAATGGTCGTGAGTATAAGTTCGGGTATTACCTCACGGATGGAATATACCCACCATATGTCATGTTTGTGAAGGCATTTTGACATCCGATAGAACCAAGAGATAAATTTTTCAAGAGAAGATAAGAAGGAACACGTAAGGACGTGGAACGTGCTTTCGGAGTTCTGAATGCAAAATGACACATAGTTGAACATGCGACACGGGCATATGACTTGTACACTCTATGAGATATTATGTATGCATGTGTCATTATGCATAACATGGGGATTAAAGATAAATGACGAAACATTGCGAAGTATTCGCCTACAGAACCTGGACACATTCAATTTCAACAAGAGATAGCAGAATAATTATATAGAGTCGTTGATATTCAAGACCAACGAAAATACAAACAACTTCGAGAAGACTTGACAGATCATATCTATAATGACACTGAAGTTGAATAATTTAAATCGAAAATGTAATTTGTTTCGTCTTTTTTTTTTTTTTTTTGGTTTTAGGTTTTTATCCTTAGTTGTAATTTTTTTATGTTGTTTTAATTTAGGATTTAAATTTAAATTTTTACTTTTTAAATGTTATTTTTAATTTATGATTTAATTTATATGATAATTATAAATATTATGACATAAATAAAAAAAATTGGAAATATAGAAACTAAAAACATAAAAAAAATAAATAAATAAAATAAATAAATAAAGGATTTTATTACATGTTATTTGGTGTTGCTCATTTCCACATTGAATGTTATAACACATATGTACGACTAGGATGATGATATGACATCTTTTGGATGTAATAACATGTAATAACATATTGCCCACGGCTAATGACTTTACTAGATCTTGTATACATTTTTTCATATACCCAACAAAATAATTAACCTATTCCTTTCCATTGCAATTTACTTTTTTTATTATTATTATTATTATTATTATTATTATTATTATTATTATTATTATTCCATGTAATCTAAATATCATCATTACAGCAAGAGTAACAATCAAATTATCTAAATATATTTTATTACTTATGTTTTAACAATAAAGATATAATTATTTAATACAAGCTATCTATGTTTTATTTTGTTATGCAATGGGTTGATGAATAAAAGATTGAAAGGTTGGTTGAAAACGAAACAAAAAAACTAGTGAAATCTACAAAAAAAATAAAATAAGTAAATAAATATTGAATTTTAAAAAGGCTTCATTATATATACTATTAATCTTTAAAAACATGGTGAACATGAATGTTTTGAAATTTTGAATTTTGCAACAAATTTCTGCCGACTTAAGAAAACTACCACGCCATATCCACTTTTTTGAATTTTACGTTTACCTCCCTTCACATCTTTTTTATGCTTATCTTTTAACAATTCAGGGTGTGTTCCGTTAATTTTTCCCTTAATTTACACGTGTCGGCTATTAACTTCCTCACTCATCGTTGTGATTCGCCAAAATTTGTAACATCCTGAAATATCAAGAGTAGAGTTGAAGGGCTAAAAGAGTAATTTGGGAAAGAGCGACTCGGCGAGTCCATGGGTGGACTCGGCGAGTAGGAGCTGAGTGGAGAAAACCCTAATTCTCGGGATTGAGCCATATATAAAGAACATTATGTTTCCTCCCCATAACTTTGGATCGGCCAAAGGCTTCTCCTTCCAAAAGTTGAGGTTATAAAATCTAAATTGTGTGTGTTTTTTTTCTCATATTTGACCAACTATATATAATATAATGTTATTGACCCTGTTTTAAAATTGTGTGGGTTGTGTGCAGAACTTACTTTTCATGTCAAAAACTGAAGATTTTGATATAAAGCTTATTGAATTCGGTATTTCTAACTTCATCAAGCCAGGTAAAGGTTATAGCCACACAATGAGATGGTGTGGTGTGCTATATTATGTATTATGTAATTAAAATGTTAATAAAATTCTTTGGTGGCGTTTTCCACTTACTATTTCTTTTTTATTAGTATTAAAATATTAAAATCTATTTTTTACGTACACTTTTCTCATGTTATTTATTTTCTATTTTTAAGGGATTCATATCCTGTACCTGGAATAGATGGTGTAGGAACCAAACTTAAGCTGCCATTAGAGACTGGAATCAATGATTCCATTGGAATTGATTTGGTAATAATAAATCCACTAACTTTCCAACATTATTATTGTTGTAGTATTTTTCGTTATCACTAAAAAAAAGTTTACATTTAGGTAGGAATGAGTGTGAATGACATCATCACATCTACAGCAAAACCTTTATTCTTTCTTGATTACTATGCAACAAATCGCAGTCATGTTGATCTTGCTGAAAAGGTAATAAAAGGAACTTTTGATGGTTGCCAACAATTTAACTATGCTCTTTTGGGTGGGGAGGTAATACAATAATAAAAACCTACTTTTCCTAAGGTTTAAATTTTGTTGTTGACTTTTTTTTTCTGTCTTTCAGACTGCAGAAATGCCAGATTTTTATGCAGAAGGTGATTATCATCTTTAGCGATTTTGTAGTTTGCATTGTGAAAAAGGAAAATATTATAAATGTATGTAGTTTGAATGTTTTTGCGAATTTGATGATGTTAATTAATATGTCAGTTGAAAGCTCCAATGAAAGTGTTTGGTGATTTACATGGACAGTTAGGTGATCTCATATGCCTCTTTGATGAATATGTATTTCTTTCTACTGCTAGAGACAATGTACACATGCTTTGCTTTTGATTGCTTTCAAATGCTTTTTTTTCAATTTCATTTAGAATCTATTGACCATTTATCATTCAATTTCAGATATATTGACTAAATATTCGTTGGCGATTATGTTGACTGGGGTCAACATAGCTTGGAGACTATCACATTGTTTCTTGTCTTAAAGGTATATTATATATGTGCTTACAAGATGTTTCAACCAAAATATGATTTTTTTTATCTATTTATTTGTTTATTCAGATTCAGTATCCTCAGAATGTCCATTTGATAGGTGGGAATCATGTATTTACTTTTAAGAAAGTTTTTAGTTGTTGATATCGTCTGCATCAGGTTTGATCTGTAAAATCAATTTGTGGTGTTTTGGAATGATTAACCTATACCTGATTAGTATGTATTCATTTTTTAGTTTTATTTTCAGGGTGTCGAATTTTCAAAGTTCCCGTTCTCAATTAAATATATTTAGTTGTGGAGTATGGTCCATCCAAAGATCACACACGGAAAATCTTTGCAGACATGCACTATCAACTGCTCTATCTAATCCATGAGAACTTACAAGAAGTTGAAAAAGTAAATCTTAAAATTGAACGTCAAACTTTGTTCCATTATTGCTCAAAATTGTTTATTTTGGTTACCATATATGAAAGCTGTCAAACATTAGTCAAACTATATTACCATGTTGTCGCTTTTGACTTTTAATAATCCAAATGTATCTAAGCAAACCTGATCCAACCTGGCGATTTTAAAGTGAAGTCAACAAATACAAAATAAAAATTTATCAACGTTTGTAAATCTGATCCAGTTTAAGTAAATTTCATCCAATCCGGCGCCAACGGCGCATGTAATCCTACTAGTTAAGGCATTAAATTCTTATATTGAACCGATAATATTACTTGTAATTATATTTTATGTATTAACTATTTATGCATTTTTGAAATTATTTACAAAATAATTTTAGAGAGTCACCTAGACCATATCCATATTAACGTTTGACCCACTATTATCAAATTCTTTGTATGATCACGGATTTTATAGGGAAAATGACTTGAAGAGGTAATTATATTTTCGTTTTTTTTTACGTTTAGACAATTTTTTTGTACACATTTAATCATTTAATTTGTTAAATGTGTTCACATATTACCATTGTCACCTGCTACCTGTTATAGCCGGAGACAATAGTAATGTATGAACACATTTAACAACTTAAATTGTCAAATGTATACAAAAAAAAAAAAAAAAACATTGTCTAAATGTGAACAATTGTTTTGTTTGTTTTTTTTTACAAATTTCTTTAAAAAATTTATAATTTCTTACAACATTTTTACGATATTTTTTCCTATAGCTTTTTCTAATACAATGTTTTAAACTTTGCTTATTTTATATATATATATATATATATATATATATATATATATATATATATATATATATATATATATATACACACACATTTTTTTATCCTTTCAGATAATTTTAATATAAGTGTTTTTAAACCAAATATTTTATAAATATTTTAAATTTATTTTACAAGTTTTTAACTCTTTTTTTTTTTACATTTTCAAATAATTTTTTTAATAACTTTCATACATTTATTTCTAAACTTCCTTTTATAACATTTTAAAGTGTTTCACATGACAATTTAATACTTTTTTTATAACATTTTATAATACTTTTGTTAAATACTAGTTTAAAATGTTGTATTAAAAAATTAAAAATTTATAAACTTCTAATAAAAAAATATTAAAAACTTGTAATAATTTTAAAACATTTACATTATATAGATTTTATTGTCTTTTTTTATTTTCTATGCAATCTTTTCTTTTTATTTGTTTAAAAGACCCTTCATACTTATTGTTACATATTTAATTTATTTAATTTTATTGTTAGATACTATTACTTTAATAAGATTGTATATGCTTAAAAATAAAATAATAATATAACATAAAAATCCATATAGAGTATTTCACAAAATAGAAACATATTTATTATTAAAAAATAAAATGTAAAATTGATCAATATTGAATTAATATTTAGGACATTATGAACGCTTTAAAAACAACGTATGAAAAAAATAATACAAACAAATATGAAAATAAAATCGATATTAATGGTGGGGAAAAGGGCATATCACGGTAATTAACTTTTCATTTTGTTCATATTTAGTCAATTTTTTTTGTACACATTTGACCATTTAATTTTGTTAAATGTTCTTACATATTGTCCTTGTCATCTGCTATAGCCGGTAACAATGGTAATATATGAACACAAATAACAAGTTAAATGGTCAAATGTATACCAAAAAAATTGACTAAATATGAACAAAACGACAAAAATAATTACCTTGGTAAGTCATTTTCTACTAATCGTAAAGTTAAGATTTTTATGTGTTTATTGATCAATTTTGTAGTACGTTGACTACGTTCAACAATTCATATATACTTTGTGCAAGATATCGAATCGCTATGAGTTAGGTAGCAAAAACATAAAGTGATGAAAACTATATGTTTTTAACCATATTAATTAACTAATAAACAATGTATTGTTGAAATTTTATGATATTTGTAATCCAAAACTTATCAAGAAAGCTGATATCATATTTTCTATCATTTGACTAAGAAAACGATAAAAAGATTTGACTTGTTCTTAAATAATACAATGGACCAAAAGAATCATATTGGTAATGTATTGTTGAGGTTAGACGCCGGCCTCACATCAGAATGTTGGTTCTAGGCTTTTATATATATATATATATATATATATATATATATATATATATATATATATATATATATATATATATATATATATATATAGAGAGAGAGAGAGAGAGAGAGAGAAAGAGAGAGAGAGGAATGATCATTTGAGAACTCAAAGTTTCCCGAGAACCCGAGAATTAAAGGTGGAACGTTGGATCAAAAAAATGAAGGGTCGAGATGCAAGGTGGCGTTTTTGTAAATAAATAGACAAAAAAAGAAGGAGGATATCTTAATTAATTCAGTCAGAGGCATTATAGGTATAATTAAATGATTTCTTATAACTAATATCTGATAAAATAAATTTTCATCTCTCTCTCTCTCTCTCTCTCTCTCTCTCTCTCTCTCTCTCTCTCTCTCCTACCCGTTTTCCTCTCTCACTCAAACCTACGATCCATCCTTCGACGACTCACCTCCATCAAATAGGCTCCAACCTCCTCCATCATCCGCGTCGATCGCCTCCCTCCTCCCTTCACCGGTCACCTCTGCCTCTGTCGACCGCCACACTCCTTGCTCTCACGTTCTTCATAGAAAAAACTCCACTGAAGATGCTTTGATTTTGAATCGGTTTATCTGCCATTATTGCACATCCGTTCTCCCTTATTTCTCTATCATCATCGGACTACTCCATTACGATCGAGATCTCTCTTCTTCCTCTGTCGTTGCGCCTTCATCACCAGATATTTTTCTCCTACATATCGATCTGATTTGCTAAACACCTTCATATCTATATGGATTTCTGATTTTTTTATTCAACCATGTTGGCTTCGATCTGACCTACTGCCTTTACATTCTACATATTGGAAGTCTACTAGATGAAACCAACACATTTGTAAAGGAGAAATAGAAGAATTAAGGAATTTTTTGATGATCGATAGAATATCAGATTGTTCATCCTCTTAAGAACTTTATTATGTGCAACTACTAATTAGATAACAGAAGGAGAAAATGATAAGTGTTCTTCATTTATTCTACCATTGCTTGTTTCCTATTTTCTTTCTCTAATCTTGAATTTTGTATTAGTTTCCTTCACCTTGATGGATTTTCAACCGTTCAGAGTTGGAAAATATCTTTTGTTTGTTTTTAGCACACAACATGTTTGTTGAAATGCTTCAAAGAATGTTTTCACCCTTTACCTTTGTTAATTGTGCTTCTGTATTGGTAATTTCATCCCATTGACTATGGTTCTTGTGACCTGCCACTTGAGGATATTTCTAACTCAAATAATTGGCTAGATTTTGCTGACCATCTAATCACTAAAGATGATGCTACAATGCCAAATTAGGGAAATATTTGTTAACTATTAGAATTTAACATGGAAATCCACATTTACTTTTTCTGTTAAGTCGTGCTTTACGTCATAAGTAAAGAAGAAGTGGTTTGTAAGATAATTTTGATATGTTCTTATCTTAATTGTAGTTACAGACCTATTTTTGGATTTGGTGGGGCTCTTTTAGTGTTTTTCACATTGATAGCAACACTCATCTTATATTGACAAAAAACCAATAGATTTCTTACTTGTGTTCATCTTGATTTCTAAGTGTGTATCAAAATGGACACATAACAAGAGTCTGAATGGAATGAAGCACAGAGTATCTTTATCAGTGAAGATCTTTTGACTGTTGATAAGCTTCAGCTGCAATTTCTTGCAGTTGTAGACAGAAACTATTGGCTTTATAAAGGCCAGACATTGCAATAGGCAATCTATAGGTAACTCAACTGATTATTACTTTTTAGTAACAAAAACTTATAATTTAATGAAAAAAACTAATTTAAGGTACGATGCATGTTGGCTTCCATTGCTTGCTAAACATTCAGAGTCTAAAATCACTGAAGGGCAAGTTGTTCCTCTTGACTGTGAATGGATTTGGCATTGTCATAGTCTTAATCCGGTATATGATTATGAAACAAATACTCATTTTTCCAATGATAATTTCTGTAAAAAAAACTTTATGTTCTTGATATATATTTTTTTACAGATTAGATACAAATTAGATTTTGAAGAATGTATGTGTGATGTGTCACAAATATCATTCAAAATTTTCTATTCATGTTCCTATCAAGCTATAGTTGTGAGAGCTTTCTGCAATTGCAGATTTCTTAGATTTCAGGTAATTCTCACATAATATCAAAAAGTTTATATAGAAAAAGGATGATGAATGAAGAGATTTACATGTGAATCACTTGTGATTCACATGTGAATCACTTGTGACACATGTGAATCATTTGTGATTTACATGTGAATCATTTGTGATTTACATGTGAATTACATGTAATTCACATGTAAATCATGTTAATTATTTATTTTTTCTAACCATATAGTTTATTTTAATTGCTTCTATATTAAGCTTCATAAATCACTTGTGATTTACATGTGAATCAATTATGATTCACATATGAATCACATGTAATTCATATATAAATCATATTAATTATTTATTTTTTCTAACCATATAGTTTATTTTAATTTGTTTCATTTTAGCAATATATCACAAGTAAATCGCATATGAATTGCATGTGATTCACATGTAATCACAAGTGAATCACATGTCACAAGTGATTCACATATGAATTACATGTGATTCACATGTAAATCACAGATAATTCACATGTAAATCACAAGTGAATCACATATGAGTTACGTGTGATACATATGTAATTTACATATAATCACATGTAATTCACAAGTGATTCACATATGAATCACATGTGATTCACATGTAATTCACATATGAATCACATGTAAATCTTATATGATATATGCATGTGCATTTTTGTGAGTGTTCTTGCATTAATCAAATTTTTTTAATTTTCTTGTAGATTTTGAAGAATTTGTGGAAAATATTCAAGAGGTGAAAAGTGATAAATTGAAGAAAATATGAAAATCTTGATATGGCGAAATGATAACATTATGAATCTACGTAGCATTTTTTTATTTTTTATATTTTATTCTGCATCGAATAAAATACTTGTACTATTATGTTTGTAGATTGATTAGTAAAAATGAGATTTTTTATGATTTACTTACGAATATTATAGTATAAGAAATATGCTTATACTCATTTGAAAAAAAAATGAAATATATGCACCTAAAATGTTGATTTTTTTTGTTAAAAAAAATTAGAGTTTTCTTTTAAATATTCTAGTTTTTTATATAAATTTCTGATTTTTAAAAATTTATATATTTTTTTTAAAATGTCGCTTTATTAAAAAAACTGTAGTTTTTTTTTTAAATTGCAGTTTTTTTTTGAAAAAGTTGCACATTTTTTGAAAAAAAAAAATTGCAGTATTTTAGAAAAAAAATGCAGATTTTTTGAAAAAATTACAGTTTTTTTTAAACTTACTATTTAGTTAAATAATTTGTAGTTTTTTTTAAATACAGTTTTTTTTTTCAAAAAAATTGCAGTTTAAAAAAAAAATCATATTTTTAAAAATTTATGCCTTCCAAAAAAGTTTAAAAAATCTGTAGTTAAAAAAAAACAATTTGTTTTTTTTATAAAAAAATCAAAAATTTAGTTTTATAATGTTAATTTGAGAGTTTTTTATTAATATTTCCAATAATACAAAAAATTAAGTGGGATTGATATGATGACGATCAGGCCCTTAATGATTTGATTTTGATTCAACGCTCCACATTTAGTTCTTAAGTTCTCGGGAAACTATGAGTTCTCAACTGATCTCAACCCTATATATATATATATATATATATATATATATATATATATATATATATATATATATATATATATATATCCTTAATAAATGAAGGTTTTTTTGCCACATATCAATCTCTCATTAGTTTTGACACTTGTTATTTTTTGCTATTTTTAAAATAAATATTATCCACTTGTCAATTTTTAGTTTGTTTCAATTTTTAAAATTAAACTCATATACTTATATACGTAAATTATTAAATATCATATTTATGATATTAAATTGCAATAAATATGTTTCTTCTTTTCTTATTTTAAAATTATACATTAAAAAATATTTTTTGTTTACACTTTAATATTTAATCTTTTTTTAAAGTGAGCTGATTCGTACAAAACAATTTTTCTCCATACACAACAATTGATGTTTTAAAATCTTGTATTGTACAACTATATAATACATGAATTGTTGTGTATGACAAAAAATTATTGTGTACGAATCACTTCTCTTTTTAAATCAACCTGTGTATTACACGGGTTTCATATATATAAATATATATATATATATATATATATATATATATATATATATATATATATATATATATATATATATATATCATGAGGAGACTTTAAAAAAATTTAAAAAAAAATCTAAAGAAAATACACATCATAAAATCGAGCATAGATCTATATCCGCGAGAGACAAAATTAGAAATTTTTTTTTTGTGTCATTAAAATTGATCCATTATTAAATTTTATTTTTTTATTTTGCATCATTATGATACGTGATTCAATTTTAATGATCCAACTTTTTTTTTCAAATTTTTTCTCTTGGATATAGATCTATGCTTGATTTTATGATTTGTATTTTTTTTTAGATTTTTTTTTCAATTTTTTTAAGGTGGCCTTATGAGTTCTCACTTTAAAATGAGTCATCACCCAATCATGTTTATATATATATATATATATATATATATATATATATATATATATATATATATATATATATATATATATATATGTTTAGGTTCTATGGAAAACAAAAAAACCCTAAAAATAAAAAAAATGCATAAAAAAATACTTAGAGATCACAAAAAAAATTTTGAATTTTTTTTATAAAAATCGTTGAAAAAAAAATAAAAAATCAGCTTTTTTTTGTAAAAAAAAAGTTTTTTTTTTAATTTTTTTTCACCGATTTTGTAAAAAAACTGCGATTTTTTTAAAAAATTTCAAAAACAAGTTTTGTGATCTCTAAGTATTTTTGTTATGCATTTTTATGATTTTTAGGGTTTTTTTTGTTTTCCAAATAACTCTTCCCTGTATATATATATATATATATATATATATATATATATATATATATATATATATATATATATATATATGAAAAAGAAAAAAAAAATTATAGTTTCATTTATCATTATTCATAAGTGAATAAAATTGTATCAGATTATTACTATAGTACATTCGTTATTCACTTATGAATAAAAAATATGATTATTATTTTTTTACAGTTTAAGTATCATTCATATATGAATATAACATATAATAAAATTTATATAGTTTACATCAACTCTCATCACATGTTATATTCACATATAAATAAAACATATATTAGCTTTCCTCACATATTATATTCATATACGAAGAACACATTTATCATAATTTTGTTATTGTTCATTTGTTATTCATATATGAATAATTTGTTCAAATTTTCAAAACACTTGGTCTGTTATTAACGTACTACTTATTCATATATGAATAACAAATTAACTGTAACAAAAATATGATAAATGTTTTATTCATATATGAATATAACATATTATGACAACAAATACACGTTTTATTCATATATAAATGTAACATGTAACGAAAGATGATGTAAAAAAAATATATTTTAGGTAAGAAAGATTTATAATGTGTTATATTCATATATGAACAATACTGGAACTATAAAATAGTTTAGCATATGTTTTGTTCATAAGTGAATAACGAATGTACTATAATAAAAATTTAATGTATTTTTATTCACTTATTAATAACGAGAGCTGAAACTCTAAAAAAATAAATTTCTTATTTTATATTAAAACTATATTAATATAGATGTCTATTTATAGA
Source organism: Lactuca serriola (assembly GCF_051521515.1). NCBI lineage: Eukaryota > Viridiplantae > Streptophyta > Magnoliopsida > Asterales > Asteraceae > Lactuca > Lactuca serriola. The sequence goes on from NC_136411.1 coordinate 3,874,390, forward strand.
TGTAAAAATTGATAAATTTTGATATATTTAAAATAATTTTTCAATAAAAATAGATTTCTAAAAATAGAAAAAATTAAAAAAACAAAAAATATATGTTTTTGTAAATATTAAGGTAACGATTAACATAGTTTAAGGAAACATGTTTGGTTGGAAAACACATGTGTATCCATTACCTATTTCCGCCGGTACGCATAAGTGTTTTGCGGCAAAATAAATGTATGGCTGAGAATGATTCTCTCAAACATTAATATTTAATAAATCAAAATTTTCATTCCCTCCTTTATAAACGGCCACTACTGCAAGCCACTAGAACTTCGTCGAACCGCCACCAGAAGGTCGCCCTATCGCAGCCGGACTAACACAAAATTAAATGACATTTTTTTGGTCGTATTCACGGTTAAATAAAACAAACATTTCAAATCTCATTAAAAAGACTATATTGATAATTAAATTTACAAAAATTTAATCAATGAAATACAACTATATCTTGACAAATTCATTTTTTTCTCTTAAATTGTAGATCTCTTTAAAATTGAACATTTCTAAGACATTCACAATTCTAAATACAATATTCATAGTTATATATATATATATATATATATATATATATATATATATATATATATATATATATATATATATTCACTCATTCAGAATTCACAATTTAGTATAGTACATTCACTGATTAATTTAGTATATTCCTTGTTTAATTCAAAAAATTCACACCTTAATATAATATATTCTGTAACATCCGAAAAATACAGATAAAAATTTTGTTTTTAAATTCATCCCATTTATAAGAAACTTATACCAAATATTTGTAAAGTCACATGGTTTAGTAATATCAGAGTACAAATCCCAAAATCACTAAGTGCGGAAAAACATGGAGTGATGCGGTGCGATCAAGTCAGACCCTTCCCCTTCGAACTAGAGGTACCTTAAACAGAAACTAAAAACTATAAGCATAAAGTTTAGTGATTTCCCCCAATATACTACATACAAATCAAACCTACTACACAACATACTGAACAAACATAGTGCCAGACATACCTTGGTGTTGGCATGGCCCTTTGGTCTATTTCAAGCGGATACTGCCAAACATATCTGGGTGTTGTCTTGCCCCTTCGATTTATCTCAACCGGATACTACCAAACATACCTGGGTGTTGGCCTGCCCCTTCAGTCTATTTCAACCGGATACCGAGTCTATTTCACCCCTACTACTACCACATAATATCATAACAATAATTATCGAATCATCATACAAATACAGACATGACTGACAATTATCACAAAGACAATTATCATGCTAAAAAATCACTAGTGGGATGGCCTTGGTGCCTTTGACCCACGGTGTAACATCCCCAAAACATTTCAACAATTTTAAACATTTCAAAATGATCATTTTACTAATAAAATGTTTACAAAAATAGTGTTCTTAAAACATTATTGAAAATTAGTGCCTCCCAAGATCAATGACATATAATCAAGATGTGTACGGTCACGCCTTCGCCTTGCCATGAATCTCTGAAACACCTAAAACCATACACATCCTGATTATATTATTGTGTAGAAACGTATATGGGGTCTGGGGCGAAAAGAAAAAAGGGGCCCCTTAAAGACAAATATCATAAAGTTACAAAAAAAAATATCATTTATTCTTCACAATACGCGTACGATTAGCAATAACAAGCAAGCCAAATTGTATATCTTTTGAGCTAGTTTGAGTTTGAACCAACTTTAGGCCCTAAAAATCATTTAGGTATTAATTATTTTATATATACATACTACATAACCTAAAACTTTTGGGCCCCATAAAGACGTGGGCCCTGGGCGGTCGCACGAGTTGCCCATCGTCTGGACCGGCCCTGTCAATCAACCATCAGGTTGGAATACCCCAGACCCTCAACCATCGGTTTGGAATGCCAAGGTACTATGGGTCCATTCAACCATTGGGTTGGAATACCCCAGGCCCTCAACCATCGGGTTGGAATGCCAACATACTATGTCTAACATCTGTCTCTCGATGTATTGTTTAATTTAAGTAATTAATATTAGTTTGGACTAACAATGTGACAAATGGACTTATGGAGTGGGCCTTAGCAAAATGGGCTTAATAGTTAAGCTGCCCATAAGTCGTACGATGGGCGTAGAGGCGCCTAGGATTCAAGGGGTGCATGCACGTACGCGCAGCGTACGTGAGCAGACTCAAAACCCTAATTTTTAGGGTTTAAGTCATATAAATATTCCATTATGGCTCAAACCCTAGCCTCCATACCAGTCCCTCACCCTCACTAAACCCTAATACGCCCTCATACTCCATTGTTGTGTGTGTTTGACCTTTTGAGCTCATTTTGGTGAAGAAAAGCTTGGAAGAAGAGAAAAGTAATTGAAGAAGAAGAACTTGAGTATCTTGAGCTCAAGGATCTAGAACTATATCAACTTTTGGCACTCAAAGGAGGTATAAAGCTTCTATCTTTCCTCTTAGAAGCTTAGATCTAGGATTATGGAGCTTTGGACCTTTTTAGGTCCAAAGGATTGATCTTTTTCATGCAACTTCATTTTTAAGCTTAGGTTTGTCACCCTTAGAGCTCAAAGTATCACTTTAGTAGTAAAGTTTCAACCTTTAAGGGCTTTTTGTAACCATGCATGACATCTAGCCATTTCCATGGAAGTTCATTGTTATGTTTCCAAGTTGGGTTCATTTGGTGGGTTGCAAGCCACCAAGTGATCGACTTTATGGATCAAGACAATGAAGAGGACTTGGATATGTGCTTTTAGCCTTTAGATTCAAGTATTAAGCAATTAATGGGAAAAGTGACTTAACAGGGAAGTACCTTGGGCGTACATGCAGGTACGTGCAGTGTACACGCCACTTAGCCAGTACGCTTAGCGTACATAGGAGTACTCCCCGCGTACTCAATAGATATAGACTTGGTGTTTTGGGCCTCTGTTTGGCCCATACTTTGGACTTTGGGTCTTTGGGCCTTAGTGGGCCATCAAAAGTAAGATAATTTGGACTAAGGATATGTTTGGGCTTAGGGAAGGCCCATCTGAGAAGTTGGGACGAATTTAGAAAATTGAGCCATTAGTGGGCCTTTAATGGGTTGTTAGTGGACTTAGAAAGATTAGATGGAATTGGGCCTTGTTTATGGTCCAAATCAGAGTAGGGGTAAAATGGTTATTTTACCCTTAGATAGATTCTCAGTTTGTCTGACTAAGTATTATTGTGTAGAGTTAGCTGGGAGTTGTGGGAACAGCTAACAGAGATTCCTCACGCACGAGTTCAACATTCAGTTTGAGAGGTGAGTCTTCTCCTATAGGAACGGTTCTAAGGCACTAAGGTCGGCCTGTTTATGTGTGATTGTATGTGCTGGGGTTAGCTCGATGTAGGTTTTATGTTCCAGACTTCGGTCTGATGTCGAGCCAGGCCCGTTGCAGTTAGTATGCTTGATGTCTTCGTGATTCTTGCATGTGTATGATTATGTGTTCCGGACTTTGGTCTAATGTCGGGGCAAGACCGAGGAATGTTAGCTTTCTTGTTATGCTTATGTTTGTGTTTAGGTGTATGTTATGCTCATGATATGTATACTAGACTTCGGTCAGATGCCAGGCGGGGCCTGATGTAGGGGCTAGGCCCAAGTTATGTCGAACCTCGGTCCGATGTCGGGTGGGGCCCGATGCAGTGGGCTAGGCCCAGTATGTGATTATGTGTATAGTATGTGTATCAGTTTTATAAGAATTGCATGCTAGTACAGATTAGTTAGTATGATATCCTGAGAAGTATATGCTTAATTATGTGTACTCAAGGCTCGAATGCTGCTTGCTTTGTGCTTTTAGGAGTCCTAGTTATCTCTTACTAACTAGTAAATGAATATGTTAAGTTACATGTTATGAGGATTAAATAATTTCAGAAGGTTAGGTCTAGCTCTATTGCACAACTCTTGTTTGAGTCCAGCCGTTGTAAGGTAGGATATATCATTCGAAGAATTATCTAGTCTTAGTAATATGTAATAGTATTCTCAAGTTAGTTAGGGGAGATAGCAGGGACTTATTATGCAGCTGATGGTGGAGAGTGGATTGGTGATTACCCTAGGGCAAGCCTAGGATGAAGTTAGCGTGAGATAAACAGTAGTAGTAGAAGGGACTTGGTGGAATCGAGACAGTTCTTGAGGAAAGTACGGATAGATGTGGAAGGTAGTATGGGCCCGTAATACTGAAAGCAGAGGATCCGTACTCGAATCAAGGAAGGCTGAGATGAATCCAGGAAACTTGTAGTGTAAGAGATACCTCGAGTTATGTTTAGTATTCTGACGTTTGTTATGATGTGTTTTTCAGAATGGTGGTTTTACGCCCTAGACCAACAGTCGGTAGTTTAGGTACCGGTGAGGGATCAGGCTCAGGCTTTGGAGCCGAGTAGCTAGATGAGCAGACTAGGGAGTTCATCTCCTCAGAGATCACGTGCACTGTTCTTGAGCAGACTTCTGTGAGCTTCGGTCGATCAAGGAGGGTATCCTGGAGCTTATGGATGAGAGATTTAGTGCTTTCCGTACTTAGGTGGCGGCCATGATGGGGTCGCGCACACTCACTTTCCGGGAGTTCAGGGCATGTGGAGCTCCCAACTATCATGGGGCTCGGGACCCCACTTCGAGTACTAGATGGTTGGCTGATGTCGCCAACACATTCTGCACCAGCAGATGTCTCGAGGGGGACAAGGTCAGACTAGTGTCCTGTCTTCTGAAGGACAAGGCAAGTGATTGGTGGGAGGAGGTCGGACGAGCCATTGGTGATGATATAGTGTTGGATGCTATGACCTGGAGTGATTTCACGACCAGGTTTAGGGCCGAGTTCGCACCTGTTATTGAGGTGCAACAGCTTGCTAGAGAGTTTTAGGACCTCCAACAGACTACAGAGACAGTGGCGGAGATTATTGCCAAGTTCAGGGAGAGAGCCCTTCATATTCGCAGTATGTGGCGGACGAGGAGATGAAGAAGGCTCGGTACCATGAGATGTTGAGGAGTGATATTAGACAGTTTGTGAGCCGTTCCAACTGCAAGAAGCTGGAGGACATGATTGCTAGGGCTCATGAGAGAGAGAGAGAGAGAGAGAGATTGATTTAGAGATGGAGAGGAAGATGAAGCCAGAGATGGCGTCTGGCATGGAGAGTTCGGCTAAAAATCCCAAGGTGTCTGACCACAGGTCTAGGAGCCAGCAGATCTGCAGCCGTTGTGGCAAATGCTGCAAGTTGCATGATGGGGTGTGCAAGGCAGGGAGTTCTAGCTACTTCAAGTGTGACCGACCTGGGCATATGAGCAAGGATTGTACAGCTACTACCACCACCACGACATCATCAGATCTAATTTGCTTTCAGTGCACAATCGGTCCCAGTTTCTGAGTTTAGCAGCAATAGGGCAGGTGGCAGCACCCGCTCCTGCAACATTAAGGATCACAGATGGGCGTCGGGGTCGGGCTGAGATGTCGGTGGCGAAGAGCAGAGTCTTCCGGTTGACAGCTGAGGAGGCACGAGCAGCCCCTGACGTGGTGACGGGTATGTATCTTTCTCTTATCTCTTTATTTATATTGTCTGTTACTTATGTTTATGTGTTTTGTTATAGGATCGTTCTTAGTGAACGGCATATCGGCTTTGGTACTGTTTGATTTGGGTACCACCTGATCTTTTGTCTCACTCTCACTTAGCAAGCGATTTAGTAGAGCTCCGGGGGAGTTGGATATCCTACTTGATGTTGAGATAGCAGATGACAGGACCTTCAGGGTCACAAGGGTTCATAGATGATGTACGCTACGGTTATTCGATGAGCAGTTTTTAGTGGATTTGGTTCCTATTCCCCTGCGAGGGGATAAGGTTATAGTAGGTATGGACTGGTTGAGCCCCAACGGGGCAGTGATCGACTGCGAGCAGCAGCTAGTGTGGGTTCTCACTCCTAGTGGGGGAGGGTTAGTGATCCAGGGCGAGAGACCACAACACGGACCGATTTTATGTTCAACAACGAGAGAGAAGCGCCACCTTTAGTAGGGTTGCGCAGGGTACATCGCCTATGTCATGGATACCCGGGATAAGGGTAAGGCACAAGTTGATGATGTACCGATAGTGCGATAGTACCCGGACGTATTACCAGAGGATTTACCTGGGATACCTCTGGAGAGACAGGTTGAGTTTAGGATTCACTTAGTCCCTGGTGTGGCTCTGATAGCCAAGGCACCATATCGGTTGGCTCCTCCCAAGATGCAAGAGTTGTCCACGTAGCTACAAGATTTGTTGGAAAAGGGTTTTATCAGCCGAGTAGTTCACCATTGGGAGCCCCGATTCTATTTGTGAAGAAGTAGGATGGGTCATATCACATGTACATAGATTACCGGGAGCTGACCAAGGTAACGGTGAAGAACCATTACCCACTTCCAAGGATAAATGATTTTTTGATCAGCTTTAGGGAGCATCTTGGTTCTCCAAGATGATCTACGGTCAAGGTTGATGGGTTTGAGCCAAAACGACATCATATGTGCTCATGCAAACCCTAATGCTTGGATCTACGTTTCTCTATTGTACATGCAATTCATCCAAAACTCAAGAACCCTAATCTAGCATATGTATTTCGAAATAGACATAACAATACAGATCTAGATGATTACCTCTTCATCAATGGCTTGAATCTTCTTGTCTTTGGACCTTAGAGTCACAAGTGTCACTCCTCTAATGGCTTACAAATACCACAAGCAAGAGGATGACTAAAGAGAAGGAGGAGAAGCACCAAAACCATCCTAGGGTTCTTCCAAAAGAGTTCCATACGTTTTTGGAGCTATAGGGGTCTTTATATAGTGAGGCAATTAGGATTATCAGCTAGGAGACCCTAATTTGATTGCTTAGGCCCTAAGCATCCCATGGACTCCCTTTAGAACAGCCCTTGGACGAATTCCTTATGGGCTTCCCATAGAATTTGTCCAACCTATGTTCCAAGGTGATCCATAGCCTAATTGTAACTATCTTATAATTACAATTCTAGTCCCCTAAGTTTAATTAATGTCTTTTAGTCACAAAACTAATTATCAATTAATTCTTGACTATATTAATTAAACAATATGATTTCTCCTTTAATATATTATTTATATAATATACTAATAAATCATAATTAATTCCTCTTTCTCCATAAATCATCCTATCAAGTTGCTTTGGTGAAGGCAACTCAAAAGGACCATGCACAACCAGGTCAAGTACATACCAAATATAGTTACAGGCTTAGAAACTAATCCAACAGTCTCCCACTTGGATAAGTCTAGTAACTATAATGTAAGTACAATCCAATTAGCAATCGTAGCTCTCAAAGACGCTGTCGAACTCTGATCGTATCAGCAACCTGGCCTTTAGATAAGGGATCATATATCCCACTTTGGGTAAAAGGAACGGATAAACTTCGACTCAATGCTCGCTTGTACTCACTCACCGAATCACACACAACAATACGTTTTATAACACCAAGTGACTGGTGCGTTTACATATTATCAATGTGTAACCAACTCTCAAGATACAACTCACACATCTCAATTTCAAGAATATAAGATATTACCGTCTCACCAATCACTCGTGATAAAATCCATGAAGCGATCCAAGTGCGCGTGGGTTTAATCCAATACTCTAATCTTATAGCAGCACTCATGAAGTCTGTAGCAAACTTGTGCTAAGTCTAAACACTTTAGACAATCTACATACGGGTTCATGACAATCTTCATTCATTCCTACTTCCAAAGAATGAGAGACTATGGAGAGTTCGAATAATCTTATTATTCGGGAAGTCAAAACATGCAAAGTGAAACACAAGAATAATATTAATCCCATATGGCCCCAAACCTTTGAGTATAAATAAAACATTTTATTTAATCACCATATTGATTACTCATTATTTGTTGTTTAGGGTAATCAACTTCTTACTTGAATTATAAAAACAATTGTCCCATGCTCTTTGCATGCACACTATGTTTACCTATGGTCTTTACTTTTTGAAATAGTTTAATTGAATAACATTTTCAATCACACTCATTTCACAATTCCCAATCCTTACCACAAGTGTGAGAATACCAAATTCTTGCCACTTATAGAAAATGTTAGATTCTAACATTTTATGCAACGGTCATTTCGTAATATCATAGCGCCAAAGTCACCAAGAGTTTGCCAATGAAATTACAAAGTGCACTATTGGAGATTGCTACAAGACAATTCCATAGTCATGAAGTCTCACATTCAAAGTACATTCCTTTGAACATCCTTCGTGCATAAAAGTTTCTAATCTAGACATTGATTCTCGATATCCAAATCCCAATATGGAAACATTTCCATATTTTCCATATGACAACTCATATTAAATATAATCTTATCTATTCATAATAATGTCAATATGTTCCACCCATGACTATACTTCCAACTGTCCACAAGCGACCAATCCTTGGCGAACCTTAGATTGTCCTTGACAGTTGTTTAGTTATTTTAGTTAAATCCGGTTTTATTCCCTTTTTCCCTCTAAATGTCCTAGGCATTAGGAAAATTTTAGAACGGTCGAATATTACATCATATGCAATCGATCCTATACCCGAAGCATGTGGGATACGATTCAAAATGAAAAACGTGATACTTTACCAATTTCTTGCCATAATATTTCTATTGGCCGTGTTCTCAAAATTCGAACTATGAAGAGGGATGTCGTAATCATAATCGAACTTTGAGAATGCAAATAATAAATATATCCTTGACTAAATTAAAATTTCTCGATCTAAGCTTTTAGATTGGAAACTAAGTACAACATTCTCTCCCTTTACTATAGCAAAACAACTTTTTAACCCCTGCAACTTTGCAAAGTGAAACTTTTGTTTTTCTATAATTAATATTGCCAACTTGCAATACTTAAAATAATAATAATCATGCTCCCAATAACATGATGATTATATCCATTCCAACATAACATTTATACTCCCACTAGCTTTGACACGTATTCAGAAAACAATTGGACTTCTAGAAGACAATACTTATTAACTTCCAAAGTTCATATTTCCAATACGATGTGCTTCGATAAGCCTTTATCTAAGCTTCTCAAACTCATACACCTTTCCTCAGATAGCTCACATGTGTGTCTAAAATAATTCAGAACTTATATTACTAAGTCCCAAATGTTCAAACCAATTGCCAAATCTCACAATTCGAACTATGAAGAGGGATGTCGTAATCATAATCGAATTTGAGAATGCAATTTACATAATCGCTATCTCCTTAAAATCTCTCTTAGTGAAAGCGGTTCCTCACAATCATTTTCATGAAGGAGAGAAACCTTATAACACTTAGATTTTATGGTGCATGTGTTCTTATCCATGTAAATTTGTCATAAGCATAATCATCAGATAATGTTTGTGACACATTCAAACTCTTATGGACATAACTTGTTCATTCTTAATTTCTTGCCATCAATGGTCCCACCATTGCTTCCAAGTTATTTAGAAGCTCACCTATGCCAGTCAATGTACTCTCATTGAACAAGGTGTTTGCCCTTATGCATTCTATTGAGAACTCGTAGAACTCATATGCATAATCAACTCAATTGGATTGGCACAGAAACAAGAATACGTCAACACGATAGGTTACAAACCTCAAGTTGTGTGATAGTTTTTAATCGGTTTACTTCTTGATTTATTCTTGAAACCTTTCAAGATCTTTAGACTCCCACTGACCTCTTGACATATTAGATTCTCTTATCAAGAATCATTTCTTGACAAAAACAAATATCCAAGAGTTAGTGTGTATCTATATCAAGACAACACTACGTGCAATTTGGTACTAGTTGGTCTTTGTCTTATTCAAGACATCACAACTTACCAAAATGTGCAAGTGTAAGAACATTCCTACTTAATATTATCTCACTCAAGTCACAATCTTGGAGTATGACTCTAAGACTTGATTTTGGAACGAAGTACGACACATCTTATTGACTTAACCACTAAAACAATTCCCGATTCCTCTTCTTAGCCAAACTAGTGCACTAAGGTGTCCTTAGAGGATGAATTGTAATATGGTTCCTACGATTACCAAGACGATCATAAAACATGATACAAAAGTACTCTCCCTTCTTCTTAGAGTGGAGAAACTTTTTATCTTTCTGCCTTCATTGATTCTACTTATTCGTTCTGACATTCAGTGAAACTTTTCAATGATTCAGAATTACACTTAATCTTTTAAGTATAACCACATTATAAGACTTTTAGTTAATCATGACGAATAGTGTTATTGTTATTTATGGTGAACTTGACTAGTGCACAACATTGTGTACTAGTTCCTTTAGTCCTTCATTTGACTCACATACTTATGTGAACTAGGAATTAGTCTTAATTACCTAAGTACCGAGATTTCCATACATCACACAATACAAGTTGTATGATCCCAAGTTTCATTCCAATTGAAACTTAGGTGATAGAAATCTTTCATTAATTAAAAATTTTGACACTACCATAAATAAGATAACTAAGAATCACATCCATTTATAGAAATACACAAACATCATTTTTTCACAATGATTTCATTGCAAGGATATATATATATATATATATATATATATATATATATATATAAGACAAATCAAAATTTTATTTTATTCATAAAAGCAGCGGAAAACATGTCCTTACAATGCAAAATCAACTGAAAAACTATGTAATCAAATATTCCTAACAAATCTGTCATAACTTTCTAAGCTCAAAATCTGATCTTCAAATCCATGTGATGGTGATCCATTTCTTCGTGATTAGACTCATCTCGCTCTTCCATCAAGCTTCCTCTCTTTTCTCTGATCATGCAAAACATTCAAATGTAATCTTATCACATTATGTATTAAGAATCAATGAATGGAACTTAATGGAGTTAGATAGTGGATTTTACCTGAAGTAGAGCCAAACGTCTTGACTCTCCCATCTCTTAGATCTCTCAGGTAGACTGGGCAGCTTCGTCTCCAATTTCCCTTCTCTTGGAAACAAAAGCAAATTGACTCTTTTGGAACGACACACGAAACTACTTCAGACTTTGCCTTTCTCTTATGATCAAACTTTTCGATCATGACATGCCTTTCGTTGCCATTGCCTATGTCCATAGAGGTTTGGAAGGCAGATCCACCAATCAATTTTGCTTCTCCAGTATGCCAAATCATCGCTGATTCAGTAGCAATAAGCAAATAGGTGAGATCGATGAGGGTCACGTTGTGGTCTATCATATAGTACTCTCTTACGAACTCACTATATGATTCAGGAAGCGACTGAAGAACCCAGTCAACAGCCAGCTCCTCACAGACAACGAATCCCAACATTCTTAACCCATCAATGTGTAACTTCATCTCTAAGACGTGAGCACACACGAGTTTTCATGTTTCATCGCCAACAGGGATTGAGTGAGCTTGAACTTTTCAAGCCTTTGAACTTGTGGGTCAGGGAGAACAAAAAGAGGAGGTGGAGCATGATCTCGTGTTCCTCGATCGAATCGTGGAATATCATTGTTCCACGGGATTTGGGAAAACCATAGTTGTCATACTTTGAAATTTACAAAACGGGAGAAAATTCAAGTTAATTGATTGATTAAGTCCTTAATAAAACACCCAAATGAGATATTAAGGCTAGAACCCAACACAATACTCTACAACTTGGGAGAGGAATGTCGTAACCCAAATTGTAGAACATTTGAAGGTAAGTGAATGACGATTCACTAATTTTCCACCATGAAAAACGAAAAAGCGATTAAGTTTGAAATGTATTGAAAACTCCTAGATCCTTTGAGATTCATTGAGCTTTTCAATGGCATGTTTAAATCTCGATACGCCCCTCGATTTGTGACTGGGATGCCGAGGATCACAAAACAGGGTGTGAATAACCATGCAAACTTACATGGTGCCCCCCAATGTTACAGTCATCTATTCGATGTGACGGTTAACCAAACACGCTCCACCGAACTATGACAAACATCGAGTCACCCTTTGCAACCTTTGCTTAGAACCCATTTAGTGTGTCGGTTAACCACACACGCTCCACTAACGTCTTAGCAAGGGTAAAAAGTGTAATTTCATGGAATCGCATCAATTCACTTTTGCCTAAAGTAACTAATATTGGGAATTTTGTAAAACATTCAGTTACTTTTACATTCACTATACATTTAATGAGGAGAGGGTTTACCCTATCCTACCTGTTCCGTTAACAACCCTCCACTAGTCAAGAGTGCTATGGGTAAGAGTGGATACCCAATGGCGGTCATTTTATAGGACGCTTCCTTAAACACCCATTATAGACCAGCTTCATGAATGTGGCCTACTAACGGTAAGACTGACAATTAAGTTATACATATAAAATATTAGACTTTTAATTTTATATATAGTATAACGGTGTATTTTACACTTTTAAAATACTATGTGGTATAATTTAATAAATTACACTTTTAATTTAATTAAATGTAAACAATATTACTATAGATTTATTAACTCTCTTTTAATTATACACTTAATTAATTTAATAAAACCATAAGGGTGCAATTTGAACTTTTTCAAAAATTAGGGTTTTAGAATTTAACATTTTAAAATTAAACTTTTAATTAAAATTTAAATTCCAAAACTTGAGGGCAAGTTTTGAAACATTTCAAATCATTAGGGTTTAGAATTTAAATATTTCAAAATTAAACTTTTAATTAAAAATTTAAATTCTAAAACTTGAGGACACGTTTTGAACTTTTCAAAACACAAAGGATCAAATAGCAAATAATTTTAAATTAAACAATTAATTTAATGACTATCTAAATTTGACCTAATCAAGATTATTTACAAGATAATTCACCAAATAAATTAAATAATCAAATATTATCTTATAATTAATTTATTATTCAAATAAATGGTAATTATCTTTAAATTTGGTAAGGATAATCATAAAATATATATAAAAATCGGATTTTATTATTCAAAAACAATTTTGGTTGGTTTTGTCCTTTTGACTTGATGAATTGTCTTAATTTCATCTTCCATGAGCTTTTCTAATTCTTCAAGTTCATTGTCTTCATTAATGGTGAACACTTCTTTTTGAACATGATTCTCTTGAAAGCCATCTGCTATCCCAAAGATTTCTTTTTCATCACCAACCATCAAGGTGAGCTTAGACTCGAGAATATCAACAAGAGCTCCAGCCGTGTTAAGTAGCGGACGACCAAGGATAATTGGTACATCAGAATCTTCTTTCATGTCCAATACCACAAAGTCTATTGGAAAAACGAATTTTCCAATTTTCACTAAAATATCTTCCACAATGCCCCGGGGTTGTGTCACCGAACGGTTTGCCATGTGAATTGCCATTCTTGTAGCCTTTAACTTCTGAATATTTAATTTCTGATAAAACGAATAAGGCATCAAGTTTATGCTAGCCCCAGAATTGGCTAAAGCATCAACCTTCATGTTGTTCCCAAACTCACACGGAAGAGTGAGGCATCCAGGATCCCCCATCTTCTTAGGTATCTCTCCCAACACAGCTTTTGAGTTTTCCTCACTTAGAATCACCTTAGAATTCTTCTTTAGTTGCTTGCGAGTGTCTATCAAGTCTTGTAGTAATTTTTGATACTCGGGAATTTTGGATATGGACTCGACAAAGGGAGTATTAATCGGGATACCCTTCACGTGCTTAACAAACTCTATATGCTCTCTTTCCAGTGGACTAAGGGTAGCTCGGGAAGGAAACGGAAAAGTCGGCTGATAAGCTGAAACAAAGACGAAGTTTTTCTGTTCATGACGGGCCCACGTCGTGAGCTTATATGGCTTACGCCGTGAGTTCGTCAATTCAGCAGTATTATGATTCTCGAGCTTGGGCTTCTTTGACTTTGGATCGGGCTGCTTTTGTTCAACTTCTAAGGCTTCTAGAAACTCAGAAATTGTCTCTTCTTCAGTACCTATGGCCATTACGTGAGATTGGATCTTCTTTTCGGGAATTTTCGGGGACATCTTCTCATGAACCAAGATAGTAAGTTGACCAAGTTCTATTTCAAGGTTGTTGATGGAAGCTTGCTGATTCTTTATTAAAGTTTGATGTTCTATCATCATTGCGTGATGATTCTTTATCAACATTCTTTGTTCATCAATAGCAGAATCAGTAGCTTCGTGTCTTTTTTCTGAAGCTTCCATAAATTTCATCAACATGGTCTCTAGATCGGGTTTCTTCTCGGCTGGTGGCTGCTCCTTTTGGTAGAAACCTCGACTTGTTTGCCTATACTTCTCTTCCTTTTGCTTCTTATATTCTTCATAAGGCAGCCACTCTTTCTTTGGTTTCCTCCAGTCTTCATCATACTTGTCCCCACTCGAGTAGCACACTTGAGCCTTTTTATTCCCAAACTCATCTGAATTGCAGTCCTTAGTCAAGTGTGGGCCATTACACCTCTCGCAACCAACTCTTATGGCATGAATTGAGTGGTCCATTTGTGTCAACCTCCGGTCCATATTATTTATCATAGCCATCATGGCTGCTATTTCTTCAGTTTGAGTCCCTCCACCGCCTTTGATTCCTTCTTGCCTACGGTTGTGGTACTCACAAGAGTGCTTCGCGAATTCTTCAATTAGCTCCTTGACCTCCCTTGGATTTTTCTTTGTCAAAGGTCCTTGAGAGTCAAGGATTGTCTTGTCATAACGTTGACCCCATGATAGAAAATCGATATCTCTTGTTGCACATTAAGATCATGTTGAGGGCAATTTCTGAGCAAGCCCTTGTACCGCTCCCATGCTTCGTACAATGACTCCCCCGGCTGTTGTTCAAAGTTGGCTATTGCCTTCTTGAGTTTAGCTATCTTGGATAGCGGGCAAAATTGGTCAAGAAATTGCTCACGCATTTGAGCCTAAGTGGTGATTGTACCCGGTGGAAGTGATTTTAACTACTCTTTAGCAGCTCCCTTAAAAGTAATGGGAAGCATTCTGAGCAGGACGGTGTTTCTATTGACATTTGGGACATTGAAGTAATCCGCAATGTCATTGACTTCATCAAGATGCTTAAATGCATCCTCATGATCTTTCCCATAAAATGGGATATCCTTCAGTGCAGTCAAGATATGCCCCTTCAGCTCGAATGTGGCAGTGGCAGGTATTGCGGGTTGGACTAAACCGGGACCCACATCTTCTCATATCTGCTTCTTGTAAGCTCCCATGGACATCTCCTCAATGTCTTCCATCTCGTTCCTTGGCTCGTTCTCGGGTTCGCTCGTATGTTCTTCAAATTCAGGCTCGGTATCGTATTCGGATTCGGTTTGGATGGGTATTTGATCCAAGTGTTCAAGTTTGCTCTTGTTCTTTGAGGATGAACTTGACTCCCCTGTCTTCTTTCCCGACTTACTTGAAAATGCTGACTTTAGTTCTTGCAATGGCGTCTTCTTATCAGTCATTTTGTGAAGTGCAGCTTCTGGATCTTCAATCGGTGGCACCAAAGGTGTGTTAGAGCCTCTAGTCATGAACTCCTGCAAACTAAACAAAATAAAAACGTAAAACTGAACTAAAATAGAAAAATAAACTGAAAACTAAGGAAAACTAAGAATCACAACATTCATGTCGTGAGTGTATATAGCTCACGTCGTGAGTTCTGTGACAGAAAAAAAAAATCAAAATTTTTGCTAAAATAATGTGCTAATAAACTAAGCTAATAAACAAAAAATAACTAATTAACTTTTTGCAGGTTTTATCCCACAAAAAAGATCGAATAATCTAATGCAACTAAATAAACTAATAAACTAAGCCGTTCCCCGACAACGGCGCCAAAAACTTGATGTGCACGGAAGTACCCACTAATTTTAATATTTATAACCTAACAAACTTAGACTAACTATGCACTTATAGGCAGTGTAACTAGTCAGATTACAGTATAGTTTGGGTAAGTCGGGTGTCGATCACAGGGAACGGTGTTATTAATTTATATATTCACTACTAAATTAATCTAATTATTAATAAGCTAAAAAGATTTTGTATCTAATTTTGCAAGTTTATATGAACTTAATTCTTTAACAAAAACTCAATCAATAAACAAAATATTTCTGTTAGTTCGAATCCACTTTCACTCAATGGTTATACATTAGTCAAAACTATTACCGTTGGTTACCAATTTAAGAAGTATTAGCAGTTTAGTTCTAAACCTACTAATTATTAATCAATTCATGTAAATCTATGTATGGTCACACAATAGTTAACACAAAATCAATTATTAAATAAGATTGGAGCTATGAAGATTGATTAATCAAAACACAATTACAGTCATAATATGCGTTCTCTAACACAGCTTAATTCAATGATTCAATTACTTATCTAAGATTGATTTGATCTTAGCTCTAATAAACTAGTGTTCACTTTGTTATTAGGTATTCATATTCATGCAGATTTGTGTTCACTAACTACACAGAACAAGAATTTAAAGCAATTAAATCATTAACTAAACATGCTAGGTAAAATCAATCAACACAAGCATATAACCAACAAATAAAGTCAAATCTAATGCATTCAAACAATGAGTTACAACTTCATCTAGCTAACAGAAGCAACTAGATTTAGCTGGACATATTAACAGCTAAACAAACGAATTCAATAATCCAAAACATGTTAAAGTGTACCAAACTATGAACCAATTTATGAACTCTTTCTTCCTTGGTGTTAGAACCAGCTTCCAGATCTTTTTCTCCTCTGAAATTCGTCTCCAGGAACCCCTCTAAGCTAGCCAAAGTCTCTCCAATTCGTAATGATCGAGGATATACATAGTTTTCAATTTTGCCGGACTCACCTCGTGAGAACCCTAATTCTCACGTCGTGAGCACGTAATTATCCATATGCGACATGGATTCCTTCACCCGTGATGGTTATCTTCTAGAATACCATACTCACCACGTGAGTCTTCCAGATCTCACGTCGTGAGAACGCTTTTTCCTGATTTTCTTGTCCTTTAATATTTGAACTCCCAAAGTTTCTTCCTTTAACGTTTTTAGTCCCTTTTCTTCAAAATTTCTTCTTTTTGGCTACAAATAATATTTACACTCATAAGTACCATTATTCTAAACAAATTACCAACTTATATATAAAAATGTACTTAAATATTGCCTAAAAATAGGTATAAATATGGCAATATCACCCGGAACAGTAAATGATTCTCGTGCTGTTGGGAGAAAATGAGAAGTAGAGGAGAAGCGGTGGAGGAAGAAATGGTAGGGAAATTGGAAGTTGTTGAGAAAAGAAGTCGGAGTAAAGGAAATGTGAGGTGGATGATGGAAAGGAAATTGAAAGTCAAAAGGAGAAGGCGTATTCAGGCGGTGGTAGATCATTGTTGTCGGTTTGTAATTGGAAGCAGTTAGAGGTAGGAGCAGAACATAACACATTTAGCAGTTATCTCTCATAAACATAACACATAGCAAAGGATTATAAGAAGAAGAAAACACAGAAGTGATGCAATAGGAACAGAGAACTGTTCACTAAGGGGCCTCAGGATTGATGTTTAACCCATTTGAAAGTAAAAGCTTGAATGTTATCGTTGTCTATATAAGAATGATGCTCGCCTTTTTTCTAAACAACTCGTTACTAACCTTCCAGACGTACAACAAAGTTGAGTGAAACCAAAGCTAATCTAAGAAGAGTCAACTTACTGTTTTGACTCAGGGATTGTAACACACACACACACACACACACACACACATATATATATATATATATATATATATATATATATATATATATATATAAGGGTGAGATTGGTTGAGAACTCATAGTTTCCCGAAAACCTGAGAACTAAAGGTGGAGCGTTAGATCAAAATGAACTCATTAAGGGCATGATCGTCATCTTACTGATCTCATTTAATGTTCAATTTTTTTGTTATTGGAAGTGTTAATAAAATGTTCTAAAAATTAACATAATAAATCATTTTTCATTTTTTTAAAATAATTTTCGTTTTTTTTTTTAAAAAATGGAGATTTTTTACTTTTTTCAGAAAACTTGAATTTAATTTTTTTTTTTAAAAGCTGCAATTTTTTTTTAAAAAAAAATCTGCATTTTTTATTAAAAAAACCACATTTTAGAAAAACAAAACTGCAACTTTTTTCAAAAAACTGTATTTTTTATAAAAAAAAAATTGAAATTTTTTAAAAAGTAAATATTTAAAAATCATTAATTTTTAAAAAAAAAAACTAGAATATTTAAAAAAAAAACTATAATTTTTTAACAAAAAAAATCAAAGTTTTAGGTGCATATATGCATATTTTTTCAAATGCGTATATGCATTCTGATACTATAATATTCGTAAGTAAATCATAAAAAATCTAATTTTTATTAATCAATCTATAAACATAATAATACAAGAATTTTATTTGATACAAAATAAAATATAAAAAATAAAAAATGCTACAAAGATTCACAATGTTGTCATTTCTTCATATCAAAATTTCCATATTTTCTTTAATGTATCACTTTTCACCTCTTCAATATTTTCCACAAATTCTTGAAAATCTACAATAAAATAAAAAAAAATTATTAATGCAAGAACACTCACAAAAATGCACATGTATATATATCATGCAAGATTCTCATGTGATTATATCATGTAAGATTCACATATTGGTTATATAATGTGATATTCACATGTGATTTTATATTTTAAGATTCAAATGTGAAATTGACAAGAAAATTTTAAAAAATAATTAACGAAGAACACACACAAAATGCATGTGTGCATATATACATAATTCATATGTGATTTACATGTGAATCACATGTAATTCATATGTATTCACTAGTGATTTACATGTGAATCACATGTAATTGATATGCGATTCACTTGTGATTTACATCTGTGTTACATATGATTATTATGTGGATTACATGTGAATCACATGTAATTCATATGTGATTCATATATGAATTACATGTGAATCACAGTAATTCATATGTGATTCACTTGTGATTTACATGTAAATTACATGTGATTCATATGTAAATTACATGTGATTTACATGTGAATCACGTGTAATTCATATGTGATTCACTTGTAATTTACATGTGTAATTCATATGCTCGAACATTGGTCTGCTGGACGAGTGGTATTTCGTGACGGTATGCGGACGTCTGACGATAAGGCTTCGGGGGACAAAGTAATCTTGGCACGAGTACTTCGGGGGTTTAGAATGCGAAAGATAAAGTTTAGATTTAGGTCGGACCTTCGATACAAATGACGAAAGTTTCAAGAACTAGCCGATCAAGGCGATAGAAACATATGAACTTAGTATGGTGAGGACCACGCCAACTCATGACGAAAGAAAAACAACGGACTTTATATTGAACAAAGCTTTGGTCAAATGAAAGAAACGTCTGATAAACGACGATGTATCCCTGGTATGATTTGTACTGTACTCCTAGTATGCTCAACAATGTACTCCTTGAAACTGTTCTCGTGTTTCCTGTTTTCTATTTTGAAATTAACACTCCTATGTATCGTACCGCTATGTGCGCATACATACAACTAAAAGTTCTTTACTTACTGAAGGGATACTTTTATACCATGATCCCTCTTGGTACCACTACCATCTCCCGTCATATACGAGTTGTGAATACTTAAGATGAGCCAGGCAGTCAACTGAGCATCTCTACCTCAAATCCTCAACCAATTAAGGAAAGGGGACCTAAGCGGAGTCACTCACAGTCTGCAACATCTCAGTTGCGCACAACCCTGATGTATATGGTGAGTCATAATAGCTTCTCTAAGGGGTCTTTTAGTTCTCTTGGATATTACGACCTATTTCAACATGTGAGTTGTTATAGTTACTTTTAAGTGTCATCCCGAAATTTTAATCTTATATGAATATAAATAAATTTTTAAATGAAATTACTATTTTGAAAACGTAACACTACTCGACGACGACTCTGAGGTAGATTCTCCTGCGGTGATCATCAGAATACGTCCATCCGCTCCCGAGTTCTTCATTATCGAGCAGTCCCTCTGACCGTGTCCAGTCTCACTACAGCCATAGCAGGCTTGGTTTTCTTCAGTTCCGAGGACTTGGGAGATCGGTTGAGCCAGTGCCCTGCAGAAACGGACTATGTGTCCCTTTCTGTGGCAGTTCAGACACTGCATTTCCCGGCATACTCCGATGTGGTGAAAGCTGCACTTTCCACACTTCGGGAGGTTTCCAGCATATCAACTAGCAGATGCTGAAGCAGTAGGCGTCGTTGCGGCGTACATGGTACTCACTTGTTGCTCTTGCGGGGTGTCTTGTGTTGTTCGCTTCTTTTTCCTCTTGTTCCCCGACTTCTGATTATAGTCCTCTTCCCTAGATGACTCGGGAATAGGGACTTCTACGTTGTGGCGGACTCCGTGATCGATGAGTCGCTGAGCCAAGCGTTTAGCACTGTCGAACGTGGCTGGGTTAGAAGATAACACATTTCCTTGGGTCGGAGCAGTCAGACCCCAAATGTATCTCTCTATCTTCTTCTTCTCCGAGGTAATCATCCCGGGACATAGAGCTGCTAGTTCGCTGAACCGGTCCGTGTAGGTCACTATGTCTAAGCCGACCATAGTGAGATCCCACAATTATTGTTCTAGCTTTTGAATCTCGCCTAACGAGCAATATTCTTCCCGTATTAACTCTTTTAGGTTTTCGCAACCTATTGAGTTTGCCACTGATAGGGTCAGTGACTGGACATGGCTATTCCACCATGTTAGGGCCTTGCCAGAGAAGGTACAGGCAGCAAACTTCACTTTGCTTTCTTCTGGGCATAAACAGATTTCGAAAACCAACTCGGTTTTCTCGAACCATTGCATGAGAGCAATGACTCCTTCAGTCCCATTAAAGGACAATGGGTGGCATCTGGTGAAGTCCTTGTAAGAGAACTCTCTCGGGCGCACAGGGACCTCACCTTGAGTAGAATCGGTAGGCACTTCACCTCCACCTGTACTGGTGGGGTGATATTGGGCCATGGCTGTTGCCACAGCTGCAGCCACTGCAGCGTTCAGAGTTGCTGCATCGATTTGTGGAGGAGGCGGTATTGGAGTTATCAGAGTAGTGTTTCTGGGTGATTTGCGAGGAGGCATCTTTGCTAAAAGAAAACAAAGATGAGACAGAATAAGTCTACAGTAATGGACACAAGCCGAAAGATAAAAAGATAAGGTTGTCCTAGTTCTGGATGTATCGGGTCCTGACTTACACAGGGTTCTAGAAACAATTCATAAATTAGTCTATACCAAATAAACTCTATGAATTTTAAATAACTATCCTCGAATGAATATCTGTTTCCTGAATAACTGTTACCAGCTGCATGTAAGAAAATACTTCTAACGCATGTAATGTGAGCAGTGTTTCCACTCGATCGATAATTTAACCTAGTTAATATTTATTAGTGTGACGCGTAAGACATTTTGGTTACTTCGGTTGATCTTTCCTTGAATTTGTCCTTGTTCCTCCTGAACTCTTCTGTTGTCTACTATGAGGAAGTGGTTACGCTTGTCTGGGCTTGTCGTGCGAGAATGAAAGTGACTAAAGAACCTATGAGCTTTAAGGTAACTTTATGGGGTGATCCTAATGGAATCCTCCTATAATTGTACAAGGTACACCAGTTTGTATTGTGTATAATTGAAGATCAAATAGACCTTCGAATAATTGATCCCACCTCAACACTACTTCCTTAAAAGGAATGGATAGCGAAGCATTGGTCACAGATTCTATGTCTATAAGGTCTTGATTATATATAAAACTTTATGAATATACCCTGCAAGATTATAGACCTATCCGCCAGGGTCATTTAAGTTATCACATAAGTTATGTATCTGGACTAAAATACTCCTATAGTATCCTAACGTAATGTACTTGTTCTGGCGTTCTCTTGACCGGTGTTCTGGTAAGTTTTAACCCTGTTGCAACACCACATCATTCCCAAACACATGTTGGTCACATCTCGAATGAATATAGTTGATCAGGCTATATTGATCCTAGCTATGATTACATAACTGTTCGGGTTGACGACAGTGCCCAACCTTTAAATACTTTTAGTTCTGATCTCCTCGTGACCCTAGTTCTATTATGTACATGTATGAGCAAGTAGGTATATTTTTATAACTTGTAGTTATACTCTAAATATATCATTATCCAGAGCACTTAAGCCCCATTGTATTTATAGACGTATATCTTTTATCGGTTGATATACTTAGTCCACTATAAACAATGCTCTGATACCAATCTGTCACACCCCAAAACCGGAACGGCGGAAACGTTCGGGGGTGGAGGACGTCATGTCAAGTATCACGAGATATGTATATGGTAAGCAACTAATGAACAACCATTTCATTTAGAAAGAAAGTGTTTACAATGTGTGTGTTCACAAAACATAGAAGTCATAAACAAATAACAAAACAAGACTTGAAGCTGCATGCTCCATCTTCTAAATTCCCAGCTTGAGCACCTGTCTAATAGTCTCCTGAGAATACAAGTTATTTGAAAGAGTTGATCAGCAATTAAGGTGGTGAGTTCATAAGATTTTAGTGATGTGAGTAAGCTGTAAAGTGTTGTTGAAAATGTATATGTAAAAGTGATGTAAGCTGTAAAATGTGGTTGAAAATGTATATGTAAAAGTGATGTAAGCTGTAAGTTTTGTTTTGAAAAGTTTGCCTGTTCCTCTAGAAAACCCTATATTTCCTACTTTAATGGAAGTTAAGTAAAATGACACTACAAGCCTTTCTATACGTACTAAGTGGGTACAAGTTATATATACTTGGAGTAAATAAACAATCGATTGTGCGCATCTGCCCTCAACTCACAACCCAACGGGGTACAGTAAAATAAGGCGGATAGCACACATTCCATTGGTTGTTAGATCGTTGTCATATATAACCTTTGGGTATTCACTTGTTACTCATGGAGTTATTTGTAATGGTTCCATTATATCTAATGGAGAGTTCTTTTAAGAAAACCTATATTTCTTATAGTAAAATATTGACCATGGTGATTACTTTTATAATAGATTTGTTTATACTGCTATATATACTCTGATATCGGGTAGATAGTTAATTGGGGGAATCTGCTCTAAGCCCACATCCAATGGGAACAGGACGTCGGGGGAAAACACACATTTAGCTATCTGTCGGATATTAGTCTTGTATATAAACATGGTGTATAAACTAAGGTGTTATAGAGTTAACTCACTTAAAGTCTTTTAAAAACTGTACTGGCTTAATAAAATGGATTAAGCCCTTAACTGGGAAATCGCTATTTTTGTATACCAAAAGTACTGACTTTGAAAAGTAAGTATTGTACTAGAATAACTGTGCGTTGACTCTGTGTCCTATGACCTGATCCATGGTCCTAACTTTTAAAGGTAGCCTTCTACCAAGACTCGACTGTTTTGAAAGTAGGCTTCTACCAAGACTCGACTGTTTTGAAAGTAGTCTTCTTCCAAGACTCGACTATTTTGAAAGTAGTCTTTTACCAAGACTCGACTGTAAGACTATTATTAATTAAATCTAATCTACCTTATTGGTTATGTGAATAATACACATGGTAAAGGTATTAATAATATTGTAACTGGAATTTTATATCCTTCTGTAATTGCCGTGATGACAGTGTAAGTACTGTAGTATTTGTAATAAGTGACTACTTTAAGTACTATTGTGCCTTAATTGAGGGTTAAGGCATAATGTGATGGCTAGATCCTATGCTAGACGCTCCATTATCAAGAGATTCTAGGAACTTTACGCGACACCTGCATGAGTGCACGCCGCGAACATCCACATTACTATGATCATGTATACCCAATATAACTATCACTAATGCGGAAGTGATTCATTGGTATAGTTAGACCCTGAACTCGTTCCATGCTATAGCACCTTATTATGTTCTGTTATGTTATCGTGTATTGTTATTGTACTTAGGTAAATGTATTCCATGTAAGTGTATCTATGTAAACGTATTTATGTAAACGTATACCATTAGTATAGACTCGTCAACTGAACTGACCCTTTGTGTGCTTCATTGTACTAGAAGTAATGAATATCATTCTCCTAAACTATACCTATAATAGTTTACTAATGTTCTAACTGTACTGTTACTGAAATGACTCATTTATCTACCAAGTTATGCTTATACTTTAAAAACGGAGTTTTGTATAACTATAAAGTAACATAACCTTTAAAAGAGTTTTGGAATGTATTGACAACTTATAAATAACATAAGTAACATTTTGAAAGATGTTTAAAACATACATTTACACAATTATCATTGTGTTCAACTTGTATTCCCTCCCCCTTAAAACAGTTAAAATAGATAAAAGATTCATTATGGGGTATGAACTCACCTATGTGGGTGATTCAAACGGGTATGCACGTACGGATGAGAAGTTCCACGAATGAAGTCCCGAGACACAATAAGTCCTAAATGATATATAAGGACACATATTGACATGAATATAGTGTTTATAAACAACTATATGAAAGATAACACCTTCCGGGACTAGGAAACACCTTGGCTAGGTGTTGGAATCACATGTGATTCAACAAAGGGAAGTGAAATGGCACTAATTGGTGTTTACGGTTTTGGAACCAACTCCTCTTGAGTTTACGGTGGTAAACCCATGAGTTTATGGTCGTAAACTCATGGTACTTTGACCATTTGGTGTTTTGAAGTCCTAGAAGTCCTTTTGAAGCATCCTTACTTCAAGTCTTAGCCTTAGGAAGTGATTAGGGCAACAAATCACTCCTTTATAGGGTTTACGGTTTTTGGACCATATGTTTTTGGGTTTACGGTAGTAAACCCATATGGTTTATGGTCAAATGAAGTTTTCAAGTCCTAAACACTTCTAGGTAAAGGTCTAGGCTAGATTCTTGGCTTAAGGAAGAAATATGGGGCATTAAAACCCTCATTGGGGTGTTTACGGTTTTGGGAGCTCCCCAAACCGTAAACACCTAATTATGGGACATTTTTGTGGTTTTATTGTGCTAAACACAACAAAGGAAGGCTCCATGTTTGCTTCTAAGGTTTGGCAAGAGTTTAAGGGCACTTTGGAACACTTTTAGCACCCTTTTTAGGGTTTACGGTCCAAGGAGATTCTTGGACCGTAAACATCTTATCCTTGTGATATTTGGGTGTTTTCTTGAGGCTCTAAAGGTCTAAACATGTTAAGGGTTGTTTATATGCTTGTTTCAAAGGTCTAGAGGGGCATTGGGCTCATTTAAGCCACACTTTTAGTGTTCACGGTTCAAGAAGATCTTGGGCCGTGAACACCTTGTTCTTGGGGGATTTAGATGATTTCTTGATGTTTAACACTTGATCTAATCATAAAAGGGCTAGAAACACTTACTAGTTGAAGATCTTGAAGAAAAACGGGTTGATACTTGAGAGAGAAATGGCCCTAGTCCTTGGAATTGTGAAAAAGTGATTAAAATTTCTAAGTCTCACTTATATAGTCTTTTGGGTTTACGGTCCCAATACCGTTTTGGACCGTAAACTCCAAACTCTTGAAGTTGTGGGAACTTATTGCTACATAGCAAACCGTAGGGTATCCACTCTCCTGATATCTTCTGAAGCACTAACTTTAAAACACTCAAACTTAATCCAAAAAGTTTGAAAGTTAGTAGAAATAGTTGACTCATATTGAAGTGGATGGTTGAACGGAATGGAAAGTTTTGGGTTGTCACAACTTTCAGATTGCATGACAATAATAAAATACCAAACTGCTCATACTCTCTTTCAGAAATGTACTTCTGTAATGAAAAAAAATAAGATTAATGGATCATGGAATATTTTTCTATAACAAAACAACACAAAAAGGTTATAGTTCTTTACCAACATAATGTTTCCTATTTTTTATGTAACCAAAGATTCAACTTTTTTACTTTCCAATACAACACAAACTTATAAAAATATATATATAAAAAGAGCACCAAGATCAATTACAACTGCCCTAAACTGGAAAAGTATGTCTTTTTATTCCAATTCCAAAATGAAAAAAAAAAAGATTGAAAAAGTTCTTACTGTTGTTCCAGATGATGTCAAGAGCATAAATCCAGATATTGTTCCAGAATGATAAGAACTTGCTAAATATCCATGATCAACATTTTAATAATTGCTTGAATCTATTACATCAGAAAACCAAAGCAAGATCAGATTTTGTTGGACAACATAGTAGTTGAGTTTCTCCATTGGTGTCAATACCTCAATATGTTGCAACCATAACCATTCCAAACATTTACAGGATATCTCTTTTTTACAAAGTTTCATTGATTTATGATCCTTTTCTTTTTACTAAATCAATCCAGACAGCTATTATGACTTTCTTTTTTACTTAATCTTAATCTGGACACAATGTATTAATAAGTGAAGTAAAAAAAACTAGGATTAATGTATCAAGACACTAACCTTTAACATATTTGATGAATATCATGAAGAGTTATCCAATCATACAACAATATAAAAAAAATAATTCAAATTTCGGCCACTTTAGGTAGAATGGTATAGTTAGTACCTGTGTGATAACTTTATTGGCAACGAGCTCATCGACATTTCCGATGTTGACTTGGATATAATCCTAAATTGGTATTGGTTCATCATTCATGAAGTCAAAGTGAAGTTAACATGTGATATTTCTTATTGAGGCATTTCATTGAACATGTTGAGTGCAAACAAATATCTATATTTTTCAATAACACAGGTGACTATTTTTATACCTACAATCAACACAAGGATTTAACTCTATTTAAAAACATATTGACTAAATAGGTTCAAATTAATGATTAGGCAAAAACAATTCATAAAGGTCAAACAAAGATAAGGAATGAACAATAGAAACAGATGATACCTAAATTTTCATCAGTAGATACCAAATTTAGAGTGAGATTCAAGCTCATAAAAATCTGATCTCGGAGGTTAGGCAGATAGAGACCCTCGCCGGATCGAAGTGATCTACAAATGTGATTTGACGATTACTGTTGCAATCGAAGATGAAAATGAACGACGTCGATCTCTTAGCTTGTGGATTCGTTGTCGATTAAATGACAGATAAGGACAATGGATCAGTAAGTCGTTGTTCATCGTCGGAAGAGGTAGAAGTGGTGGATGGAAGGAGGAGGAAAGTGGTGAGAGATTGTTTCCAATGGTAGGAGGAGTAAAGGCGGAGGTAGTAGACCTGGAGAGTGAAAATGCGATTGTTTGAACGGAGAAACTCCGTTCAGATCTTCAGTCGACAGAGGACGCCAAGGTGAGGCCGACGATGATAATGAACTCCAGCGAACTGATGATGGAGATGCAGAAGGACGTGAGAGTTAGATAGAGGGAAAGAGAGATCTGATGAGGAATAGAGAGAGAGGGAGAGAAATTGTGTGTGTTTAGTATATAAACTAAATTAATTATTAATTGTTAGGAAATGATATTTTTAATTCCCAATATTCCCCTATAATTCCTTATAAAATGTCTTTGATGCCATTAAAACAAGTGATAATTACAATTATGCCATGATCAATCCAAACCATTCAAAATTTCGATCTAACGCTCCATCTTTAGCTCTCGGATTCTCTGGAAACTATGAGTTCTCAAATAATCATTCATATATATATATATATATATATATATATATATATATATATATATATATATATATATATAAACCAATTATTTTTGGGGTCTCTTTTGGGTACTAGATACCAACATGTTGGTTATTAAGTCGGCCAGAAGTCGTCATTATGTTGCTTCTTCGACCATTACTTAATCATTACATTAAAATACTTTTGTTTACCATTTCAAATTTACAATAAAATTCAAGGTCAAACCCGTTAAATTTTCCTTATGAGGTCAATATTTATATTTTTCGTGGAATATTATATTAGATTGAGACATTATACTTTAGAAAGCATTTTAATATATCTTTTAAAATTAATTATATAGTAGTCATTTTTCTTGGCATTTAGAAATAAAGATAACGAGAATGGACCTTTTGTGGTTTGAGCTCGATGGGTTAACATCTCCTTTTATTTATTTATTTTTTCTTCGTGAATTGACGTATGGTGTTATTTGTGTGTGGAATCCATCAAAGAGAGTGTTTGGTATTTGTTTATTTAAAACAATTTATGTTTATTTGTAAAAATGTTTATTATTTTACGTGGTGTCGTTTTAGAAAAAATTATTTGGATTAGTTTATCTGGTATCAAAACGAAATAATTTAATAAGTTATTTTTAGTGTTTGATATACTATTGTTTTAGGATCAATGATAAAATAACTTATCAAAAACTGTTTAAATAAGTCAATAAATAAAAAGTGATTCATCAAAAACTCCTTATTTAAGTAAATAAATGTTTATAAAATCTTTTTATCCAAACACTAAAAACTTTTTATTACCTGTGGCAAAACAAAATAAATCGGTAAACACTTCAAATAAACAATCGTAGGCACCCCAAGTTTGTAAAAGAAAAACACACGTTATGTTTTAATATTTATGATATTTTTGTGACTATTGATGATGTTTAGGTTCTTTCTAATACCCAATTCATAATCATTATCATTTATGTACCGAAAAGATTTAAGAGAACAGAAAACTTTTGTGAAGCCATTTTCTATTTATAAATCAATTATATAAAAAGAGAAAATGATTTAAAAATTATATATTAGTCATTTTTTATAGTGAAAGTAGACTAAAGTCTTGACAAATGACACTCATGAATGATATGTTATAAATAAAAGAGTTAGAGCAAGAGTTCAATTTTAGAGAGAATCAAATAAACCATTTTGGTAATTTACTCTTTAGGCAATGATGTAATATTTTTAATGGTAAATTGCAAAAAAGTTATTATATTATTATAAAATTTTAATTTTGATACTAAATTATATTTTTATGGATTATGTTACTATATTTACATTTTTGCTGCAATATAATCCAAATGACTGGTTCTCCTGTTCTCCTAATAACAATTTTCCTTAAATTGCAACAAAGTCAGTATATTATCATAAAATTTCGATTTTAATATCGAGTTTTTTCTCAATTATGTCACTACATTTATGATTTTTATCATCCAAATGACCGGTTCAATGAAAACCTCATATTTGAAACTTAATCCCACCACATATGATCTGACGTGGCTTCCACATCATAATATTGTCATGTGATTTATTTTTTAACTTGCTTGCTTAATAGTAATCGGTCACTTGGAGTAGCATTAATAATATTTGAAGGTGGTAGAGGAACAACAAGTTCAACAATGTTGATGTTGGTATACCATGATGATATGAACTCCAGAAGGCTGCTAATTATCCTTGGGTGAGTCACATAAGTAGGTATTTTCTTGCCAGATATGTGGGATACAAATTTATCAAACACGAGTTAAGAGAAATCCAAATGTTTATTCTTGACCATAACGTTCAAGATCTTGAGTTCAAACAGATTTAATTAGTCAATACATTTTGTTTTATGTCATAGGCATCTACCGATGACACCAGTGAGAAACTTCCAGCCAGGGGGGAGACGTTGTCTAAGAACAAAAGTATAGCCATATCGAGTTCCTTGAAGGGAGAGATCATACCCTAACTTGGTAAGCACAAACTTGCACTTCTTTTCAGATGGAGAATCAGAAAACACAACATAATTTGGAAGACGAGGTATTGCAAGGTTTGGGGTGAGAGCTCGTCTTTGATGATGATACTAAACACTCTTTTGGAATTGTGTCGTGCACCTTTCTCCTAGCGAACTCTTGATTGAAACCCCTAAAGTCTGACTCGATACCTCCCGTATGGGTGCCCAAGTGTTACCCGGTGAGTGGTGAGCCATTAAAGGTAATATAGTTACGACTTATTATATAAATGGAACCACAAAAAGTGATGCCATGAGTAATAATTATTCCCATAGTTACTTTTAAGAATAGATCTTGTGTCAAATAAAATATTACTTGAAATTATATGTATCATGATTCTTGAACGTTAAAAGTGAATATAAGAATGTAAATGTGTAGGTATCATATGTTCAATTTTAATACATCAAGTCTTGTTAAACATGATAATGACGTGCATGACATGGAAGATCGGAAGTCCCTACACCACATTGTAGATCTTAAAGTACATAATTTAAGTTGAGTAATCATATTCCTCGTCTTCCAAATTATGCAATCGTCAAAGACGAGATCTCTCCCCCAAACCTTGCAAGAGTTGAAGGGAAAGATCATACAATCTATCTAGCAAGTGTCAAATCTGTTCGATTCTTGTTAATGAGGTTGTTGAAAGTAATAACATACCTCATCTTCTAAATTATGCTGCATTTTCTGCTTCTTCATATGAAAAGAAGTTCAAGTGTGCGCTTTCCAGATTAGGGTATGATCTTTCCCTTCAAGGAACTCGAGATGGTTCTACGTTTGTTCTCAGAAAAAGCTTTCCCCTAACTGAAAGAAAAGACCTACTTATGTGACTCACCCAAGGATGATTGACATTCTTCTGGAGTTCATGGCACCAGGGTATACCAACATCAACGTTGGTGAACTTGTTGTTCCTCTACTATCTCCAAAGATTGTTAATGTTGCTCCAAGTGACCGATTACCCTCAATCTAGCAAGTTACCAAATAAATTTATTTTTTGAGAGTTTTATGAAAGTTTTTTTTCTTAGAAAAATTATTTGTCTTGCGATTATCTTTACATTTGTATTCCAAAGGTTTATCTTTTGCTAGGTGATTACAACAATTTTTATTAAAACTTTTTAATCTTTTTTTAGTGTTTGATAAGTTACAAATTTTTTTATATTTAAATAATGACTATTCTTTTAGCAAAGGCAAGACTATAAAATGTTGCATTTGTAGCTTCTTGTAAAAATCTATCATGAGATTGTTGTCCTACAATAGGGAATTTTTGTAGATATTGTTTGATTAACTCAGGGTATTGAGTTGAATCATTTATTTTGTAAAGATTTACTTCATAATCGCAGGTGTAGTGATCAAGATAGGAAATATCACATATAGTGAGATTTGTAAGCCTGGATTTGGCTTTTCCAATCTCTCTCTTTTGTTCATTGGTTTTATCCTCTATAAGATCTATACCAAGGAACATCATGTAGATAGCATCAAGCATGTCTTCGAATACTGTCATTAGATCATGACTAATCCAGTTTAAATTTTTAATAAACCTTTAGACTATTCCTTAAATTTAATGGTAAAAAAACAAAAGGATAGAGCTTTTTGTTGCATATTTTTCTTTGTTTGTTTGTATACTTAGACTAATTTCAAAAGCCCATCTATCGATAACTTCATTTATATTTGTCTTAATATTTTCTATTTAGAGAATATTTGTTCCAAATTGGTTTGGGTTCCAGTGAGAAGATCTAGAATAGAAGTTGATTTAAAACTGGGTTCTTCAGTTTTAAGTCTCTTTTTTGATCCTTGAAAAGAGGATTATCCATGATGACTATTGTATCGTGTTTCGTTTCTATTCATTATGAAGTTAGGTTCTTCATCAGAGAAAATTAATTCTTCTTCTGAAATAGGTATAGAAACATCATCAGAAGAAGATTCTGCTATTATATTAATTGTTTCTTCAACTCTGAAAGTTTTTTAAGTTCTTCTGATGAAGAAATCTCTAAGTTTGTTATATCATTGCCTTAAGTTTCACCAAGATCTAGTAGTCTAAGATCTTGACCAAGAATTGAAACATTTGATTCATTGATTATAAATTCGTCATTCTCATGGTTGTCCCAAAGAATTTTCAACTTTGGATAAGTAGTCAATCATGTTGATTTGAAATAGGCCTTGGGACATGCCATAGAACTAGGATTCTTTAATGAACCTAGTTCTTCATTTCCTATGTTATAATTAGGATATATATATTTACCATTAAATGGCCTTATATCTTCAATTTTAGGATTTAAAATTGTAACGGGTTTATTAGTAACTAGTTTATAACCCGTGGGAACCACAGTTATAAAATTAATCAAACTTTTATAGTAAAAACTCAAAATTATTAATAAGTTATTTTAAATAAATTATTAATTTAAGAGATATTTTTCATTAGTTATGTGAAATTATAATCATTGATTCAAATAAATATATAAAATTAATTTTTAATATATATTAGATATTTTTTATTTGTGAATTAACGAAAACAATAATTTAAAATTTAAAATTTAAAATTTAAAATAGAATCACATTAATGAGGAGGTCTAATAAATTTAAAATGGAAAACTAATAGATTGACAAGTGGCAACACATTAATTAAAATGTCTAATATGGTGACACATGGCAAAAGAGCTACTCTTTTATTAGTATAGATGACTTCTTTTTGAAACTCTTTTTGAGTTTCATTAATAATTTTAGTAGCAATGGTTTCTAATTAGCTCGTAGTAACTAAGCCTTGGTTAATCATTTGATTAACTTTTCCTGAAAAACTTTCAATTTTTTTACTTAATTGATCAATTGATTCTTTGAGGTCAACAATAGATGTTGCCATCCCATAATTTGCTTCATTTGATTTTGCAATTTTTTTAATCTAACGTTAAAATTATTGATTATGTCTGTAAGAATCGCTTTATCGACAACTTCTTTTAGCATGTTATCAGATTTCTTTTAAATAATTTCTAACTATTTAGAGTTATTTTCTACCAAGTTATTTATTTTTCAATCAGTTTAATTTTATATTCTATTTGAGTAATGAAAATTTTAAACTGATTGTTATCGACTTCTCCTCCATTTTGAAGGGTAAAACTTAATTATTTCTTAGATTGATTGAAAGGTTTTCTATATTTTGAAATATCTTTAGATATATATCTTTTTGGATCCTAAAATAATGATTTATTTTGACTGTTTTTAGCCAACATCTTGTGAAAAATTGATTTATATTAGTTTGAATACCTATTTTTCCTAAAGAAAAAAAATGTACTCTTTTTTCTAGGTAGGATCATTAAGAGTTGGTTCAAGGGAGTTAGATGTTTCACCTATATAAATTTAATGCTATACCCTTTTTGTAAATATGAGGAAATTTTATCTTATTCACTTATTACCTTACTTAGTTAGTTGATGGTTTGATTTAAATTATTAACCCTAGAAGACATACTTCCTATGTTTTTTAGTATCTCTCCAGGAGTTGGTTCAAGGGAGTTAGATGTTTCACCTATATAGAGAGAATCTATTGAGATTCTAAATGGTAGCTTTTCTCCTAAATCCTTTTTATAGTTGGCAATGTTTAAAGCCCAAGAGCTATCTTGAGGATCTATGTCACTAAATTGTTTATCTTCGACATGTCCTATTTCTCAAAATACACCCTCAAGTTCGATGTATCCTTCTTTCTTGTGTGGTCTATATTATGATGACTATTTGTCAAAGCATATCCTATGAGATAGGTTATTGTAAAGGGTTTATCTCCTGGATTCATGAGATCATTTCTTTCAAAGTGATGAATAAAATATAAAACCTTATTTAAGTTAGCTGATTTTAATTCTAGGGCAAATTTAGGATAGATTGGAAACATAAATTTTTGGTAAGCTAAATTTCTTTTAGCTGCACCAAGGTTGCAATCGTGTCGGGATTAATTATATCATTTATTAAAGGCATTTTTATGGGAGAATTAATTCCTTCTTGAAATTGATATTTGATTAATGTTTTTACTGCTCCATTGTGGACCATTCTAATTTTTGATCTTATTTCTTTAGGAATTTCTTTTATGTTATTGTTTATATGTTCTTTAGTTAAGAGTGTTAAATAGATAGATCTTATAGTATCTTTTATGTCGACAAACATTTCTTTTGTACTAATGAAGTAAAAGATTTCGTTTCTTCATTTTAATGTGTTAAAAATATTAAATTTTGATGGAATATTTATGAAGATGTTTTCTTTATTTATTTTAAGATCTATTTTCATAAATTTTTTTATAAAAGTGTTTGATTAATCATTAATCTTCCTTGAAAACTATCTTCATTTTCAATAAAGCTTAACATAGTATGTGAAGTATTTTCTTCAGTTTCTTGAGATTCGTCTCTACCTTTATATTTTTTGTTGCTAAATCCATTAACAAGGCTCTGATACCAGATGGTTGCAGACAATTTGTTATAACAAAGTCAAGTTAAGATTTTAGCTTTTAGAGCTGTTAAATAACTTTGTCTAGATAAAAGACTCTTTTTTTTAAAAGATTTTGTACATGAATATGTGAAAATCTTTTGCTTTTAGCATTTAATTTCCTTCTAAAGTCACCTCTTAAAGGCATTTTTATAATTAAATCTATCAAAGAAATTTCATCATTAATAAAATTTAAATTTCTGCGAATATGTTCAATTGCACTTCTGCCATCTTTTATTTGAGAAACCAATGACTTATTGGGTTCTTGATTACCTAATACTTTATTACTACTCATTTGAGTTGTTATAAAAATTATTTGTTTATAAAAGATAATTTATTATAGAGTTTATAGCTTTTGAAATCGAAAAACTTTAACGATATTGTTTCTTTTTTTAACTAAAAGATAGTTTTCATACCTTACTTGTGCTAGGGGATTTGTAATTTCTTCGTCAATCTTAGCGTCGATCGTTCCTTATTCCCTATGTTCTTCTAATTGGCGATACTTGTTAGTACTAGATCTTTATGACGGATAAGACTCCAGACTTTCAAAATATAGATAGTCGCACAAAAGATAGATCAACAAAAACTTCTTTTATTTTTTAAAAAAAAAACTAAAACCTGAAGGTATTTACAATTTTAAGCTATAAACCCTATATTGGGTTTCACTCACATATTGTAGATTTTTAATAGAATGCTTAAGGCTCTCTTCTTTTCATTCTACCTATAAATGAAAACATAACTACTTATTTATCAATCATAAAGAGGATCTAATAATGTCTTGGGGAGTCCAAGGGCTGCTTAGGCCTTAAGCTGGAAATTAGGGTTTCCTCCAGCAAACCCTAGCTTTGGCTCTAAGAAACCAACAACTATTTAAGGAGCCTCAACCCCTATTGATTTAGGTTATGCTTTCAAAACACTAAGAAGAGCCGAATTCTTGAGCTTCATCCTCCTCTTTCCTCTCATCCTCTTGCTTAGTGTGTTTGTGAGTCGTTGGAGGTGTTACACTTGTGACACTTGCTCTCAAGTCAAAGATCTTCAAGGATTCCATTATTACTACAATATAACAGTTAAGGTATGTATCTTAGCCCTAGTTTAATGTTAATTTCGAAAGTTATAGTTGCCTCCTAGGGTTTCTTGTTTTGTGTTCAATACTTGCATGTCTAATAGTGAAAACATAGATCCTACAACTTAAGGTTGCATGCACCCATAGGGATTGTTTGTTTTGCTCAAAACCCATCACATCTAACGACCCTCCACCACACAGGAGAGCGGTGGGTGAAAAGACACTCACTCAACGGTCATTTTATAGGTCATTTCATTATACCCTCTTTATAGTATGGCCTTATGAACGAGGTTTACTAGCGATTCGACTGACTTTTTCTTATACATATAGTAATGAACGTTTAATATATATATATATATATATATATATATATATATATATATATATATATATATATATATAATGTATTTTTAAAACTATTCAAAATACAAGGTTTAAAATTAATTATTAAACTTTTAGACCAATTATGATTTAATCTTTATCTTTTAGTTAAAGTTTTAATTAAATTAATTTAAATCATTTAGGGATTAAAAAATTATTTTCAATTAAACTATTAATTAAATAATTCAAATTTAATCCTACAACCTTCTAATTTTCAAAAATTAGGGGATAGGGTTACCAAATTTTATCTATTCAAATTTTAAGGCATATAAAATAATAATTAAAGAAACTAGAAACCCTAGGAACCCCTAAGGCAATTTCGAAAATAAGGATTCCCTAGCCAATTTGAAATTTTCAAAGGGATAAGGTTTATTTTCGATAAACCCTAATTTTTGGTCAATTCATATGGTGCACAATCAATAGAAAACAATGGCTCTGATACCACTCAAGGGTTTTATAGGTTATTAAAATACATATAAAGTAGCAAATCTTAACCCTTAAGTTCAAATGCAACTTATAAAGGATATATGTTTTCTCTAATTGTTATCAATAAACTATGAACATCAAGAACCATAAGGGAAACCTATTATAATCAAAATATACATAGGATTATGGGTTATACACCTTTGATATGTTATAGTAAACAAAACATTTCAATCCTTTGTGTTTGTTGGTCTTGGCAAGCTAATACCAAAAGGATGACGCCTCTCGTAACGTCCCGAAAATCACAGGGTAAAAATTTCATTTAATATAATCAATACACCAATTATATTTTACTTAAACATTTAAAAGTATAACATCGAAGAATAGTTATCAGAGTAAAATCTCAAAATCACTAAGTTGCGGAAAACATGGGCGTATGTGTTGTGATCAAGCCAAGCCCTTCCCTTTTGAACTAGAAGTACCTGAAACCATAAACAACAAACTGTAAGCACAAAGCTTAGTCAGTTTCCCAAAATACCACATACCATAAATATCATTCATGTAATACATATCATACATACAATAGAAGGTGCTATGTGTCAACCATAGTCTTTCCATTATGCCACGAGTCGTATCGTGGTCTTTCCTTGTCACGCTGGGGGCCAAACACCCTAGGTCTCATAGACAAGTTGTAGGAGCCACCTCTTAGTCTTCCATACAAGCATCACAAAGACAACTAGCATACAAATTATAACTGACAATCTACTTAACTGCCAAGGTCTGAAACCTGGTCTTGCATACTGATTTGCTAGGAACCACCTCCAGGTCTTTCCTACAAATGCCAAGGGCCATCCCCTGGTTTTCTAATAACATAAGCCAATGGGTCAGCATTGGTTCCTTAGACCCATAGTACAACGAGGAGCCTCACCTCAAACCAAGATAACCGAAAACTCGAACTGCTGCTACCGGAACCTCGCACTGTCATCAACAATTAATATTCCATTAATAACTGATTCTCGACCCAATCAAGAATTCTAGACCAATAACCAACCTTCAGGGTAAAGGTCCATTTTACCCTTTTCCTTATTTTGCCAAAATCTAAAGACCAATCCACTAACATCTTAAGCCCAAGTTCCTTAAATGGCACTACAAGGCCCAATAAGGCCCAAATATCCAAATTGGGCCCAACTCCATCATGGGCCTATCCCGAGAAGGCCCAATGTCCTAAAAGGCCCAAAATATTCAATGGTCAACCCTGGTCAAACTTCGGGTGAATGGTCCATGGTCAAAAGGTC
Source organism: Lactuca serriola (assembly GCF_051521515.1). Classification (NCBI taxonomy): domain Eukaryota; kingdom Viridiplantae; phylum Streptophyta; class Magnoliopsida; order Asterales; family Asteraceae; genus Lactuca; species Lactuca serriola. The sequence goes on from NC_136411.1 coordinate 3,911,603, forward strand.
AAGGGATCAAGAAAACTCAACAGACTGAGTACGCCATGTGTACTCAATTTGTACACTTAGCATACGCCCAAAAGACCCGGTACACGTCGTGTACAAGGAGGTACGCCCCGTGTACTTGCTCAACCCACAACCAACATAGAAATGTCTTAATCCCTTAAGCCAAAATGTCCAATGGCTAGATCTGGGTCCCAAATCATGCCTTAATCCTTAAAGTTGATAACTTTGAGCTTTTGCATGGCTCAATGGGTCCCAAATCGAAGTTCTTAGATTACAACTTCATCAAAGAGGCTAATACACATGCATGGGTTGATATCAACTACCAAGATCACATTTTTATGCATTTGGGACACCTAAAGCGTCCAAATTTAGTGTCCAACTCTTGGGGCAAGCTGAACTCATAAATACAAACCAAAAAGGGACCAAAATGTGTCAGAAACCACCCCAAGCAAGATCTAACCAAAGAGATGCTAAGATGAGAGCTTTTTTTACCTTCAATAGGTTGCAAAAGATGAGAAACTTCTAGATCTACAAGCCCCACTCAAAAGGATGATTATTCAACAAGCTCCAATATCTTCAAGATGCACAAAAACACTCCAAGATTCCACACAAAGGCTTAAGAACTCCAAGATGGTGGCTAAGGGTCGAATATTAGGATTTAGGAGGCTTGGAGGCTGATAAGGGTCAAGGCTCAATAATAAAAGATGTTTAAATAAGGGTAAAACCCTAAAAATATGGGTTTCTAATAGAAGGGAGTACGCCCCGCTTACCCCTTAGTACGCTCGACGTACTAAAAAAAAACCACGATGCATTAAGCCATTACACCAGGCGTACTTGGTGAGTACTCCGTGCATACTCGACCAAGCTCCAAAACACATGAACTTCATTTGGCCATAACTCCTTCGTGATAAGTCCATTTCTAACGAAATTTATATCCACGGAAAGGTGACGAGAAGCCCTACACTTCTATCAACTCACCCTTGCCTTAAAACTTCCCGAATAAAAACCCAAAATTCATAAAGGACCGAGCTACCAAATTACGATTATACCCTTGGGCAGTGAAACACAAATGAACACTCGGATTACTTAATCTATAACACCCACATCTAAAAAGGGCCAATTCCCTTCTTCCCCAAGGCCCTATGCCTAAAGATATCCGACAATCGAGCCATGACCCCGAATAATGAAACGATTTGAAACCGAGTGTTACACCTCTAATGGCTCACGTCCAGCACCAGAAATCCTAGAATGAGAAGGAGAGAGGAGATAAGAGGGAAATTTCATTCCTATGCTTATAGGTAATGCCATAAACAAAAATTACAAGCCAATGGGTCCTATTTATAGTTTAGGTAATTTGCAGGCAAAACAAGATTTGAATTGATTAAATAATAGATTTTATTCGAATTCAAATCCTTTAGTTATATACAACCAGGAGGCTTCCAAAAATCCTAGGAAACCGTCCATACCGGGGGGGGGGGGGGGGGGGGGTCTAGAATTGCTTCTTTTGTTCAACAACTATTGAACAATTACAATTCACCCATTTCATCTTTAATTAAATCCAATTAATCCCGAATTAATTTCAGATTAATTCTGGTAAATAATTAATCAATTCTAATGGATTTCATATTAATTTATTAATCATATAAATTAATAAATCAATTATTTAACAATTGATCTTATATTAATTTATTAATCACATAAGAAATTGATGTGCACAAAAGTACCCACTAATTTTAATATTTATAACCTAACAAACTTAGACTATCTATGCACTTATAGGCAGTGTACCTAGTCAGATTACAGTATAACTTAGGTAAGTCGGGTGTCGATCACAGGGAACGGTTGATTAATTCAATATATTTAATTATAGGTTATAGGTCACACGAAAAGAATAAATAAATAAATTTCAAACTAACAATTAATTAACTACTCTCGATAAACTAACAGGAAAACAAATCTCTTCAGGTACTTTGGTTTAGACAAATTACACCTTAAAAACATAGACAGTTGCATATACAAATTCATTTATTCATGTTCACCGATTCCTAAAATGATTAGATTCGCGTTCACTATAACTAATCCTTTAGCAAACAAGTCAATTTAAACAGTGATCGGTTGATTAAACTAACATGCTTCCTAGTGTTCAGTTTGTATCAAGCAAGACTTGTAAATATAGTTAATCGAATTATTAATTCAATTTAACCTCTTGTTGATGGTCATCAAACAAGGCTCACACATTAACTTACTTATTCTCAAGTTAATCCTAGTTTCACCTTCGTTATTCCTAGACTTATAATCTCGATGGTCATCAAAAATCATAAGAGACAAGCAATCAAGCAGATGTTCAAGCAACTCAATTCACTTAACAATTAACAGAAAATAATCATCATTAACACGTAAGGATCTTTTAACAAGCTTGGCAAGATAAATTAAACATAAACAAACAATTCAATATAGCAATTAGTCTAATAATCAAAGCTTCATTCAATCATAAACACAAAGTAAAAGGTTTTTACACCCAAATCAGAAACTGAATACAGAAAAGTACCACAATGGAATGCTAAACATGGTCACGTTAGTAGCCCATATGATTACCGACACGTATCTGCTCTCCAACCCTTCCGATCTCCACTCCCGTTAGCTTAACGGCCTTCCAGCCGCCTTCTAGACCCTCAAAACGGCTTAACAGAAATTTAATATCGACTAAATTAAGTTGGTAGTCGAATCCCCCCTCCTGGTTAGCTGAAAATCGACTTTTATAACCTTTGTAGCCGACTTACGTACGCTGGGCGTAAGTCGGATTACGCGGGGCGTACTAAAGATCACTACCAGTACGCAGCGCGTACGTCACTTTGGTCGTTACGCGAGGCGTAATTGCTATGGACGTGGGGTGTAATCATCTAATCCAGCATTTTTAATTTCTTTTAGCTTTAAGTCCGGGTTCTGCATTCAGTCTTTTCTTTTGTGCTTTATCGACAACGAATAGCTACAAAACATAATTCAAAGCATTATGAGTATTTTTTAGTTCTATAAGAGAATAAATAAGGCCAAAATATTAAGATAAAGTGCATAAATATATATATATATATATATATATAAATACACATATCAAAATACCCCAAACTTAGCCTTTGCTTGCCCTCAAGCAAATTTACTTTTAATTTTTACCAATATCGCATTAAACAATCCATTTAAAACTCAGCCATTATGCCAAGACCTCAACGCATGCTTTTGTGTCTAAAATTTTCCTAAAGTACCCCCCCATACTTTAAATACTCACAATCTTCATAAACACTTGCCCACTTTTTCCGAACAATGCTCATTTTATGCAACCCTCCGAATCCATCCGCAGAAAACCTCCTAACCTCAAGGTATTTTTAGTTGAGCAACCTAAGCATACATAATCTAGAATTACAACTTTTCGATACCACTATGGAGCTCTTTTTGGAATTCTTCAATTCTTTGACATTTGATCTTTAATTTCTGTGAATTCATCACCTTTGTTTGATTTGATTTCTAGTATCTTCAACTTTTTGGATTTCTTCAGAATTTTGATCTTTTGATCTTCAATTTATTTGCTCCAAAATTCTTCAAACTTTTTTCGTAATTCTCTCTCTCTTTTATATATATATATATATATATATATATATATATATATATATATATATATATATATATATATATATATATTACATGTACCTCACTTTTTTTTCACTCAAAACCTACATGCTTAAGCAGAGGCGCTCAACCTCAACCTTTATTGGTTAATGATAATAATTTTCCTGGATACATTTCAGGTTTAGGCTGCTAAACATATTGCATCCCTCAAACCAAGCGGGGTTATGTTTTTGTTCCATGATTTCACTAAAATAAGGGAGGCCACAAATGCACTATAACGTATATTGGCTCAACTAAACATTTGAGTTCTCATTGGATCATCACATACAATATTAGCAAAATTTTAAATTCACTAGATTTTCTAAATTAAACTATTATTTCAAGTTTTTTTTTTTTTTTTATTTTAAATTTCCTAAATCTAGCAATTTCCTAACTATTATTTTATTTTTATTTTTTATTTTAATTTACTTTTACCGACCCCCTACCCCACACTTATTTCATACAATGCCCTCATTGTATGCTAAAACGAATTAAGAACATAAAAATGGAGAAAAAGGAACAGACTCCCCTGGGTAGTTGTGGCGAGATCGAATGGGGTTGCTACAAGTTGCTTCAAATATTGCTGAAAGACTGAAAACTGGAACTGCTGCTTCTGAATTCGCCGTAAAATAAAATCAAGACCACCATCTTCAAAAATGTGGTGCAAAAGATTGCAAACAAATGCAATGTGTAATAACCATGACATGGGAAAGTGTCGACCACGTCGTTTCGTCAAGAATGACATCCTCTTCTCCCGATGAAAAATCCCCCACAACATATGAAAGTGTCAACCATGTCATGGCAGCCGGGATGATACGTCTTCCTCACGTCAAAATAAAACTTTATGGTGTGGGAACTGCTCATCCATATCATAAGAGTCAAAAACATCGTAAAAATGCCCATCTTCACTCACGAAATCTATATGCACCCCACACTTATGACAAATTGTGGGTCTTGACTATATTCTTCAACTCTCACACGGCTCTCTCTAGCAACAGTCGGACCTAGCTGCTGAACTTACTGCCAGCTTTCTAAGGGCGAAAATTCTGCAGAAATCTAAACAACCAAAGAGCACCAACATGGAAAACAAAAGTAAAACAAACTAAATTAAAGTTTAATTACATACCAAATAAAAATACTAAACTAAAATTAACACAAAAACATAAAAAATAAAAAGGATCACTCATCATCTCCATCATCATGCTGCTGTGTCCTAGAAGTACCGGCCCCATCATGTCGTGGCTGGAATGGTGGTGGGTAGGGAACCGAATACTGAAACCCCTGGTGGGCAAAGAATGCGTTCAACGCATCCCCATACCACCGCTGTTGCCTGTCCATATGTGCAACATACTCACTAAGACGGTCAATGCCCTGAGCTAGGTAGCGCATATCAATCTCCGGCTCAGGTCCCTACTGCGCTCCCCGAGGAACAGGTCTACGTCGTTGGACCCGTCTCGGCTGTGGCTCGGCGGCACCCTCCTCATCCGCCACATCATCAGCTCGTACCCTCAAGACACCATCTCCACCCCGCTCTAATACACGCATCGACTCTAACAGCTGAAGACTTATCGGCCTCATGTCGTGAAACACCATCGATCTCGTGATCTCACGCGTCAGCAACTGATATGATCGAGCTAACCGCGTGATAAAATGCCCTCCGCAAATTGGGCTATCCCCCCGAAGTCCCCTGGCCCTCCGTCCCAAATATGCAGCTAAAGCAACTGGAAGGTTCAGGTGCCTCCCCGGAGTAACAAGTGCCCATAGGAAATACAAGTCCGTCGAAGGCACTCTCTCACTATTCTTGTGATGCGTGAGAGACATAGAAATCAACCGGTGCAACATTCGGTATGTAGTAGACCGAATCATTCCCCCTCGTGCGGTAGATGGTGTATAAACTCCTCCCGTAATCTCGGCCCAAAAAGTGTTCCCGTTATAATCTTCTGGCCGGTCCGTGAGACAATCAGCAAGGAATGTTGGGAAATGGACACTCCTCGTCTCATCGGCTGTGTAAATACCCACTCGAGTCGCAAGCTCTATCACGCTGCATTCCCGGCTCACTCCTCCCAGTCTGAAGGCAAAGGTTGTCCTGTAATCGAGTGCCTTCCTAGGATCATAGGAAACTGTAGCGTAGAACTCCAGCAAAAACTCCCGATAAACAGGCTCCTGGATCCTGAACAAACGTGCCCATCCCTGACACACGAACAAATCCACACCACTCGCGTCCGAGTGCGTGTATTGCAAAAATTCCTGGATCAATGCAGCAAGTCCAGTCCTGGTAGCCAATTCCCAATCGAATGAGGGTGCAATATCAATCTCCTTGGTGAGAAGCAAGCTCAAGTTGGTGACATAACGTGCCCGGGTTGCATCGTTTAGCGTTTGCGGAAATTGTAAAAAATGATGATCGGTCACATCCTCGGGTGGGTTGGTCCTTTGCGTCCTTCGGGCCATAATCTGCACATATTAACACAAACACCAAACAAAACAAAATATAACAACATTAATAGATTTTTAAACCAAAAAAAAATGGAGCTGGATAGGGCACGAGTCTGTGTCCCTGTTCGTTTGCTTGTGCTAAAGTCATAATCCATATCCAAATAAACACAGCAGGGGCAACAACACAATTAATTTTTAACATTGCGTGGTCCAAAGGCAGTGGAAGAAAATCGGGGCCACCCTTTAAATATGAATTATTCCCATGTTCGTGCCTTATTTAATCACGATTTAGCAAACACCAAACAGGAAAACTGCATAGGGCAGTTAAAAATCGATGTCAAAAAGGGTACACTTGTCGTTCGTCCCCGAATTTAAATCGATGGTGTGGAACGGGATTAGGACCAAATTAGGTCTTAGGGTTTAATTAATTGGCAGAAATCGATCCATTCAAGTGGTAATCCGAACACATAATTGCGAAATCGGCCATAATTCAAGAACACTATGAACCCTAGATTTCGAGAAAAAGCTAAATGCTGCTTATTTCATCAAATTAAACACAAATCCAAGCCATTGAGTATCCGAAATACTTACTTGTGTGTTGGATTTAACAAGAAACGAAAAAGAATCGAGAATCTTTGGGAGAATTCTTCCGTCACAACGTATGAGAGAGTAGAAGTGTTTGAAAGAGTAACACAAAAGTCAAGGGTCAAAAGATATAACCTGGTCATCGTCTTACGCGGGGCGTAACCTCAACCCCATGAAATGTTCATTCGCGATCCGGCTAAATTACGCATGGCGTAAATAAACTCACGCGGGGCGTAAGTTTAAATGAAAATTCCCCTTTTTTCTTTAATTTAACTTCCTTTTCTTATAATTATTTAATTAAGGGACTTAAAACTTAATTATTTTTTTTCTTTTTAATTTCTTTAGCTAATGATGACTTCACGATGAGTGATAAAAAAAACTAAGATGTCATAATCACTTATCTTTGTCAAGATCAAACAACAATGGTTGATCAAAAACCTTTGCATGCAAGAATTGGTTTGCGAAAATACCCACTTTCGGGACCCGTTAGAATATTTCCTTTGTTTTCCTTGCACCTTTAACTAAAAGCGGAACAAGAAGTGACCTAACTAGTCAAGAACAGCAAGAGCTCGGTCTTCCACTTAACCACCACAATACACCTTGCTATACTACGTCTCATGGATTGAGTTGGACAAATCAACAAAGTAGTAGGCTAAGCAGGTCAAGAATTCCCTAATCGCTTTTATCCTAGAAACCCATGCAAAAAGTAAAGTCAAGCAATGCGTACAATCCCAAATTCCTGCAATTAAAAACAAGAACCTTCCCGACAAGTGAAATGATATCAACGAAAATCAAACTAAAAATAAAAACTAACTAAAAATAAATAACGAATAATCAAATAAACTAAATTAATGACAAGCCGTTCCCCGGCAACGGCGCCAAAAACTTGATGTGCACAAAAGTACCCACTAATTTTAATATTTATAACCTAACAAACTTAGACTATCTATGCACTTATAGGCAGTGTACCTAGTCAGATTACAGTATAGCTTAGGTAATTCTGGTATCGATCACAGGGAACGGTGGATTAATTCAATATATTTAATTATAGGTTATAGGTCACACGAAAAGAATAAAGAAATAAATTTCAAACTAACAATTAATTAACTACTCTCGATAAACTAACATGAAAACAAATCTCTTCAGGTACTTTGGTTTAGACAAATTACACCTTAAAAACATAGACAATTGCATATACAAATTCATTTATTCATGTTCACCGATTCCTAAAATGATTAGATTCACGTTCACTATAACTAATCCTTTAGCAAACAAGTTAATTTAAACAATGATCATTTGATTAAACTAACATGCTTCCTAGTGTTCAGTTCGTATCAAGCAAGACTTGTAAATATAGTTAATCGAATTATTAATTCAATTTAACCTCTTGTTGATGGTCATCAAACAAGGCTCACACATTAACTTACTTATTCTCAAGTTAATCCTAGTTTCACCTTCGTTATTCCTAGACTTATAATCTCGATGGTCATCAAAAATCATAAGAGACAAGCAATCAAGCAGATGTTCAAGCAACTCAATTCACTTAACAATTAACAGAAAATAATCATCATTAGCACGTAAGGATCTTTTAACAAGCTTGGCAAGATAAATTAAACATAAACAAACAATTCAATATAGCAATTAGTCTAATAATCAAAGCTTCATTCAATCATAAACACAAAGTAAAAGGTTTTCACACCCAAATCAGAAACTGAATACAGAAAAGTACCACAATGGAATGCTAAACATGGTCACGTTAGCAGCCCATATGATTACCGACACGTATCCGCTCTCCAACCTTTCCGATCTCCGCTCCCGTTAGCTTAACGGCCTTCCGGCCGCCTTCTAGACCCTCAAAACGGCTTAACAGAAATTTAATATCGACTAAATTAAGTTGGTAGTCGAATCCCCCCTCCTGGTTAGCTGAAAATCGACTTTTATAACCTTTGTAGCCGACTTATGTACGCTGGGCGTAAGTCGGATTACGCGGGGCGTACTACAGATCACTACGCGATTGAACTTATCCGAGGCCAACCAGTACGCGGCGCGTACCCTTAAGTTACGCGGAGCGTACGTCACTTTGGTCGTTACGCGAGGCGTAATTGCTATGGACGCGGGGCGTAATCATCTAATCCAGCATTTTTAATTTCTTTTAGCTTCTAAGTCCGGGTTCCGCATTCAGTCTTTTCTTTTGTGCTTTATCAACAACGAATAGCTACAAAACATAATTCAAAGCATTATGAGTACTTTTTAGTTCTATAAGAGAATAAATAAGGCCAAAATATTAAGATAAAGTGCATATATATATATATATATATATATATATATATATATATATATATATATATATATATATATAAATACACATATCAGAAATCAACAATTCAACTGTCTATTTCCAATTAATATATTAATCATATAATATATTAACAAATCATATCCCCATAATTTCAGTTAATTTATTAATCATATAATAATCTTATAAATTATACTTCTCTTTCATAATATCATTTCTAGCTATTTATGGTTATGAGGGCAACCCAAAAAGTACTTTGCTTTTAACTACAAGAGTATACCAATTTAGTTATGAGCTTAGACACCTTAATCCAACAGTCTCCCACGTAGATAAGTCTATAGCTACAACTGCAAGTATAACCTTGAACTAAAAAGCAAAGAGTACTTTCCAAAGCTACTGTCGAACTCTGAATCAAATCAAACCTTGGCCCTAAGATAAGTGACCAACTATTTATTCGTTCTACAAGATATTGTATGACAGATTCATGGATTAAATGAACAACCTCATGTTCATTTGTTCGTTTCCCTATTTCCCGATTTGTGATCACCTTCAGACCACAAAATCGAACACATCAACTTAGTCTGGACCAAACCTGGTTTTATAGATCAATTCAAATCATCGAGGGGCCCACATATATCGCTTTTCCTGTTAAGGCAAAAGAAATGAATAAACTATGATTACATTTTTGTAACCTTTACTCATCAAGTCGTACATGACACTATGTTTTATAATATCAAGTTATTGATGTGTTTACGCAATACCAATGCACAACTGACTTGCAAATTACAACTTATGTATCTCCGTTTGAAAAGTAGTAGATATTATCATATTAGAATTACTCGTGATTAAATCCTCGAAGTATTCTCTAAGCGTGAGTTTATCCAATAATTAAAATCCCTATTTTCAAGTACTCATCAATATTGCAGCAATCTCATGCAATGTCCAATCTCTATGGGCAATCTACAATCTATTCATGACAGTCTTAATTTACTACTTACTTCCATAAGTATGAATGACTGTGGAATTTGAATAATAAAATTATTCAAGAAATAAAACATGCAAAGTGAAACACAATAATAAATTAATTCACATATATTTGTTCTCAAAAACCCACCAAATTTTGTTGAAAAAGTGTTCTTTGGCATTATATCAAACACTTGTAGGGTATAATGAAATGACCCATGACATTTACCAATTTCCAATAGTGAGAATTACTTAGATGAATTAAATCTAATTAACGATTGCAGATGGCATCGATTATGAAAAAGGAACAACATTTATGGAAACCCATTTGAATTTGAAATAAAAAATGAATGGGGGGAATCATAATTTTGAGTAGAAAGCTGGTTAAGAAGACATACATGTTCTCAAAAACACCTTAGGATGTGACGAATCAAATGACAAGAATACCAATAATAACATGTGTCTTGAAAGATCAGACGAGACATGCGTGTGTAATCAGGAAGAAGTGGTCAGATGTGAGCTTGAACTAAATGCGTAAAAAAAAGAAAGGTTGGATTATGAAACGACGTCATCATCTCTTCTGCAATCATAGAAGGAATCCGAATCACCTTTGCCATCTGGAGATAAAGGCAATCACGAAGCAAGTAGGCGGATGCAATTGGACGATGTAGGGATTTTAAAACATAGGACAGTGCAATCTTCATGTAAAATGTTGATAATATATATATATATATATATATATATATATATATATATACATATATATATATATATATATGTATATATATATATATATATATACATACATACATATTATTGGGCTTAATGATAATTAACAAAGTCCTCAATAATTGCCTAATATAAAGAGATTTGATTTGGGATTAATATCAAATTAATTAAATTAAAAATAAATAAATGTAAGATTACATAGTTACCCTTTTGAAATTATTGGTCTATATTTATTCTTATATCCACATAATAGATAGTTAGAACACACACACACATACACACACACACACACACACACACACACACACACACACATATATATATATATAGTTAGGCGTGTCAAACCCAACAAATAAAGGGGTACGATATACTCCAAAAGAACGCAACTATATTGCACTAAAAGGTAGTACAAGGCAAGTAGGGTCGATCCACAGAGACACGGGATAATTGATCTATACCTCTTTGCGCAAGGTACTTTGGTCACCAACAGTAAAGAGGGGGTTTTGAATACAGTGATTAGAACAAATAATTAAATACATAAGTAAACGACTAAATAAGTGAGTTAAATTCAAAAATTGTAAGGACTCCAACTCTATGTATGACAACTTAGCATTGCGATTCAAAGATGACTAGATATTTGCTCAATTCTATCTAAGTTGGTACTTGAAAGTGTTAACAAGCTCTAATACTTCCCATTCACTACAATAATTAACCAAAACAAGCTCTTTGATTAACCCTAACCTTACTAACCTAATCTAAACAGGCTATTAGAATTAGATTGAAAGATTGCATTAAACTTTTTATGAATGTTCCCAACAACACCCAATACTCCTCACAAGCTCGGGAGCGTAAGAATGTGTGAATAAGATTTACACTAAATTCATTCAATGGAAATCAGTTTAGTGCTTGTTACTTAGTCCAATTCACAAAACAATTACAAATTTTGCAAATTAGATAACTTGAATGACCAAACCCTAATTCAAATGGCCAATAAGAATCACAATTAGAATCAAACATTCGATTAAAGCAAAATCGAATTCACTAGATAGAAATTAAAAGTAAACATCAAGTCATATGATTGAAATCACAACCAAGAAGTCAAAACATGAAGTTAGAGAAACTAGGGTTCTAGCCACACATGGCTAGAACAAAATCACAAGTTGTAAAGATGGAAATGATGTGCAATTACAACTTACAAATAAGAGAAAGAATGTTTCCAAATGATAAATGATCAAATCCTTGCAAAAGTCTTCGAAATTCCCTCTCCAATAATGCTCTGATATGATGTGTCTGTGTAAAAATGACCATGATCCCCTAATATGAAAGATAGGGAAAATTGTCAAAAGGCAGTTTTTAGGTCGAACACGGCCCGTGTTAATATAGGCTAAACTGACACGGCCCGTGTTAATATAGGCTAAACTGACACGGGTCGTGTTCAGCAGTCAACACGCCCCGTGTTGATTTGCACTAAACTGACACGGCGCGTGTTCAACATGGTCAATAGCTTCTTCTTGGTTAAACACGCCCTATGCCCATTTCTCAGTGTAAATCCAACACGACTCATGTACTCCTCTGACTCTGAATCCAAACTTGATTTTTCCAACTTTTTCGTTCTCCGCCCGATCATCCTGAAATCTTCACCAATGCTTCCCGGCACTTCCCAAAGCGCGTTCTAACCTCCGGTTTACCTGAAAAGAACATGAAATCATGAAAATAAGGTTGTTCTAGAGACTAGCATGAATTGGATGAAATACACGAAAAATGAATAACAACTATGCTAAATAGATGCATAAATGGGACTAAAAGGTGTGCAAAAAGGTGCACGAAATGCACCTAACATATATATATATATATATATATATATATATATATATATATATATATATATATATATATCATACTATAATATAAAGGAAGCATTTTTCCTTTCACTACATTCATTTAAAACTCCCATGATTTTTTACTTTCACCATATTCATTTGAAACTCTCATAACTTTTCAATTTCTTTCTAATAATAATTATAAGTTGGTTAATAAGGTTAAATAAATATCAAACCTAAATTGTAATTATATATAAACTAAATTTGAATATTAAAATAATATTTTTACTTCTACTTATAAATACTTTTAACATATTATACTTAATTTTATTAGTTTTAATATATTGATGGATGTAAACCATTATCATTTTAAAGATATAATTTTGGAACAATTTGTATAAATTACTTAAATTATTATTTTAAATATAACTTTAGAGGATCAACTTAAATATAAATTTTAGTTTAACTTAAACAACCCAAAAATATTTTGTAAATAGTTAAAAGTGATAAATTGTAGTGTCTTTATAATAATGATTATAAGTTGGTTAATGAGGTTAAATAAATATAAAACCTAAAGTGTAATCATAAATAAACTAAATTTCAATTTTAAAATAATATCTTTACTTCTACTTATAAAGTTATCTCTTTAACTTTTAACATATTATACTTAATTTATTAAAATTAAAATGTTGTTGTGTGTAAATCATTATCAGTTTAAAACTACAACTTTTAAACAATTTGGAAAAAATATTAAATTTTTTGATTTAAATATAACAATATAGTGTCATCTTAAATATAAATTTCAGTTCCACTTAAAAAACTAAAGTATATTTTATAAACAGTTAAAGGTGATAAATTGTAGCGATAAATGCAAAAACAAAATTGTAATCTCAATTTAACTAAAATATTTCCTAAATATATTTTTATAATTGTTAAAAGTTTTCAAATAAGTAGTTTAAAATAACTTACAATAGCAATAATTAAAAATAAATCAATATAAATGATTATATTGTTAACTTTAAAATCAAAAAAACAATGTTTCATAATTTAAATAATTATAACGATAAAAATTAAAATATTGAGCAAATAAATTCAAAATTTTAATTAACAATAATAACAAATATAAATAACATTAAACCATATATTATATTTAATTTTATTCATGTGTAACTCGCGGGTACAAGTCATTCAAACAATTGAGATTATGCAGTTATAAGAGATGTATATATTATCATATAATTCAAAATAATCAATATATTATATCAATTTAGTATATGAATTATTATATCAAATTTAAAAACGTTATTGTTATATTTAAAAAAAACATATATTTGTAAATACTTAAACTATATAGGTGTTTCTGCATAGCGCGGACATTCGCCTAGTATACTTATAAAGGAAACATTTTTTCTTTCACTACACTTATTTGAAACCCCCATGACTTTTCAATTTCTTTATAATAATGATTATAAGTTGGTTAATAAGGTTAAATAAATATCTAACCTAAAGTGTAATCATATATAAACCAAATTTCAATATTAAAATAATATATTTACTTATACTTATAAAGTTATGTCTTTAACTTTTAACATATTATACTTAATTTATTAGTTTTAAAATGTTGTTTTATGCAAACCATTATCATCTTAAAGCTATAATTTTTGAACAGTTAGGATAAAATACTTAAATTGTTAATTTAAATATAACATTAAAGAGACAACTTAAATATAAATTTTAGTTCAACTTAAACGAACCAAAGAATATTTTGTAAATAGTTAAAAGAGATAAATTGTAGTGTCTTTCTATTAATGATTATAAGTTGGTTAACAATGTTAAATAAATATAAAATCTAAAGTATAATCATAAATAAAATAAATTTCAGTATTAAAATAATATATTTATTTCCATTTATAAAGTTATGTCTTTAACTTTTAACATATTATACTTAATTTATTAGATTTAATATGTTGTTGTATGTAAACCATTATCATTTTAAAACTACAACTTTTGAACAATTTGAATAAAATACTTTAATTGTTAATTTAAATATAACATTATATGGTCAACTTAAATATAAATTTTATTCCCACTTAAAAAACCCGAAGAATATTTTATGAATAGTTAAAAGTGATAAAATATAGTGCTAAATGCAAAAACTAAATTGTAATCTCAGTTTAACTAAAATATTTGCTAAAGATATTTTTATAATCATTAAAAATTTTCAAATAAGTAGCTTAAAATAACTTACAATAACAATAGATAAAAATAACTATATACAAATGATTATATTGTTACCTTTAAAAACAAAAAACAATGTTTGATGTTTTAAATAATTACAATGACGAAAATTAAAACGTTAAACTAAAAATTTAAAAAAAAATTAATTAACAATAACAACAACTATATTAAATTAAACAATACGTTATTTTTTATTTTCATTCATGAATAATCTGCAGGTAGAAGTCATTCAAACGATTGACATTATGTTGTTTTAATAGATGTATATATTATCATATAATTCAAATAAAACAATATATTATATCAACTTAGTATATGAATTATTATATCAAATATAACAATATTATTGTTATATTTAATAAAACATATGTTTGTAAAATTTTCAACTACATAGGTGTTTCTGTGCAACGCGCGGGCATTCGCCTATAATATATATATATATATATATATATATATATATATATATATATATATATATATATATATATATATATATATATATATATATATATATATATATATATATATATGTAGGGAAGAGTTATATGGAAAATGAATCATTAGGTCAACACATATTTAAACCAATGAAAACATGACAACATATCACTTCTACAATAACTTCCACAATACATTACTTGTGAAGAAAGAAATGGACACGTGTCATTTGATTATTGGTTCCGGTAGATGTTGCCCTAGTTATTTGTTTTCCATAGAACTCATTCCTATATATATATATATATATATATATATATATATATATATATATATATATATATATATATAGAGAGAGAGAGAGAGAGAGAGAGAGAGAACCATAATTAACCAAGTAACCAATTTTTTTTCAACATTTAGAATTTGGTTTTTATTAAAAAAACAAGAAAATATAGAAATTCATAACTTTTTTATCTTTTTTTCAATTATATCAAATTTGATAAAAAAAAAATAATCAAATTCACAGTATGAATCTTTACAGATTCACAGTATGAATCTGAATTCACATGGTGAACTCGAAAAATATGTAATTTATTTTTAGTATTCACAATTTGAAATTAATTATTAATGTGAAATTAATAATTATGTTTGCCTACTCAACTTATATATATATATATATATATATATATATATATATATATATATATATATATATATATATATATATAGGGTTAGGTTCATGTGAAACGGCCTAATTTTGTGAGACCGTGAGACGCATTTTTTTTATGTTTTTATTTTTTAAATTTTTTTTTAGTTAATTCAAGTTCCGAAAATCATATTTAAAAAAAGAATTTTTGGATTTTTCCATTTATTTTGCATTTTAAAATTATTTTTTAGAATACGTACAGTGTAATATTCTATTAAATATGTACAGTGTAATATTCTATTAGAATATTTCACGTATTTCTAAAAAAAAGGTATTTTTTTTATTTTTTTAGTTAATTCAAGTTCCGAAAACGATATTTAAAAAAAGAATTTTTAGATTTTTCCATTTATTTTGCATTTGAAAATTATTTTTTAGAATATGTACAGTGTAATATTTTATTAGAATATTTCACGTATTTTAAAAAAAACGGGATTTTTTTTATTTTTTTAGTTAATTCAAGTTCCGAAAATAATATTTAAAAAAAAGAATTTTTGGATTTTTCCATTTATTTTGCATTATAAAATTATTTTTTAGAATATGTACAATGTAATATTCTATTAGAATATTTCACGAATTTTTCAAAAAAATGGGATATCTTTTTATTTTTTTTTAGTTAATTCAAGTTCCGAAAATAATATTTAAAAAAAGAATTTTTAGATTTTTCCATTTATTTTGCATTTTAAAATTATTTTTTAGAATATGTACAGTGTAATATTTTATTAGAATATTTCACGTATTTTTTAAAAAAAAACGGGATTTTTTTTATTTTTTTAGTTAATTCAAGTTCTGAAAATAATATTTAAAAAAAGAATTTTTGGATTTTTCCATTTATTTTGCATTTTAAAATTATTTTTTAAAATATGTACACTGTAATATTCTATTAGAATATTTCACGTTCTTTTCAAAGAAACGGGATTTTTTTTTTATTTTTTTTAGTTAATTCAAGTTCCGAAAATAATATTTAAAAAAAGAATTTTTAGATTTTATCATTTATTTTGCATTTTAAAATTATTTTTTAGAATATGTACAGTGTAATATTGTATTAGAATATTTCACATATTTTTAAAAAAAAACGGTATTTTTTTAGTTAATTCAAGTTTCGAAAATAATATTTAAAAAAAGAATTTTTGGATTTTTTCATTTATTTTGCAATTTAAAATTATTTTTAGATTTGGTATCACGGTTTTATAAAATTAGAATGGTCTCAAATAAACCTGATATATATATATATACATATATATATATATATATATATATATATATATATATATATATATATATATATAGGGTTAGGTTATTTTGTTTTCACTATCTATTGTGTGCATGTATGATTGATTCTGGACCAATCATTTTAGTTATTTTAAGAAAGTAATTAATACATATTACATGTTGAAGATATAATGGATATTAATTACATCTTCAGCATTTAATATACATTAATTACTTTCTTAAAATAACTAAAATGATTGGTCCAGAATTAATCATACATGCACACAATAGATAGTGAAAACATTTGAACCTAAGTATATATATATATATATATATATATATATATATATATATATATATATATATATATATATATATATATATATATATAAAAGAGTAGCTCTTTTGCCATGTGTCACCATATTAGACATTTTAATTAATGTGTTGTCACTTGTCAATCTATTAGTTTTCCATTTTAAATTTATTAGACATTCTCATTAATGTGATTTTTAAATTTTAAATTATTGTTTTCATTAATTCACAAATAAAAAATATCTAATGTATATTAAAAATTAATTTTTTATATTTATTTGAATCAATGATTATAATTTTACATAACTAATAAAAATATCTCTTAAATTAATAATTTATTTAAAATAACTTATTAGTAATTTTGAATTTTTATTATAAAAGTTTGATTAATTTTATAACCGTGGTTCCACGGTTATAAACTAGTATATATATATATATATATATATATATATATATATATATATATATATATATATATATATATATATATATATATATATATATATATATATATATATATTTTGAGTGAGTAGAGAGGAAGAGAAAAGGAGGAGGAAAGGAATGAGAACCAGACGAGGAATTTGTTATACGGGGATCGATAACATGTGCTACCAGAAGAGAAAAACAGATGGCAATTTCGCCGGAGCACCGATGATAACGAACAGAAAAAGACTCAAGTCGTCGTCCAGATTACCGGTGGTAGTTCATTCCGGTCAGTGTGATTTCTTGGACACGCTTCCCAACGATATCGTTTTATGCATCCTTGCCAAGCTTGGCTCCACCGCTGGTTGTGCTGCAGATTTCTTCGGCGTTTTATCAACGTATGATCTGAAATTTGAAAAAAATCATACCGTTGTTTTTGAATTTGATTTTATAACTGATTGTCGTCAATTGTATGTATGTTTAACAGATGCAAGAGATTAAACGGATTAGGACTTCATTCACTTGTATTGTCGAGGCTTTCAACAAATTGTTTTGCCGTTAAAGCTAAAAATTGGTCGGAATCTTCTCACCGATTTCTTAAAGGGTGTTCCGATGCCGGTAATCCAGAAGCTTCTTACACACTCGGCATGGTGAGTTTAAATTCTTTTAAGATAAAGAAAGGAAAGTAGACATTTACTACAAGTGTTATCCGGAAGTTTCTGAATTTTTTCTTGTTACAGATTACTTTCTACTGTTTGCAAAATCGGGGTAGCGGAGCGTCGTTCATGGCCAAAGCCGCGATTCGGTCTCACGCTCCGGCACTGTACTCACTCGCTGTGATTCAGTTCAACGGCAGCGGAGGATCAAAGAACGATAAGGACTTGCGAGCCGGAGTCGCTCTATGTGCTCGTTCGGCGTTTCTCGGCCACATTGACGCTCTCCGGGAACTCGGGCATTGCCTGCAAGACGGTTATGGGGTGAGCAAGAATGTCGCCGAAGGAAGGCGACTATTGATTCAAGCAAACACCCGTGAACTAGCCGCCGTGTTCTCAACCACCCCGTCGTTGTTTTCCGGCAAACGCCAGAAATGGAACCTAGTAGGCTCGGGGTGCCCGTTACTAAGTGATTTCGGATGTAATGTCCCGGCTCCAGAATCTCACCCTGCGAACCGTTTTCTCGGCGAATGGTTCTCAGAGAAGCCACCGAGTCCGGAGCTGAGGTTATGCTCGCACGGCGGTTGCGGTCGGCCGGAGACGAGGAAGCACGAGTTTAGACGGTGTTCGGTGTGTGGAGATGTGAACTACTGCTCTCGCGCGTGTCAAGCACTTGACTGGAAATTGCGTCATAAGACGACGTGTAGAGAAGCTGTAGATGTAAATGGTGGCGAAATTAACGGCAACATGAATGAAAATAATATCATTGAGATGGTTGTTGAGAGTTGAGAGGCCGACCGGCGACGATAGATACCGTAATTTTGACTGTAACGGTTCTTCACTCTCTAGAATATGAAAACGTGTGCCGGATCCGGCAAGTTAAATGTTATATAATTAAATATTAGCTGCTAATAATTAGAATATTTTTGTTTGAAATAAATAATTACAGCAAAAGTAATTATTTGACAGGTAATAAAGTAACTAGTATGTAATAAAATTATAGTAGTAAATTTGGTAAAAAAAAATCTAACATTGTTAAAACTAAAAACGATAATAAATAAAATATTAAATTCTATGCACTTTTATGGTTGTGTTGTTTAAAATATTTGTTTGAGATAACTTATGCGTTAATAAAATGAAATAGGAATGATACTGAATTTATTCGATCATCAAATCCAGCCAAATAAAACCATATGTGGAAAGCACTAAATATTTTATTTCGTCCATTTGACACATTTGACAAGCCCTTTCTAATCCATATATGTTAATGTTACATGTCTTTTCTTACATAGTTTGAAAATAGCACCTTAAGGTACCTATGAATATGCAACTTTTCTTACTGTTTCCCATTAACGTGGTAATATAAATCACAAATTTTTTTTTTTAATGAATTTTGATGTTTATTGATCTGTCAAAACACTTGGTGGTGTCTTTTTAATCATTTTGGGGTTTATTTAATTTTATGGGGATTGTAAATATGTAAATTTTATTTAAAAAGGGGGTTGAAGGGAGCCACTATATTAAAAGATGGAGATAAATAGTAATCTTCATTCTTGACACAAATAAAAGACACTATTTGTGGGTACGATTGCACTTTTTTCTTTTTCTTTTCATTATTATTCTTTTTTTTAAAAGATAAAGAAAAATCAAATCAAAAGGCACAATAAGAATGTAATGTGCATATATATGTGATGATGGTCTAATTTCCACCCATTTATAGCCACATATATTTTGAGTTAAGGATAATGCAACCTCATCTGATACGGCTAAGGATATTATTTGTAACACTTGAAATATAGGAAATAACATCTTCAAAACTCCAATATAAAAACATTGGAATCTAACTGATAGTTATCAAAATATATTTTCAATGCTCATTATTACAGCAAACCATGTTTAAACGGGTGTTATCAATCCTATCCAGCAACTAGAGGATACACACCACTTTTTTGTTGGGTTTTGACGGTGAAAAGGGAAAATTATGGGTTTTAAGAATCTTACAATGACTTAACACCTAAATTATAAACTTTCACTTGCCCAATGTTACCATTTAATTGGTCATTCCATCTACATCTTTCATGTTCTAATTAAGCTTTTAACAACATTGGTTTGTTGATGTGGGGTTTATTCTTCGTCTGCTTGTAAGTCAAATATATAATGCCTTAACATGATTTGATATGACATGGGAGAATGTTAGATGTTTAGACCTTCATTGCAATAATAGTAAAATTAACGTCAGTGGAAGATATATTGTATTTTTGTATCCTATGATCCTATCCAAAGAGGTGGAGGTGGGACAAGGTCGTTTGTACACAAGAGGTGAAGGTCATCATCATACGCATCGTTACAATACAATGCTATAAAGATTGTACAATCCTGTCTCACTCCATCCAATCCTATCGACGTGTAACAAGTATAACCTATAAGTACAAAACACATATCCTGGGGAACAATTTCTACATCACATCAATATAAATTAAATTTTATTTCGTTTTGCATAACAAATCCATGTGATAAATAACTAACTACCCATTTATTGTAATTATTAGAGATTGAACAATCATCACGTCATCCAAAATAGATGTATGTCAAATCTATAGTTAGTAATGTGTGAAAAAAAGTAATTCAGACATATCAGGTGGATGGAACATTTCTTTTGTTCATCTCGTATTTAATTTAGAAATCTAGAATGTGTTTAATGTAATTAGATTTTTTTTTTATTACAGCTTACTTTATAACTGTCATAACATTTATACACAATAAAAAAAAGTGACCTCTAGTGGCGCTAAATAACGTCGCAATTGATGCCTAAAATCATCGTGACGACAAGTTGTTGCTAAAGGTTTCCTGCCGTTATCGTAGCTAATACTTAAAAATCGTCACAATTGGTGTCGTCTCTAATAGCTGGCATCGCTAAATGCCCTTGTCATCGCTATTAGTGTCGTCTCTATTAGTTTTCCGGCACTGGTCGAAGTTTTTTCCTGGCAAGCTTTCCGGAGGCAGGCATCGTTGCAATTGGTGTCGGTCGTCACAATGCTTTCGCCGCTGATTGTTTTAATACAATTTATATTATTATATTAGTTTCTATATTATAAACCGTAGAATTTACAAAAATACAGAAATCATAATCTACAAATCTACGTTATATAAACATCAAATAATATAAAACAATACATATACATTACATAAAATATCAAATATACAACATTACATAAACGATTTAATAAACAAGAAATACTAGTCAATCACATCCATAACTTATCTAATAATTCCAAAATAACATCATCCATAACATAAAACAAAAAATACTAGACGTCTTCGTTTTCTCCATCGTTGTTTTCCGTATTGTTGACTTGGTTCTTAAACGAACGGATAATATCTCCAATTTCCGTCACAAACGCCGGGTTTTAGAGAAAAGTGTTAACATTCACATCCTACAATTTAAGTATATAAGTTAAAATATCAAACTAAAAAAACAAATTATTATTACTTAAAGATTAAGTCACAAGAACATTAAATCATTAACAATTTAACAAATTATCAAACCACCAAATGAATTAAGTGCTTAACAATTTAACAAACTATAAAACTATCAAATCAATTAAGTCTTTAACAATTTAACAAACTACCAAACTGCCAAATTCATAACAAATGAATTAAGCACTTAACAAATAAACAGATTATCAAACTATCAAAAATTACTATAAATGCATCAAGTTCTTACCAATATAGCAAAGTACCAAGCTATCAAATTTTTCAAGAGTTTAATAAGTACATATGTTGGTTGTGGTGCATGTGATTGTGATTGTGACTGCCACTGGGAGGGAGCACTAGTAGCTGTTGCGGAAGGATGTTTAGGCCATATGCCTCTCATATGTCCCCTTCGAGCACATAACACCCTCTCAAATATGGCTATCCAATCAATGGAGCTCGGATCACTACCAGAGTCAGTTATGTGTTGAGTTTGTAAAACAACCTCACCAACTAAAGCATTATGCATTTCATGAAGATTGTCAGTATACTTCAAAACTAACACAAAAACAAAACAACAATCTCCTTTACTTTTATGTAATAAAAACTTACATATTGATCTTCGACTAATAGGTCAACAAATTACCCTTGTTTATTCACATGCCCATGGTGAAATGCTTCAAGTCTATTCAAATTTTGTTTAACATTACAAAATAGATCGTTTTTTATGCTTGTCTGTTAAGAAGTGGTCAATAGTAGTACGCCAATGCTACAGAGCCATACCCATGGGGGGCCGAGCCCTTGCTACCTCCACATCCCCTTGCAAATCTATAAAACGAGTTTTTGCAATATGTTTACGACCTTTATACCGCACACATATCCGATTGTTCAGTGATGCCCAAAAAGTTGAAGATATAGGATCATTTGAAATCTCTTTAAAATCAAACCATGTCTACAAAAAATAAAGAAGTTAAAAATAAATCAAAATTAAACATATTAACTATAACTTTATACATATTTTACCGAAATATACTGGAACATGCTATTCCTTTTGGCATTAGAAACTTCTTTCCAGGCGTTCTTATCCAAAGCGATGTCGCGCCACATATAATTCCCAACCTCCCGAATGAAGCATTTTTATAATTCCCTAATCAGCATGTAAGTATTCCTGTCAAATACTATCTTTAGAGGCCGCCTGCTGTTTGTTTCAAATAGCTTGTTCACTTTTTTGTTTACTTCCATGCCTATTTGATTTGGAGATATAACTGCAGAAAAAAATAATATTAGTCATGATAATTTTCTATATACATACAATATGTGTAACGTTCCAAAAGTCAAGACTAAAAATTTCTTTTAATAAAACATTACTTTAAGTAAATTCATCATTTCAAAACATAAACAGAGTACTAGTTTCCAAAATACATGTTCATTATCAGAGTAAACATCTCGTTTTTGCTTTCGGATTTTTGGCCTTAATTAGGTTAGGATATGGAACAGGAATATCCCACCAAGAAAAATCCTGAAGTTCCATCTCAACCTACAAATACGAATGCTACAACATAGGGGGAGGGTTCCACTTCAACCTCCTCACATGATACACCTGTTCAAGGGGAGAGCGAAACCCTTGAAGTCAACTTAGAACCACCTTTCCAGGGGTAGAATGAATCCAAAAGATGATATTCATACATCATTCGAGGGGGATGGAAATGCGAATGATGATTCAGATGTATAGTCAAAGTTTGAAGAAATGAATGCCGAATTGGATCCAACATATGATCCTAATTACCCTCCATTGACTAAATGGACCAAAGATCATCCAAAAACTCTAGTTATAGGAGATTCGTCTTCAGGATTTCTTATGAGAGCACAACAAAAAGCGAACTGAACTGCTTTATTCTCTAAAGTGGAATTTTTCATGTTCAATTCGTTTATCTCCAAGATTGAACCTAAAAATGTTCAAATTTCTCTTGATCATTCTGATTGAGTGCAAGCAATGCAGTAGGAGCTCAATGAATTTAAACGAAACAAGGTCTGGAGACTAATTCTTAATCTAAATAATGCATATGTTGTTGGTCTTAAACAGGTATTTTGTAACAAGATGGATAAAGAAGGCAATGTGATAAGAAATAAGGCGCGACTCGTAGTAAAGTGATATTGTCAGGAAGAAGGCATCGACTACGAAGAAACCTTCGCACAATTTACAAGGTTGGAATTTGTTCGCATCTTTCTGGCATACGCAGCACACAAGAGCTTTGAAGTTTATCAGATGGACGTCAAGTGTGCATTCCTAAATGGGTAGCTCGAAGAAACAGTGTATGTGGAACAACCTCCAGGTTTCATAAACGAAAAATATCCAAACCATTGTTACGTTCTGTACAAGGAAGTCTACGGTCTAAAGCAATCTCCAAGAGCCTGGTACAAAACTCTAACTTGTTTTTTAAAACATACTAAATTTAAACATGGATCGGTCGACCCAACCTTCTTTCGCAAGAAAGATGGTAACCATTTGATGATCGTACAAATTTGCGTTGATGAAATCATCTTCGGATCAACTAACCCCAGCTTAACAGCTGAGTTCCGAAAGTTGATGGAAACTAAATTTGAGATGAGCTCCATGGATCTGATTAACTTTTTTCTTGGCTTGAATATAAGACAGAGTCAGGAAGGGATCTTTATTAATTAGGAGGCTTATACAAAGACCTTACTCTCCAAGTTTGGAATGGTGGGAGATTTTAAAGTGAAGGTTCCAATGGCATTTGGAACGAAACTAACACCATCTCTGGACAAGCCAGCTGCTGATATGACACTCTATCATCAAATGATAGGATCATTGATGTATCTGACTGCTAGTTGTTCGTATATTATGTTTTCTATTTGCTATTGTACCAGGTTTCAAGCGAATCCTCGCGAACCTCACATGACAGCTATTAAGAACATCTTTAGGTATCTCAAGCGAACATCCTCTTTGGGAATATGGTATCATTCAAGTTTAGGTTTCTTTGTGCAAGCGTTTTCGAATGCTGCTCTTGGAGGTTGCGGTCTATATCGAAAGAGTACAACAAGAGGATGCCAATTTCTTGATGGCAAACTTGTAAGTTGGCAATCCAAAAAGCAAACTTGTGTCTCCCTATCTACTGCTGAAGCAGAGTACATAGCCACTGCCTCTTACACCTAACAAGTAATCTGGATTCAGAGTCAGCTTCGCGACTATGGAATCAACATGAAGCAAATCCCCTTATATTGCGGTTTTGAGAGCGCCATTCGCATATTTCACAACCCAGAGCAACACTCAAACACGAAACACATTGCACATTATCACTTCATTCAAGATCATGTGGAAGATGGAAATGTAGAGATACACTTTGTAAGATCCGCTGACCAGTTAGCCTACATCTTCACGAAAGCCTTGCCTGAGCAAACCTTCAATCGCATTCTTCAAGGCTTATGATAGAGGCTGAATCCGTTCCAAAACCACCTTCGCAATCATAAGTTTTTGATAGGCCCGTGAATTGGTGCGAACGCTCGCAGTGACTCGCAAATTTAGTTAAATAGACCCATGGAGCTCATCTCAAATTTAGTTTCCATCAACTTTCGGAACTTAGCTGTTAAGCTGGGGTTAGATGATCCGAAGATGATGTCATCACCGCAAATTTGGACGATCATCAAATGGAGCTCCATGGGTTTGATTAACTTTTTTGTACTGCGAATCGGTACGAATGCTCACAGTGACTCGCAACCAACTGTTCACACAACGAATCGGTGCGAATGTTTGTAGTAACTTGCAGGCTACTGTTCATTCGTGGTTTGGAGCTTCTTGTATCCTTTGTATATTTTCTTTATTTCTTATTATTTCTTTCTATTTTTTTAATTTATTTCTTTCTCAGAAACGTCAAAAGTACAAATATATATATATATATATATATATATATATATATATATATATATATATATTATTTCTTTCTGTTTTTATTTTTTTTTTCAGAAAAATCAAAAATCTAAAAATATTTTATTTCTTTCTGTTTTTATTTCTTTTTCTGAAAAACAAAAATACCAAAATGTTTTGTTTATTTTCATCATTTATTTCTTTTATAAAATTACAAAATACCAAAAATATTAGCTAATTGAGCAGGTTTCAAGGCAAACACCTTGGTGATCTCAATTACGAATGATGGGGCAGGTATAAATTCCGAAACTTTGCACTAGTTAAGTGTCCCTAGAAGCATGCTGTTGCATGTCGACCAAAGCCTCAAAGACTTTCTATGTAGAAGCCTTAATTAATCGATAACACCAAACATTTCTTCCCGATAAGGCTATTCATTCACATAAGTCACGAGCTACCTGACTCAACTAACATTGAGTTAAGAGTTAACTACTTAGTCACTTTCGTATAGCAGAGGTAAATTATTTCTTTGAAACCACCCGATACCATTTCTCCATCTCTTTTGCATTCACAAATGTAACCCTTGAGACTCTCAACAATTACCACTGAGGTTTATGGTTACAACCAATATCTTAAGTTCGTTATCACCACGAATTGAGTGAAACCCAAAATCCAATACATATATATATATATATATATATATATATATATATATATATATATATATATATACGAATTGACGGTGAACAATATACACGTTCTAGAAATTTCACCTTGGAATTAACGAATGTCCACTTTCATGGCCAATACCAGAAAATCTCTTTTTATGTGATCTTAATGAGACGTTCTAGACCTAAGAGGTTTCTTCCCAATAGATCCAGTTTTATTTTTTCTTGAGATTTCTATACTTATCCTAGTTACTCAAAATAATTCCATAGGATACTTGTTTTTTTTTATGGCTACACCGGTCAGAGAAGTATTTCATCGAATGTTCGAACTTATATCAAGTTTCGTAGTTTGATTGAAGATAAAACCACCCTTAAAGCCTAAAGAAAAGATGCATTTCATTTTTTCTCAACAAACAAGTGATCGTAATTCAAAGGGAAACCATACAGACACTTTAGAGTCTCTCTTGACTCCGAAGGAAGAGATCACTACCTGGGATCCATCTGTTTCATGTCTTAATAGACATCACTAGAATCCCTTAGAATAATATTGATTTATTTCTTTATCTTTGGTACACTCTCGCACGAAGATCCTTGTGATTTTCCAAAGTCTGGTTCGTGGTACTCATATTAACTTTTAGTTTCCCAGACATGTTGATGCTACCCACTGCTAAAGCTCATAAAAGAATCAACTACAAAAGCGTGTAACTGAAACAACAACTTAAAGGATAAGATTAGGCGCGGGAATTTGAAACGACGCTGATTTGACGCCACCTGACACATGTCACAACTGTTAGTCACACCTTTTTAGGCACCTTTTCAATAACCGATGCAACCAATCAACGGTTTTCTCTCACTTACAACTGCGTATAAAAGGATTTCAACGCTTCACTAATTAATTACTACTCTCAAAAAGCAAAAAAATCCTCCGGCGATTATAGTATCTATTGTTCGTCGTCTTCTTTATCAAGCTTCAATGACAGCTTCTTCAGAGACTCCTTCGGTTGCAGAAAACGTGGCCCTATCCTCAATCCTCAACCTGAAGGCCCATCAAAACCTGATTCTCGATCTTGACCCAACCAAATACGACAGGTTTCTTCAACCCATCGTCAAATGTTTGAGGTACTCTCCACTCGTCATTGCCCTTACCAATTCAGAAATTGTTCCCTCTGGTGCATCTCTCCAACACTTACCCCATTGCCAGTTATTAAAAAGGAAAAGAAATGATCTCGTTCGAAATCTTCAACCAAATGACCCGAATCACAAAATCGAGGTTTTGTAACCTCTTAGGGATTCCATAGGGTCGTGACCTAATTGACCCTAAAAGCATCTCCAACTCAACAATTCTGGAGATGTTCTACCAGATGGGCTACAAGGAAACATTGATAACAATTTGAAAATTCAAGAAGCCTAACTTGTCGTCGATGTGGAATGGTCTCTTCACAATGATCTTCAAGAGCTACTCAGATAGGGTTACTGGCCCGGACTGTGCAATCAAGATGTTCATGACTATGATGTACGAAATCTACTCCGACATCAACTTGGATTATGGTTATGTTATCTGGGCTTTGTTGGTCCAAAGCACACTTTTTACCACCCGACACAGTGAAATATCCTGTGCTCGCTTCTGGACCATCATCGTTCGAAGGGCGATTAGCAAACTCAACATTCATGTCTTGGAAGGGTCGTGTATGGCTTCGATCTAGATTTTCCACACAATGAACATCATACTCACTGATAACTCTAAGTTCAGCTTTATCGGTTCCATTCCTGAAGCAATGCTTTGTGATGTTCCGGTAGCGAGTGATGTACTGCGAGCCTATCAAAGTTTGCCCGTCTTAGGCTTTCGCCCCTTGACAGATGAAATGCAAAATACCCTCGACGAGGCAAACAAAACCAAGAAGGGAGGCAAGAAGAAGGGTACGAAATTTGGTCCGCCTGAACCAGCCCCATCTCCAAATAAGGGTGGGAAACGAAAACCTGAAGCCAAACCATCTGCACCAGCTTGAGAACCAAAAAGGAAGAGAGTCAAGAAAATGGCTCGTCGACCACGAACTCCGATACCAAGCGATCATGAGGATTCGCAATCACAAACAGTTTTGGATGTTCCAATTCAGAAGGGTGTTCACAACAAAGAAGATGTTACATCTCAACCGAAGGTTTCAGAGCCTGCAACTACGAACCTTGAGGTAACTTTCAAGATTCCTACCTCCATTCCTGTTACAGATGAATTCTTTGAAGACCTTTCCGTCCCATCACCCACTGCCACTGTCTCAACCCTAATCACCATTGCTCCATGCCCCTCAGTTTCTTTGGGCGTTTCGCAAGTCCAAACCCCATTCTTCACTGATTCCACCACCACCACAACTACATCAACTGTTGATCCTCCAATGACTTTCAACGCATCTGATGTAGGGGCAGGTGCTTCAGGATTCACAGTCAGTCATTCCACTCCACCCATCTCTCTTTTCCGCCAGGATGATTCGGACATGATCTATGCTAGAGATGAAGATGACTTTGTAGGATTCACATACAGTCCATTCAACATTTGGACTGAAAGTGATGATGAAGCTCCCGTCACAATAGGGAAACTCAAGGCAATCAATGAGAAATTGGATTCGTTGCTCTAATCATCTAGGGCATCATCCAGTGATATGTTAGGCAATATGTGACTTATGTGTTTATGTACTAGGATGATATGTAGTAGTAGTAGTAGGGGTGAAATAGTCCTCGTTACCGGTTAAAAAAGACCGAAGGGGTAGACCAACACCCAGATATGCTAGGCAATTACCGGTTAAAGGAGACCAAAGGGGTAGGCCAACACCCACATATGCTAGACATTTACTGGTTGAAAGAGACTGAAGGGGTAGGCCAGTACCCATATATGCTAGGTAGTATGTTATTGTATGGTATGTGATATGATGGGGGAACTCATTAAGCTTTGTGCTTATGATTTACAGTTTTGGTTCAGGTACTTCCTCTTCAAATAGAAAGGAGTTGGCATGATCGCAACGAATCACACTACATTTTCCGCACACGAGATCTTTGGGAGTCATAATCTGATGTTGTTTTACCATGACATGTTTTGACTATTAACTCTTTGGTTTTGATTTGAGATGATACTATGGTTGTTTTCAGACAAATGGTTTTATGATTATTATATTAAAAATGAAATTTTTGGTTGTTAATTTTGGGATGTTACAGAAAGCTTGTTAGGATTACTTCAAGTTCCATATTATTTGTTTCGTCTGAATATGTCTAAAACATGAGTTATTCAGCTATGAACATGGCAAGTCTGAATATTACAACATTTCAAGTGTTTGCACAACCAACTTCAAATGATCATATCTCATTCATTACATATCCATTTTTGTCTGATTCTTTTTCCTATGTACTCTTTGTTTTATATACTACAACTTTTCTTTAAAGTGTTCTTTATATTTAGCTATGAATATCGACTTATTAATCTTCAAATTTGACTCGTAGGTGTCAAATTCCCAAATCATATTTTCATTAATTTTTGTCTAACTTTTTAACCTAGTAGATTTTTCATATGAACTCCATATAAGCTGATTCTTTTTTCTATTGCTTCATTTTCAAGTCTGCTATAAGTTATTTTTGTACCCCTTTTTCCTTTCCTTTCCTCTAGGGTTGGCGTTTATGGTCTCAAAGTTGACATTTTATCACTTTTACATGGAATACAAATTTCATATTCTTTTCCACGTTAGCCCTTGAACTTAATCCTTTAAACCACAAGCATAGAAAACTCATATAACTTGTACAATGGTGACATGTTTACTATTATATCCCTTGTCGGTTATGTAAAATAACCAATTTACCCTCTTTGACCACTTTGTCCTTTATTGATATTTGTCAATTTCCAACTTATTTATTTTTCTTTCTCACATTCTAAACATCCATATTTTGGGATGTTACAAATATTCATATAGTTATTCATATGAATATGCATATAGTTATTGTTATACATATGCATATACATACACATATACTTATTCATATACGTAAGAATAATACATATGTATTTAATAGCCTTATGAATATATACTTACTCTTATGCATATGCATATACTTATGAATATGCATATACATATACTTATAAATATTCATATCATATAATACTTATTCTTATGCATATGTATATAAATAAACATAATCATATGTATTTAATTGTTTTATGTATATACTTACTTTTATGCATATACATATGCATATGTATATGCATATATTTATTCATATTTATATGTATATGTATATTCTCACTCTTATATATATATATATATATATATATATATATATATATATATAAAGGCACTAAAAGTATTTTTTTTTAAAATATACATGTATATATGCACATTTTTTCTAAAAAATATGAATATGCATTAAAAATGAATTTTTTGAAAAATTCCTTTTTAAAAAGTTAATTTCGAAATGTAAGGAATATTTACGCTGATTAAAAAAAACTAAAAAAATAAAACTAAATAAAAAAATAAAAAATATATATTTTTTTAAATAAGTGAAAATATACCTATTTCGAAATTAAGATTTAAAAAAGAATTTAAAAAAAAACACATCTTTAATGCATATTCCTTTTTTTTTTTTGTGTAAATATATATTTTCAAAAAAAAAAAATATATATATATATATATATATATATATATATATATATATATATATATATATATTCAATTTTTTATTTCATTTTTTTTTGTTTTTTTTTTTTTTTTTGCATTTCTCTTAAATATATGTATGTACATTTAAATGTGAAATTTGATACCTAAATTTATTATAGATAAAAAAAGTTGTTGGTTTTCTCCCTCAATTTAGTTATGCTTTGATCTTGCCTCTCTCTCTCTCT
The DNA here is from genome assembly GCF_051521515.1 of Lactuca serriola. Lineage (NCBI taxonomy): Eukaryota > Viridiplantae > Streptophyta > Magnoliopsida > Asterales > Asteraceae > Lactuca > Lactuca serriola. The sequence goes on from NC_136411.1 coordinate 3,942,948, forward strand.
CTCTCTCTCTCTCTCTCTATATATATATATATATATATATATATATATATATATATATATATATATATATATATATATATATATATATACTAGTTTATAACTTGTGGAAACCATGATTATAAAAATAATTTAAATTTTATAATAAAAATTGATAATTATTAATCAATTATTTTAAATAATTCATTTTAAATAAATTATTAATTAAGAGATATATAAAATTTTTAAAGTTATTATAAATTCAAATTTAACATGTAATTAGAAAATATAAATTTGAATTTTAAAATAAGTTGTCTAATATATCTACATGACACATGACATAATATTAATGACGAATTGTATTAAAATGACATTTGACGAAAGGAGATTAAAACTATTAATTTAATATATATATATATATATATATATATATATATATATATATATATATATATATATATATATATATAACTTTGATAATTGTTTTTCAAAAACAAACTATACTAATACAAGGATACACATATGTGCATAAACAAGCAAGCTTGTGGAGGATTATTGTAAAAATAAACAAAAAAATAAAACGTAATTTGTTTGGAATGTGAATACGTATGTATTTTGCGTATAGTCATGCACTTGAAAATTTTTCATATATGCGTATTTCAAAAAAAAATTTCTTTTTCTTCAAGGTAAAATAATTTATTACGGTAATATAGTTTTCAGTTTGTACATATTTCGTCCGTGTTTTTTTTTTTTTTACAAAATAAGTTCCTAAACTTGTCGTTCTTGTACACATTTTGTCATTATGATCGACTATTTTATGTTAACTTGAGAATAATGACTTATTAGGGTAATATAGTTCTTAATTTGTATATGTTTAGTTCATAATGTTTGTTTGTTGCAAACTAAGTCATTGTTGTTTTTGTATACATTTAATCCTCATGATAATTTTTTTTCTAGTTTTGTGTGATTCTACATAGGACAATCATTAATAAGGTGTTCTCATATATGATACATGGCTCGTCCCTCACATATATCAGTAACTTAATTCAAAAATCAATCAAATAATGTTGGTGCCCTTTTTTCTTTAACAAGAAGACGTCTCTGACTTCGGTTTCATCTATCTCCAGAGCAAACAATGAGATTCTTTACGAGTGCTTCCTCCGAACTCGAATTTGCACTTCCAAGACAAAAGAATGCCTTGGTAAAAAAGTTAGAGATCTTTCCTAATTCCTTGGTATGTTGATTTTGGCCGTTTTTTTATATTGACCTTCCTTTTTATCTGCTTAAATTTTATTTTTTGTTATATGTCAAATTAAACCCAAATTGTGATGATGAGCTTGCAACTATTAAAGAAGAGGTTGTCTCAAGAAAGAAGTGAATGATCGAAAGAAGAATTTACAATGTGATGGGATTAAAATAACTTGAAATATTTCATAATGATATTAAAAGTACAATGTTATTAATCTACCTTTATAAAATGTTATTATATGATCCCAAACCAAGACAAATGACACATAATTCCATTGTCTAGACGAGCCACGTATAAAAACATCAAATTAATGATTGTTCCCTATAGGATGCAATATGAATAAAAACCTAAAAAAAACTGGTCTTAAAAACTATATGTGTATAAAAAGTTATTTTGCAAAAAGGGTAAATAACACCAATCGTCCCTCGTGCACATGCCATAAAGCGTGTTTAGTCCCTATTTTCAAAAATTAACTCGGATCGTCCTTCGTTTGTTTAAAACTTGTACATTTCATCCCTTTGGATAAAAAAGACCATTTTACCCTTAATAATTTCTTTATTAATTTTCTTTTATTTATTTATCATTTTTAAATTAAAGAAAAAGAAAATAAAAAAACTTCCCACTAACCCACCCCTCTCGTTTCCCTTTCCCTTGTTTGCCTACGTCCCCAATTCCCTTAAAACAAAAATGGTGGACTACTCTACATCTCTCGGCTCCGGCGCCGATTCTCCTCCGTCTCTCACTACTTTTCCGACGAGAGAAGTTGATAAAGATGAGGTCTTGGTAAACGATTAAAGACATGGAAGATCGGAGTCACTCGTTGAGATCTAAAACCCCAAATTTTTTTGCTAGCCGACGATTGAAATCTGAAAATCTATGATTTCAGACCGTCGACGTCGTAGGATTCACAAAAGAGCAGAACTTTTGCACCGGTAATCGTTCGCCGGAAAGGCTACGATTGATCGAAGGTGGACAACACGGAACTTCGGCGTCACTACGTGTGGAATTCCGTCGTTTACACTCCCTAATTGAACTTTCACACCAGAAATCTGAAAATCTCTGATTTCAAACCTTAACTTCACCAGCCACCACAACTTCATCCATATCTGAAACCAATGCTTCGTTTTCCAAAATCGCATAAGATTCAGATGAGCAAAACACAACAACTTATGATTTTTGCATTAAGGATTTTGGTTTTGGATTTGAGTTTGAATTTGCAGGTTTGATTTTGGGTTTACATTTGAATTTGAGGTTTGATTTTGGTTTTGGGTTCGAGTTGTAGATTGGATTTATGTTTCGCATTTGAGTAACAGCTTCGAGTTTATGGACAGATGGTGACCGGAGCTGCTACCAGAGACTAAGACTATGGACAGAGATGATGACCGGAGGTGGTGCTGGGAACCGGATTTATGGACGAAGATGGTGATTGGGATCTTGAAGAACATTAAATGAATTGGAAAGGAAATAAAGAGATGATGTAACGCCCGTAGATCAGGGCTAGTCAATTTAAAGACGATAAGCATCAAAAATGACTTTTTATGGAAGATTATTTAGAAGGAGTAATCTTAACTAAGTTGTAGTATATGTTACAAGGATTCCATACATATAAAGAACGCTGAAATCTGAGTTATAACGAAGAAGTTATGACCTGTCGAAGTTTCGCGACAGAATCGACAAGACGCTGAGTAACGTAAAATGTGAATTTACATTAGAGAGATTTCTAGCCTTAGTGATCTAAACGAAATTCGTAGAGTTTGTTAAACTGAGAGTGTGCATAAAAAGAACGTCTAAATCTGACTTCGTATGAAGAAGTTATGATTTTTCTAAATTTCGACTTAGCAGTATGCAGCCCGAAACTCGAATTCAAGATCGAGTGATTTCTAGCCGAAACAATCTAAACGAGAATCGAAGATCTCGTTGATAGTAGTTCAACGGTAAAAAGACAGATGAAAACGGACGTCGGATGAAGAAGTTATGAATTTTTAACGGACATTTTCTGTCCCGGCCTGTTAAAAATGTAATAATAAAAATAAATTCAAAATTAGCCAACGGAGACTAAATGAAAGTTGTAGAGCTTAGTCTCACCTACGCGTGGATATAAAGAATGTCAGAAACGAAGCTCATATGCAAAAGTTACACAATTTTGAAGTTTGGTATGTCGGTGTACGCTAAGCGTAATGGAGTACGCCCAGCGTACCCATATGCATGAACTGAAATGGGCCACGTCGACCTGACCCAACACTCGAGTACCCAGGATCGTAAGCAATGACGTCTTTAGCCTGATCTGAAGCGTACGCCCAGCGTAGCGCTTAGTACGCCCAACGTACCGAGTACGCCCAACGTACTCCGAAATTACGCCCAACATAATCCCAGTTTCAGCACCCTATAAATAGATGTTGAGGGCTGCCGAGTTTTGGTGCTCCATTCTTCCATTTTTCTCTCGTTTTGCATCGCTTTGCGTGCAAGAAATATCCCGAAGCCCCGGTATCATTCCCGAGACCCGAAGCAAGTCCCGAAGCCCCGAAGATCCCGAGAAGTGAAATTCTCGAGCCGAAGCTCTGCTCGCGAGAAGCCGATTTTTGTGAAGATCTCCCGGTTGCACCAAAGAATGCTACTTCTACAAGCCGTAGTGATGTCCGCTCATCTTCTGATCAACTAAGTGTATAGTCACTTTCATCTTACACATAGATATGAAGTATTTTATAAAATACGTGCTATGTGTATATATATATTGTTGTTTATATGTGTGAGTGTATAGTTACTTTCTTTTAACACATAAATATAAAGTATTAGCTATAAAATACGTGCTATGTGTTATATATTATTTGTCTATTTGAGATGGGCTTGGAATTGATGTTTTTATACGGGTGTTAAATGATTTAAACTGTATATGTATTTTATATCTACAAATATGTTGGGTAGAACATGAGTAGATGAAATAGTGGCGACTATGAGACGTAGTGCCTATTGAGTAAGCTTTGGTGACGATGCGACTTAGTGCCTATTGAATAAATCTTTGGTGACGATGCGACTTCGTGCCTATTTGATAAACCTTGGTGACGATGTGACTTCGTGCATGTTGAGTAAACCTCGGTGACTATGGAGTTAGCGCCTGATAGCTATGGATTTAGTATCTGATAGATAAACTTTGGCAGCAATGGACTTCGTGCCAATCCCTTAGATAAATCCTTAGGAATGAATGGATGAAGGATAGTTGATTCTTAGGGTAAACCCTTAAGAAATAAAGGAGATATGGGGATGGGTGTTTGGGTTGATTGTTTGATGATTGAATATAACAAATGTATTATTGTGGGTTGAAAACCCTATATGCTCACCAGGCTCCCAAGCCTGACTCACTCAGTTTTCTTTGTATTACAGGTAATGGCACAAGAGTATAAGTTGGTGGACTTGATGAAAAATTTTGGATTATGGATCAGTAGTTATAAATAACTATTGTAAGGTCTATTTTATACTGTTTATGCTTTTGGTCTGTATCGAAACATGACATCCCGAGGTTTTATAACTAATGATGTAACGAAACTAAAAAAAATAGTACTACATGAATTAGATCTTATAAAAAAGGTTTAAGTTATTTTTGGTCACTTAACTTTTGGTTTTATGTTCATTTGGTCACTTAATTTTTTTTAAGTTTTAAAAAGTCATAAACTTTTGACTTTGTGTTCATTTAGTCACTTAACTTTGGATTTTTTGCTCATTTAGTCACCTAACTTTTAAAATTATGTTCATTTAGTCATTAAACTTTTAAAAAAATTTAAAAGTTTAGTGATTAAATGAACACAATTTTAAAAGTTAGGTGACTAAATGAACACAAATTCAAAACTTAAGTGACCAAACTAAATGTTAAACGACTAAATGAGCACAAAACCAAAAGTTTGTTTACTTAGATATAGTTAAGTGACCAAATGAATACAAAACCCAAAATTAGATTACTAAAAATGACATAAACCCTTATATAAATGAAAAAATTATATCCATTTTAAATGTTATATTTTCTTGAAGTTGTTTCCATTCACTTAGAAAGACGCGTTTATGTTAAACGAAATCAATATTAAATGTCACTTGTGTATTATTACTTTATTTTTCGTAAACATTATAAAACAAAAACAGAAACCCTGACTACGCAACATGTGAAATGGGCAGGGTCAAAATTCAAATCCAGATGAGCCTCGCCTAAATCCCTAAATTAATATTTGAGGCCCATTTGTTTTTAGGTAAGTGAGTCTTAAACGTATAATAGTTATCCATTTTCATTATTCTCGATCGAGGTGATGAGGTAATTCGGAAATGGGGTTTTAACTTAATTGAATAATTGATCATTGAAGTTTCAGGAATAGACTATTTAGTCATAAAACTTTAAATCTTATTAATTAAGTCTTTAAATCAATTAAACTTTTTTTCCTTGTCACCTTATATTCTAAAATTATCCATTACTACGAAAGACTTTGGACTTAATTAACCATTCAAAATATAAATTTGTCATCATTAAGCTATTGAAAAACAATAATAATAATAATAATAATAATAATAATAATAATAATAATAATAGTAGTAGATGTGAAGTTTTTTAATATCGTCCGACATGTCATGTACAATAATGTTGTGATCCAAATACATAGAAATATCGTTTTAAAAGAATTATCGGCATATCTGATTGTCCGTTCAGAACTATATAAAAAGTTTTTAGATTGAAATGATTTATAACTTTTAATATTATTTTACAATTTTATATACTTATTTACAAAATAGTTATAATTTTTTTTATTATTTTTCTTTAAATTTGTTTTAAAATTTTGTAAAACTATGTTACACTTTCATACAACTTTGTTAAATGAAATTATTTTTAAATATGTTAAAGAAAATTTATTACAATTTTCTTGAAATTTTTTTTATACACTTTCATACATCTATGCATGTTTTTATTTTTTTACAGTATATTTTAAATTTCTTTCTAACATTTTAAAATAATTTCAAATAAAAACATTATATGAAAAATGTGAAAATAACTTTTTCACTGTTACAACTTTTACATCTTGTTTTACAATTCATACATCTATGCCTATAGTTTAGTCAAATTTGTTTACAATTTTTTATACTTTTTCATTGTTACAACTTTTACATCTTGTTTTACAGTTCTTTATATTTTCATATTAATTTTTTGTGTTTAATCCAACAAATTTATAACATAAGTTTTAAATGGTCACTGAGGTTTTTTTTATGCATTGTAGTTGCTTAAAGCCTTAAACCTGCATTTTACCGGTTAAATAAAGTTATGAGGAGATATTCTTCCGATTCACTGATTAAAGAAATTTCAATGCGTATATGAGATAGCCTATTCTTTTCCACTTAAATCACACACACACACATATATATATATATATATATACACGTTGAACAAAAATAAAATTATATGGTAAAAGTATTGATAGATGTAGTTGTTGAAACACAATGGATTCATTTAAGGATGAATATTTCAAGAATTTATTAAGTTAAGGAGATATGATATTACTATAGATTAGATACCATGAGATGAAAAACTTGTTTTTACTGATAATCGGTTTTGAATGTCTTGTTATTATCCGGATTGAGAAATTTTGAATAAAATGAATGTTATATATAATGAAAAGTTAATATTACACATCTTGAATCACATGGTCACTATAAGATTTACTCGTGTAAGAGATCTATATTGACGAACATGATATTTTTTGGCTAGAAAAATATATATTTTAATAAGATTATAAACCGTAGAAGGAAAAAAAACTATATTAAATCAATGTTATGTTCACATAATGATTTTAAAAACAAAACATAAAAGGAAAAAAAAATATATAATTTTATATTTATATTTGTAAATGTATACTTCTTTTTGATCTACTTCCTTTGGGAATGTGTTATAATATATCAAAAAGGATTAGACTGTGTTTGATACCCGTCTGACTCGGTTTGAGTCAAACATTTGGGCCGACTCGGTCAAACATTGACTGTTTGATGTTGTGCTTTCTCGGTCAGACGTCTGGCCCAAATGTCTTAACCGGTCAGCTTTGTAACATATGCTAACTGGGACTATAGACGCTCGTACCCTTTGTATTCTTTCTTCCCTCGTTACACATTCTTCAATCGTAACCTAAAAAAAGCGCAAACACAAAAATCACCGCCTCCTCCATCGACAGCTCCCCGTTATCTCGCCGGTCGTCACCATGTAGCCCACCCACGAGCTGCAGCAGAGACAGCTAGGCGATGAGCAACCTCTGGACCCAGAAATGCAAAGAATGGATTTACAACTTTTGTTGTTGAGAATAGTCACCCACTGGATATTAATTGAATTGAATTTATCAGGAAATCAATCTATGAGAAAACAAAAGAAAACATGGTAAGGGCTTAAAGTACCTGAATGCTGCTTTATCAACAGTGCTAGCATAAGCTCCACCAGCTATAACCATGTCAATGGCAGCTCCTGTAAGTAATTTTCCCTAAAATGTAAAATTAATTACAAATTCATAAACCAATACACATGAAAATTCAAATAACTTTCAATTTATGAGTGTTTTTGCTATTATTCCACTGTTGATTTTTTATATTAAAGCCGAATACATTCAAATCTAAAATTGATGTTATACAATAGCTTATGAGTATTGTAAAGTGAATGAATTAAGTAAAGCCATGGAGGTTGTTGATAGATTAGAGAAGAAGTTATGGGTTAGAACATTGAATACTTTGGTGAGAAAGTTATGTAGTGAGAAGAAAGTGGAGATTGCAATTCCTTTTGTTCATAAATTGATTGATAAAGAGAAGAATTTGGATCGAATAATGCTTTTGGGTATTGTTACTTTATGTTATGATAGCAATCATTATGCGATTATTTCTGATATATAAGAAAGAATATCAAAAGGAATTGATTAGTAGGTGAAACACAAGAAGGTGATAATGGATTTAGAGATTTTAATGTTGTCATTAATGATGATGATTGTTGAGTATTATAAGAGTGTAATGTTTGAATATTTAAACGAATTGGTTAGTTTAATCTTTGAATATTGTTTGGATATATGTTGGCAATGTTGACGTTAATTGTGCTATTATTATTTAGGATGATGTTGATTTCATTAGTAGAAAATTGTTTTATGTTTAAAATTGTTCTTGATCATGATAAAAGTTATGATAAATTACTTTAAATATTAATGTTTTAGGATGTTGGTTTGTAGTGAGGGTAAAATGGTCATTTGTCATCAGTCAGCACATCCAGTCGATGTACAATCAAACAACATGATTTCTTACTCAGTCATGATTTCTTACCCAGACAGACCTTTCCCAGTCAGCACTTTCTCAGTCAGCAACTATCAAACGGGGTCTTATTCTTTATATTTTTAGTGGTGGAGGTGATGGTTGTTGTGATTGTTTTCCAGTGATTATGAGGGTTATATATTGATGTTGATATAGGGATGAAAGTGGGTTTAAACCCGGACCAGATGGACCCAGACCCAGAAAACCCGGAACCAGTTAACGGGATTTTGTAGAACCGGAAATCAGATCGGTATATAGGAACCGGTTCTGGTTCAATTCCAGGTAAAGTGGGTCTAGAACCGGAAAACCCGGAAACATCAAAGTGGGTAGGTTGGAACAGGATAAAGTGGATTTAGAACCAGAAAACCCGAAAAAATCGAAATTTTTTGGCAAATACTTACTACTTAGTGGGTTGAACTTTGAAAAATTTCATATTGATATCCCGACTTTAGGGGACTGTAACTCATTGAATATGAAATGAAAATTGACAAAATTATAGTCTAAAATCATGTACAAATTCTAAACTACACTCTGGAAAAAACTTCATGTCAATCCGACTTTAAACGAATGAGATATGCATGTGTTAACATTTTCATAGAATACAAAGTACAAAAACAAATAGCTGAAAAGTTGAAAATTTTCAGTTTTGATATCCTGACTTCAGGGGACTGTAAATCATTGAATATTAAACCAAAAATGACAAAATTATAGTCTAAACTCATGTACAAACACTAAACTACAAGTTGGAGAAAACCACATGTCAATCCGACTTCAAACGAATTAGACATGCATGTTTTAAAACTTTCACATAATACAAAAAAACTGAAAATCTAAAAACTTTCAGCTTTGATATCTCAACTTTGGGGGACTATAAGTCAATGAATATAAACCTAAAAATGGTAAATTTATAGTCTAAAATCATGTACAAACTCTAAACTATACGTTGGAAAAAACCGCATGTCAATATGAGTTGAAACGAATGAGATATACATCTTTTAAACGTTTCACAAAAACCGGTTCCGGCCCTAAAAGTGGTTCCGGTTTTTAGACCTGGTTTACCCGGACCCGATAGACCCAAACCCGGATTACCTGAAACCTGGTAACGCCAATTTTTATACCCGATATGGAGCCGGTTTTATATATTCCGGTTCTAACGGTTCCGGTTTCGGTTCCGGTTTCCCGATTCTAAATCTCATGCCTATGTTGATAATAGTAATGGTGATTGTTGGTGCTTGGTTTTCCAGTTCCATGTGGATGGTGGTGTTGGAGGGGTTTGGTGGTGATGGATAGAATGGTGGTGGTTGGTTGTGTGTTGTTGATTAGTGATTTGGTTGTTGTTGGTGATGGTTGTGGGTGATGTGGTAGTGGACGACACTGTTGGTTAATGGTGGTGGTGATTGATGGTGATAGTGGTTGATGGTGGAAAATTTTCTTTAAAATAAATATTATAAAAACAAAAAAATAAGAAAATAACAAACATAGGGCAATCTCATCATTTCACATATATTTAGTGGAGAGTTATGGACAATAATATCCTCATGGACCAACCATGTAATTTTTCAAAATCACAAGAGAGATCTGTGTCAAAATGTTAAAACTTGGACTCAAACATCAAATTGATGTAAACCATAGGTACCAAAAACTATAATTTACTCAAGTTATTATTACTTTCCTACACAAAAAATAAATAAATAAACCTAAAAAAAGAGAAAACGGTATGCAATAAATGGGTTGGTTTAAATACACACGAGTTGGGCCCAAATTTAATTGGGTTTGAATGTTTGATATTTAAATGATGAGATGAACACACACTTGAAGAAATCGTAGAGATTATTATTAAAAGATCGATTTCGATCAGGTGATCATAAGATGATTTTAGTTTGATCAAATGATTGATATTGAATTGTATTGATTATTTAATTACATCGACTGTCGAGATCTATTGTTTCATCGTAAAAGTGTAAGTTTGCGTCATTGAATTCATCATGTTATGGATGTGTGCTAATGGAATAGTTCTGTTTGATTTCGTTGTTAATATTTAGCCGAATTGAAATGCAAAACCTGGGGTACATCTATACTTTTCTTTGAGTTCCAAACTCATATATATGGTGTGGGTTTTTGTTGATTTATTATCGATGATCAGAAGTTCATTTGCGTTTATGATTGATTATGATTATCGTATATTTGAAATGATGGTTTCTCCGATTATTATAAATCTTGAATCATCAATCAGTGCAAAAAATGTTTGTTTCTGCAGGAGCTTAAAAAATGTCCTTTATCTTGGAGTTTGTAGAGAACTTAATCCTGAGGTCGATGGAGGATCTAGTAGAAAGAGATCGCCAATTCAGAGATCATATGTATGATCTAAAGGAAAGTTGTGAAACACAAAAAAGATGTGGAGCTATGTAATTCGGCCTTATGGATTTTGGACATTTGATCGCCACAATGCTCAGATCTTCTGGGATGCTCAGATTAGCCATGTTCGAGGTTGTAGGGACCCCTATGATGACCTCCTTCACGACCAATCCAAATAGACTGTGAGTTCTTATTTACATGTTTCTTTTTATGGATTTGTTTATCTGCCTTCATATTAGATTATCTAAATAATATAAGAACATAAAGGTTGTGTTAATGCGGGGCTGTTACTTAATCCTATGACTATCCCATCTTCTTTGGTGGAACAGATCATGCTTCTCAATGAATATCATTACATAGAATTTTGCCATTTTCAGGGTTCTGAAAACTGTTTGTGATGAAAGATGAATATGAACCATTCTCGAAACTGATTCATTGCTGCTTGTTTTCATTTTAAACAAGAAACACGCTTAATGTGTATGATACGTTGTTGATCTTCACAAGGGATAATGACTTGACAGGGTAACGAACTTTTGACTTTTGTCACATTTAATCACTAAACTTTTTTTCGTTATTTATTTGCCATTGAACTATTGAAACTGTTCACATTTTACCCTTATGACCGGTTGTTGCCGGTCATAAGGGTAAAATGTGAACAGATTCAATAGTTCAATGACAAATAGATAACGAAAAAAAGTTTAGTGACTAAATATGAACAAAATCGAAAGTTCGTTTCCCTCTAAAAAGTTCAATGACTAAATATAAACAAACTTCCTCTTGTATTATGTTTTAGCAAATTATTTATTTTTGTTAAATTGTAGCAACATTTGTTGATGAAGAAATCTATGAAATTAAAAAAAAAAAAAAAAAACCCTGAAAATATATTTTAAAAAAACAAAAAACCAAAACCGAAATAAAAAACCAATGGTTTGACATTTTCCAAAATAAAAAATCAAAATTTCCAATCTGATTTTGGTTTTACAAAAAAAAGAATCATTCTCACTGATATGAATTATGACCATTGGTTTGGCATGCGAAATTTGTGACATCCCATGAATATGTAGTTACAACATCGTCTGAACTCGTAATTCATAGTAAGGGGTTAGAGTATAATCGCATGAATACGTAGTTACAACATCGTCTGAACTCGTAATTCATCACCTACAGGTTATGGGCCTGCTGGTGTTTCCACTAGGTTGTCTAGAATAGTCCGTGGTCGCCATCTATACTCTGGTAGATGACTACATCGCCACATTGCTGGTTAAGGTTATGGTATCTCCTTTCATCCTACATCACATATTCATTATCATCTATTTACCTAATTATCATCACCTTTCTATCATCACTTATCTCTCATCATTTTATTTGATCACACACCAACTATTTCATCTACCCATGTTTCATCTGCAACATATTTTTAGATATAAAATAAATATACCGTTTAAATCTTTTAAAACATGTATAAAATCGTTCATCCAGCATAGACAACAAGTATTCAAATAATATGCACACATAGCACGTAATTATATAAAATACTTCATATCTATGTGTAAGATGAAAGTAACTATATAGGGTTTCTGCCAACAGCGCGGACTCGTCGAGTCGCCTCATCGACTCGTCGAGTCCATTCATTAATCCGAGTCATCAGTCGCGACCTTACTCGACGAGTTGAGGCGTCAACTCGTCGAGTCTCTCTTCTTAACTCAAAAGAAAAATACTTAAATTATGATACCTAGAAATCCGGATGTTACATTTTGTTTTTTTATTCCATAGATTTCTTTATCAACAAATGTTGCTACAATTAAACAAAAATAAATAATTTTGCTAAAACATAATATAATAGGAAGTTTGTTCACATTTAGTCATTGACCTTTTTAGAGGGAAACAAACTTTCGATTTTGTTCACATTTAGTCACTAAACTTTTTTTTCGTTATCTATTTGCCACTAAACTATTGAAACTGTTCACATTTTACCCTTATGACCGGTAACAGCCGGTCATAAGGGTAAAATGTGAACAGTTTCAATAGTTCAATGGCAAATAGATAACGAAATAAAGTTTAGTGACTAAATGTGACAAAAGTCGAAAGTTCGTTACCCTTTCAAGTCATTATCCCTCTTCACAAATAAAGTCCTTATGAGATCTTCATCTTAGTGTTCAATAGAAGTTTGGATTTTTAGAATATAGTTTCTAAATTCGAACACATGTGATTACTTTTTTCCTACGTAGAGTATTACCTTTTGTAATAAAACTCAAAGTGATAATTTTGACCACTCTCTTATTGATTTAGATATGTTTTAGGCTTATATATATACTAGTTTATAACCCGTGGAAACCACGGTTACAAAATTAATTAAATATTCATAGTAAAAAATTCAAAATTATTAATCAATTATTTTATATAAAATTTTAAATACATTATTAATTAAGAGTTTTTTTATTAGTTATGTAAAATTATAATTATTGATTCAAATAAATATGTGGAATTAATTTATCACATATATTAGACTCTTTTTATTTGTGAACTAATGAAAACAATAATATAAAATTTAAAATTTAAATTTAAAATAAAGAATAAATAGATTGACAAATAACATCACATTAATTAGGAGGTTTAATGAATTTAAAATAGAGAATTAATAGAATGACAAGTGGCATGATATTAATTAGGAGTTCCAATATTATGACACTTGGCAAAATAACTACTCTTTTATTAGTATATATATATATATATATATATATATATATATATATATATATATACTAGTTTATAACCCGTGGGAACCACGGTTATACAATTAATTAAACTTTTAAAATAAAACTAAAAATTATTAATCAATTATTTTAAATAAATTATTAATTAAGAGATTTTTTTAGTTATATAAATTTTAATCATTGATTTAAATAAATATGTGAAATTATATCACTTTATAATGTGTATTAAGTTTATTTTAATTTTTATTCTAATGTTATTAATTTAATATAATTAGAGTGAGAAATTAAATTTGATATTTGAAATGGATAATTAATAGGTTTTCAAATGTCATGTATTAACTAGGAGATATAATATGATGACACATGGCAAAATGAGAATAAAATATTGTCACACCCCCAAACCGGAACGACGGAAACGTTCGGGGGCGGATGACTTCATGTGGTAACGTAACAAATGAATACATAGTAAAGAAAGCAATACAACCATCATATATATAATTGAAAGTTTACATTTGTCAAAAGTTACATGTTCAAAACCAATTACAATATGATGTCAAAATATGAGATTAAACTGGCGCCACAGCATCCCTTCTTCAAAAGCATATTAGTACCTGAAATTACTGAATCCCTGGGACATACAAGTAATTTTGAAAGAGTAGATCAGCATTTAAGCTGGTGAGTTTCATAAGTATTAAATGACAATGTTTGTATGAAATGAAATGTTTTGTTCTTGTTTGTTTGCTCTAGAAAATCCTATATTTTCTACTAGTATAAATGTAGCCTTCTCTCAAGACCAATGTTTGTTTCTAGAAAATGTATGTAAGTATAAAATTTCCAATACGTCTGAAAAACCCCGTAAATCAATGTGTTTTCAATACTCCATGTGAGTTTTATAACCATGCTATTGACTAGAAATGCCTATACACAACGTTCTTCAGGCGTTGGAATGTTCTGACGTTTGTCACCCCAAATGGTGGACTGTAGCTAACAGTCAGGGCGTGGGTTGTCAAGCCCGTATAGATCTATACACAAACACCATGCTCCCCCTCCAAGGGATTTTGGTATATAATATAGGACTTGAAATGCGTACTCGAACGTACGTGAAGTTGATGTCTCACAAAACTTAGTATAAAACAGATTTACGTGTGAAAATGTTCGTTTAAATGATCATCCCCTAAGACTGGGATAGCTATGAAAAACGACATGAAATTTTTAGATATGCATTTGACAATTTTTACCCTTTGCTCAACAGGATACAGATGGAGTAGAGTTTCGTAAACTATATATGTATATTTTTGATGTAGAAGACAAGTTTGTAAACAAAACATATATATGTATATTTTCGATGTAGAAGACAAGTTTGTAAACAAAACATATATATGTATATGGTTATATATATGTATCAATTTTAAAAGATGATTTGGTATGTTTCGTAATTGTTGTTCATATTCTTACGTTTTTATTAGAAACTTTGCATGAAATAATCCTTAAGTTTGATACTAAAGACCTTTTTGTACTTATCACTTTTGTAACAATTGTAATTAAACATATTTAAATGATTGTGTTTTAACTTCCTCAATGTATAAACATTGCTCAAAAATGTTAGAAGGTGTTAATAAATCTATAAACCACTTTTGACAGTTTTACCCTTTACTGTCCCTGTTTTTAGAAAACTCATAGAAAAATTATCGTAAGTCAAAAACTAAATCCGTCACCTCTGAGAGTTTATAAAATGAGTCTACTTTGTTCCTAATTTTTATTATGATTTTTAGTGGTCTCAAACTAGTGTGAAAATGAACATTTTCACAGACTGGTCCGAAATCACTTCTGAAATGACAGACGGTTTTATAAAAATCGCCATAAATTGTAGAAAAATTGTATGAATGCGTACGAGTAGTCCTTAGAAAGGTATAAACTTGAACTATTTGCATATTGTACAGTTTTGAAAGATATTAAGTTTAAGATGGTCAAAACAGTCCGTGAACAGGACTCAACTTTTCTGTAGAAAGCTGTCATTTAAATTTAAGTTATGTTTAGTGTTCTAACTTGTTTTCCCCCCCTTAAAACTTGAAGAAAACATGAAAATGTAGGGGTATTAACTCACCTTATGTGAATACTTGAAAAATGGAAGGTTGAAGATGAACTTTTGGTTGTTGGTTTGATGCTCCAAAACAGCCACTCTTTTGGCTATGTTGCTGTCCCGAAAATTTCACAGCAAAAGAGCAAGAAAAAGGGTAGTTTACTCACTGTTTTGAATCAATAATTTTGAGTATCAAAACAAGTAACTTCCAGGGGTATTTGGTGGTAAAAATATCAAGCAAAAGGAAGGTGTAGATGGGTGAAATGGTGGCTGAAACACAAAAGGGACAGCAGCCCTTTAGTTCATGGTTTTGATGGCTTTGGAAGGAAGTTCTTGTGCTTGAAAATGAGATGAAGGTTGAGAGTAATTCCCTGGAGTATTTGCTGGTCAAATGAGGGTAAAATGAAGATGAAATTTCGTGATTATGAAGGAGAAAAGAGTGGAAGAGGATAAGGGGACAAAACCTAGACTAGCTTGTGATGGGATGTGAGTTTAAGTGATGTGATCTTGTCTAGCCACTTGCTTGGGTGGTTGTTTAGAGATAGAGTTAGTTAACTAACTAACTACTAGTTATTTAGTTAGTTAGGAGTTCTAGTTAAGGAGAGGGAAGGTCTTAATCTCGAAAATTAGAAGAGGGATTAATAAGCATTCTTAGTAAAATGTCTTAAGTGATTAAGCACTTATTAGTTAAGTTGGCACTTATCTCCACCAATTCTCTTATCTTAATTGATTTAGAAATCATATTCCTTACATGAAATCACTTTAATTCATGACCCATAACTAGTCATTCACTAGATAATAATACATATATACAAATACATACATGTATATTTAGTATAAAATAACAATGTAGTTTTTGTGTATTTGAACTTTAATGTTTATGTTTTATTCTTTTTATTCAAAAACACTTAAATACATTTTAATTATACCTTATAATAATTCATTTTATATTTTAATTTATTTAAATATAAAATTTATTGAGCAATGTATAATTTCGTGACATTTAACCGGTTAACCATATCGTTAAACACGTTTTGTCACTTTGGTTCGTATATTTGTCAAATTTAGATCCTTCACATCTATTAAGCAAACGTTTTACATAGAACCTAACTTACTTATCAACTAGAGACATGTTGATACAAAAATTAAGTTTGTTTCGTTTAAATGATGTTATATGCTAATTTCACAAACCGGTGATGGTTCGTAGTCATACATCATAACGAAATTATCATTAGTTACTTGTTTTATATTTCACAAGAACTTATTTAAATAAAAGAGGTTAAATTCTTTCAACCATTCTTGATAAAATACTCATATTGTTTAATAATCAAAACATAGCATCGTACGATCGTTCCTATTTTTACCAATTGTTACAAATATGCATTAATTAGGAGGCTTAATAAGATGACACATGTCAAAAGGAGAATAAAACTATTCTTTTATTAGATAGGGAGATATATATATATATATATATATATATATATATATACACACACACACACACACATACACACACTAGCCAATTACCCACGCCAAGCGACGGGCGCGAATAGTTCCTTTTGACTATTACTTTTATTCTGAAACATGTATGATTTTGCACCAAAATTTGACACGAATATAATGAAAAGGTAAACCCTTAACAATGAAATCTAATTTTCATTTGAAGATGGTAGCTTGTAACTTGGAAACTAACCCATTTAGGTAGATTATTTTCTATTTTTCATTAGAAGATGGTAGTTTGTAACTTGGAAACTAACCCATTTAGATAGATTATTTTAGGTTTAAAACAAAAATATATTGTTGTCTTAGTTAAAAAAAAATTGTTTGAAACCGTGTGATTGTTTTAGCGATTTTGGTGAATATTTCTATTTCGGCAATTAGTTTTCTTTTGGCGGATGGTTAATTGTTTTATTCGAGGGAATTGTTTATTTCGAAAATGGTA
This sequence comes from Lactuca serriola, assembly GCF_051521515.1. Classification (NCBI taxonomy): domain Eukaryota; kingdom Viridiplantae; phylum Streptophyta; class Magnoliopsida; order Asterales; family Asteraceae; genus Lactuca; species Lactuca serriola. The sequence continues at coordinate 3,960,563 of NC_136411.1, forward strand.
TATTACAAAGAACACGTATTGCGGTGCAATAAAAAACTTTTTGTTGCCCGAAGAGTTTTTGGAAATTGAATATAAGTATGTTTTTTTATTTAAAAATATATGTATCTTGCTATTTTGGGTTAAAAGAACATTTCTTAAGTTGAAAAGTAAAGTAAATTATGGTGAACGCTTTTCTTTCGGCGATGATTGTTGAAATATGTTCTTGATATATTTATGCGTGTCTTTTAAATGATATAAGATTTCTATAATATATAGTTTATTTGTATCAATATAATATAACATACTTCTATCCATACCAAAGTCACTTTTCTTATAAAACACAAATTCTGGAATAAAACTCTATATAAATATTTTTAATAAGTGATAATAAAAAACTTGGCTAATTTACATTATATTCTTATTACAAACAGATTGTTTCGTTTAGGATAGAATTACATTATTTTTCTATTTTGTAAAAGTTGTTATATTTTTGAAAATATTACCCACTTAAACAATATATAAAAAGATTAACAACAAAGACATAAATCAACCCAACAAAATTAATAATAAGGTTAAATACAAAGTGTATATACAAATAAACCATTAAAAAGTTCAAACATAACCATGTATTATATGCGAAATCATATAGATTCAACATAGCTTTAGAATAGTAAAGTTTTGATGTATGACCCACCGATTGCATTTTAGCTTTACTTATCTTTAATCATTTTTTGGAGTTAATCATTTATTTCTCTCTTAGAGAATGCTCTGGCTAAACTAAATAATCAAAAATAGGAAACAAAGGTTAATATTGTATTTAGTTAGCCACATTTTCATGCATGTAATAAATAAATGAAACTCATATGTTACAACAATCATACAAATAAAAGTACATTGTCATTTGAAGCATTTAACCCAAAAAGTATCATACTTCCATATCTTCCTGTTACAAAGTTGTAAATTATGAAATGAAATTAAGATGTTATAAAACCATATTAAATGAAAGTACATTTCCTTTTCGCGCATGTTTTAAAAAGAATGGAACTATAAGATGCTATAACAGATAATTCAAGCATTTAACCCAATATTATTTCAAAATTTCCTTTCCATTTCTAGGCTAGAACCTTGGATAATATTTGCTATGAAAATCCAATTCCAAAAATATCAAGATAATGATCCTAAAGTACAATAAAGAATGTTTGTTATGACATGGTAGAGAAATATAAAGAGTAAAGACCAATATCATGAATATAAATATGCATTTAATGAAACGGTTCCTAAAATTTAATTTGGAAAAAGAAATGACCATAATAAAGCCAAAAATATCACTTACTGTCATGATTCATATTTTGAAATGACCATAACGAAATGCCCCATTAGCTAAGCAATGAAAAACAACAAAATTAAACTCATCGCATTCCTTTAAGAATGATGTTATTCAATTCAATGACACATAGTAAGCAGCTTTTCATATAAGTGGAATTAACAATTCCATTCAATATCTTTACAAAGAACCATACCTTAAAAAATAATTTTTCAGTCATATTAACATTATTAAAAAATGAGAAATTCAAAGAATGAAACATTTATTATACCCGGAAATGGGAAATGAACTTTGATGTCTTCTTCAAATATAATTTGCATGCAAACCAATATAGCAATGAACCTTGAATACTTCAGCAAAAACGCCAACATACTATTCAATAACCAACTAAACTTCAGTCAAGCCAGTAGCATTACTTACCTAATATGCAATTAGACTTTAGGGGATTCATCACAATATCAACCAGCTTGGTCATTTATCACAATTAGTGGAAAAAAGGTCAATCATGTATACAAAAAATTCAGAGGAAATAACACTTTAAAGAAAAAACAGCCAACTATTCTTTATAAGTTACCTTTCCTCAAGTTTGTCCCATGTATACAATCCAACTTCTCCATATTTGTTTTATAAGTGAACCTCTTTCCAGTGAATCCTCGAAACTGTCATCATGAGCATATCCATGTTGTTTATGGATTTTTGCTAGTAAAAAATTCGTCCAGTAAGTAAAAGGTTTCAACTTGAAGGTAAGACAACAGAAATCAATGAAAATAAAACAATACCTTACCCCCAATATGCATTTCATCGAACAATTTACATACACCCTTAACGTATCAACAATGATAAGAAACTATAGAAATTTTTTTAAACCACCCACCTTAGTAGCTGAAAAATCTAAGAACAGAAATTCCATTTTGAAAATTTCATTATCAAAATAGTAAAATCTTACTACACCGGTCTTAAACATCCCAATGAAGATCTTGAATTTCCCGATTTTTTTAAGAACTGAACATTCAACCACTACAAAATAGATAACAAGAAACTTCAAAATAGAAAATATAAAAAAAAAACTTTATCTGCAATCGTGCTTGTAGATGTTTGGTGGTGGTTATGGATTTGTTAATAGTGGCATGTGACGACGGTGGTGAAGGTCATTGTGGGCTCTGTACCTAATGGTGATGGTTGATGGAAGGGGGAGCGATTATGGTGGTGGTTGATGGAGTGTTGGTGGTATAGCAACGAAATACCTTACGAAATAAGAAAAACTGAAAATAAAATTTCAAATGGAAGAAGACTTCCTTGGAAAAGGAGGCAGTGGAAGGAGCTGACGAATTTCTAGCAGCCGTTAATCAAGAGGTGCGGTGGTGGCCAATTTCCTAGAAGATTGAGAGAGAAAAAAACTAGGGTTCGTTTAGATTGTTTAAGAGAGAGGGGGAGAATTCAAGGAGAGAATAAATGGCGACCAAGTTAGGGTTCTTCTATAAGGAAACTAAGATAAGAGATGCTATATAGATATTAGGTAGATCAATTCGACCTGTGAAATCCGAAATCAAATAGGTTTGGTTTGTTATTGAAAACACACACACACACACACACACACACACATATATATATATATATATATATATATATATATATATATATATATATATATATATATATAAAGACAGATTAAGAGAGTAATCGAGGTCTTTTACCTCTTTTTAGTTGAGATAGAGTAGCAGGGGTCCATTAGTATGTCGGTGGTTCAGCGATGGCAGGGGTATATATATATGGTGGTGGTGAGTGGTTTAGGGTTTTCTGACTGAGAGAAGAAGAAAATCTAGTTCATGGAAACATAAATGGGAAATGATATGAGAGAAGAATAAGAGTGCCTAATATAAGGGACGGCTTGTCTGAATTGAAAGATTTTTTGCCAGGATCTCGGTTTTAAGAAGACTTCATCAAAGATTAAAGGACCGGGTCAAAGTCATCTGAAGAGATAAGGAGATTCAGTTGATGTTGACCGCATAAAATTTAATGCATAAACTGATTGTAAATATTGCAATAAGCCTTGTACCTCTTAAAATTCAGCAAAACATGGTAAATGCTTTTTAAGGTATATATATATATATATATATATATATATATATATATATATATATATATATATATACACACACACACACACTAGCCGTTTGCCCGCGCAAAGCGACGGGTGCGGATCAACAAAATAACTTAAAAAATTTGTAAAACAAAATGACGAACAGATAGAGATTTCTTATACCTGGGCTAGGATTAAACGTAAGACATTTTTGAGCTTTTTCGATTTTAATAGAAAGAAAAACAAAGGAGGAGGTAGTGAGCATGAGAGAGAACCAAGATTTTGCGGTCAATGGCAAGACATTCATGATAGACGAATGCTAGATCAATGCGCCTCTTCCAGTTTATATGAAATGTTTTATAACGTATACATCATATTAGACCGATTCAAATGGATATGAAGAACACTTGGTCAAACTTTGACCCATTCAAAATTTTATCATCATCTTATTTGACTTTTTCATTATTATTGACAGATTCAGTATTTAGCAGTTCAATTGGATATGAGGAACACTTGGTCAAAGTTTGACCCATTCAAAGTCTTATCATCATCATCTTATTTGACTTTTTCATAAATGTTGACCGGATAAGATTTAATATTTACCGATTCAATTGGATATGAGGAACACTTGGTCAAACTTTGACCCATTCAAAATCTTATCATCATCATCTTATTTGACTTTTTCATAAATGTTGACCGGATAAGATTTAGTATTTACCGATTCAATTGGATATAAGAAACACTTGGTCAAACTTTGACCCATTCAAAATCTTATCATCATCATCTTATTTGACTTTTTCATATTTAACCAATTCAATTTGAAGATAAGCTTATAAGACCTATTCAAAATCTGTCTTTGACAGGATAAGATTTATTATTCTCCGATGCATAAAATTATTGTATATGATGCTTAAAAGCTTGTACCTCTTAAAATTCAGCAAAATCTTGTAAATGCTTTTTAAGGTATATATATATATATATATATATATATATATATATATACTAGCTGTGTACCCGCGCAAAGCGGCGGCGGCAAATAGTTTTCTGGCGATGAATAATTCATTTCAATGAATAATTTCCTTGTTGCTCTCAGATATAACCATAAAAATCATTAGGTATTAACCAAGTTACAAAATATTGATTCTTCCGTTCTTACAAGTTACAATCCCTAAACATTTATAAAACCATTTTTTATCACTTCTTTGCAAATTGCAGTTAATCACTTAGAATGGTACATCAAAATAACCACAACATCTTAACCTGTTTTAGAAATTTAATTAGTTTGATGGGTTGTAGGTTTATAATATTTAACCCGGTTTTTTTTTTTTTTTATTTCCTGTCTATGTTGAGTTGCATTTCTGGTCATAAAACCAAATTTATATTATAATTGTAACATAAACGTTAATCAAGATTAATTTTCTTTCGGTGAAAAGTTTTGTTTAGGTGATCAATTTTTCTAGGAGGACGAAAAATAGTTTGTCTTTCGGAGATTGGTTTCCCACGCCATTTGTATTGAAATAGAGTTTACAAAATAATGTGAAACAATTTCCTTTAGAAGCAAGAATTGTTGCTTAGGTTACTGAATCCGTTGTATTTGCGGTATATAGTTGTGATGCTTTGTCAATCCTAATTCAATTTGTAGTAACCGTGAGGTAATGAGGATAAATAGTCTTCAGGGCAATTAGTTTTCTTTTGGAACGCAAAAGATAGTTTCCTTTTGACGATTATGTCCATATCAAGAAACATGTCATATTTAAAAAATATACAATGTAACAAATATTATTTACAATTAAAATGTATCTATTGTGTACGTTCTTTTAATGTGCTATATAGTATGACGTATTTTTGGAATTTTAGATGAACCATTGTTATATTTAAAAAATATACAATGTAAAAAATATTATTTACAATTAAAATGTATCTATTGTGTACGTTCTTTTAATGTGCTATATAGTATGTCATATTTTTAAAATTTTTGATGAACCATTTATTTAAAAACATTAATTCAACAATGATAACAAACCATTAATTTTACTTTTAGAAATAGATATGCAAATACATATCAAATTAAACAAAGAAAGTTTACAAAGAAAGAAAATGATCACATTTAAAATTTGAATGGAACGTTTCAATCCTTTAATTGCATCGACAGTATTTATCTAAATAAATTACCCTAAAATTTATATTGTGGATTGCTGTGAATATGTCCCTACAAAAAGAACAATTTTGGTAAGGTGGCGAGAAACATACATGGACAAAAATATTGGACAATATAAAAAGGTGGCCATAATTTTTACCATGGCAAAAAATTGCATTGAGTCAATGTTAAAAAGTGATTGGAAATATGATGCTAAGAAAACAATTTATAAACGAACTTGCTTGTGAAAACAAACAAAAGATTCCAATCAATTGAAACTACTTTAGGAATAAATTGCAAAACCAACATGTGGATTATTTTTATGAAATGCATGTAATTTGATAATGCTCTTTTTAGTTGTGGTAACTTAGATGTGATAACTGAGCCAACAATAGTATAATGTAGTATTTTTTCATCACCCATGTTCGAACTAAAAACCAAAGCATAATATGTTCATATAAAAAAGTAAAAAGGTATCATTTATTTTTATTACGGTATTGTATTTTCACCTTTTTATTATTAAGGCAATGTACTTTGGATATATAATCAATTATGGCATTTTATTTTTCTTTTTCTATAATACTTGTATGATATTGCTGATTCAATATACTTTTCAAATTCTAAGCTTGTAATAAGAGAAAAACATTTGTACCACAGTTGATGAACATGGCTTATTTCTTCCATTGTTTCCATACCAAGCAACATGGCTTAAGCAACATTAATTCTATTGCACCACATCCTATTACAAGAAAAACAAAAAAGGTATTTCAAGTATTTCAATAACATGGATATAAGAAAAAAAAAATAACTTCCTTAAATTCCTGGTAAAGCAACAATTAAGTTGAACACATAATGAAATTATAATGATTATGCAAAAAAAAAGATCCATTTTTTTCTTAAAAACATATCAAGCCTCGGTCTACTCAGAATCTGCCTAATGTCATGGTCCTTTTAGATTGTGCAGTGGAGATTCTGACTACAAATGACACCTAAATTAGAAAATAAATTATAGCATCATACTTTCAAATAAAATGAAAGTATGATGATATAACACACATATAAAGGAAAGTAAGATACCATAAATAAAATCCACATTAATGAAAAAAGTAATTTGTTTTCTTATTTTTCAAGTAAATTACATTTTGGACAGTGAATTTTTCAATTTTGGTCAAAGTTTATATTGCAAATTTGGTCATTGTTTATAGGTTTCAATTTATTTTATTCTCTGTATTGTCTAAGCTAATAGCCTAGCTGTTAAAACCTTTATAACGACCATTTTGCCCTTGAACTGTTGACAAAAAGTACATCACAGGAACCAAATTTGTAAGAACCTCTTGTCCTTTGATCTTGCTGAATTTAAAAAAAAAAAACCATTTTTTCAATGCTATAAACTTTTATTCAAGGATAAGACAAAATTACAAATTTAGTCCCTCAGGTATACTGTACTTTTTCAGTTTTGGTCCAACGGCAAAATGGTGGAAGATTATCAAATTTTGAGAGCCAAACTATTAACTTCGTCTCTTGATATCAGACTAAATCCACACTTTCAATTTCAAAAAGATAACAATAAACAAATATACACCTACCAACAACTATTTCAATAAAAATAAAGTTAAACACTAATTAGAAATCATACAAATCAAAATCATCATACAAAAAACAAAATTGGCTTAACAAAATTAACATCGAATATTTGTGAAACATCCTCCCTCCTCAAGTGGCCTAAATCAAATAACAAAAGTTTAGCACCAAAAACAATCAAAAACTTAGAAGCAATCTACACATTTATCGTTATCATCTCTTTAAATACCCCTCTGCATTTCTTTATTTTTAGTCATAAAAATGAGATTTTTATCATTCCTTCAAGATACAAATTTATTGTTCATAAGAATCATTAACAATGTCAAGAATCTTGAAATTAAATAAAAAACTGGTTAAGATAGGATGAGGGAAATATGATAGCATCTTACCTTTTCATAAATTCATTTTATGTGAATAAGGAAACACTGTACGAATAAATGACATGTGTGTATAGATGACATATTGGATGAAAAAGAGCACACCGTTCCACAAGTGAAATTCTGGTGTTCTTGTTCACAACAACATTACACATGCTTAAGCTCACTTTTGCATTTGTTAGTTGACCTGCAAGAGAATAGTTCAGATCCCGGGCATGTCAATGTTTTCTTATAGATATACAATAGAGAAGGTACCTGAGAAAAGGAACAGTACCCGAGTTACCATTATTGGATTCCATCAAATCTGAAAAAAAAAACAATCATGAAGATTTGGTGATACTCTAATGTTTTTTTCGAGAAAGATCAAAAGAAAAATATAATAAAATCTAGGGATTTGTTTTATAGTGTAAAAAAGAACAACAATCAAACATAAAGAAATATCTTCGTCTTATGTAACAGATAAAATGAAATCGAATACAACATAGATGAGTCTTGAAGAAATGGTGGTGGCGGTGAGTGCACCGGTGGTGGTGGTGAGTGAACCGGCGGTGGTAGTAGGTCTGGCGTGAGAGTATAAATAACACAATAGAGAATGTACAGTCGACCGATTCATCTTGAAGCCCTAAAATCTGTAAGGCATTGGAATTGAAATATGTTTGTCTTGGCTGATCCTTCTTATAATCATAACTTACAAAAATATGAATAACATAATAGAAAATGTACCTTCGATCGTATGACGGATAGGATGAAAGTAATCGTAAAAAATGTAACTTCGATCAACCTAGGGGGACGTAGAAGAGTTTAGCGCCTGATATAAGGGATGACGGGCAAAAATGGAAACAACTTTTCTAGAATTAGGGTTTCAACAGAGAGAATCAGAAGGGGAGGGAACAATAGGATATTTCAAGCGTGTATTTGGATAAAAAGGATTCAAATTTTGAATGAACCGGGTTTAAGGGAAGGATATCAGATCTGCGAGAAATATAAGGATTCAATTTAAAATTTCATATTATTTTATTGATGATTAGTTGTACTTTTAGCTTAATGGATAAGACGTCTTAAAAAATATTATTATATTCAATGTATTTTTAGATATATGTTTAGTTTATATTGTTCTAACTATCTATTGTGTGCATGTAGGATTGATTATGGACCAATCATTTTAGTTATTTTAAGAAAGTAATTAATGCATATTAGATCCTAAAGATATAATGAGCATTAATTATAACCTCAACATTTAATATGCATTAATTACTTTCTTAAGATAACTAAAATGATTGGTCTAGAATCAATCGTACAAGCACACAATAGATAGTAAAAACATTTGAACCTAACTCTCTCTCTCTCTCTCTCTCTCTCTCTATATATATATATATATATATATATATATATATATATATATATAGGTTCATGTTCATTTAAGACCATTCTAATTTTGTGAGACCGTGAGACCAAATCTAAAAATAATTTTAAAATGCAAAATAAATGGAAAAATCCAAAAATTATTTTTTTAAATATTATTTTCGGAACTTGAATTAACTAAAAAAAATCCCATTTTTTTTTTGAAAAATATGTGAAATATTCTAATAGAATATTACACTGTACATATTCTAAAAAATAATTTTAAAATGCAAAATAAATGGAAAAATCTAAAAATTCTTTTTTTAAATATTATTTTCAAAACTTGAATTAACTAAAAAATAAAATATAAAAAGATCCTGTTTTTCTTAAAATACGTGAAATATTCTAATAGAATATTACACTGTACATATTCTAAAAAATTATTTTAAAATGAAAACTAAATGGAAAAATCCAAAAAAAAATTTTAGATTTTATTTTCGGAACTTGAATTAACTAAAAAAAATAAAATAAATAAAAAAATGCGTCTCACGGTCTCACAAAATTAGGCCGTCTCACATGAACCTAACCCTATATATATATATATATATATATATATATATATATATATATATATATATATATATATATATATATATATATAAAAGATAGTTTCATACCAATGAGGTGATATACCAACACTCTCTTGCGCTCGATAACGATATGCAATGATGTGTTATGTTATTCAATTGCAAACGTAAACTCTGATATCATGTTAGATATATGTGTTGTAGTAAATAATATATATGGAAGACGTACGTAAGGTATCTGATGAACTACTTGAACAAGAGAGTGGTGTTTTGTTGATGAGGATGGGTGATGGTAGAGGACGAAGACGAAGGGCAAGATGTTTGTATGTGTTAGGTTAATGGTACATGTATTATTTTTAATTTATTTAAGTGTATGTATGTGATTTTATTGCATAGGAAATAGATCTAAGGAAGAAGACAATGTGGAGAGAGAGAGAGAGAGAGAGAGAGAGAGAGAGAGATATGCGGGTCTATTTCAATTTAATATTTATTAAATATTAAAAATCATTTTAAAATTTTCTAAAAATATTAAGAAGGGAATAACTTCAACGAAACTAGCAGAAAATGACCATCAATATAAAATTTTAAAGGTTTTGACATTTTTCCTAAAAAATATATATTTTAGAGACCATTTTTGCACTTTTGTCTTATATCATAAAAAACCTACTAAAAAGTCCTTATATGTAATCCTCATAATTGAATCTATTCTTATCTTTTTATTAGTCAATTAAGTCCAAAAAACCGAAGCTTGTATTTGTTTTAACCTTTTACTCGGTCAAAAGATCATCAAACTTTCATAAATTACAGATTAGGTTTAGATTTTAAATTTTAGAACAAATTTGGTTCGAAATTTACGCTTTTGGCTTAGATTTTGATTTTTTTTATAAATTTGTTCCAAATTTTACACATTTGGCCCTGATTTCAAAATCTTGTTATCGTATTCATTTTAAGTTTAGTTTTTTTAAAATTATTTTTAAAAATTTGTTTTGATTTTTTTTCTTAATAAAATCATATTTATACATAAAAAAACATTTTTTTTATATAAAACATTTCTTTTAACTCTTTTGGAAACACCTAGTTATAAAAATACGTATTTATTAAGTATATAAATAAATATAAATCCGTTTTAATAAAAAATGAATACAAACGTGTATTTTATATATATATATATATATATATATATATATATATATATATATATATATATATATTTCATAGTAAACATCTTTGTATATATTTATGTATTTATATGCACACAAACAAGTGTTTTATAAATTTATTATAAAATGTTTTCCGATACATTTTTTAATAAAAAAGTGTTAGTGTGTGAGTTTGTTTATATATATATATATATATATATATATATATATATATATATATATATATATATATATATATATATATATATATATATAACAAAACGTGTTTGTATGTATTTATAAAAGAGGCTTTGGTATACCATTTTTTTTTATAAGTAATGTATTTGTATATAAATTTATTTATCATAAAATACGTGTTTATTATAAAATATGTATTGGGATAATTTTTCATGAAACGTGCGTTTGTATACATTTTTTCACATATAAAATGTGTTTGTATACAAATGTATTTATTATAAAATATGTATTTGTATATGTATTTATTTATAAAATGTGTATTTGTATATATTTTTTTGGAAAATACGGATTTGTATATATTTATACACTTAATAAATACCTAATTTTGTAAATACATATTTTGCATAAAAAGTTGTTTAAAAAAGAAGTTTTTATATAGAAAAAAAAAGGTTTTTTTTATGTGAAATTTTGTTTTTTTTGTATTAATATGAGTTTAAAAAGGAAAAAAGTATATTCGAAACAAAATTTTGAAAAATAAAGATGTAAAAAAACTGAATTAATGATGAATTTGTAACAAAATTTTGAACTTTAAGCCAAAAGTGTAAATTTTGGATCAAATTTTTAATAGAAATTAAAATATGGGCCAAAAGTGTAATTTTAGACCAAATTTGTAGTAAATTGAAAATTTGGGCGAAAAATATACTTTTTTAAAGTTAGATGATTGAACGACTTAATTTTCAAGAGAATTTTTTTTTTTCATTTTTGATTAACCAAATACTTTTCATATACCATGAAATCCTAAATACAATTGTTTTCAAAATTCATATCAATTCCAAATTTTTATTCCAAATCATCAGAGTGTCCCATAAAAACGCCTGAGAGAGAGAGTGCACGTCGTGCCATCAAGCCTTCCCCATGCCCTTAGGCTCGGATGTACCTGAAACAAATCCACAAACTGTAAGCTAATGCTTAGTGAGTTCCCCAGAGCATACCCCACACAAAATCCACATAACACATATCACATTAACTATAAAAGCTACATATATCACATAAGCCAATCACACGAACATATAAGGAAGCCATGGAAACCCTCCAGGGTCTTACACCTAGTGCGACTGGAACCCTCACATTGTCTTAACTAACTGCCATGGGAACCCCCACATGGTCTTCCTGCCATGGAAACCCCTACATGGTCTTTCTGCCGAGGGAACGCCCACACGGTCTTTACAATCAAGAGATGACATACAAACTACACAAGATAGTAGAATGCCATGGAAACCCTCCAAGGTCTTACATATAAGTACCTCGGGAACGCCCGAGGTCTTTCATGCGAGTATCACAAATAACTAGCATATCACATATCCTATAAACAACTAATCATAACTCATAACAATAATGGGCCGGCCTTGGTGCCTTAGACCCATTGGTATGGTGAGGACACTTACCTCTCGTGAATGATGAACCGACAAGCTAAGATTAGATAAATCCCACGTGATGCTCCAACTCAACAGCCTATGATCATCATGTAATTGACTTGTCATAATCCCGAATTACCATGATTACCCTTAAAGTCAACCCTAGTCAACCCTAGTCAAAGTCAAGGTCAACAATCCATGTTGACCTCAACCCGTCGAGTGCATCCAGTAACTCGTCGAGTTCCTCCCGATTTCGTTCCAGTGAATCCTGAGTCAACTCGCCGAGTCACCTAAGTGACTCCTCGAGTTCATCCAATGTCCAGAAAACTAAAAGCTCATTTAGACCAATACTCGAATCCTTCACTATGCTTATTCTGAAACTCGAAAACGAGTAAACCCTACCCCGACTCGTCGAGTCGACCAATGAACTCGACGAGTTCCTTCAATCCTTTTGTGTTCAGTCCTTTTCAGTGGGATCTAAGGTCCCAAACTTTAGATCCAACTTCCCTTAGTGCAAATACCATGTAAAGTTGCAAACCTTATGTGCATGCAAGACCTCCTAAGGCTAAGACATCAAAACTAAGATTCCTACAAGGTTTTTGTGCATGGAAAGGGCCTAAGCTGGATAAAGTGAGCAACTTTATGGCATTGGGGACCTAGAGAGGTCTAAATCTGGAACCATATCCTTGTGATAAGTCCATATACGATTATGACTCCATTTTTCACCAAAAATCACCAAAAATGGCCATTTACTTCCAAGAAAAGGGATCTAAGCAACTAGAGATCAAGGTAACAACTTTATACCTCAAGATGGTGGCCGATACAGAGTAAATGTCGGATCTACTACTTCTCTCCTTGCTCTTTCTTCTTCAAGCTCTAAAATCCTTCACAAACACACCAAAATTACTCACAAAAAAGCTCTTTCTCTCACTCAAGAAGGTGTAAGGTCTAACTAGGGTTTTCTCTGGCTAATAGGGTGGTAAGGGGGGCCACAAGAGGCGGATTATGTTCTTTAAATAGGGTAGAAACCCTAAAAATTAGGGTTTTCCTTTACAATGCCTACTCGGCGAGTCGGGGCCTTTTTACTCGTCAAGTAGGATTGAAAATCCGCGTCCTCATAATAACTTTTACTCGCCGAGCTGGAGATCTCCAACTCGCTGAGTCCATGCACAAAATCCTAAAAATTAGATAAATTAAATAATACCTGGAACAGGTGTTACAAGTCTCCCCCACTTGAACTAGACTTCTTCCTCGAAGTCTACTAGCCCAAATAAGTCCGGGTAGTGGTCCTGCATCTCTTCCTCTGGCTCCTATGTCCACTCGGAGCCCCTTTGGTGTTGCCATTGCACCTTTACTAACTTCACTTCTTTGTTCTGAAGGACCTTGGTCTTCTTGTCTAGAATCGCAATGGGCCTTTCAATGTAGTTTAGGCTCTTGTCCACCTGAATTTCGTCCAAAGATACGACTACGACCTTGTCAGTGACGCACTTCCAAAGCTGTGGCACATGGAAGGTGTTGTGAATTTGGCTATGCTCATTCGGCAGATCCAAGCGATAGGCCACCTTGTCCACCCTAGCCAAAATCCCGAACGGTCCAATATCTTGCCCTTCTTCCGAAACCTGATGACTCCCTTCCATGGCAACACCTTTTGTAACATGAAGTCCCCCACCTGGAACTCAAGATCTGATCGCAGCCGATCAACTTAGCTTTTCTGACGGCTCTGCGCGACTCGCAGCCGGTCGTGCACCTGCTGAATCAGCCCAGTAGTCTTGAGCACTACCTCAATGCTCCCCATGACCCGATGACCAACCTCACCCCAACAAACCGGGGTCCTACATCTCCTACCATACAACATCTCAAACGGGGGTCGGTCGATATTGGCATGGTAACTGTTGTTGTACGAAAACTCTACCAATGGGAGGTATGTATCCCAACTCCCTCCAAAATCCAAAACGCATGCCCGAAGCATATCTTCAAGTGTCTGGATCGTCCTCTCACTCTGGCCTTCTATCTGGGGGTGGTACGCCATGTTAAATTGGAACTGAGTGCCCAGTTCCTCATGGAACTTCTTCCAGAATCCAGATGTAAATCGAACATCTCTGTCAGAGACTACCGACACTGGCACCCCGTGTCTAGCCACCACCTCTCATACATAAATATCTGCCAACTTCTCAACGGATATACTCTTAGAGATCGAAATAAAGTGGGAACTCTTCATCAACTTGTCTACAATCACCCATATGGTGTCCACACCCCTCGCTGTCCTCGGTAACTTCATGATGAAGTCCATAGTGATCTCTTCCCACTTCCATATGGGAATGGGTAGCGGCTGAACCTTGCCATGCGGCCGCTGATGTTCGGCCTTGACCTTACTGCAGGTCAAGCACCGCTCCACGAACTAGGCGATCTCCTGTTTCATGCAGGGTCACCAATAGCTCAGTCTCAGATCTCTATACATTTTTGTAGTTCCTAGATGTATAGAGAACTTGGAATTGTGTGCCTCCTCCAATATCTTATGTCTCACTCCTCCAGTTACTGGTACCCACACCCGACCACACTACGTCCGGAGACTACGTCTATCCTTAACAAACAAGGGATACTAACCTCAAATCCTCTCTATCTTCCACTTCTCTTTCTTCACACCCTCGACCTGAGCCTCCTTGATCATATCCAACAAAGGGGAGATCACCGTCATCCTCAAACATACATTCTCGATCGAGGAACCGGCCGCCTTGCGACTCAAAGCATCGACCACCACATTGGCCTTTCCTGGATGATACAAGATCTCACAATCATAGTCTTTCAATATGTCCAACCACCTCCTATGCCGCATGTTGAGGTTATGCTGATCCATCAAATACTTCAAACTCTTGTGATCAGTATAAAATCGTGCACCGTACTCCATACAAGTAGTGCCTCCAAATCTTGAGGGCAAACACCACTACCCCAATTCCAGGTCGTGAATGGGGTACTTCACCTCATGAGGCTTCAACTACCTTGAGGCGTAGGCTATCACATGCCCCCTCTGTTGGAATAGTGTCTAAGGCTGCAACTATATTTGGCAAGTATTTGACCCGATTGTGCATGGTCCTTTTGGGTTGTCTTCACCATAGCAACTTGACAGGATGATTTATAGTGAGAGAAGAAATATTATTAATATATTATGAGAATAATATAAGGAATAATAATATTGTTATTTGATTAATATAAGTCATAAATTAATTAGGAATTAATTTGGTGACTTAAAGAGATTAATTAAATAAAAGGGCATAAACTGTCAATTGTATGATAGTTGTACTTTGGGCTGTAATCCCTTATGGATAAGGGGTGGACGGTTTTGGGGCTTTGGATAGACCTAGAATTCGTCCAAGTCTTATCATTAGGGAGATTGGATTGCTTAGGGCCTAAGTTATCCAATTAGGGTTTAAGGGTGAAACCCTAGGAGCCTCACTAGTATAAATAAACCCTTAAGGTCAAGGAAATCGGCACTCTTGCTTTTGAAGAAACCCTGGCCGACTTCCTCCCCTCTCCTCTCTCTCTCTCTAATCATACTTTTGCTAAGTTGGTGTTTGTAAGCCATTAGAGGAGTGACAATTGTGACTCTAAGCTCCAAGGACAAAAGATTCAAGCAAGCAACTTAAGGTAATCTTCTAGATCTGGTTTTCTTATGTTATTACACTAGATCTATTGTTCAAAGTCTTGGATACATTGCATATTCAATTAGAGAAACCTAGATCCAAGCATTAGGGTTTGTATGTGCACATAGGAATGTTCTTATGACTCAAACCCATCAGTGGTATCAGAGCCTTGATTAGTTTCTGTTGAATTGATGCATTGGTTGCTTGATTGTTGATTGCAAAATTCGAATTTTGTCCTTCCGCCTGATGAACTCGGCGAGTTCCATAGTGGACTCGGCGAGTAGGCCTCAACTCAGCGAGTCCATTGTGGTACTCGGCGAGTTCGAGCGTCAGAAATAGCTAGTTTCGGGATTTCTTGCTGATTATCTTATGGAAACTTGCCTTTATCTTAATGGGTCAATATAAATCCGATTTTAATATATATTTGAGTATATTCTTGACCTAATTAAAGATATTTATCAATTAATTAAATAATAATTTCCTTATGTGATAAATGATTGATTATTTTAATTAAATTGGTAAATTGTTTTGCAAGAAACATTTAAATAAATCAAATAAAGATAATTATGAGATTAAATGGTTAATTTGAATTATTTGTTATTTGATCCCTTATGTTTGGAAAAGTTTAAAACTTGTCCTCAAGTTTTGAAATTTATGTTTTGTGATTAAAAGTTTAATTTAGACAATTTAAATTTCAAACCCTAGAATTTTACAAGTTTAAAATTCAACCCTATACTAATATAATATTACAAGATTAATATATATATATATATATATATATATATATATATATATATATGTATAATTAAAATGCTAGTCTTACCGTTAGTAGGCCTCATTCACGAAGCCGGTCTATAAGGTGGGTATAAGGTTGCGGTCTATAAAATGGCTCTTAATGGGTGTACACTCACACCCACCGCTTGCTTGATCGGTGGAGGGTCGTTAGCCGAACGGGTAGGATAGGGCAACCGCATCTCCTCATTAAAAGTATAATATTGAAATACAAAGTAACTACATGTTTTTCAAAATTCCCAATCCTAGTTACTTTAGGAAAAGTGAATTGATGCAATCCCATGAAATTACACTTTGCAACCTTGCTAAGAAGTTAGTGGAGCGTGTGTGGTTTACCGGCACATCGAATAGGTGATTGTTACAATGAAGGCACCGTGTAGATTTGCATGGTTATTCACACCCACTTTGTGATCCTCGGCATCCCAGTCACAAACGAGAGGGGCATATCGAGATTTAAACATGCCATTGAAAAGTTCAATGAATCTTATCGAAACCTAGGAATTCTCAATACATTTAGAACTTAAGGTTATGTTTTCATGGTGGAGAATTAGTGAATCGTCATTCACTTACCTTCAAATTGTTTGCATGTTGGATTACGTCATCCCTTTTCTAATATGTAAATATTGTTGTTGGATCCTAGCCCTAATTTTCTTATTGAGTGATAATTAGGG
The DNA here is from genome assembly GCF_051521515.1 of Lactuca serriola. Taxonomy (NCBI): domain Eukaryota; kingdom Viridiplantae; phylum Streptophyta; class Magnoliopsida; order Asterales; family Asteraceae; genus Lactuca; species Lactuca serriola. Next base: position 3,977,822 of record NC_136411.1, read on the forward strand.
ATTCAAATTCTAATCTATCTTTGTCCTTTCTATTTGTAGATGTCGAACGCGAACAACGCTGCTGCTAGTTCATTCACATTGATGAGCCTTTGCCAAAAGGTAACTTTCGATGGAACGAACATTAGCGAATGGATAAGATACATTTGCACGATTGCTCGCTACGAGGACAAGGAGTATGTCATTGATGAGAAGCTCGAGAAGATCAATCCAGAAATCGCTACTCCGGCTGAAATGACTGCTTTTGAGACTCATGAATGTGATGCGACAAAGGTTCATTGCATCATGATAGCCACAATGAACGCCGAATTCCAAAAGTCCTATGAGGACATGTATCCGTACGAAATGCACCAAGACTTGTTGGAGAGATACCATCAAAACGCGAGGCAGGAACGTTACGAGATCTTCACTAACATGATCTCCGCTAAAAATGGGACATGGAGAATCTCTAACCGTGCACCTGCAAAAGATGCAAAGGTATGTCGATCGTCTTCGCAAGTTGAATGTCGACTTTGGGGAAGATTTGGCTATCGACATGGTGCTTCATTCCTTGCCTCCGTGCTACAATCAATTTAGGATGACCTACCACATGAACAAGGAGGAGGTCACCCTAAGTAAGCTCCAAGGTCTCCTTAGGGTTGTTGAAAGCAACCTCAAGGACAAGTCTGTTGCACCAACTCCCAATCCACCAGCTGCTCCCATTTTGGCAATTAGGCAAGGAAGGGGTAAGAAAAGGAAGGCTCCATCTAAGAGCTACCGCAAGGGAAAGTCCCGAGATGGTTCCTCTTCTAGTGGGACCAAAGTTGATCCTGCTAAGCCTAACCCTAACCCAAAGGAGGCAGAGTGCCACCATTGCCACAAAATAGGGCATTGGAAGAGAAGCTGCCCAGAATACCTGCATGCCATTAGGGAAGGAAAGATCAAGCCGTCTTTCGCAGGTATATACACAATTAAATCTAATGATTAATCTCATGCTATTTCTTGGGTCCTAGATACCGGGTGTGGTTACCACATTTGTTCTGAATTGCAGGGACTAAGAAGAAATAGGGATGTGGAGCATGGAAGAATAAATCTAATCATGGGGAACAGAAGATCATCACCTATGACCAAGATTGGAGTGTATTCTTTAGTGCTTAGTAATGGTTTATGTTTAGATTTAAATAATTGTTGCTACTCGCCAGAAATGGCAAGAAACATCATTTCATTTCATGGTTTGTTTAGACAAGGATTTAGATTTTCTTTTAATAATGAGAATGGTTCAATTTATGCTTATCTAAATGGTGTCTTATATTTTGAAGCAATGCCATGTAATGGAATTTATGAAACTGTTATGATTGTAGATAACCTAGGAAATGAGGTTTTGTGCATGGATTCTTCCAATAGTATGCATAGAGCATCCTTGTGGCATTGTCGTCTTGGACATGTCAACAAGAAGCGCATAGCCCAACTCCAAAAGGATGGAGTGTTGGAGTCATTCGACCTTAGGGAAGATGACACTTGCGAATCTTGTTTACTTGGAAAGATGACCAAGTCACCCTTCACTAGCACATGTGAAAGGGGTGAGGGTTTATTGGACCTCATACATACCGATGTATGTGGACCCTTTAGATCAACCACAAAGGATGGGAACCGCTTCTATGTGACTTTTACCGATGACTATAGTAGATAAGGGTATATCTACTTAATCAAGCAAAAGTCAGAAACGTTTGAAAAGTTCAAAGAGTTCAAGAATGAAGTGGAGAATCAATTAGGCAGGAAAATCAAGATGCTTTGATCCGATCGAGGAGGAGAGTACCTAAGTCTTGAATTCCACGACTGTCTCAAAGAGTGTGGAATAGTTTCACAATTGACGCCACCTAGGACACCGCAGTTGAATGGTGTGGCAGAAAGGCGTAATCGAACCTTGTTAGACATGGTTCGCTCTATGATGAGTCGTGCTTCACTACCTATCTCATTCTGGGGGTATGCCTTAGAGACTGCCTCCCATATCCTTAACCGAGTCCCTACTAAGAAGGTTGCCAAAACACCTCACGAGATGTGGACAGGGAAAGCTCCCTTGTTAGCACATATCAAGGTTTGGGTTTGCGAGGCTTTCGTAAGAAGAGATACTCACGGCAAGCTCGAACCTCGTAGTGAGCGATGTATTTTCATCGGCTACCCGCAGAAATCCTTTGGATATCTCTTCTATAGACCGAAGGACAATGTTGTCTTCGTTGCAAGAAGAGGAGTTTTCCGAGAGCGAGAACTCATAAGCCAAGGAGACAGTGGGAGGCAAATCAAACTTGAAGAGATTCAAGAATCGATTGATGAAGGAACCTCTACCGTTGGCACTCAACCCGAGGAGGAAACTTCGGTTGAACCGATTGACGAGTCCTTACCTCTTAGACGTTTCGAAAGAGTTAGAGTTCAACCCCAGTTTTATGGTTTTCATATTACTACCGAAGGGGACACGTATATTAGTGATGGTACACTAATAAATCTAGATGAACCTAATAGATTTAAGGAAGCCATGGCAGGCCCGGAGTTTGTAAAATGGAAAGAGGCAATGGACAGCGAGATCCAATCCATGTATGACAACCAAGTTTGGAATTTGGTTGATAATGTGCCCGGACGTAAGACCGTTGGGTGCAAATGGATCTTCAAGAAGAAGACCGACGTGGATGGAAACGTACACACATATAAGGCGCGATTGGTTGCGAAGGGCTTTACTCAAACTCCCGGAGTTGACTATGATGAGACCTTCTCACCAGTTGCGAAGATAAAGTCTATTAGAGTGACACTAGCAATTGCCACATTTCATGATTATGAGATTTGGAAAATGGATGTCAAGACCGCTTTCCTTAATGGGAAGTTAGCTGAGGATGTTTACATGGCTCAGCCAGAGGGTTTTGTTGATCCGAAGCATCCAAATAGAGTGTGTAAACTTGAGAAGTCCATTTATGGACTTAATCAAGCGTCTCGCAGAAGGAATCTTTGCTTCGATGAGAAAGTCAAAGAGTTTGGATTTGTACGAAGCGAAGATGAATCATGTGTATATGTCAAATCCAGTGGGAGTATAGTAAGCTTCCTCGTTCTGTATGTCGATGACATACTACTCATAGGAAACGACGTCCCAACTCTGCAGGAGGTTAAGTCCTGGCTCGGGAAGTGTTTCGCTATAAAGGACCTCAGAGAGGCTTCCTATATTTTGGGAATAAGGATAGTGAGAGAACGAAGTAAGAGACTAGTAGGACTTAGTCAGAACACTTACTTAGATAAAGTACTAAAACGTTTTAGTATGGAAAATTCGAAGAAGGGAGAATTACCGATACAAAGTAATGCCAAGTTGAGTAAGACTCAAAGTCAGAGTACCGAAGCTGAAATAGCGGAAATGAGCCGAGTACCATACGCTTCCGCAGTTGGCTCAATCATGTATGCTATGACTTGTACTCGCCCTGATGTAGCCTTTGCTTTGAGCATGGTTAGTAGATATCAAGGGAACCCTGGCATAGCCCATTGTATTGCGGTCAAGAATATCCTTAAGTACCTTCGGAGGACGAAGGAATGGTTTTTAGTCCTCGGAGGGAGTGATGACTTGAAGGTGCGAGGGTATAGTGACGCCAGTTTTCAGACTGACAGGGACAACTACCGTTCGCAGTCGGGCTGGGTCTTTAACCTAAATGGAGGAGCAGTAACTTGGAAAAGTTCCAAACAGGAAACCGTAGCTGATTCAACATGTGAATCAGAGTACATTGCAGCGAGCGAAGCGTCGAAGGAGGCAATATGGTTGAAGAACTTCATTGGTGATCTTGGAGTTGTACCTGCCATAAAAGAGCCTATGGAAATTTTCTGTGATAATGAAGGAACGGTTGCCTTGACCAAGGAACCGAGGGATCATGGTAGATCTCATCATATCGACAGAAAATATCATTTCATTAGACATCGAGTAGAAGAAGGACAACTCGTGGTTAAGAGCATATCATCAGAAGATAACCCAGCATATCCGCTTACGAAGGGACTGAGCAGGGTTAAGCACTTGCAACATGCTAGGAGTATTGGGCTGAAGGATGATATTAGTTTAGATTAGATAGTATTAGAAACGTGTAATAGATAAATGTAATTAACATTTGATGATTAAATAAAGGAGTATTATTTATAAGTAATGTTACTATCTTATGTTAATTGTTTAGCTATTGTTTCACTTTGCATGTTTTGACTTCCAGAATAATTTAGTTTATTAAGAATAATCGAATTATTCAAATGATCCACAATTGTTCATATGTTGGAAGTAGGTATGAATGAAGATTGTCATGAATTGGTGTATAGATTGTCTAAATGGTATTAGACATAGCAAAAGTTTGCTACAACGTTCATGAGTGCTTATGAACTAGTTTTGAGCATTGGAACAAACCCGCGCTTGCTGGAATCACCTTATGGAATGTGATAAAAAGGGTGATCGCAAGACGATAATATCATATGGTCTTAAAACCTAGATATATGGTTTGTTATTTGTTAATTGGTTGTACATTGATAATGCGAAACCGCATCAGTAACTTGATGTTATAAAACGCATTGTTGTGTATAGTCGATTAATGAATAAGTAAATGCATATAAGTCGAAGTTTATCTGTTACTATTATTCTAAGAGGGTAAAAAGCGATATCTCGGCCACTCGATGATTTGATTTGACTTATGTGCCGTGCCCGGTCAGAACTAAATTGATGTGTTCGATTAAGTTCTATGTCAAATAAATCTGAGATCGAGAAACCAACTGCTGGACAATAGATTCCATAAGAATTGTCCGCATGATATCTAAAAAGAGGACTGTACGATCCCTTATCTAAGGGACAAGACTGGTAAGATCAGAGTTTGACAGCGTCTTTGAGAGCTACGATTGCTAATCAGATTATACTTGTGTATATAGTTACTAGACTTATTCAAGTGGGAGACTGTTGGAATAGTGTCTAAGGCTGCAACTATATTTGGCAAGTATTTGACCCGATTGTGCATGGTCCTTTTGGGTTGCCTTCACCATAGCAACTTGACAGGATGATTTATAATGAGAGAAGAAATATTATTAATATCTTATGAGAATAATATAAGGAATAATAATATTGTTATTTGATTAATAAAAGTCATAAATTAATTAGGAATTAATTTGGTGACTTAAAGAGATTAATTAAATAAAAGGGCATAAACTGTCAATTGTATGATAGTTGTACTTTGGGCTGTAATCCCTTATGGATAGGGGGTGGACGATTTTGGGGCTTTGGATAGACCTAGAATTCGTCCAAGGCTTATCATTAGGGAGATTGGATTGCTTAGGGCCTAAGTTATCCAATTAGGGTTTAAGGGTGAAACCCTAGGAGCCTCACTAGTATTAATAGACCCTTAAGGTCAAGGAAATCGACACTCTTGATTTTGAAGAAACCCTGGCCGACTTCCTCCCCTCTCCTCTCTCTCTCTCTCTCTAATCATCCTCTTGCTAAGTTGGTGTTTGTAAGCCATTAGAGGAGTGGCAATTGTGACTCTAAGCTCCAAGGACAAGAAGATTCAAGCAAGCAACTTAAGGTAATCTTCTAGATCTGGTTTTCTTATGTTATTACACTAGATCTATTGTTCAAAGTCTTGGATACATTGCATATTCAATTAGAGAAACCTAGATCCAAGCATTAGGGTTTGTATGTGCACATAGGAATGTTCTTATGGCTCAAACCCATCACCCTCTGCATCAGAACTGCGCCTAACCCTGAGATTGACGCTTCACAGTACACCACCAAAACATCTAACCCCTCAGGTAGCACTAGAATCGAAGCCTCGCATAACCTCCGTCTCAGGGTCTCAAAAGCCAATTGCTGATTCGGCCCCATCAAAATGTCACATTCTTCCTTGTCAAGCGGGTCAAAGGCACAACAATCTTGGAGAAATCCTGGATGAATCTCCGATAATAGCCCGCTAAACCCAAAAAGCTACGGATCTTAGACGCGTTCTTTGGTACTTCCCACCGCATCACTACCTCAGCCTTGGTTGGATCAACCGAAATGCGCTCCTGGTTGATGACATGCCCTAAAATGTACCTCTCGCAGCCAGTGTTGTAAAACTCGCCGAGTTGGCCGATTACTCCTTCGAGTACTCGCTACTCGGCCCCTTACCGAGACGAGTTACAGATTCCTGAGTACTCCCCGCTCAGCCCCTTATTGAACTAAGTAGTGTTGTAAAATGCGGTCAACTCAGTGATTAATATGTACAATATACTTAATGATTTATTATTACTACATAAATATCTTAAATTTTCAGTAATTATTCACGAAGTGAGACCATTATGTGTTTTTAGCTTTTGTGTATTCACATGTATCTAATTTTGTTATATATTTCAATCAAATTATGATTTTGACATATATAATTTCCCTAAAAATATTTCTACATGAATTACCGAATCCGAGTACTCCTCGAGTACTCCCGGATACTCGTTACTCGATAGTCGGCCGAACAGGTACCCAGTAACGAGTTCTACAACCTTACTCGCAGCCAAAAATCACACTTGGAGAACTTGACATAAAGTCTCTCCACCCTCAGTTTCTCTAATACCTCCCTCAGATGCTGCTCATGCTGCTCCTTGGTCATAGAATATACCAGGATATCATCAATAAAAACGATTACTGACCAATCCAGCATCACTCTGCACACTCTGTCCATGAGATCCATGAATGCTGGTGGGGCATTGGTGAGCCCAAATTGCATCACCACAAACTCATAATTCCCACACCGACTCCTAGAAGCTGTCTTTGGTATATCCTCCTCTCGAATCCTCATCTGATGATACCCTGAGAAAAGATCAATCTTGGAAAACCAAGACGCACCATGTAGCTAATCGAACAAATCATCGATCCTCGGTAATGGATAACGGTTTTTCACCGTTAGCTTGTTCAACTCTCGATAATCAATGCACATCCTGTGTGATCCATCCTTCTTTTTCACGAACAGGATTGAAGCTCCCCATGGGGAACTGCCCGGACGAATAAACCCTCGGTCTAGAACCTCCTGAAGCTGCGTAGATAGCTCCTGCATCTCGGGCAATGCTAGTCGGTACAGTGCATTTGCTATGGGAGCGGCACCCGACACTAAATCAATGTGAAATTCCACTTGCCTCTCCGGAGGCACTCCTGGTAACTCCTCGGGAAAGACATACCGAAACTCATGTACAACCGACACACTGCCCACATGCGTCATGGTCTCAAACCTCGTATCAGAGATATATGCCAGAAACCCCATACAACCCTGCTGCAGAAATCTCCTAGTTCTTGCGGCTGAACGGAGGGTTGGCCCCTTCGAGGCCCTCTCACCGTAAATAACTTGTTCTGTCCCACTTAGGGTTCGAACCCTCACCAACTGGTGCTCGCAATTGATAACGGCCCCGTTGGCCCCCAATCACTCCATCCCGACAATCACCTTCAACCCTCACAACGGTATCTGGACTAGGTCAACACGAAACCTCTCCCTAAGAACATTTAGGACACAATCTCGATACACCCTCGCAGCACTCATGGTGCGGTCGTCCGTAATCTTGACCTCAAGCAGGGAATCCGGAGTCTCCGATGCATCCCAAAACTTCTTGCTAAGTGCAAGAGATACAAACGATCGGGTAGCTCCCGAATTGAATAAAACATGGGCAAACCTACCATTGAACAAAAAGGTCCCTATACATAAGCACAATATAGACATAAGCAATGCAATAAGTATATAATAGGAAGATAAAATACGTACCAGCCACAACGTCCAGCGCTGCCCGAGCCTCCTGGGTGGTCAACTAAAATGTGCGGCTCTTCACCGCTGGAGTATCCGCCTTAGCAGGGCGGCCGTCAGTAATCCTCAATGTGGCGGGTGCAGGCACCACCACTGCTCCTCCCCCTCCCTGCAAGCTCGGACAATCGGCCTTTTTATGGCCAATCTGGTTGCAGTGGAAACAAATTAGGCCCTTTTTGGGGCAGTCCCTGTTCATGTGGCCCGACTGACCACACGTATAACACACCGGGCCCGTCCCCCGACAAGCTCCACCATGAGATCTCCCACACTTGGAACACCGGCGATGGACCTGCTGTTCCCTACTGGATGAATCTGAGGTCTTAGGCTTTTTAGCCTGACCTACTGCCGTCTGTGCATGCTCAGGTTTCCGCTTGCTGCGGAAGTCCAACTCCATCTCCCACTCACGGGCCTTCTCCACCATCTAATTCAGGGTTTTGCACCCTTTAAAACTCACAAACTCCTGGATATCATCCCTCAACATGGAATGATACCCCATCCTCCTCATGTCCTCATCTATAGCATATTGCGGAATTAACAATGCTCGTTCCCAAAACTTGGCGGTGATCTCTGTCACAGTCTCAGTGGTCTGTTGGAGCTCATGAAACTCCCTCACTAGTCATTGCACGTTGATAGGTGGTGCAAACTCCACATCAAATAGCCAAACAAACTCGGCCCATGTCATCTCAGCCACACCGGCTGCTCCCACCTGGCTAGTTACCTCTCCCCACCAGTCTCGGGCTCTATCTCGCAGCATACATGAAGCAAAACCCATATTTGCCACATCAGGGCAAGAAATCATGCGTTGGGCGTTCTCAATATCCACCACCCATCATCGGCTAACAATGGGGTCCCGGACCTTGAAAAACTCTGGCGCCCCGCACACCTTGAACTCCCGGAATGAGGGAGTTCGGGCCCTGACCTGGCCTGCATCAATCTCGGCTCTGAATGACCCGAGCCTCTCCTCCATAATCTCCATCATACCCTCCTTGACTATCCCAAAGATAAATGGGGTAGCGTCCAGGATGCCCCTCGTAACCTCGGCTGCGATGAGCTCACGCAGCCTCTCGTCGATTGGCTCAGTACCATCGCCTGACCCAGATCCAGATCCCAATCTTGATCCCCCAGCTCCATGCCGTGTCACCACCATACTGTACTGCAATACCATAAAACATAATGATCAGGATGTCCATATAGGGGATCTTCCCACACCGGTCCTCCTTCGAGCATCGAGGTATATAACATTGGTTCGGGTACAAGTCTTGTGATTTCAGTAGTACGGGCCCAATACTACCTTCCACACCTACCTGTACCTTCCCCAAGGCTCTACCTGATAACTCCAATTCGTCCCAAAATAAATCATATTCTACAAACTACCGCATATCTCAAATCCTAGGCGATCATAAGATTTGCACTATCCACATCAATCATACCAATCATATTAGGTTGCCTTTATGAATGCAAATTATACACAGAAAAGGATCAAATAGACTTTCGAAAAAGAGATTCTACCCTAGCACCACAACCATACAAGGAACAGGAAATAAGGACAAATCAATCATTCTAAGGGTATAAGCTCCTCACTGTATACAATTTTAAAGGCATACACGTAGCAAGATCCATATGATTATCATAGCTCAAATATCAATACAACATGGCTAAAATATTGGGGAACTCCTTACTTAGCTCAAATATCAATACAACATGGCTAAAATATTGGGGAACTACTTACTTTCCTCTTTTCCATTCTTTAACAGTTTTAACTTTTATTTTATTTTTTGAAAACAATTTTACCATTTCTATAACAACGTAAATTTCATACCAAAATTTTTCATTTTCAAACACAATTAAACACATGTCATATTTCTCAAAAATATCAAATATCAACATCAATGCATTTTTTTAAAAAAATTGTTTATCACAATTCCAGAATCCTCCAACAACATATCCCGAATGTGAGTGTGTGTACAATCAAGCCGGTACTTTCCCGTGATCTTCGGGAGTACCTGAAACACATAAAACATAACACGGTAAGAATGAAGCTTAGTGAGTTCTCCAAAATACCACATACATTGAGTTAACCACTCGAGGCTAACTCAATACGACCCTCCAGTTAATGTGTTCCAGTGGAGACCCTCCGGTCCCACAACTCGGGTGGACCCTCCGGTCCTAACTCAATAAGCTCATAATAGTAATACTCAACATAAATCACAAAAACATAATGCATAATATCGCAATACACAGATAAGCACATAAGACATCTCAGACACACAAAGATACCACTCATGGTAAGTATAGTGAGAATACTCACCTCGTAAGCTAGCGAATAAAAGTCTCGTACTCGGAAATCTCGAACTAGCCTCTGCCTAACACATTGGATAGTCATATCTAATTAATACTCAATTCATACTCAAATATACCAAAGGTTGTTCTCTTTTTCTCTCTAACTCCTAGAATGGGTAAAAGACCATTTTACCCCTCCATGGTCTCCATTACTCATGTTGACCAAACCCTAAAGTCAACATAAGTCAAACTTGAGTCAACAGTCCAGGTTTGACCTGACTTGCTGAGTGTACTCATGTGACTCGTTGAGTCCACCCGTTCCCCAGAAGTCTTCACGAAGGTCCAACTCGTCGAGTTAACCCCTAACTCGCCGAGCTACAGCATGGCTAGCTCATCGGGACAACCCTAACTGATTCGTCAAGTCGGCTCATCGACTCAGCGAGTCCATTCAGACCCAATTCGTAATCAGACGATTTCAAGGCAGAAAACCCCCTCACACTCTAGATCTAAGCTCTCAAGGCTCATTTATTGCGTAAATCAACGAGCTTTACGTTCATGCATGACACTTAGGGCTTGAAATACCAAGAAGATGCTATATTAAGGGTTTTTCACTCAAGGCTCTATTATGGCTGAATAAAGCAGAGACCTTTGGACTCTAGCGACTTCACAAGGTCTAGATTTGAAGTCCAAATCTCTATATGTGCTTAATACACTCAAAGCCCCAATATTAGATGGAAAAGAAGCCCTAAAATCCAATAATATGAGGTCTACCCAAACTAATGAGAAAGGTATAAACTTTATACCTTTTACAGAAGCTCTTGGATGAATAGCAACAGATCTAACAGCCTCATCTTGATCCTTGCTTGAAATCCTTCTCTTCTCTTCCAAAGATGCACCAAGATACTCAATATTAACTCAATAACCCTCTATAAGCTCAAAGGCGATTAGGGTTTGTCTCAGTGAAGGTAAGCAGCTGATGAGCCGCAAATGAGGCTATAAGTGCCCTTAAATAGGCCCCAAACCCGGGGATTTAAGGTTTCTCTACACAGTGTCTACTCGGCGATTCGACTCCCCGACTCGTCGAGTAGATCATTAATCCCACGTGGCACAACGCAACTCTACTCGAAGAGTTGTAGCACCAACTCGTCGAGTTGCTCAATAGTCCTTAAAAATAAATAAATAAACCACATACCTGGAAGTTCGGATGCTACAATTATCCCCCACTAGAATCAGACTTCTCCCTCGATGTCATGCTCTAGAAATGGCTCTGGGTACTACTCTCGCATCTCGGATTCCGGTTCCACAGTCAACTCGGACCCTCTCCAATGTTGCCACTGGACTTGAACCAGGGGCACCTCTTTGTTCTTCAGAACCTTCACATTTCGATCCAAGATCGCGATCGGCTTCTCAATATAATTCAGGCTCGCATCCACCCCTCTCATATAAATCTCGGCTAGTCTCTCTACAGAAGAACTCTCGCTGACAGCGAGAAAGTGAGCGCTCTTCGTCAGCCGGTCCACGATCACCCAAATCGCATCAACTCTATGCACAGTCCTCGGTAACTTGGTGATAAAGTCCAGAGAAATATGTTCCCACTTCCACTGGGGAATCTCCAGAGGTGCTCTGCCTTAACTCGGCGGCAAGTCAGGCACCTCTCAACTACCCAAGCAACATCCCTCTTCATACAGGGCCACCAGTAATCTCTATTCAGGTCGAAATACATCTTGGTGGCCCTGTGATGGATCGTGAATCTCGATCTATGCACCTCCTCCATCAGTAAACGACGAGCTCCGCCTGTATAGGGCACCCAAATCCGCCCTCGGAAATTCATAAGCGCACGACTGTCCGTCACAAACTCAGACACCTGCCCAATCACCCGCTCCCTCTTGCGGTTCTTCGGTCTCACGACCTCCACTTCGGCCTCTCGAATGGTATCTAAGACTAGAGTCATCACCGTCATCCTCATACACACATCTCGGATTGGAGCACTCTCAGCTCTATGACTCAGGGCATCGGCTACCACATTAGCCTTTCCCGGATGATATAGGATCTCGTAGTCATAGTCTTTCACCACGTCCAACCATCTCCTTTGTATCATGTTTAGGTTGGGCTGATCCATGAGATACTTCAGGCTCTTGTGGTCCGTCTATATGGTACACCGAACCATGAGCAAATAGTGGCGCCAAATCTTGAGGGCGAATACCACCGCCCCCAACTCTAGATCGTGGGTAGGATATCTCGTCTCATGAGGCTTCAACTACCTCGCTGCGAATGCTATCACGTGCCTCCTCTGCATCAGCACTGCACCCATCTCTGGTGTATATATATATATATATATATATATATATATATATATATGCATCTCAGTATACCACAAAGTCCTCCACTCCCTCAAGAAGAGCTAACACCGGGGCTTCGCAGAATCTTTGGCGAAGCATCTCAAATGAGGTCTGTTGCTTGGGACCTCAAATAAAAGTAACACCCTTCCGGGTCAACCTGGTGAGGGGGACAGAAATCTTGGAGAAATTTCTAATAAATCTCCGATAGTAGCCGACCAATCCTAGAAAACTACTGATCTTGGATGGGGATCTCGGCACCTCCCATCGCATAACTGCCTTAATCTTGGCCGAGTCGACCAATGTCCTAGTCTGATTAACGAGATGTCCTAGGAACTGGACCTCTCGTAACCATAATTCACACTTGGATAATTTGGCATACAGCCTCTTCGATCTCAAAACTCCAAGAATCTCTCTCAGATCCTCCTCATTCTGCTCTCTGGATCTCGAATATACCGATATATCGTCGATGAACACGATCACCGATCGATCCAACATAGGCCTGCACACCCGAATCATGAGATCCATGAATGCTGCCGGTGCATTGGTGAGCCAAAGAGGCATCACCACGAACTCGTAGTTCCCATAACGATTCATAAAGGCCATCTTCTGGATATCCTACTCACGGACTCTCATCTGATGATATCCAGACCTCAAATCGATCTTGGAAAACCAAGACACCCCCCGCAACTGATCGAACAAATCGTCGATCCTCTGAAGTGGATAACGGTTCTTGACCGTCAGCTTGTTCAACTCCCGGTAATCAATGCACATACAGTGTGAACCATTCTTTTTTCTTGACAAAAAGGATCGACACTCCCCACGGCGAGCTACTTGGCCTGATGAATCCCTTCCCCAACAGCTCCTGGAGCTATGAGGATAACTCATGCATCTCTGGTGGAGCAAGGCGATAAGGTGCCTTGGTGATAGGCGCCGCTCCCAGAACCAAATCAATCTGGAACTCCACTTGCCTCTCGGGAGGTACACCCGGTAACTCCTCGGGAAAAACATTCGGAAAGTCACTCACTATCGAAACCTCGACAATAGAACTCAGTCTCTCGGTAGCAGCCCGCATATCCATCACATATGCTAGAAAACCCATACAACCCTGCTGTAGACTCTGCCTCGCCCATGCAACAGAGCAGAAGGTTGACCCAAATCTGGTACCCTCGCCATACACTGTAAGCACTCCCCCACTGAGGTCTTGTACAGTCACCAACTGACGCTCGCAGTCGATCATGGCTCCAAAACGGCTCAACCAATCCATGCCCATGATAACACAGACATCCCACATCGCAATCGGTATCAGATCAATCAGAAACTCGACACCAAAAATCTCCAGCACACATCATCGGAACACATCAGTAGTGAAAACCTCATGCTCGTCAGCTATAGAAACCCTCAAAGGTCGACTCAATGCCTCACGTCAGATACTGATGTGATGAGAAAAAGCTAAAGAAACAAAGGATCGACTCGCACCCAAGTCAAATAACACTAAAGCAGGTACAGAACTCACAAGAAATGTACCTAAATATAGCACATAATAAGCACAATAAATCTCAAAATAAATAAATAGGAAAGGAAAATACATATTAGCCACGATATCAGGTGCTGCGCGGACATCCTCCGTTGTCGGCTGAAAACCTCTCCTACGAGCCCTCGGAACCTCGGCCTTCACCGGTCGAACATCAGTAGCACGCAAAACAGCAGGAATGGAACCTTGGGCTGATCCCTGAACGAGCTGAGGACCCTTGGCCTTCCGATGGCCGATCTGATTGCAGTGAAAACAGACTGCAAATACCTTGGCGCAATCCTTCTCCATATGCCCATCCTTGCTACATTTGTAGCAAATCCCTTCCCAGCAAGATACCTCATGAATCTTGCTGCACTTTCCACAAGTGCGGCCCTTCTGGCCTCCCGATCTCGAATCAGCAGGCTTAGCCCGCTTTGCTACCGGCTACGATTGCACCGGCCTCCAGTGTTTCCCCTGAGACTCCGCATCCTCCCTGGCCTGAGTCTCCAACTCGATCTCCCTCCTTCGGGCATTTGCCTGAAGGTCAGCAAATGTACGATAAGACGATTTCGCCATAAACTCTCGAATATCCCTCCTCAGAATGCTTAAATACCGGCTCATGCGTGCCTGCTCAGTCAACACATGCTTAGGGCAGAACAGTGCCCTCTCGTGAAACATCCATATAATCTCAGTCACCGACTCTGTCTTCTGCTTGAGAGATAGAAACTCCTGGGCCAACCGTTCCCTCTCCACCAAGGGAACATACTCATCTTGAAACATCACGATAAACCTCTCCCAAGTCACTGTAGTGTGCTCTGCAGGAGTAAAACTAGTTGTCACAAACCTCCACCAGTCCTTCGCCCCCAAGCGAAGCTGATTCAGCGCGAACCGTACCCTCAAATGCTCTGCGCATGAAAATGTGTAGAAACACCCCTCGATATTAGATATCCATCTCATCGTAGAAATCGGATCCGGAGACCCATCAAACTTTGGTGGCTTCATGTTGCTGAACTCTCGGTACAACAACGGGTCACCTCCCTGTGGCCTGACAGCAGCGGCAACTGCGGTGACTGCAGCAGTAGCCGCCTCAGAAACTGCAGCGTATCATTCGTCAAACGTCTCAATCAAAGTGGTCTTAATAGACCCAAACATCTCCGGAATATCCTCTCGTATGGATGCGGCCACCTCTTCGTGAATCATCCTATGAATCTCATCATCGCTAATTCCTCTGCTCTCTGGGGTGTGGCGTGTACCTACCATGATGTCTCTGAAACACAACACAAAATCATCAGAGACTCGCTCGAGCATACTCAAACTCGACTACTCATCCCTACTTGTTCCTTAGCATCCTAAGGATTCTTACTTCGATTGCACACAGACCGAGTGCTTTCAGTAGTACAGGCCCAATACTACCTTCCACACCCCACCTGCAGTCACCCCAAGTCCTCCTCCTAGGATTCTAATTCACAATTACTCTAATTATCACAAATTACATACTACTCTCTTAGTAGACCCCTCTAAAGCTCATCTAAGTATCTCTTCCTAGATTATCTCCCAACTCAGAACTCAACACATATTCCAACAAATAACAAATATCACTGATCAAAAGCATCTCCTAGGCTAAGGCATCACAAATCAGGCAACTCTAGCCCCAGAATATGAAATACCTAGCCTACTCTCTAGCATGCATGTAACGCCCGTGTTTCCAGGTTAGGCATTATAGTTGATGTAATAGTCTAGGTTAACCGTTGTAATTCTTTTGAAATATTAATGATGAAATATTTGAGTATTATGTGAATTATGTGTATTTGTATGCTTATTACTTAATTATAAAGATATAATTAATAAAGGAAAAAATAAGCGTCAAAATTAAAGTGTGAGATAAGCCCTATATCTTTACATAAAGTTGTAGTGGTCAAAACAAGGATTCCGGAGATATAAGGAATGCCGAAATCCGAGTTATAACGAAGAAGTTATGACCTGTCGAAGTTTTGTGACAAAACCGACACGACGCCGAATGACGTAAAATATGAATTTAAGATATAGCGATATATAGCCTTAGTGATCTAAACAAAAGTTGTAGGGTTCATTAAACCGAGAGCGTGCATAAAAAGAACGCCCAAATCTGACTTCGTATGAGGAAGTTATGATTTTCCGAAGTTTCGACTTAGCGGTATGCAACCCGAATACTCAAATATGAGATCGAGTGATTCTTAACTGAAACAATCTAAACGAGAGTCGAATATCTCTTCAATAGTAGTCCAACGATAAAAAGACAGACGAAAACAGAGTTCAGATGAAGGAGTTATGAATTTCGAACGGAGTTTTCCTGTCCCGGCCTACTGAAAATAATATATAAGTAATATATTTATAATATATTAAAAATAAACTCAAAATTAGCCAACGGATTCTACACGAGAGTTGTAGAGCATAATCTCACCTTCTCGTCGATATAAAGAACGTCGAAAACGGAGTTCGTATGCGAAAGTTATGAATTTCTGAAGTTCGGGGCACGAACCCCAAAGCTGTATCAGAGACCAAGACGTGGCAAGTAGTGCCACGACGTGGTAGGTCTTTTGACACCTCTGGGAGTCCCCCAGACGCAACTTGCGATGACGCATGCATTGAAGATCAAGCCCACGACATGGAAAAAGGTGCCACGACGTGGCAAGGGCAGATTTTGCCCTATAAATAGATTTGAAGGGCCACCGTTTAGGGCTGTTAGTTTCTCTCTTCTCTCTCCCGTTTTACCTCGATTTACGTGCAAGAAATATCCCGAAGCCCCGGTATCATCCCGAGACCCGAAGCGAGTCCTGAAGCCCGAAGATCCCAAGAAGAAAAGAGTTTCCGAGCCGAAGCTCTGCTCGCGAGGAGTCCGGTTTTTGTGAAGATCTTTCAGATCTAACGAAGAATACTACTTCTACAAGCCGTAGTGCTGTCTGATCATCTTCTAATCAAGTGAGTGTGTAGTTACTTTCTTCTAACGCATAATTATGATGTATTTTATACGAAATACGTGTTATGTGTATATTTTGTTGTTATATGTGTGAATGTATATTCACTTTCTTCTATCTCATGGATATGATTTGTTCTCTATGAAATACATGTTATGTTATGTGTCTTATCTTTTATCTGGAATGTGTTTTGAATGAACATACTATAAAGGTTTTAAACTATGTATAAAAATGTATATTTTATCTACTAAAATGTTGGGTAGAACATGGGTAGATAGTTGTCTTGTGATAAAAAGATGAGAGGCCTCGATGTTTTTGATTTAGTCATCTAGCGGAGTTTAGATGACGACCACAGACTTTTCTAGATAGTCATGTGGAACGCTAGCAGGCTCGCCACCTGTAGGTGTTAATGAACTTGGGTGTTCATTCGTTGTACTCCATCCCCCTCATGGTTGCCTTATTTGACTTATATTGCTGAGGAACCCCCGAAGCATGTGTTGTCGCCCCGAAGAAATATTCTTAGACTAGGTCCCTTATGTTAGTTTTCTTAGGGACGTAAAGTGAGAATAACGGGAATGGGTAATTGGGTTATTGTTGGTTGGTGGAATTAAATATAATTAATTATTGTGGGATGAAAATCCTATATGCTCACCAGGCTCCCAAGCCTGACCCACTCAGTTTCTTTGTATTAAAGGTAGTGGCGCCAGAGCATAAGTTGGATGACTTGTCAAGTTATTTTTGGATTATATACATGTTGTTGTAAATAACTGTTGTAAGGTATGTATTGAAATGTTTATGCTTTTGGTCTGTTTATCGGAACATGACATCCCGAGTATTGTAATATAATGAAAAATACATTTCTTTAAGAAATGCTTTGGTAAATCTTATTTTATCATATTTTTGTTTTGGGAACGAATTCCATAACTCTTTAAATCAAAGGATTACTCTGAAATCATTTTAAAGGCATAAGTTAAACCGGTCTTTTCTGGCCGTGATTTTGGGGATGTCAAAATGCAATTCTCATAAAATATCTCATAACACAAAAGTAAGGGTATTTTGGGAAATCACCATTCGGGCTCTGGCTGATTGTACACACCGCTCCAACTCGTTTTCTCTTAAAACTCTTTCTCGTTTTTAGAAAATCATTTCTTTTGAATTTTTTTCTTAAATCCTCAGCCTGAGTCCAAACACACCCGGAGGTGCATACAAATCCCTCAAACCAAGGCTCTGATACCAACTTGTAACAACGTAAATTTTATACCAAAATTTTTCATTTTCAAATACAATTAAACACATGTCATATTTCTCAAAAATCTCAAATATCAACATCAACAAATTTTTTTACAAAAATCATTTATCACAGTTCCAGAATCATCCAACAACATATCTCCAATGGGAGTGTGTGTACAATCAAGCCGGGGCCTTCCCGCAATCCTTGGGAGTACCTGAAACAGATACTAGATAACATGGTAAGCATGAAGCTTAGTGAGTTCCCCAAAATACCACATACATCGCGTTAGCCACTCGAGGCTAACTCAATACGACCCTCCGGTCAATGTGTTCCAGTGGAGACCCTCCGGTCCTACAACTCGGGTGGACCCTCTGGTCCTAACTCAATAAGCTCATAATAGTAATACTCAGTATAAATCACAAAAACATAATGCATAATATCGCAATACACAGATAAGCACATAAGACATCTCAGTTACACAAAGATACCACTCATGGTAAGTATAGTGAGAATACTCACCTCGTAAGCTAGCGAATAAAAGTCTCGTACTCGGAAATCTCGAACTAGCCTCTGCCTAACACATTGGATATTCATCTCTAATTAATACTCAATTCATACTCAAATATACCAAAGGTTGTTCTCCTTTTCTCTCTAACTCTTGGAATGGGTAAAAGACCATTTTACCCCTCCATGGTCTCCATTACTCATGTTGACTAAACCCTAGAGTCAACAGAAGTCAAACTTGAGTCAAATGTCCAGGTTTGACCTGACTCGCCGAGTGCACTCATGTGACTCGTCGAGTCCACTCGTTCCCCAGAAGTCTTCGCGAAGGTCCAGCTCCTTGAGTTAACCCCTAACTCGTCGTGCTACAGCATGGCCAACTCATCGGGACAACCCTAACTGGCTCGTCGAGTCGGCTCATTGACTCAGCGACTCCATTCAGACCCAATCCGTAATCAGAAAATTTCAAGGCAGAAAACCACCTCACACTCTATATCTAAGCTCTCAAGGCTTGTTTATCACGTAAAGCCACGAGCTTTACGTTCATGCATGGCACTTAGGGCTTGAAATGCCAAGAACATGCTCTATTAAGGGTTTTTCACTAAAGGATCTATTATGGTTGAATAAAGCAGGGACCTTTGTTCTCTAGGGACCTCACAAGGTCCAGATATGAAGTCCAAATCTCTATATGTGCTTAATACACTCAAAGCCCTAACATTAAATGTAAAAGAAGCCCTAAACTCCAAGAATATGAGATCTACCCAAACTAATGAGAAAGGTATAAACTTTATATCTTTTATAGAAGCTCTTGGATTAATAGCAACAAATCTAACAGCCTCCTCTTGATCCTTGCTTGAAATCCTTTTCTTCTCTTCCAAAGATGCACCAAGATACTCAATATTAGCTCAATAATCTCTCCATAAGCACAAAGGTGATTAGGATTTCTCTCAGTGAAGATAAGCAGCTGATGAGCCGCAAATGAGACTATAAGTGCCCTTAAATAGGCCCCAAACCTGGGGAGTTATGGCATCTCTTCGTAGCATCTACTCGGCGAGTCTACTCCCTGACTCGTCGAGTAGATCATTAATCCCACGTGCACAACACGACTCTAATCGACAAGTTGTAGCACAAACTCGTTGAGTTGCTTAATAGTCCTTAAAAATAAATAAACCACATACCTAGAAGTCTGGATGTTACGATTTCCTTAGTTTGAATCCCGACACAGCTGAGAGTGTGCCTGAATCCCTCAAACCAATGCTTTGATACCCACTTGTAACGACCCAATTTTCAAGAGATTTTTTTTTTCATTTTTGATTAACCAAAATACTTTCCACAAACCATGAAATCCCAAATATAATTCTTTTCAAAATTCATATCAATTTATTCCAAATCATCAGAGTGTCCCATAAAAACGCCTGACAGAGAGAGATAGTTCACGTCGTGCCATCAAGCCTTGCCCTCACCCTTAGGCTCGGATGTACCTGAAAAAAATCCACAAACTATAATTTAATGCTTAGTGAGTTCCTCACAGCATATTCCACACACAATCCGCATAACACATATCATATTAGCTATAAAACACTACTAGAAAAAAGGCCTTTTACGACGCGCAAAATACGACGCTCATTGATCTATGTTACGCAAGAGAGAGTGACATTATAAAAATGTCATCTCTTCAAAAAATTTAAGTATATATGTCGCGTTTTATTGAGTGCCCTTAGAATTAGTGTCTAATGTAAAAAACTTAAAAACACGGAGGGCACTTAATGTAAAATGTGCGCCGTCTCAATGTGTCGCATTATAATTTTAGTGAAAGGCGCGCGTCTCTTCACAAAAATTGAGGTTACTAAGAAAATATCTAACACTCACTATTCATCAGTCACTTCACTCTCTACGATTCTATCGACTCTGAGACCTCGACTCGCCTCCCCTTGCAGACAACGTCTCCTCCTCCGATCGTTAGGTTACTTCTCCTCTGGCTGATTTCGTCTCGCCGACGACCGTGGGATCAACTGACATCATTGGAGACTGCTCAAATTTCGTGCCCTAGGTCCGATTAAGGTGTTCCTGTTGAACCGATTTAGGCCAAGTGAACTTCCCGGTTGGCCAGAGAACGCTGTAACAGTAGAGAAAGAGCAGAAGAAAGTCGACACAAGGGGAAGAAGCGCCTGGTAGCCATTAATCTGATGCTAAGTTGAACACATTCAAGGGTTTCTCACCTACTGAAGCTTCTCAAGTCGAACACAAGGTAAAATCTCAAGCTTCTCAAGTTATATGTAATGTTTTTATCCCCTTCTTTCATCTTGCGAACATTTTCTCTGCTTTTTATCCCAAACTTTCACCTTGTCCTCAAGGTGAAGAAAGGATTGGCTAACCGTGTATGTATAATGTTAGTGGCCTAAGAAAAGAGACGAAAATCCCTCAAAATACTCTTAATCAAACTCCCATGTGAGATGTTTCTCTTCAGGTTCTTCGAACCCTGGTCTGGTAGAACGTAATTTGTTTGTTTTCTGATTGTACTTATGAAATTATGAAATCGTGTGGTATCTTTCATTTCGATTGGGGGTATGTATGGACGATTTGTAATAGGGATTGAGATTATGAAATCATGGTTGAAGCATTCATTAAACCCTAAATGTAGATGTCTGAGTCGAGATTTATTTTTGAATTGTTGAGAAATTCTGCAAGGACACTTGATCTTCTCAAGAACATAGAAAAAAGTTCTAAGTTGTTTGACTTAATTAGTCAAAAAGCATCTTATTTTGGAACCAAAAGACTTGTTAGAGCATATTAAACATTGAAAGTGTATGTATTTATGAAATCAGACACTGATTCATTTTGCATTTTGATCATCACACAACCTCTTCATTTGTAACGCACTAAATTACTACTTCCTTTATCATATAAAATTCAAACACTTACTTCCTTTATCATATAAACTACCCTTCATATACGCTACTTCCAAACATACATACATACATACATAATACATAGCCACACACATGTTCAATTCTTTTGGTCTCTCACACCTTTCTAAAACCAAAATATATACACCAACTTATCTTACTATCTTGTTTTATGAATATTAGAATACACACCACTTTACAATGTTTATTTACAGCCAAGGGTCAGATTCAAAAACCACATTAAAACATGGGTTCTTAAATAATTATAATTTGTATAAACATGAGCATGCCTAAGAAGGCAAGCCTATCTTCAAGTTCTTTTCTTTACACCTGTATCAAACCACTGCCATCTGTAACTTGAAGCTTCTCATTTAACATTGTCTTGTATTCATCATCTCTATCTTCTAAACCACACATTAGTTCAACCTGTTCAATACAAACACCACATCATTTGTTGGTAATCACCATAAATTTATGATGTTGTGTCTTGTCCTAATGGGGCCCACATCATTAGAGCATATTAAACATTAAAAGTGTATGTATTTATGCTTCTAACTATTTTTGCTTGTAGGACTATTAGCAAGAAGATTAAAAGTGCATTGATCTGGGTGGTAACTACAGCAGTATGTGGCTTGGTGTTGTGCATCTTATACGGTTAGTAAAATTAGATCACCTCGCTGTATATATTGATGCTCTTTGTTTGCTGAGTTGTGTATTTGTGTTAGGGAATTGTGATTTTTTATGATAATAAAGTTTTCACTCTCTCATTCGCCCATGGATCAGCCAAGCAATGTGATTGTGTGAGCGTTAAAACATTGTCTTTAATATTTTCAATTGCCTCATTAACTATGTGGAATTGTGTTTATCTTTCTTCTAGGTATTTTTTTTCTTAATTTATATGTTATTTCCAACCACAACCAATAATATTTATTTCTGCAAACAAATGTGGCACGCAAATAGTCGGCATAAACAATTACCTTTTGTGGTGGCTGAGAACACCATAGCTCCAGCTCCGCTAAACCGGCTTTCACAAATTCCCCATTTTTGAAGGTACAACGCTCGTGATGTGTAAGGAGACTACATAATGAAGATAACTTCAAATGAATATAAATGATGGAAACAATGGAAATGAAAGAGAAAAAAATCTAAAGTTGCGTAATAAAACACCTATTAAAGAGCTGTGTATTAATATAGGAGAAAACTTGAGCTAATATCTTCTGAACAATTATTGGAGGCACCTGAAATGCAATTATTTGAGAAAATCTCGTAAACAAAACTTTTTGGACAATTTTAATTTGTAAATTTATTAATTAATTTATTCCTACAAGAAACATTTTCACTTATGATCAAATGCAATTAGGAGTAGAAGCTACTTTTAGTCATTTAGAAGGTTGATCTCCCTGGTTTCCCTTGCAAGTAGGTATGATGGGCACTGCCAAAAAAATTAGCTTACATGGCAAAAATTACTATTCTAGCTTTGCATTTTGTATACTTATAATATGATTGATGAATGAGATGTTTCTAGGCTTTGACATAATCTGACTGTGGTTAGTTTCATGGTCACACTAAAGCATAAATGGGCATGATTTCTGAGTTGACAGCATTGCTTGCTTTATGAAAACGTGATTTTTAGTTACTTTAATGAAGACTTTTCAAGAAACTTACAACATTCGAGTTTTAGAAAGCTGTTAGGCGATTTTAACAACTAAAAAGTCTTTTTAATTGGATTTATGAGTGATTTAATGTGAATTTTTGAAGATTAGGTACTTTTATCTCGTATATAAAAAGAGCAGCTGAGAGCAAAAAGCTATTTTTTACAGTAACATCAATGTATGCATCAGTTATCACAGTACCATGATTTTTTACCCCTATATTAGAATGAATACGATTCCATTTGGCTGTTTCTCTTGAATATATATTCATGCCAGTCTCTTGTCCCACCAATGTTCAAATCCTTAGAGCCAGAAGCAACAAACGCATGCTTCAAAGTATAATATCCAAGCTTGCATTATGTGAACCTTTCTTCACACATAACTTGCTAAATGCTAATGTTCATTAATTTTTTTCATAATTGTGCATTGCAATATGCATATAGTTACAATGAGTTACAATTTTTTTGTTACTTGCTACAGGCTCAAAGGGTGATAAAGCAACAGTTTCTGCTATAAATTACACTGATATTCCACATACTCAGGTAAGAAAAGGTATTTATTTTTAATCTATCTATTTTTTAGGGCACATAAGTTTTTTATTTTTCATTTTCTAATATAGATTCTATTATATTATTTTGATTAAAAATTCATTTTTGTGAATATTCGTTTAAAATATCCAAGCCTTTTTAACTTAACATTAAAAATAATCAAAAGCCTAACATATATTGTACATACTCTATAAGCAATACATATAACATATAGCTCAACAGAATGAGATTAAAAAGAATGTCATCCAAAAAGCTTCTTGCTACTCTACAAGCAATACATATAATAGCTGCACCTCTTCTTTTCTAACAGATCCATCATGTTCACCCTTTAACAGGATTCATACAAATCAATTCAATCATATTATAACAAAAACAATAATTAATCTATAACTAAAGTTATTATAGATAATAAAAAGAACCTTGAGAAACAGAGAGTTTACCTGTGAGTGTGAGTTACCTTGATTAGGTTGCAGTTGTGTTCCTTCTTTTCTAACAGATCTTTTATAGATCTTAGGTACTCACCCTTTCACAGGATTCATACAAATCAATTCAATCATCTTTATATAATAATAAAATGATAATTAATCGATGTGTGATGAAAATTTTACTAACCTCAATCTGCCACATTAAATCAGGAATGGAAACAAGTAGAAACATCAACTCATTAACCAACAAAGACAGAAGAGAAAGAAAGAAAGAAAAAAACAACAAAGAACAGCCATACCTATAGGAAGTTCTTATGCAGTATTAATCACAATTAACATCAAACATAAATATTTATACATTTTTAGAATGTAACAGTCAACTGACATTAATACCTAATTATGGCAGTTACTTTCTATCTAACTAACACAACTTTCACTAATTCCCATTCTTAAAAATACGTGAAACCAAATATCAAATGCATGTATTTATATTTGTAAGATTGGGCTTGGAGCAATCTATATTTATTAAAGAAAATATTACAGTTAGATAATTACATATTGAAAAATAAAGCTAATTTTAAACAGATTGACCACCCAAGGGTAAAAAGGTCACACACATAAATTATGAAGTAACGGGTTTGTAGGTGGTTTTGTGTTGGACACCTGTTTAGCCCATTTCTAACTTTCAAATTTCTGCAAAAGATCATATTCAAAATTTTAAAAGTATTTCTAATTTTCAAATTTCTGTAAAAGTTCATAAAATTTTATAACAAACACATAAAAATATTCAAACAAGCTGAAAAAGTAACTGGATGCTGAAAAAGTAATTGATAACCTATACAGTTTTGGTCCCTGCTTCAGTTTTGTCACTGTACAGTTTTGGCCCCTGTATAATTTTTTTGTCCCTGTATAGTTTTGGCCCTATACAGTTTTGTTTTTGCATAGTTTTTGTCCCTAAACATGCGTAATCATTATTGCTTTAAATGGTAAATAATTATGTAGGTTGGCAACAAATGTTTAATGGATAAATCATGGATTTCCTCTAGTAGATTATCAAATGCATATGATGAAGGTGTGAATGCTTTTCTAGAGTTTGCACAAACTAATAATCCAAAGTTAGATGTTATTCCATGCCCTTGTGTAAATTGCATCAATTTGTGTCACCACTCAATTGACAATGTCCGTTATCATTTGTTTGCCCACGGCTTCGATGAGAATTATAAGATTTGGTCTTTCCATGGAGAAAAACAACCTAATAGTGATTCTAGATGCCCTAACAATTCCATTCCTCCTGATGCTATTTATACAAAGGATATGCTTCATGATGCCTTCAAATACGTAGACAATGAACCTGATTCGTTGAAATCACTTCTTGAAGAGTGTGATAAGCCACTTTATGTAGGGTCAAAGTATAATGCACTTAGTGGATTATTGAAATTCCAACATTTGAAGGGTGATTTTGGATGGTCTGATGCTAGTTTTGATGCTTTGTTGTCTGTCCTAAAAGATATCTTACCATCAAACAATACCATCCCTAGCTCGATATATGAGTCCAAGAAGTTGCTAAAAGGAGTAGGTCTACAATATGAGAAGATTCATGCATGTGAAAATGATTGTGTTCTATTCTGGAAAGAACATAAAGATGCTTCTCAATGTCCAACTTGTGGCACTTCTCGTTGGAAGAAGAATTCCAAAAACGTACCTTCAAAAGTTTTGTGGTATTTTCCTATCATCCCTAGATTTAGAAGAATGTTTTCAATACCACAAATTGCACATGACTTAACTTGGCATGCACAAGGTCGGGTCAATAATGGGAAGCTTACTCATCCTCGCGATACCCCTTCTTGGAAGCTTGTTGATAACACGTGGAAAGAATTCGGACAGGAAAAACGAAATCTTAGATTAGCCTTGTCTGCTGATGGTATCAATCCACACAAGTCATTAAGTTCCAAGCATAGTTTTTGGCCGGTTATCCTAATAACATATAATCTACCCCCTTAATTGTGTATGTCAAGAAAATTCATGATGTTGACTCTGTTGATATCCGGGCCAAACCAACCTGGTAACAATATTGATGTCTACTTGGCACCATTGATAGAAGATCTAAAGCTCTTGTGGGAAACTGGCGTTGAGACTTTTGATTCTCATAAGAAAGAATACTTCAATTTAAGAGCAATATTACTTTGGACTATAAGTGATTTTCCCGTGTATGGTAATCTTTTGGGGTGTGTTACCAAAGGTTATTATGCTTGTCTAATATGTTCAAAGAATACTTGTTCACAATGGTTGCCAAAGTCCAAAAGAGTATGCTTCCTTGGGCATAGAAGACTCCTACCACTTGAACATCCTTTTCGCAAAAGAAAAAAACATTTCAACAATCAACAGGAGCATGATTTTATGCCACAACCATCATCAGGTGAAGAGATTTATGACTATCTGGCGGGATTTGAGACTACATGGGGTAAGAAGATAAAGCCAAAGAAGGTAGTATCAAAGAAGGTAGGATCAAAGAAGATAAAGTTAAAGAAGATAAAGTCAAGGAAGGGAGCGTCAAAGAAGGAAACGCCAAAGAAGGAAAAGAGAAAGAAGAAAAAAGAAAGTATCGACGAGAGATCTAAATTTTGGCATAAAAAGTCGATTTTTTTTGAACTTGAATATTGGAAGAAGTTGCCTGTTCTCCATCAGTTAGATCTCACGCACATAGAAAAAAATGTGACCGAGAGTGTTTATGGGACAGCTTTGAATGTGCCTCACAAGACGAAGGATGGATTAAAAGCACGACAAGATCTTGAAGCGTTGGGCATCAAGACTGAATTACAACCTGAACCAAAAGGGGATCGACATTAGCTTCCGCCTGCCAAGTACACATTGAATTCTGCAGAGAAACGTCTATTTTATGAAACCCTGTCTAACATAAAAGTTCCTTATGGGTATTGCTCTAATTTCAAGAATCTCGTGTCGGATGATGTTTCAAAGATGAATGGTTTGAAGTCTAATGATTGTCATGTACTAATGCAACAACTTCTTCCTTTTGCAATCAAAGGGGTGGTAGATGTGAAGGTGCAGAGAACAATCCTAAGCCTGTGTCATTTTTTCAATGACTTGTGTAGTAAAGTTGTTGATGTTAGTAAGCTAGGCAAGTTGCAAAGTGACATCGTATTAACATTATGTTTGTTAGAGAAGTACTTTCCTCCTTCATTTTTCGATGTCATGACTCACTTGATAGTGCATTTAGTTAGAGAGGTGAGGTTGTGTGGCCCGGTTTATTTTCGGTGGATGTATCCATTTGAGAGATACATGAAAACACTTAAAGGGTATGTAAGAAATCATCATCGACCCGAGGGTTGCATTGCAGAGTGTTATGTGGCAGAGGAGGCCTTAGAATTTTGTTCAGACTACTTAAAAAACAAGAAATCAATTGGCAATCCTCATGAACGTGTTGATGAAAGAATCCGCAGTGGCAAGCCTTTATCAAAGGCTACAATTGATGCTGTAGATGCTCAGTTACTTGATCAAGCTCATCTTTATGTATTACGAAACACTGCTATTGTGGAGCCGTATATAGAGTAAGAATTTCATGAAACTGTATACTTTTATACCATTATATGTCATATAAAACATTCTTCTAACTTGTAATACACTTCAGGCAACATATGTTGGAATTGAAGGATCTGAACCCCCGTCATGCTCACCAGAGTACATGGTTGCAGAGCCAACATAGTCGGACATTTATTAGTTGGTTTAAGAAAGAGATTTGTTTTGAAAATAAGATTGTTAGAATTACAATAATTTTAATTATTTTTTTGAATTACATTAATTAGATATTTTTCTATTAGGTTGGAAAACGTTTGGCTAACGGGGAAGATATTTGTGATGATGTTCGTTGGTTGGCCAAAGGGCCTAATTTTGCTGTTACTAAATATAGCGGTTTTGCCATAAATGAATATCATTTTCATACAACATCTCGAGATGAGTCTAGAACAACTCAATGCAGTGGAGTGTCTTTAGTTGCACATACTATGCAGATTGCTAGTGCAAAAGACTCCAATCATGTGTATGGTGTTGTTACTTACTTCGGTCGTATAAAGGAGATATGGGATCTTAATTATCACATGTTTAGTATTCCTGTATTCATGTGTGATTGGGTTGATAGTCGTGGAGTAAAAAAGGATGATTTAGGATTCACGGTAGTTAACTTTGATAGGCTTGGTCAAAAGTCTGAACCCTTCGTATTAGCTAGTCAAGTCAAACAGGTTTTTTATGTTCAAGATCAACAAGATGAGAATTTGCATGTTGTTGGATTCACACCTCATAGGATGTACAAGTATGGATCAAATGGTGAAACTGATGATATGTTGGAATTTGATGTTACTTTTGATTTAACACAAGACTCCACTTTATTAGACCTTGATGATGATTTTTTGTGTACGCGTCCGGATGGCGAGGGCATATTAGTTTAAATATTTTTTTTGCAGAATAATAAAGTTTTTGGTATGTTTTTATTTCAGATTTTGAATGTGATTAATTTTTTTCCAACTTCAACAAATAACAACATACTTAATTTAATTTGAATCTTGTTGAAACAGGTTGTGTTTTTGTGACATGGAATCAGATTCAGCTTCTGATCACGATGAGGACTCCAAAAAAAGAGGTCCGACAACAAAGACAAAAGCTAATAAAGTGAAGCTTGTAATAACTTACAATAAAAAAGGTGTCCCGGTTGGAAAGGAAGCCACAAAACTGTCTACTTTTGAGGGTTTGGTTGCAAGAACAATGGTTCCCATAACCTATGACTCGTGGCTGGAAGTTAGTGAGGAAGTAAGGGAAGGATTATGGCAATATGTTTTGGTAAATCTCTGTTTTCTTCCTGTTATTACCTTTGTTCAGATCTGTTTTTGTCCCTGTTTTTGTCCCTGTTCAGATTTGTTTTTGAACCAACCTTTTTTTATGTTTCAGGAAAAGTTTGTAGTTGACCCAAAGAGCCGGAAGCAAACTCTCCAATCCATCGGGAAGAAGTGGAGAAACTTCAAGCATTATCTATATGCCAAGTTCATTAAGAACCAAAGTAAAGATCCCAAGGCAAATCTATTCAAACCTCCGAAAGATTATCCGTTTATAAAGAAAGAAGATTGGAAAGTTTTTGTATCCCATAGAGTTACATAGAAGTGGGAGGTTTGTTAAACTTTTCTTATATGCATTTGTAGTTACAATTTTAATGTTTGTATTTATAATTTTAGTGTTTCTAATGCAGGAGAAAAGTATGAAAGCTAAAAATACTCGTGCACATCATAAATACAATCATCGTTTGAGCAGAAAAGGATATGCTGGACTCATTAATGACATTGTATGATTCCCACTGAATATTGATTATTTTATTTGTATATATTTATGTTAATTGATTTTGTTATTCTTGATAATTTAGATGCAAGAAACCGGCAAGACGGAAGAGGAGATTGATAGGACAGTGCTGTGGAAAAAAGCAAGAGAGTTGAAGACAGGAGGATACGATGCAGATGTGAAGACGATTGTTGATAAAATTGTAAGTTTCATTAATTCCCAAATATATAAAAAAAAAAATAACATTTGTCTCATTTTATTTTTCTAACATTTGTCCCATTTTATTTTACAGGATGAGCTTCAGAAATCGGGAAGTTGGAGAGGTTACATGTGGAACACATGATGTGCTTACAGAGGCCTTGGGTACTCAGGAACAACGTGGGCGTGTACGAGGGATGGGTAAATTTATAACGCCACAGCAATACTTTTATTTACCCAAGAATGTTAAGTATTACTTGGAGATTGAGAACGAGAGGGTGGATAAACGAATCAACAAACTTGAAGATGACTTGGAGAAACTAAAAAGAGGTGTACTTAATGTTTCTGAAGCTGCAAGTTGCCAAATAGGGGGCATCATTGAAGATTTTGAAAAACAACCATAGAATGAATCACTTGTAAGTCCTTGAAGACAATTATGAAAAATATATTTAAAGAATTTTCTTTTTCTACAAACTAACATACTATATTTTGCAGGATAATTCATGTCTTCTTGCGGTTGAATTTGCTGCAAATGTAGTTGCTAAAGGAACCATAATGAAAGCATCGGGTATTTTGAAATATATTTGCATTATTATTATTTATATATTTTCATTTTTTAGAAGATTGGATCTTAATTATTTTTTATGTTTATGTAACAGATGAAAACATTGAAGTTATGATTGAAACAATTTTGCAAGGAGAAGCTTTAGTACCCTTTCCACTTGAAGAGGAGTTCATTGTGAAGGTCAAAAATGCACTGGGACACATACTAAGCTGGCCAAGACACTTAGTTATTCGATGCTCTGACCTGGTAATACTATTTGAGCATATTTGCCCTTGGTTATCTTAATTTTTCTGATATTTGAGTGAGTTCTTTTTCAGCTTCAATTCAGTAAATGATTCCTGTTTCATTCTGCATTTTTTATTGCATTTGTAGGGAAAAGTGGTGGCGAAATCTGTGAAAAAGCATGCAACACCAGTGAAGAAAGCTGCAACACCAGTGAATGAAGATGTAACACCAGTGAAGGAAGATGCAACACCTCCAAAAGAAGAAATAGGAAGTAATAAGAAAGAAAATGGGACAGGAAAAATGGTTGATGGAGAAAAACAACCATGTGATATGGAAGAAGGGAATGATGTGGAAGAAGGGAATGATGTGGAAGAAGTGATTGGAATAGAAAAGAAGATTAAAAAGGAGAAACAAAATGTGACCGTGCAAAGAAGGTGGACCAGAGCACAGATTAAGACAAGGATAAGGATTGAGAACGGTAGTATTTTGAAAATGACTGCAATGATGGCTGATGGACAAGTTACAAAGGTTGATTCTATAAGAGTGCAGAGTGAGAACGATCTTTTTTGGTACGATAGTTACACGTACTTAACTTGGGATGATTTTGAAGCAGTTCTTACAATGGATGAGCTGCCCGGTGCTGTTATTGTGTCTTATATGATGTAAGTGCAAGAAATTTAATTTAAATAACAATGTGTCTTAAAAAAAATTTTGTTTAATGAATTTAGTGTTTGTATGATAACAGGGTGTTGTTTAACAAATTGAAGTATGGCTCCCCAGAAAGAGACCATGGAATTTGCTTTGTGAACCCGGCAGTAATCTCACCAAGTACGCGTAAAGGGAAATCTAAGAATATTGACGATGCAAGCAGAGGTTTAGCAGATCGGTTGTCTAAAAGAAAGGGCAATGACATCATCTTTATGCCCTACAATCCCGAGTATTGTTATTTGACATTTTATTTTTAAAATGACTGCAATTATGTTATTTGACATTTTTTGTGGTTTTTATAGAAGACATTGGGTATTGGGTGTACTAGACATGAAATCGGATACTTGCTGTTATCTTGATTCCTTGAGCTTTGGCAATTTCAATATGCAGTTGAAGCAAATTGTTGATTCATAAGTAATATAAATTATCAAAACACTTGATGTGAGTACAATAAACACATATTTTTTAATGTTTTTTTTATAGGGCAATGGTTCTGTACACTACACAAAGTGGATCCAACAAAAGGGTTAAACTAAATTGGGTTAATGTTACGGTCAGCAGTTAATTCCTTATTGAAATTGTAGTTTTAACTTTATTTTTTGGATCAATTGAAATGATCATTTTATATGTAATTGTGTAGTGTCCAGTTCAGCCCGGATCTACCGAATGTGGCTACTACATGCTAAGGTTCATGAAGGAGATAGTGGAAGAAGGAATTAAAGTGTTGGTCAAAGACAATGTAAGGATATAGCATTCTACTTTCATTACTATAATTTATGGCATCCTTACCGTTACAGAATATGTGCTTTCATTCATTTGAAAGTACAATGCTCTATTAAGAAAGAATAATTTACATTTTATGCTTAGTTGTTAAATATAGCAACTTACTGTTACAGAATATGTTAATATGCTATTTTTTATTAATAAAAACAATATGCAAATGTTTTCACAGATCGGGGATGGCAAAGCTGAGTACACAACTGCTGATATCGATGAGATACGTGAAGAATGGTCAACGTTTGTTACAGGCTTCATTTATCGATGATATGTATGGTCTTTTGACAATGTATCTGCAAAACAATGTTATGGTTAACAGTGAAATGCTAGGTATGGTCTTTTGACATGTGTAATGCTAGGTAGTCTTTTGAGACACATGTACAATTTTTTGCTAACTTTTAGTAATGTTACTTAAGGTAACATGTAGTTACAACTTAGGTAATTTAACATATATGTAAAGTTGTTTGACGTTTAGATGAAAATGAATGTTTTGGTATATTTGTCATTTATTATGTGTATTCACGTTGTAAATGTGTGTTGTAAATGCACGTCATAAAGGCGCGTAGTAAAAACGAGAGACAGGCGAATGAGCGTCGTCTTTCTTTATGACATGGCCTTCCTTGACACGCATTGCGTATCATAAGCGCGCGTCGTCTCTAGAAGACGCGCATTTGAGTGTCGTCTTTCTTTATGACATGGCCTTCCTTGACACACATTGCGTATCATAAGCGCGTGTCGTCTATATACGACGCGCATTTGAGCGTTATCTTCCTTTATGACATGGCCTTCCTTGACACGCATTGCGTATCATAAGCGCGTGTCGTCTCTAGACGACACACATTTGAGCGTCGTCTATCTTTATGACATGGCCTTCCTTGACGCGCATTGCATATCATAAGAGAGCGTCGTAAATGCGCGTCGTCTATAGACGACGCGCATTTGCGCGTTGTCTATATTTATGACATGGCCTTCCTTGACACGCATTTGCGCGTCGTCTGAGCCTTTTACGACGCGCAATGAGCGTCGTAAAAGGCCTTTTTTCTAGTAGTGAAAGATACATATATCACATAAGCATACATATGAACATATAAGGAAGCCATGGAAACCCTGCACGGTCTTACACCTAGTGCCACTAGAACCCCCACTTGGTCTTCACTAACTGCCATGGGAACCCCCACATGGTCTTACTGCCATGGGAACCCCCACATGGTCTTCCTGCCGTGGAACCCCCACACGGTCTTTACAATCAAGAGATGACATACAAACTACACAAACAAATATAATAGAATGCCATGGAAACCCTCCAAGGTCTTACATATAAGTGCCTCGAGAACCCCCAAGGTCTTTCATGCGAGTATCACAAATAACTAGCATATCACATATCCTATAACCAACTAATCATAACTCATAACAATAATGGGACGGCCTTGGTGCCTTAGACCCATTAGTATGGTGAGGAGACTTACCTCTCGTGAATGATGAATCGACAAGCTAAGATTAGATAAATCCCACGTGCTGCTCCAACTCAACAGCCTATAATCATCATGTAATTGACTTGTCATAATCCCGAATTACCATGATTACCCTTAAAGTCAACCCTTGTCAACCCTAGTCAAAGTCAAGGTCAGGAGTCCATGTTGAACTCAACTCGTCGAGTGCATCCAGTAACTCGTCGAGTTCCTCCCGATTCCGTTCCACTGAATCCTGAGTCAACTCACCGAGTCACCTAAGTGACTCGTCGAGTTCATCCAATGTCCAGAAAATCAAAAGCTCATTCAGAACAATACTCTAATCCTTCACTACGCTCATTCAGAAACTCAAAAATGAGTAAACCCTACCCCGACTCATCGATTCGACTAATGGACTCGACGAGTTCCTTCAATCCTTTTGTGTTCAATCCTTTTCAGTGGGATCTAAGGTCCCAAACTTCAGATCCAACTTCCCTTAGTGCAAATACCAGTTAAAGTTGCAAACTTTATGTCACACCCCAAAACCAAGAACGGCGGAAACATTCTGGGACGGAGGACGTCATGTATAGTATCACAACACAGTAAATGTAAATAAGCAAACAACATCATCCATTGCATTAAATATATAATTTTAATACAAGCGTGTTCTGTACAGTTATAGACACCAAAAATAAAATGTAAATCAAAATAATAAGATGAGTCTTGAATGCGCTCCATCTTCTCAAAAGCTGGCATCGGTACCTGTCTACTGATGACCTGAGAATACAAGTTATTTTGAAAGAGTTTATCAGCATTAAGCTGGTGAGTTCATAAGTATTTTAGTGTCGGTGTTTGCTATCCAAAAATGTTTGAATATGTCTCAAGTGTAAGTTTGTAAAATGTAAGTAAATGTTTGTAAGTGTTTGTACAAGTTTGAATCTCTCAGAAAAACCTATATTTTCTATTAAAGTAGCCTTCTACCAAGGCTTAACTGTTTTGTATGCTCTTTTGTTGTAAAAGTGTGTAATTTCCCAAGTGTAACTATCATTTAATAAAATATAGTTTGTATATTAATGCTTAAGTGAAATAATCACTAAAATATGTAATGGGTAAATCTTTGTAGTACTGTAGTGTTGTATTATAGGAACTACTGCTGTACTAACTACCTTAAACCGGATTTATATTAAGGTATTATGTGATAAATTGCACCATACTATAGACTGGTAACATCGACAACGTATAGTCGAAAAATAAGGTATGACGTTTGGTACCCGCAGACCTGCCGGTCCTGCTATAGCTAGCAGCAAGGTGTAGGATAGTCAATCCAGTATAGATCTATACACAAACTCACGCTCTCCCTTCAAGAGACTTTGGCTACAACTCGGGTCATGACAATTAAGGCATGCTCCCATACAGTGGATCACAATTGTTAACGTATTCTTGTATATGTAATGTAATGAACTGTTCTAGTATAGTTGTATATGTTCTCTTTCTAGTATAGTTGTGTATGTTCTCTTTCTAGTATAGTAGTATATGTTCTCATAGTAATGTAATGTATTGACTCATGAATAAACTGACTCATTGATCTAGAAATTGTAGTAGTATGATCCTGTGTTACCCCGATGGTAACTTACTGATGATGTACTGATAAGTATGAATAAAGGAGTAATTTTATGTCTATATATGTACATTTGATATATAATTAATATTGAAACGACCTTCGGAGGGCTACCCGAAATCCCACCAGACCACATCTCAAGCGCGAAAAGGAAATAGGGCGGATGGCCTTCCTAAGCCCTTTAAACATTGCTTATATATCTATACATATATGGGCATGCAATTTATAAGAAGTATAACAAAGTTTAATTAAAAGTATTTGATAAGTAAAAGAGTTTGTAAAACATTTTGAAGTAAAACAGTTTGATAAACAGTTTGAACAGTGATAAAATCATTGGTTTTCTAGTTATTAATCACATGTGATTAATGTAATCACATGTGATTGATGCAATAACTATAAGCATTTAACTTGTATCCCACCCATAAAGTATTTAAAAAATTTAAAAGTATTTCAAAGGTTAATTAAAGGGGTATGAACTCACTTGTGGTGAGTGGGTTGGATTATAGTGTCGGATACCGTGCTAGGTGCCAAACGGAGACTTGTTCACACGCACGAGCCTAGTTATCATATAATGAGCATATATATAACTAATTAGCCAAATAATAACTTAATGAAATAAGTTGGGACACTTAGGAACATGTAAACACTTTGTATAAGTGTTATAGGTCCTAATGGTTGCATCTAAGTTGCTATGGGACAAGGCTAAAGGGGTTTAATGTATCAAAGGGCCTTATATATGAGTTTACTACCCAATAAACCCCACACAAGGAGTTTACGGTCGTAAACCCTTGAGTTTACGGCCGTGAACTCCAATCTTGGTGGTAATGGGTGTTTTAAAGTGCTAAATGATTTCTAGAATTAGCCTAGCTTGGTGGTTTAATCCTTTGGGTAGTTTAGGGCATGGATAATACTCCTTTGAGGAGTTTACGGCCAAAAGACCATATCCCTTAGAGTTTACGGCCGTAAACTCTCATGGGATGGATGTTTTAATTCTTTCAAGTCCCAAACACAAGTAGAATACTTTCTAGGCATTTGTTTATGGTTATGGAGGACCCTAGGCACACTTTGGTGCCCTTATTTGGTGTTTACGGCCCAAGAGTATTCCTTGGCCGTAAACTCCCTTTAAGGGGTGTTTTTGATGTGTTAAAGTCCCCAAATTAGCTAGAAGTAATTGAGGATTAAAGTCTAAGGCCTTAAGGAGTGATTAGGGCACATTTAAGCCCTTGAATTTGGTGTTTACGGTCCAAGAAACTCTTGGGCCGTAAACACCTAAAGCTAGGTGTTCTTGATTGTTTTCTAGCCTCAAATGATCATACATATTATCCTAAACTAGTTACCTAACAAGGAAGTGGGACTAGATGGCCTTTAGGCTTCATTTTGGAGTTTACTCCCCAAGAACGTTCTTGGGCGATAAACTCCCGAATCACATGTATTTGACATACAATCTATGTTAATAAGCATAAAACAAACATTGTAACACAACTAGAGAAGTGTACTCACGATTTGGGATAAAAACCCGAAGATCCGTGAGAGAGAAAATGGCTTTTCTCTAGTTGGAAATTAGAATAATGAATGAATTTAGTTCATAAATCTATTTATAGTCCTGAAATATTTTGGCAAAAAATATTTTTATTCCGGAATTGGACTCTAACATTATGAAGTTTTGAAATGCTCAAGTTTCACAAACCCATGAGCATCCACTCTCCTGATATCTCCTTCAACGTAAACCCTAATGTACCCAAACTTATTCGGAAAAGTCTGAAATTCATTGGAACTGGACTAGCTTCTATTGAGTAGTTAATGTTCGTACAAAATGGAAATTTCGGGTTGTCACACTTTACGTGCATGCAAGGCCTCCCAAGGCTAAAGCATCAAAACTAAGCTTCCTACAAGGTTTTTGTGCATGGAAAGGGCCTAAGTTGGATAAAGTAAGCAACTTTATGCCATTGGGGACCTAGAGAGGTCTAGATTTGGAACCATATCCTTGTGATAAGTCCATATACGATTATGACTCCATTTTTCAACAAAAATGGCCATTTACTTCCAAGAAAAGGGATCTAAGCAACTAGAAATCAAGGTAACAACTTTATACCTCAAGATGGTGGCCGATACAGAGTAGATGTTGGATCTACTGCTTCTCTCCTTGCTCTTTCTTCTTCAAGCTCTAAAATCCTTCACAACTCGTCGAGTCCATGCACAAAACCTTAAAAGTTAGATAAATTAAATAATACCTAGAACAGGTGTTACAGATGACCTATTGGCCTTGTAAAATGGTCAAAATGAATATAATTTCTGGTTTTGGGGACTCAATTAACTAAAAAAATAATGATTAAATTAATTATAGGACCTAAATATAAGGAGTTTTCAACAGATTTCCCTAAGATTATTAACACCTTTCATGTCAGTCAAATCACGGATATATGCCTCATCAACTTTCATTAAGTAACCCAAAATATTTCCCATTTCCATAATTTTTGACCTTTTTCACATTCCTCTGTTACCGAACCCAACGGAAATAGCCCGTAGCAAGTTTCTTGACGTGTATCATTGTTAGCGGATTACACAAAATTCTTTCAAGTTATTCATCACAGAAGCTTGTGCTTCATGAGCAATTACATAGGAGTAAAAATCAGGTAGAGTTACTTCACGTTGATCGCTCAGAACGTTGATGGTTGTGAAGAGATCACCATGAATTGGTCCCAAACTAGCTAGTATGTTGCCAATTACTTCTTCACCAGTCATCGGATGGCCAATATTTGTCATCGTAACAACTAGACCGGTCATGTTGTGGTAGAATTTTGAAGCACTTAAGCCGCCATTCCTTGCAATTGAAAGCTTAGTGTGTATTTGGATTCATTTCCCTCTTTGTTGTGCCGAAAACGTAGTATAAAGCAAAGTCCATAACTCATTAGATGTGTTGTTGAATAAAGTAAGTTGGGCAAGTATGTCTTCTGTCATGGAGGACAGGAGAGAAACAATGATTGATTGATCTTGAACAACCCACACATCATGTTCTGGATTCGTGATCTCTCTTACTTCTGCACATATTCTAGTGGTTACTTTTGCAGTGGGGGCATGTTTAGTGCCATCAAGGTAACCGAAGAGCTGAATGCCATGTAAAATCGGAACAACTTGAGCCTTCCAAAGTATAAAGTTAGTTATGGTTAAGTTGCATGATATACCTGTAGCTATTTTAGAGGAATTGATGGAAGAAGTCATGGTGAAGACGAAAGTGGAAGGAGACAAGGATGTCAGAGGTGGTGATGAACGAAGCCAACACCTAGGATTGACTCTGATACCAAGTTGATAAGGGTATTTGGCATAACTAATCCCATAGGGATGTATTCGATTATATATATGTATAGGTACAATTAGGGGTGAGCGCGGTGCGGTTATTGACAAAAACCTCACTACTAACCGCAAATGCAGTTAATCCATTTTCAAAACCGCTTGGTGCAGTTATTTTTACGGTGCGGTTAGACGGTTATTTTTGCGGTGCGGTTTTGTTTTTTTTGTGTTTCATTTATTAACCGCATGAATTTGGTGCGGTTATTATGTATGATTTTTAACCGTACTTTAGAGTTCAAAAAAATTTTAAGAGTTTAAAGATATTACTTATAGTAATAAAAAACCATAAGGTATAAGATAATTAACTTAAATTACAAACAACTAATATCTTAAAAACGTTAAATCACTAATAATTAACAATAAATATCTTAAAATTGTCAAATTTCACCATTTTCCAAAGTTAAACATAAAAAAACAAACACTTTTGTATTTTAGAATTTTATCATTCTTTCATCCATAAAACTTGTCGTATTTTTAGTATTTAGTATATTAATAATTAATAATAAAAATTGTATATAATATATGCGGTGCAGTGCGGTTTTTGAAAACTAATAACTGCACCACACCACAAATTTGCGGTTTTTGAAAAACAAAAAACTTCACCATCGGTTTTTATTGCGGTTTCAATTAATCAGTTGCAGTTAATGCGGTTTTTGCGGTTAATTTTAATTGTGGTGCGGTTTTTACTCACCCTAGTTACAATTACAAGATAGAGATAAACATTAGATCTTAATCAATTGGATCTAATCTATTCTATACAATACAACATTTGAATCATTGTAATATATCTATTAGGTACCCGTTTTACAATCTATACAACGAGGATTACAACTTCTCTTTCTATTTCAAATCCTAAAAGAAAAGTGTTAAACTTTAAGTAACATTTGGTGGTGAAACTTTTTCTAATTTTTTGTAAAAATTTCAAATGAAAATGAAAAAAAAAAATTGAAAACATGTTTGGAGAAACCTTTTTGTTTTTCTATTTATATTTAAGTTATAAAAATGATTTTTATAGTTTTCCAAAGTTTTTAAAATTTTTAACATGGAAAATTAAAAACTAAACCGGATTCAACAAAATGTATTATTAAATTTTTTTTATTGAAAACTAAAAATAAAAACTTAACTCTAGTTTCAAAAAATATCTTCTAAAGAATAGCGGTGCAAACGCACCAAGTCGAGCCCAAGTCTAGTCAGACTCGGTTCGGGATTGTTTAAGTTATACAAATGTCAAACTTGAGCTAGGATCGATTTGATTTTATTGTATTGTGCTCGGCTTGAGCTCATAGAGAGTTATAAAAGCATGGTTCGGGCTTAAGCTCGACTCGTTTTTGGTCTAACGTGCCTAAATAAAGTTTAAGCTAGGTTCGAGTTTGTTAATACGCTCATTTACTAAATCCCTAAATCCCTAAATCCCACATATGTTTTTATTTTAATATATAAAAATAATAATAAAATATATTATATTAATATATGTTTAGGCTTGAGAACACTTATTTCACAACACCTATAATAATTCTATTATTTTTCACGAAATTCCTTTCATAAGTGTTCATTTGAGGCTTTGAGGTTATCAAGGATTGCAATTGAACAAAACAAACATAGAGAACTTAATTAAACATCTTTCTGTGATCGACTTCTTTTTTGTTATGCTGGTTGATAAAGAATTAAAATGACAAGCCCGTTATAGAAACGCATTAATTGATTATGAGGAACATTTGGACAAAAAAACGAAACAAGTTGTCCACGTGTCCAATTTCTATTCAAGAACAAAGAAGAAAATATTTTCATCCACCATTGTTGCATTGCATCATGCACTCCATTCTTGCAACTACAATATTCCATTATCAAGAATGACTTGGATCATACTAAAACAAACAAATAAATGGAGATTGCACTTTAGCTACAGACAACATTGCTCCAACAATAAAATAATAAGCCAAAAAAGAAAATCAAGCAATCAATCAAAAACCTAATCTTTCTTTACATCATGGTTTTGGACATAGATGTAAGATAGAACAAAAAGCCAAAACTTTAGTGGTAAAGTCCAAAATATATTTGTCAAAAAAAAGGTTTATACCATTTTATTTAAGTTAGATAATAAATTGTGATAAAAAATGTTTGATAACAAGATGACGTTCTTTCTCTCTCTCTCTCTCTCTCTCTCTCTCTCTCTCTCTCTATATATATATATATATATATATATATATATATATATATATATATATATGTTCGGCTTCATTTGAGACCATTCTAATTTTGTGAGACCGTGAAACCAAATCTAAAAAAAAATTAAAATGCAAAATAAATGGAAAAATCCAAAAATTCTTTTTTTAAATATTATTTTCGGAACTTGAGTTAACTAAAAAAAAAAAAATTTTTTTTTTATTTTTTTGAAAAATACGTGAAATATTCTAATAGAATATTACACTGACATATTCTAAAAAATAACTTAAAAATGCAGAATAAATGGAAAAATCTAAAAAAAAATTTAAATATTGATTTCGGAACTTGAGTTAACTAAAATAAATAAATAAATAAAAACAAATTCCATTTTTTTTTTAAAAATACGTGAAATATTCTAATAGAATATTACACTGACATATTCTAAAAAATAATTTTAAAATGCAGAATAAATGGAAAAATCTAAAAATTCTTTTTTTAAATATTATTTTTGGAACTTGAATTAACTAAAAAAAATAAAATAAATAAAAATAAATTCAACTTTTTTTTGAAAAATACGTGAAATATTCTAATAAAATATTACACTGTACATATTCTAAAAAATAATTTTAAAATGCAAAACAAATGGAAAAATCCAAAAATTCTTTTTTTAAATATTATTTTCGGAACATGAATTAACTAAAAAAAGTTTAAAAAAAAAATAAAAATAAAAAATAAAAAAAATAAAAAAATGCGTCTCACGGTCTCACAAAATATAGGTGGTCTCAAATGAACCTAATATATATATATATATATATATATATATATATATATATATATATATATATATATATAGGGTTAGGTTATTTTGTTTTCACTATCTATTGTGTACATGTATGATTGATTCTGGACCAATCATTTTAGTTATTTTAAGAAAGTAATTAATGCATATTACATGTTGAAGATATAATGGGTATTAATTACATCTTCAGCATTTAATATGCATTAATTATTTTATTAAAATAACTAAAATGATTGGTCCAGAATCAATCATACAAGCACACAATAGATAGTGAAAACATTTGAACCTAACTCTATATGTATATATATATATATATATATATATATATATATATATATATATATATATATATATATATAGGTTCATTTGAGACCATTCTAATTTTGTGATACCATGAGACCAAATCTAAAAATAATTTTAAAATGCAAAATAAATGAAAAAATTCAAAAATTCTTTGTTTAAATATTATTTTCGGAACTTAAATTAACTAAAACAAATAAAAATAAATAAAAAAAGTCCGTTTTTTTTAAAAAATCGTAAAATATTCTAAAAGAATATTACACTGACATATTCTAAAAAATAATTTTAAAATGAAAAATAAATGGAAAAATCTAAAAATTCTTTTTTTAAATATTACTTTCGGAACTTGAATTAACTAAAAAAATTTAAAAAAATCCATTTTTTTTGAAAAATACGTGAAATATTCTAATAGAATATTACACTGTACATATTCTAAAAAATAATTTTAAAATGAAAAATAAATGGAAAAATCCAAAAATTCTTTTTTTAAATATTATTTTCAGAACTTGAATTAACTAAAAAAATTAAAAATAAAATAAAATTAAATTAAAAAAAAAATGTGTCTCACGGTCTCACAAAATTAGGCCGTCTCACATGAACCTAACTATATATATATATATATATATATATATATATATATATATATATATATATATATATATATATATATATATATATATATGGGAGAGTTCATTTGAGAAAAAAAAAGGTTGAGAATTGGGGAATCATTCTCAGCCACTCATTTATTTTTGCCGCAAAAACCTCTGTCGTACCAGCGGAAATGAGAAATGAATAGACATGTGTTTTCCAAAAAAAACATATTACCTTAAACTATGTTAATTATTACCTTAATATATACAAAACATAGTTTTTTTCGTTTTTATTTTTATTTGTAGAAGTTATTTTTATCAAAAAAATTATTTTAAATATACCAAAATTCATGATTTTTAATTCTCTACAAATAGACATCAATATTGATAGATTTTTAAGATAAAATAAAAAAAATTATATTTTCAGCTATCGTTATTCATAAGTGAATAAAAATGAATCAGATTTTATTACAGTATATTCGTTATTCACTTGTGAATAAAAAAAATATTTTTTTTTACAATTTAAGTATCATTATATATGAATATAACATATAATAAACATAGTATATTCATATTTAAATATTGGACAATGTATTCACATGTGAATATTAACGTAGTATATTTACTTGTGAATATTAGATGATATATTCACTTATGAATATTAAATGATATTTCATATGTGAATATTACATAGTATTACATGGTATATCAAATATGAATATTACATAGTATATTCACTTGTGAATATTAGATGATATATTCACTTATGAATATTACACTGTATATTCACATATGAATATTACAAGGTATATTCACTTGAGAATATATTCACTTATGAATATTAGAAGGTATTTTGACAAATATATATAATTTTTATATGTTATTCACATATGAATAACATACAGACTTGCATATTTGTTTTGTGTTTTTAATAATCATATACTGATTCAGGTGAGAAAACATATTCATAATTATAAGGTATAATTAATAAAGAATAAAAACAAGCATCAAAATTAAAGTATGAGATAAACACGATATCTTTACATAAAGTTGTATTGGTCGAAACAAGGATTCCGGATATATAAAGAACGCCGAAATCCGAGTTATAACGAAGAAGTTATGACCCGTCGAAGTTTTGCGACGGAACCGGCACGGCCCCGGGAAGCGTAAATAGTGAATTTACAATAGAGCGACTTTTAGCCTTAGCGATCTAAATGAAAGTCGTAGAATACGTTAAACCGAGAGCGTCCATAAAAAGAACGTCCAAATCTGACTTTGTATGAGGAATGTATGATTTTTCGAAGTTTCGGCTTAGCAGTGTACAACCCGGAGTTCGAATATTAGATCGAGCAGTTTCTAGCCGACACAACCTAAACGAAAATCGAAGTTCTCGTTAATAGTAGTGTAACGGTAAAAACACAGATGGAAACGAATGTCGGATGAAGAAGTTATGGATTTTTAACGGATCAATCCTATCCCGGCCTGTTAAAAATATAACTTTAAAAATAAAGTCAAAATTAGCCAACGGAGTCTAAAAGAAAGTTGTAGAGTACGGCCCGCCTACGCCTGGATATAAAGAAAGTAGAAAACGGAGCTCGTATACGAAAGTTATGAATTTTAGATGTTGGGAAGGAAAATTGCGAGACTGATGCGAAATTGATGACGTGGCATGATCTAGGCTGTCGCTTGCTAATCACGCCTCGCTTCGGATGAATGACGCTTGCCCTTCGTTTACACGCCGCATAGAAGGAACTCCCTGTATTCGGATTCGCTTGGTCTCAGAAGTTCTACGTCGCCCCACTAAAGCCGCGCCACCTGTTGACCTTATCTGAGGCTACGCCCCGCGTAGAGCTGCTGAACGCCCAACGTTCCGAGGAGCCTCGCGCCTATAACAGGCATGCGAGGGCTGCCGAGGAAATCACACCAAAACCTCTTCTTTCTCTCACTTGTTTCTCTCTCTACCACTCCTAAACCCTAGGGAACCCCCTAGCACCCAAAGGAAGCCCCAAGGCTTCCAACGCCCCGAGAAAAAGGGTCTTTCGGTTCAGCAACGCTGCTCCAAGCAAAGCTCGGTTTTCTATAAAACCCGCTGTAAGTGAGCCACGCCTACGCTTTTTTTTAATATAGCTTTTAATTAATTATAGTATCATTATTAGGACCTTATAATAATTATTTGGGCTATTATTATGAGTTATATAAGTGACGTTACAATATCTTTTTAACCACT
The DNA here is from genome assembly GCF_051521515.1 of Lactuca serriola. Taxonomy (NCBI): domain Eukaryota; kingdom Viridiplantae; phylum Streptophyta; class Magnoliopsida; order Asterales; family Asteraceae; genus Lactuca; species Lactuca serriola. The sequence goes on from NC_136411.1 coordinate 4,022,249, forward strand.
CGCGGTACAGGGAATCTGGTTTAAAGGCCGAATAAGATTGTTGGATTTCAGAAGTGCTGTATGCCAAATTGGTCCTACCCTCCAGTGTTTTATGTATGACCCCTATCTGTACATAGTGGGTGAAGAGTATTGTTTAACGCTATTATAATAGTAATAATAGCTAGACAATTAATTAGTCTCGGTGAATATTAGACTAAACCCTAGTGGTAATGATACTAGGTTTTGTTGAAGGAAATTGTTTTAAGAGTAACGAAGTGTTGTCCAAGTTCGGAATCACCACCTTAACATGTGAGTGCATAGGTGCTTTCATTTTACACATAGATATGAAGTATTTTATATAAATTACGTGCTATGTGTGCATATTATCTGTATACTTGCTATCTATGGTGGATGAACGATGTTATACATGTTTTAAATGATTTAAACTGTATATGTATTTTATATCTACAAAATATGTTGGGTAAAACATGGGTAGATGTAATAGTTGTTGTGTGATAAAATAAAATAATGAGAGGCCTCGACGTTATTGATGATCTAGTCATCTAGTAGAGTATAGATGACAACCACAAACTATTGTAGACAGTCCAGTGGAATGCTAGCAGGCTCGCAACATGTAGGTGTTTATTTAAACTGTGTGCTCACCAGTAGTACTCCATCCCCCACATGGTTGCCTTATTTTACATAAATTGCTGAGGAATCTCCGAAGCAGCGTTGTCACCCCGATGAAAGTCCTTAAACTAGGTCCCTTGTGTTAGATGTTTTAGAGACGTAAAGTCAGGATAATGGGAACGAGTAATCCGGTTTGTTTGATTTGATAAAGTTAATAAACTTATTTATTGTGGGTTGAAACCCCTATGTGCTCACCAGCCTCCCAAGCCTGACCTACTCAGTTTCTTGTATTACAAGTAGTGGCGTACGAGCATAGATATGATGTTTGGGATGAGAGATTACGGATATAGGCCTGTAGATATGAATAAATGTAGTAAGGTTTATATTGTATTGTTTATGCTTTTGATCTGTATCGAACATGACATCCCAAGGTTTTTAATGAAATACATTTCTACGGAAATGATTTAATAAATCTTTATCATATTTTGTTTTGGGAACAAATTCCGCAACTCTTTTATTTAAAATGTTACTCTGATTTTTAAACAAAGCATAAACAAATCAGTCTTTTTTGGCCGTGAAAATGAGGATGTCATAGGTGGTATCAGAGCATTAGTTTAAGCGAACTAGGAACTTGTAGGATTTCTAGACTTAAACTTATAATGCTAAGCGATGATTGTGAGATGTGAGCACTAGCTTATTTTAGGAAATATGCCTAAAATGCTTTTATATGCTAAATGCTTTGTGCCTGATATGCTGTTATTTGTTCGGATCTCTGGCCTGTTGCCGACCGGATTTGGAAACCTTATGTGTTTAGGATTCTAAGCGTACGACTACGATATTAGAAATAACATGTAAACATTTCGGAGGGATAAGGATGATTTAAACGTCTATCCTAAGTAAAGATCTAAATTCACCCTATTCGGTGTATAGATCAAAATGGCAAGAACTCGCAGTGGAGCCGGGAATGAAATTAGGAACATGAATCAACCACCAGTGATTGAACAAATAACTGTTGTAGCAGATGAACCTGAGCCAATTACAATGGCCACAATACAAGCCATGATACAGGCTATGTTGGCTAAACAACGGGAAGAGATGAGGCAGATGTTGCATGAAAATAGGGACGAACCTACAATGTCAGTTGAACAACCTAAATTGAACGATAGGCAGTCAGACAGAGGGAACTACAGTGGGACCGTTGGTCAAGCTAACCCACCAATATTTCGACAAAACAACCAGGATGACGGAGTCGAGAGGAATGGATGCAAGTACAAGGATTTTCTGACTAGCAAGCCATCGACTTTCACTAGAAAGGAAGATCCGATCGGAGTCATGGATTGGATCTCGGAGATGGAGTTAGCTTTCATGACATGTGGTTGCAGAGGCAAGATACATACCACCTTTGCAGTACGTCAGTTCCAAGAAGGCGTTGTGCGTTGGTGGAATACCCTGGGGAAGAATCTGAGCCCCAATGAGCCCCTGTAACTGACATGGGCTGAGTTTTTCGTGTCAAACGCAAGTACTGCTTAACCCAAAACCTGCTCGAGCTAGAAAACCAATTCCTGACCTTGAAGAAAGGAAGCATGTCGATTGATGAATACACCAAAAACTTTACAAAGAAGATAAAATTCGCCTTGCATCTTGTTCTCGAGGAGCTAACGAAAAACGACAAGTACACAAAGGAAATTTCATGGGAGTACGCGGTGCCAGTGCGTCAGGTACCTACTCTGAAGGAAGCTATCTATGTTACCAAGTCTTTGGAGGATATGATTAAGGGAAAAGCTGCCAGCAAGGTTGAGGTTGGCGAGAAAAGGAAGTTAGGGGGGTCTGCAAGGCCCGACAATAAGAAAATCAAGTCTGGTTTAAGAAAGTCCGGAGGAGGAAATGAAGTGAAGTGGTGCGAGATGTGCAAAAAGAAGCACACAGGGAAATGTAGCGAGGAAGTGACTTGCTACAAGTGTGGAAAGATGGGGCATTATGCTAATGAGTGCACCGCCAGCAAAAGGGTATGCTACGAGTGTCGTGAGGAAGGGCACATTGCAAGGGATTGCCCGAAGAAGAAAGAGGCGGCAAGGCCCAACATTCCATTAAAGCCGAAGGCGAGAGCCTTCCAGATGATGCTCGAGGTTGCGGAGGAGGCAGCAGACTTCGCTTCAGGTACCTTTCTTGTAAATGGATTGCCTGCCAATATACTATTTGATTCGGGAGCGAACTACTCCTTTGTGTCACATAAGTTTGGTGGGAAACTAGCATTGCCCGTAGAAAAAATTGATAGTGCCCTGATTGTAGAAGTTGTCAGTGGCAAGTTCGTACCTGTTAGTGATCGTATGAAAAACCTAGTCATCGACTTAAACAGAAACGAATTCCGCGAAGAGTTGTTACCCATAGAGTTCAACGGTTTTGACATCGTTTTGGGAATGGATTGGCTTAGTGCCAACGATGCCAAGATATTATGCCGAAAGAAGATAGTAAGGGTAAATCCCCCTGGAAAGGAGTCATTTATGGTGTACGGGGACAAACGCAGAGTAAATTCTGGAATCATCTCCCTGATGAAAGCCAGAAATTGTTTGCCCAAAGGATGTGCATCATATTTTGCATTTGTGATCGATGCTAAGAAGGAAAAGAAGGAGGTGCAAAATATACCAGTGGTGTGTGACTATATGGAAGTCTTTCCCGAAGATCTTCCTAGATTACCGCCTGATAGACAAGTGGAGTTTCGGATAGACTTGTTACCAAGAACAACACCGATAGTAAAGGCACCATACTGATTAGCACCAATGGAGATGAAGGAGCTCATGACGCAACTTCAGGAGCTGTTGGACAACTGTTTCATTCGACCTAGTTCATCACCCTGGGGAGCTTCAGTGCTATTCGTGAAGAAGAAAGACGGAAGCATGAGAATGTGTATAGATTACAGATAGCTGAACATGGCAACGGTAAAGAAAAAGTATCCATTGCCAAGGATTGATGATCTATTCGATCAGCTGCAAGGTTCGAGCTATTTCTCAAAGATCGATCTCAGGTCAGGATATCATCAGCTAAACGTAAGAGAGCAGGATATTGAGAAGACTGCATTCATAACAAGATATGGACACTACGAGTTCTTGGTTATGTCATTTGGACTAACCAATGATCTAGCAGCATTCATGGATTTGATGAACAGGGTTTGTAAACCATTCCTCTACAAATCCGTGATAGTGTTCATAGATGACATTCTCATCTACTTGAAAAGCCAAGAGGAGCATGGCAAGCATCTACAAGAAGTGTTGGAAGTGTTGAAGAGGAAGAAACTTTATGCAAAGTTCTCCAAATCCGATTTTTGGATCCGAGAAGTCCAATTCTTGGGTCATGTGGTTAACCAAGAAGGGATAAAGGTTGACCTAGCAAAAATCGAAGCGGTGATGAAGTGGGAACGACCGAAATGTCCCACAGAAATTCGAAGCTTTCTGAGATTAGTTGGATACTACCGACGATTTATCCAAGGCTTTTCTTCGATAGCTGCTCCATTAACAACTTTGACCCATAAAGGAGCAACTTATACATGGAGTGAGAAGCACAAAGAAGCATTCGAGAAGCTGAAGAATAAGTTGTGTGAAGCACCAATTCTTTCTCTACCCAATGGAGTTGAAGACTTTGCAGTGTATAGCGATGCGTCGGGAGTCGGGTTGGGTTGTGTTCCGACCCAAAGAAAAAAGGTGATAGAATATGCATCTCGACAATTGAAGGAGCATGAAAAGAACTACCCCACTCATGATCTAGAGTTGGCAGCAGTAGTTTTTGCCTTTAAGATATGGAGGCATTACCTCTATGGCACAAAATGCAAAGTTTTCACTGATCATAAGAGTCTCCAGTATCTCTTTAATCAGAAGGAATTGAACATGAGGCAACGACGCTGGCTAGAGTTACTCCCGGAGCCTCGAGAAAAAGGGTCTTTCGGTTTAGAAACGCTGCTCCAAGCAAAGCCTAGTTTTCTATAAAACCCGTTGTAAGTGAGTTACGCCTACGCTATTTTTAATATAGCTTTTAATTAATTATAGTAACGTTATTACGACCTTATAATAATTATTTGGGCTATTATTATGATTTATATAAGTGACATTATAATATATTTTTAACCACTCGCGGTATGGGAAATATGGTTTACAGGGCCGTATAAGGTTGTTGGATTTCAGAAGTGCTATATGCCAAAATGGTCCTGCCCTACGGTGTTTTATGTCAGGCCCCTGTCTGTACATAGTGGGTGAAGAGTATTGTTTAATGCTTATATAATAGTAATAACAGCTAGACTATTAATTAGTCTTAGTGAATATTAGACTAAACCCTAGTGGTAATGATACTAGGTTTTGTTGAAGGAAATTGTTTTAAATGTAACGAAGTGTTGTCCAAGTTCAGAATCACCACCTTAATAGGTGAGTGCATAGTTACTTTCATCTTACACATAGATATGAAGTATTTTATATAAATTACATGGTATGTGTGAATATTATCTATATACTTGCTATCTATGTTGGATGAACGATGTTATACATTTTTTAAATGATTTAAATTGTATATGTATTTTATATCTGCAAAATATGTTGGGTAAAACATGGGTAGATGTAATAGTTGTTGTGTGATAAAATAAAATAATGAGAGGCCTCAATGTTATTGACGATCTAGTCATCTAGCGGAGTATAGATGACGACCACAGACTATTCTAGACAGTCCAGTGGAACGCTAGCAGGCTCGTAACATGTAGGTGTTTATTTGAACTGTGTGCTCACCAGTAGTACTCCATCCCCCACATGGTTGCCTTATTTGACATAAATTGCTGAGGAATCCCCGAAGCAGCGTTGTCACCCCGATGAAAGTCCTTAAACTAGGTCCCTTGTGTTAGATGTTTTAGGGACGTAAAGTGAGGATAACGGAAACGGGTAATCGGGTTTGTTTGATTTGATAAAGTTAATAAACTTATTTATTGTGGGTTGAAAACCCTATGTGCTCACCAGGCTCCCAAGCCTGACCCACTCAGTTTCTTGTATTACAGGTAGTGGTGTACGAGCATAGATATGATGTTTGGGATGAGAGATTACGAATATAGGCTTGTAGATATGAATAAATGTAGTAAGGCTTATATTGTACTGTTTATGCTTTTGATTTGTATCGATCATGACATCCTGAGGTTTTTAATGAAATACATTTCTACGGAAATACTTTGATAAATCTTTATCATATTTTGTTTTGGGAACAAATTCCACAAATCTTTTATTTAAAATGTTACTCTGATTTTTAAACAAAACATAAACAAATCGGTCTTTTATGGCCGTGAAAATGGGGATGTCACAATATATATATATATATATATATATATATATATATATATATATATCAGTCTTGAATGGTTTAAACACACACACACACACACACCCTATCTAACTAAGGTGTATAAGCTTAAGAAGTATAATTAGAGACTTATCGAAGCATCGGGTAGTAGAAATATATACTTCCTTAAGAAAGTCAAAAGGTATTGAATTTCTAGAAGTCCAGTTGATTTATGGGTACATGTCAAAGCTAGTGGGAGCATAATTGTTATGTTGGTATTGCATGTTTACAATACTATTCGTTGGGAACAATGTCTCTAGTTTGCATATTGCAAAGTTTGGGAATTGTTTCACTATAGTAGACTTAAGGGAGAGGACACTCATACTTTGTTTCGGGTCTAAAGGTTTAGAGCGTATATTTTAATAGAACATAGTCAAAGATATATATATATATATATATATATATATATGTGTGTGTGTGTGTATATATATATATATATATATATATATATTGTTGAAATGTTTCAACATAAGAGATTCAATGTATGTAAATATTATTGCAAGGAATTGAACAAATATCAAATCTTTATGTAAAACATAATGAATCGAGTCCTATATGCTTCGAATATAGGGTCGATCACATATGCTATAATATTCATTTATTCTAATTTTTCAGATGCTTAAAGCATTGTGTGAAAAGGATTAGAATGTTGTGTAACTAAATTTGTTAAATAACTATCAAGAACATTCTGAATTTTTTACCGAAGATTGGTTGCTTGTGGACAGTTAGAAGTATGACATTATTTGGGAAGGACCATAGTGACACATTTTGGATTGATATGATTCATGGTCATAATTGATGGTCATATGAGAATATAGAAATGTTTCCATAATGGTATATGGGATAAGTCGACATATGAGTTTGAAACTTTAATGAAAGAGAAGTGTTCAAGGAGTGTACCTTGAATTTGAGGCTTCATAACCACGAAATTGCTCTGAGTAATAAGTTTTAGTGGAAATTTTTTTAATATCGAATGTTAATTTTAGAATCTTGACATCATAGAAAGACAATGCATGTAAAGATAAAATTCCACATCTTAGATAACAATAAGAATTTGGAATTATAAAAGGAGCATCATTGGAGTAATGTCCATTTAATCTAACCATAGGATTTGATCAATTTCTAGTTATAATTGTCTAATGCTTGTCACACAACTATGATTCTGTAGGAATAATATTACGGTATTATACGAAATCAAACATAAAATAGAAAACGTTGAGGCATTTGTTTAACACAGTGTCCTAAAAACAAATTTTCCTACTACCGAGTTGTTTCCCAGGATACAACGGCTTGAAGTGATTCTTTTAGATTGTCCGAACCTAAATTAAACCTAAATTTTTATCTTGAAAGAGCAATAAAATGAAGAAAATTTTGAGAAGAAGAAGTCTAGAGTTTCATTTTTTGCGAATCTCAATTAGTCACCTACACCTTCTATTATATATGAAACATGTAACATAAATAGAGGATTATTGTGTAATTGATAACAATTAATTACCAAAATTAATCACAAGTTTTGTAACTAAAATTAGTGATAATTCGATAATTAAGTCTTAGTTTTCAGTTACAAAAAAGAAAGAGATATTGGGAAAAAAAAGGTCCATGAGCTTACTTACTTAATGAACTCTAACACACAAGTTCAAGTCTTACAAAGCTTATAAGCTTTTGTACATATATAACCACTTTCTTTTCATTCTCTCACCCATGTGGGATAAACTAAAACATATTAAACTTATTTATTACTTCTTCTAAAACCCTCACATTAAGGATTAATTTTTCATTTATCTTAAATTCGTTTTGGACATTTGATGTATCAAACTGGAGATATCATGAATATCTAAATCATAAATATCAAACCATAACCTTAGGGTTCTTCTATTCTAAGTGAAAGCAAATAGTTTTTAGACAATAATCAAAAATAAAGAACAAAAGGAAATCATAAAACGTATGCTAAACGTAATTGAATACATAAACCGAGTTAATTCCTAATGATTCAACTCTTGGTTCTCCAAATCCTTGCTCCAAATTGTATATTCAGCCTTGAAATCCCCTAAAAAGGGCATCTAGTTGCTCAAAAAATATTACTTTCTGCTTGCTTGCGGCTGATTCTCCTTTAGGTCAAAGAATAAGCTCTACTTATAGTTTTAATATCTGACGTATTACGTGTCTCGTATGGAAAATGGATGCATCACATTCTTTAACTCTTTATGCATGATTTGAACTCTTCAGCACTGATGCGTCTTGTGATTCGACTTGTATACTTCAAGTTTTCTTTTGTTGGCACTTTATTTCTGGTTCTTGAGTTCCATTTAAGCTTTTAACTCATATTCCCTGGATATTTCTTTTCAGCTACAAAATAGAAATGTAAGCTTAACAGTATCATTTATCTTAAATTATCGTAAATAAAGCTCAAAATACCAAAATATCGCGTAAAGTGTATGTATAATAACAGTGATATCAACTTGACAACTGAAATAACTTGTCCTTTTTTTTCTTTTATCTTTTGTACTTATTATCCTTTTGTTGTATATTCTCATATCTTTGGTATTGTTACTAAAACCCATATATTTTATTCACGAGTCTTCAAAAGGAGCAATTTTCTAATATATTTTGACCTACTAAACCTTCAAGTGGTCATGTTTTGTATTCTTATTTCAGTCTGTTGACTAATGACTATTGTTACCCTTATTTGAGTGTTTAAACTTTTAGTTTAATAGGATATTTGCATTTTACTCTTTATTTTCTATATGAATGAGACCTAAATATATCTTTACGACTTCTAAACATGGTTTTAAAGTTATAACTTCTATTTACATGTCCTTTAATTCATTTATATTGATTATTATCATATTTTGTTGCTATGAACTTGTGTAAGCCCTCATGAACATAATTTTGATTTCGGCTCTTGTGATGGACTTAATATGATAAACTATTTAAGGTATGTATCATGTGGTCTCATTTAGTTTTGATACGTACACCACTAACTTTTATTTACAAAAAAAAAAATAGAACCTATCAAATTATGAACTCTTCCAACATTTCATTATATTACATGTATAGCAAGTTGAATCATGGTTTATGAATGCCATGATTTTAATATAAATTATCCCAAACTCCATATTTCAGTATATTACATGTATAGCAAGTTGAATCATGGTTTATGAATGCCATGATTTTAATATAAACTAGAAAGGTTATCCCCGCTACGCGGGGGCCAAAAGCTTTCAATGTTGTTTCCGAATCGATAAATATGACAGACATATAAAGTGCAAGGACGAAAAATCCGGGCTTTGTCACAGACCGTTTTTTTCATGTTTTTATGAAAAAATGTAAAATTTTAACTGCAATGACCAGAAGTGTCAAAATGGCTAAAGAATTAAAGGCATATGAATTAGCAACTTTTTCGAAAAGGGATCAAAGTTGTCAAACCATTAAAGTTTTGTGACCAAACTTTAAATATTAAAAGGTTCCTAAAAAATATAAAATTGTTGATTGTAAGGACCAAAAGTGTTAAAATGGCCAAAGAATAAGGAGTGATTTTGCCAAAAAAATGGCAAGTTTACTATACCTAAGATTCATTTCTTATATATATATATATATATATATATATATATATATATATATATATATATATATATATATACAAACATTAAATATTAAAAGGTTCTTAAAAAATATAAAATTATTGATTATAAAGACCAAAAGTATCAAAATGGCCAAAGAATGAGGAACAAAGTTGCCAAAGAAATGGCAAGTTTACTATTACTAAAATCCATTTCTTTATTTATATATATATATATATATATATATATATATATATATATATATATATATATATATATATTATCCCAAACTCTTGATTTTGATGCTATTAAACTTATTATGTTCATTGTTTTCAATTAAATATTATTTAGATCATATCCATTTAAAGATACCTATTACTAACATATTATAAAGATGGCTACTTTTATGTTATATCAATATATATGGTTATATATATATATATATATATATATATATATATATATATATATATATATATATATATATATATATTAAAGAAGTTAAAAGTTAGGAATAGTAAATGTCCATGTGTTTTCTTAACTTTGTGCCTCATTATTTAGTCATTTTGACACTTTTGGTCATTGCAATCAAATTTTTTTCGTTTTTTAGGAAGCTTTTAATATTCAAAGTTTGGCCACAAAACTTTAAAGAATTGACAAGTTTAGTCCCTTTTGTAAAAATTTGCTAATTCCAACTTTTTTAATTCTTTAGTCATTTTTAACACTTTTGGTCCTTGCAGTCAAAACTTTTACATTTTTCATAAAAAGCACAAAAAAAATTATATTATTTATATAGTATTTGAAAATTCAAGTGTGAAAAAGTAACCATCTTTATACCATTTACATCAAACGACAAACATAGGGGCATTATTTTATAATCTCGCCATGGATACGAAAAACCAATGGACTCGATCATAATTGGCTATTATATATATCCAAAATTACAAGAATAAAAGTTTTAATGTTTTTTACAATTGTTGCAGATGAATTTTGCTATCGGTAGCCATATATGCATGTATTTCGAGAAAGATGAAGCACCGAGAGGGTGGGAGAGGTTGTGTTCCATGCCTTTGAAATAAAAGAAGCAAGATATCGGTGGCTTGTAATGGGCAAAAGAACTTATGAGAAGGAACATAGTGATGTTTAATAGAAGTTTGGGCAACAAAGAAGATGGAGGTGGTTGTTGAGGAAACTTATGCTTAAAGAAAGAGAATTTAGTTGCCTTTGGTTTTGGAGAATATAGAGAAAAAGAAAAAAGGATACGATCTTTAGCCTGATACCATGCTAGAACTCAAAACTGTTATTTTATTGATGATGTACCATAAGGGTCCTATAAAATAAAGAAACTATATATTTTAGATACATTTTCAAAGCATATCTAATATAGATAAATAAAATGTCTAATATATATATATATATATATATATATATATATATATATATATATATATATATATATTCTTTATTTTGTAGGGCGCTTATGGTATTTTAGAAATTATGTGTTTTAGTTTATACATAGTGAACTTGTTAACCTTGGTGTCAAAAATTATTTCACATCTCTCTTTTTTATATAAAACCTACTAACAATATATGTTAACATTAAGTGGATGTTTAGATTAATAGGCAATATTGCATCAACTAATGTGTTGTCATCGTAGATTGTCAATTTGTTTTTTTGTTTTTTTTAACAACAAGAATATCATTCAAAAAAGTTTTACCAAGTATGTAACACCCGTTTTCATATTGGATTAGGGTAGGACATAAAGAAATCAAAGGCATGGTTTTGGGTAAAAATCATGTGTCACGACGTGACAATAGGGAGGTCGGGACGTGATGTGCCAAAAATAAGAATGCGTATCCGGAAGCATGTCATGATGTGACAATGGTTGCAGTCCAAACCCCTGATCTTCCTTCATATTTAAGCCCCTAATCTCAGATTTAGGGCTTCATTCCAGCCTTCATCACCCTCTTGAGTCTTGAAGCTAACCCTAATTTCCTCTTCTTCATTTGTGAGCTTATTCTTGGTGTTTTGGTGCTCTTGGAAGGAGGAAGAAGGCCTTGTGGTGTACAGAATCTCTTGGCAAGCTTGGAGTTTTTATTTGAGCCGTTTCTAGACCATTTTAAGTGTTCAAGATTCAAACCTTATGTTGATAGCTTCTAGATCTAGGCTTCTTGTCCTTTTCCTTCATGTTGTTGAAGTTTGGATGGAAGGATTCCATAAATTTGGCAACTTTATGGTTCCTTGAGGTTCCTTGAGTGTTATATATGTTGGATCTGAAGTTTGGCTAAGTTTTGAAGACATTCATGTGATCTGGTTCCATTTCTTCATCATTTTGACCTAATATGAGATCAAGACATGTATTGGACATGCATGTCTATAAAGCATCGAGTTTAGGATGATTTGGGGGTAAGAAGGTCCTCTGGAAAGTTGGAATGGATGGCTTAAAGGGTTAAGGGGTGAATGCATTAAGTTTTCCCAATTTACTTGTAGTTATGACGTGACCATATGGGGGTCACGACGTAAAGAAGAGTTTTCTCAATTAATTTGGATAGACTCTATCACGGCTTGAGGGCATGGCCATCACGATGTGACAATGGTTTTGATTATGGATGAGTTGTTTGAATATGGATTCTTTAGACTAGGGCTGAGTTGTTAGCTATGACGTGACCATGAGCTGGTTACGACATGAGTATCAGCTGTTGGTGATGTTGACTGTTGACTTTAACTTTGACCGTCAACTTTTGGCATGGGTTGACTTTTGGTTAAGTTTCTAGTTTTAGAAGGTAGACGAAGGGTTTACCTTGTATGGTTTTATTAGGAGATGTTTAGCACCCGTTCGTTGGCTATGAGAGCTGTTAGTTGTTGACTACTTCGAAAAGGTGAGTCTTCTCACTATATTGTGTGGGATGATCACTTTCTTTGTGACTCTTGCATTGGTATGTTGGGTTGGGCCCGTTTGTATACTAAGATTGGGCCCATTTATATGTTGGTTTGGGCCCATTTATATGTTGGGCTGGGCCCGTTTGTATGATGGGTGGGGCCCAATGATATGTATGGTATGTGGTTTTTGGGGAACTCACTAAGCTTTGTGTTTACGGTTTTGTAGTTTAAAATTTTCCAGGTACTACTAGTTCCAAATGGAAGGACTCGGCTTAACTGCACAGCATCCCCTGATGGTTATTCTACACTGATTGTTATTGTTTTACTCTGGTGTTTAAAAGATACATTTTACTTGGTTGGTTTTGGAACAAATGGCTATATGAATTTGATGATTTAAAAATGAAAATTTTTGTTAGTACTTTTGGGATGTTACAACGTAGATATAATTAATGAGTTTTTGACATTGTTTAATAAGGTTGTCACACAGGTCATTCCAGTTAAGACTTGTATCTATTCTTAATCTAACTTTTAATCTATTCTCTACGTACCCCCAACAATTGTTTCATATGCCCCTATCTGTATGAGTGGGTAGTGTGTGTGTGTGTATACCCCCATGATTTGACTTTTTGTGTGAGTAGGGGATACATATAGTAACACCCTAACTTTTAACCAATTAAAATAAACGATTTCACATCTTAGCTATGCCATTATATTTTTTTGTCCATATTATTAAAGCGGCTAAAATTACATGTAGACTTTCACTTAATAATTTGGTGTTTTTTTGTTATTGTGAATATAATAGCTTGAATTAACATACTGAGAGCATTTAGTTTACATATTGTTTTTAGGATGGATGAAATATGTTCAAAGAATTAGAATCTGAAGTAATTAGACTATATTATGGGTTTGATTAACATGGAATGAAATCTATTTTTTGGTTTTACAGATTTGTCAAAAGAACCGAAAAGTAAATTATGTGATATGACCAAAAATACAATTTTATATATTTTTTGGCATAGACATGGATGAGTGTGTGTGGGTGTGGATGTAATGTTGTAGGGTGGGCGGCGACATCGGCTTGTTAGCATTAGTGTGGGCATGTATATGTATAAGAGTGGATATAAGTGTGGGGTTAAGGTAGATTTGGTGTATGGTGTAGGTGTAAGGGTGAGGTGGAGGGGTGTGTGTGTTGGAGTAGGACATATGGTGGGGGTAGGAGTGGTGGTATGGTGGGGTGGCAGTGTGCATAGACATATAGGTATATGGTAAGGGTGGAAGTCAAGTATGTGTGGCTAGGCGGGTAGATGTGTGTAGGTGTAAGGGTAGGTGTGCATGGTCATGTCATGTAGGTATAGGAGTGGAAGTGAGGTGGTGTGGGAGTAGAAGGTGGGGTGAGTGGATTTACAGGTAGGTAAGTGGATAGGTGGGTGTTTGTGTAGGTGTAGGTGTATCATAGAGTAAGCATCGACATAGGCTTCTTGGTGTTGATATAGGTGTGAGGTAGGGCAATGTGTAAAGATTAGGTAGGGATTTGTGTGTGGAGGTGAAGTGGATGTTAGGTGTATGGTTGTATGTGTAGATGTATGGTAGGGTGGGGTGGGTGGGGGTCAATATCGGGGTCATTATAGGCATATAATTGTTAGCATTAACGAGGACGTATGCATGTAGATGTGGGTATGGGTCTGGATATAGGTGTGGGGTGTACCAAGTTGGATCGGGTAAGGATGGGTGTCGGACTGAGGTAAGGTAACAACGGGGCATGGTATGTGTAGGGTTGTGGGTATAAGGGTGGTTTGGGGTGGGGTGTGGGTGGGTGTGGTTGTGCTTGTGCTTGTGAGGATGATGTGTAGGTGGAAGTGGGGGTGTTGATATGTAGGTGGGTGAGTGGGGTATGAGATAAATGATGATAATATGTTTTAATTTGTTGAATTTTGGCTAGAATAAAAGAGATGTGTGATGGCATTTTATCTTTATAATAAAATATATGAAATTAATTCTAAAATCTTTGTAATTTACCAAAGAAAAATGAAAATTTTCTTTAAAGAAGGAATTTAATAGAATTTATAGAATTCAAATTTCGACTTTTTCAACAAACTTGGTTTTTAATAGAAATTACATTTCAATTAAAAAAAATCCTTGGAAATCCATAAAGAAAAAAATGTCTTAATTATAGGGTTTTTTTAAAACAACAAACTATACTCCTAATCTAATTTTAAACACCACATATGTTTTCTAATGATAATTGAACTCATGATCTCTCATTTGAGAATCGCTCGTTATTGTTACCGTTAGACCAAAGGCCCTTTGATAATTATAGAATAAATGATAAGCAATTCAGAGCCCAACCTATAAATATATTTAAAAACTAATTAATGAATTGCAAATGAAAAAAAAAATGTTTGTTTTTTATTTAATGGAATTAATTAATAAGGACAAGATCTAATATAAATCATAAAAGTACTTGCAATTAATAAAGAAACAGCATATAGAGGAAAAACACGCCCTCGTTAACTAGTTCTAAATTTTTATATTAAAAATAATAATAATAATAATAATAATAATTAAAAAAATCCCATTTACTTTTTCTTTCTAAATCCTCAAACATGTATCATTTTCTCAAATAATTTCAAATATCATTTCTTTGGACAACACACAAAACACAATCGAAGTGTAGGTGGATACAATGTAACGATAAACCATATAACTGATACACTGATTAATCGTCTAACTTGGAAGGAACTTCTAGTTATTGAAGGACATGTACAGATACAGGTTCAAGGATAGAGATGCAAAAGCGCGAAGTGGACCTAGCTATGTGACGGCTAGTACCAAGGCACGTAGCATGTAACTTATTTAATTACTATTTAAAGGAACTTTTTCCCTTATAATAGTACAATTAACATGTAAAATCATCATATCAAGGTGCACATAAAAAAAAAGAGCTCTATCGTACAAGTGCACGACAGGTCAGTGGTGTCTGTAGCTCAAGAGAGAGCTTAAGACACTCTGAGAGGTCTACTTTTGTGGATGGAATTGGAAGCCACTTGTATTGTTGTAGAAGTCGTGCAAGCCACAAATGAATTGTGGCAAGCCCAAGCGACTTTCCTGGGCAAACCCTTCGACCTGAACCAAATGGTGCAAGCCTAAGGTCCGAACCCATGATTGGAAAGTCCTCTTCCATGAACCTTTCGGGATTGAAATCCCACGGGTTTTTCCATATGGAAGGATCATGTGTGATTGCCCACATGTTAACCATCGCAGTAGTCCCTGCTGGCACAAAGAACTTACCTAACTGGACATCATGAGTCGCAAGGCGAGCCCAAGAAAGTAAAGGTCCCGGAGGATGCAACCTAAGGACCTCTTTCACAATGGCTTGAACATAAACAAGATTTGGGATATCAGAGTCTTGAACGGGTCTGTGGTTGCCTACTTGCTCCTCAATCTCTTCTTGAGCCTTTGCTTGAATGTCTTGGTGCATAACCATTCTTGCCATGATCCATTCCAGAAGGATAGCAACTGTATCAACTCCTCGAAAGATCATTTCCTATTATAATTAAGTACCAATATTAAAAGTTTATTATGGGGCACATCCAAAATTTTTGTAACGACAATGCATACACACAATAATCACTTTAATTTACATGACTAATAGTTGTTTTGCAGCATAATAACATGTGTTATAACATGAATACAATATATATATATATATATATATATATATATATATATATATATATATATATATATATATATATATATATAATGCCTATGAAACCTAGTACCAATTAATTTGTCGCTAGATGCGTCATGATGATTGATTCAAAGTATTTTCAACTCTACCAACCTTACTTTTTGACCAAAATAAGCATAAGTTTTGAGTTATTTTACCTTTTTACTGTATCTAACTAAACAATTACTTAATTAATAAATGGTGGATGGTTATAACATTCTGTTGGCAAAAGTTATGCAAAAATATCTGAGAGATGTGTATTAAACTATTAATTTATTTAGGGACAGCACCCATCTAAAAATATCTTCAACATCAAATACACCCTCATTTTTCCTTTTAAAGGATATTAAATTTTATTGTTTATCTAGCTATTTCATCTGGTCTGGTATATATATTCGGTTTCATTATGAAAATCTTAAATAAAATGATGTCGTATAAAATCAAAATTAAGCATATACATGTAATATATGAGTAAGCTGTTTAGATCTTGAATTTCCATAAAATGGGTTATCTTTTAACCTAATGTGTGGCTAGCTAGTGATTTACTAAGTGATCATGTGTGATCTTTGCATGTTCACAAAAATAGTTATGGGTAGTTGTTTCATGTTATGCATATGAAAGGAAAAATAGGAGAGAGAGAGAGAGAGAGAGAGAGAGAGAGAGAGAGAGAGAGAGAGAGAGAGAGAGAGAGAGAGAGAGAGAGAGAGAGAGAGAGAGAGAGAGACTTACCCACAGAACGGCCACCATATCAGCATCGGTGAGTTGATCCTGTTGAGGCAGACACAGTAATACACTAAGAAAGTCATTCTTCCCATTGTTAATACCTCCACCGTCTCTTTTTCTTTCCTCAACAATATGACCTACAAGACTTTTGACTTTCAAAGTCAGCTTATGACACCTCCTCTTGACCCCAGTGAAATCCAAAACCTTAATTGGAAAATAATCGCCCCACTGAAATTCACCTATCAACTCATACCCTTCTTTCACCATAAACCCTAACTCTTCTTCTTTTTCAAACCCTAATCCACTCCCAAACACACTCTCCATAACATTTTTCAGAGAACCTTTTTGGAATATTCCTCTCAACTCCACACTCTTTTTCTTATTCATCTCGTCGAACACTTTATCCATCATTTCGTCGCACACACTTTGTCTAAGACACTGGAGGCTCAAAACCCTTTTTGGAGAGAACATGTGCTGTGCTACAATCTTCCTTAGATGTCTCCAATACTTCCCCGATGGTGCGAACCCAATGGCTCGCTCAAACATCAACAAACTAGCTGATTCCTTTACAGGACGGTCTGCAAAGGCACTGCCGCACAAGAGCTCCTTAGCAGTCTCAGGGTGACTGGTAATTACCACACGAACTGAACCAAGGCTAAACGCCATAAGACGAGTTGCACCCATTGAGCTTGCCATAGAGGCCAGTTTACGATGAGAAAGAGAACCCATTTCAGGTAAGATCCCTAGGAATGGCCATCCAATTGGACCAGGGATCTTACTTGGGTTTAAATTAGGGTTTCTCCATGCAAACCCACCAGGGACTAACCATACTTTAGCAAAGAAGGGGTAGACAGATACAAGAGAAAGAAAAAAGAGAAGTGAGAGATAAAGATTGTAAACGGCTACGACAAAGCAAGGAATTAGAAGAAAGAAGTTTGCCCAAACAAAGATTTTCATTTTTTTTTTTTTTTTTTTTTTTTTGTGTTGAGACTTGTGCAATTAAACCTTAACTTAGATGTGTGGTGAGAACTGATAAGGATTGCATGGGTCGTGCTTTGTATATATATGGGAGTGATAGGCTCTTGATTGGGTTTGTTAACTCAACCATGGTTAGTTAATCTGTCTTTGGAGTTTTCTTTTCTTTCTAAAGTTTCCTTTCCATTTATTTGTTTTTTGTTTTGCTCGTCCTAATTAGGTATATGATCGACAGATCGATGGTCAGTGCCATAGTACCACTTGGTCAATCTACCTTGTTGTTTAATCACTTTCTATGTCGACTTTCAATAAATAAATGAGTAAATTACATAAATGGTCCATTTTTTTTCTTAAATGGCAATTTTATGTTAAGTTATGCATTATGTTACATGAGTTGTTCTAATGCTTTCAGTTTATTGCAACTATGGTAAAGTCAGTTTCATTTTTTATTTTTTTTATATGTTATCTTGTATTTTTTTTAAAATTACTATCTTGCTCGTAGTTTGATTTCTTTATTAATTTTCATTATCTTTTTTTACAACGAAAAATCAATACCATTAACTTGAAATTCAGTGCCACCACTCAAGATTTCAGTCTACGCCTTTTGAATTTTACAATTCGTGGCTTCATCATTTAACACTGAATTATGGAGACTTCAACGTTAGAGTCTGAAGATTTGGTTAAATGCACTGTTGCAGAAATCGATTTTGGCGGTCAATTAATCGTGGATTAATTGTTTGGTAGTCTGCAACCGATTACAATTAAGGATGTTTGTGGAAATCAATATCGGTCAAACTTGGGCCCCGCGCTCCTCGGCTGTCCTTGGAGCTTGTAGGCCTGAAAAATTTTAAATTTTTAAATTTTCAAATATTATACCAAAATTTACAAAATTTCAAATTAAATTTTCAAATATTATACAAAATATTTCAAAATTCAAAATTTTAAAAATTTTAAATTTTCAAATGCTAATTTTTTTAAAATATATTAAATTTTACAACCTTGGTTAAAGGATGTTGGGCTACCAGTTTCTCTGCTTACAAAGCCCTTTTGTTTAAAAAAATTATTATTTTTCATGCGAATTGCACAAAAGATACTAAGACTTCATAAAAATTCAAGTTTAAGACCGTGTTATTTTTTCTCACAATAAAGTCACTAAATTTTCACAAATGTTTGATATTAATATGATACTTTTCAATTTGTTTCAATGTTGACCATTTGATCAACCCAGTTTTCAACTGAGATAACATGGTGATGTGTCAGTCATTAATGACATGGTGTTGTCATAGCATGATGACAAGACAATTTTTGATGCATTTTCTGGATGTCAAAATTGAAAAAATATATATAGTGACTTAATTAAAAAAATATTCCCATAAAAGACTCTATTTTGATTAGACCTATTTTTTTTTCGAAAAAGACCCAACTTTTATATATTACTTGTCATTTCAGGCCCTAGCATGTCACCAACAAATAAAATAAATGTTTTTGTCTCATAAAAGATACTACATTTTGTATTTTGTTTTCAGTTTAGACCTAAAATGTTTTTTTTTCAAAATAAACTCAACTTTAAAATTGGTTATGACATTCAAGATGATCAAAGAAACTATCGCACCCCTTGTTATTCTTTGTTCTCTTTATGGACGACTCGTATGCGCCCATCCTACACCCTAAAAACCCTACGTACACCTTTGTAGTGGGCTTGATGTGTAGAAAGCATAAAGCGAGAAACGAGAGGGGAAAGGAGAGATAGAAAGAAGGAGAAAACAAGGGAAAATGAAGGGTTATCTAGGGGAGAATGTGGCATCATTGATGTGTGTTGTTCCAAGTGGTCCAAAGGAAACAAACAAAGTCATTGATAGTGGTAGTGATGGCGATGAGAAAGAGAGAGCTTTTGTAACATCCCAAGGTTCAGGTGCAGCTATTCAACCCCCCTTCTTTTCTCTTGTTGTCAAGCTTATCCCTTTAGTGGAAAATGTGCCAAATGAGTATGATGGGCGTACTCGGGAGTACGTTGGGCGTACTCATGCGCTTAATTTGGACGCGGAGTTGCCAAGGTACGCTGGGCATACCCGGCCCAAGTGCAAAACCCTAATCTGGCTTGTACACTATTTAAAGGGTGCTAAGGCTCATTTCTCAACCTCCATATCAATGAGTGAAACCCTAAAAGAGAGCCTCACATCGTTCTTAGTGTGTGTGAGTGTTGTTGGAGCTAATTGTGCATTGGTGGCTTAGTGAAGAAGAAGGAAAGGAGATTTTGGAGGCTAAAGCTTGAAGTGCAAGTTTGGATCTGAGATCTACAGAGAAAGGGGCTACACTTAGAGGTATAAAGTTCAAAACTTTCCTCTCCTTTTTGGTTTGTTGTTGCATGTGTCATTTCTAGGGCTAAAAACCCTAAAGGTGGGGACTTTATGAGTGTAAGGTGCTCCATGGTCCGAGATCTGTCCCTTTTCAGTGGTATTAGTGGTTTAGATCCATAAAGTTTCCATCTTGGTTGTTGATATGAGGTTATGATTGAGTAATAAGCCTTCTAGAGTTAGAGAATGGGATATTATGGGAGTTGGTGACTTGTTCAGCCATGCAAAGGCTTAAAGTCATCAACTTTATGGATTAAGAGGATTAGAAGTGGTCAGATCTAGAAGTTGGACATGGGTCTTAACTGTTTAAGACCTCAAGAGCTAAAGGGCTGAAGCAGGAGAGTACGCCGAGCGTAATCCCAGTACGCGCCGCATACTGGGTGGTATTCCCCGATTCTGAGAGGCAGCCGGGTACGCTCAGCGTACACATCTGGTACGCGCAGCGTAACCCGGAAAGTTGACTTTTGGTTGACTTTTAGGATATGGTCTATAGTGGGGCCTTTTGAGTTATGAGAGAGGTAAAATGGTCTTTACCCTTCTGAGAGTGTCATAAGAGGACATAGTCTATCCTTTGAAAGTTATATTAAATAAGGTACTTATTTCATGTGATTAGGCGGAGGCTAGACCAGAGTTTACCGAGTTAGAGATTTACCGAGTTACCAGAGGTGAGTCTTCTCACTATACTTTACCTAGAGTGGTAACAGAGTTATGTGTTAGAGATATTATATACTATCTATGTGAAGTGTGGCATTGCATTATTTCTATGTGATTTATGTTGTGTGTATATCAGAGTTAGGATCGGAAGGTCCACAGAGCTAGGACCAGAGGGTCCGCAGAGTTAGGGCCCAAGGGCCCACAGAGTTATAGCCTCGAGTGGCTAATATGTGCTATATGTGGTATATTTAGGATTGCGTGCCAGTGAATTTGTATGCTATTTATGTGTTGAGATTTATTGTGATATGTGATATGCATGATTCCGAGTCATCAGAGTTAGGGCCTTTGGGTCCATAGAGTCAGGGCCAAAGGGCCCACAGAGAGTTGGGACTAGAGGGTCCCACTGAGACACACTGACCCGAGGGTCAACAGAGATTATAGCCCCGAGTGGCTAATATGTATTAGAGTGGTATTTTGGGGAACTCACTAAGCTCCGTGCTTACAGTGTTTGTGTTATGTGTTTCAGGTTTTCTCAGGATCACGGGACGGCACCGGCTCGATTGTACACACCAGAGGAAGCATTTGTTTTGAGGATCCTGGTTTATTAATTGAATGAACAAAATAGTCATGTGTTGTAATTTAAACAAAAATGGGATTTTTATGAAAAGTGTTAAAGAGATAAGCGATTTTAAATGAAAATTTTGTTTTGAAAATTTCGGTGTTACAGCTTTTGCACGAGAGAAATGTCGAGGTGCTTTCATATCGAGGGTGTGGGATGGGCTGATACGAGTCGTATAGAAACGGAACAAAGAATAGCAATGGGTCGTTCACTCATTTTATTTTTGCATGCCCCTTTTTGTTGGGGTTTGGTCTTCAGTTAAAGATGGATCGCGTTAGTGATGCTACAATGTTTAACTTGTCAAAGTGGTTCTATTTAATGTTAATGACGTTTTATTTCAAATTCACATCATTGTGTAAGAGTGTTGGCATAACTTTCTCCATGGACACATTTGTAGGTATGAACGAGTTCTTCTAGTTTGTTGTCAATTGATTGTCATAGTTTAGTAATCGCATTCTTCTTATAAAAAAATTATGATTATTTGTTTTTTACAGACTTTTGAGAGCAGTTAATGCCTAGATTTTGTAGCCTCAACTTGTAGTCACTAAAACTTATTGTCTTAATATTTGGTTTTTTACAAAATCCACAACTCGAAACAACACTTCTTTCTATATAATCTTTCACTTCATCCAATAAGTTTAAGGCGTCCAAAATGCATTAAATTCTTTACAATTCAATGGATAGACACACAAAAATTGTTTTATAATGCATTGAATTATTTAGAGTTAAATTGATAGACACTCATACTATGACACTACATGTGTAGACGCTAATTTTATTTTATTGTTTTGCTGTAAAGTTAGTCTGATGTGTAATTGATAGTCTATAAAATATAATTAAAAACCATTTTCTTGGACAATAGAGCCAAAATCTTGATGTGCTATAGATATACACTTGACAATATAGATCTAGTTTTACATTTATAATTCCTAACAAACCAAATTGACTATCTATATCAAACAGTATATATGATCAATAATAATATAGCTTAAATAAGTAAGGACGTCGAACATATGGGGAATAGAAGTATACTAATTAAATATATAACATAATCTGGAGGTAATAATATTTGCCAATCTTAAAAGAAAGCAATTAAAGGGGAATAAATTTCATTCAAATAAACCTACAAACAAATAAGTAAATAAATAAGAAAAGCAACCATGGCTAACAATTCATAAATAATATTTGTATTCAATCCATCTTAGTTTAGTTAATTAACATACTTTAAATGATATTGGTAAGTTATCCACCAATTCCTAAATTGATTAAATCCATGCTAATTTCATTAAACCTTTGGTTCTAAGTTGTCTACCACAAGGATAGATCCCCTAGACTCAGTCTATTCATTAATATTATGCAATGACTCAATTGATATGATTAGTCCTAGGGTTAGTGGCAAGCTCTCAAATTGTCCAAGTTATTGGAACAATCACAAATATTAATCTCAACTTTGTTATGTTTAACCTAGGGTATCACTCTACTAGTCACAATGTCTATGCTCTTGACTAAGTTTTCTAGTTTTGAAAATTTAAGAAACAATGTGAATCAAGATACATAATTTAATTCTAATCATAAATCATGCACTCAGCTACATAAACATCACAAAGTTATTATCAATACTCATGGATCTTTAGTTAAATATTAACATAATAAATTTAATAACTCTCAATACCAAATAGCAATAAATCAAACAAACTAGGGTTTCACAAATAACAAATAATAATAAAGGGTTTAATTCAAATCTCAAAAACAACATATAGGAAATAGAATAGTTCACTAATTATAGATAGAAAAGTAAACAGACTGAACCTAATGATTTCTTTTATTGATCTTCATATTTTAACATCTATATCAGCCTGTCGGCGGTCATAACCTTCTAGACTCTCAAAATAACCTCATTGGACATTTTCTACCCCTCTAGGGTTTTTAGAAATTTCCCTACTAATTAATTACATATGTTGGACGAATTTGGGATTCTACATATAGATTTCTGTGACCAGCGTATTTTGTGGCACGACAAACATTTCTCAGCAAGATTTAAATCTGGAAAATACCTTTGGAATCTTCAGCTTTATTGGTCTGAATTCAAGGCCGATTTTGGACAAGATAGAAGCTGAATTAGCAAAAAGGCCCTTAAACGTGAATTGTAGGAAATAAATAATCAAATAAAATAGCAAAACAACCATAGCTAACTCCATAGATAATATAAGCTAAATTTAATTAGTCATATTTGTATTCAATCCATCATATTTCAATTAATTAACATCCTTTAAATGATATTGGTAAGTTATCCACTGATTCCTAAATTGATTAACTCCATGCTAATTTCATTAATCCTACGATTCGAAGTTTTCTACAAACAATGATAGCTCCCCTAGACTCAGTTTACTAACTTATATTATGTAATGACCTGATTGATATGATCAGTCCAAGAGTTAGTGGCAACCTATCAATTTGTCCAAGTTATTGGAACAATCACAAATATTAGGGTATCACTCCACTAGTCACAAATGCATATGCTCTTGAATCATTTTTCCATCTTGGACAAGTTTATGAATAATATGATTCAAGATATATAATTTGAACCTAATCATAAAGCATGCACTTAGTTACATAAACATAATAAAATCATTATCAATACTCATGGATCTTTAGTCAAACATTAACACAATAAATTTAATAACTCTCAATACCAAATATCAATAAATCAAGCAAACTAGGGTTCCATAAATAACAAATAATCATAAAGGTTTTAATCCCAAATCTCAACAAGAACATATAAGAAATCGAATAATTCAAAAATTATAGATAGAAAAGTATACAAATCGATAAACTAATGATTTCTTCTCTTGATCTTTATATTTCAGCATCTTTATCAATCTATGACCGTTATAGCCTTCTAGACTCTCAAAACGGCCTCCTTGGATGTTTTCTACCCTTCTTGGGTTTCTGGAAATTTCCCTACTGACTAATCACATATGTTGGGCAAATTTGGGGTTCTGTATATAACTTTCTATGACTGACGTATTTCGCAGCGCGACAAAAATTTCTCGGTGAGATTTCAATTTGGAAAATATCTTCAAATTTTTTATCTTTATTGGCCTGACTTCAAGGTCGGTATTGAACAAGATAGAAGCCAAATTAGCAAAGAGGCCCTCAGACATAAGTTGTAGGGAATAAATAATCAAATAAAAAAGCAAAACAACGATGGCTAACTCCATACATAATATAATATGAAGGTAATCATATTTGTATTCTGTTTATAATAGTTCAGTTAATTAACATACTTTAAATGATATTCGTAAATTATCCACTAATTCCTAAGTTGATTAACTACATGCTAATTTCACTAATCTTATGATTCTAAGCTGTCTACCAAAACTAAAGTTTCTAAATTCACCAAATGATGTTTGGACAACACGTTTGGTTTGGTCTGAGAAGAAAAGCATACGCCAGGCTAGTGTTTGTGTTGAGAAAGTTGAATGTTTAAACTTATCATTTGGCTTTAATATCCTTTATTATATCCTTTTTATTTAGTTTAGATTTTCTTATTTTATTCTTCATTTAGGGGTTGTAATGTAATTTATTAGTAATTGGTTTATTAAGATATATTCAAGGAGGACTGATCTTGTTATGTTGTATTAAGTTGTCGACTGCGGCTCATGTTATTGAAAGTTACAAAGAGATGTGGATCGTTTTGGTTCAGATTATATGTGGATCTGATATCTATTTGCCTCGGTTCATGACTGGAGTACATAAGCTTTTCTCTATGTGTAATTTTGGGATAATTGTGTATACTTCTTTTTTGTGTTGAGTCCTCGTTCTCTCTAATATACAATTAGGGTTTTCTCTCTATTGTTAGGGTTATTTTGTTATCGTTGCAGTTGAGTTCTATTCCGATTCGTGTTCTAGACTATGTATGAGTGTTTTATGTGAGATTTATAGTGAGGATCTGTGTATTTGAGTGATTGAGAGATTTGTAGTGAGGTTTTTTATGTAAGTTGTGAAAAACTAACTAGTTCTTGGTTAATAAGAGTTTTTGATGTTGTGATATTTTCTGTCACTGTTAATTTTTGATTTGTTTAGATGGTATCGGAGCCCTATTGGCTGTTTTATTCTTTGATCTTAGTGTTGTCTCAATTCGTTACGGTTTCAAGTCTTGTTGTTTACATTCCTTGAGTTTCTTGTGGGTTGCGTTGTTGTCTGATTTGGTATGTTCTTTGTAGATCATTCTTAATCTATTGTCAAAATTTTGAGGATCTACTTGTGTTCTTCTATAATTTGGTTTCAGATTCATCATGTGGTGGTGGTTGCCAACTCCGGTAGTGTCCTGGTCACGTTCTTGTAAGAGTAAATGTTGAGATAATAGTAAACGTTTAGGGTTAACAATTTGTTAAACCTAACAGTCAACGTTATTGTGACAACTGTCAAATTCAGGTCATTCTTCGACTTGAACACCTTTTCATAAATCATATACACACCTCATACATTTGACCTAGTAATAGAAGTTAGGTCAAAAACTTATAGAAACATGGATTCAACTAAAATATAGAACTAATGTACTTGACTCTTACAATTCAAGTAAAATTTTCAACTACTATAGGAAATGTCAATACCTGAATTAGAACAAACTACAAACATTTCTTACAATTGAAAAAAGGTATGAAACCCTAAAATAAACTAACATCTTATAATTTCACTTCAATATGTTGCTAAATATCTAACAAAATCAAAAAAAACTTAAAAAGCCCTAAAACCCAAAATTTATAAACTTTATTAAAACTCCATAAAACTTATTATGAACTTATAAAAATCTATTCAAGTTGATTAAAACTAGGTTATAAATAAGGAAAATTAAAATTTTTGAAACCTTGGCATAAACCTTGAATTCTAGGCAAAATTTTAACATATTAAAATCAAATGGAAAGATTTTATAAAAATTGGAAGCATAAGTTATAAAATCTAAAAAATATATATAAAAATAAAAAAGAGAGACACAGAGAGAGAGAGAGGGCATCATACCTCAAATCTCGACCTCCCCTCTAACTTTTCACCTTCCCAATATTTCTAATCATTTTCTCTTCTCTCATACTCCATGTTTTTCTCTCACTTCTCTCATGTCACTCTATCACTCCACCACTCATTTCTCTTTCAACCTCCCTCTCATTTTCAGATTTGGCAGCCAAGAACTCACCTCTCAACCATAAAAATCAAGTACGTGAAGTGTGTTCTTAAGGTAAAAATCGAAAACCCTCTTTTTCCCCTTTTAAAGTTACATTATTTCATGCATTTCCATCTACTCCTACTCTATTCTATGAAAATATTATGAATCATATACCCTACTCTATTCTATGAAAATATTATGAATCATATACCCTAAAGCAACATGCATGTTGCAAATCGTGAAATCCTATGATCCAAACCTATGTCAAAATCAAAATAAACCATTTTTACACTAGTTTTGATCGAAAAATCACAACATGAACCAAGGTTTTCTTTCAAAAATGATTTTTAAACTTTTCAAACTCATGCATGGCCTTAAACCAACATGCATCTGTTGATCTTCAAGCCTAAGATGCTTGATGATCAAAGTATGTTGCTAAAAGGTTTAAACTTATACATGAAAGATTTTAAATCCACCAAACTATCTAAAACTCGCTTTTAACTAAATTTTGATTTATCCCAAAATCCCATCAACCAAATAAAAGGATCTAAAAATTTTCAGAAAATAATTTATTTTTTGAAGTATTATAATTATTGCAAGAAAATAGAGCAATAACTCACATAAAATACTTCTTAAGTTCAATAAATTCGGAGAAACTTCTGAGACGATTTATGCATTAAGTAAAGTTATTTTATTAAGTTTTATAAATTTTTTATGCCCATTTTTTGTTCATTTTGATTTTATTTTTGTTGAAGAGAAATAAATAGTAAAATACAGTTATGCATATCAAAAACAATATTTTATAATTTTCGCACCATATGGACATCATAGAAACTCCATGCAAAAATTTACAGGTTTTTCAAAGGTAGTTTCTTATGTTTCCTAAATGTAATGAATGTTTAAGGGGTTAAATTGATGGAAAATAGCCACACTTATCCAAAAATTATAATAAATTGATGGAAAATAGCCACACTTATCCAAAAATTATAAACCTTTATCAGAGTATCTTATGTTACATATTAATCATAAATAAAAAGTTTATTGAATTTTCTTTACTTTTTAAAAATATATTTCACAAATTAAGGCTTATTTACGAGAATAAATCAAGGAAAAATAGTTCAACCATTCTACAATTAACAAGAAATGATCATAACATCATATATTATAATTTAAACACAAATAAAAGGTTTGGGCAATTTTCTAATCTGATTATTATTTATTTTCATTTTTTCTAGAATAAATACACAAAAATCATAAAATTAGGATAAACTATTGAAAAAGCAATTTGATATTTTTCTCTGTTTGTATACATTAAAAAAACTTGTACAAAAATTGTGAAGAATTATCTAATATGTTTACTATTTATGCTATTTTTCTTACATGTAATAGACACAACTCATGAAAACCAGACTCTACTATATGAAAACCATTTTTTATATTTTTTTCCAGCTTATATACATTTTATATCACTGGTACAAAAAGTTTGGAGAATTTTATTAACTATTTTCCATTTTTCATGAATTTGTGTTAATTTGAGGAATTAAATAAAGGAAAAATAATTAAACATATCGAAAATTCAAGAAAAAATTTCTGGAAGACTTTCACTGTAGTTAGAATGAAAATCTAAATTTTAAAGATTTTGGAAACTGTTTGATACAATATTTTTGGATTTTTCTTAGTTAAAACACCTTTGAAAGTATTAAATGATCCACAATTAATAATACAAAAATCCGGAAAATACTATCTAAAATTTGTCTTTAAACCACATGAGTTATAAAATTCCAACATTTCTAGAAAATTAGTTACCAAATAAGTAAAACCAAACTCTTAAAATAAAATTGGCATTTCTCTATATGTAGAATTTAGTATACTAGTGTTAGATTTTAGACATAGAAACTCACTAGCGTGTGTTGTTATCATAGGATCCCGATAGTAAGACGTGTTGGTGTATCCTGAGGCATCACTTGTGACTTTTGAAGCATTGTGAGTATTCACAGCCCTTATTTTCAGTTTTACATTTTGGGGTAGAAAAACATGTCCTAAACTATTTATGTTCGTTGTATTCAATTTGACTTGTATCAAAACTTGGTTGTTATATTTTGCTATGTATGTGTATGTTATTTTGATTCATGAGGCCTATAATGCACTAAGTCCCTGTAATGTTTCACACAACTCATTAACTGTTTTAAGCCCATTGTCATTATGGATAGAGCTATTAGGAGGTAGACAACTCCTCACTCGCACACTCGTGGAGTGCATATCACCATATTTCTCCCTATTTTAGTGATATACATAGTATTCAAGAGGGCACTTGATCATTAGGCTTGGGTTGTGAACTCATGGTTTGTTCCTTATGCACATAAGGACTTTGTTTCTCATGTTAACAACGAACTTTATTTCTCATGAAAATAATGAACTTTGTTTCTCATTTTAGCAACGGACTTTATATCTCATGTTAGCAAATAACTAAGATTTATGAAAACTTATTTACTCAATTTAGTAATGCACTTTTATTTATGGAAACTTTTACCAAAACTATGATTACGGTTCATAAAACCACTATTTTTGCAAACCTGTGAACTCACCAACTATTTTCGTAGTTGACGCTCGTTTTACATGTTTTTCAAGGAATAATTAGTAAGTTGTCGAAATATTCATTATCATAAAGCATCATGCATCAAGTGTAAAATGTTATTTTGTTTTTAGCTTTTGAACAATGATGTTTTTGTAGACTTGTCTTTGATGTTATTAAACACATACTGTAAACTATAAATGTTTTTATTATTATGGTGATGTATCTTTAACTTATTGTATGAAACCGTTGTTACTTTCATGCCTCGTACTTCCATTTTAGCAAGGTATGACAATTATCTTCTACAGCCAACGTCAAAAGACGTGCAAACAAGGTGCTATTAACTGAAATGGTTCTAGTATTTGAATGTCTATTCTTCATTAGTGGTAGATTTGTTGTAAAACTGTCTATCAGAACTACTTAGCTACTTCTTGAGTGTTTATTGTGGATCACTGTAAGTTTCACACACCTTACTTTCTTTTGGTGCTCTGATTTATTAGTTATCTGCTGCTTTTGGTTGTTTACGTCTATAACTCAGCTTGCTCTTGCCATCATATTGACTACGAATCGGGTTTAAGTTATAAAAACTATTTGTAAATCTCTGTGACTAGGTTTTCAGATTCCTGATTCTTCCTGTGTGTCTGATTCTTGTTAATCATGACTCGAACACCATGAGAGAGTTTCTTCTAAAAGTGATAGTGTAGATTTTAATGATCCTTTGTATTTGCATTCTTCTGATAATTCTATGACAACTATTATTAGTTTCAAACTTCTTGGAACTAAGAATTTTAGAGTCTGGAAAAGCTTCATGACAAGAGCCTTAAAGGCTAGAAATAAAATTGGTTTTGTTGATGGAACTAAAATTAAAGATAAGAAGGATATTGTTAAGTCTCTTAAATGGTATCATGTAAATGTTATTGTTTGTTCTTGGATTATGAATTTTTTATGAGTCCATTTACATTGGACATTCTTGTTCTGAGTTTTCTCTTGATATATGGCGTGAGTTAAATGATACTTATTATAAAGCAGATGGTTCTATTGTTTTGCAATATGTATCAACGAATTAATACTCTTACTCAAAGTGGTTTATTTGTTTTTTACTATTATAATAAGTTAGATGGTCTTTGGAAAGAGTTTGATGGTTTAACTTGTTGGGTTTTGAGCATTCTAACACTCCTAAGTGTACATGCAACCCTAAATACCTTGGATCTATGTTTTCTCTATTATACATGCAAATATGAACTTTTCAAGGTATTCATCCTAACTAGCATAATATCATTGATTCATATGAATATATCAAGTTAGAATTACATACCTCTTTGATGTAGAATGTCTTCATGAAGTTTGAGTGCCTAGTGCCCCAAGTGTGACACCTCAAATGGTTCACACAACACCAAATACACTTAGAATAGATTAGAGAGAAATCCACACTTCATAAAAATCGGCTATCCCTTTCTCTCACACATAGTAGCCGATTTTGTCAACAATAAGATGCTTATATAGTTAGTGATAATTAGGGTAAACCCTAATTGTCATGGCTTTCCATTTCCTTGGATCCATGGGTTCAAATATACCATGGAGCATCTTATGGGTTTTAGCCCAACTTGACAATCTATGAAGCATTAACCCACTATACGAGTATGGATGATTTACACAATCAACCCATATATTTAATTAGTCTTCTTTTAATCACTTAATTAATCCTATATTAATTCTTGATCAATACTAATTAAATAATCTTATTAATATAATAGAACTTATAATATATTAACAAACCTTAAGTGTTATTTCTCTCATTATATTCTATCCAAATGCATGATGCCATGCAACCCAAATAGACCATGTCGGGTCGGGTCAAGTCTTACCAATTATAGTTATGGACTTAGACATTAATCCAACATAACTAAATGTGTTGAATGTGTTTTTGAAGCTTCCGCTCAATTTAATAGTCATAACAAACTTATGAAACTAATGCAATTCTTGAGTGAGTTAGATGACTCTTTCAGTCAATTTAAGAGTCATATTCTTATTATGGAACCTTTGTCTGATGTTAAGACTACTTTCTCTATTGTGTCTAGAGAGGAATCTAATCAAAAACATGGTTCTGTTTCTGGTTCTTCTGATAAAACTCGGTCTTCTTCTTTTGCTGGAAAAGTTAATGATTTAAAAAGTTTAGAGGAAAGAATTAAGGTTTACAATGCAAAAATTATGGTATTAAGTGTCATATAATAGAAAAGTGCTATAAACTAATAGGGTATCCTAAGGACTTCAAACCTAGGGTTGATTTTAATAAAAATGGCTCAACTTCAGGATCTGTTTCTCATGTTGTTGATTCTTTTAATAACTCTTCTAATTCTTCTGATAAGCTAGATCAGCATTTTCTAACTAGTGAACAATTTCAAAACTTATGTCTCTTCTAAATGAGAAGAAATTGTCAGAAGATCTTTCCAGTAATGCTAATATGGCAGGTATTAAATGTAATAATGTTCTTTTTAAAGAAAGAAAATGGGTTGTAGATTCAAGAGCTAGTCAGCACATGGTATCCTAAGGACTTCTAACCTAGGGTTGATTTTAATAAAAATGGCTCAACTTCAGGATCTGTTTCTCATGTTGTTGATTCTTTTAATAACTCTTCTAATTCTTCTGATAAGCTAGATCAGCATTTTCTAACTAGCGAACAATTTCAAAACTTATGTCTCTTCTAAATGAGAAGAAGTTGTCAGAAGATCTTTCCAGTAATGCTAATATGGCAGGTATTAAATGTAATAATGTTCTTTTTAAAGAACGAAAATGGGTTGTAGATTCAGGAGCTAGTCAGCACATGACAACTGTTGAATCCCAACTTGATGATATTGTTGATGTTTCTAAATTAAATCTTGAGGTAGATCATCCTAATGGTTTTACTGCTAAAATTGATAAAAATGGAAATTTAACTGTGTATGGTTCTATTACTTTGTCTGATGTTTTGTTGTTCCTGATTTCCATGTTAATCTTTCGTCTGTTGATAAGTTGCATAGGGAAAATAAGTGTAGAATCATTTTTGATGAAGATAATTGTTTTGTTCAAGATTCTTTGTCCATTGATACTGTGGAGACTGGTAAACAGTCTGGAGGCTTGTATTATCTTGATAGTCATGTCCTTGGTAGGTATAATTTTGTGTCTAATGTTTCTAAAAGTTTTGTTTCTAAACTTACTTGGCATAGTAGGATAGGTCATCCTACTGACCAACCATTGAGTTTGTTAAAAGAGTCTCTTAAATTTGATAATGAGTCTATTTTTCCATGTGAAGTCTATCATAAAGCAAAACAAACTAGAAAATCGTTTCCTTTAAGCAAACATAAAACTAATTGTATTTGTGAATTAATTCATTTAGATGTGTGGGGACCCTATATGGTTGTTGCTTCTGGAGGTTATAGGCTCTTTCTTACTGTTGTTGATGATTATTCTAGGGCTACTTGGGTTTATTTGTTAAAATCTAAAGATGAAGTGCTTTCTTGCTTTCAAGGTTTTGTTTTGTTTATATAAACTTAGTTTAATGTTAAAATTAAGGTGGTTAGGTCTACCAATGGTACTGAGTTTGTTAATCTTATAATGATTTTTTTTGACAATAAATGTATTATTCATCAGACTTCTTGTGCTTATACCCCTCAGTAAAATGGTATTGTTGAACGAAAACATAAGCATGTTTTAAATGTTTCTAGATCATTGTTGTTTCAGTCTGGTTTACCTAGAAGTTTTTGGGGATAAGCTATTTTAACTGCTGTTTTTTTAATAAATAGAACTTCTTCTTCAATTCTAAGTTGCAAAACCCCTTTTGAGATGATTTATAAGGTTTTACCTTTGTTTGAAAATATTAGGGTTTTTGGATGTTTGTGTTTTGCTACAAAATTGATCATTAATGATAAAATTTCTAAAAGAGCTGAAAAATATGTGCTTGTTGGTTATTCAAATGAGAAAAAGGGTTATAAAGTTTATAGTCTTGATAATAATTTTTTTTTATCTTTTCCATGGATGTGAAATTCTATGAGTTTGTGTTTCCTTTTAAAATGATTTCTAATGATGTTTTAGATTCTTCTTTTACCAACACTAATGATCCATGGGATCCTTTTTCCAGTGATAAGTTACTTCTATCTGATAGTCTTATTGACGGATATAGTAATAGAGCCCCAATTGTTAACAATCAAGATGGTGAAGATAGTCTTCATCCCTCTTTGATATAAACTAGTAATAGTCAGGATGATGGTCAACCTTATACTACAACTGATTCTAGTCTTGATGATGTTTTGAGTACTGAACTACTAGTCTCGCAACCTGATATGGCTAGTTCTGAGACTCTTGGAAGTTCTGAGGAAATTGATTTGTCTAATTCTGTTGGTACTAGAAGATTTAGTAGAGTCTAGTTTTCCTTAGAAATTTAATGATTTTGTTGTTGAAGGAAAATATAAATATGGTACTGAAAAAACTGTAAATTACTCTTTCTTAAATTTTGAAAATAAGTGTTTTATTGCTAATCTTAATAAAACCATTGAACCACAATCTTATTATGAAGCTTTTCTTGATCCTAACTGGGTAAATGCTATGAATGAGGAAATGGAAGCCTTAAATAGGAATCAGACTTGGATTATTACTAGTTTAACTTTTGATAGAAAGCCATTTGGATGTAAATGGATCTATAAAACAAAATATAAATCAAATGGCGAGTTTGAAAGATTTAAAGCTAGGTTAGTTGCAAAAGGGTATAGTCCTAGAGAAGGAACAGATTATGAGAAGACTTTTTCTCCTATGGCAAAGATGGTTACTATTAGGCCTCTTATAACTCTTGTTATTAACTCTGATTGGTGTCTTTTTTAACTTGATGTTAATAATGCATTTTTATATGGAGATCGTGATGAAGATATATATATATATATATATATATATATATATATATATATATATATATATATATATATGTGTGTGTGTGTGTGTGTGTGTGTGTGTGAGTTTACCACTTGGCTATCACTCTAAGGGTGATAATCAGGTTTGTAAACTTTTAAAATCTTTGATGGACTTAAACAAGCCCCAAGAAAATGGTATGAAAAGTTGTGTGCTTCTTTATTTTAATTTGGTTTTGTGCAAAGTGCTAATGATTTTTCACTGTTTATTAAGTCTGATCAAGTGAATATTGTTATCTTACTTGTGTATGTTGATGACATTATATTAACTGGAAATAGTTTGGAAGAAATCAATAAGGTTAAGGATTTTTTAAAAGGTAAATTTTTAATAAAAGATCTTGGAAAGTTAAAATTATTTTTAGGTATTGTGGTTGTTGATATAAATAATGGCATTTGCTTAACTCAAAGAAAATATTATATGGAATTGTTGCATAGTTTTGGTATGTTGGGTTGTATGCCTGTTAAAACTCCCTTGGATTCTAATGTTGTTATTAAGGGAGAAGGGGTTTATAAAAATGATGTCTTGTTACAAAATATAACTTTGCTTCAAAAATTGATTTATTTGACCATCACTATAATAGATATTTCTTATACTGTTTAGGTTTTAACTCAATTTATGCATATCCCAAAGAAATCTCATTTGAATATAGCTTTAAGATTACTTCGATATTTGAAATCTAATCCTGGGCAAGGTATTTCTGTTTCTAAATCCAGTTGTTTGTCATTAAAAGGATTTGTAGATGCAGATTGGGCTAAGTGCCTTGTGTCTAGAAAATCTATTACTATATATTCTATACTTTTTGGTAATACTCTAATTTCATGGAAGAGTAAGAAATATGATATTGTTTCTCATTCTTCTACTGAGCCTGAGTATCTTACTCTTGGAACTGTTTCATGTGAAATTATCTGGAAACTGAAAATTTTGTTTGATATTGGAATTAAAAATTTGATTCCAGTTCCTATATTTTGTGATAATGAATCTACTATAAAGTTGGTTATGAATCTAGTTTTTCATGAGAAATCAAAACATTTTAAGGTTGATACTCATTTTATTAGAGATAAAATTTCAAAGGGAATTGTTCAAGTTGTTAAAGTTGATTCGGATCATAATGTAACTAATATTCTTATAAAATCTTTGGGAATTATTCAGCATAATGTTTTAAGTAAACGTATGGGTTTGGTTGATCCTTTTCAAGAGAATGTTTGGTTGTCAAGTGATTAGTTTGAGGGGGGCTGTTGAGTAAGTTGAATGTTCAAACTTATCATTTGACTTTAATATCCTTTATTATATCCTTTTTTGTTTAGTTGAGATTTTGTTATTTTAGTTTTTGTTTAAGGGTTGTAATGTAATTTATTAGTAGTTGGTTTATTAAGATATTTACAGGGATGACTGATCTTGTTATGTTGTATTAAGTTATGGATTGTGGCTCGTGTTATTGAAAGTTACAAAGAGGCGCAAATCTTTTCTATTCGGATTATATGTGGATCTGATATTTATTTGCCCCGGTTCATGCTCGAAGTATATAAGCTTTTCTCTATGTGTAATTTTGAGATAATTAAGTCAGTTGTTCATTTCTTCTGTGTGTTGAGTCCTATTTCTCTATGATATACAATTAGGGTTTTCTCTCTATTAATAGGGTTATTTTGTAATCGTTGCGGTTGAGTTCTCTTTCGATTCTTATTCTAGACTATGTGTGGCTAGTTTAGAAGAGAGTTGTAGTGAGGATTCGTGTATTTGAGTGATTGTGAGATTTTTAGTGAGGTTTTTTACTTTTTTATGTAAGTTCTGAAAAACCAACTAGTTCTTGGTTAATAAGAGTTATTGATGTTGTGATATTCTTCGTCTCTGTTAATTTTTTATTTGTTTAGAGTTTGAGTCATTACTATTAGGGATATTATTCAGGTCAGAACTGGACCGAACCGACCCGAACCCGAATAACCCAAAAACCGAACAAGGGTAATTGCATGAACCGAAAATCGAACAGATTAACCAATACAGTTTCGATTCGGTTCGGTTATTACCCGAATAACATGTACAAAATGATTAACGACCTAGTTTAACCAAAAAAGCCGAATAAACCGTATTAGGATTATATAACCTGAATAACCCGAATAACAGAATAACAATGTACTTTTATACATCAACATACAACATTCAAAGACTTAACATAACACAATAACACATTGAAAGAATAACATTTACATTGTGGATTAAGATAGTGAGAATTAATTTCTTACTTGAGTTTTTTAAGTTGGAGCCCAATTTTCCATGACTAGAAAAAGTAGGAATTCGTGAATCCTTAGAGACAATAGAAATGGTCGATTTTTGAAAGTCTAGAACAAGAGGAAGAATCGACAGAAGTGATTTCAATTTTGGAAATAGTTGAGAAGATTGATCGATTTTGAAACGGCGAGAACGAGCGTAGGGTTTTTCTCTATTATGAACGACGATGACGGAAGTGTGAATCATGATTTTGATTTCTATCAATCAGAGAAAGGGGACGAGGAATGTTTATTCGGGTCGGGTATTTAGAACCGAATAAGCTCTTATTTTGGTAACCCGGACCGAATAATCCAATAACCGAATAAACATAATATAGATACCCGAATTCAAATTGCTTATTAAGGCCTAATTTGGTTCGGGGTTCGGTTCGGTTCGGATTTTCGGGCCAAATTTTCATCCCTGATTACTATGTATGATTCGGTTGTTTTGAGTACTTTTTGTTGAGTGTCGAGTAATAGGCACCTGACAGGCTTCTTAATAAATTTTGTTGTTCATTAAAAAAACAAAAAAAAACTATGGGTGTAGATCTTTTAGAAGTCATAAATATGTAGTTTTATACCCTTAAAATGGTTTTCTAAAAGATTTCAATTCAAATTTAGTAAACTATAGTTAGCAACGAAAGACCATTTGTTGGGTGAGATTTATACTTTAAAACAGTAGTTATTGAGTTTTTTTAGGGTGACAACTCTCGATCTAACCCGCAATCCGACACTGACCCAATTTGAAAATAGACGGGTTTAGGTTGAGATTTTTGACCAGCCAACCCACCAACCCATTTATTTCATGGGTTGGGTTGGATTATCTGTTTGGGTTCGTGGGTCAACCCGTCAACCCGTATATATATATATATATATATATATATATATATATATATATATATATTATTTGAAAAAAATGATATATTTAATTATTAATGAAATTTGATTTCCATCCGTATTCGTAATATTCCGTATCATTGTATTCTTTCCGTATTCGTATATGTCTAATCTGCATTTGCGGTTCGTTAATCAGAAAAGGAAAAAAATACATGTCATTATTTTCACGAGTCACGAACAAAAAACACATCAACTTTCTATGAATGTTTTTATTTTTCATTTTTATTCAGATGTTATTGACTTTGTGAATTTATGTTGAAAACCTTTTTTTACGTTAATTACTATAATCATTTTATGAATTTAAGTTGAAAAAACCTCATTTTTTTAAAATGTGTTGCTTATTTATTAAACGGGTTATATGGGTTGGGTTTGACCCATTAACTTGTGAACCCGCGGACCCATATACTTAAACAGGTTATATGGGTTGGGTTGGGTTGAGGTTTCCAACCCACCAACACGTGACCTGTCAACCCGTCAACCCATATATTATACGGGTTGGGTTGAGTTTATGTTTTCTACCCGCTAACCCATGACCCATCAATCCGAACCCAACCCAATTGTCAGGCCTAAATTTTTCATATTATTTTTTAGCACTTAAGAAGTTTATTTGACAAATTAAACATGTCATTCATATGTTCATGATTTCCTTACTATAGAAGCTATGTTCAATAATGAAGTATAAAGTTGTTTTAAAAGTGCTCATGCTTTTACAAATTAATTATATGATTCATACGGCTAACTTTTATTAAAGAAAACAAGACAATAATTATTTTAATCTTAAATAAAATAACTATTGATAAGCTTTTTGGAAGTGTGAAGTGTCCGTTTCTGAGTTTATATAAAGGAAATCTTCAAAAAGTTTCAT
Source organism: Lactuca serriola (assembly GCF_051521515.1). Classification (NCBI taxonomy): domain Eukaryota; kingdom Viridiplantae; phylum Streptophyta; class Magnoliopsida; order Asterales; family Asteraceae; genus Lactuca; species Lactuca serriola. Next base: position 4,060,409 of record NC_136411.1, read on the forward strand.
TAATTTTGTCTAATTTATAAAAAAAAAATGTTTCTAATTTTATTCTTTATAAAAAAAAAATGTTTCTAATTTTATTCTTTTAATAGAAAATTTCTGATTGGATGACAAATTCAAATCAGTTTTTTTTCTGATTTCGTATATTTTACCCGTTAACTTGTTATATTTTACCTGTTCTATACTATTAAAAACATAAGGATTTGTCCATAGATTGTCTTAAGATAATGAGTTATGAGATAATGTAATTGAAAGTGTTTTTTCTTGTTAAAGTTGTAATAATTAGATGAAATCTTGTTTGACCGTTTGATTAATTTTGCTTAATTATGCAAATGAAGTATATCACCAAAGATTACATTCTAGCGAATAAATGACAACATTTTCATATCAGGTTAAAATAAAGGATGAATACAATATTTTAAAATCACATTAAAATAAGAGATGAATATGTAATTGTAGTTTATCATTTAATAGTTAATTGACTAGTGGTTCAATTAATAGATATCGTTTAATTTAGGATAATACAAACATTGCAGGAGCTGGTGGAGAAGTCTATCTATTTTGTCAAAAGAAATTAAATATCCTCCTCCTTTTTGTTATACATCTCCTCCTATCCAACGAAATGATGACATATGTAACATTTAATGTTTATTTAATGAGATTATTATCATTTAAATGGATATGAGGATTTGTAGGATTAAAAGATAGAAAGATATTTAATTTCTAAAATACCGATTGGTAAATAAAAAACAAAAATATAATGAAAAAGAGCGGCGACAATTCCTCATTGGTTGACAATAGCGATGATGATGCTAACTGAGTTGTGGCTTTGAAGCCGTGTGTCTCTTATTAACAAAGGGAGACTAAGAGGGATCAAAGTTAACAAATTGTATAACTACTGTGGTCAAAGTCTAAACTATGGAAAAAATATTATTCATAACTTACATGGTTATTAATATATTTATATAATTTTGTTAATTTTGTTTTAGCTTATATAAAAGGTTATTAATATATTTATATAATTTTGTTAATTTTGTTATAGCTTATATAAAACTGATTATTAAATCTTAATTAATCTAATAATATATAAAAAAATGTTTATCCAAATATTAAAAGTAATGAACTATCATTTTTGTACAAATTTATTAATTTTTTCAACTCGATTTATCATTAAAATCACCCTAGAGTTGTTTAAAACCTATCCTTTAAATTGGGTATTACAAGTTAATTTTTTTTCACACGATTTCCCATTAAGTACTTTTTTATACATGGTTTATCATTAAACTATGTCATATGCATCTTCTTCGGCAAATATCATCCACTCCCACCATCATCGTCACCGTCCCCCCTCCCCCTTCTGTCACCATCCACATCCATCATCAAACACCACCTTCCATCACCATCATTCGTCACCACAACCATCCATCTCCTAAATTCATCACAACCACCACCAAGAAACTAATTTAAAATCATTTTCGGTCTACAACAAAATTGATTCAAACATCTAATTGATTCAAACCCCTATTCAAGAAGATAAGACAAAAGAGTGTGGGAAAATGGTAGTTTTTGTAATGTGGCAAGAGAATAAGAAGAGCTGGGAAATGTGTGAGCGGTGACATAAGGGTTGTCGATGGTGTTAAAGGGAGAGGTGTGGTGTTTTCACCGGTGAGGAGAAAGGAAGACGATGCATTTTTGTAATGTTTTTTAAAAAATGAAATGTAAAATGGTGTTTTATCTTTTTGGAATTGTGTTGTTCAGAGAAAATAACTGAAAAAGTGATGATGTTGGAAAAGATTAAAGTGACTAAATATATATAAAAATTAGTTTAATGGTAAACCATGTATAAAATATATGAGCTTAATGGTGTTTTTGAACAATAAATATGAATTTAACGGCGTTTCTTTAATATCTAAACCGGCTACATCTGTAATAGCCTATCAAAATTGTATTTTTTTTAAACTTTAAATATGAGTTTAGTAATAACCGTGTAAAAAAACTAAACATATAATTTATTATCCTACAAAAATCATTTCCCTTCAAAACTAATTTCATCGACTTTAAGTTACATAACCCAATTTCAAGCACCTAAGAATATTTCCTATAAAGTTTCAACTCACAAGATTAATGCTACAAAATTTCTACCAATTTTGTACCGTTTCTAAATGAACATAATAATTCTTACTAAGAATAATTGTTACAATTTTTAACACTTAGTTAACTTTTAGTCTTTTTTACGTGAAAGGTACTAATTATATGCTCCACCTACTAGTTTTTTTTATATAAAACTACTGATAAAAAAGATAAAATACACATAACTACATAAAACACATGCCTTAAAATAATATTTTGATTCTAATTGCTTTGCTTTTCTCACTTCCTAACAAGACCATAACGGAGACTAAATTCAGTTATGGCGTTGTAATTTTCAGAAAAAGAGAAACTGAATGTATTCTTTTTAATTGGTATGTGAATCTTTTTTTTTTTCAAAGCCTAATTTCTCGTGAAAAGTCATGCTTAATGCTTATTATGTTAGTTTAGGGTAAAGCATGATAATGATTCTAAATAAAGTTATGGACCACCAAATACCGATACATTACAAAGGATTGCCTTAGATTTAATCCGTACGGTTCAGGCCCAAATCTACTTTTATTTTTTGTTTTGCTACACGACACCCTTTCTTTGATTTTTTTTTCTGTCCAAATAAACCAAATTTACAGTGTACATTATATTTTTTGATCACTAAGCTTTTCTTTTGTACCCTATCGAAAAGCTTGGTTGTAGTTTATAATGTAGCTTATTAATAAATTATTTCAAATATTTTATCAAAACTCGAGTTTATAAGTTAATTCATAAGTTACGAAGTTATTTTTGACTTTTTTCGTATCATCAAACACTAAGATATTATTTGGCAAACGGTCTTATAACTTACTTTCTAAACTAAGATAGGCTAATTTTATAGTTTTAGTGTTTTACCAAACATTAATTTATAATAAGTTATCTTTATGTATTTCAAACAGCCTTAGGCCCTGTTTGGTGTTAGCTAAAATGGTAGCTTTTAGCTTATTAAGATAGTTTATTGATAAGTTATATCAAATTTGTTTATAAGCTACTTTATAAGTTATGGTTTTTGTTGTCTTATCAAATGCTAAAATAAAAATAAACTTACTTGTGTCAAATAGGTCCTAAATTGTAATATCCTCAAAATAAACTAGCTTATAAGTTAATTTATGGGCTAATAATATATATATATATATATATATATATATATATATATATATATATATATATAATTTGTCGGTCTCACTTTGAGGTTTTTGTAGTGTTTTTAGGTCCGTGTTTGGATCCAAATTGCAAAAATCAGATCTATAAAAATAGACATTTACTTAGAACAAAAACCAAAAACATTATAACAACCTCAATCGAAAACCAAATTTGAAATTGACAAACTATCTAGATAATGAACATTTTTTGGTTATTAAGCCATTAACGATTTACAAAAAATAAAATAAAATAAAATAAATAAAGGACATGTAAAAATAAAACAGATGTTCTTATGATTTAATAACACAATTTATATATATATATATATATATATATATTAAAAATAGAAAAAGTAGAAATAGAGAAATAGAAAGGTTGTGCTTCAATTCAGGTGACTTTTGTTGGTGTCAGTAAAAGCCCATCAACAAGAGTAAACCAACCAAACCGTCACCAATTACGAATTACGAACAAATTACAAAATAATAAAAGGAACCGATTATTATACAATAAATCCAATAAAATAACAATAAAAGAAAGCGTAACAAAATCCCACAAAAAAAAAAACAGCAAGAAAAGAAAACACATTCCAATTCCGTCTCCATGTGCTATAGTATATATCCAAAAGAAGAAAGAACTAAGACAAACTAAGTGTGGATATTTAATTTCAAGTCTCCACCTTTCGTGGGAAGGAGAGTGAGAAATTACCTATTGGTCCATTGAGGAAAAGCATCCAATCATATGATTCCATTCCACTTGCATTCCATTCCATTCCTATGTTGCTCTTACTCAAGAAAGCACCCATAGCCAGCCTATGACTATGAGCATCAGCATTATTCACCACTACCACCATCATATATATGATATGAATCAAATAAACACATAATACAAAAACTAAAAAAAAAAATTAAAAAACTATAGTGAAAGCAAAATCTAGCCCCTATAGATAGATGCGTGGTCCTTCCTCATCCGCATAATAATAATAATAATAATAATAATAATAATAATAATATCACTCCCCACTTCATCAAAATTAAATTAAAACCTTTAATTATGAGAACCCTAACTTTGCTTTAAAGAAAGATACACCCACACCCACGCCCACTAGTACTACTTATTAGTGAATCACTTAATGGAAGCAATAAAGTAAAACACAATCAGAGATATTGTATATACAAATATGATGATAAATCTACCAATTGGGACATGAATAGATAGATCAACTTCCATTAAAAAGCAACTAATCTTTGCTGGATAAATGTAATTGTTTGTTTAATGGTATTGGTACGATGCTTCTGGGAGCATCGTTTGGAAGAGAACCAAAACAAGTGGAATTATTATGCATCCCAAAACTTTTCATCCTTTTTATTTTTTTATTTTTTTTTTCTAAGCCAATTGAAGACTTACACATTATGGATATAATATTTTGGTGGTTCTTTCCAGCAATGGAAATGTGGGGCCCAGGAATCTGCCAGATTAGCAACCACTTCTTACCAAAAAGAGAAAGTAAACCGCAGGGACCGCAGCTCAAAATCTTTACCCACTAAAACAGTAACATATCTTATCGACTAAACCCGCTAAAAAGGTTACTTGATATGATCCCCTTGTATTTTTGGCTATGTTACTTGGTACAAGTTTACTTCAAATTACCAAGTTTAGTTAAAAAAAAAAAAAAAAAAAAAAAATCTTGTTCTGTCATGTCCTATCATATTCTATTGAATGTTTGAAGTTTTGTGTATTACACCTTAGTCATCTTCAAAATTATGTTAATACAAATTATATCATATCACACTTATGAAGTTTTGTGTATTTCGTCTAAGTCATCTTCAAAAATTATGTTCAAATTGGAAAGTTTGTGAGCTCAACATAGTGCAAATAGTACTTCAAATCGAAGGGCCACCCTCCTTTATCGCAAAAAAATATATATTATATTGTAAAATTGTAGCTCAATTAGGTCAGCTTTGTTGTATGGCTCTGATAAAGAATGATGGAAGTTGTGGAAATGAGGATGTCCTGTCCTGGTTGACATAAGTTACGAGTTGCTTTGACTGCCGAAAATTGAGAGATTAAAAAAAAAACATATGAAAATCCATTCCATCATACGTACGAATCAACTAGACATGATTATGGAATACCCATGTAATCACTAAATAATACAAGATAGTAGGAAAGTAACAAATTGTGTTATTGAAATTTCGCATAGCAAAATACATTTATGAGGAGTCAAAATTTAGTAAACATTTTTATAAATGAAATAATGCACACTCACAACATAACACATCTAAACCATGCATACGTAGTGAACATTTGCATCCTTTTTTTTTTTTAATAAAATAAGCTTTAACTTACTAATGAGCAAGCAAGTAAACCTGTTCATCATCTTGTTGGAGGTGGAGGCACATTGGATTTGGCCATTCCTATCCATGCAACAAGCCCAACAGCAAGGATCACCCATCCAAATATATCATATTTCAAATCACTATTCTTGCTTTTTCCACTCCCCTACATAATATGCATAAAAAAATCATGTGAAATAAGAAAAAAGATTTAGTATATAAAATGAATTTGTATAAATAAAAACCTTAGCACTTGAAGAAGGCGCAGACCCTCCGCCTAATGTTTGTTGAGCTTGACTAAGTCCACCATGTGCGTGGATATCCTTGTGCAACTCAGTTGCCTGCAAGATTGAATTTAAATTTCTTTTTTTTAAGAAAAAGATTCAGAAAAAAATAATAATAATAATAATAACAACAATTTCGCAATATAATTGCGAAAACGACTTTTTCAAACTTTTATTTATTATTTAAGGTTTTTGTGGTGGGACCCTTCATAAAGCAATTTAGCAATTGACGCCGTTTGTTAAAAGGTCAAAAGGTGGTCAATTTTTTAAATGAGACCCACACCCCGTTTGCTTATTTTTGTGATTATCTCTTAAAATATTGTCACTCCCATTATCTAAAAAATATATGATTTACTGAATATTGATTAAACTTTGTGAAAGTAAACTTAAACTACATAAGGTAGAATGAGTAAAAACATCATAACATAGAGCAATTGATAAGAAATTACAAAGAGAAACATGTGAAGAAATTGAGTTGAATACCTTAGCACATTGTGCCAAAGATTGGAGATAATGTTCATTCCCTGGACACTGAAACAATTTCATCACAAAACATGAACAGTTTAGATATGATTCTGAAAAAATATATATATTTAATTTATGAAACTTATATGCACTAAATAAAATAGATAATAAATTAATACCTCTTCTACAGCCTTTTCGAAACATTGAGTTGCCTTATCAAACTTAACTTTAGCCTCATCATGATCAGGGGTTAGAAATGCATTAGCAGTGTGAGCATTTCCTAAACACCACAGAGCCTCATGTTTTGCAGGATTGATAGTCAACGCCTCATCAAGTTTTGACACAGCATCTAAAAATTTTGTTTATTCATTGTGAACAAAATATTAAAGTTGTTAGCAGATTGTTTTCATGTAAAATAAAGATTAAAAACAGAAACTGCAAAGAGTACCTCTAAGCATCTTCTTTGATTCGTTTATATCTCCAAATTGGGATAATTCCAGAAGAGCTCCACCCCATCTTGTTAAATTCTGTAATAATATAACATTTCATCTCTAAGGTCCCAATTTTTTAGTTTTTTAACAAAGAGAAAAATGTGATAAAACAGATGGGTTAAATTATTTTTTGAATAAACCTTTTAAAGCAAAACACCTAGACTTTTATTAAAAAAGTCTTTCAGTCCCTCTTAACCAAAACACTATTTAAACCCTTTCAGTCCCTCTTAATTTCTTCCCCAAGAATTAGCCGATTCTCTGTCCTACCTTGATCTTCTTTCAAGAAGAATCAAGTATTGCTGCATATTATTAACGACATAACTATTTTTATTATCTTCATTTACTGTTTTAATTAATAGAGATCCTAAAAAAAACACTTAATTATTACTCAGCATCGCCTCTAGAGTCTAGACAGAAGGGCAAATGGACATTTTTCATATTCAGTGTGTTCATTAAATCCATAAAAGAAACATTCTTTGATTATACAACACTTACTCCAAGTAGTCATCATCTCTCTATTCAACACTTTAGCCATACACCACCTAATTACGAAAACAAAAGAAACAGCCCAATCTTGAATTGCTTTAGAAGTTCATTTCAATTTTAGAATTATCATAAAGAAGGAACCACTATAACTATTATCGATTGCACAGTCCAAAATCCATTCACGTTGACATGAACATCTATTTAATTTTAAACTAAGGGGGAGTTACGCGGATATAAAGAAATCAAAGTACAGATAAATTCAATCAATGTCCATAAGTTCGTATACCATTGATTCATAAACAATTGACAGAGAGAGAAAGAGGGAGGGAGAGAGAAGCATACATCTGCATCAGTAGGGTTCTTGGCGTACTCTGCTTCGGCAGTTATACGAGCATGTTCGAAGATCATTAGCCTCTCCAAATCATTTTGGGCAGCTTCCATTGTTTCTCGATCCAAATCTGATGGAACTTTTTTCTCTGTCAAACCGTCGAATATCCGCTAGGGTTTATGAACAAACAAAACGTAAAAGAGGGTGGGGGTTATTTGCTTGAAGTGTCGAATACTCGGGATATGGTAAATCTAGGCCGTAGGTGTAAATTCAGTAACTTTTATTTGTTTCAACTTTGAAGTTTTACTTTCGAAAGCTATTTAAAATTGTTTTTTTACTATGGGATCATAATTTAAATAGGTAATATATTTTTTATTTTTACACATTTGATTATTGATTTTTTTTTGTCTATATTTTCCTTCAACTTATTTAATTGTATATATTCAGTTTTTATGGTCGGTTACTTCAAATAAACAAAAAAAAAAAAAAAAAAAAAAAAAGATAAGGAAATATATTTTTCACTTTGTTACATATTTAGTCATTCATATATTTTTTTGTACATTTATTGTAACATCATGTTATTAGGGTTAGAAGTTTTTGACATTTTGGTAAAAATAAAAAGTTTCTTTATTGTATAATAAAATAAATTGAAATGAAATAAATATGTAACACCCGATTCAAAGTATTTTTCAGTTTAGACCCTTGGGGTATTAATGTTTTGCATAATTGGTCCCTAAGGGGCAGATTTGCCAACTTCAGAAAAGTTGGAGTATGTTGGGCGTACGAGCTCATTTCTTGATTGCAGATCTTAACCACGTATGCAGTGCATACGTTGAGTATGCAGGGCGTACGTAAGGCTGAAGCAAAGCCTAATTTTTAGGGTTTGTGTCTTATTTAAGCATTTTAAACTCATCTCTTGGCCATTTTAGACCAGCCTTCATACCAGGGGTGAGCATTCGGATCGGAACGGATCGGACCAAACCGAATCGGACCGGACTGGCTTTTGGACCGGATCGGATTTGGAGAATATTATGGACCATGGACCGGACCGGATGAAACTTACCGGGTCTAGGTCCAGGTCCGGTTTTTCTGATTTTTGGACACGGTTGGATTGATACAACTTTAGAGTACAAATCGTTAAAATAAGTTTTTGGGTTTGATACAACTCGTTAAAACGAATATGTTGTTGGGTTTAATACGTTACAAGTTATAAAAATGATTGCGTTTTCGTTTCGTGAATAACTAATCTACCTTGATCTATAATATTATAACTTGCAAAATTAATTTTCTAAATAAAAGCAACTAACATATAAATCAAGTTCACCAACAAAAGATAACAATTTTAAAACAAACAAACAAAAGTATATTGTAACGCAAAAAATTGTAGTTTAAACTTTAAAATCAATCAAACTAACAAACTTCATAAACTCATAAGCTAATCTTCCATTGGCCTCTTCCCCAAATCATTGTCATCCAAATCTAACATGTTTAAAGCTTGTGCAGTCTCTACATAAATACAAATGAAAATGTTGGTAGTATTTAATAAAAGCTAATAATTGTATAAAAAAGAGCAAAGATTGTAATTTTTTTACCCAAAGCTATATCATCATCGTTCAAGATGTCATCAACGTTGTCAATTATCGGATTTGTAGGCTTTCTCACCCAATCTTGGGTGAATAACAAAGCTTTAACTATTAACGTCGATAAACTAGTCTGATACTCACTTACAACTCTACCACATGTGCTAAATGTGGACTAGGACGCCACACTTGAAATTTGTATCGCCAATATGTCTAACAACAAAGAATTAAATTGTAACGACATTAATTTATAAAGAAACTATGAAAGACTAAAAAAAAGTAATCACCTTTCGTCATCCGAGCAACTGTCGGGAACCTGATCATGTTTACTCTCCACCACCCGAGAATTGAAAATTATTTTTTTATAATTAACTATATTCTCTTTCAAATAAGTTCATAACTCGCTGTCTATTGGATCCGAGTTCCTACCTCTCGTACAAAGAAAATCACCGAAAAAATCCATGTTGAAGGCTCTATATGCATGTTGTTTGTTATTGTTATATGTATTGTGTGTTGGTACTTTGGAGAAAGCTCTCTAAGAATTGGCTTATATTTTAGGTACATCAGATGATCGCTGGAAGGCGAAGTCGTGATCGTGCACCTCCTCGTGTTTTGATTTATAATTTTAGGAAAACTCTGATATTAAACATGTTTTTAAAACTAAGTTGTAAATAATGATGATTTGTGGGTTGGTTTTAAAAGTTTAAATTTTTCATGAATTTTATGGATGTTACAAGGGGGAAGCTGGGTCCCTGGTATATTGAGCCTTTTCGAGTGATTGCCAGGGTTGGCAAGGTTGCTTATAGGTTGGATCTACATGAGGAGCCCAGTCAGATTCACAACACTTTCCATGTTTCGCAGCTGCGAAATTGCGTATAGGATAAGGATGTAGTGGTTTCCTTGGACGATATTTAGGTCGATGAATGCATGAACAATGTTGAGAGGCCGGTAGCTATTTTGGAAAGAAAGATGAAGATCTTGCGCAACAAGGAGATACATTTGGTAAAGGTACGATGGCAACATCAGAGGGGCTCCGAGTGGACCTGGGAGCCGGAGGCTGTGATGCAGGAGCATTATCTTGAGTTATTCGCTGCAGCAGACTTCAAGGATGAAGTCTACATCAAGTGGGGGAGAATTGTAACATCCTGATGTCAAGGTACTTCTAATTTCAGTCCTTTAATTTATTTATGTTGCATTTTGGTCCCTTAGTTAAAGAAAGTATGCAATGGAACCCTAAAGGCATTTATAGACTTCAGAGTATGGCATGCGTACGTGGTGTACGTTAGGCGTACATGCGAGAGTGGGAAACCCCAGTTTTTAGGGTTTGGCTAGTATTTAAGCATCCTTAAGTCTCATTCTTTCTCCATTTTTCATCCTATATTAGCAAAAACATATTCTCTTGTAAACCCTAGCCTCATTAGAGTCTTTTGAAGGTTGAGTGTTCTAAAAGAAGAAAAAAGTGGTGGTAAAGCTTGGGAGCTTGAGGAAAATCTTGGATCTGGAAGTTTTGCACCTTTCTCCATCATTTCAAGGTATAAAGTTCATACCTTGATGGCTAGTTTGCTAGATCTTGCTTATGTGTTGATTTTATGTGTTTGTTGGTCCCAATTGTCTCATCTTGAGCATGACATGTTCTTGACGATTTGAGTTGTTCTTTTAGGCCCTAGGAGGGGTCCTAAGTCATAAAAATGAAGTCTCATTGGTTAGTTTTTCTCTATACATCTTGTAGAAGGTCTTAATGGATTAAGACCTTGAGTTAAGCTCTTAATAGGCGTGTAAATCATAAAGTTGGAAACTTTATGACTCTAGAGTGTATTTTGGCCATGGATATGAAGTTGGGACGTAAGAGCTTAATCCATTAAGCTGTTAATGAGGTTTTTGGGCTTACGAGGGTACACCCCGTGTACTCGAAGTATGTCCCGCATACTCGGTCAACCACCCCGATGGCGGTCAAGCTGGAAGGCCTCGTGTATGACCTGCGTACCTCAGGAGTACGCCCCGTGTATACACCTTGAGTTGACTCGGTTGGGTTGACTAAGTTAACTTAGTGGGTTTGACCAAGTTTGACCTTGAGGGTATTTTGGGATTTTGATGGAATTGGTCAATTGGTGGAAATAAGTGTCAGTTAGAGAGCTGAGACTCGGAGTCGAGACCTCATCAACTTTTGTCCAGTTTGCAAGGTGAATTTTCCTCACTGTACTTGTGGGTTGAAGGCATCAAGGTCGACCCATTGGTTTGATACTCAATGATATGTTGAGTAGGGATAGATATGTATGTTTATGCTAGTTATTGATATGTTAGGCTGGTAGATCTGTAGGACTACCTGTGACTTTGTTGCATGATTACCTGTTTATGTTTATTTTCTGGTATATGTCGACATATTGTGTTGGGTTGCGTTGAGGTTGTACTACTCCATGCAGTAGCCACCAAAACCTGGAGCATTCCAAATATGAGTTGAGAACTGGGTAGGGCATGCCAGACTCATACTGAGGGCTCATGAGCATTCCAGATACAAGCTGGGGGCTGGGTAGGGCATGCCAGACTCGTACTGAGGGCTTGATGATATTCAGTCCAAGGACCGATCTGGTCGGGGAGCAAGCCAGACATAAGCTATATGCCCGAGGGCAAGCCAGACTTATGTTGTGGGCTCATAGGTAATTTAGACTTTTAGTTGTGGACCCATTGCATGATGTTATTGTATATTTATGTTATTTGGTTATGTTTTTGTATTTTTGGGGAACTCAATAATCGTTGACTTACAGTTTTGAGTTATGTTTCAGCTACTTCAGATGACCGCGGGAAGACGAAGGTGTGACCGTACACATCCTCATATTTTGGAACTATGATTTTGGTAACTCTGATTTTGAAATGCTTTTGAAAACTATGTTTGTAAACAATTTGTGAAATTGATGGATTTTTAAAAGTTTAAATCTATGAATGATTTTATGAGTGTTACACCATGTCATCACTTTTTTTCTATTTAATTTTTTATATTTATAAAAACAAAATTAATTAAAACAGTAGTCATTTATGATTTTTATTAATGTATAGTTATAGAAAAGATCATCATAGTCTAATAATAATAATAATAATAATAATAATAATAATAATAATAATAATAACTAGAAAGGTGCCCCCCCCCCCTTCGGGGGGGTGTTGGAAGGTGTCACATTTGAATGGTAGGCACACTAAAGTACATTGCTATTCTCTGCAATTCGCCTGTACATTGCTATTTCTTAAATTGATTACTATAAATGAAAGAGGTTTTCAAAGAATATTGGTTCTAACAGTTTTGATTTAAGAAATTTTTGAAAGCTTGTACTTTGACATGAATAGCATCCATAATTGGTTTCCATTCCTCCACTTGTTCCCCTATTCATGTAAACTCCTATCTTTTTTTTTGTTTCTAATGATAGCTCTATCAGGACTCAGTTGTTGATGGTGATGTCCGTACTTCCTCGCTTGTCCCTCCATCAAAACCCTGGAGGTTTCCAAGTTCAACCATGATCAATCAAAAGCAAATAGAAGTGGCCCACTTCAATTTTCTGAAGTTATTTTGCATCAATCCTCTGTAGGGCAACGAAATCGTACCCCAAAATGAAGGAATAGATAAAAATAAAGAGAAACAACAGAAGCGGGTAACCGGAAGGTCGGGATCAGTAGCCAAGAATAATATTACAATTTGGACATGACAAAATTTTGAATTTTTTTGTCCCTAAATCATTTTTTGGTCATCCGCCCTTTTTCCTATGGGACCTTATGCAATAGATAGTTATCCCCCCCCCCCCCCATCCCACCTCATGAGTAAAGTTAAGAAAAAAAAAATGTGATCAGCCTTCACCTAATCTTGCAGCTCCTTGTTTTCTACTCCAACGAACATATACATACCTGATGACAACTTCTCCTTGATACTATTATAGACAGTCATGCATGATATGTTTCAAACAAATTACAAAAGCTAAAATTATATAACTTATAGTATCAGATTAAAAGAATGTATTTACTACATATATGTTTACATTTTAAAAGATTAACATTTTACTTACCTTGCATTTAGAAAATTAGGATGACTTCAGCTGCAAAAAAGAAGATAGAACTACATAGAACCCTGAACCACTGTTTTGAAAACCGGACCAGACCGACCGGTTCAACCGGTTGAACCGGGAACCGGTGAGAAGAGCGGTTTAATTGGACTCAAAAACCGCTTGTTTCTGAACCAGTAAAAAACCGTCGGTTTAATCAAAAACCGGTCAGAACCGTTTTGGTTGAACCAGTAAAAACCAGATTTGAAAATTTTTAACTTAAAAAATAACGACTAAGTATGGAGCCCACTAAGTAAGGAACGTCTAGTGTAGTCACTGTAGGCCCTTTCGTTTGGGTAGTGTATCGGTGCCGAGAACAAAGGGCAGGAGAAGTTTATATAACCAAAGAACATCTCCATACTTTCTACTCTTAGCCAATGTGTTTTTACATAGCATTTCTTTTCATTTCAATTTTCATTTCAATTTATATGCTGATTCATTTTATGATAAAATTAAATATTTTATTTTAACTTGAACTCTTAAGACTTTCTTTGTTTCACAAAATCTCATGTGATTATATATATATATATATATATATATATATATATATATATATATATATATATATATATATATATATATATAGTTTTTGGGGCCGGTCCCACCGGTCGGACCAATTAAACCATCGAACCATTAAGACAACCGGTTCGATGTCCGGTCCGGTTTTCAAAACATTGCCCTGAACGTAGTCAAAATGACAGATATACCCTTGTTGGGCATCATCACATATAAGGCATCAAACCCCCATAACAGATCATTTAATTTAAAGAAATTGAACTGTGTTACCTAATGGATTAATGAACTTGCAAAATATCTTAAAGATTTTAAAAGGGGGTCAAATAGAGTAAAAACATGATATTGAATCTTTTTACTTACATATCAGTAAAAAATATCATATTTTCCATTTCACCCACAATCGTTTTTTTTCTTTAAAAAGATTGCAAATTTTGATCGATTTTTTAAAATTAAGACAATTTTCTAATATGCATAAATTTTATTTTTCCATTTCACCACAAATTAGTAAAAAAAAGATCATTTTTAACAAAAAAAAAAGTTTGAAAGAGTAAATATATGATCTTGAACCAAACCCTTCAAAAAGACTGCAACATTTTTTATCACACATCAAAGATTACAAAAAAAAATCATCATTTCTTCATTTTACAACAAATTCATAAGAAAATATAAACATTTTTATGTTGAAAGTTTCTTATTTGCCTGCAAATAATCAATAATAGAAAAGTAAATGTAGTACATGTGAGCAACAACAAATCGAACCTAAAATAGCGACCATGATGGGTGCTTCTCTCTGCAACTCTATCTCCATATACCCTACCTTTATGCAAAAAAATAAATAAATAAATAAATAAACAAAAAAGATGAGTACATACAAAGGAACAAAAATACAACAATAAAAAATGTTAGTAATAAATGTCGATTCAAAAACATCTATTGACTTTTCTTTCATAAATGTTCAACCTTTCTTGGAATTCAATAGATATGATAAACACTTACACATCTCTGTTTGTGATTCATCCATTCGAACTTGCATCTCTTCGTCTGATAACAAACTTGTTGCTTCTAAGGATTGTGCATTGGCTAATTTATCTTGTCATCTGGTAGAACCTAAACAACAAACACCAACCATGTTCAAAAATGAGTTTATATAATAATCAAATACAACTATCAATACTATCATCATATTCTTTAAAAGAGCCAACAATAAGAAACAATAAATCACAAGATTAACTTACTTTTGGCACCGATGTGTGCTCCACCGTTTCCATTCCCTGAATTTAAAAGAAATGCAATTATAAAGTTTTTTCTTTACAAATCATTAAATGAAAATAATGGATTGATGGATGAAGTTAATGATTTATACCCACACTCCTCGTGGGGCGGAGGTTGTTGTTTTAGTTTGAGGTTGGTAAGACAAAGCGATTTTATAAATTTACCCCTCATCTTCCCTACAATTGTCCTGTCAGGTATTCCCACTTGCATTAGGTCGAAAAAATCAACATACCTGCAGAGTTTGAAAATATGTTAATTTGAAAGTACAATGATATACTTTTTGTTGATATTAATTATATTTCTATATAAGTCACTTCCAAATCCAGACTTTTTTGCAGCAGAGTTTAGTATATTATAGAGCATAGTGATGATCAAAATTTCCATTTAGTTATAAAATCAATGGCAGGTGAAACCCAAAAGTAAGTAAAAAGTTGACCTTAACCTGACATTTAATGTTAGATTTCATCCTTTGATGAATTCCCAACTTTTCTTTTTCTTGCCTAAATAAAATTAAAAAACATCAAGATATATAAAAAATGAGTAAAACAATGAAGGTAATAGAAAAAAAAATGAGAGTTCATTCAAATGAAGTGGACCGTATTCAATATGATGTGGTGTATCTTTAATTCTTGGATCAATTGCCACTGTAAGAAACACCAAAACCTTCACTGCAATAGTTACTCAAAAAAGATTTTAACTTTTTTTCAAATTTCATTTCAATATTACATGTTTGCAGAATATATTGGTGAACATAGCATATCTTAATTGGTTTCATTGAGGCAATCCATCGAACAACTGTTGTGCATTTTGAAGATCAGACATCTGCTGTTACTTACCTTTTTCCAGCCTACAAACCACATAATTTAAACCAATAATGATAAAATATATATATATATATATATATATATATATATATATATATATATATATATTATGGTATAAGATGTAATTAGATTTAGGAACGCTGCTTTTTTACCTCATGGCAAGAAGAAATTGAAATCCAATATGGATGGAATCGATTTTCATCGACTGAAGACAAACCTTTAAGCCATCGATTTCTGGACGTCCTCAGGCAGCATCGTGTTGAGACGTATGACCACCGTGGCTGACCCAGAAGCCTCAAATCCATCAGACCCAATAATCGCATATGGGTTTTCATAGATTCTATTCGACAACGATGGTGGTACGTGGCGGTGAAGGGAGCTCAATGGTGTTGCGTTGCATATAAATTGATGGTGGTGGTGAGTTGCATCATAGAAGGAGGCGGTGGAATGCATATTCGAGCAATAGCAGAGGGTTTTGGAGAACCTTCTTCGTTGGCAAGAATCGAACAAAATGAGGGTAGAGTAGGGCTTCATCGCAAGAAAAATAAAATAAATTGAATAAATTAACCTGCAGTTTTGGTCAAAGATGGATTTCTACAGGAGGGGAGAGTAGGACTGATTTCTCGATCTTTTTCTCACCAGTGTCGATGTGTTATCTTCATCCCAGATGCTTCAATAAAACCCCAAAATTGAACGACCGAGTCATCTATTTAACCTCAATTCTTAATCGGTAGAAGAAAGCTTTGAAAGAGGGTGGCGTTAGTGGTGGTGACGGTGTTAAGATGAGGCGGTGAAGAGAGAGGGTGGAAGAGTAAGGTTTTCTTGGAAGAGTGGTTATTGATTATAATCTACTGAGAGAGGGTTAACAAAAGATCGAGACGAAGGCGTTCGGTCTGCGTTGTTGGAAGAAAGAAGGTAGGGGCGGTGACCATGTACACAAATCTGAACCTCATTGGATAAGAAAGCGGTGGGTACGGTAAAGTTAGATCATAACAACACGTGTATATAAATAATAATAAAAATGACATAAAATACCCCTAAAAGAAAGGAGACACAATTGCAACCACATTCATAATGAAGGGACCATTTTAAACAATCCCTAAAAGAAAGGAGACACAATTGCAACCACATTCATAATGAAGGGACCATTTCTGCCAGACATTTTTAATGAATATATATTAATAATTGAGGGACCATTTATGTCAATCTCTTAGCCACTTTACTATAGCTAAGGGTAGACAATTGTAATATATATATATATATATATATATATATATATATATATATATATATATATATATATATATATAATGTACTGGACCAAGATTATTTTAGCCTAAAACATATAAAAATAACAAGCAATTGCAACAGGCCCAATCTCATTTTAACCTAAATATATTTACTCTTCTAATCATCTTCTCCAACCTATCTGTATTCTTGAGCCGCTCCCTCATAAAAATCATCTTCATCAAACCTCATTCTCGCTAATATGGACAAAATCGCATACAACAAACGATTGATAAATGTCGGTTAATATGATCAAAATCTGAGTCAACATTGAAATTTGATTGGATATTCTTCCCGTTGCAGTTTGTTGCTATCACCACTGAAGACCACATAACGGGAATGGGGGGTGTTCCCCATGTGGTAACGGCGTTAAAGGTTGTCCGCATCACCAAAACGACACTCGCCGTTGCCCACACCGAGTCGTCTAATTAAACGAACAATCTGGTTTTAAAATGGAATATATTATCTAAATAATGGTAAAATTAATTTCAAATACATACAATAATATGATATTTTTTACTACATTATAACAAGAAAAATTGAAATAAAAGTTGAGATCACCGCCTCTTCAAGGAATTTACTTACATAACCTCATTACAATTTACAACATATATGATAAAATAAAGAGACTTTTAATAAATTGTGATATGAAAGTGAAAATGATAAAATAAAAAGTACTTAGTAAATGATAATCTCACAGTCCCATCTTGTTTACGATGATGATTTAAGACGGTTATAAAGTATGAGTGTCTTAATAGGTATCTAGTATAACAGCCCAAAATCCAGGTTAGCTTTATGACCCTTCTATTTTGGAGAGTTGGCAAATTAGTCCCTTAAAGTTGAAAGGTGGATTTGGTGAGTACGCTGGGCATACTGGGGTGTACGACGCGCATACTCGCGCGCTTATTTTGTACGCGAGTTCATCCGGGTACGCTGGGCGTACCCAAGGTTACGCCGGGCGTAACTGGCCCAGATGCAAAACCCTAATTCCTGGCCTTGCACTATAAAAGGAACATGTAGTCCTTTGCCCTAGCCACCATACACCCTTGAGTGAGTCCTTGGAGAGCTGAGATTCGTGCTTTGGCTTGTGTGTGTGTTTTTGAGCTTGAAGTTATCTTTTCAAGGTGAAGAAGGAGAAGAAGGAGCCATTGTTGGAGCTAGAAGTTGAAGAGCAAGTGTAGATCTGAGTTCTATAGTGGTTGGAGATCCTTTTTGAGGTAAAAAGCTCAAAGCTTTCCTTGTTCTTCATAAGTTTTGCTTATTGGACCATTTTTAGGGTTTTTGGTTCAAAGTTGGAGACTTTATGTGCAAAGAGTCTCCATATGCTTAGATCTGACCTTTTCTAGTGTAATATGTGTTGAGGAGTCATAAAAATCTAGTCTTGGACGTGGATCTTGTGTCATACATGAGTTATAGTCTCGTTATGGAAAGAGGAAAAGTGTTTTGAGCACAAAGCAACCCTTATAGCCATGCAAAGGCTTAAAGGTTTCAACTTTATGGATTAAGACATATTAGAGGAGTCAGATCTGAAGTTTGGCTGCAAGTCTTAACCGATTAAGACCTGAAGGTGTTGGATAAAGAAACTGGGCATTACGATGGGCGTAATCCCAGTACGCGCCGCGTACCCCGTTTCTGGAATGCAAGGGTACGCCCCGCGTACCCCTTACTGTTGACTTTTGTTGACTTTTAGGGTTTTAGTCAACATGTAGATTTTTGGGTCAGGGAGGGGTAAAATGGTCTTTTACCCTTCTGTGGAATTTTATAAAGGAGTATAGTATAACCTTGAGATCCGTTAATGATTTGGAATAATTATTTGATGTGATTAGGCGAGGCTAGGTCGTTGTTGCGAGATTCAGAGATATCGAGCACATGAGACACTAGACATCATACGAGGTGAGTCTTCTCACTATACTGTACCTGGAAGGGTACCTATGTGTGACCGGAAGGTTTGGTATGCTATAAGATATATGCATTGTATGGTATTAGTTGCATGTTTTGTATGCGTTATGTATGCTATGCTTGATATGGGCCGAAAGGCATTATGTTATGGGCCGGAAGGCATTATGATGTAGACCGGAAGGTCAGAGAGTTATGGACCGGAAGGTCGACACAGGTAAGACCGGAAGGTTTACCGGGTTGGGACGAAAGTCCCCTGAGACACATGGACCGGAAGGTCATGGCCTGGAAGGGCGTATGTGTGTAAGTCGTATATTGGGGAACTCACTAAGCATTTATGCTTACAGCTGTTGTGTTATGTGTTTCAGGAACTAGCGAGGACCGTGGGAAGGCGTCGGCATGACTCGTACACACACCCACAGGCGGATTTGGATTTAGTTGATCTTGGGATTTGACATGTTTTGTATCATGACTACGTTACATTGGATTTTTATGGTTTGTTTTGAATGAAATCATGTTTTAAAGAAATGAAAAATTGATTCGAAAAATTACGTTGTTACATCTAGTCTAATGTATTATTTTAGTCTAATTTTAGTGTAATGTATTATTTTGATATATGTATAAAGTGAAATGTTATAGGTTTGCAGTAATGATGATAGAGGCAATTTAGAGATTCATTAATCATAGCTTGGCCATGAAAATAGTTAGATTCTTAAAGTTCAAGTTATGTCTTTGATATTAGTTTAACCTCCATCATGAGATTTTCATCAACAAATTAAAGTTTTTAGTTTATGTAATTTTTAGCTATAAAACTTTTTCTTAAAAAAATACATTGTGATTTCAAAACATGCTGAAGCATGTTTCACATTTGGATTATCCTGAAATAAATTCCGAGCAATCTACAAATGTGGGATTCATTTTTATTTAAAGGAAATGTCTAACATATTCCTCTCAAAATCTAAGTTCAATTATAATATACCCTAGTATGATCATTGGATTTGGTAGTGGAGGCGAGAGTTAAAGATTGGAAACGAAGCTCATTGGCTTTTGGGTTTACTTGAAACCCTTTGAAACGGGAATCTTAATGACTAGAATGATTCTTGGAAGTGGAGTTTGGGTTATGATTGTTAGCATACATTTATGTATCCTAGTTATAAGTTTATATACATAGCCCATATTGTTTTAGATAGCCCAATTATATTGTAATGTACTCATATAATGCATTTTGCATATATATTTGGAAAAGGATATACGCCATTTTATGGGAAAATACTGATCTTACATGGTATCAAGCATATTCACCTAACCCTAGTCTATCCTCCTATGTACGGTGTATTCCCTATCTTCCCTCCCTTTCCAATCGTTTCTTAATTCTCCATAATTTCTCTCATCATGTCTGACGATACAGTCAAACCACCCAAACCCAATCCCATAGATCGTATCTATGGTTGTACCAACATTAAGTCTTATGTCCTACTTCTTCTTGATCTTGACAAGATGAACTATGACTCATGGAAAGAGTTGTTCAAGACCCATTGTCTTGGATACTCTATTTACAATCACCACACAGGTTCCAATTCCAATCCAGACGATCCAAAGTGGACTGATTGTAACATTTCGACGATTAGGTATTTTTAATTTTAACCTTAAGTATGAAGAGTTATTGCATTTTAGCCATTGTGTATGAGAAAGCTTGCAAAATGGCCCATAGTGACATTTTTGTAAAGTCAAGTCGATGTCATGTACGTTGGGCGTACGTAGCGTACGCAGGGAGTATGTGCGAGATATTCAAACCCTAATTTTTTGGGTTTGGAAAATATATAAACATCTTTAACTCTCAAATGCTCACTCCCTCACCAGCTTCCAACCTTCGTTTCGTCCATTGCAACCCTAATCTCTTGTGTGTGTTCCTTTGAGCTTAAAAGTATGTGTTTATGGTTCCTTTGAAGCAAGGTGAAGAAAGAAGCACCAACTTAGAAGACAAAGACCTCATGAATCCATGAACACCTCACCTCTAAGCTTCATTTTGAGGTATAAAGTTATGAACTTGATGATCCTATCATTAGATCTTGCTTATGTTCAAAGTTTATGCTTATTAGCCCCATATTCTTGGTCCTTTTGGGTATGAGCTACCCTATACCCAATGAGTTGTCCTTTTGGATGTTTTAGGGTAGTTTGAGTGATAAAAATATGATATTGGCTCTTAGTTCTTCCCCATGCATGAGTTTGGTTGACTTAATGGCTTAAGATGTTGGGGTTTCTAGTGTTAAACACTTAATAAAGTCTTAAGGTATTAAGCCCTTTTGAGAAAAGTTTTAAGGTATTAACCCCTTTTGAGAAGGGATTGTTAACCAGGTGCGTATTTTGGGCATACCGAAGGGTACCTTGTGCATACACAATCTTCACCCCAACTCCTCTGTCAAACAGAGTACACCCCACACATCTATGCATGCGTTGCATACGAGGCTGGGTTGACTAAGTTGGCTTGCTGAGTTTGACCGATTTTGACCAAAGGGGTATTTTGGGTAAACTGGTATTAGTTTTAGATTGGGCAATGTTTTGATTATTAGGTGTGGGGTAAAGCCGGTTTGGGGAGCAAAGATTTATTCAGATTGTGTTCGTATTGAGAGGTGAGTTCTCCTCACTGTACTCGTGGGTCGAAGGCACCAATGTCAGCCCACTATATTATTTATCATGGTTATAGGATAGTGTTATGCTAGTATCTGATTGAGTAGCAGATCCGTATGGTTATCAGTATTTTGCTAGTTCTATGTTTATGTTTGTTTTTTACATATGTCGACATATTGTGGTTGGATTGAGGCGGTCTTGCTTTATACTTAAGGACAAGACACTTGGGGTGATCCTATAGGCTGTAGGCCCTGC
Organism: Lactuca serriola; assembly: GCF_051521515.1. Taxonomy (NCBI): domain Eukaryota; kingdom Viridiplantae; phylum Streptophyta; class Magnoliopsida; order Asterales; family Asteraceae; genus Lactuca; species Lactuca serriola. The sequence goes on from NC_136411.1 coordinate 4,082,391, forward strand.
GAGGCGGTCCAGTCACGCTGAAGGCCCATATTTGCATGCTTTATTAGTTATGATGTGTGATGGTACTTTGGGGAAACTCACTAAGCTTTGGCTTACAATTTTAGTTTATTGCTTCAGGTACTTTTGAGGATCGTGGGAAAGCGAAGGTCTGATTGTGTATATCTTCCTATTTTCATGATATCGATTTTTAGGACACTCTTATATGACTTTACTTTTGAAACAATGGATCTTTTTGTAAAGAATGATGGTTAATGGTTGTTTTTAAAAAATTTAAATTTTTATGATTTTTGGAGGGTTACACTGAAGTCGATAACATTGTTAAGCAATGGATATATGGTACCTCTCACACCCCTAAACCAAGGATGGCGGAAATGTCCGGGGGTGGAGGACTTCATGTATAGTATCACAACAACGAGTATAATGGTGCTCAAAGTAAATACAACCATCATAATTATAATTGAAAAAGTTACACCAAAGTATATGCATGTTTACATGATTCAAATCAATTACATTATAATGACAAAATGAATTGTTTGACGACTTATCGTCTCATCCTCAAAACACTGTTGATTTCTTGTTTCACTGAATTCCTGAGAATACAAGTAGTTTTGAAAAAGTGTCAACACAAAGGTTGGTGAGTTCATAAGTTTTTGAGATAAAGAGTTTGGAAACCGTTCTTTGTAATGTGTTGTGTGTTACCAAGAAAATATAATATTTTCCAAAGTTATGTGGTCCTAAATCCCAGAACCAAGAATAAACAAGTATTTTCCATACTTAATGATATAACCATGGTTTTAAATCGGCATAAAACCCTTTTTGTTTTGAGGGAAACATCCCGTAATAAATGACGTGTAGTCTTAAATACCAAGACCGAAAGTGTACAGTAATATCCGTACTTATTGAGATAGAAAGTGATTTTAAATTGTCATAAAACCCTTTTTGATATGAAAGCGTACAAGTATTTTTCCGTACTTAAAGTAATTTCTAGAAGCTAAATCGACATAACTCACTAATTTAAAGTTAGAACCCGTAAATCTTATGATTTGTTAATACCACATCTGAGCTATCATAACCATACTTGACATAGACGGCCTCGTAATACGACGTTCTTCAGGCGTCGCCGTTAAATGACACTTGTCACCACAGACCTGCCGGTCTAGCTGTTGCAAGCAGCTCAGGTGTGGGTTTGTCAAACCCAATATAGATCTATACACAACTATCACGTTCTCCCTACAAGAGACTCTGGTTACAATTTACAAGACTTTTTGACTTGGTTACTTTGGAAGTAACCCGAAGCGAATGACTCACAAATTTATTCATTAACAGATTTACGTGAACTAAACTGAAAACCTTTGATAAATAAGTTTGAAAGTAAATGAAACATAAACTATACCTGTTATAGTTTATCCAAAACGTTTGTAATGTATAAGAACTCTTTTATGAAAATACATTAGTGCTATGAATCCATAAACTATGTTTATTGTAGCCTAATATATGTGTTCTAAATGAATGAAGAATCTTATCATGAATGACTAAATTTTAGTTTATGATGATAAACTAAAAAGAAAACACATTCAATATTTAGAACTCATTGTTATACACTTTGCTCAACAAAATACAAAGTGTTATGAAAGTTATAAGTTGTTACTAGTTTTTAACCTTTCTGCGTTGTTTTAGAAAAATCATAGAAAAATCATAAGAAGTCGAAAACTAAATCCGTAAATGCTGATAGTTCCTAAAATGTGTCTAGTTTACTCATAATTTTTATCATGATTTTTGGAAGTCTTTAACGTGTGTTAAAATGTCCATATTCACAGACCGGTTCAGATTTGTTCTTGAAATGATAGGCTGTTTTGAAAAAATCACCATAAATTGTAGAAAAATCGTGTGGAGATGTGCAAGTAGTAATTTTAAAGCTAAGAACTGGAACTACTTGCACCTAAAACAGTTTTGAAAACTAAAATGTTTAAGTTGTCCAAAATAGTCCGTGAATGGAGTCCAACTTTTCTAATGGAGTCCAACTTTTCTAATGAAAGCTGTTAGAAAAGTTTAGTTATGTTCTTGGTGTTTTAACTTGTATTCCCCCCCTAAAAACTTGAGAAAACATGAAAATGTAGGGGGTATGAACTCACCTTATATGATTTCAGTGGGTGAATGTTGAAGAAGTGAAGTGTTCAACTCAAGAACACTTGAAGGATCACTTGAAGATTTGAGAATCTAACACACAAATGATGGAGTTTGTGTAAGGAATCATTGATTTGAGTGAAAGGGATTGTAATAACCATAAGGAGAGTGATGATACTTACCAAATGAAGATGGAAAGCTTTAAAAATGACTTGGAAATCTCGAATTTGTATGAGAGAATTTGAGAGAAAAAATGTGTTTGTTCCTTGGGTGGAAATGAGAGAGAAATGAGAGAAGTGAAGAGTGAAAGAGGATTTCCCAACTCTTTGAACATGGGTTTGCTGGGAAATAAGTAAGAAGGTACCATGAGGTGACTAGGAGTGGTGGGGAGTACAATGGCTGGTCAAAGGAATGGGCATGGGGTGGTTGTTTGTGTCAAATATTATGGCAAGATCCACACTCCACCTCATGATTTCCCTTAATGGATTTTATTCTTAAATAAATATTTTCATAAAAATATGTTTATATTATGAATATTTAGGGTCTTATATGTTAAAATATGATTATTGGAGAAAATCCCACGTTAAAATAGTTAAAAACATGGGCTTAAAATGTTAAAAATATTGAAAACCGGGAAGGGAGAGCTGAAATCCGAAGTTCAGGACAAGGCTGCTGAAGGGTTTCGCTGCTGATGCGGAAGGCTCGCTGCGGGGCTTGGTTCCGGGTTCGGTGGATCCGGCTTCGTGGCTGCGGTCTTAACGGTTGCGGCTCTGGGCTTCAGCTCGGTGGCTGCGGCTGGATGGCTGCGGCTACTCAAGAGCCTCATACTCGGTTTATGTGGCCTCGGTTCCAAGAGGGTTTTGGCCCCTATAGAGAGGCTTCGGCCCTAAGAGGCTAATTTCCAAGGATTCTCCCCGTATCGAGTGGTTTTTCACCAAATCAAGTGCTGGGATGCTCCAAATGATCAAAATAAATCCAAAAGAGGTTTTGAGAGAGATTTGGGAGAGATTTCACCTTCTTGGAGAGATTTGGGAGAGATTTCACATTCTTGGAGAGATTTCTCATACAAAGAGAGATTTGGGAGAGATTCCACATTCTTGGAGAGATTTCTCATACAAAGAGAGATTTAGGAGAGATTTGACATATATTGAGAGATTTAGGAGAAATTTCACATACTTGGAGAGATTTCTCATATGGAGAGAGATTCTCGATAAAGAGAGATAGAGTGAAAATGATTGAGAGAGGTTTTGCGTGTGAAATTTGTGAGTGTCCGGCCTCACAACGCAAGGTCCGTAGGCCCCATTAAGCCATGTTTAAGGATCTTACACACTCCCAATGAGTATGCAACATTGTTTTATCGGTTTAGTTCGTTACTTACCATAATTTTAGGTTAAGGAAATCTAGATGTACGAACTTTTCAATTTATGATCTCTCATTAGAATAGCGAGTTGTTTAGTAATTACATAACGTAAGCCCTAGTACCCATAGGCTAATCGAGTCGACCGGTTTGACTTGTTAACTTTAGTTGACTTTGACTTGACCAGAAATTGACGGTTGTCATAGTACCCTTTCACAAACCGTCCTCCACTCCGTTCTTAAACCTGACTCCACTGTCGTTGATGTCTGGCAGACAATTCAAGACCTTTTTCACAAGAACAAGGAGACTAAGGTCACCGAACTTGATGATGAATTGCACCAGCTTTCTACTAGTAATCAATTTATTCTTGAATATTGCTCTAGAGTGAATTCAATTTCTAAACTTCTTACCAATCTTGGATCACCCGTTGACGAGAGAAATCTTGTAATCTATATCATTAATGGCTTGTCACTGAAGTATGCGCACATTTCCCTTACCATCCACCACATATCACCCTTCCCCCACGTTTCTTCAAATGAGATCTAAACTCACTCTTAAAGAACGAATCATGAACAAAGAGCAAAATCAATCAATTAATTCCACCACTCAAGACAAACCCTCTTCATTCACCGTTCTTAATATTGCGTATCAATCACACACTCCGCAACCAGGACATGCAATCAACAACAAAATTCGAGAAGATGTGATCGTTGGAAACACCGTGGTGGTGGTAGAGGTGGTCGCTCCGGCAGGGGCCGTGGACGGTCTGACGGTAATGGCGGCAATCAACACAACGTCGACTGGGGGGACAGACTCCTTGGCCAATGTATTTTCTGTTTCTTCAATGAGGTCTCCTTCCTGATCCAAATAATATGGCCCAACGACTAGCTTCTCCTTGGCCCATCAATTCAGGCAAACGATCACAACTGCCCCAGTAGCCCGTCAGCAGCGCACCAACACAATTGCCTTGGGCTCAGTCTTAATCAGCCCAACCACATGCATTTCTCACTGTCGGATAGCCTACATACCTATCACAACAAATTAAAATGTTACAGTATCCTTCATATGATCAAGCCACCACTTTGCCTCAAACATTAAATCATTCCCTACAGTATCCTTGGGGGCATTAAATCATTCCCTAAAGGAACCTTGTGTGGGAGAGTTGGGTTGAGAGTTCAACACATTTTAGATGCTCTTTGTGGAGAAGGTTCAACTATAGCTAACGACCTCCTATGTGTTATTACATGTGTGATTAATTTATGGATAGGGGAAGATGCCCTTAGAGTTTTGCGGAATTTGTTGCAGATGCTCCTCTTACACCGCTCTTAAAACCTGACAAGGGAATACGACCTATTGTAGTAGGCACCATATGGAGACGTTTGGTTTCCAAGATGGCTATGAAAGGTGTGTTGGATTAGTGTCTAAGTCCATAACTATAATTGGTATGTACTTGACCAGAGAGTAACATGGTCCATTTGGGTTGCATATCACCAGGACAATTTAATAGGATGGACTTTTGAGAAGAGATTATTTATGATTTATTAATATATTATAAGTTCTAATATATTAATATGAAATCATATTTAATTAGTATTGATCAAGAATTAATTTGGAATTAATTTTGTAATCAAAAGAGACTAATTAAATATATGGGGATTGATTGTGTAAATCATTCATTCTTATAAAGTGGGCTTATGATCCATAGTTCTTTATGTTGGGCTATACCCATGTGGTGATCCATGGATGATACATAGAGGTTTAAACCCATGAAGCATGAGGAATATGGAAGGTCATGCACATTAGGGTTTGCATGGTGTAACCCTAATTAAGCCACACTATAAAAGAACCCCTCTAGCTCATGAAATCGGCACTTAAGTAGAATACTAGAGGGATGGCCGACTTGTGTGTGCAAGGAATCTCTTCTCAAGTTATCCTTTGTTCCAGGTGCTTTGTGATTCCATTTGAGGCATTCATACTATTGGTGCTAAGCTCTTAAAGGTTCAAGGATTTCAACTTCAACAAAAGGTATGTCATCTAACTAGAATTCTGTTGTATAGATACTCCATTGTATGCTAGTTAGGATGATGCTTTGGAAAATGAAAGTTTGCATGTATATTAGAGAAAACATAGATCCAAAGCATCTAGGGTTGCATGTACACCATAGGAGTGTTAGAATTCTCAAAACGCATCAAGGTGTAGGTAAAGAAATGACCAAGTATCTAAATGATTTTCAATTCAGGGTTGGAGTGTTGGGTGGCGTTGAAGCCGTATTACATAGCGCTAACAGGGTGTCGAATGAGTGTCATAATGACGAGTCTTTTTCCATGCTTACTGTGGACTTCTCCAATGCCTTTAACCTTGTTGACAGATCTGCATTACTTCATGAGGTCAGACTGAGGTGCCCTTCTATATCTTGTGGGTAGAATTCCTATATGGGCAAGCAACAAGGTTGTATCTAGGAGACACATATACTTGGTCAACTATCGGAGTTCAGCAAGGAGACCCCTTGGGACCACTTCTCTTTACCCTTGTGTTGCACCCGCTCTTGCATAATATTAGAGACAATTGCAAGCTTCTTCTCCATGCATGGTACCTTAATTATGGCACACTTATTGGAGATTCGGAAGAGGTGGCCAAAGCATTAGACATCATTAAGGTTATTGGCCCAAAATTAGGCCTTCAGTTGAATATCAAGAAAACCGAGCTCTTTTGTCCCTTGTATGATGGTAGGAAGTTGTGTGAGGGGCTATTCCTGGTTGGCATTGGGAGGTCGCCATTGAGGGTGAAACTTCACGGGGGAGTTGTTTGTAGAGATGCTAGTTTCATTAGCAGATTAGCCATAAAGAGAGCTGAAAACACTGTGAATTTAATGCGCATTCTCCTACAATTGTCTGACCTGCAGAATGAGCTCCTTCTACTTCGGTCTTGTATAGGTATTGCTAAACTTTGCTTTGGGTTGAGGACATGCCAACCCGTTCACATGGAGGAGGCAGCGTTGTTCTTTGACAAAGGGTTGCGCGGGGCGATTGAGGACATTGTGGTTTGTGGTAGCCCTTTCTATGGCGACACATAGTGGCGAATTGCTTCCACACCCATTAGGTTTGGTGGATTGGGTTTATACTCGGTAGTAGAGGCTATCTCATATGCTTTTGTTGCCTCAAGGGCTCAATATTGGGTATTGCAAGATCATATCTTACGGGATAGTGGCATATATGGTATGGATTCTGATTATGCTTATGCCTTAGCTTCTCTTCATAACAAGCTTCAGGACATTGACCTTAACAATTTTATTACTAAGGACACCTCCCCCCCCCCTAAATCCCAGAATACACTAGCGAGTGCTCTTTTTAGTAAAATTGTCCAAGATATGGAAGTGCATTTCAACATGACAACTCAACAGAAAGTAGTTTTCCAGTGTTTGCATGATCCACATACTCAAGATTTTCTTCTAACTACCCCTATAGATGGGTTTGGCCAACATATGTCCCCTATGGAGTATCACCATCCTCAAATATCGACTCATGATTCCAATATTCCCAACTGACAAGATATGTCCGATGTGCCACAAGGCATGTTTGGACTCTTTTGGAGAGCATGCGGTTCATTGCAAGGAACTTCTGGGGTTCAAATATAGACACAATATGTTTAATGATGTTTTGTCGACATATTTAAGTGTGTCGGGATTTCTGCCAAGAAGAGGCTCCTATGAATTTCTTGACTGACCCGACAGAAGAAAGGTCAACCCTTAGACCGGCTGATGTTTTGATTTTTGGATAGGCTGGAGGGAAACACACATGTGTGGACCTTACATGGGTATCCCCTCTCGTAGGCTTGAGGGTCGGGGGTTTCACAGCGGGACAGACTGCATTAAAAGCTGCTACATGCAAAATCACCAAACATAAGAAATCGTGCATGGAAAATCAACACGTGTTCATACCATTTGCATTTGACACGTTTGGTTTTCTTGCGCCGGATGCAGTGCAACTTCTTAATAGAGTATAACGGATCATGCATAGCAATGTTATATCACATAGATCAATGGATGTAGTCTTCACACAAATTGGCTTTACCATACAAAAACGTTTAGCTACGCAACTTGTTGCCCGTTTACCTTCTCATTCGTTGTACGGTGATAACTAAGATTTGAAGATCCCTATACTAATAAAAGAGTAGTTCTTTTGCCATGTGTCATCATATTAGACATTTTAATTAATATGTTGCCACTTGTCAATTTATTAGTTTTCCATTTTAAATTTATTAGACCTTCTCATTAATGTGATTCTATTTTAAATTTTAAATTTTAAATTATTATTTTCATTAATTCACAAATAAAAAATATCTAATATATATTAAAAATTAATTTTATATATTTATTTGAATCAATGATTATAATTTCACATAACTAATAAAAATATCTCTTAAATTAATAATTTATTTAAAATAACTTATAAATAATTTTGAATTTTTACTATAAAAGTTTGATTAATTTTATAACTGTGGTTCCTACAGGTTATAAACTAGTTAAAGTAATATAATGATAAAAAAAATGATTACTAAGTTATAAAATACTTGGGGTAAAACTTTATAACGGAGTTCAAGTTTCTTAGTTTCTTCTTACTTTCAATATGGACCAAGTCCCATATTCTTTAAACAAAAGTTCCAAATGTTTTGGCATGGTCTTAAACAAAAGTTCCAAATGTTTTGGCATGGTCTGTCTTGGGTGGATTTGTATAAATGCAAAGCAACTAGTCAACTACGAACAAGTGCATGGAGGTGGTGTTTATTGGAATTTTTGCTTTTTTAGTCTAAACAACCGAGAGAGGATGTTATTTTTGACTATATTGTTTTGTTTTCTTTTCAATGGCGTGAATAGAAGTATAAAGGTGAAAGTGAAATGGATGGTTTAGTAATAAATCCCTTCGTGGCTTTAAATTCATTGTAAATTTCCTAGCTAATTGTTAGGTTTCTTATATAATATGTGTATTATTCGGCAGTTTTTTATTAAAAAATTATGCATCATATTCTTGTTACAACCCAATTTCTAATATTTTAAACTTCACCTTTTATTTAGAGTAAATTACACAAATCGTCCCTATGGTTTGGGGTAATTTGCGCACTTGGTCCCTAACTTATTTTTTTAACTCGGAAAGTCCCTAATGTTTGTTTTTGTTACGCGCTTGGTCCCTACTGTTTGTTTTTGTTACGCAATAGGTCCCTATCTTATCTAAAAAAACTATTATTTAAATAGAAAAAAATTGTATGATAGGTAGGGTAAAGTGAGGGGGGTTGGGGTTGAGGTTTGTTTATTTAAATATTTTAAAAAATCAAGGGCAAAATAATTTTTTTAGGTAAGACAGGGACAAGCGTGTAACAAAAACAAACAGTAGGGACCTTCCGAGTTAAAAAAATAAGTTAGGGACCAAATATACAAATTACCCTAAACCATAGGGACCATTCGTGTAATTTACTCTTTTATTTATTTTATCCATATGATCCATAAAAAAAATGTTACCAAATCAAACCGACTTATAATAAGTCGGCGCATTAGAATTGTCAAAGACTATGGTTAAAAAAGTATTTCAGAACAATTACAATAAATGATATCTATGGATATCACACAAATTAATATATAGTTTTGGCCAATTTACAAATGTTTCTAGACTTTTTACATGTATAAGTCAATTATTTAACAGTAATAGTATAAAACAAATGTAGATTATTAAAAAAGTTTCCATCAAATAAACATGAATGTTATGCTTTAAGGTTGTGTAAAGCATGGTCAAGGAGATCGAAGACTTGAAAATGTGGATACAGTTGAAGGTAGATCTTCTCCAAAACGGCGATCACGACGACTACGATGAAGTTTCTTCGATACATTCCCATTCTTTACACAGGGTGCACTTTTATGTGATAATCTCTCGTTGTTCGATTCTATTTGTATGCCTGTGGAATTTGGTTTGTTGCCATCAATACTTTGGTCCAAGCCACGATGAGAGCTCGTTACTGGTTGTGTCCACATCACACTCTCGTGCAAAACGACTACGTGACTTTGAGCAATCTTTTTATCCTACAAAAATAAATCAGATTTGTGTATCATTTAAATCATTTAGTTTTGCATACAAGGGTCCAACATACGTAAGTATTTATAAAAAGGGACCCATGCACACTTGTTCGTTAGAAAAGGTCGTACTAACCCTTTGACGTCGTTGTTTTTCTTCTTCTTTTTCACGTCTTGACATATTGTACTCTTCCATTAGTGCGAGTAAAGGTACCTAGCAAACCAAGGATTGATTATCATTCTTGAATTGCAAAAAGTCAAATCTCGGTGGTGTATATTTAATCATACCTCGTCATATAAAAACACTTTCTTCCTTTCTTCTTCCCAACTCTTTGTTTTCAAAATCAATGACTCCACTAAAGCTGCATATTTTTCAATATATCCATGTCATTTATTATTCGTATTCAATAAAAAGACGAAAGAAATGTACAAATACATGATATCAAGGTAAAAAAAAAAAATACAATCCAAAGGTAAAATTTGATATGACATTTTATATTTTGACCGATCATATCATTTTTTGGTATTGGGATTTAATCATATGTTACCTGGTATTTTGTTGACCAAACTACGAGCACGTTCCGCTCGTTTTAGATTTTTGTGAGCGCCTCTACTGACCGTATATCTATTCTCGTCCTAGACACACGAGAAAATTATATTTGCAAGTACACAAATTATAATGCTTTATAATATTGATAAGTAACTGACCATGTTATATTCTTCTAGCCATCGTTCCTCTTCTCGTGCTAACGCCCATTTCTCAACCTTTTCCATAATCATTTTCCTGCTCGAAGCTTCATCTTTGGCTCTTGCTATTTGCTCATCCATGCTTTTTAGGAGATCTGTGTAGTCCATCTTCCCTATGGTGCAAATAGTTCAAATTTTTTGTTGTCAATTGATTTAGAGGGAGGGTTGGTAAAAGTTATCCAAATCATTATATGGCCTAAAAGGACATTAGATGGTATGACAAAACATGACATCAATGTTATGAAATAATCTAACATAACATTTTGAAGGTTATGTGCGCGAAGAATAAAAGATTGACCTCTATATATATATATATATATATATATATATATATATATATATATATATAAATGTTATGAAATAATCTAACATAACATTTTGAAGGTTATGTGCGCGAAGAATAAAAGATTGACCTCTATATATATATATATATATATATATATATATATTAAAGAATGAAGGAAAACTAAAAAATAAATTAAACTAATAAAGAAAACGAAAAGTATAAATTTATAAAAATTGATAAGCTAAATATATAACTTTTAAAAAATGATTTAGTAAAAAGGAGGTAAGGTAGATTGTAACGTATGAAGCATAAGTTAGCGGACAAAATTGTAATTTTAAATATACGGAACAATACAGTCAGTAAGTTCACACCAATATTAATTTTACATCAAAATTATAGTTTGACATTATTTTTGTCTTAAATTTGTCACGGTATCGGTATCTTTCAGTTTGTTACAATTTTGACAGCTTTACCGGTCAACCGGGTTGACGTAACATGATGACGTGTCGGTTTTTGATGATGTAACATGTTGACATAACATGCTGACGTGTTAAAATTGAATTTTTTTTTTCACAAAAGACACTAAATTTTTACTTTTTTCAACTTTGACGCTAAGTTTTATCTTTTTTTTTTTTTTTTTTCAATTTTGACACTATTTTTTTTTGTTCAAAATCGAACATCATTTTTTCCATTTAAAGTGTATAAATACATTTTTTTCATTTAAAACCACACTTTTGTATAAATACAATTTTTTTTTACATTCAAATCATAATGTTATATATAAATATGTATTGGTTATATAAAAAACCACATTTTACATTAAATACGTAACTTTAAAATGAGTTTGAAGGCTTCTAGTCATTCAAGGCCCAGAGACCTAAAGACCAGGTTTGCAACCTATGAAATTTTTACATATCATATCATATTCATCTTGAATGTCACGGTGTGACTCTCAAATGCTATCACGACTTAATATTGAATGGTCATTTAATTATTAAATGACAATTTGATTATGCTGGAGGTATGTAATCATGGTTAATGACATAAAAATCCTTACGTTTGGAAGAAATATTCACTTTTATCCTTTTTGCATATTTTTGTTTCATTAAATTCGGAAGTTTGCAACTTTTTTTTTTTTCAATTTTACCCTTTTGCATAGTTCTGGTTCATTAAAGTCTTAAGTTTGACAGAAATGTTCGGTTTTACCTTTTATTCTGGTTCATTAAAGCCCTTAACTTTTGCAAAAATGTTCGGTTTCACCTAGTAAACTTGCAAAAAAGGTAAAATTGAAAAAACAAATTGCAGACTTCCGACATTAATGAACCAAATATACGTAAAAGAGTAAAACCGAACATTTCTACAAATCTTAAATGCTTTTATGTCATTAACCCTATGTAATCAATATGTCCATTAACAATATTGAAAATCATATCTTTCGGCTGAATTTTTCAAACTAATTTATGAGGGATAAATGTGTCTTTATTACATCTATTTTAGTATTCTCATTAATTGAAGCAAATGTATGAAGGATAAATATCGTCATTATTATATCTATTTTAGTATTCTCATTAAATTTTGATATTTGTTATATATTTCCCATCTCTCCTTCAAAGCTCAAACGAATGTTAGATGCGACATCGGTATATATCTAATAGAATTACATAATTTTAAATAAAAATGAGTGTAAATCTACAACAAAAAAATAAAATAAATAATATTTCATAAGCGATAATTGATAAAATTTTGTTATTCGTGTACGATGCTTATGGTTAGTTTGATTTTCATGATATTAATTAATTATCTAATATTGTTCCGATTTGGGATTCTTAGACATAAATTATTACAATATATGTTAAATTTAGAAGATCTTGAACTATTAATGATATGATGTGACATATATGCATGGGACTGTACATACGCCACAAGACCATACCCACACAAAAAACATATCTTATCATTAATTGATTTTTTAGCAACATCATAAATTTAAATATAAAGTCAAGCGGAACTTTCCTTAGAAAATGAATAACTAATAAATAAATAGAATACTATTTTTAATAACTAATACATCTTTATACAAAATATTATGGTTTGAATGTTAAAAAAAACCCATATAATTATACAAAAATATGGTTTTTAAATGAAAATAATGTATTTATACGGTTTAAAATGTATAAAAATTTATACAATTTGAAATGGAAAATTTTCAACATTGAACAAAATTGAAAAATGATGTTCGATTTGAAACAAAAAAAAAAGTAGAGCGTCAAAATTGAAAAAAAAAACCCTTAGTGTCAAAATTGAAAATTTAATGTTTTTGTGGAAAAAAAAAATCAATTTTAACATGTCAGTATTCTATGTCATCAAAACCGACATGTCATCATGTCATGTAAGCAGATAACCAGGTTGACCGATCAAATTGTTAGAATTATAACAAATTGAAAAACACAGTGTCAAATTTGAGACAAATAAACCTGATGTCAAATTAAATTTTTTATGTAAATTTACTAGTTTTGTTCTACTTTCGTAACTTGGAATATTATTATATATTTTAAAAGAAATTCAGCTTTTACATATATAGTAGGGTTCAATTAAGAAAAAAAAAGTTAAGAATGAGGGATTGAGTATGAGTCACTCATTTCAAATGTGGTGCTTAAGCGCTCCAACGTACCGAGTCGACATAACACGTCATATTCATATATGAATACATATATGGATATGTAAATTTATATACGAATATGTAAATTTATATATGAATAAACGTATGCATATATGAATACGTATATTCATATACGAATAAGTATAACGAAAGTAGTTATTCATATATAAATATGGTGATTATGGGTGGTAGCAGTGGTTGATGTTGGTTGGTTACGGATGTGGTGGTGGCGGTTGTGACGGTGGTTGGTGGCGGAGGGAGGTAGTGGATTCATATATGAATACACTTATATTTATATTTATATATGAATATTACTCATCCTCCTTCGGCTCAGTACGTCAGAGCGTTTTGCGGCAAAAATAAATGATTAGATGAGAATAACTTCCCTGTTCTCAACATTTTTTATTTTCTCAATTGAACTCCCCCCCCTCTCTATGTGTGTGTGTGTGTGTGTGTGTATATATATATATATATATATATATATATATATATATATATATATATATATATATATATATATAGAGAGAGAGAGAGAGAGAGAGTGAGAGAGTGAGTGAGAGAGAGAGAAAACCATTATTAATCAAGAGACCAAAAAATCTATCAAAAGTGTCAGGATTTAAAGCGATCAACGGTAAAAAGAAAGGTTGTTGACTTTTACAATTGACGCACATGCACCAGATTATAACAAAACTCAATTCCTTTTTTTAGTTTAATATTTTTTGGCCACATTTTTTAATGTAAAAAAATCGAATATACCATTGTTCATTATTTTTCGTCATCTTTTCATAAAGATTCATATTGATATATAAAAATGATTTTTTTTTTCAAGAAAACCCATTTCATTTTCTTTGATTTTTGAAAAGTTAATGTCTATTTTTTTTATAGAAAAAATTAATAAATATATTAAAACTCATATTTTATGGTACCCTTTAAACATTTATTTATATTAATGTTTAAAAAAAATCGAAATTTCAGTTCAGATTTACATTGTGAACCTGCTCAGATTCTTAGAGTAAATAATAATAATTCAGAATCACATTGTGAATTCTGGAAATTAAATTATATACAGTTTAGATTCACAATGTGAGTAAATTCATTTGTTGATTTTACAAAACTAATTTATGAGTATTAAAAATGTTACAATATTATAAAATACATAGAAATATATTTCGATTCATATATGAATTTCACTTAATTTGTGAATGATCAAAGAGTTGAAATAGGAAGTCATATTCACACGATGAATGTTAAAATTGAAATATTTACAGTTTAGATTCACAGTGTGAATTTAAACTGATCGAATTTTTTTTTACTCGATGCTGATGTTTATAATACAGGATAAAAAATTGAGATTCTAAGTATAATTAGTTTTTTTGGATAAAAATGAACTGAGATATTGAAAAAAAAACAACAACAAAACGAAGTGAGTTTTTTTTTTCAAAAAAAATGTTTTTTATTATATATCAACTTGGATTTCTATGAAAAGATAACGAAAGTTTTTTTTTTGATAAAAAACGTGGCTTAAAAAATTTTAAACGAAAAAAAAATGTAAGTTTTTTTGATAAAAAAATAGATTTTACGTTACAATCTGATGTATCTGCGTCCAATATAAAAATATACACCGGGACCATAAAAGTTTGTTATTTTAAACTTTGGTCACATGTGACCTTAAACTTTAGTTATAAGACTTTCCTATTTCAGACCTTGTCCATAAATTTTTTTTATGTTGCCATATTTGCTCCCTAGACTTTCATACATTCATACTTTCTACCTCTTACTTTGTTGATGTCACTTTCTACCATATTTTCTTTTTTGTAAAATATCACTTTTACCCCCATCAAATTTGAACATTGATAGTTTCACCCTTTTAGCTTTCGTATATTGACATTTTTGTAGTTTTGACATGTTTGATCCCTATATAAAAAACAAATTACAAGAATGATCCTTATAGTTTATAGGATAGACCCTTATGCAAAATTATATTTTCAGGAATGTTGCCTATGTTTAAAAAAGATTACATAAATGCCCCTTCCTAATAAAAAGTTTACAAAATTGAGCTTTGGAACCTACATAGAAAAAAAATTATGAAAACGGTCCATGTAATTTAAAGAAAATGTCCATGTATTTAACACTTACATATGATGGCAAGTTTGGTCCTTGGGTATATTGTTCCCGCAACCAAGAAAATTAGTTTCAAAATTGTCCCTTTAATTTACAAAAAAAAAGGTCCATGTGTATACTTTTTTCCATATAAATGGTCCATTTGTTTAATAAAATTACAAAAATGGTTCGTGACTAATATAAAATTTACAGATTACGACCACCTGCAAAGAAGGGGATATATCATCCTAGTTTAAATGAAGCAACATCGTTATATGGAGCCAATCACATCAGGAGTGAACTTATATAAAGTCGAGGTAAAAAAATTAGATGATGCAAGAATCGAACCAACATGCTCTATAAAGAAGGAATGTGCTTTTATCCAGACGAGCCAAGTGGCTAATACCTTTATATTTGAATAATATGATTTATATTAAATTATTAGTTAGGTAATTTGGCTAAAATTCAGATCTTATTTTTTTTAGCCCTATGTGGCCGCACACCCGATCCCTTTCGGATCGGGCCTGCATAACATGATAGTTTGTAATGCACTTGACGAACATTAGATTAAGTTTCGTCACACCCAAAAAAGGTGAAATGTCGTAGTATGTTGACTCACTTTCTATCACTTGCTCGTGTAGATGACGTGTGTGTCATGCTCATCTCATTATCATATAAATCCTTAAGACATATCCAATACAACCCTAAATCCTTTTCTTTGTATCGATTTAATTTGATGTAAAGTTGTTCCAACCAACAAAATTTATCACACCAAATTTATGGTGACATCGGTGAATGGTAAAACATCAAATAGAGTTATGTTTGGTGTTAAAATTTTCTTTATACAAATTGACCATTCAACATTAAATAGATATGCATTTTTGGTTTATTATTTGTTTAGTAATGTACTATGATGTTTGTTACATGCAAAATTATAATAAAGTTATATGACATGGTCTTAGAGAGCTCTGAAAAATATAAACCTGAGTTTTAGTCAAATTATATATATATTTGAAAAATAAAACTATTAATCATTTGGTTGATCCGGATAAAACGTCTTCCTTGTTTTGAGAGCATGCCGGTTCGATTCTTCCATAAGCGAATGTTTCTATTTACAATCTATCCTATCTCTCAATCTGTTTTCCGAAATTAATTTTTCAAAAAATTTATATATTCAACCTATCATTTTTTATAAATTTACAATTCATTTTTTGACTAATTGTTAAACCCATGTATAACATGGGTTAATTGTAAGACCCATCTATAACATGGATATATATATATATATATATATATATATATATATATATATATATCAAAGTCGAAATATTTGAGAACTTTGAATTTATAAAAAAAATAATGAATTATTATAATAGAAATGTTTTTTATCTTTTAGATTTAAATAAATAAAAGAAATTAATAAACTTTAATTTTAAGGATTTTGAAATTAAAATATAAGTTTATTAATGAAATTGATATTTAATTATTACTGTATTTATTACAATTATTATATTAAAATATTATATGAAATTTAATAAAATAACAAAACTCATGTGAAAAAAAAAATTCAAAAAAAAAAAAACCTTATTTATTATTTTTTATATTTTTAAGGGGCCATCTTTTATTTTGAGTTGGCAGTAGGTAGTAACCAGTCATTTTTAGTTAAAATTTGATCTTTTGGAGTAGAACAGAGAAGATGGTTTAAAAAATCTAACCTCCGCTTATCGAGTTAAGAATATGGTCAGTCTCAGATAATGATGGGACCTCCATATGCGATCGCCTGCAAATCTCCTCGACCTCACTCTGTTTCTTTACAACAACTTCTTTCATTTTACTCGCTTTCAATTCATTTAATCTCTCAACTTCAGCCTCTGCCTGTAACATTTTCACAAAAGTGTCGCTAAAAAGTATCAATGCTTTGATTACATATCAATATCATTTAATCATTATAATGGATCGGAACTCTATGCAAACCTCCTCGATCATCTTGATGGCCAGACTTCCAGGAGCAGACATATTGGTCGAAGACGACGTTGAACCAGAAATGTGTGAAAATAATTCTCGTTCTATGTAAGGTGTATCCATTAGATCCCATAATTTCTTCAAAGAATTCCCAAGATTTCGAAGCTGCAAACACATCGAAAGTTGTTATTGGATCAAGATCATATGCTTTGACTCTTTGAATCAAACGTCCAATTCCTCAATTTCAAAAGTTTTGTACAACTGTTATCAAAAATCTAGATCAAAATTAACCTTTTCAATCCGCAAACGCTTTTCTGCTTCAAGGGATTCAACCGTGCTATTGAGTTTATCTAAAATACGATCACTCATGTTCTTGGTGAGACCCGATAAATCGTTCAAGCTCGGATGCACTTTTGTTATGATCATCGATGAATCCATTCCTAACGTACTCGATAACTTCTGAATCGTGTTTATGTAGTTTTTCACCCTTTCGAGCCTGTCATTCTTTTAAGAAACAAGAACTGGAATTAGCAAACCACCATTTTAGTGATTAATTAGCAATGAATGATTGTGTACCTTGTCGGCATGGAGTCTTTGAAGCTCCATTTGATATTCTTCAAGTTTCTTTAACGATAGATCGTTTTCATTTACGATAACATCAGGTAACGAATCGTCATATTCAGATTGACCTGCAATTTCCGCAGAAATCTTTTGAATCTGCGACTGAACTGTTCGAAACTGTTTCATCCTCTCCGCCTTTCTCATTTGCAATTTCTTTAACGCCGGCGCAATCGCTCCGAGTTGTTCTTTCAGAGCTCCGGCCATTTTCTCCGGCTACGGTAAACAAAACTCCAATTTTTAGTAAAAAGAATGTAAAAGGTATTCAAAGCAGAGGAGGAATTATTACCCTAGGAAGCGAGCGTTCATCGAGTGACAAAAGCAAATGAGTAAATTGAGCTTCCGAATCAGCCAACTCTTGATGTAAACGAGCCCTCGACATGTTTGCATTGTCAACTTTTCTTCGATAAACTTGAAGACATTCATGCTCGAGATCAACCAGAACCTTTTCTCTTTCGAATTCATCTTCGCCAATTTCGTCCCAAATCATCTGTCACTCATAAAGATTAGTTAGCACTGAGCATATCATACAAAGGAGCAGGGTGAGATTCAAATTTAAGGTTGCAGAGAAACTTACTTGTAGTTCTTGAAGAAGATACCCGCAGGATGTCTCGAGCATCGCTGTGGTTCTAGTGTCCATGGGTGACTGAAAAGAACCCATATCATATGATCATATCAGACTAATCAGAGCTTTGTTAAATTGATAAAATGATAAAAAAGGTGAAGTGGGTTTTTGCTTAGATGACAAGCCTGAATCACACTAGTTGGTGACCGGTATATGAAGCTTTGGGTTCAAGAATTCTTCAATCTTTTGTCACAATTTGATTTTTCACTTTATAGATATTTTACCATATATAGATCACAATGGTTAAAACTTTCTAATCACTTTTTCGATTTAATTTAATTAATATTATTATAAAAAATCTCAAATAGTTATTCCACCAATTGGTTTTTACAAAATTAAATAACATACTTTTTACACATATATTCGTATAAAATATAACAATACAACAATTAATGAACTAGTTTACAAAAAAAAATTCAAATAGTTAGTCCATTGAAATGGTTTTTATAAACTTATGAAATAGTTTACAAAATTGGGTAAATTACACCAATCGTCCCTCGTGCATATGCTGAAAAACACGTTTAGTCCATATTTTCAAAAATTAATTCGGACAATCCCTCTTTTGGTTAAAAGTTGCACACCTCATCCCCTGGACATAAAAATACGATTTTGCCCTTAATAATTTCTTTTTTAATTTTTATTTTATTATTTTTAGATTAAAAAAAAAATAAAAATAAATATACACCAACCCACCGTTCCCCTTCCCTTTCCCCGGTTTCCTTCCCTCTGTCTCACTCACTCTCGACAACCACCTAAACAACTCCACCTCCTCCTCTTTTTTCCGGCGACACCAAACACATCTACTCTTTCTCTTACTTTCTTTTCCGATCGTCGAAGAATAATATCAAAATCTGGTGACTCAGTCACTCAACCACTCAACATGTTTGATTTTTCTGGTGAAGTAACTAGGCTACCATCGCAACCCACCAAGCTTTGGTTGTGATGCAATGACCGGATGAGGAGGGTGTGGAGATCGGGATAGGAGAAGATTGATTTGAGGAAATACAAGGTTTTGTCACTGCTGGCGGACCAGAAGCTACCAATGAGGCCATCGATCTACACCTTAAGCCCTCGTTGGAGTCCTCACCGCCGCCAGAAACCTGTAGTTCCTCCAGCACCATCACATATCAGTGTCAGCATCAACTCCTCTGGCACAACCACCTGTCACCGCAAACACATTCCCCTTCCCTTCCCCCAATTGTCTTCTACTTTCGTCTCCCTCTTCTCACCCATTCCCGACAACCATCCAAAACCCCAAACTGGTGAACCAAAATCACACCCCAAACCACCATCATGTATCTTCATTCTCCCCCTCTGTCTTAAGAATACCAACGACTATTGAGGCTACCAATTTCAATCTTTCACAAGTTCACGACATCTCAGTGCAAACGAAATCAGGTCCAAGACGAATCCATCGAAATAAAATCAAACCTAACCTGAAACTCAAAATCAAAATCGAAACCTTCATGAGTTTCAATTTCTGGATTTGAGAAGGACAAAGGAGGGAACTGCCATTTTCATCGACTTTGTCTCTTCATTGGAGGTGGTTGTGGTATTTTATAGCGTAACTGAGAAAGAGATTATAGGGAGTTGTTTTTTTTAAGTTATAAATAATAATAAATAATATTAGATTAATTTAAAAAATAAATATCCAAGGGCACTATAGTCATTTCAAATGGGACGTGGACTACATTTGCAACAAAACGCATTTAAGGGACGGTCCGAGTTAATTTTTTAAAATAGGGACTAAACGTGCTTTTCGGCATATGCACGAGGGACGATTCGTGTAATTTACCCTACAAAATTAAATAACATACTTTTTACACATATATTTGCGTGCATAAATATGTATTTATAGGTATTTTTAAATGTATAAAGCTATGAGTTTTGAGTATCATTAAACAAGATTGAAGGGACTGCGGAAACAACAATTTTAAATCCTTAATAGGCCCAAAAATCGGATCTATAAACAACCTATCTAATGAAACCTTAATATGCAAGAAATCATACATTTTAGGGTATGTAGAAACCCTCGTAGATCCTTGATTGTTTGATGAGAGCTAAGAGTTCAACGTAGAACTCCTCTTTCGTAGTCGCACCCAAGACACTTAGATCAACAACATCTGACAATAACCCATGCAACGAACACCATGAACAAGACTTCAAAAATCCAAATCTCCTGGAACTGCAGGTTCGACGTCGTTGCAATGAAGCCACCACAATGTGGCGTCGTGATTTTGAGGGTTTCGGGAAAGAGGAGGTAGGACCAAATTTTCTCTAGGGTTTTGAGTAAATCTCACCATTATAATTCGTCCATTGGGCTCTCTATATAGGGAGGGATATAAAACCCTAAAAGATATTTATCTAGTCAACTAATAATTATCCATATAAATGATAATAATCTGACTGCTTGAATTATCATCTTTTATCCTCTAGAACTTCTAGATTTCATTTAATAATTAAAGACTATCAACTAATTAACAAATCAAGTCCTTATAATTTTCCTATGTCATTTGTTTCTTATTTCTGTCCTTGCGTATAACCCCAAAGGACCCTACTAATAATAATAATATTACCAATCGTTCTAACTGTGTTGGGACGATAAACACCATTGTCCATCACTCCCACTTACACAAGTTACCAACACTATATGGTCTAATAGTCACTAGTAATGAGTAGAGAGTATACAATCAAATATATCTGCCATACTCATAACATAGAGTCGTGACATAGCCTTTAGATAAGTGATCAAATATTCCTTTGTCTTTTCAAGATATCTATATGAACGTGAGACAGGGATATAGTCAATCTTAAACATCCAAGATTCTGTTTCCTAATAACGACTTGTTTCAACCAAAAGAAAACTGCAAAATTGGTCTATCAATTCAGTCTGAGCACGACCATGCATTTTTAATGTCAACACTAAATCATCGAGGGGCCCAAAGATATTGACTCCTACTATATAAAGAAGAAGTAAACAAATAAACTTTGACTACATACATTCCACATATTCATCATGTCACATCTAGTCAAAACCCTGTATGATTTCCATTTACGAACAACGTTGGGGAAAAACCAAGACACAACAGAGTGTAGGAGAAAACCTCATGCATCTTCATTTGAAGAATATATGATATTACCATCTTAGGATTAACTTGTGACCGAATCCATGAAGTACTCTCTAAGTGTGGGTTACTCAAATACTATAAAGTCTCCATTTAGTACTCATGAGTATTGCTCACAAACTTTGTTATGTTCATCCCCGTAAACAATCTAACAATGCTCCATGACAATCTTAACTCACTACTTTCTTCCAGGAGTAGGACCGAATGTGGAAGTTTTGAATAAACTAATATTCTGGTAGCGGTTCTAAACATGAAAAAGTGGAACATAATGATGACCTAAATGAAATGACTGAACTCCATCAAGTATTAAGTTCTCCACTTAATAATCATCAGATCAAATAGAGATCACAACTGCATCAGTTACTAAATTAAAACAAACTAAACTAAAATACTCAAGTTAATACACATACAAATCTAATGACATTATATCTTAATGTAACTATTAACCTTGATTAGGGATTTAGTCCAAAGAAGTGAATCAACAAGATTCACTTTAGTTGACCACGATGTCCTCACAATTATAAAGATGCTTACTGAGTATTTACCATGTGATCTTATGTGACTTGGGATCTATACTTATTTTGTGTTTTATAGTTAGTGAATTATTTGGAATATGGAACATTAATTCTTTTAGAATTTTAATAATGATATGTTAATATAAAACTTACAGGCATACGTGGCTGTTATCGAGCATAGCTATGGAGTAATATTGTTCGAAAAGAAGAATATTGAAAAAGCTCTAAAACATGGAATTGAGAAATTCCCAGACAACTTGATGTTGAAGGGGTGGTACGAAAAAAATAAAAAATTGTTCAACGAAGTGAAGAATGCAGAGACTGGAGGAATAAAATATAATGAAGCTAGTTTTGATGGTCATAGTAACAAAGGATAGGTGGATGGTGGTAATGAAAAAGGATTCTATCCAGTTAGAGGATTGGTAGTTTATGGGGAAAAGACGGATGATGGTGGAGTTTTCAGTACACCTAATGTGGAAAAGGTAGATAATACAGACAATCTAACATGTTCACAATTCTTGGAGCATCCTAAAGTGTTGGCGACAACAATTAAAATGACAGATGATGTTGTGTTGGAAAGTTATAGAAAAGAAAAAAAGAGTAAAGGAAATCTTGGAAACAGTTGAGGTATGTGAGGAAGATGATGACAATGGAAAAAGGGGAAAAAGAGAGCAAAAGTTACTTGTATATGGAAAATCACCGTTTGTTGAAAGGATTGTTAGAATGGGCAAGGTGAAGAAGGATGAAATGGTATTATACAATTCAGTTTTTGCATCAAAAAGAGATTGTGGGTAAGTTAAATAATATAATTTAGTGGTTTGCTTTTAAAATGTGGTGTTATAAAATTGATCATTTTATAATTGTTGAGCAGGGAAGAGATATGAAACATTGGGAGCGGGCATGTGTTGCATCAAGGATTCGCATATCATTTTAAAAGCAACACGTTTATTCATGCGATAATCGTTGACTGTTGGTCATCATTACTCAACAGAATGGAGGAACTAAGGGATCTAGGATCAATTTCTAGAGTTTTCTTCGACACAAATCTTTTGGTAAGTATTTAATTTAAATTTAGTTCCAGTCCAATAATATGTGTTGTATTGATTGATTTTTTAATCTGTACATGTAGAAGAGATATTGGATGCATCAGTGTCATCTGATAGAACTCAAAGATTATTTGATTCGATGTTGAAACTCCACCTTAAAAGTCTACCAAAACAGGAAAAGCTAAAGGATATTGGACTGGTAATTTAATTAAATATTGTTTTTTTATCAATTACAACCCTAACATACAAAAGTAGCTTATTGTTATAAAATCTATTTTATACCAGGTTTTCTTTCCAATAGTTGATAAGAGTAAATATTATCTGATATGCTTTAATCTAAGGGTTCCAACGTACTACATTATAGACCATGTGAACCGAAATGGTGTTGTTGAGGACATCTATGGAATAAAACCCGTTCATGTGGTATGATTAAGATTTTTTTTAAGATTTAAAAAACATGAATTTAGTAGTGTATTGTATATTGATTGTATTGTATCGTAGAAAAAATTGCTTGGGAACTATTTAAAAACAGAGCATTACCAAAAGTCAATAGCTTTCAACAAGATTAAAGCTCGTGTAATGAAAATGACACTGAAAGTAGAGAAAGAAGGATTAGACTGTGGAGTATATCTTATGAGGCACATGGAGTCATATATGGGGGAAAATGAAGGGCGTTGGGATTGTGGTTTTACAGGAAAAAAACATAGTGATGTACTTGAAGGGTTTTAGCCATAAGAACATCCTATGTGCTCATGCAAACCCTAATGCTTGGATCTAGGTTTCTCTATTGTACATGAAATTCATCCAAGACTTTAAACCCTAGCTCTAGCATACTATTAATCATATTAACATAAGAATGGGTTTTAAATCTTACCTTGATTGTTATGTAGCAATAACAATCTCAAATCCTCCTTGTAATGGCTTTAGAAAGCTTATAGTCACAAGTGTCACTCCTCTAATGGCTCACAAACACCAAGAGCAAGAGGATGAAGAATAAGGAGAGAGGAGGCTGCCCAAAAACGTCCAGAACCCTAGAGGAACTCTTAGCCACGTTTTGGGGGCTTAAGGGTACTATATATACATGTAGGCTATTAGGGTTTTCAACTAGGAAACCCTAATTTGACTGCTTAAGCCCTAAGCAGCCCATGGACCGTTTTAGAATATCCCTTGGACGATATCTAATGGGTTTCCCCATAGAATTCGTCCAACCTATTATTCCAAGGTGATCCATAGCCCAAATGCAATTATCTTATAATTATAGTTCCAGTCCCTTAAGTTTAATTAATCTCTTTTAGCCACAAAATTAATTATCAATTAATTCTTGGATAATATTAATTAAACAATATGATTTCTCCTTTAATATATTATTCTCATAATATATTAATAAATCATAATTAATCATTTATCTTCATAATTCATCCTGTCAAGTTGCTTTGGTGAAGGCAACCCAAAAGGACCATGCATCATCGGGTCAAGTACATACCAAAAATAGTTATGGACTTAGACACTAATCCAACAGTCTTCCACTTGGATAAGTCTAATAACTATTATGCATATGACTTCAGATCCTGATCTGCAATCGTAGCTCTCAAAAACCACTGTCAACTCTGATCCTATTAGAAGCGTGTCCTTTAGATAAGGGATCATATATATTCCTCCATTCTAGATATTGTATAGACGTGAGACATGGATTTCCATCGTTCTCTCTATAATGTTTCCCGATTTCCGATTTATGACGACTGATAATAGACTACATTTGAACACATCAAATCAGTCCCGGCTTGCCCAAGCGCTTAGGTGCCATCACTAAATCATCAAGGGGGCCACAAATATCGCTTTCATCCCACTTTGGATAAAAGGAACGGATAAATTTTGATTCAATGCTTGCTTGTACTCACTCACCGAATCACACACAACAATATGTTTTATAACACCAAGTTACTGGTGCGTTTACATATTATCAATGTGTAACCGACTCGTAAGATACAACTCACACATCTCGGTTTCAAGAATATAAGATATTATTGTCTCACCAATCACTCGTGATAAAATACATGAAGTGATCCAAGTGAGCGTGGGTTTAATCCAATGCTCAAATCATATTCATAAGCACTCATGAATGTTGCATCAAACATTTGCTTATGTCTAATACACTTTAGACAATCCACACACCAATTCACGACAGTCTTCATTCATACCTACTTCCAACATATGAACGACTGTGGTCCGTTTGAATAATTTGATTGTTCTGAACCAATTAAATTATTCAGGAAGTCGAAACATGCAAAGTGAAACACAAGAATAATACTAATCCCATATGGCCCCAAACTCTGGGTATAAATAAAACATTTTATTTAATCACCATATTGATTACTCACTATTTGTTGTTTCGGGTAATCAACTTCTTACTTGAATTATTACTACACTTGTCCCATGCTCTCAGCATGCACACAATGTTTACCTACGGTCCTTACTTTGTGAAATAGATCAAATGAACACATTTCCAATCATACTCATTTCACAACTCCGAATCCTTATCATAAGTATAAGAATATCAAATTCTTGTTACTTATGCTAGATTCTAACATTTTATGCAATGATTCTTTCGTAAAGTCATAGCTCAAAATCATCAAGACTTGGCCAATCTCTATCAGAAACAATTCTATAGATATGATGTCTCTCACTCAAAGTACGTTCCTGTGAACATCCTTCTTGCATAAAAGTTTCTAATCTAGACATAGATTCTCAATATCCAACTCCCAATATGGAAACATTTCCATATTTGCATTATGACAACTCATTCTTAATAGAATCTTATCTATTCATAATAATGTCGATATGGTCCATCCAATACCATACTTCCAAATACTCACAAGCAACCAATTTTCAACGAACTTTGGATCGTCTTTTGATAGTTTTTTAATTATCTTAGTCAAAAACCGATTCTTGTCATTTTTCCCTCTTAATGCGCCAGACATTTGGAAAATTTTAGAATGGTCAAATATTATAGCATCTGCAATCGATCCTTTACCCGAAGTGTATGGGACACGATGCATAATGTCTTACATAAAGATCTGATACTTTATCAATCTTCTGCCATAATATTTTATGTGCCACGTTCTCACAATTTGAACTATGAATAGGGATGCCATAATCATAATCTAAATTTGAGAGCACACTATGTATACTTGACTAAATTTATTAACATTCCACAACATAAGCCTTTAGATTTGAAATGAAGCATAATATTTTCTCCCTTAATTATAGCAAAACAATTATTTAACCCTTACGACTTTGCAAAGTATAACTCTTGTTTTCTATAATTAATATTGCTAACTTGCAATACTTGTCTTAATAATCATACAAGCACAACTTTTATGCTCCCACTATCATGATGATTATTATCATATAAGCATAACACTTATGCTCCCACTAGCTTTGACATGTATTCAGAAAATAGCTAAACTTCTAGAAAACAATACATATTGAATTTCTTAAGTTTATATTTCTAATACCTAATGCTTTGATAATCTTTTATCAAAGCTTCTTAATCTTATACACCTTTGCCTTAGATAGCTCATATGTGTGTCTAAACAATTCAGACTAATTGCCAAATCTCACAATCCGAATTATGGAAAGGTATACCGTAACCATAATCGAATTCGAGAATACAATTTCACAATCACTATCTTCTTAAAATCTCTCTTAGTGAAAGCATTTCCTCACAGTCATTTTCATGAAGGAGGGAATCTTATGACACTTAGATTTTAATGGTGTATGTGTTCCTATCCATGTGAATTTGTCAAAACCAACGTTTGCGACAAATCCAAACTCATATGGACTGAACTTTCTCAATCTTGATTTCTTGCCATATGGTAACACGAGTGCCCACCATGTCTTCCAAGTAGTTAAGCAACTCACCCTTTCCTATCAATGTACTTTTCATTGATCAAGGTGATTGCCTTTTATGCGTTCAAATGAGAACTCATAGAACTTACATGCATAATTAACTCAATTGGAACGGCACAGAAACAAGATAGTGTCAACACAATAGGTTGTAAACCTCAAGTCGTGTGCTAGTGATGAACGATAAGGTTTATTCTTGATTAGTTCTTGAAAAATTTCAAGACCATTAAGACTCCCACTGACTCCTTGACATATAAGATTCTCTTGTCAAGAAACATTTCTCGACAAACAAATATTCAAGAGTTAGTGTAGCTTTTATCAAGACAAAACATTTCACAAAATTGGTCATAGTTGGTCATTGTCTTACCCAAGACATCACAACTTTCCAATTTCAAATGTGCATTAATAAGAAAACCTTTTTCTAATTTCACATTTGATGAATGTTATAAACCTTCTTAAGACCTGTCATTCATTGTCACAATCTTAACTCTAAGACTTGGTTTTGGAATGAAGTATGATTGACTTATTGATTTAACCATTTCTTCAATTCTTGATTTCTCTTCTCAGACATACAATTGCACTAAGACTCACTTAGAGGATCAATTGAGATATGGTTCTAATCATTAAGACCTATTATAAAACATAATAAAAGGTACTCTCCCTTCTTCTTAGAATAGAGCAACTTTTATCTTTCTGCCTACTTGATTCTTCTTATTCGTTCTGCTATTGATTTAAACTCTTTCAATCAACTCGGAATTACACTTAATCTTATAGGTATACTCATATTTACTAAACCTTTAGTAAATCATGACGAATATTTGTGTCGCTCTTGTGGTGGACTTGATCAACACACAACCTTGTGTACTCGATCTCCTAGTCCTTCACTTGACACTTTGTCAACGAATTAGTCTAATTTCCAAATACGAAATTTCTCATTCATCATGCAACCAAGTTGTATGATTCCAAGTTTCTGTCCAATTGAAACTTGGGCGATGAGAAACTTTCCCTATTTGGTAAATTCTTGACATTTCCACAATTAACATAATTAAGAATCAAATCCATTATTGCTAATAATAGAAACTTACAAACATCAATTTTTCATACACGCCAGTGCAAGGATAAATAAATAAATAAAATCAAATTTTATTTTATTGCGGAAAAATTTGTCCTTACAATGCAATTCATTGAAAAACTATGTTAATACATATTTCTAAGCAATCTATTCTAACTCTAAGTAGTAGCTCAAGATTCTAATCTTCAAGTAATGCAATCGAAATCCATTTCTTCACGATTAGATTCCGCTCACTTCTTCCCTTAAGCTTCCTCTCTTTTTCTTCGATCCTACAAGACATCGAAATGTGATCTTATCACATCATGTATTAAGAATCTAGAATAGGAACTTAAAAGAGTTAGTTAATGGATTTTACCTAAAGAAGAGCCATGCGTTTTGACTCTCCCATCTCTTAAATCTCATAGGTAAATAGGACGGCTTCGTCTCCAATGCCCCTTCTCTTGGCAATAAAAGCAAATTGACTCTTTTGGAACAGCACACGGAACTACTTCTGACTTTGCCTTTCTCTTATGATCAAAATTTTCGATAATGGCATGCCTTTCGTTTCCATTGCCTATATCCATAGAGGTCTGGAAGGCAGATCCACCAATCAACTTTGCTTTTCCAGTGCGCCAAATCATTGTTGATTCAGCAGCAATAAGCATATAGGTGAGATCGACGAGGGTTACGTCGTGGTTCATCATATAGTACTCTCTTACGAACTTACTATATGAGTCAGGAAGTGACTGAAGAACCCAGTCAACAACTAGCTCCTCACAGACAACAGATCCTAACATTCTTAACCTATCAATGTGTGACTTCATCTCTAGGATGTGTGCACATACTGACTTTCCTTCTTCATGTTTACTTGCCAAAAGGGCTTGAGTGAGTTTGAACTTTTCAATCTTTTGAACTTGTGGGTTAGGGAGAATAATAGGAGGAGGTGGAGGAAGTGAAGCATGATCTCGTGTTCCTCGATCGAATCGTGGAATATCATCTTCATGTGAAAAGCTTGTTCCACGGGATTTAGGAAGACCATAGTTATCATACTTTGACATCTATAAAACGGGAGAAAAATTAAATTCAAGTTAGTTGATTGATTGAGTCCTTAATAAAAATCACCTAAATGAGATATTAAGGCTAGGACCCAACACAATACTCTACAACCTAGAAAAGGGATGCCGTAATCTAGTTGCAGAATATTTGAAGGTAAGTGAATGATGATTCACTAATTTCCACCATGAAAAACGAAAAAGAAATTTAAATTTTAAATCTATTAAAAACTCCTAGATCTTTTGAGATTCATTGAACATTTCAACATGTTTAAATCTCGATATGCCCCTCTAGTTTGTGACTGGGATACCGAGGATCACAAAGCGGGTGTGAATAACCATGCAAACTTACATAGTGCCCCCACATGTTACAGTCACCTATTCGATGTGTCGGTTAACCACACACGCTCCACCGAACTATGACAAACATTGAGTCACCCTTTGCTACCTTTTCTTAGAACCATTTAGTGTGCCGGTTAACCACACACACTCCATTAACGTCTTCACAAGGGTACAAAGTGTAATTTCATGGAATTGCATCAATTCACTTTTGCCTAAAGTAACTAAGATTGGGAATTTGTAAAAACATTTAGTTACTTTTGTACTTCATTATACTTATAATGGAAGGTTTCTGTCCTATCCTACCCGTTCGGCTAACGACCCTCCACTAGTCAAGAGTGCGGTGGGTAAGAGTGGATACACATTCAATCGCCATTTTATAGGCAATTTCCTTAAACACCCCTTATAGACCAGCTTCGTGAATGAGGCCTACTAACGGTAAGACTGACTGTTTACTCATACATATATAATACTAGACTTTTAATTTTATATATAGTATAGGGTGTATTTTATACTTTTAAAATACTAGGTGTTCAAATTTAATAATTATACTTTTAATTTAATTAAATTGTAAACCAAAACTTTATGGTTTATTAAATCTCTCTTAATTATACACTTTAATTAATTAATAAAACCATAAGGGTGTGATTCGAACTTTTCAAAACAATTCTAGGGTTTTAGAATTTAACATTTCTAAATTAAACTTTTAATCAACTTTTAAATTCAAAAACTTGACGGCATGTTTTGAAACATTTCAAAACATTAGGGTTTTAACTATTTAAATTTCAAAACAAAACCTTTAAGTTCAAATTTAAACCATAAAACTTACATGGGCACAACATAAACTTTTTCACAACACAAGGATCAAATAACAAATAATAGAAATTAAACAATTAATTTTGTCATTATCTATATTTGATCTAATTTCAATTTCTTGCAAGATAATTTGCCCAATTAATATAAATAATCAATCTTTAATCATATAAGGAAGTTATTATCTAATCAATTGGTAATTATCTCTTGTTTAATCAAGGATATACTCAAATATAAGATAAAATTCGAATATTAAAGACCCAAAATAGTTAAGGCAAGTATCCTCAAGAAAAACATCAAGAAATCCTGAAATCTGCTCTTACTTACGCTCGAACTCGCCGAGTTCCTCTATGGACTCGCCGAGTAGGAGCAGCTCGCCGAGTCCACATTGGAACTCGCCGAGTTCATCAGTCAGGGAGCCAAAAAATTGATTTTGAAGCTTGAACAAATAACCAAGGCATCAATACAATAGAAACCAATCAAGGTTCTGATACCACTGAAGGGTTTTAGCCATAAGAACATCCTATGTGCTCATGCAAACCCTAATGCTTGGATCTAGGTTTCTCTATTGTACATGAAATTCATCCAAGACTTTAAACCCTAGATCTAGAATACTATTAATCATATTAACATAAGAATGGGTTTTAAATCTTACCTTGATTGTTATGTAGCAATAACAATCTCGAATCCTCCTTGTAATGGCTTTAGAAAGCTTAGAGTCACAAGTGTCACTCCTCTAATGGCTCACAAACACCAAGAGCAAGAGGATGAAGAATAAGGAGAGAGGAGGCTGCCCAAAAACGTCCAGAACCCTAGAGGAACTCTGAGCCACGTTTTTGGGGCTTAAGGGTACTATATATACATGTAGGCTATTAGGGTTTTCAACTAGGAAACCCTAATTTGACTGCTTAATCCCTAAGCAACCCATGGACCCTTTTAGAATATACCTTGGACGATATCTAATGGGTTTCCCCATAGAATTCGTCCAACCTATTATTCCAAGGTGATCCATATCCCAAATGCAATTATCTTATAATTACAGTTCCAGTCCCTTAAGTTTAATTAATCTCTTTTAGCCACAAAATTAATTATCAATTAATTCTTGGCTAATATTAATTAAACAATATGATTTCTACTTTAATATATTATTCTCATAATATATTAATAAATCATAATTAATCCTTTCTCTTCATAATTCATCCTGTCAAGTTGCTTTAGTGAAGGCAACCCAAAAGGACCATGCACCATCGGGTCAAGTACATACCAAAAATACTTATGGACTTAGACACTAATCAAACAGTACTTGCTTTAAATAATCAAAGAATCAAATACATGGAAAAGCTTATGAAATCGGGGTACAACAAGTATAAAAGTATGTTGGAGAAAGATACAGAAGCGTATGACAGGCTCGATCCATTGTAGAAATTGGCTCTGATGAATGAAGTGAAGGAAAGCAGGGAGAAGCAGAGACGTGGAAGGCGTCGATTTTAAGATGGACATTTTACGATGTTAGGATGGTTTGTGTTGAAATACTTTTGGTAATATGTTTGGTTTAACTATATGTTTTTTATTTGGGTAACTATGTTATGTTGTTTTATTTTGTTCTTGTATTGTTTGTTTTGGGGAAATAGTTTATCATGGTAGTATGGTTTATGTTGAAAAACTTTTGGTAACATTATTTCTTTTGGTCTCGGTATTTTGTTTGGGGAACTATGTTAATGTGTTTTATTCTGTTCTAGAAATGTTTGTTTTTGGGAAACAGTTGAATGTGAATGATATTTGTTCTAGTAGTTTTTTTTTTTGAAAGCGTTAGTATTTGATAGATGTTGGAATGTGTATATGGATATGAAAATTATGAAAATATGCAATGTGTTGAAAGATGGTTTGTAATGTACAGGTAAGTTTTGTTTTTCAAGAATGTAATTATGATATGCATTTGTTGTGGAAGTTTGATACAAGTTAGTATACACATTAATCGTGGAAAAGAATTGTTATAATTATCTGTACATTATATTCTAAAAGAATAAAAGTACTTGATTACAAGTGGTAAAACGTATGAAGATTATGATTTTCCATGTTTGTTTCAATGTTATATTTCAGATAGGATACACATTAATCGTGGATAAGAATTGTTAGAATTATAAGAACATCATATTCTGAAAGAATACAATAAGTTGATTACAGGTGCTAGAATGTATGAAGATTATGTTATGACAAATTAGGATACACATTAATCGTGGATAAGGATTGTTAGAATTATCTGTACATAATGTTCTGAAAGAATATATAATAACTTATGTTGCAAGTGGTAGAATGTATGTACATTATGTTCTTCCATGTTTGGCTAAAGATATGCATTTTTTTTGTTCGTTACATAGTAGTGTTTTTCACGGGTCTTAAATTTATAAAATATCGAAATGGTTGTCAATCTTATGAAAGAATGTATGTAAAATGGAATACCTATAAAAATATGTTAAGATTTTTTATTTCCGGTATTAAATTGTTTGGTCAGAATTGACGTAAATGGCTTAAAGTTAAGTGTGTTTAATGTGATTAGGAAAAATTGTGTTTTGGTGGAATGAAAAAAACTAATGGAAATAGTGATTGTACATAGTTATAAAGTTTGGGAAACAAGCTTGGATAAAGAACTAAAACAAAGTATGCAAAAGTGTATAACAATATATGACAATTATATTAAAGACTGTGAAATTTGTAAGCAATATCAGAACTAAATGTGAAACAAAAAAGTTTTACTGTAATATAATATTAAGAAAAACTACATATAAAGCATACTACTTAGACACGTTTTTTAAGAGGATAGTTTTTTTTTATCATGGTTATCCATCTGTTTACATAAAGCACACTTTCGCTTAGGCTTTGAACTTACTTTTTCCAGCATTTCTTTTTTTGATTTAATCTCTTACCACAACTGCCAGGTCCCTTATTACGATTATCTGATGGATTCTTAATATCGGGAACATCATTAGTTAATTCTACACCTATAATTTGGTTGTAGAATGATTCTCTTGATGGCATCTCAAGGGCTAGACAATCATCTAAAAATTTTTTCTTCAGCTTATTCAACTCTTCAAGGTATGACTTTAACTTTGATACATCATGGCTTAAAAATGAAACGCAGTGATCTACATTTGAGAAAATTTCAATAGTCGTCATGTCAGAGTTAGAGTTTAGCAAAGAATTAGAAAAACGTCTTTTAAGCAATTCTGTTGGAATAACATCCCGACGACACCGTCTCATAATGTATTCTTCAAGAATTTGTTCAATACTGTAGTACTTAAAGACACAGAATATGTGCCTACACAAAAGACCGACATGTTCAAAATACATGCAGGTACATTTGTATGAACCATCTATTGTTGAGTGTGTAACCTTGAATATGTATGATAAAATATGAATTTTAGTTATAAAGTCTTGTTGTGTGATTAAAAAAAATAATTATATAATGAAGTAATAACATACCATGTAATGGGTATCCTCTGTAAGACAATCGTAATGGTATTCCTCAAGTTTGTCATCAACAACAGGACTTGATGGTTGCCTTGTGGTTATGTTCTTTTGCTTCTCCAATACAATAATAGTGTCAACACCATTATTAGAAGTAACACTCATTTGGAAACAAGTATTATTAGAATCTAAAATCTCTTTCTGCACCTGATAATTTTTTTTACGAGTGTAGACCTTTGAAGCATGTGGTTCAATTGGATTAGATGTGATGAATCTAGGAAGTGTTGTAGAGGCGTTGTAGCTTTCCAGTGTAGAGGCGTTGTAGCTTTCCAGTGTTGTTTATCTGATGAGATTTAAGTTGCATATTTTAAATATTAATATTTGGATTTAAATTACATCCTCATTTTTATTAATCTGAATTTCATAAAAATCTGTAACTGCAAATGTATCTATGACTTATTGATATATCTTAAGTCTATTGTTTTCTTTTTATTTATATAATAATGATATTGTTGACTCTGCCTTTGGTTGTTTTGACCAGGTTGCCCTCATACTTGCAGGGATGGGTTTGCCTCTAACCTAATAAGCTTTATATTTATTCAGGGACTATACAAATCCTATGCTTCCTGTTGCATCTTCAACAATAGATGCTACTGGTCAGGTAAAGTCATTAATCTTTATAACAGCTTGAAGGAATGTTTTGTAAAATTACTCAACTTTTTTGTTGTATTTTATATTTGTACTTGTATTATGCTTACTAGCTTGGCAACATTGTTGATCCTAGACAACACCTATTATGAAGGTAGGCCACTCTCCGGTTGTATTTTTCACATAATTGACAAGGAGTTGTTGTATGTATTCAGACTAGGCTTAGAGCAACGGTTGCAAGAGATGAGTTCAGAAAAAGAAGAAACAAGGCTGCAACTATAGTTCAGGTACTATAGATGAATTATGCTTGTAAAGTATTTAAGAAAATGATTAGAAACAAGGGTGAATTTGTACAGATTAGTTAGCTACTTGCAGGTTGATCTTGAATAAGCAAAGGGGCAATGGATTGTATTTTTTGTATCTAATTCATTTGTAAATTTTTGTTACAACTTCTATTGATTTGTTTTATCTTTCTATGGAACGATTATTTGCATGACATTAAATTTATGCAATGGATTCTATTTTTTGTATATGATATTTTATTTTTCTATTATGAAACATTAAATACAAATTTAATTTGAAAATAAGTAAATCTATTAATAATATATTTTTTTAAACATTTAAAATTATGATACGCAAAAATGTATGTCATCTTCATTTATGACATGGCCTTTCTTGACAGGGGTTTTCTTGATACGCATGGCGTGTCATTAACACGCACGTCGTAAGGTTACGACACGCGAATGCGTGTCATCTTCCTTTATGACAGGGCTTTCCTTGATACGCATTGTGTGTTGTAAACGAGTGTCGTAATTGCGCGTCATAAATGAGTGTCGT
Source organism: Lactuca serriola (assembly GCF_051521515.1). NCBI lineage: Eukaryota > Viridiplantae > Streptophyta > Magnoliopsida > Asterales > Asteraceae > Lactuca > Lactuca serriola. The sequence goes on from NC_136411.1 coordinate 4,117,724, forward strand.
AAATGCGCATCGTCTATAGCCGACGTGCAAAAGCGCGTTGTCTCTCTTTATGACAGGGTCTTCCTTGACGCGCATTTGCGCGTCGTCTGAGCCTTTTACGACGCGCAATGAGCGTCGTAAAAGGCTGTTTTTCTAGTAGTGATAACACCCTCAAATGTCATCATAAACATTAAAAGATAAGAACCAGTAAGGGCGTTGTTCTAAAACGACCAATTTTGGCCTTCCGACAATGATGTCGTTCTCATAAGACTAGACATCAGTATGTCCTTGAAAAATGCAGGTACCCAACGTCTACGCAACCCAAACATCTCTTGCATCCACTTGTTATTTGAAATGTTAAACTCATGTAAACAAGATTTTCATGCCTTTTCAAAATCATGTGGTTCCAGCCTAGAATTCCAAATTATAGAGTGAAAACGTTTTCGAAAAGTTGAGTTTGTGGCTAGCTGTGATTTATCTGAATATAAATAAAAAATATAGATTGGTATAAAATATATAATCGTGGTATACAATGAATGAAGGGTATGAATGGTATAAACATAAATTCTAAAAGAATTTAGAATAATATTCTAGCAGAACAACCTTTTAATTGTAATTTTGTCATATCATTTGTTCTGAAAGAATTATATTCTGATTGAACGATATGTACTAACAAGGTAAACATAGTGACATTGTTTTGAATATAAAAAAAAAATATTCACCTTGTTTGACAGTTTTTTTGTAATATGCCACATACAAAACATGTGTGCTGACATTGGAAATACTTCATTAACAGCCTTGTTTAAAGCTGGATCTTGATCTGTAAGAACACACGTAGGTTGTTTTTTGAATGCTTTCAAAAATGCTCTAAGCAGCCAAGAATAAGAACTACCATCTTCTCTACTCAAAAGTACAGCACCAAAAGTCACACATTTCTTATGATTATCTATCCCAGTGAACGGTACGAAAACCATATCATATCTGTTTTAAAAAATAAAAATTGGTAAGCGTTATTGGAAGCAAGAAAAATTTTGTGATAACATTGCAAAATTTAAAAATACTTATTCATGTTGAATGTGGCATCCAGAGATACGTCTCCAAAAGCATTGTAGTTGTACTTTGCGGTTTCGTCAGCCCAAACAATCGAATTCAATTTTTTCTCAACAACTTTAAACTCGAAAGAAAAACTTGGGGAATTTTTTTTCCTTTCCAACATCTTCACTACAAGGAATTTTGCATCCCTGGAGCCTATGTAAGAATTGAGATTTCTCGTACTATTCTTGAAATCAGAAACCAACCCACCTCGAATGTCAGAACCACCCTAAAGTCCGATATACAATCTATGTGCTCTTGAGGCACCAATATTTTGCTTTGACAAGTTATGAATAAACATCGCTTGTGAATAATCAAGTTTCCTTTTTGTACGAGACAAAAACATATTTTCCTTACCAAACGACTCATGATTATGTTGTTCGACAAATTCAGCAACAATATATTTATTAGTACCATGTACTAGAATAAAAACAATTTTCGCTTTGCATTTGCACCTAAATGAGTCTTTCCTTCTCTGAATCTTTTTATGTTGAGTGTCTAAAGTATCCACTCTATCGGTCCAAGTATCCGCGATAGTGATACACGGGACGAAACCCAAGACGCCTAGAACTTGTGTGCCTGTTCAGCACATGACCCTGTCGATCCTCATTCTATATCATGTCGAAGTATGCCCACTACGAACCAGGCATGTCATCAGTGCGGTGAGACGGGACACCTCAAAAGGGATTGTCCAATAATAAAGAACTCCGGCGCAGATGGGAGGATACTAAGGATCACTGCTGTAGGAGAAACGACAGGGGTACAGGAAGAGGCTAACTCTAATGCTTAGGAAGAAGCATCAAGGAAACCGGTAGATTTTTGGTACGTCTCTCAATCTCAGATAACTAACCGAAAACATTAAAATGCTAATTCTAAATGTAACTACTTCCCCGTTAAAGTGAAAGTCGCAGCACTGTTATAAAATTTTAAAAAAAAATTCATCAGGTAAAACTATAATGGCTAAGTATATATGTTACGGCCATGTATACTTGAGATGGATAGACCTAGAGTGAGTGAATGCCGCCTCATTTCCTGTTCCTCGTTTGGTTGTGGATTTAGGGCGGAGTCGCTCAGTCAACAGTCCTCCCCACCTTAATTATACATGACTAGTATATATGTTAGGCGATTATAGAAATGCCTCGTGAGAATCCATTCATGAAAAGGTACTCTACTAAGAAACACTCAAAACTCTCTATAGTTCCGTGTCGACTCTATCGGTCCAAGTATCCGCGATAGTGATACACGGGATGAAACCCGAGACGCCTAGAACTTATGTGCCCGTTCAGCACATGACCCTGTCGATCCTCATTCTATATCATGTCGAAGTATGCCAACTAAGACGCCTCTATCAATCATGGTTCGACATCGTGCAACCATGTGTAAATCCTTAGTGTTGTGTAAAAACAACTTTCTCCATAGCCATTTCGGCAAATAAAGGTTCTTCCGAACCTAAACAAAATAAAAATAATAAAGACTAATACGATCTGTCAGTCGTCACTCTTATTTCAAATCCGTCCGAAGTACCCAGGAGAGGGTACCGCGCGCTGTTAACCAACCCTTATTAGACAGATAGAAACCGAAGCGAAAGGCACTGTAGTCATCCCAGAAGACGATAACCATCCGAAGTAGACACTGTAGAAACCGAGAAAGACCCTTCACACCTCACAATCTGGTTCGTGAATCAAGAGGATAGAACTCATGGGACTGACCACTATAACTGATTATATGCATAAGAGTGGTATATAATTGAGATCAAAAAGATTTAAGATGTGTGCTTCCTCCATACTCCCTGTTCCTCGTTGGATTGTGGGTCTGGGGTGGAGTCGCACAACTGAACATCCTGTCGACCTCAATTATATACGGCTTGCATACACCAAGTATTAGTGGTTAATCCAAGTATGAGCTCTACCACGAACCTCATAGTAAAACCCTTCATCATATCCCACGGAATGGGAGCTAGAGTCAAGAGAACCACGGCGGGTTGAGCTACTATCATGACCGCAAAATTTGAAATTTGTTGCCATCCCGGTTAAGCCAACATAGTAGCTAACACCCTCATTTGGTAAAGAAATCTGAGTCGTAAGAGTCAAGGACATTGACTACGACCATCCACTCACGCTTAATCCCACGAATTAAGCATCTCAGCGAATATCCCGGAACCCTGGAAGCTACGATAAGTTAAACTCGGAGAAGAGTGGATGAGGAGATTAAAGTTCCGAGTGATGGAACCCTATACTCACTAGATTTGACCTAGACCGAGAAAACTCAGAACCTTCGGGAGAGTAGTTATTGAAGGTGTTCACACTACTCAGGCACTTCGTCCACCCCGTTACCGACGAGTAGTGCCTAGGACCCTCTGCCCTCTCGCAGGGAGGAAATCACCGTCGCCCTGTAGACGATAGACTGCATTCTCCGAAGTGAACACTAGAATACCAAGAACCACAGGATAACCTCCGCAGCCATGAATACTTGAATGAAGTGCGAGAGTAGGTTGCGTTAAGCCTTATAACCCAGATCCCGAAGAGATTATAGACTTGACACCAGTCTAGGTGTTAGTCGATGGGTTATACAAGAGCACGCGCTTTCCGCAGCTAAAATAAACCAACACATTGGAGAATAGGACATGTCTTAGAGATTCATTGGACTACTAGGTGTTCCACGAATACTATCTCGCACATAAATAGTAGAACCACCTCCCGAGATAGTCCAACACTCGTCTAGTGAAACCCTATCTCCCCGGCCCTGAGGGTTTCCGTTAGAAATATCTCAAGAATCAGAAGTGCAGGTTCATTTTGCATAAGATTGAGATAGACACTCTGCAGCAAACAGATACCTGTAGACATGCAATCCACCCGATGATCTAGAAAACCTCTGAAAGCCGAATAGTAGAAACACGAATCCAAGGACAACCCGAGCTTTCTAAGAACCAACCTGAAGGACTACACTTCCAGTATGAAAGAGAACGATTGGAACTTCGGAATGGCGAGCACGCCAGTGACGATCTCACCATAGAAGTACACTATGTTCTAAGTACTAAAAAGCTCTACCTTTCCGAGAGCTTGGGACCATCCGAGATTTTTTACAAAGATTGGTCCAACCCTAGTCAGACCACTACTACTTTCGGAAACTCCATAAGTTTCACCCTGAATCGATCCACTTCTTCGACTTGATAAGTGTTTGCCCGACGCCACTCTTTGTATCCCACTCATCTTGATAGAAACCATTGGGGACCCTAACTTTGTAGACGAACTAGTAGGAAATCGCTAACTGCATGAGACGGAATCCGCACCCCGTAAGTGAAGGTTGTTAGAACGCCAAGCATAGGCCAGAGTTCACTTGGGAGTGCGAGGACCAACCGAATAGGATGTGCCCACATACCTCTACCTGATTGTTAATGCCACTTCCTTGCCTAAACCTGAATTTCGGGACGAAATTCCCTTTAACGGGGGGGGGGGGGGGGTGATGTGACAACCCGAAATTTATCCGGTCATTCTTAACCCCTCCTTCCGTTAAGTAGCCTCGCTTTATAAATCGTCCGTTAACCTTTTGGAAGAGGTTAATTAATTTGGGACTTTTATATTGAATTTGTAAGGGTTGAGACAAATTAGAAACACCCCAATATTCCCTTGAAAAATTTTAGTTTCAACCAAGTCAAAATACGACCATTTAATCGGGTGCGACCAAAAGCCTCGTTTAACGGCAGTATCGGGTAGATTTCCACTGAGCGCCAACTAAAACCCCTATATAAGGGTGAGTGGAAGTCCATTTGAGACTTTCCACACTCTCTCTACAACTTGTTTTCGAGCCAAAAACGCCCATTATGAGCCCCAAACTAGTAAGTAATTTATCCTAACTTGTTGTATAGCTTAGTTATCATGCCAATTCATGTTTAAGACATCAAATAGGGGCCAAGTTATGTGTTTACGGCCCAATAACACTCTTGGACCGTGAACACCCTTAAGTGGGGTTTTTAAGCCCCAAAACCCCTCTAAACTACCCCTAGGGCTTAGTTCTGACTTGTGGACTTACACCTTCGAGCTTAGAACACCAAAACCTTATGATATGGAGAGTAAACTTGAGTTTACGGCCCAAGAACACTCTTGGACCGTAAACCCCTCTTCATAGGCCGTGAACACCTCCTATGGCCTTGGAAAATGTCTAGAAGCAACCCCCATTGTAGTAAAGACATTAAACATCAATTAAACCAAGGAAATAGGAGTTTACGGCCGTAAACCCCCCTAGAATTGGTCCATGGGCCGTAAACTCCCAAAAGGTGGCCAAATGATGCCCTAACACCCCCATTTGACTTGGAATAATGCTTAGAACTCTATACTCTATCATTTAAGGCTTGGATCTATGAAGGAAATGACCAAGTGAGAGTTTACGGGCGTAAACTCCTTGTTTAGGGTTGTGAACTCATTAAATGGTCCATTTGTTGCCTTAAACCCATTCATATGCCTTGTATTTGGACCTAGCCTAATTCTATGAGTGAGATAAGACCATTTAGCATCCTAGAACACCCCCACCATGAGTTTACGGCCGTAAACTCATGGGGAGTTGGTCTTAGTGCCGTGAACTCTATAAAGAGAGTAAACTCCCTATCTAGTCCATACATACCCTTAGATGTTACCCGGGACACCCCTAGCACTAAATCAAAGTGTTTTCCGCACTTAGGATGTGTATATGTGTTTAATTAGTATTATATTTACTAATTGTATGTAAACATATGCCATCATATGTTAATAGGTCACTAAGTGTGTTCAAGTCTTTACTTGGCACCGAGCACCCAACCGACACCTTCGTTCGATCCACTTACAACAGGTGAGTTCATACCCCTGAATTAACCTTTTAAATGTTTTTACATGCTTTTATGGGGGGATACAAGTTAAAACATGCTAGTTATCATATCAATCACATGTGATTGATAACCTGCATGCACAAGGATTGATTACACTGTTAACTGTTTTACCAAGTATGATACTGTAATGGTTTTTCTAAAACGTCTTTACTTGTTCAAAGCTTTTCTCAAATCGACCCTCACGTTGTATGTTTTATTTCAGATTTAGTTACAGCAGTATTTTAAACAAAGGATTTCTTTACCTATAATGTTTTATCAAAGTTTCATTTAAAACTTCTTTATGAAAGGTTTTCAAAGGATTTCTAATGGTTTTCAAACTTATTTTACAAAAGAATACCAAGTAGTGATTTTCTTAAGTATAAAGGTTTTCCAAAGTTTTCATCAAAGTTTTCTTCCATGTTTTTATACTCCTACTTTGTTAGATACTACTGCTTCGTTATACTTCTACTTAGTTAAACGCTATTACTTTGTTAACGCTTTTACTTCGTGATACGCTTTTACTTCGTGATACACTTCTACTTCGTGGTACGCTTCTACTTGTTAACGCTTCTACTTCGTGAAACACTTCTACTTCGATAAACACTTCAACTTCGTTAAATGCTTCTACTTAGTTAAATGTATGCATGTACTTGTATAGTTATATAAATAATGTTTAAAGGACTTAGGAAGGCTAGTTCGCCCTATTTCCTTTTCCTCATTGGGATGTGGTCTGGTGGGATCGGATATCCGTCCGAAGGTCGTTTGATCATTAATTATATATTATGTATACATGTATAGACATATAGGTTTACGTCGGTCAGTTTATTTGTGAGTCTCTATCATTAGCCCAGTATTTACATCAGAACTCACTATACGAGATGCGTCTTCAAGACACGGCCTTCTCCATTGTCAAGTTGGTAACTAGAGTCTCTTGTAGGGAGAACGGGCATTGTGTATATAGATCTATATGGGATTGACACCCCCACACCCTGACTGCTAGCTACAGTCCACGGCCTACCAAGCCCAGGGGTGACAAATGTCACATTCTTTCCGACGCTTGCAGGGCGTCAAGTTCTCTAATGTCTATCAGTATGGTTACGAATATCTTGGGGTTACCTTATAATTCATGGCCTTAAGGTAACGGGAATTAACACTGTATTTTTGAAACAGCACACTTAAGATCACCCTCTGTTTTAGACCTTGTTAGACATATCATTCAATTGATACTGTCTGGGGTCTGTATTCACTGTTTTTAGACCTTGCTAGACGTATCATTCATTTGATACTGACTGGGGTCTGTGTCTCCTTTTTTTAGACTGAGCCAGGCGTGTCGTTCACTCGATACTCTCCTAGAGTCTATGATTTCTTTTGCCTTAGTCAGCAGTATTTCCTGCTGAGGCATATGTTATTTTCCCTAATGTTTTTACTTGTGATATCCTTTTACTTCCTTTAAAATCAAATACCGTATTTGGGTAATGATAGTATTTCAGGGAAAATTTTCTTTAAAACATAACACTGTCGGGTCTTGGTAGTAGACTGCTTTTATTTAGAAAATATAGGATTTTCTGGAAAGGACTCTAATACCCTGTTGATTCTAAACTACTACTTTTATAAAGTTATTTTGAATAAAATGCTTGCTTACACAAATGACACTAAATACTTATGAACTCACTAGCATTTATAAAAATGTTGATACTCGTTTTCAAAATAACTTGTACTCTCAGTTCAACAATAGACAGGTACATCCCAGGAGCTTTTGGTGAAGACAGTTAGTACCAAGTTGCACCTATATTATTACTTGTATTACTTTGATGTTTCTATCTAATGTAAACTATGTAAAACTATTACTATTAATGCAATGGTTGTTGTACTTTGATTACTATACTGCATATGTTGTGATACTTGACATAACGTCATCCACCCCAGAACGTTTCCGTCGTTCCGGTTTTGGGGTGTGACACATAATCATGTGTAACATGAGATTGTTTTGCATAAAAAAAGGATGAACATTTAAAACAAATTAAAATTTTGGCAAAGAATTAATCTAGTTTATTAAACTTTTTTCTTATTCGTATACTAAAATTTCTGAAAATCAATGTTATCGTCGGCTATAGTATAATCTGCCTCATTATCATTGAACTCGAATTCGTTTTCTGCATCTTTTAATTAGAATATGTGTAATGGATACGAAAATATATATATATATATATATATATATATATATATATATATATATATATATAATACTTAAAATACATCACCTGGGTTATGATTACTACAATCACCGAAATGATATTCAGAATTGTCATATATAAGATCTTGAATGTGTTCTAATGGATCCTCATCTTTGCAAGTGGAAGTTACGCAATATTGCAAAAAAAATATAAAATTTCAACATTATTATTATAAAAATTAAGAACTATAAAAACTTATAAAGTAAATTCACCTAAATTTAGATTGCTATTCTCGGATATTTGAAAATCGATATTATGTAGAGAATCAAGATCAATTAACCCGAAATCTTCATAATCATGTGCATAATCCTTAGGATATTTATGTTGATCATGAACATGATCGTCACCAGCTGATACTGTATCATCCATAAGATAATTTACAGCACGATTGAACACCAGTTGATTGAAGAAAGCAAAATAAATTCAATATTACAAACTTTGAGTCAATTCAGTATATATTAAAAAAGGAGAAACCGTGTAATTGATATGTAACTAAGAAGGCATGCTATCTACATTCATTGTTATCAATTATTTGGTTTTTAAAATTTTTAGAAACATTGTAAAGATAAGAATCAACACAAAATCGTGTTATTCATCATGATATTGTAAATATTTGACATATTCATATTCCAAATATAATAAATTCCATAGATAAGACTTCGAAACATCCTGCGTTTCAAATTAGACTTTTAATTAATTTATTCAACAAACTTTTAAAAAAATTATGAATTTACAAATGATTTATGATTTATTATGGCATAAACGTATATACTAAAAAATCAATGAATATACCAGACTGTTATTCTGTGAGAATATTTGAAACAAGATTTACAAAAAAAAAAAAATATTTTTCACACATTTGTTCTGTATATTCTCGTACAACTTAACAAAGACATAATTATACCACCGTCTCATTATACCACAGTCTTATTCTGTAAGAATATATGTAATAAGAATTACACTAAATTTATTTTGCTCATATTTCATATGTATATTGTAATACAAATTAACATTCTGGAAGAATTTGATAATAAGAATTCTAACGGAATCTTTGATAAATCATTAATTAAAACGAATTTGGGAACACTTATTCTATACGAATAGAAAAACAAAATGAATTAAAAAAACATACATTAAATGGTGTTTTTGTTTATTCTGTATCTTGTAATCAACATTTACATTCTAATACTTTTTATAACCATCATTCTAACAGAATGCTTACATATAACATTATATATAACACAATTTACGAAGAATTCTTTTATACAAAAATATGAGACCAAAAATATATTTACAAGAACATATATGTAGGCATATGATAAATAAGAAAATGTATGGAATTTTAATCAAACTCAAAATGAAAATTATTGATATTAATTGAATGAAAACATAAACTTACATGGATAAACCCCTAAAATTCATGAATCCATATTCATTATTAGACTGAAATAAAACTCCATAAAATCCGATAAGACTAAATTGAAAACATTATTCAATTCCTAAAATATGTTGACAAAATAAACATTTACTCTCTCTTGACCCGTGCTTGAGGACAGTTCCTTCTATCATGACCAACACCAAAACAAATATCGCATCTTTTTATTTTCATCCGATCTTGATTCACTTGTGATTGTTTGACATTCCGACCATTGTTATTAGAAAAGTCCTTGTTATTGTTATAAATATTATCTTTGTTCTGAAAAACACAAAAATAAAATTCAAAATATGAATTTCATCAATGAAATATCATAAGAAAAAATATGATATGAATTGGATGAAGGATTATTCTGAACTATGAATACAACAAAATTTATATGCATATGATAAACGATTATTCAACGCTATCAAAATAAAAACATGCATGAACAACATACCTCCATTAACGAAATATCATAATAAGAAAAATGATATGAAGGTGATGAAAGATTCATCTACAATCGAATAAAACCTATATGATATATATATATATATATATATATATATATATATATATATATATATATATTATTTTCGTTGATAAGATCCATATTTAATAGCCTGATATTTAGGAATTTGATTGATATCAATCAAACTTTAATTAACTCGGAAAATATAAATTATATAGTAAGATTACATTAATACCCCTTAAGAATGATTGACATACAATTATGCATACAATAACATAATAAATACATTAAACAGTTGAACCTCTCTCTCTCTCTCTCTCTCTCTCTATATATATATATATATATATATATATATATAAAAGATATTAACCTTCACATTTTAGTAAAAGACTGTGTATATCGTCTTATTAGCAATCTTACATAGTCTTGAGGGGCTTAATGAGTTATACCCTACTTGACACTTTAAACACAAAAAGAATTTAAATAAAATTACTTCTAGAAAGCCTAAAACATATACTTGACACTTTTAAATAAAATTACAAAGAACAAAACATGTGCATTGAACTTGAAGGGAATATATTCCCGTGTAAAATCAAAACTAAAGTGGATATACTTAATATATGCCCATCAAGGGGGTATACCATATCTCAAAAATGCGTAAATAGAAATCTACGGATAGTGAAAAGAGGCAGAGAGTCCATGTCATTGATACTTCTACAGAAATACACTTGAGATCATCTGCCTTAGTTGCTGATGTTCCCTTGCCATGTTTGGATTTATTCCTGCATCAACATTAGTATACTTAGTATTAATAGTATTGATGTTTAAGAAGTTACTAGATTCAAGGTTTCTAGGAGTACTGAAAGGATCATTGAGATCATTGATCATAGATACTTGGTTGTCTATGGTTGTCCCCCGGGGACTCGGAGGAGGTGGTAGGTTTTTAGTTGGACTGGGAGGAGCAGAGGATGTAGAAAGGATTGGTTTTGTAGACATGATTTTCTCGAGGATGTTGAACACCACGGCCCCACGGTGGGCGCCAAATTGTTTTGGTCAAAAACTGCCTAAGTGCTAATCAACCAAATTGAATGAGAGGCTGTGATGTTCAGAATATGTAATTTCTAATGATAAAGGAAAGTGACACAATGGTTTACAAGGAAATCCCTTGATCCTTGCTCAGATCTCCGGCACAAAATATTGGGTGGTGATAATGATCACCAGCCTTGATGATTTTATTGATATAAAAATGGTGATTACAAGGAGTTCTTAGTACTAATAAGTAAGCAATTTCACAGTGTAAACTTAAGTTTCAGAACCGTCTGTTGTGTGCAGAATACAAGTGTTAATTTATATTCTAAGCTAGCTAACAATATGTCTGATATCTCCGAGATCCTCTATGACCAGCTTCACGAACGTTATTTGACCTATTCCGGATCTTTAGCATAGTTGAGATGATTTTTTGTTGAGAATTGTTCTTCCTTGACTACTTCTCCACACATGTTATTTATAGATAAAATATGATCATTATAAATATTAATAAAAATATTAACTGTAATTAGTCGGGATCCTGAGTTAGCCGAGGATCCTGGATATTTGAGGATCCTGAATATTATAAGGATCATGGCCCTAACAACATGATCATTTTGTTAGTTGTTTATTAATTGTCGGTACTAGGAATTTTGTAAAGATAACTAGTAACATTGGAATGAGCTAATCAACTAATAAATCCATTGCACTATTAATGAAGCTAATCATGATTTTCAGAAGTAATCCAATTTAAACGTGAGTACCCGAAGTGATTCGTTTCCCATCAACTTATCTAGTTAGTTTAGTTATTGATTTAGTTGAGTTTTATAAGCAAAAACCCCTTTTATTGATTTCGTTTATTTATTCTACCAATTATAAAAAAAATTGTAATATTAATTCCCCTTGAGTTCGACACCCTTGCTTAACAAAATGATTGTATACTCGATCAGTCCAATGGAAATGCTAGTAGACTCACAGTCTGTGGTGTTAATGTACTATCAGTTCATTTGATGTACTTTATCCCCCCATGGTTGCCTTATTGACATATATTGCTAAAGGAGTCCTCCAAACACAATTGTCTACCCATTATCGATGATGATCCTTAGGAAAGGTTCCTTGAGATCAATAATTTAGGATCAACATGTGAGAATAACAAGAATGGATAATCGAGTGAATTATTTGATGTGAATTATATAATTAAAGAACTTAATTATTGTGGGTTGAAAATTTTATGTGCTCATCGGGCCCTAAGCCTGACACACTTAGTTTCTTTGTGTTACAGATAATGGTACAAAGGCATACGGTTGATGAGTGATTTAAGGATTTGTTAGGCAATAGTATAGTAAATTGTTATATAATGAAAAATGTTTCTTTGGAAATATTCAAATATTATATTTTGCGAACAAATTCTGCAAATTAATGAATACTCTTAATTTAACTACGCATAATAAAAAGTTTTAAATTGGTCGTGAAAATGGGGATATCACATAATCTTTCCCCACATCTAACCATCTACGCTACCTCATGTTCAAGTTCGGCCGATCCATCAGATACCTCATACCCTTGTGATCATTATACATAGTACACCTGACCCTGTAAAAATAATGTATCCAAATCTTGAGGGCAAAAAATATAGCCCCTAGCTCTAGCTCATGTGTGGGCTAATTCTCTTTATAAGGCTTCAACTTCCTTCATGCGTAAGCAATCACATGGCTCCTTTGCTTAAGCACTGCTCCCAATTCCAACATCAATGCATCGCAATAAACCACATAGTCATCCATACCATCGGGAAGGTTTAGAATCGAGCCTCATACAATCTCTGTCTCAGGGTCTTGAATTTTGTATGCTGCTCAGGCCCCCATCGAAAAGTAACATTCTTCTTCGTTAATCAAGTCAGAGGGACATTAATCAAGGAGCAATTCAAAATGAATCTCTGGTAATAACCTGCTACCCCAAGGAAATTCCGAACCTCAGATGGTGTCCTTAGAACCTCCACTTCATCAAGCCTCAATCATGTTCAGATCGAATAATATACCCTTCTAGATAAGAATGAACCCAAATAACTACACCTCACACAACCAGAAGTCACATTTGGAGGACTTGGCATAAAGCCTCTGTCTTCTCAAGGTCTCCAAAATCTCTCATATGTGCTTCTCATGCTGCTCCTTGGTCTTAGAGAAGATCAAGATTTCATCAATAAACATTATCACTTACTGACCCAACATCAACATGTACACCCGGTTAATGAGATCCACGAACGATATCGGTGCGTTGGTGAGCCCGAATGGTATCAACACAAACTTGTAATGACCATAACGAGTCCTGAAGGTCATATTCTACACATCATAATCCCTGACCCTTACATGATGATAATCTGATCTCAAATCAATCTTCGAAACCAAGAAGAACCCTGAAGTTGGTCAAATAGATCATCAATCTTTGGAAGTGGATATCATGTGTAACCCATCCTTCTTTTTCACTAATGGGATCGATGATGTACTTCAGAAAGCTATACATGAGTAGTAGAGCTATCAATCAATCAATCAAACAGAGCCAAAAGTGGCTACCAATACCTGATAAATTAATAGCCCACTGCAACAAGTGTTTCCAGTTTCTCTTTGATTCCTCTGATTTGCATTTGCATCATCCACAATCTACAGATAAACTTATGCAAAAAAAATTTGTGAAAGAAAAACACAAGGAATCAACATCAAAAAGCCAATCGAGAAGAATGCTAAGTGCATACATGGAAACCCAAAAAACACCCACAAGTTAAAAGTATATTATATAAGCACCTCAAATGAATGAACTGGAGCCAAGTGCTTCAAGTTGTTTCTAGTATGTTGGCCCTATGCCTTTACCTTCCTTGTATCAATTATTAATGTCATTCAGTTGTTTCCATGCAATATTCAACATCTTTTTTAATAGATAAGCACAAACACAGCATTTCCTACAGATTATGAATAAGCACAAGTTTTAGGAACAGAGAGGTATTTCTGGAAATATACAAACAGTGTCATAGAGTCATAGATATGGTTACCTGTGTCATAACCACCCAACACAACAAACACCCTTATTTGAGATTCAATGGAACTAAAAGTGTACCTTTAAGCATTAATAGAAAAGCTAAATATAAGAACAACTAAAACCATCAAGTGTTACCATATTGATTCTCGAGAGCTTCTTTTTTCTTTTTCTCCACCATAAGTTCTTTATTTGTTTATAAAACCTTTTTCTTGTTGCATTGTAAAGAATGGAATTTATCAAAAGAATTGGAATTAAGCATAGCAATTCATCTCAGAGTAATGTAAAGAGAACTTGTGGTTCACAGAATATTTTAGACATAATTAAAATTTGTCAAAGGAATTGTAATCTGTTATGTGTATGGTTGACAGGAAAGAGAAAAATTTTTGATTCCATTCATCTGTTGCGTTGTATTTATTTTGTAAATCTATCAAGAGAATTGTAGTGTAGTTGCTCTGTATCACATGCAATTATGAAATTCACAGAGTGATTTCACTACATTATTTAGGGAAAAGAAATTAGAGTATATTGTCCTAATAAGCAAAATACCACCAACAAATCCATTTAGGCCAAACATAAAATGATTCAAAATAATCAAAATCCATCTAACTTTTTTGTGTAAGATCCAACAAATTCATTGCATAAGCCAATTTAAGAATTATAAAATAAATTCACTCCTCAAATCCTGACATCCTATGAGTCCAATTTAAAAAATTATTAAACAAATTTATAATGAAAATTTCCTTTCTTTAAACTAATTGTTTTAAATTTACCTAGAATATTATGAGGCACCGAATAAGTGATGAAAACCAACACATTTTCAAAATTCTTGCATTGTTTCGTTGCCACATCAAACTTTCCAAAAAAAAAGCATACCATCTACCTGTGTCTGAAGAGGGTAATAATGTAATTTCAACCAATTCGACATTTTTAATAGCTCATTTAGAAATTAACTTATTGCCCTATATGAAAATGGACATGATCCCGAATATGAACTACTCCAAGTTGTTCCTCTAAAACCAAAAAGCACAAATCACATGGATACAAAAAGGCAGAATATAATATTTAGAAACAAGAGTAAGATACAATTATGGTCCTTGATTAAAGGTAGTTTATGAATTTGGGTCCTAAGTTGATGTTCTTGTAACATTTTCAGTCCATGTTCCAAGTAAAGTGGCTATTTTGGTCACTAAGAATAGCTGGTTCTTGCAGTTTTGGTCCCAAAAATTGTCAATTTACTTGCAACAAGTAAAAAAATGTTACAGACCTCAATAAAGGACCATAATTGAATAAAATCAGCTACACTCACCTAAAGTTTTTATATTGACCACACCGTGTGGCATGTCCCTTCCATGATGTCCCAATTCACTAAATAAAAAATTACACTTTTAAAATAAATAAATGAATTGATTAAATAACAAATATCTTTTGTAAAGAATTACCTAAATAAGTGATGTAGGAGTTTTCCATGCAATATTCAGAATCTTTTTTTGATTGATTCAAACATGGAGTATGTTAATCCCATCATTTCCTGAAGATAATAAACAACCACAAGTTTTAAGAGCAGAGGGGTATTTATGGAAATACACAACCAAGATCATTAACTCATAGCTATGGCTATACCTGTACTGCATTTCATTTCCACGAAGGCATAATCACCTAATACAACACCCTTAATTGAGATTCGATGGAACTTAAAGTGTACCTTTAACAATTAACAAAAAACTTAAATGAGAACAAAAAAAGAATGAAGTGTTTTATAAGTGTTAAGGGTAAAAACATACATGTTTACACTTTGATTCTCAGGGTCACCTTCTTTTCCTTTTCTCCATCATTAGTTCTTTATCTGGTTTCCAAAACCTTTTCTTATTGCAGAGAAATGAATGAAAATTGTCAAAGGACTTGGAATTAAGAATAGCAATTTATCCCAGAGTAATGTAAAGTATCAATGTCAGGAAATCTACAAACAAACGAGGCAGCATAAGATATGTTACTTAAAAGGAAAGCTTTATAATTAACATGTGGTGAATGGCATATTGTAGTAACATCATCTGGTTTTAGTAGACAAAAAACTTCCCTAAATTTAAATGGCAAGTAATCAAATAGCAGAGATCATGAAAGATTAACTCAAATCAAAGAAACTCATGTTATTGGAGATGTTTTCAAGCCTCTGATCATAAGATAGAGTTAGCAAAAAGTGAAGCAAAATCAAGCACTACATTTTGATTCAACAAAAGGATTTGAAGTTACATAAAATTTAATAAGTTTTGAAAATGATACAACCTTAACCCTAGTTTCTAATGGGAGAGAAAGAGATAGAAATACCTCATCTAGCCCTTCATATATTACTAGTCAAGTAAAGAATCATATTAGTGCAATTGATAATCAATGATTAACCATCATACCACTATTAGCTGAAATGTTAAAGTGATTAAAACTAATCACAAATTTAAACATTTAAAAGTATTAAAGGCTGAGAAACTTACAATATGCAATGTCTGTGTATGCAGAAGAGTGATTCACAATAGCAACCAAACCTGCAAGATTAAGATTGGGAATTAACTAAAGTTTAATAATACATTTGCAAGCATTATTAACAGGGTGAGAAAAAAGAGAATTAACAAAAAAAAATATAGCAACTAACTAGATGACTTCACTGCATTAGATGCAGCAACATTAAACATACACCAGATGACTTCACTGCAAAATAATTGGGTAAACTTTTCAAAGTACAAGATTTTAACCAGAGTCATTTTATAAGTGAAATGAAAATAAAATACAAACAAGAAAAATACATGTAGTTTTTACCACAATCACATACCCCAAGCCAAAATAAGATCTGAAAGAGTAGCAGAGTTAAAGTTACAGAATCTGAATTACAGAGATCACCCATGGGATGAATTTACCATATCTAATTTCAATTTCCTTCACCATTGTATTTGTATCTTTAAATAATTACTTACTTTAAAGATTTGATTAATTTCTTCATCAACTACTTCTCTCCAGACAAAATCTTATAAATTTAATCATAAAAGTCAACTTAAAATCTTATATAGCTCATCTTAGAAATATTCACAAGCTTTACTTCTGAAAACAAATACTATACATCAATGTTGGTTTTAATGCAAGAAATAGCAATCTAATTTCATTGATTTGCATATTATAGCATCCTACTTGCATTTTTTTTCCTATTATAGCATTATACTTTGAATTAACTACTCCCCAGTTATAACAATGTCATCAAGATACAAAGCAATTTTCATTGCTATGAATGAATATATTTTTACAGTATGATGTCTTAATAAAAAGGATTAAAAATATAGTGTTATAACATAATGCAATGCCCTTTTAATAAAAAGTTGAAACTACAATGCTGTAACAGATAGATATGGAAGTACGATTCTATAATGAACAAACTATGGAAAACTGACCACAAGCAGGGTTATTGACTTCAAGCTCCATAGAACTATCATCCACATCATCTGTTGAAGAATCATCACTAAAAGATTCCAGATTGTCGTTCTCAACAGTGATAGCTTATGCAATCTACAAATAAACTTATGCAAATTAGAAACAGATCATAAAACCAATTACATAGCTTAAACATAAGAAACTGTTTCTCTTAGCTAACCAAAATGTTCCATGAGAGAATAACTGAGCAACCTTGTTAATTGCTACCTAAAGAATGTAACATCTTGATCAACTGCTTTCAGCTTATCCTTAATCTACTTTGACAACTGAAGAATCTTAAGGGTCTTCATGTTTAACAAATCAGGAGATTAGAAAAAAAATGTATAAGAGAAGGTATGTTCATCAACGAACCACCACCTGTGTAACTTGTGATACTTCCCAGGCATTTCATCAAATCAAACAGTTGGAGGTTGAGCATTTGGACTGAAATCTTAAGTTCTTAGGCTTAGATAGCTTCTGGTATTACGGTTTCTTTGGCTTGTTGATGATCTTACAAGGACACATCAGAAATTACAAGCAGCTGAACACAAAACTATCAACACATTCAAACCATGACAAGAACCAAGATTTTAACTAGAGTTATTATCTTTTTAGTAAAATGCAAATCAGTGGAAGAGAAACAGGAAACAGAATAAAAATTAGGTGATGGAGTCTTCCATTATCACACATCCACAAAAAGAGATTTGACTAGAACATCCTAATCAGATAAAATTGGTTATTCATAAGAATGTTAAGAGAATCTGAAATACATTCTCAGATGAGCAACAAAATACCATACAAGACATTATCAAATATAATAAACATAACATTCTGAAATAAACCTAATAGTAGAAACCCCAATAAAAAAAACTACAGAAAAACTATGTAGTTTCTTTCTGTTTTTATGTTGCAATACAACTTGTGCAGTTAGAAAATAATATTTTTTACAGAAAAATCCATCAATGAAAAGACCAAGAAAAAGACAGGGTAATAGTAGAAACCCCAATCAGAAAAAGAGAATTAAAAAAACGATTAGAATAAAAACTTACAATGATCTTGATAACTTCTTTGGATTGTAGACATTGTTGTGAGTGTCCTGAGAAGGAGGAGTCTAGCCTCATTTATAGGCGACCAAAAATCGAATTCATTCGGTCTCTAAAATCCTGCAGTTTGAAAATTACAAACATAAGTCCAATATTTCTATAACAATGACAATTAAATACTGTTTCAAAACAACTTTATATGCAACTTGATTTTATCTTTCTCTAATTCAACTTCTAAATCTCAATAAGTTATATATTTTACTTTGGCTTGTGATTAATTACCTCTATGCATAATTTAATCCAGTAACATTTTCACCCACAAAACAACTCTTTAACTTAATTAAGACATTTCATCAAACACATAAAGTGCACATTTTTTAATATAGTTCATGTACATCCTTGGGTAAAGCGTTTCATACTTTTAGCGGTGATTATGCATGCTTACAAGAAAAAACGAAAACACATAGCATAAACTTAGCCTAAAGCATGTAACGCCCGCAGATCCGGGCTAGTCAAATTAAAGGCAATAAGTGTCGAAAACGACTTTTCGACAGAAGCTTATAGATAATTTGAACCAAGTTGTAGTATATGTCACTAGGTTTCCGTACATATAAAGAAAGCCGAAATCCGAGTTATAACGAAGAATTAATGACCCGTCGAAGTTTCGCGACGGAACCGGCTCGATACCGGGAGGCGTAAATAGTGAATTTATGATAGAGCGAGATTTAGCCTTGGCTCTCTAAACGAAAGTCGTAGAATATGTTAAACTAAGAACTTCGATAAAAAGAACGCCCAAATCTGACTTCGTATGAAGAAGTTGTGATTTTTCGAAGTTTTGGATTAGCAGTGTACAACCCGAAATTCGAATATTAGATCGAGCAATTTTTAGCCGACACGACCAGAACAAGAATCAAAGATCTCATTAAGAGTAGCATAACGAGAAAAAGATGGGCGAAAACGGACGTCGGATGAAGAAGTTATGACCATTTAACAGACCAATCATGTCCCGGCCTGTTAAAAATATAACTTTAAAAATAAAGTCAAAATTAGCCGACAGAGTCTAAATGAAAGTTGTAGAGTACGTCTCCACCTACGTGTGGATATAAATAACATCAAAAACGGAGTTCGTATGAACGAGTTACAAATTATAATAGCATATTTACGTATTAAAATAAAGTATAAATCTTATATATGTACACATATATATACATATGTATATATCATTAGAAAGATATCGATGATGCGGTCATTATAAGACTAATGTTGAGTTCTTTCGACATTAGTTTAGTGCAAATATTGTTAAATCTATTTAAAATAGTATTATAAAGGGGTGTTTAGTTGTTTATATAACTATAAGGTCATTAAGTAATTATGGAGGGTAGTTTTTGTAAATTCAATTACTATAAATAAGAGGCTTGGGCTCTCATATTTCTTGCACCATTCTCTTGATTCAAGAGTCTTTCTATCCTTATCCCCCGAGCATTTCGGTCCCTCGTGATTCGACTTCTCTTTCTGTAATTTTAGTATAGTAAGGTGAGCGCTGAAGCGTTGCATGAATCTTTCTTAGAAAGATTCAGCGACGAAGTTCTGCCCCTACAGAGCCCGACTCCTAGCTAAAATCCCCTTGTAAGTAAGTTATGCTTACCCTATTTTAAATATAGTTTATATTTAAAATTAGTATTGTTATTATAAATTTATAATAAATATGTGAGCTATTATTATGACTTATATAAGTGTCGTTATAATATCTTTTTAACTACTCGCGGTACGGAGAATCTGGTTTAAAGGGCCACATAGGGTTGTTGGATTTCAAAAGTGCTATATGCTAAAATGGTCCTGCCCTCCGGTGTTTTATGTCTGGCCCCTGTCTGTACATAGTGGTTGGAAAGTATTGTTTAAACGCTTATATAATAATAATAATAATAATAATAATAATAATAATAATAATAATAATAATAATAATAATAATAAGACTAATAATTAGTCACGGTAAATATTAGACTAAAATCTAGTGGTAATAATACTAGGTTTCGTCGAAGGAAATTATTTTAAAGTAAACAAAGCGCTGTCCGAGTACTGAGCCACCACCTTCTCAGGTGAGTGCATAGTCCCTTTCATCTTACACATAGATATGAAGTATTTTAATATAAATTACGTGTTGTGTGTGCATATTGTCTCAATACTTGCTGTCTATGCTGGGTGAAAAAATTTTATACATGTTTTAAATGATTTAAATTGTATATGTATTTTATATCTACAAAATGTGTTGGGTAAAACATGGGTAGATGAAATAGTTGTTTTGTGATAACACGATGGGAGACATCAATGTTGTGAGTGATCCAGTCATCTAGTGGAGTATAGATGATGACCATGGGCGATACTAGACGGTCTGGTGGAACGCTAGTAAGCTCGTAACCTGTAGGTGTTTTTGAACTAGGTGCTCATTAGGTATTTTGAACTGAGTGTGTTCACTACGTATCTTTGAACTGAGTGTGACTGTTTACTATTCGGATAAAACCGAATTATCCAATTGGACAATTTGGATTGGACTATTTGGTTCGGATATTCGGATTTTTGGATTGGTTTTCAACAAAACCGAATTATTATTTTGGATTTCGGATTGGTTTTGGTTTATAAAATAAGAACCGAATAGTCCAAAAAAACCGAATAAACATTTATTATTTATCTATTTATAATATATATCTATATTTATTTATCAATTTTATAATTTATTTTTTCAAATAGGAACGTTTCGCCCGATAGAAAAACATTAATATGCATTTTCACTCAAAAGTTTTCTATCTATAAAATATTTAACTATAATGTATCTTCTTATTAGTTGTTTATAAATTTCAAATCACGACTAAGTAATTTGTTTTTGCTTCTTGTGTAAAGTTTATTAATATTATAATTATTTGTCGATTTAAAATGTTTCGGTTTTTGAAAACCGAATTATAAAAACCGATCCAACCGAATTGTAATTGGATCGGATCGGATTGGATTTAAATTTATTTTGGACTATTCGGTTCGATGTTTTGAAAACCGAAATCAATTTGGATTCACTTGATTGGATCGGATCAAACCGATCCATCCAAACGAACACCCCTAGTTCACTAGGTATTTTGAACTAAGTGTGTTCACTAGTTACTTTTGAACAAAGTGTTTGCCAGATGTTTTGGACTACGTGTTCACCAGTTGTAATCTATAAGCTTTGATAACGATGGACTTCGTGTCGATTCCTTAGGAATGAATGAACGAGAAATACCTGATTCTTAGGGTAGATCCTTAAGAGTAAAGAAGATAATAGGGATGGGTAATTGAGTTTAATTGCTTGATTGTTTAAACATAATAATTATATTATTGCGGGTTGAAAACCCTATGTACTCACCAGGTTTCCCAACCTGACCCACTCAGTTTATTTATATCACAGGTGTTGATACGAAGTCACATTACACTGAGAGATTAAAGAGATGTAGATGATCACTAGTGTAAATAAATGTAAGTTTTGTTTATGCTTATGTTTCTGTATTGAAAATGACATCCCAAATGTTTTAAAATGAATAAAATACGTTTCTTCGAAAATGTTTTAATAACGTATTTATCGTGTTTTTCTGGGAACAAATTTCGCAACATTTTTATGAAAAGAAGTACTCTGACTTTTATAAAGCATAAACAAAATCGGTCTTTTCTGGCCGTGAAAATGGGGATGTCACAAAGCACGTCATCATTAAAAAGATACAATTAAACACACTACCTGGAGATCATAAGAGAAAGATATGTTTTCTTGATCGATGACGGTGAACCAAAATGACATCGTAACCAGACGTCACACAACTACAATGCATAAAGGTACAACCCAATAGCATTATGAATCCAGTAATGACGAGAGACCCGAAGAATCTTGGCCTAATTGAAAATCGATAATAGGATTATAAAAAAAAATACACACAAACAAAATCAAGAACGTTACCTAAGAGACGAAGAGGGAATGAAAGAAAGTGGAAAATTCGGTGTCGCTAGAAGAAAAAGAGAATAAAGCGATGTGAAAGATATCTCCTCCAAATAAAACCCTCTTCTTCTTCTTCTTCAAATAAACTTGTCTCCGACGGTGCTGGGAGAGCAGGGGGTGAGTGAAACGGAGAAGAATGAAAACTTACAGCGATCTTTTGATAATTTCTTTGGATTATAGAGATTGATGTGAATGATGGGGTTGCTTGGGTTCGGAGGAGCAGAGTTACAGAGAAAGCGAGTAGTCTCTCCGTCGGGATGAATGAAGAATGGAAGAGTGAGGAAGGTGGGAATAATAAGCGCCAATACACCGACTAATCTTTTGACTTCCCACTTCCAACGGTTGGTTTTTTTTTAAACCTTTCCAAATTTAACACCTTTCTAAAATTCACCTTAAAAAACTAACATATTTATTTTTTATTTATAAAACAACCTAAAAATATTAATTCATTTAAATTCTATTTTTCTGTTAAAAATATAAGTAAATTTAGTAATAATATGTTTATTTATTCATTATTTATATTTATGTTTTAGCTTGAATTTGAATTATGAAAATCATGACCATATGGTGATGAAATTAATTGTATACTTTAAGTTATGGTTGTGTTGGAGTGGATTTAAGACAATATTTTTTTTTTTTTGGAAATTAAATATCCTCTTGTATTTTTTTTTCCTATATATCTTCTTACACATCTTTTATGATGGCATATGTCATCTTTAATGCAAATATTAATATTTTAATACACTTATGTGACACATGTCACCATTTAAAACATGTAGGAGGATATGTAGGAAGAAATGTAGAAATATAATTAATTTATCTTTGTTTTTTCTTATAACCATTGTGTGATTTTATGATGAAATTGTTCTCCAACCAATTTACTATGAACTAGGATGAGGAGTCAAGATGGTATGATGGAAGGCTAGAGTTTTATTTGTATTTTCATGGACCTTTCTTGACATATCTTCATTTTATGGGTGTTCTTGACTTTTAGCTTGTATTTGATGGCCATAAATGTGTGTATATACGAAACATATCTAGATATGATTTTGATCTTTATTCTCTCAATTGTGGATTTTTATAGTTGGATTCCTCTCTTCGAAATTATGTCTTATTGTCGGGATTGATCATTTGACCCTTTTCAGTTAAGCAAAACATTTTAAGATCTCAATTCTCAAATGACATAGTTTCTTTAGATATAGAAGAAAAGAAAGATTATATGTTGAATTTATATAAGAAATAACCAATATTTTATTCAGTTTCCGTAACAAAATGTTCACTTGAACAAACAACATTTTTAGCTAATGGGCTTAGGTGTTTTTTACGGATTTTGTTCAAAAATGAGTCTATGTATTTTGTCCCCAAGTTGACAGGTCATCCATAAATTATCAATTTTACCCTTTTATTCTCTACTTTCTTCATGAAACACTGAAATATAAACCAAAATATGAAAAATATTTTCCTTTTGGACCAAAACCAAAAAAGTCGAATGCAGTTTACTCTACCGGCGACGACGCATCCATTAGATAAGTTTTATTTTTGAAATTCCAAACACTCCCATGTCTAATTTTAAGTTTTTTTAACATGTTCCTATTCATGAGTTTATGTGATTCATATGCAATGTTAATATGTGAAAAAAAAATGGGTTGATATGCTCAAGTTATGTGTTGATGTGCCCATAAAGTAATTCAGAGGTTTGTAATATGTCCAATGTCCACATAAATGTAATTGTATATATTTATTTTCACATTTTGGTTTTTTCCAGTTTTTTTTTTCATAAAATTGATCATGTCTGTAGTCTGTCCATATAGTAATATGTCACAGGTTTGTAATTTGTTCGCATAAATATGATTGTATGTGTTGTTTATTTTCAGATTTTTTTTCATGTTTTGTTTGCTTAAAATGGTTCATGTCTGTAATATGTCCACATAATCTGCAAAAAGCTTTGAAAGTGATAGTTTTGAAGCATTATGTTATGTTTTATGTGAACGTCTATCTATGTTATGCTTTGAAGGACATCCCACTCGTCATCTTCATTTCCCCAACGGCTAATATATCATTATCCAATAATTAATGTCATTCAATTATTTCCTTATTATAGCTGATCTATAAATTTGGGTCCTTTTTTGAGAGGTTCGTGTAACATTTCAGGTAATGTTCCAAGTATTTGGCTATCTTTGGTCGTCAAGTATAACTGATTTTTGCAATGTTGGTCCTAAAAATATTATTGTATCAAGTTTATTGAGGACCAATTCTACAATGAAACTAGCCCAAAAGGATCATGAAGCCAAAAAAAATCGAGGTTTGGACTAAACATCAGAGAAAATGCATACCACAGGGACCATTTTTGTAGTTTTGTTTATAACAAATCATTTATTTGTTTATTTATAAAACAACTTATATATATTTCTTGAATTTTAAGAAGTACAAAAAATCCAATACATCATTTACAAACATATTATGCTTCTTACTTGTCATATAACTTATAAGGTATCTTTTTAATTAACTCAAAAAATGTAGCAACTGGTTCCTGGTACGTATTCCTTGTAAATAATATTTCTTAAATAATGCATTTTGCCTTGGACTCAGCGAGTTGAAGGACCAACTCGCCGAGTAGAAGCGGGATGAGACGCAGGGTCTAAGCTTTGGACTCGGCGAGTCGGTTCCCAGACTCAGCGAGTAGACCATGTCTGGGTAAAAACCCTAACTCGGGTGTTTGCACCCTATTTAAACACTCTAACTCGACCTCCCTTGCCCCTAACACTTCCAGAGAAGCTGAAGAGCGAACCCTAGCCCCCCTTATTGTTCTTGTGAGTGATTTTGGCCTTATGAAGGAAGTTTGAAGCTTAAGAGAAGAAAAAAAGGTGGAAGAGTGCAAGGAGGGGAAGTAGATCCGACATCTACCCTGCAAGAGGCTTCCATTCAGGTAGAAAAGTCCCTACCTTGATCACTAGTTCATTAGATCCCCTTTTTGTCCCTAATTGGTGGTTTTCAAGCCCTAAAACCCCAAACTCCATGTGTTTGTACTCTATGATCCGAAAGGACTTCAGATCTGGACCTTATGGAAGTATTAGAGGTGTAAAGTCTTTGTGGTTGAAGTGAATGAGGTCCCTATTGAGTGTATGACCTCATAAAGAGCTTGAATTTGCCTTTTGGAGCTTATAGGTCCATGCATGCACGTAAAGTTTGCAACTTTACGTGATAAGCATGCCCTAGGAACATATATCTATGGTTTTGAAGCGTTGCATGTCTCAGATTTGGTCTGTATGGGAAATGGGTTGAAGGGACTCAGCGAGTCCTAAGGTG
Source organism: Lactuca serriola (assembly GCF_051521515.1). NCBI lineage: Eukaryota > Viridiplantae > Streptophyta > Magnoliopsida > Asterales > Asteraceae > Lactuca > Lactuca serriola. The sequence goes on from NC_136411.1 coordinate 4,143,610, forward strand.
GAACTCGGCGAGTTATATGAAGATGGTCTTAGACTCGGCGAGTTGGATGAACAACTCAGCGAGTCCTATGAAGATTGCCTGGAACTCGACGAGTTGTTCTTCAAACTCGGCGAGTCATATGAACTGTTACTGAGTAAGAGGGGTTTAAGTGGTTAAGGTCCAACCCTTCGTATCTGCACGCGGAATTAGCAATTTAACGTGTAGAAATAGTCGTAGAAACCCAAATCCTCATAAAGGATGCTCTGGTGAGGATTTGGAAGCAAGTAGGAGATCTACTCGTGGGGAGTCCGCGAGTTGTTCTTGGACTCGGCAAGTCGGATCGCGAGTCAGTTCTATCGTTCCAAGTAGTGAGTTAAGGGTGACTCAGTGAGTGGGAAGAGGGACTTGACGAGTAGGACCGGGTTAGTAGGAGAAGGACTCGACGAGTCTGTGCCATGACTCGGCGAGTCCAGTCAACTGGAAGTTGACTTTGACCAAGGAGTTGACCTTGGACTAGGGGTGGTTCAGTCATTTGACCTAAGGGTATTTATGAGTAGCTAACCTATGTTTATGATTTATAGTCGGAGGATTACCGGTTCAGCAGTCAGGCGCTTAGCAAACAGACTTTCAGTAGCTACTTTTCGAGGTGAGTTACCTTCCGGTACCAGTGGGTCTACGGCCACAATGCCGACCCACCAGTAGGAGTTGTATGATTAGATGATTGTCTCCGTGATACTCATCTAGGGTTGCTACTACCTGTTATATGTTTATGTGCTAGTATGATATGATGCTATGTGCTAGTGACAGTAGGGGAGATAGTCCCCAGATTACCGGTCGATAGGGCCGATGGGGCAGTCATGCCCAACCATGCTAGATAGATTATGTGATATGTGTTATGTGGTAGTAGTAGGGGGTGAAATAGTCCCCAACATCCGGTCGAGAGGACCGAAGGAGAGACCAGCACCCAAATATGCTAGTTAGTATCCGGTTGAGAGGACCGAAGGGGTAGGTCGGGCACACAGATATGCCTAACAATATATGTATGTTATATGGTTATATGGTATGTGGTACAGTGGGGGAACTAACTAAGCTTCGTGCTTACGGTTTTCAGTTGTTGTTTCAGGTGCCTCTTCAGCCAAGGGGAAGGAGCTGGCGCGGTAGCGGCATATCACACACACGCTCTTTGTTTTCCGCACTATGAGATATTCTGGGATTTGTACTCTGACATTATTATGTTTCACGTTTTGGTTTACAGTCCTGAGACATGTTTTTATTAAATGATATGATCGTATGGTATTTTGTTACAAACGTTTTGCAAATCACTTAATTAAAAATGAAATTTTTGGCCCGTATTTTGGGATGTTACAAAAAAATACAACGTATCCGTTTCATTGGTTCAAAAAATTAAACAATAACATTATTTCTCCCATTTTAGTGTTAACTCATATTTTTTCGCAATCCAATACCCATAAACCCTAATCTTCTGAGAGCTGCTATCATCGCACTTGACCGTCATCTCCAACATTTGTCTACGCCCGCACCAATTTTTCGGCAACAAACCACCACCTTTATCCATATATGAATCTCTCTCTACCCTGACTTACTATCTAACCCCGATACTACTTACCGTCATGGACACCGTAATCACCTCAATCACCGCTGTCCCCATCTCCGTCACCAATCGGTGGCTAAATGCCGACGGCATTCACCACAACCTTGACCACCATCTGCTTTATAGTTGTTGTCGCCACTTTCCTCACCTCCAAAATTATATATCTCCACCATCTCCAATACCTAACCGCCTCCGCCACCCTGCCATCCAAATTCTAGCTACCCATCATCACCATCACGATGACCCACCATAACCACTTATTTTTTGTCTTTTTTGTGTGCTTGAGACAAAAGGAGAAAGAGGTTCATGGGTATGTTGATACGTATAAACTATAAAGGTTAATAACCAAATTATCCATGTTTTGGTTCTAATATTGACTTTTATCGTCAATTTTGAGTCAACGAATTTCTTTTGCCCAGTGACTTTTCTTTACCACAGTTATAACTTAATTCTATAATTTGAGTTATGGATCCTAAGTAAAGTTTAGCACATCAAACTGACATGAAGACTTAGCATAATGATTCTATCTTTTATTAAGCTTTTTTTGTATGTTTGTGTTTAATATATCTGATATCTACTTATATATTATATAAAAAAAAATTTACTCTAAAATTTTTCTAACATAAGTTTTAGAACGAAAATCAAATATGATTTTGAGTGGAAAGTGTAAGTAATTTGGAAACCTTCTTCAAAGAGGTTGAAAACACTCATTGTGATTTGGACACAATAACCTTGAAAACACTCAATTGTAAACCACTATTGTTGATTAAGAGATCTAAATAACTGGGGTTAATACATGGGTGGTTTAGAAGAGAGGAAGAGAGAGATGATTAGGTTTGGTTAATACATGGGTGGTTTAGTGATCTTCATCCTAGATGTATGGGGGACTTTGCATGGATTACCATTAAATAATAGTGATGTGTCAAGCCTTAAGTTAATCACATATTTTCTCTTTTTTTTTAATTAAAAACCGAAAATGAAGAGGGAATGGAAAGAAATTTGGATGTTGAGCTCATTTTGATTATCAAACCGAATTTGAGTAGCCCAAAATAGATTTTTCGGCCAATTGGGTCCTCATTAGGGCTTTATGGCCCAAAAGAGGTATGAGAGATGAATCCATTCCTAACGTACTCGATAACTTATGAATCGTGTTTATGTAGTTTTTCACCCTTTCGAGCCTGTCATTCTTTTAAGAAACAAGAACTGGAATTAGAAAACCACCATTTTAGTGATTAATTAGCAATGAATGATTGTGTACCTTGTCGGCATGGAGTCTTTGAAGCTCCATTTGATATTCTTCAAGTTTCTTTAACGATAGATCGTTTTCATTTACGATAACATCAGGTAACGAATCGTCATATTCAGATTGACATGCAATTTCCGCAGAAATCTTTTGAATCTGCGACTGAACTGTTCGAAACTATTTCATCCTCTCCGCCTTTCTCATTTGCAATTTCTTTAAGGCCGGCGCAATCGCTCCGAATTGTTCTTTCAGAGCTCCGGCTATTTTCTCCGGCTACGGTAAACAAAACTCCAATTTTTAGTAAAAAGAATGTAAAAGGTATTCAAAGCAGAGGAGGAATTATTACCCTAGGAAGCGAGCGTTCATTGAGTGACAAAAGCAAATGAGTAAATTGAGCTTCCGAATCAGCCAACTCTTGATGTAAACGAGCCCTCGACATGTTTGCATTGTCAACTTTTCTTCGTAAAACTTGAAGACATTCATGCTCGAGATCAACCAGAACCTTTTCTCTTTCGAATTCATCTTCGCCAATTTCATCCCAAATCATCTGTCACTCATAAAGATTAGTTAGCACTGAGCATATCATACAAAGGAGCAGGGTGAGATTCAAATTTAAGGTTGCAGAGAAACTTACTTGTAGTTCTTGAAGAAGATACCCGCAGGATGTCTCGAGCATCGCTGTGGTTCTAGTGTCCATGGGTGACTGAAAAGAACCCATATCATATGATCATATCAGACTAATCAGAGCTTTGTTAAATTGATAAAATGATAAAAAAAGGTGAAGTGGGTTTTTGCTTAGGGTTGTGTATGGGCGGTTTTGTTCGGTTGCTGGTCAAAACTGAACAATAACCATTATTATTGGTTAATGCATTTTGGTAACCATTGGATATGGTTAATATTGGTCATGGTTAATGGTTTTTTCGGTTAACGGTTTTGGTTAATGGTTAAAAATGGTTAACCATAATGTTCAAAACAATATAAAGGGCGACAGTATATCACATAAAAATGAAAAGAGAAAACAAAAAATTCCTCAGCGCCAACGTTTGTAACCTAGCTTATAGTAATAGAATAAAATGTATACATTTGATACTCAGAGTGAGATAACACATAGTCACATTCAAAATAAAAAATATTCATTAAAAATATAAAACATTAAAAAAAATTGACATTAATAATTTCATATATTGATAATTGATATTAACATTAAAATAAAGTCAAACATTTATATACGTTCAATGCGATTAAATAAAAAAATATTAAATAAAATAGTCAGACATTGATATTATGTGTTATTTGGATAAAAAAAAAAAGTCAATCACTCATATATATTCAATGTGATTAAGTCAAAAACAGTAAATAAAAAAGCCAAAAAATTAAAAAAAAAATCACTCTTAATATATCACAAAGTCAAGAAGAACTAAAAACTAAACTTACCTAGAAGTCTTGATTATAAAGTCAAAAAATCCTTCAAATAGAACTATAAAGTCAAAACAATATTTGATTAGGATTAACGGTGTGAGAAACCTCCGGTTAGAATTATGAGTGCGAAGATTAAACTAATTGTGAATACTGTTTACAAATTGTAGAATTATCCTATTAAGAATTAAAACATTAATAAATAATCTAACTCAATTCATGATTGAAAGATTATGTGTGTCTACGTCATCAACCTTTGATGGTTTCATTGCACGTGTGTCTCCTGATAAGTGAGGATTAATGAATTATATTTTAAAATTTTAATGGGTTTTAAATAAGTTTGACTATATTATTTTATATATAATCTATAATTTTTATATATTAAAATATAAAGTTAGCGGTTCGGTTAATAATGGTTCGGTTAACCTATAAAACCATAACCGAACCGTTAGTTATCAGATAACAAAAATTAGAAACCGAACCAATGGTTTTTAAAGTGGTTCAGTTATTATGGTTCGGTTATATCGGTTAATTTGGTTTTGGTTCGGTTTTTCGGTTATTATGCTCACCTCTAGCCTGAATCACACTAGTTGGTGACCGGTATATGAAGCTTTGGGTTCAAGAATTCTTCAATCTTTTGTCACATTTTGATTTTTCACTTTATAGATATTTTACCATATATAGATCACAATGGTTAAAACACCATGAACAAGACTTCAAAAACCCGAATCTCCTGGAACTGCAGGTTCGACGTCGTTGCAATGAAGCCACCACAAAGTGGCGTCATGATTTTGAGGGTTTCGGGAAAGAGGAGGTAGGACCAAATTTTCTCTAGGGTTTTGAGTAAATCTCACCATTATAATTCGTCCATTGGGCTCTCTATATAGGGAGGGATATAAAACCCTAAAAGATATTTATCTAGTCAACTAATAATTATCCATATAAATGATAATAATATGGCTGCTTGAATTATCATCTTTTATCCTCTAGAACTTCTAGATTTCATTTAATAATTAAAGACTATTAACTAATTAACAAATCAAGTCCTTATAATTTTCCTATGTCATTTGTTTCTTATTTTTGTCCTTGCGTATAACCCCAAAGGACCCTACTAATAATAATAATATTACCAATCGTTCTAACTGTGTTGGGACGATAAACACCATTCTCCGTCACTCCCACTTACACAAGTTACCAACACTATATGGTCTAATAGTCACTAGTAATGAGTAAAGAGTATACAATCAAATATATTTGCCATACTCATAACATAGAGTCGTGACATAGCCCTTAGATAAGTGATCAAATATTCCTTTGTCTTTTCAAGATATCTATATGAACGTGAGACAGGGATATAGTCAATCTTAAACATCCAAGATTCTGTTTCCTAATAACGACTTGTTTCAACCAAAAGAAAACTGCAAAATTGGTCTATCAATTCAGTCTGAGCACGACCATGCATTTTTAATGTCAACACTAAATCATCGAGGGGCCCAAAGATATTGACTCCTACTATATAAAGAAGAAGTAAACAAATAAACTTTGACTACATACATTCCACATATTCATCATGTCACATCTAGTCAAAACCTTGTATGATTTCCATTTACGAACAACGTTGGGGAAAAACCAAGACACAACAGAGTGTAGGAGAAAACCTCATGCATCTTCATTTGAAGAATATATGATATTACCATCTTAGGATTAACTTGTGACCGAATCCATGAAGTACTCTCTAAGTGTGGGTTACTCAAATACTATAAAGTCTCCATTTAGTACTCATGAGTATTGCTCACAAACTTTGTTATGTTCATCCCCGTAAACAATCTAACAATGCTCCATGACAATCTTAACTCACTACTTTCTTCCAGGAGTAGGACCGAATGTGGAAGTTTTGAATAAACTAATATTCTGGTAGCGGTTCTAAACATGAAAAAGTGGAACATAATGATGACCTAAATGAAATGACTGAACTCCATCAAGTATTAAGTTCTCCACTTAATAATCATCAGATCAAATAGAGATCACAACTGCATCGGTTACTAAATTAAAACAAACTAAACTAAAATACTCAAGTTAATACACATACAAATCTAATGACATTATATCTTAATGTAACTATTAACCTTGATTAGGGATTTAGTCCAAAGAAGTGAATCAACAAGATTCACTTTAGTTGACCACGATGTCCTCACAATTATAAAGATGCTTACTGAGTATTTACCATGTGATCTTATGTGACTTGGGATCTATACTTATTTTGTGTTTTATAGTTAGTGAATTATTTGGAATATGGAACATTAATTCTTTTAGAATTTTAATAATGATATGTTAATATAAAACTTACAGGCATACGTGGCTGTTATCGAGCATAGCTATGGAGTAATATTGTTCGAAAAGAAGAATATTGAAAAAGCTCTAAAACATGGAATTGAGAAATTCCCAGACAACTTGATGTTGAAGGGGTGGTACGAAAAAAATAAAAAATTGTTCAACGAAGTGAAGAATGCAGAGACTGGAGGAATAAAATATAATGAAGCTAGTTTTGATGGTCATAGTAACAAAGGATAGGTGGATGGTGGTAATGAAAAAGGATTCTCTCCAGTTAGAGGGTTGGTAGTTCATGGGGAAAAGACGGATGATGGTGGAGTTTTCAGTACACCTAATGTGGAAAAGGTAGATAATACAGACAATCTAACATGTTCACAATTCTTGGAGCATCCTGAAGTGTTGGCGACAACAATTAAAATGACAGATGATGTTGTGTTGGAAAGTTATAAAAAAGAAAAAAAAAGAAAGGAAATCTTGGAAACAGTTGAGGTATGCGAGGAAGATGATGACAATGGAAAAAGGGGGAAAAGTGAGAAAAAGTTACTTGTATATGGAAAATCACCGTTTGTTGAAAGGATTGTTAGAATGGGTGACAAGGTGAAGAAGGATGAAATGGTATTATACAATTCAGTTTTTGCATCAAAAAGAGATTATGGGTAAGTTAAATAATATAATTTAGTGGTTTGCTTTTAAAATGTGGTGTTATAAAATTGATAATTTTATAATTGTTGAGCAGGGAAGAGATATGAAACATTGGGAGCGGGCATGTGTTGCATCAAGGATTCGCATATCATTTTAAAAGCAACACGTTTATCCATGCGATAATCATTGACTGTTGGTCATTATTACTCAACAAAATGGAGGAACTAAGGGATCTAGGATCAGTTTCTTGAGTTTTCTTCGACACAAATTTTTTGGTAAGTATTCAATTTAAATTTAGTTCCAGTCCAATAATATGTGTTGTATTGATTGATTTTTTAATTTGTACATGCAGAAGAGATATTGGGTGCATCAGTGTCATCTGATAGAACTCAAAGATTAATTGATTTGATGTTGAAACTCCACCTTAAAAGTCTACCAAAACAGGAAAATCTAAAGGATATTGGATTGGTAATTTAATTAAATATTGTTTTTTTTATCAATTACAACCCTAACATACAAAAGTAGCTTATTGTTATAAAATCTATACAAAAAGACGTAGTGGCGCAGCTTGTTGCCCGTTTGCCATCTCACTTGTTGTATGATGATAATTAAATTTATATAATCTAATATTTATTGGAACAAAAAAAAGTAGATATTATTTGATATGCTTTAATCTAAGGGTTCCAACGTACTACATTATAGACCATGTGAACCGAAATGGTATGGTTGAGGACATCTATGGAATAAAACCCATTCATGTGGTATGATTAAGATTTATTTTTTGTAAGATTTAAGAAACATGAATTTAGTAGTGTATTGTATATTGATTGTATTGTATCGTAGAAAAAATTGCTTGGGAACTATTTAAAAACAGAGCATTACCAAAAGTCAATAGCTTTCAACAAGATTAAAGCTCGTGAAATGAAAATGACATTGAAAGTAGAGAAAGAAGGATCAGACTGTGGAGTATATCTTATGAGGCATATGGAGTCATATATGGGGGAAAATGAAGGGCGTTGGGATTGTGGTTTTACAGGAAAAAAACATAGTGATGTACTTTCTTTAAATCATCAAAGAATCAAATACATGGCAAAGCTTATGAAATCGGGGTACAACAAGTATAAAAGTATGTTGGAGAAAGATATAGAAGCGTATGGCAGGCTCGATCCATTGTAGAAATTGGCTCTGATGAATGACGTGAAGGAAAGCAGGGAGAAGCAGAGACGTGGAAGGCGTTGATTTTAAGATGGGCATTTTATGATGTTAGGATGGTTTGTGTTGAAACACTTTTGGTAATATGTTTGGTTTAAGTCTATGTTTTTTATTTGGGGAACTATGTTATGTTGTTTTATTTTGTTTTAGTATTGTTTGTTTTGAGGAAACAGTTTATCATGGTAGGGTGGTTTATGTTGAAAGACTTTTGGTAACATGATTTCTTTTGGTCTAGGTATTTTGTTTGGGGAACTATGTTAATGTGTTTTATTCTGTTCTAGAAGTGTTTGTTTTCGGGAAACAGTTGAATGTGAATGATGTTTGTTCTAGTAGTTTTTTTTGGAAAGCGTTAGTATTTGATAGATGTTGGAATGTGTATATGGATATGAAAATTATGAAAATATGCAATGTGTTGAAAGATGGTTTGTAATGTACAGGTAAGTTTTGTTTTTCAAGAATGTAATTATGATATGCATTTGTTGTGGAAGTTTGATACAAGTTAGTATACACATTAATCGTGGAAAAGAATTGTTATAATTATCTGTACATTATATTCTAAAAGAATAAAAGTACTTGATTACAAGTGGTAGAACGTATGAAGATTATGATTTTCCATGGTTGTTTCAATGTTATATTTCAGATAGGATACACATTAATCGTGGTAGAATCTATCTTACAAGTTAGGATACTCATTAATCGTGGATAAGAATTGTTAGAGTTATAAGAACATTATATTCTGAAAGAATACAATAAGTTGATTACAGGTGCTAGAATGTATGAAGATTATGTTATTACAAATTAGGATACACATTAATCGTGGATAAGGATTGTTAGAATTATCTGTACATAATGTTCTGAAAGAATATATAATAACTTATGTTGCAAGTGGTAGAATGTATGAACATTATGTTCTTCCATGTTTGGCTAAAGATATGCATTTTTTTTGTTCGTTACATAGTAGTGTTTTTCATGGGTCTTAAATTTATAAAATATCGAAATGGTTGTCAATCTTATGAAAGAATGTATGTAAAATGGAATACCTATAAAAATATGTTATGATTTTTTATTTCCGGTATTAAATTGTTTTGTCAGAATTGACGTAAATGGCTTAAAGTTAAGTGTGTTTAATGTGATTAGGAAAAATTGTGTTTTGGGGGAATTAAAAAAACTAATGGAAATAGTGATTGTACATAGTTATAAAGTTGGGGAAACAAGCTTGGATAAAGAACTAAAACAAAGTATGCAAAAGTGTATAACAATAAATGACAATCTTACATACTTATAAAGCTTGCATTTTCCCTTAAATCTCATTCATTTGAAACCCCCACAATAATTTGCTAAAACCTCATGCATTTGAAACCCCCACACATTTTCACCTTCTTAATAACTAATCACACATAATGAATGATAATTCATATGAGATAAACCACATTAAAATTTTAAAACACTCCATGAACCTCATATTTCAAAGGCTAAATATATTCAATTTTCAAAAATACCATACAAAAAATCAAGAGATAAATCCATACAACTTTTTGTCTTTTTTTTCCAACCACTAAGCAATTAAAAAAATACGTTGAACAGTTTAAATATTCATGAGTTGCATTAGATTAAACAAATATTAAAAGAATGGAATCAGGGATTAAAGTTTTATCCGAATATAAAGAAGATATAATTTTTATTATCATTCCATGAAAAAAAAAGTTACATAAAACAAAACTTGGTCTTATTATTGCTACCAGAAAATTTTGAAATATGTAGTTATATATAAACATTTACCTCTTCTTTCACATGTGTGCGACATTATATTACAATATTTATACTAATATTAATTAAGTGTGGAGTATTAATTTTCAAATATAATTTGAAATTTTACCTTTAATTAGACTAGGTATATGTATATTAACGGAATAATTATTTTGAACAGTTTAAATATTCATGAGTTGCATTAGATTAAACAAGTATTAAAAGAATGGAATCAAGGATTAAAGTTTTATCCGAATATAAAGAAGATATAATTTTTTATTATCATTCCATGAAAAAAAAAAGTTACATAAAACAAAACTTGGTCTTATTATTGCTACCAGAAAATTTTGAAATATGTAGTTATATATAAACATTTACCTCTTCTTTCATATGTGTGCGACATTATATTACAATATTTATACTAATATTAATTAAGTGTGGAGTATTAATTTTCAAATATAATTTGAAATATTACCTTTAATAAGACTAGGTATATGTATATTAACGGAATAATTATTTTGAATTGTTTATTAGTATAAAATATTTGTAAATCTAAAAATATTTACCCACGTTGCGTCTTTAATACTCCACATAAAAAAAACATTTGTATATATTGAGTAGATTAATATTGTAACCTCCTATTGTTAGTTAAGAATATTAAATAAGTATTTAATTACTCATAGAACAACAAGAAACTATTATTTGGCTCTTTAGTTAGGCCGTCTTAAAAATAATCGTAGCTCATGAGTAACTAAGCTTAATTGGTATTAAAAGCATTAAAGGCCACAAATGCTATACAACAAGTAAATGTGAAAAATAATATTTATTATCTCAATTACATCATAATTAATGTGTTGTTAGTGGAAAACATAAAATTTTAGAAAACAATTCAAATATGATTAATATAAATATTGAACTTCACTTACATAAAAAACTACATTTGCACTCATAAGTTTCACCGATGGCATATACAAACATAAGTGACCTTAATCCATCCAAAAATGATTGAGTTATCAAAGTGTGATTGTGTAGGATGTGGGAAGCAGATCTGTATAGCTGAAATCTGTATAAATATATGTTTCTTTTTTTAAATTTAACGTTAATGTTGATAAATTTAATATAATAATTCGTATACTAAGTTGATATAATATATTGATTGTTTTGAATTATATGATAATATATACATCTATTAAAACTGCATAATCTCAATCTTTTGAATGACCTCTACCCGCGGGTTACTCATGAATAAAATTAAATATAATATATGGTTTAATGTTATTTATTGTTTTTGTTATTGTTAATTAATTTTTTTTAATTTATTTAATTAACATTTTAACTTCTATCATTGTAATTATTTAAAACATCAAACAATTTTTTTTATGATTTTAAAGGTAACAATATAATCATTTATATAGAGTTGTTTTGAGGAAGGTGGGTTGATGTCAATGAATAATATTGTTCAAAATATTATGTCAATAACATAACCATTTTAAACATATATTTTTCAACATTTTAACAGTATATTTTGAACGTCCGCTGCGCAACGCGCGGAAATTCGTCTAGTTATATTAAAGACTGTGAAATTTTTAAGCAATATCAGAACTAAATGTGAAACAAAAAACTTTTATAGTAGTATAATATTAAGAAAAACTACATACAAAGCATACTACTTAGACACGTTTTTTAAGAGGATAATTTTATTTATCATGGTTATCCATCTGTTTACATAAAGCACACTTTCGCTTAGGCTTTGAACTTACTTTTTCGAGCATTTCTTTTTTTGATTTTAATCTCTTACCACGACTGCCAGTTCCCTTATTACGATTATCTGATGGATTCTCAATATCGGGAACATCATTAGTTAATTTTACACCTATAATTTGGTTGTAGAATGATTCTCTTGATGGCATCTCAAGGGCTAGACAATCATCTACAATTTTTTTTCTTCAGCTTATTCAACTCTTCAAGGTATGAATTTAACTTCGATGCATCATGGCTTAAAAATGAAACACAACGATCTACATTTGAGAAAAATTCAATAGCTGTCATGTCAGAGTTAGAGTCTAGCAAAGAATTAGAAAAACGACTTTTAAGCAATTCTGTTGGAATAACATCCCGACGCCACCGTCTCATAATGTATTCTTCATGAATTTGTTCAATATTGTAGTACTTAAAGACACAGAATATGTGCCTACACAAAAGACCGACATGTTCAAAATGCATGCAGGTACATTTGTATGAACCATCTATTGTTGAGTGTGCAACCTTGAATATGTATGATAAAATATGAATTTTAGTTATAAAGTCTTGTTGTGTGATTAAAAAAAATTATATAATGAAGTAATAACATACCATGTATTGGGTATCCTCTGTAAGACAATCGTAATGGTATTCCTCAAGTTTGTCATCAACAACAGGACTTGATGGTTGCCTTGTGGTTATGTTCTTTTCCTTCTCCAATACAATAATAGTGTCAACACCATTATTAGAAGTAACACTCATTTGGAAACAAGTATTATCAGAATCTGAAATCTCTTTCTACACCTGATAATTTTTTTTACTAGTGTAGACCTTTGAAGCATGTGGTTCAATTGGACTAGATGTGATGAATCTAGGAAGTGTTGCAGCAATGTTAAAGTCGTTGACAAATTGATTACGCCTTTGACGTTCCATAACACCCTCAAATGTCATCATAAACACTAAAAGATAAGAACCAGTAAGGGTGTTGTTCTGAAACGACCAATTTTGGCCTTCCGACAATGATGTCGTTCTCATAAGACCAGACATCAGTATGTCCTTGAAAAATGCAGGTACCCAACGTTTACGCAACCCAAACATCTCTTGCATCCACTTGTTATTTGAAATGTTAAACTCATGTAAACAAGATTTTCATTCCTTTTCAAAATCATGTGGTTCCAGCTTAGAATTCCAAATTATAGAGTGAAAACGCTTTCGAAAAGCTGAGTTTGTGGCTAGCTGCGATTTATCTAAATAAAAATAAAAAATATAGATTGGTATAAAATATATAATCGTGGTATACAACGAATGAAGGGTATGAATGGTATAAACATAAATTCTAAAAGAATTTAGAATAATATTCTAGCAGAACAACCTTTTAATTGTAATTTCGTCATATCATTTGTTCTTAAAGAATTATATTCTGATTGAACGATATGTACTAACAAGGTAAACATAGTGACATCGTTTTGAATATAAAAAAATATTCACCTTGTTTGACAGTTTTTTTGTAATATGCCACATACAAAACATGTGTGCTGACATTGGAAATACTTCATTAACAGCCTTGTTTAAAGCTGGATCTTGATCTGTAAGAACACACGTAGGTTGTTTTTTGAATGCTTTCAAAAATGCTCTAAGCAGCCAAGAATAAGAACTACCATCTTCTCTACTCAAAAGTACAGCACCAAAAGTCACACATTTCTTATGATTATCTATCCTAGTGAACGGTACGAAAACCATATCATATCTGTTTTAAAAAATAAAAATTGGTAAGCGTTATTGGAAGCAAGATAAATTTTGTGATAACATTGCAAAATTTAAAAATACTTATTCATGTTGAATGTGGCATCCAGAGATACAACGTCTCCAAAAGCATTGTAGTTGTACTTTGCGGTTTCGTCAGCCCAAACAATCGAATTCAATTTTTTCTCAACAACTTTAAACTCGAAAGAAAAACTTGGGGAATTTTTTCCTTTCCAACATATTCACTACAAGGAATTTTGCGTCCCTTGAACCTATGTAAGAATTGAGATTTCTCGTACTGTTCTTGAAATCAGAAACCAACCCACCTCGAATGTCAGAACCACCCTGAAGTCCGGTATACAATCTATGTGCTCTTGAGGCACCAATATTTTGCTTTGACAAGTTATGAATAAAAATCGCTTGTGAATAATCAAGTTTCCTCTTTGTACGAGACAAAAACATATTGTCCTTACCAAACGACTCCTGATTATGTTGTTCGACAAATTCAGCAACAATATATTTATTAGTACCATGTACTAGAATAAAAACAATTCTCGCTTTGCATTTGCACCTAAATGAGTCTTTCCTTCTCTGAATCTTTTTATGTTGAGGGTCTAAAGTATCCACTTTACCAGTTCTTGGTTTACCTTCCCGATTGCATAGCAAATGTCATTGTGTGATAATGCCGGATTTGGTGGTTCTAATTGGTCCAAGCCTGACATCAAAGCCTGCTAATGATGCGTAATTGTAATACATTGATAATGTTGCACTATATGAATCAACAATTGAATTGATTTTAGGTTTGATGTGGTCTGAAACAACAGGAATCCAATAAGATGATCCACCAGGAGAAACATAATCATGTGTTACATGAGATTGTTTTGCATAAAAAAAGGATGAACATTTAAAACAAATTAAAAAATTGGCAAAGAATTAATCTAGTTTATTAAACTTTTTTCTTATTCGTATACTAAAATTTCTAAAAATCAATGTTATCGTCAGCTATAGTATAATCTGCCTCATTATCATTGAATTCGAATTCGTTTTCTGCATCTTTTAATTAGAATATGTGTAATGGATATATATATATATATATATATATATATATATATATATATATATATATATACACACACACACAATAGTCGTTACCCGCGCAAAGCAGCGGGAGGCGATTAGTTTCTTTTTGCAGAATAGTTTCCGAGCAATAGTCGATACGACAACTCGACTTTTCGACCATATGGACCGTGGGTGTGGACTTTTTTGTTTCTGTTCCATCATCGCACCTAATTTTAGAGAGCCATTAGAGAGCCAATGGGTGTGGATGTCAAACATTTTTCCGTTTTTGGCGGTTGGTGGATAGGGAAAGAGGCTTTGAACCAGAACCCTATTGGAATAACACTGTAAGGATGTAGAAGTGCCACCAAACCCAAGGTGCAGCCTGGTATGTCGGGGAAGGATACGATCAAAGATGGATGTATGTTATGTCAGGGAAGGAGGCAGTTGGCGACGGTTCGACTAACGTGGTCAATGACAGTGAGGCTATTTTGGTGGTGATAGTAGAGGCCAATAAGTTAGGTTGTTAATATGAGAGAGAGAGAGAGAGAGAGAGTGTGAGGTTGGGATGGGGTGGGGTGAAGTCTGGTATTAACTTTTGTTTTGTTTTATAAACAATAAATAAATAATAAAAATTATAATTAAGAAATATATTAGTGTAAAACCATCTTTTTATATTGGATGGGGATCAAATTCGCAACAAAACCGGATTTTGAGGCCCTTCCGACTGAAAAAATAAAGTTTGAGACCAAACGTGTAGATTATCCCAAATCGTAGATACGATCCATTTGTATAATTTACTACAGTTTTTAATATTGTATTATTCAACTAAATCCAAAAATTTGGAAATCTCATGAATATTTTGAGTTTATTTTCATTTTATTACCTAAATACCCTTAGCCTTTAAAAAAACACAACCATCTCATGGCTATTTACATTCGTTTCAGGTACACAAATAAGTTAAATTGTCATAGGTAAGTGAGAGAGAAATGAGTCATCTTTATATAAATACATGAAAATCACATGGATCGTAATTTAAAGCTATAAGACATGCCAATGGTTTTATCAAGTAAAAACCAAGTTATTATGTCATGTTGAACCAACATCCTGCAAGCATAAAAGTGTGATATTTAAACGTGCAAAAACCACCTGTATCAGCTTCAACATATAAGTTACCTCTATTAAACCGACATAATTGAAGTTCAAGAATTAAAAATAAAAATAGAAAATGTAGAAGTATCATGGCATGCCAGAGAATGTTATTGAATCATGAATCGCAGCAAACCTTTATTACCAGCCTGGACTTGTTTTTTTTTTCATTTTTGGTCTTCTTCCACATAAAATTTGGTATCTTAAATAAACAATAGAATGAAAGTAAGTTCCTATTTTTATACCAAATATAATCTATTATTAAACTTAGTTATGTTTCAGTCGATAAATGTAAGTAAATTGCTATTATTGGCAAACAGATATAGGTATCAAGCTATTAATATTATTTTGAAAATTAAGTTATAACGGGAATATGAATTCTATTTAAAAAATATAAGTTTATACGCAAAGATACACACAATACAACACACAACACAACATGCATACACATAGTCAAATACCTTTTTTTTGCATTTATATCAAAGTATTTTCCATGATGAATGGTTTTATCTCTTTATTTAGTTTTGGGATTCGCTGACCTGAAAAATGCAAGGAACAACATTTCAACCCTTGTTCTTTCTAACAAACACACCAACATACCTCTTTATTTAATAGCTTTTAAACCCCTGCGCTTATTAACATAGAAATAAAACTCTATTTAATAGCTTTTCAACCATTGTGCTTACTAAGGAAAAGATATAATATTACTTTGTAGACTTGCTTTGTGTTCTCATCATTTTTTGAAGTAACCAAGAGTAAAATGTTGCTCCCAAATCACTATTTCTCCACAGGCATTGGTAAATTACCTTTTGGGTCTTGAAGCATATTGGCATGTCTAGATTTATCCCCTTAATGTGGACTATCATCCTACATCAACCAGAGCTGAAAAGCACTTGAGCATTAAAAACTTTCATTCCAGATGATGTTTGAGAGTATATTTCATTAATAGAACGGTTGCATTCATCTCTCACAAAAAAATCAACAAAATGATCAAAAAGTAGGTTACCTCAATCAGTTTGTCAATATCAAACATGGGTGCTTTATAATATTATATTTGAGAATGAAAATGTATACCCATAAATCTGTAGTTCGAATCCAAGATACCTGCAAAAATTAATGGTATAGAGAGAGAGAGAGAGAGAGAGAGAGAGAGAGACCGAGGTTAAGGCTTCAACCGACTCCTTTCAATTCGGCATCAAATGTGACAAAACAGGTTAATCAAAGATGCTTTGTTAGAAAGCTTAAATTAGGAAATCACCTTCAAGTCCTTTAACTTAAGACTTGTGATAGTGGCAGTCGATGGTGGAAATAACAAAGGTGAGTGGTTTATGTTTGTGTACAAACAAAAATAACAACTTTGAATGGGTTCTTCATATCAAGAAAATCATCAGAAAAAGTAATAACAAAGTAGTTGTTATTAGTTGGTAGATAACTAAACAAATCAACATTCTTCTTTTCTAACTTGTGAATATTTAAACAACAAATGTCACAATCCTTTCTTAGGCGTATTATACGCATTATCAACATGGAACATAACTTCTACCTACTGACACATATAAAAGTAATTTAATTTAATGAAATTATCAAGGGGAATTAACTTAATACTAAAAAACATGAGATACAACAGTAGAATAAGGGACATACATTTTTGTGTAAGAAGCATGTTCATCCGTTACCTGGAAACCTCATTAAGGAGGAAGCATAAAAACCCTTGTGATCTCGCCCCTCTTAATCTGTCATGACATTTGGAGGCAAAAGTTCACATAGTTCAAGAAGATATCTTTCGATCATAAATACAAACCTGGGAAACAAAAAAAAGATTAGAGAGAGAGAGAGCCTAAGGAATCCCTCACGCAGATGTCATAACAAAAAATAAAGAGATAAATCACAACTGAGAGATAGATGATGGTGAGATGAAGATATATGGTTGAATCCAACACCTAGGTAAACACATCTCATTCCATTGTCGCCTGCATATCAAACTTCTCTCCATTAATAGGAAAATGAAGACGAAGAGAAAGAAAGGTCTGAAAAAAAGGATAGAAAAAAGAAGAAAACAATAAACATGTCAAGTTACAAACCCAAAAAATTAAAGCCCCAAATCCGATTTCTATTGTAATCAGCTTTGGATCTTCAAAATTCGAAAGAATCAGTATCTTCAAAATTATTTTTACAGAATAGTTATTCAGAAAGGAATTAAAAAAAATTAAAGAAACCAATATAGGTTTTACTTGTTATGCAGTTATCAACATCAAGCCCCATCTTGAAAATAACATGAAGAGATAAAAAAAAAGACTACGATTTTGATTTGCTTAGACCTTTTTCTTTCTTTCTTCAGTGACAGGATGGTGTAGTTTTTGTTCACTGAGTGTGTCATCGTGAAGGCAGGCGACAGTGAGGGAAGCATCAGGTCAGCAGTTCAATGGAAGTGGTAAACGGTGGAGAGGACAAATAGTCCAAAAGATGTTTTCCAAAAAGTTACAAAAATTCAGGATTTCCTGACTTTTTCAAAAAAATATTTTTTCTTGTATTAAAACTTCAAAAGTTCCTAGTTTGCCAAACATCTTTTTGTTTTTTTTCTTTTACAAAAAGGACTTTTGGCTGTGAAAAGCTAAGCCAAACACCCCCTAAGGCAGAGAAGGGGGGATCCTTTTGGAGAGAGCGTGATAGGGTTTTGAGAGGTGACAGTCGGAGGAGAGAAAGCTCTGTGTTTTCCCTCTTATAAATTAATTAACTTCAAATAAGAGAGATGTGGTGACGGGTATACGGGAAGGGGACGAGAAATAAGTGGAACTTTGAATAAGTCTGGTGAATATATTAGGAAAGATAAGGAGCCAGGGAAAGAGAAATAAGATGCATGGTTTTATTATAATTTTAGCTTATAAATTTAGACTATTTAAAGTTTAATATTATTTTATTAAAGTTGAGTTGTCCTTTAAGCTTAAACATTTGGACATCTTAAACTATTTTTAGAAATAATAAGGTTTGTATAATAATATAGTAAGATATATATTAACTACAATTGTAAAAACTAACCCGAAATGATATTCAGAATTGTCATATATATGATCTTGAACGTGTTCTAATGGATCCTCATCTTTGCAAGTGCAAGTTACGCCATATTGCAAAAAACAATATAAAAGTTCAACATTATTATTATAAAAATTAACAAGTATAAAAACTTATAAAGTAAATTCACCTAAATTTAGATTGCTATTCTCGGATATTTGAAAATCGATATTATGCAGAGAATCATGATCAGCTAACCCGAAATCTTCATAATCATGTGCATAATCCTTAGGATATTCATGTTGATCATGAATATGATCGTCACTGGCTGATATTGTATCATCCATAAGATAATTTACAGCACGATTGAACACCAGTTGATTGAAAAAAGCAAAATAAATTCAATATTACAAACTTTGAGTCAATTCAATATATATTAAAAAAGGAGAAACCATGTAATTGATATGTAACTAAGAAGGCATGATATATGCATTCATTGTTATCAATTATTTGGTTTTTAAAAATTTTAGAAACATTGTAAAGATAAGAATCAACACAAAATCGTATTATTCATCATGATATTGTAAATATTTGACATATTCATATTCCAAATATAGTAAATTCCATAGATAAGACTTCGAAACATCATGAGTTTTAAATTAGACTTTTAATTAATTTATTCAACAAACTTTAAAAAAAATTATGAATTTACAAATGATTTCTGATTTATTATGGCATAAACGCATATACTAAAAAATCAATGAATATACCAGACTGTTATTCTGTGAGAATATTTGAAACAAGATTTACAAAAAAAAAAAAAAAAAAAAAATATTTTTCACACATTTGTTCTGTATATTCTCGTACAACTTAACAGAGACATAATTATACCACCGTCTCATTATACCACAATCTTATCCTGTAAGAATATATGTAATAAGAATTACACTAAATTTATGTTGCTCATGTTTGATCTGTATATTGTAATACAAATTAACATTCTGGAAGAATTTGATAATAAGAATTCTAACGAAATCTTTGATAAATCATTAATTAAAACGAATTTGGGAACACTTATTCTATATGAATAGAAAAACAAAATGAACTAAAAAAACATACATTAAATGGTGTTTTTGTTTATTTTGTATCTTGTAATCAACATTTACATTCTAATACTTTTTATAACCATCATTCTAACAAAATGTTTACATATAACATTATATATAACACAATTTATGAAGAATTCTTTTATACAAAAATATGAGACCAAAAATACATTTACAACAACATATCTGTAGGCATATGATAAATAAGAAAATGTATGGAATTTTAATCAAACTCAAAATGAAAATTATTAATATTAATTGAATGAAAACATAAACTTACATGGATAAACCCCTAAAATTCATTATTAGACTTAAATAAAACTCCATAGAATCCGATAAGACTAAATTGAAAACATTATTCAATTCCTAAAATATGTTGACGAAATAAACATTTACTCTCTCTTGACCCTTGTTTGGGGACAGTTCCTCCTATCATGACCAACACAAAAACAAATCTCACATCTTTTTATTTTCATCCGATCTTGATTCACTTGTGATTGCTTGACATTCCGATCATTGTTATCAGAAAAGTGTTTGTTATTGTTATTAATATTATCTTTGTTCTGAAAAACACAAAAATAAAATTCAAAATATGAATTTCATCAATGAAATATCATAAAAAAAATATATATATATGATATGAATCTGATGAAGGATTATTCTGAACTATGAATAAAACAAAATTTATATGCATATGATAAACGATTATTCAACACTATCAAAATAAAAACGTGCATGAACAACATACCTCCATTAACAAAATATCATAATAAGAAAAATGATATGAATATGATGAAAGATTCATCTACAATCGAATAAAACGTATATGATGCATATATATATATATATATATATATATATATATATATATATATATATATATATATATATATATATATTATTTTCGTTGATAAGATCCATATTTAATAGCCTGATATTTAAGAATTTGATTGATATCAATCAAACTTTAATTAACTCGGAAAAATATAAATTATATAGTAAGATTACATTAATACCCCTTAAGAATGATTGATCTAAGTTATGCATACAATAACACAATAAATACATTAAACAGTTGAACCTCTCTCTCTCTCTCTCTCTCTCTCTCTCTCTCTCTCTATATATATATATATATATATATATATATATATATATATATATATATATATATATATATATATAAGATATTAACCTTCACATTTTAGTAAAAGACCATGTATATCGTCTTATTAGCAATCTTACATAGTCTTGAGGGGCTTAATGAGTTATACCTTACTTGACACTTTAAACACAAAAAGCATTTAAATAAAATTACTTCTAGAAAGCCTAAAACATATACTTGACACTTTTAAATAAAATTACAGAGAACAAAACATGTGCATTGAACTTGAAGGGAATATATTCCCGGGTAAAATCAAAACTAAAGTGGATATACTTAATATATGCCCATCAAGGGGGTATACCATATCTCAAAAATGCATAAATAGAAATCCACGGATAGAGAAAAGAGGCAGAGAGTCCATGGCATTGATACTTCTACGTAAATATTAGTGATATAAAAAGAGTGATGCCAATAGGCATAATCCAAAAATCATCCAATCTCCTCTCGAAAACATGGCATAAAACTACATATTCAATATGAAGTTACCTTAGGGGAATCGCCACCCGAGAAATTATTTATTACATTTTCCACCACTTGTCAACGTATTGACAAACGCACTAGCACTTTCTTGTACTTTATCAACCTTCTAGAATGATGGCCAAATCAAGATTCACGATTACAGGATCGGGTTGAAAAGACTTGAACCCTTGAAAAGGATCCATGATTTTACGCATCATCAAATATCCTTTTTTCTGGTGGCTCTTACCCAACAAAATAGAATTTCTACAAACCTAATATACCACCACATAGTATAAAACACTAACTTCAAGATGATCCTTACGTTCATCCGGCAAGGAAACATTTTCGAGATGATCCAAAACTGATCGCCAATTGTAGGCAAGAATCATTTGACTGTTTAATTGTAACTAATCAGCCTCATTTGTCAATGACGAATTCATTTACTTTAACAAAAATGTTGCTCAATGTCAGCCAAACATTATTTTTCTTTGTAAAATATGATTCCCACCCTAGAAACTCTATTTTCCCTATTTTGGGGATACAAATGAACACTAAACAACTATCAATGTTAACCAATTTTACAAAAAAAAATTGTTATGATCACTCTCACCAATCACCACCAATCGTGCACTTTGAGTCTGCGGTTTCTATTTACAGCAAGTCTTTCAGCAGGAACTTTACTCCTAACCTCCTTCCACACCATATTAACCGCATCATCTTTTTTGGGAGGGTACTCATATTCATAATGATGTGCAATTTCTTTAAGCCGACCCCACATTTCAACCCACCTCTCTTCGGGTATTTTCCTAAGCTCTTCAACCATATACCCCGGAACCAACGCCTCTTTTACCGAAAAGAAAACCGAAAACTTTGAGTAGTCTAATTCCGACTCAAAAGGGAGCTCAATATGGTCGCTTACAATCACCGGTACACAGTGGCTCACGATAGCATCAAACAGTCGGTTAGAAGATGGCGTGTCGCCAGCTGGATGTAAACAGAATCTTGATGTCCGCATCCCCTGCGTTGACTGGTTACACCAAAAATTCAATTCTAGTTGTTACACAGACGACAAAGAACAGAACAGGTTGTACTGTATTCTGTGTGTATTGTACTTTTATGACTTACAGCGTTTATGCCTTCTCCTGTAGCGTAGCCTGCTTCAAAATGTACATCTGAATAACCTTTTAGTATTTTTTCCAGCTTGGCACGAACTTTTCCTTCCTTTAAAACACATTATGACATTATTAATTAATTAGTTTGTTTTTCTTCAAACAAAAAGAGAATTTTGAATTGTTGATGTTGGTTGTGACATACGGCTTTTCTTACTGTTCTTCCTCTGAAGAAAAGAAGAGTGGTACGCAATTTGTAAGGATTTGGAGAGTCATCATCCATGAAAGACTTTACCACATGCATATAAGGGGCAACAACGTCTTTATGCAAATTTGCCATGCTTTTTGAGTATCTTCCAAAATCTGCAACAATGAGAATAGATGCATTCACCTCTTCCCGAAGAAATCTGAAAGCATTTGGATGATGCACTGGAATTACATGATCTCTTCCAGAAGTTCTTTGCCAATAGGTAGATTCCCGCAAAAATTTAAGGATGTCAACCTGTAGTAATCATAAGGATTAGGTTCAAAACAACTCAAGTATACAGAGGATTGCTTTCAAAAATCAAAACCACATCCAATTTAGCTCCATCTCTAACCTTTCTACATAATTCAACATAGTGAGCAATTTCTTCTCCAAAAACTGAAGATTTGTTAGGTAGAAAAGTCATCATACTCCTATAACATTCAAACGAAAGTGCAGCTCCATTTGGAATAAGATGGAGTTAACCAATATGTGCACAAAAGTGAATCAACATTTCAACAATTTGCCTTAAAGAATCGATATTGGATAACGAGGCCGTTTAATTACGATGAAACGATCAAAATGATTGTTACCTGTAATTGTCGATCAAATTCAGTATCGGGATCTGTCATGTTCTTCCCGTGAGTATTGAAACTCATCGAAGAGAAAAACGGAACGAAGAACACATCCGCTGCATCAGGATTCGAAACCCTCACCGCCTCACTGCTCTCATCAACCGTAGCATTTTCATATAAGAGCGACGCCATCATCCAATACTCCACACTATGTTGTTGGTGTAACCCTGCATAGTGCGGCAACATCGGCAGATTATTGGCATTCAACGGCGAATTATCATCTCCGGCGAACTTACTGCTCATCATACCGACATTAAACCTCTTGGGCAAATCGTACATGAAAACCCTGAGCGGAGATCGGCTGCGACAAGGTAATGCGGTATCATTTTTGGGAATGGAGAAGAAAGATAACTGGGATTTCAAATCAACTGTACCAAATCGTCCGGATCCTAAACCTCCGGTTGTGATTGAGTATGTGATGAAGATGGTTACGAGAAAGATCACGAGTGATGTGACTGTTTTACCTATCATTTTCGAGGGCTAAATTTTTAATGTTTCTTCCACTGTAAATGTAAATATACATATACATTCCTGAATATTTGAAGGGTTTGTTTAACCATGTCATTCTGGTCGAAGAAGACGATGAGTTTCCCCAAAAGGGTTTGTGAAGATCACGAGGATAAACTGTAACAACCGGGTCACCGATCTTTCATGTTTTTTTTTTCATCCAAAATAAGTTTACCGCTAATTACACGAAATTGTAATGAAATTAAACACTTTGGGCTTGAAACTTTAACTTTTTAAAACTCTTAAAAGGAATTTAATAAAAAAAACATAATTGTTTTTATTTTAAATAAAAGTTCCTAGGTACCATGATTTTCCTTTCATGCACACGATAATATATATATATATATATATATATATATATATATATAGGAAAATGACTTAGGAGAGTAACTACCTCTTATCTGTGTTCACATATTGACAACTTCTTTTTTTTTTGCACATAATAAAGCAACTAACTTGTTTTAACTGTTGAAATTACACCAATATTATCGGCTAATACATGTTTTAACCGGTAACTCAAAGGGAAAATGACTTAGGATGGTAACTACATCTTATTTGTGTTCACATGTTGGCAACTTCTTATTTTTGTACATAAGAAAGCAACTAACTTGTTTTAGCTGTGTAACATCCCGAAAATCATGACCAAAAATTTCGTTTTTAATTTAATACTAAAACCATAATTGTTAAACCATTAATTTAATACTCCGGCATCGGGCCCGCCTGGCATCGAACCCCGCTCGGTATACAAATTTGCCTCTCTTAGGTCCCGCCTGTCTCTGAGCCCCGCCCGCTAAACACATACAATCATATAACATGCTAACACATAAAGAAACATACTCTATTGTATTTATGTCCTAAGAAACATACTCTGCTAATAATGAGATGCGGAACATCGTCCGTACTCATCTAGTGATGAGATATGGGACCTCGCCCACACTCACCTCCCTACCAGGCACATACAAGTATCACACAGACAACAAGTATAATCTAACATGCAAACATTTCTCAGGCACCCGCCCGACATCGGACCTTGGTCTGGAATAACATACTAGTATACAATGCCTAGGGCTAACCCCTGGGTCTTCCTACTCATAGACTACATGGGCTGACATTGTGGCCTTAGACCCATTCACACAATGAGGAGACTCACCTTGCACTGCTGAAGCCATGGCTGGAACTAGCTGAGTACGGACGAAGTTTTGTATCTCATTATTAGCAAAGTATGTTTCTTAGGACAGGGATACAAGAGTATGTTTCTTTATGTGTTAGCATGTTATATGATTGTATATGTTTAGTGGGCGGGGCCAAGAGACAGGCGGCGCCTAAGAGAGACAGATTTGTATACCGAGCGGGGCCTGATGTCGGAGTATTAAATTAATGGTTTGACAATTATGGTTTTAGTATTAAATTAAAAACAAAATTTTTGGTCATGATTTTTGGAATGTTACACAGTTAAAACAAGTTAGTTGCTTTCTTATGTACAAAAAAATAAGAAGTTGCCAATATGTGAATACGGATAAGAGGTAGTTATCATCCTAAGTCATTTTCCCTTTGAGTTACCGGATAAAACAGGTATTAGCCGGTAATATTGGTGTAATTTAAACAGTTAAAACAAGTTAATTGCTTTATTATGTACAAAAAAAAAGAAGTTGACAATATGTGAACACGGATGAGGTAGTTACCCTCCTAAGTCATTTTCCCTATATATATATATATATATATATATATATATATATATATATATATATATATATATATATATATATATAGGATCAAATGAGAACATCTAAAAGGTTGAGAACGTGAGAACATACATTCTGAAACTATTGGTATGAAAATGTTACTTTTAAATGGAAAAAGGGTATAATAGTAATTAAATAATTATTTAATTCTATAACCTCACACATACTTCACTCTCTCTCTTTCTCCTTCCAATTTCCCGTATCTCTTTCTCTTCCTCGATCTCTCTCTTTTTCTCTCTATACCTAGGGCACGCCTTCATCATCTACACACCACGAGAGCACCATCAATTCATCAAGATCATCTCATGTCGCTGACACTACTGAGCCTCCTCACTAATGTGTCGAGACCGATTGCGACAGAGAGACATATATAGAGACCGATTGCAACATCAAAAGCGGCGGAGGCCATGAAGTCGTCGGCGACGCAACCTAATGTGCCGACAGCAATAAATGGTGTTTGTAATCCAGTTGGATAGCCATATTAATTCCTATTGTTTTCTTGTTCCCAATTTAAAGGTAGCCCTAGAATTTTTTGGCTTTTGATTTTGGATTCACTATCCCCCATAAAGCTCCGGTTTTTTTTATAGTTTCCTGCAATATTAATATTATATATCTTATTTTTATACTTAGATTCGTGGCATTGATATGTATATAAATGGAGAATTCGACTATGCACCGGGTTTGTTTATTGGGTCAAAAGACAAGTCACATGAATTGGTTTTATATGTAGTTATTTTTACACTTTGTTAAATTGCAAAAACAACTCTGATAAAGTATCAACAAAAGTCGTGGGCATATCTCTACTATTAATTATGTTTTGTTGATCTATTCATTAATGAATAGATAAAATTGGCTTAAGACGTTAAGCTCTTTTTTTAACTAACATCTTATTCATTTATGAACAGTGAATATTTGTAGCACCTGGTTCCTGGTATGTAAGATATATCTGAGTACTTTGTATTTTGGCCTTGGACTCGGCGAGTTGGAGGCCCGACTCGCCGAGTAGAGACGAGACTTGGGACGCGGTTAAGTTGGCGACTCGGCGAGTCCATATTATGGACTCGGCGAGTCCGTATTATGGACTCGGCGAGTCCGCGCTGTCTGATGAAACCCTAATTTCCAAGGGTTTGCACCCTATTTAAACAACCATTTGCGCCCCAACTCCGCCCCATTCACCCTCAGAGCCCCCCCCCCCCCCCCACACACACACACACTCGTTCAAAGCTTTATTCCTTGAGAGTTGAAGCATTCCTAGTGTGTTTTGAAGTTTTGGAGAAGGGAGAAGAGTGGATCAAGAAGAAGAAGAAGAGGTCAGCCATCTTTGAGCAATCTCAGAGTTTCCCTTGAGGTACCTCTTCATCAAAGGGGAAGGAGCTGGCGCGGTAGCGGCACATTATGCACACACACTGGTTTCCGCATTTACGAGATTTCTATGGGATTTGTACTCTGATATTTCGATTGGTTGTATGATTTGGCTTTTAGACATGGGTTACGTTGTGTTGTGGTTTGGTCAAACAATGTTTTTAATTATAATGTTTTCTAAAGTAATGTTTTAAAAACGAAATTTTTGGACGTGAAAATTGGGTCGTTACAAGTTGGTATCAGAGCCCTGGTTTGAGGGATTCGGACACACCTTCGGGGGTGTCTGAAATCAAATCGAGGGGTCAAAGGATTTTGAAAAAGAAAACGTTTTCTAAAAGGTCAAGTAAAGTATTTTAAGAAGAAACAAAGTGTGTGATGTGCGCAACCGACCGAGCTCAAGTAAGTATTCCCCGAAGTACCCATACAAGCTTATGTTGTGTTTATCAGTTTCGGTAGAACAGCATGCTAGAATAGGACTAAGGATCTAGTAGTGATGCCTTATGTGCCTGCTTTATGTGCTTCAGTGTATGAAAATTGCATGCTAGAATCGAGTAGACAACAGTAGGATAGCCTGTTAGGTTATGCCTGATAGTATGAGTTTAGCTCTGTATGCTAGATCAGTTTCTCTCTATGAGAGCGGATTTGCTTGAGATTGTTCTCTTAGTTCGAATGCTGCTTGCTTTGTGATTTTTGGGACTCTGAGTGGTGGGAGTTAGCCATTAAGTGAATACATCATGTCACATGTGATCAGGGTTGAATAATCTTAGAGTGCTGGATTTGGCCCTATTGCGCAGCTCTTGTTTGAGTCTAACCGTTGTAGGGATGAGCCTGTTACTCGAAGGATTATCCGAGCCTCACCACATGTGATGGTATTCAGGTAATGGTTAATTGGCACTACTAAGAGGCCTTCAATAACTAAGGACCTGGTAGGGTGGAGCCTGAGATTTCCTAGGGCAAGCCTAGGATGTGTATAGCGGTAATCAGCAGTAGTGGAAGGAATCTGGTGGAGTCGAGGCAGTCCTTGAAGAAGGTACGGATAGATGTGGAAGGTAGTATGGGCCCGTACTACTGAAAGCAGAGGATCCGTACCCGAACCAAGGAAGGCTAAGATAAGACCAGGGAACTTGTAGTAGATGTGATCCCTCAAGAAGTATTAGTATCGCTAATAATTGCTATTTATGTATTGCAGAATGGTGGTACTTCGATCGAGGCCGATAGATGGCGGTTCAGGAGAGGGGTCAGGTTCGGGATCAGGTTCCGAGTCGGTAGATGAGGGACTACGCGAGTTCATCGCGTCAGAGATCACCAGGGGTATCCTTGAGTCGACCCCCATTATCTTCGGGTCAATCAAGGAAGGGATCATCGAGTTGATGGAGGATCGCCTCAGGGCGTTCAGGAGTGACATGGCATCTGGCCAGTCAGGATCTCGCACGCTGTCCTTTAAGGACTTCAGGGGCAGTGGTGCGCCGGATTTCCACGGGGTGAAGGACCCCATTGCTGCCAGGCGATGGATTGCGGACATCGAGTCTGCACAGTTGACTAGCTTCTGCCCCGAGGGGTCGAAGGTGAGGTATGCAACAGGGTGTTTACGAGACCGAGCTCGAGATTGGTGGGAGTCAGTGGGTGACTCGTTGGGAGCCTCAGCTATTGAGGTTATGACCTGGTCGGACTTTGTTACCAGGTTCAGGGCAGAGTTTGCGCCGGCTGTCGAGCTTCAGCAGCTGGCCAGGGAGTTTTTGGACATGAGACAGACGACGGAGATTGTGGCGGAGATCACCGCCAAGTTCCAGGAGAGGGCATTGTTGGTGCCCCAGTATGCGGGCGATGAGGACATGAGGAAGACCCGCTATCATGACATGCTCCAGGCTGATATCCGGGAGCACGTTAGTTTTTCAGCTTGCCCCACCTTGGACTCCATGATTTCCAGGGCAAGGGAGAGGGAGATAGATTTGGAGCATATCCGGAAACGAAAGTCAGAGGAGGGACAGACAGGAGGGGCTTCGGGGAAGAAGCCCAATGGATCAGATGGTAGGCCGAAAGGCCAGTCAGGACCGATCCGCTGCAGGAAATGCGGCAGGCCTCATGAGGGGGCGTGCAGGTTGGGATCATCAGGCTGCTATAAGTGCAGCAAGTCTGGGTACTATAGCAGGGATTGCACTGCTCCGGCAGCAGTTATTCAGACGTCTGAGTTGCTGTGTTTCCACTGCAACCAGAGGGGCCACAAGAAGGCCAATTGCCCCCAATTGACAGCATCAGCACCGGTGAAGGCGCCAGCTCCAGCGACCCTGCGGATCACAGATGGCCGGCAGGGCAAGGCAGAGGCTCCAGTGGTCAGGAGTCGGGCATTTCAGATGACCGCCGAGGAGGCACGCGCAGCACCCGATGTGGTGACGGGTATGATTCTTTCCCTCTCATTTATTTATATGATGTTATGATATTGATATGTGCTCGGTGTATGTATATATGTGTTAGGATCGTTCCATGTGAACGGTATCCCAGTTCATGTGTTGTTCAACTCGGGTGCTACCCGATCATTTGTTTCCCTTGCGCTTAGCAAGAAGTTTCCTGAGTCTTCGGGCATGTTGGATTGCCCTTTGGAGGTGGAGATTGCCGACGATCGATCGGTGCGGGCGTCATCAGTATTCAGAGATTGTGTTTTGAGGTTATTCGAGGAGCGCTACTTGGTGGAGCTGGTTCCCATTCCGTTGCGTGGGAACAGGGTGATTATAGGCATGGATTGGTTGAGCCCTAATGGGGCAGTGATAGATTACGCACAACAGCTAGTGCGAGTCAGGACCCCAGGTGGGGGAGAGCTAGTGATTCATGGCGAGAGGTCGCAATGTGGACATGCAGTGTGTTCAGCAGCGAGGGATAGACGCTACCTTCAGCAGGGATGCGCAGGATACGTCGCGTATGTAATGGATACCTGGGAGGCGGGTAAGGCGACAGTGAGCGAGGTTCCGGTGGTGTGAGATTTCGCAGATGTCTTCCCGGAGGAGCTTCCTAGGATACCTCTGGAGCAACAAGTGGAGTTCAGGATTGACCTCGTTCCTGGTGCGGCTCCGATAGCCAAGACACCGTATCGGTTGGCTCCTCCCGAGATGCAGGAGTTGTCTACGCAGCTGGAGGAGTTGCTAGACAAGGGATTTATTCGTCCGAGCAGTTCACCCTGGGGAGCCCCGATCCTGTTTGTGAAGAAGAAGGATGAGTCGCACCGGATGTGCATAGACTATCGGGAGCTGAATAAGGTAACGGTAATGAACCGTTACCCACTCCCGAGGATTGATGATCTCTCTGACCAGCTTCAGGGAGCGTCTTGGTTTTCCAAGATCGATTTAAGTTCGGGATACCATCAGATGAGGGTCAGAGAGGAGGATGCGCAGAAGACCGCGTTTCGGACGCGCTATGGCCATTATGAGTTCGTGGTGATGCCGTTTGGGCTCACCAATGCTCCTGCCGCGTTCATGGACCTCATGAACCGCGTATGCAGACCGATGTTGGATCGGTCTGTGATAGTTTTCATTGACGACATCTTGGTTTATTCCAAGACACAGGAGGAGCATGAGGAGCATCTGAAAGAGGTATTGGAGACCCTGAGGATGGAGGGCTTGTATGCCAAGTTCTCCAAGTGTGAGTTTTGGTTGCGCGAGGTGCAATTTCTCGGACACCTTGTCAACCAGAATGGGATTCTGGTCGATCCGGCCAAGGTCGAGGTCATGATGAGGTGGGAGGTTCCGAAGTCTCCATCTGAGATTCGGAGTTTCCTAGGATTGGCAGGCTACTATCGGAGATTCATTCAGGATTTCTCCAAGATAGTCGTACCCCTGACGCGGATGACGAAGAAAGTCGTGGTCTTTCGGTGGGGACCCGAGCAGCAGGCTGCGTTTGAGACACTGAAACAGAGATTGTACGAGGCGCCAATCTTAGCCCTGCCAGAGGGCGTAGAGGATTTTGTAGTTTACTATGACGCGTCCATTTCAGGGTTGGGCGCGGTACTGATGCAGAGGGGGCATGTCATTGCCTACGCTTTGAGACAGCTCAAGCCTCACGAGGCGAACTACCCAACGCATGATTTGGAGTTGGGGGCGGTGGTTTTTGCCCTCAAGATTTGGCGGCATTACCTCTATGGGGTTCGATGTACCATCTACACGGACCATAAAAGTTTGAGGTACCTCATGGATCAGTCGAATCTGAGCATGAGGCAGCGTCGGTGGTTGGACGTGGTGAAGGATTATGATTGTGAGATCCTTTACCACCCAGGGAAGGCCAATGTGGTGGCCGATGCGCTTAGCCGCAAGGCGGCGCTGATCAGGGATATTTGTATGAGGATGACTGTGGTGACTCCCCTGTTGGAGCAGATCCGGGAGGCTCAATAGGAG
Source organism: Lactuca serriola (assembly GCF_051521515.1). Taxonomy (NCBI): domain Eukaryota; kingdom Viridiplantae; phylum Streptophyta; class Magnoliopsida; order Asterales; family Asteraceae; genus Lactuca; species Lactuca serriola. Next base: position 4,175,193 of record NC_136411.1, read on the forward strand.
GCTGTGAAGGAGGAGCATCGGAAGAGTGAGCGAATAGTGGGTCAAGTCACCTCTTTCGATTATGATAGCCGAGGACTATTGACACTACACCGTAGGGTGTGGGTGCCATATCACGGAGGCGTGCGTCAGATCTTGATGGAGGAGGCGCATAAATCCCGATTTTCTATTCATCCAGGGGTGACGGAGATGTATAGGGATCTTCGTCTAGATTATTGGTGGCCCTGCATGTAGCGGGATGTGGCTTGGTACGTTGAGCGGTGCTTGACCTGCAGGAAGGTCAAGGCCGAACATCAGAGACCACATGGCAAGATGCAGCCGTTGGACATCCCGTTGTGGAAATGGGAAGATATCACGATGGATTTTATCACGAAGCTTCCCAGGACCGCGCGTGGAGTAGATTCGATTTGGGTCATCGTGGATCGATTAACCAAGAGTGCTCATTTTATTCCGATTCAGGAGAGCATATCGGCCGAGAAATTGGTCGACATCTATATTAGGGAGATTGTGGCGCGGCACGGGGTGCCAGTATCGGTTATCTCGGACAGGGATGTGCGTTTTACTTCCAGGTTTTGGAAAAGGTTTCATGACGAGTTGGGGACTCGTTTGCATTTCAGCACCGCCTTTCACCCGCAGACAGATGGTCAGAGCGAGCGGACCATCCAGACTCTGGAGGATATGTTGCGGGCGTGCATGCTAGACTTCGGTGGTAGCTGGGACACTTATCTTCCCCTGGCTGAGTTCTTATACAACAACAGCTACCACACGAGTATTGACCGTCCCCCATTCGAGATGTTGTACGGTCTTAGGTGCAGGACCCCGATATGCTGGGGTGAAGTTGGCCAGAGAGTCATGGGGAGCACCGAGGTGGTGCTCAAGACGACCGAGAGGATCCAGCATGTTCGGAGCAGGCTTCAGACTGCTCAGAGTCGACAGAAAAGTTATGCCGACAAGCATCGATCCGACTTGGAGTTCCAAGTCGGGGATATGGTTCTCCTGAAGGTGTCGCCTTGGAAAGGCGTCATTCGATTCAGGAAGCGGGGCAAGTTGGGCCCGAGATTTATCGGACCGTTCAGGGTTGTAGCCCGGGTGGGCAAGGTGGCGTATAGGCTGGATCTGTCAGTCGAGCTCAGCCAAATCCACAACACTTTCCATGTTTCTCAGCTGCGGAAGTGCCTAGCGGACGACTCAACAGTAGTGCCGATAGAGGATATACAGGTTGATGACAGCCTGAATTACATTGAGCGCCCAGTCGCAATCCTCGACAGAAAGTCGAAGGATTTGAGGAACAAGCGAGTGGAACTCGTGAAGGTGCAATGACAGCACCGAAAGGGATCGGAGTGGACTTGGGAGCCGGTGGAAGAGATGATGGAGCATTACCCTGAGCTGTTTCATGATCGAGCAGCAGACTTTGAGGACAAAGTCTAAAATAAGTGGGGGAGATTTGTAGCACCTGGTTCCTGGTATGTAAGATATATCTGAGTATTTTGTATTTTGGCCTTGGACTCGGCGAGTTGGAGGCCCGACTCGCCGAGTAGAGACGAGACTTGGGACGCGATTAAGTTGGCGACTCGGCGAGTCCATATTATGGACTCGGCGAGTCCGCGCTGTCTGATGAAACCCTAATTTCCAAGGGTTTGCACCCTATTTAAACAACCATTTGCGCCCCAACTCCGCCCCATTCACCCTCAGAGCCCCCCCCCCCCCCCCACACACACACACACTCGTTCAAAGCTTTATTCCTTGAGAGTTGAAGCATTCCTAGTGTGTTTTGAAGTTTTGGAGAAGGGAGAAGAGTGGATCAAGAAGAAGAAGAAGAGGTCAACCATCTTTGAGCAATCTCAGAGTTTCCCTTGAGGTACCTCTTCATCAAAGGGGAAGGAGCTGGCGCGGTAGCGGCACATCATGCACACACACTGATTTCCGCATTTACGAGATTTCTATGGGATTTGTACTCTGATATTTCGATTGGTTGTATGATTTGGCTTTTAGACATGGGTTATGTTGTGTTATGGTTTGGTCAAACAATATTTTTAATTATTAATGTTTTCTAAAGTAATGTTTTAAAAACGAAATTTTTGGACGTGAAAATTGGGTCGTTACAATATCACAGTTTGGCTTGTTATATTACATTATTTTTTTCACTCCTGTGTTATTCGTTTATAAATATTGGGCTTTATGTTGATACAGATACAATAGCTTGATTAGACAAAAATATACACATAGGAAGAATGGAAGATTTCTATTAAAAAGGGAACTCGGGTGACACAATTACGTTTTATTCAAATATGATTATAATTGTATTGGATAGAACGAATGGAAGAATGCTATGGAAAAGGGAAATCGGGTGACACAATTACGTTTTATTCAATTATGATTATAATTGTATTGGATTCAGTCTTGCATATTTAATTACGATTATAGTGTTAGTATACTCATTTATGGCTTGTTTATTATAAATGTATGAATTTGTTCCATAGTATATTCATTTATGAACAAATTAATATAACCTTATTCATGTATGAACATATATGTATTTAAAATTTTCATATTATAGTAAAACACTAATTTCATAAAATTATAAACCATATTATGATTTTATAATCATATATGAATGAATCACACATAAACCAAATAAACCAAATGGTAGAAGGAAAAAGCATGAGGTTTTTATTTTGAAAAAAAAAATTAATAAAAATTATATTTACGATCTGTTAAAAAAGAAAAAAATCAATTCTTTTTTTTGGTAACAAAATCCCTAGATTTCAGAAAGTACAATTTAATTTAATTTTATTATAGTTTAATTAAATTACACATTTACAAATATACCCTTATATATTGATTGGTCTAGAATTGTTCTCGCGTTCTCAACCTTTTAGGTGTTCTCATTTGATCTTTTCCATATATATATATATATATATATATATATATATATATATATATATATATATATATATATATATATATAGCAATGATCATTTGAGAACTTATAGTTTCCCGAGAACCCGATAACTAAAAGTGGAGCGTTGGATCAATTATTTGGATGGCTTAGATGATCAATGACATATTTTGTAAATATAATTGTCTTTAGTGGCATATTAGGTTTCTGTAAACATAATCATAAGGGTATTATCGGTATGAAAAAAAATCTGGAAATTAGATCATTCCCCAAAAATCCGGTCGATTCTTTTTCTCCTAAATCCATCGATTGTCTCACCCAACGACTCTCTTTCTTTTAGAGCTTCATTGGCGATTGCTTCTAGATCAGATCCTTCCGCCTTCCATATCGGTGCCCTCTGCCTTCCAGATCAACATCGGTCTCCACAACGATCACACCTCGTTAATTTCCGTCTATTTTCCTCCATGATTTAACCACGAACATGGAGGCACAAACCTCCTCGGAGCAACCCCTTTCAGAAAACGAAAACAGTGAAGTTACCAATCCATACAACTAATAACATCCGTAAATCTCTTCACCTTCTTCTCTTTGATGCTAGACGTAAATCTATTCAGAGCTTTCTCAATCGATTTCATTTCTCACATTCATCATTCTGATTCTATATCTATTTAGAGCTTGTTCACTATGGCTAGAGTTATAATTATGTTCATCGGTGTTTTTGTGGTGATAGATGAGATTGTGTTTAAATCCAATTTCTAGATATGTCCCTAGCTTTAGATTCTTTTTAGGTTCTTTGTGTTTCTAGTCATGAATCAGATCATCATTCGCATGCTCCGCCAAATCCTTCCATTGGTTCATCAGGTAATCACCCCTAACCACAAAATTTTCATTCTCTTCCTCCCTAATCGAATCATGAAACTATAATTGTTCTTATAGAGGAGAAAAAGGAAGCAATCAAGCATTTGTGTGTGGACTGATTATCACCGGAGTCGAGATGATTTTCTCACTAAATTGCTTTCCGATCTCCTCGCTAGAAACCACAAACCGGATTAATTTGATGTTGATGTTGATTGGACCAGGTTATTCACTGAAATTCAAATCCTGTAAGAAAGCAGGATACAAGAAACCCGTAACAAATTTCTCATCTGATCTCAAGATAAATCTTTGTTTTTCATTTGTGTTTTTTTTCATGTTTATTAACAGCAATGTGATTTGGTACATGATGTGTGTAGGATGGAGAAGCTTATGCTTACCTGCTTAATGTTCTTGCACCAGAACATTGCAGCCCAGGCACATTGGGTACCAAGAATCCGGCTGAAAGGGCAAATTTGGTACTCGAGCATGCAGAAAAAATGGATTGCAAAAGATACTTGGCTCCTAGAGATATCGTTGAAGGCTCTGTAAATCTAAACCTTGCATTTGTGGCACATATTGTTTAAGATTCACTTGGTAGGTAAGTTATTAAAAAATTAAAATTTAAGAATATTATAGAGTAATTTACTTTATATTGATCTTTTACATAATTAACCTGAGAAATTTCAAAACAAAACAAATGGAGTGACACCAAGAAGATGGATATATTACTGCAATCTTGTCCTCAGTAAAATCATAACCAAGTGGACTGGTGGAGAAGATTGGGTACTCAACACTGAAAAATTAGTAGAATTGCGTAAGGTAATAACTAATAAATTTAATTTTATCTTTCTTTTTTTTTCTCTATATTCATCACAATCCATATCATTATAAAGTTTTTATCAGGAGCTTTAAAACGAGTCCACTATTGATTATGATGTTTCAAATCTTGATTTTAGAATTAAGAAATGACTAATTACACATTGTAAATGTTATATTTTAAAACAATACAATAATATATATATATATATATATGTGTGTGTGTGTGTGTGTTAGTTTTATTTTTAGAATAATATGATATTTTTTATGTGATTTTTTAACTTTTAAGTGTGGTTATAAATAAATGATGTCTGTTTGGATAAAGACAAAGTCTGTGATCCAGAACTATTGACCTTTTGTTTTTATTTTTTTATGCAGTTTGCATATAATGAGGATCTACAAAGTGAGTGGAAAGCTACAAAAAGGAGCAACAAAATCAAGGTTGTGTAATTCCTTAAAGAGAAAACAAGATATTTTGTTAGTCCTGATGCAATGTTTGCTAATTTCCTGTATTTCCTCTTGCATATATAGATTTGCTCTTGATATTGACCTTGATGCTCCAAAAATTAGAATTTCTATAACATTAAATGCCTCATCAAAGTATAAAATTCATTTTCGTTTGGATTTTGGTCATTTTACATTGAGGAGAGAGGTATATTTTAATTAATCTTTGGGATATTTTCTGTTCCATCATTGATTTCTGATTCGGTGACTAATAATCTAATCCATTAGTATAATATATAAATGAAAATATAATTTTATTGAAGTATTTTGGTTGCAAACTTTACATATGAATTACATGTGATTCACATGTAAATCACATGTAATTTACATATGATTCACATGTAAATCACATATGAATTACATGTGATTCACATGTAATTTATATGTGATGTAAATCACAAGTGAATCACACATGAATTACATGTGATTCACATGTAAATAACATGTAATTCACATGTGATTTACATTTTAATCACATGTACTTCACATATGATTCACTTGTGATTCACATGTAAATATGAATTAATGTCATTCACGTGTAAATCACAAGCGAATCACATATGAATTACATGTGATTCACATATAAATAACATGTAATTCACATATGAAAATCGAGGAATGGAAAGCGAGGCGACAACTTTTGGTTGTTCCTTCAAGCTATTGCAGTGGGAAGCTTGACCCCCACATAGTTTGTTAAATTAATCAATTGACTAAAACTCCCAATTTCCATGACCCCAATTGGTTGATACTACAGTTTGTGCTCACAGGCGAGTCCCTTCCCATAACAAAGCACCCTAGAGAAGGAGTTTATTCAGGCTCCACATGCAAACAAGATTGAAGGATCTGGACGCATCCGGATTCACATGGCTGGTCAACTACAGAAGCTGCGATCTATCACCTTCAAGCTGGATATGGATGGCTTGGTATCCAATATATCGGATACCTGTGGGCCCAACATTGAAGGATCTGGACGCATCTTTTTTGACCTTTCATTCCTTGTCAACACAAGCACATCCTCAAGGTACTTTTTTTTACTTGCTTATTATTGTTATATACTTAAATATATAAAATAATATTATGATTATGGTTTGTGTAGAGGAGGTTGATTGTGTTCGTTTTCCAGTAATTAGGATGGCTTCCTACAAGCTAAAAGGTTCAATTATAAGTTCACATGCCCCACAGGAATGTCACCAACATAATACTCTTTTCCAGGCTGCTACCAACTGGCTTAACAATTTATAGGCTCTTGCTCTTCTCCCCGATTATCTGTTTTTCCTCAGCCGCTACCATTCACAATGAACAAATTTCAAAATCTATACCTATAATATAAGTAAATAAATAACCAATATCATTTCACCCTAATAACTAATAATAACCTACCTGACCTTTGGTTTATGGATTTTTTTTATTTAGGCAAAATGCTTGTAAGGGTGTTAGTGTTGTAAGTTGAGGTTTTTAGCGACCAAGATTTTAGACAATTCTTATGCACTAGTCTAAATACACACAAACACATACAAAAAGTGCTTAGCTAGGCTACTTTTTATTCGAATTATTTGATGCTTTCTTATAACATGTCTGGATCCGACTAAAATTAAACAAAGTCTATTATTAGAAACATACTACTAGTTTATATAAATAACACAACATTGGAAGAAATGTGATGTATGATTGTGAAGTTGAGAGTTTATGTTAGTTAATACAACTACTACTCTACCAAAATATGAGCTAACTATTTCTGGTTACATCATGTGGAAGTGGAACAGAACATAAAATTAAATCCAGTCCCTACATCTTAAATCAATTTTCTCCAATTGGTTGATACTACAGTCCGCACTCATAGGCGAGTCCCTTCTCGTAACAAATCACCCTGGGGAGGGAGTTTATTCAGGCTCCACATGCAAACAAGGAGTGATTAATTGAAGCAGTAGTCATTGCCACAGGAGTGCACACTTTTTTTGGAAAGGTTGCACATCTTGTAGACTCTACAAACCAAGTAGGCCATTTTCAAAAGGTACAAAACCACATACACATCTATGATCTACCTTTTTTGATTTTATAAAAGGGTATCTTGGTATAATAATAATAATAATAATAATAATAATAATAATAATAATGTTATCATATCTTCTAGGTTTTGACTGCAATTGGAAACTTCTGCATATGCTCAGTTGCAGTTGGAATGATAAAATTGTGCGATTATGGCAACTGTCCAGCAAATCTTGTTTGAAGATCTTCTCTCACGGTGATTATGGTAAGGAATCTATTAAGTAAAACAACTCGTGTCTGTTTATGTTGTTGGTATTTAGGGACAAGTTTATAACTTTTTTTATTTGTTATTGTTGTCGAATGTTGATATACAGTGACTTGCATACAATTTAATCCTGTTGATGATAGATACTTCATTAGTGGATATTTAGATGCAAAATTTCGCATATGGAGCATTCCTGATAGACAAGTTGTTGATTGGAATGATTTGCATGAAATGGTCACTGCTGCTTGCTATACACCAGATGGTCAGATTGTCACCCATACATTATTATATATTTCTATTTATTTTTTTCAAAGTTTAATAAAAAATATTAAAATAATCAATTAAAGAAATAACACATTATTAGGCCTCATGCATACACATATAGTTGGTGGCAGATGGAAAGTCACATGCATGTGTGTGAATTTTAGTAACAATTTAAATTATAAACTAAAGTTATAGAACTTATTTATAACAATTATGGACCTCAAAGATAAAATAAAGTTATAGAAGTTATAGAACTTATTTGTAATATTCTATTTCTTGAACCAATTGTACATTTCTTTTATGGTTCGGTAGTTTTAGCTTTTTACTTTTAAAGAATTACATTTCTAAAAATTGTGGTATAGTAGTTTTCTTAAGGCAAGATGCTATTTTGGCAACTGAAATTAAGCACAAGGTACAACCAACATTCAAGATTCTTATTTCGGATCAAATCACAAATTCACAATATATTTATGTGTCTTTGTTATACATACAGATAAGGAAGGTAGATTCGACTTGGGACATGGAGGCTGATGAAGGATACAATTACACACATATTCTAGTAAGAAACAAAGTTGGATGATTATTTGTTAGTTTTATAGGAATGTATAACCGATGTTAGCAATGTATTATTTTTGTTTAACATTTGAATGATTATTTGTATGACATTATAATTTGTGCAATTTATTTTATTTTTTGTGTATGAAATTGTATTTTATATTATGCAATGGATTGTATTTTTGGTATATGGTATTTTATTTCTATTATGACATATTAAATGAAAATTTAATTTAAAAATTAATAAATATATAAATATATTTTTTTAAACATTTAAATTTACGATACGCAAAAATGTATGTCATCTTCGTTTATGACATGGCCTTTCTTGACAGGGGTTTTAATGATACACATTGCGTGGCATAAATGTGCGTCGTCTCTCGTTATGACAGGGCCTTCCTTGACACGCATTTGCGCGTCGTCTGAGCGTTTTACGACACGCATTGCGCGTTGTAAAATACTGTTTTTCTAGTTGTGGATAAAATCCATGAAGTGATTCAGATGAACATGGGTTGAATCCAATACTCGAATCTTATTCCAGGAGCACTCATGAAAACTGCAGTTATGTCCTAGACAAACTACATACCCATTTATGACAGTCTTGCCTCAATACCTACTTCCAAAGTATGATCGACTGTGGATGGTTTGAATAACCTAGTTATTCGGGAAGTCAAAACATGCAAAGTGAAACACAAGAATAATACTAATCCTATATGGCCCCAAAACCTTTGATTCATATTGATTACTCATTATTAATTGTATAATGTTTCGAGTGATCAACTTAATACTTGAATTAGAACAATAGTTATGTCATGCTCCAAGCATGCACACTATGTTGGTCTAAACAATAGTTATGCCATGCTCCAAGCATGCACACTATGTTTGTCTATGGTCCTTACTTTGTGAAATAGATCGATTGAAAAACATTTCAATGATGCTTATCTCATAATTCCAAATCCTTATTGCAAGTGTAAGAATTCCAAATTCTTGTCACTGCTAGAAAGTGTTAGATTCTAAACTGTCATACAATGATTCTTTTGTAATGTCTAGGTACCAAAAGTCACGGAGACTTGACCAATGATATTACAAAATGTTCCTTTGGAGATTGTTACACGACAATTCCATGGAAATGAAGTCTCAAATTCAAAGTACATTCCTTTGAACATCATTCTTGCATAAAAATTTCTAACTTTCTCATCTATTCTTCAACTCCCAATATGAAACATTCCATATTTGTCATACAATAATTCATTATCAATAAACTCCTATCTATTCATAATAATGTCAATATGGTCCATCTATTACTATACTTCCAACTGTACTTAAGCAACCAACCCTTGACGAACCTTAGATTGTCATTTGGAAAATTTTAGAATGGATAAATATTATAGCACATGTAATAGATCCTATACCTAAAGCATATTGGACACGATTCATAAAGACATGACACCTAACCAGTCTTTTGCTACAATATTTCTATTTGCCATGTTCTCATAATTCGAATTATGAAAAGGGTTGTCGTAATCATAATCGAATTTTGAGAACGCAATTAACATAATCATGAGTAAATTTGATTAAAATTTCACAATCTAAGCTTTTATATTTGAAATGAATGAAGTATAATTTTCTCTCCCATTAATTATAGCAAAACAACTTTTCAAACTCTGCAACTTGCAAATTGAAACTTTTGTTTTCTATAATTAATATTGCTAACTTGCAACATTTACCATAATTGATTATGCTCCCACTAGCATAATAATTATTATCTTACTAGCATAATACTTATGCCCCCACTAGCTTTGACATGTAGTCAGAAATCGGTTGGACTTCTAGAAATCAATACTTATTGAATTTCATTACCAAGGTTCAAATTTCTTTATCTAGGCCTCTCAAGCTCATACACCTTTCCTTAGATAGCTCACATGTGTGTCTAAACTATTTAAGAACTTACACCAATAAGTCTCAAATGTTTAAACCTTTTGCCATTGCTCACAATTCGAATTATGAAAAGGGATGACGTAATCATAATCAAATTTGAGAATGCAAATATCACAACTACTATCTCCTTAAAATCTACTTAGTGAAAGCGTTTCCTCATAATCATTTTCATGAATCGGAGAGAAACCTCATGACACTTAGATTTTTATGGTGTATGTGTTCCTATCCATATGAATTTGTCAAAACCACAATCACAAGACAATGTTAGTGACAAATCCAAACTCATATAGGCTGAACTTGTTCGGTCTTAATTTCTTGTCACTTGGCATCACAAGGGTCTACCATTACTTCAAAGTAGTTATGCAAAAAACTAAGAACTCATAGAACTCACATGTATAGTCAACTTTCACTAGAGTGGGCATAAAAATAAGAATATGTCAACACGATAGGTTATAAACCTCAAGTTGTGTGCTAGTGATAAACAATAGGTTTTACCCTTGATTAGTTCTTGAAACTTTCAAGATCTTTAAGACTCTCACTGTCCTCTTGACATATAAGATTCTCTTGTCAAGAACCATTCCTTGACAAACAAATATTCAAGAGTTAGTGCAGATTCTGATCAAGACAAACACTTCATACAATTGATCATAGTTGGTCTTTGTCTTATCCAAGACATCACAACTTACCAATTTCAAATGTACAAGAGTAAGAAACATTTTAATCTACATCTGACAAGTGTTTTAAACCTTTCTTAAGATTATGTCACTCAAATTACATTCTTGGAGTATGACTTTAAGAATTGTTTTGGAACGAAGTATGACTCATCTTCTTGATTTAACCATTTCAACAATTTATGAATCCTCTTCTTAGCCATAAGAGTGCACTAAGATGTCCTTAGAGGGTCAGTTGTGATATGGTTTTCCATAATCATTAAGATGATTATAAAACATGATACTAAAGTATTCTCCCATCTTTTCATATTGGAGAAGCTTTTATCCTTTTGCCTAATTTGATTCCACTCATTCCTTCTGCTATACATTGAAACTTTTCCAATGTTTCAGAATTATGCTTAAACTTGTAAGCATAACCATATTTACTAAACTTTAGTAAATCATGACGAATAGTCTTTTCAGTTTTTTTTGTGGTGGACTTAACCAGTTCACAAGAATGTGTACTCGATCCTTTAGTCATTCACTTGACTCACATATACATGTGATCAAGGAATTAGTCTTAATTTTTCAAAGATGAAAATTCTCATTCATCATACAATACAACTTGCATGATTATGAGTTTCTGTCCAATTGAAACTTGGGTGATGAGAGTCTTTCCTTATTTTGGTAAATTTTGACACTACCACAATCGAAATAATCAAATCCATATTGCTAACATTAGAAACATACAAACACTAATTTTCAAAAATGCCATTGCAAGGAGATATAATAAAATAAAGCAAAACAATTTTTTTATATCTTTATAAAATGCGGAAAAAAACTTTTACTTACAATGCAACTTCAAATGAAAACTATGTTATTACAAGTTTCTAAGCAATCTATCATAACTCCTAAGCAGCATCTCAAAATCCGATCTTCGAACTATGCGATCGAAATCCATCTTCGTGGTCAGATTCAACATACTCTTACTTTTTAAGCTTCCTTCCCTTTACTTGATCCTACAAAACATCAAAATGCAACCTTGTCACATTATGTATTAAGAATCAATAATTAGGAACTTAATAGAGTTAGACAGTAGACTTAACTGGAGCATAACCATACAATCTGATTAAACTTCTCAGGTAGTCAGGGCAGCTTCGCTTCCAATGTCCATTTCCTTGGCAGTAGAAACACATAGGCTCACATGCAATGGTCTCAGAATTGGCCTTTCTCTTATGATCAAAACTTTTGACCATGGCCAATTCCTTTCCTTTAGGAGAGGGAATCTCTTTTGGGATGTCCATGTCAACTTGGGATGTTGATCTTCCAGTTAGATTTGCTTGACCATTACACCAAATAATTTTTGATTCATCAACAATTAGCAAATAGGTGAGATCAATTAGGGTCATGTCGTGATCTGTCACATAGTAGTCTTTAACAAACTCACTCTATGACTCAGGAAGTGACTGAAGAACCCAATCAATAGCCAACTACCTTGGGAAGACGACACCCAACATCCTCAACCTATCAATATGCAGCTTCATGTCCAAGACATGAGTACATACATGCCTTCCATCTTTGTGTTTACTATTCAATAGGGATTGAGTGATCCTGAACTTTTCAAGTATTCGAGCTTGTGGGTCAGGGAGCATAATTGGAGGAGGTGGAGGAAGTGAAGTATGATTTTCACTTCCACGATCCAATCGTGGAACATCATCTTCGGAATGAAAGCTTGTTCTAGAAGATTTGGGAAGACCATAGTTGTTTGAGGCAGACATCTACAAGGGAGAAATTCAAGTTAGTTGATTTAGTCCTTAATATAACACCCAAATGAAATATCAAGGCTAGGACCCAACACAATATTTCACAATTCGGAAGAGGGATGTCGTAATCCGATTATAAACTATTTGAAGGTAGGTAAATGACGATTTACCAATTTCCATCACGAAAAACGAAAAATAATTTTAGGTTTTAAGTGAATTGAAATTACTAGATCCTTTGAGATTCATTGAACTTTTCAATGACATGTTTAAATCTCGATTGTGCCCTTCAAGTTTGTGACTGGGATGCCGGGGATCACAAACAAGGTGTGAATAATCATGCAAATTAGCTTGGTACACCTAATGTTACAAATAACTTAATCAATGTGCCGGTTAACGACACACGCTCCATTGATTTATGATTAACATCAAACTACCATTTGCCACACACTGTCAGTCCCAAATTAGTGTGCCGGTTAACCACACACGCTCCACTAATGACTTAACAACGTGCAAAATGTAATTTCATGAATTAGAACCATTTTCACTTACCCCACCACCACTTATATAACACATCCCATACACACATACACACCCACCCAAACCTAGACCATCTGTATGTTTATGCTCACGTGACCATACCTACTCCTACCACACCCTACCTAAACCAAACCCCCACTCACCACCTATCCAAACCCAAACCTACCAACCAACCTAAACTTACTCTCACTTAACTCGAACACACACCCACTTCTAAGTGCACCCTACCCTACACCTACACCTATATCACACATACACACACTCACACGCCCACATATACACACACAATAAGAGATACATATATTATCAATTTATTTTTTAATTATTTAAATTGCACAACTCTTAACTGAGTGACCATCTACTCTCTCCAAAAATAAAATATGTATTAAGTGTTTTTTATCAAGTGTAATTATATATATTTGTTTTGTAAAACTATTTTTTTGCTATATACATAAATGTAAATTTCCATAAAACATAAGTTTTAACTAGAGTTTAATAAATAATTTTCTTTATCACTTTATTAAATATTTTACAAACCGAACACCAATAATTTCTCTTTTTTAACATTTCACTTTGCTAACCTTAACAAAAACTAATCGAAAACATATGATATGGATCATAATATTTCCTCTTTTAATGAGGCCCAAGAAAGAGCCCATTACAGCTCACTTTATTACGCCCTAGGTTTTCTTTTTGTTCCATATATATAAACGCGGGTACACGAGCTGCGCCGGAAACACTCAAACCGAAAACCCGTTCCCGTCACCGCAGGAGGAGTAGAAGCAGCCATGGTACCTCCTTTCTCTCTGTGCATTTCATGCTATCTATTAGTCGGAAAATCGTATGAGGTTCTGAAACACCTTCGTTGTTAATTTTGCAGGTCAAATACTCAAAGGAGCCTGATAACCCCACCAAATGTAAGTATCTGAATCTCGATAGCCATTTAGTAATTCTATGTTTATAGGTACACGTTTCCTGTTTGCATCTCTCAACGAAACTCATGTTTAGGCTATGGTACTGCTGTTGGAAAACAGAGATAATCTGCTGTACTTTGACGTTTAGTTATTGCCTAATGCATCATTGATACACCGATGCGATCTGAATTTGGGATAATATAGCTAACGAACAACCTATCGTTGATGTTAATTGTACCTTTTAGCTAAAATACGACATACCCATATTAGCAACATCGCATGTATGCAAAACACTTTTTTTTTTTTTTTTTTTTAATGTAAACTTTAAAATCTGAAAAGACGACTTAGCTTCTTTAGAAGTATAGAACTATCATTTGAGGGTATTGGGTAATACATAAAAGTGTATTGTCTTTAAAGAATCGCAGTTAAAATGAATGCCTTGTAAAATCCCTGTATTGTAGCAAGAGTTATCTGATTTGAAAAGCGTTATTATAAGTTGTAATAATGAAATATAATGTAACACAAAAAGTCCACATTTTGGGATGTCATTGAAGAACAATCCCTTTGATATTTTTTTCTTACATGAATGTTGCTACCTATATTGCAGCCTGCAAGGCTAGGGGTTCAGACCTCAGATGTCACTTCAAGGTACCTTATTCTATTGTCATGGATGATACATATGTTTCTTTTCAAATCTCTTAAATCTTCATTTTCACAATCTCATGTAATGTTATTATTTGATTTCCCAGAATACCAGAGAAACAGCACATGCATTGAGGAAAATGCCTTTAATAAAGGCTAAGAGGTATTTGGAAGATGTTCTGATCCATAAACAGGCTATTCCCTTCACCCGATTTTGTAGGGGTGTTGGTCGTACTGCTCAGGCAAAAAACAGACATTCCAATGGTCAAGGAAGGTGGCCCGCCAAGTCAGCAAAGTTCATTTTGGATTTGCTTAAGAATGCTGAAAGCAATGCTGAGGTATGTAATGTAGCTGCTTCCTTTTTTATTATTTCATTAAGTCATTTCTTTAAAAAATAAAAATAACAAAACCTTGACCTTTTAGGTGAAAGGGTTAGATGTGGATGCCCTTTTCATTTCCCATATTCAAGTCAACCAAGCACAAAAACAAAGAAGGAGGACTTACCGTGCCCATGGGAGAATCAACCGTAAGTTTTTTTTTTTTTTTTTTTTTTTAAATAAAAACTCAAATTGATTGGGGGTATTTTTTTTTTTTTTTTTTTATGTTTGTAGCTTATATGTCTTCACCCTGCCATATTGAATTGACTTTATCTGAGAAGGAAGAACCCGTGAAAAAGGAGGTAATGTTTAAATTTTAATCTACATGGAGTTTTTATAAATCCTTTTGGTAAATAAGGTAGTATATGCTAATTTGTAGTTTGTTATATTTGCAGGCTGAATCTCAATTGGCAACCAGTGGCAAGTCGAAGAAACCTTGATTATGTTATCAAGTGCTTTTGGTTTTTGTAAGACTGAAATTGTTCTACTACATATTTTGATTTTGTACCAGGATATTGGATTTTTTTTTATGGTAGAAATTGAAATCTGGATTAAGTTTTGTATTTCTTTTAATCTAGTGTTGCATGAGGATGCTGTTTTGGTAATATTAAAACCTATTTTGTTGTTTTCAATTCCTGCTTTTAACAGATATTTGTGTCGTTGCTGGTTATATAAATGTTGACGTGATTTGTCAGAGCCTGTTTAGGATGAATTCAACTACACCTAGAGGTGTAAAAAATTGATACAATTTCCAATCGTGAAATCAACTTAACATTTAATAAACATGTTTGAGTAAAAAATTAAAACCTATATAATGGAACTTTACATTATGCAGCACAAATTAAACAGGAAAAGTTCAGGTTGTAATGAACAAATTGAAAGTTATTTGTTTAATTTGTAAGCATGAATTTATTTATCTCCATTTTTTTCTCATTTCCTTTTTTGTCTCCTAACGGTCACTTGAAAATTGAAATAACACGAAATGTTAATTAAAATTATAGGGTTAATGTCAAGCTCTCAACCATTTTAATGTTTCTAACTCGATACTAAAAAACCATGAAATATTTTGCTATCACTTAAAAAACCATGAACTATAATGAAAGCCCCTAAAATCCTGGCATTTTTGGCAGCCCAAGCAAAAACGGTGGGCCTTAGTGGGCTAGTCTTTCTGGTGTAGCCTATGGGCGAGTGCACTTCTAGCTAATCATTAATGACAACGCAACGCTTATGTGACATTTAATTAAAAAAAATATGGTAAATTTATCATATATGAGTCACTGTTTACTCTACTTTTAAGAACAACATGGTGAATTTGAATGCTTCTTGAAATAATTTTTTGTCGATGTGGCACAGCCTCAACGACGTTATAACACCTCGAATACCGTCCAAACTCCATGTTAAGGGTTCTTCCGTGGCTATGGTAAGGCTGGCAACGCATGTTTTCAAATGTTTCGGGTAAAAAATGATCGTTTGTGAATGGTCAAAAGGTTTTTTTTTCCACATATAAATACCCACATATACATACAAAATTAATACACCATTCTATTTCTCATTCTATTTACATAAAAATCAACCACATTTTCTTTTAACCAAGCTACGAAGCAAAAACCCCTCCACTAAACCAAAACACATCCGTGCCGACGGGTTTTACGGCATATGAAAGCTATATGAACCTCTTCAATACTCAAAACTCACCACAAATATCATTTCAAGGAAATACTTTTAATCCCGCCTCACCCCAAATGTAATTTCCTACATCGCCCTATATGTATCAAAACACAAATCTTCTCAATATATTTGCTTCCATGCCACCAAAAACCACACAATCACCACCTACACAACAAAAGTAAGATACGGTTTCCGAAATGCAAATGGGAGGTAGTCAGAAAGTTAGAGGGAAATGAAAAAAGAAAGAAAAAGCGATCGCAGAAAGTGAAGAAGAAGCTCCACTGTGGTGGAACCGGAAGAGGAGTATGCGTTGTAAGTGTCGTGGTACGTGACTTCAAAAAACCGAACTATAGGAAACGATATAAGAGTTAGTTTTTGGGAAACCGTGCTCAGAAAATTCCGCACGCTTATGAAGAAACCTCCATATCGCAATATCGATATGCTTAGTAGCAAGTGAACTCCAATAAGTCGTAGGTGCACCAAGTTCAATGCAATCTTCGACAGACTTTCTTCGCAAAAGCAAAATGGTGCGAATGATTTCGATTTGTTCAAAGCCGCGAGGGAGCAATATCGTCTTATTATAATAAAAATATGTGAACCCCATAACAAGTTTCCTAAAAAAGAATGAATGAAAATGAATAATCCATATAATTTTTCTAATTATAACGTTGCTTCTATTAATAATGAAATTAAGATGATTTATTAAATATTTATGGAGTATGGAAAATAATATCTACTAGTAAAAAAATGTATTTTTTTTAATTAATAGATAAAAGATAGTCAAATATTTAGTTATTTATGTGCAATTGTGATGAAATGTAAATGACAATTTTAATCTATATCAACATATATATAATTATAACAAATGTTAACGATAACAATTATTGGTTTAAAATGGAAAATGTAAATAATATGATGATTATTAATTGTAACTAAAAATTTTTAAGAAATAATTTGATATTAACTTAAATGAGTAAACATAAACAATATTTTGAAAAATAGAATATAAAATTTCGGTTTTTCAGTTCACTGTCCATAGCATCAAGCATGAACCGTAACAAAACCGAAAAATCGAAGATTTTACCGGTTCCGGTGGGTACCCAGCGGGTAGCGGTTCCAGAAAAATGAGAACCAGAACTAGAACCGCATAGGGCGATTCCAAAACTTTAGGAACCGGAACCACTTAAAGTAGTTTTGCTTATGGAACCGGCGGTTTCGAGGCGGTTTTGGTCCCGAAAGCAGATACCCTGTTCCAGTGCTCACCCCTCCACCCGTAGGTACTATACCTTGCCGCTTTCTGGATCTGCAACGCCCCCGGCTAGAATCCCGACGAAATGTGCTCTGGCGGTGGGTAGCGACTGCTAGGGTTATGAGATGAAAAAAAATAGAGAGAAAATGGTTTTTTGGGAGGTGATCGATGGTGGTTTTGGTTGGGTTGGCTCAATATCAAAGTATTGGAGTCGGTTGGAGATGTCGTAGGGGGTCACCGATGGGATGGTGATGGTGGATAGAAGATGTACCGAAGAAGAAAGTAGGGGATACGAGTTATCAACATGCTTAGCCCCATTTCTTTTTTAAAAGGCAATACTAATTATTTTTGATAATAAACAATCAATCAATAATTAATAAATAACAATAAACAAAAAATAAATAAATAAGTGCAAAATGATCTTTTTTATGTTTAGAGGGATAAAACGTGCAAATTTTAAACTAATGAGTGACTGTTCGAATTAATATTTGAAAATAGGGACTGAACGTGTCTTTTGACACTTAGATGGACGGTTGGTGTAATTTACTCTGAACATTAGTAATACATTTATAATAAAGTAATTATACATATATATATATATATATATATATATATATATATATATATATATATATATATATATATATATATTCTCTATCTACTCTAATAAATGAAAATGTCTTTGCCACATGTCCTTCTCTCATAAGATTAGCCACATGTCATTTTGTCATAATTTGAAATATATTTATTTTCCACTTGTCATTACTTTAATTTTCATTTTCAATATATCATTGATTTACTTTTCATAAAGTAAACCTACCATAATGACTATCAAATTTTAAATTTCAAATTCAATTCCAAATAAATTTATAGTTAAAACTTTTATGTTTAATATTTTGTTATAATTAACCCGTTTAGTACACACTAAACTCATAATTTTAATTAATTTATTATTTGCATATTTTTTTTTCGTATATTTCACTTATTTCAATTTCAAATTCAAATAAAATTTTTATTTAATCGTTCGTACTTAACATTTTGTTTTAATCAACCCGTATATTATACGGGTCTCACAACTAGTTCTTAATAAAAACCTCTTTATACTGCCACATGTCATTTTTTTTACATCCTATTTTGCCACGTGTCATTTTTTTTGTTTACCCAATATTATATTTTTCCCGCTCAGCATAGATCTCCTTAATTAATTGAAAAGCAATCTTCAAATCATATATCGTGAAATTTGCTATCAAAATTTTGAAATCCTTAATTTTCTGCTCCAAATTATCAAATATGGAAGTCAATTCCCAAAATCTCGCTATTCGCATATATCTCCATATACGGATTTTTAGGGCTTATTCAATTGGGTTTGGCTGCAAATTGGATAAATTGAAGAGGACTCTGATGGTTGCCTCTCCGCTCTTTGATGTTCGTATCAATCCCGATTCATGAAGCAAAGTCTCTTGCTCTGCTTAGTCCAGTGTATGCCGACCCTACCTCTAGTGGTCTTTCTAACTGATTTCAAGTTCTAATTTTAGATTAATGTATAATTTCATAATTTTATATTAGTATGTAATTTCAAATCATGAAATCTGATTCTTTTTGTATGTTACGCACATACAAGAGCGTTATAATATATGTTAGTAAAGTTTGTATAATTATGAGCTCTAATTTCTATTATGTTACTGGAAGTTAGAATAATTTCTTAGTTCTAAGTTTTAAGTTATAATTTTTAATTATTTGAGTTATCTGATTATACTCTTTTCTTGCTAAATCTGTTATCAGAGTTCATAGCATAGAAAAATTAGGGTTTGAGCGACTCTACATTGGTGGCCCCGATTCCAATAACTTATCCAAAATCGAAATCAATGAAGAGTTTGTATGTAAAGAAGTTCAGCAATTTGATGATTTGAAGAAGAAATGTGTGATCGATTCAGACATAGACAGCGAGGAAGACCATGAGTCATCTAAAGACAAGGAGAACATTGACAATTATTTGAGAAAAGTAGTATTTGAAGTTCTTCGATGTGTTAATAAAGGTCAGAAATCAAGATACTTCACTTAAAAGTAAAGATTTTAAGTTATCTGATACAGATAAATACCATACTCTATGATTCGACAATGTTGGAAACAATTAGAGAACAACAATTGACATCAATAACAGCTTACTTGGTGTCTGTTGTAGCCTGTAGTCCTAGGAGCACATTGTTATATGAGATTCAATGGATTCAACCCTCTACACACACGATAACATAGGCATGTACTTTTTCCGCTTAGACATTAGAGTCGATGCATAATAATTAAGGTATAAATACCCACCTATGAGTTATATTAATGCCTCTCGAATATTTAATATGTAGGTTATAATTTTTTTTTGATGACAACCAATTTTACACAGTATACAGAATACAAAATTTTGAGACTTTGTATATAAAACATATATAGTTAGCAATGAACAAAAGATAAAAATATTACATTTTTATTGAGGTAAGGGCTAATGTGAAAAAAATATCACTACACACATGCATATATGCACTAACACGCCTTTCAACGCATGTAAGATTCGTTTGATAACTTAAGGATTTTTTTTTTCAAAATGAGAAAAAATATAGATTTAAAATTAAGACGATGATAATATTTTTATTTTTTAGTTGTTTTTTTTTTTTTTTTTTTTTTTTTTTTTTTTTTTTTTTTTTTGAAAATCTTAGTTCAATTGTTCAAACATTTGATAGATAATTTGATTAGGAAGAATGTTCTGGATTAATGTTTGTATTTGGTTTATTGAATGATACATGTGTTTACACTGTCTACCCTCTTAATCTTTGTAATAACATTATACTAGCATATGTCCTAAGGTTTCCCCCCAAAAGGTGCTCGATTTGTAGCTTCTACATAATGTCGGACCATTTTGCCCTTGGTTTGCAATTTGTTTATTAAATGATGGGTTGATTTCTCTACAAAAAGAAATTGTTTCCAAATTCTACATAATGATAGGTCATTTTGACTTTTCTTAAATTATAAATGTGGTAGACTCAGTCAATTTCATTATCCTTCTTTCATCATCTTCTGCACAATATTTGGTACACATTTACAAGATTTGGATTGCTGCAAAAATTTGAATTCACTAATCCACTCCTTATGTCCCTATTTTCTTACACGTTTCTATTATAAATCTTGATTTCTTACTTTTATGTTATAAATATAATATTTTTAAAGTGTTTCATGTGAACATATGGCAATAAGTTCAGTTATATAAGATTACTAGTTTATAACCCGTGAAACCACGGCTACAAAATTAATTAAACTTTAATACTTAGCATACAAAATTATTAATCAATTATAATCGTTAATTTAAATAAATATTTGAAATTATATCATCTTATAATTTGTATTAATTTTATTTTAATTTTTATTGCATTGTTATTAATTTATTGTAATTAAAATAAAATTTTAAAATTTGAAATAAAGAATTAATAGGTTGACAAGTGACATGCATTAATTAAGATGTTTAATAGGATGACACATGACAAAAAAAGAATAAAATGTGTATTAATTAGGAGGCCTAATATGATAACACATGTCAAAAGGATATTAAAACTATTCTTTTATTAGAATAAAGATTTATAACCCGTGAAACCACGGCTACAAAATTAATTAAACTTTAATACTTAGAATACAAAATTATTAATCAATTATAATCGTTAATTTAAATAAATATTTGAAATTATATCACTTTATAATTTGTATTAATTTTATTTTAATTTTTATTGCATTGTTATTAATTTATTGTAATTAAAGTGAAAATTTTAAAATTTGAAATAGAGAATTAATAGGTTGACAAGTGGCATGCATTAATTAAGATGTTTAATAGGATGACACATGGCAAAAAAAAAAAAGAATAAAATGTGTATTAATTAGGAGACCTAATATGATGACACATGTCAAAAGGATATTAAAACTATTCTTTTATTAGAATAGAGATTTTGGGTATTTTTATAAATTAATTTAAAATGCTATAAGCAACTTGATAAAACCTACAAAACATAGGAACATTATGTTCTTGGGGTATAGATGAATTTAACATATTACCCATATACATCTACCTAACGAGGAAGATTGTTCCACATTGATGCTCACATTTTGCTTTTTAAAAGATGCATTTGTCAACAATGTCTATCCTCTCATTCTTTATCATAACCAAAAGGGCCAAAACCTGCTTTGAGTTATTAGCCTTCAGGTGGCTGCTAATGATCATCATGTTTATATTAATTATTTTTGCATTTTTTTAATTAACCTAAAATATCTAAAAAATTATTTTTTTTCCAGGTTTTACACAAGGCCGGGTGTACAATTCGGTTACATGATATGTGTACAGCTAAAAACAAAAAAGAAAAAAAAAGGTTTATTGGTATTATTGCTATGAGTGCAGGTTAAAAAAAGGGAATAAAAAACTAATAAAAATGTTTTCTTTAAAAACCACAAAAAAATACAGTTTAATTTGTTTTTCTGTTCAAAATGTCATTGTTATGAGAAATTGCCAAATTTGCCCCATTTAAATAAAATTCAAGTAACATACTTTTTATGTGTGTATGTATTGATGTGTGTGTATGTGAACAAAAAAGAAAAAAAACAATAAAATGTCAAATTTACAAAAATATTCAAAATGACAAAAAAATGGCCTACAATAAATTAGTAAAATTGATGAAATTGAAAAAAAATGTTCAAAATAAAAATTTTGAGGGATAAAATTATACCTACTATTTTTGTTGAAGTGATATAAATTCTAAGAATGAAAAAACTTAAGAACGGACAAATAATATGACCAAACTGGACAAAGAGGCTAAAATAGTTATTTTGACTAAATAAATCAAACTGTAAATTTTAAATGTTTCATATCATTATTTTTTTTCATTTTAAGTTTGCCGAATTAAGAAATACAATAAAATGATAAAAATGACATAATTCACAAAAAAAAAAAAAAAAAAAAAACTAAAACAAAAAAACAAAAACATAAATAAAAACAAATTGATCATTTTAACTAAAAATAAATAAACACTCAATTTTAGAGATTTATAAAACTTTTACAACTTTATTATTTATATAAATTTTTGTTTTTGTTTTATTTAAGTTTATATTGCATTCTACAAAAAAAAAACAATTTTCTAACATATCTATAAATACAAATTGCCTATCGGATATTCAAACCACTATATTTTCGTAATATCAACCAATCATTATCATAATTATGAAATCACTGACAAAAAATATATATATTTATTAATTATTAAACTTTTTTATAATAAATGCTCAATAATTAAGTTATAAAAGTTATAGTTTAATTAAAATTATTTTTAACTTTCTCATCCGTGGTGTTTACGGGTTATAACCTAGTATATATATATATATATATATATATATATATATATATATATATATATATATATATATATATATATATATTTGATGGAAAATAAAAATAAAAGTTATAAATGATAAATATGTAATATGTAATATGATAAATATAAGATAAAACTTCATAAAAGGTCTCTATGGTTTTCTACAACCAGGATATAGTACCTAACTTTAAAAATCTTCATAGTCTCTATGGTTTTCAATTTCTATCATGCTTAGTCCATCACTCACATAAAAAGACTTTTATACCCTTTTTAGTTTTTTTTAACATTTTTCTTTAATTAAAACCATTCAAAAAAAATAAAAAAATAAACTATTAGCCTCACCCACCCCACCCCATACATGTTCTTTTTCTGACATAATTATTTGTTTTATGTATGCTCGTGCTTACCTTGTTAGGTATTTGTTGGATCAATTGATCATCATAAGACTCATTGAATGAAATATAATAAAAGAGTTGATTCATTTTTCTCATCACTTCCTCAAATATAAAGATCGACCATCTAAACTTTCTACAAGATTTTGATGACGTCCGTGAGCATACCATGGTTGCTTATGGAAGTAGTTTTTGACTCCAATCATACCCTTTATGAGGTAATCATTGTGGAATTAATGACTGTATGAAAGAGACGAGTCCCAAGTTCCACAAATGTATGAATCACAAAGATTTGAAGTTTTAGTTTCTTGAGCACGTCAAGCCTAAGAGAAAAACGAATCAACTCTTTAGGAATGATAAGATATGGGTTAGC
The DNA here is from genome assembly GCF_051521515.1 of Lactuca serriola. Taxonomy (NCBI): domain Eukaryota; kingdom Viridiplantae; phylum Streptophyta; class Magnoliopsida; order Asterales; family Asteraceae; genus Lactuca; species Lactuca serriola. The sequence continues at coordinate 4,199,230 of NC_136411.1, forward strand.
CTGGAACTGTTTGACGAAATGCCTAAGAGAGATGAAAGATGATAAAGTGTGACAACAATCAATTTTGGTCAAACAAAGTCAACAAAAGTCAACCAGGTCAACTCAACTCGTATTAGAATATTAGGAGAAATGTGATATTCCCTAATGTTTCTAATGTACTATTGATAAGTAACGTAACAACTCGATAATTCAATTATACATTATTTGGGTATAAATAATATTTATAACACAATGTAGCAGAGTTAATAAACTTTATACTACATGAAAAATTCATAACAAATGTTACATATACAAATTTTTGGTGAATTCGTCACCAAATGCGACAGATTATATACCCGACTTAAACATCCAAACGTTAACGAAAAGAATTAGGAATTATCCTAACTCTCATGTAATGTGTTATTATTTTTGATGATAATAATTTGAATTTAAATGATTCAAATTAAGTAATATATATCATTTTTACCATATTTTTTTTTTATAAAAAATCACAATTTTTTATAAAAATTACCCATTCTTTTATAAAAACGAAAGAGACAATTTTTGTCTTATATGGTGATGACACCTTATTAAAGAAATGATATTTTAACAATGTCAACCCCTACACCCCCATACTCCCATACCCTACCCACCCTCCCCCTCCCCCTCCCCCATTATACTACATAACCGATTTATAACAAAGGTTACATATACAAATTTTTGGTGAATTCGTCATCAAATCCGACAGATTAAATACGCGACTTAAACACCCAAAAGCTAACGAAAAGAATTAGGAATTATCCTAACTCTCATGTAATGTGTTATTATTTTTGATGATAATAATTTTTATAATAATTTGAATTTAAATGATTCAAATTAAGTAAATATATATCATTTTTACCATATTTTTTTTATAAAAATCACCAACTTTTATAAAAAAAACCCATTCTTTTATAAAAATAAAAAAAAACAATTTTTGTCTTATATGGTGATGACACCTTTATTAAAGAAATTATATTTTAACAATGTCAACCCCTACACCCCCATACTCCCATACCCTACTCACCCCACCCCCTCCGCCTCCCCCTTTAAACTTTGGCCGACCCCCCCTCCCCCTATTCTCACATCATCTTCTCCATTTCCTCTCAAGAACAAGGTCATTTATCTCAAGGTTAATTCTCATAAGTTGGTTCTTGATCTTTTGGTAAGTTTTTCGTTACTAATCTAGTGATTCTACACACACACACACACACACACACACACATATATATATATATATATATATATATATATATATATATATACTATTTTTGTTACAATTATACACATTAACATGTGTTAATATCCATAAGATATTTTGATCTTCAAGTGTCTTCAAGTGTTCTAAGCTTGAAAACCTTCATATTCACCTCTTTATCTACCAAGAAACACACTCAAGGTTGGTTCATACCCCTCACTTTCGTTTTTATCCAAGTTTCAAGGGGAGGGGGGGATACAAGTAAACTTGTATAATAACACAAGTTGTTATACATGCTTAGTCTTCAAGTTGTGCAAAAGTATTATTTACAAGAAATAATGTTATTACCTAGCATTGTGAACATTTTATGTGTGGTATGTTGTTTAAAATTCAAATCTATGAAAAATGAGTATAAACATGCTTTATGTTCTTAAGAAAAGTCATAAAAACAAAACTACAAAAAAATAGGGTTTTTATAAATATAATATGACTTTTCTAGAAAAAATGGTTTTAACCAAGTTATTACATCACTTTTGTGGGATACAAATCAAAATATGTTATTTTGGACATATTTTATGAAACTAGTTAAAAATACCAAAGATTTGGTTTTACAAAAAGAAAACCTAAAAACCCACAATTTTTATGTAAAAGTAGGGTTTTCTAGAAAAAATTGCCATGACTAGGTTATGGTACCATTTTTGTAAGATTTGACCTAAATTATGTTGTTTTAAACATATAAGGTTAGTTTGAATTGGTTTCCACAAAAAAACAAAAATAAAATTTACCAAGTTTTTAACTCAATTTTTACCGTTTGGTGACGTAAAAAGGACCAAAACTAGCAAATTGGATACACCATACTAAATATTTATATACTTGTGTTAGATATAAATTATATGTTATTTAGGGACATCTAAACATATTAACTTATATATATGTGAGTATATATGGGTATAACAAAACATTTATAATAAACTATAATAGGTATAGTTTATGGGTCATTGACACTAATTTACTGTTTTGATACAATACAAATAATTATATAAAAGTATAATTAATTTTACACTATGAAAATACTATGGAAATGTGATATTTATACTTACAAGAGTTTTCATTACACTATATGTAAACTTGTTGAAACAATTATGTGAGACACAATCTTCACCGTATCTGCCAGAGTACACACTAAAGTCCTGATTTATAACCAAAATCTTGGTAAGAGAGCGTGACACTTGTGTATAGATCTGTACGAGACTGAAAATCCCGCACCTAAGCTGCCAGCTACAGCTAGACCGACAGGTCTGGGGTGACAAATGTCTAACATTCTGACGCCTAAAGAACGTCGTAGCATGCCAACTTTGGTTTTAGCATGGTTGTAATAACTCACATGAGGAATCAACAATACATTTGGTTTACGGGGTAACATGCGTTCAAATGGTTTTATATAAGAATAAAACTACATAATACTATTTTAAGCATAAAAATACTTATACATTTTTGGTCTTATGACTTTTAAGACTACAACTCATTTTTAAGAAAATATTGGGTTTTCTGGGAACGTACACTATCATTTTACAAGGAAAAAGTTACAGATTTTTCACATACAAAACTCTTATGAACTCACCAACTTAATTGTTAACACTTTGCAAACTACTTGTATTCTCAGAGAATCGTTAAACAGGTAACCACCAAGCTTTTGAGGATGAGACGTTACGACGTCGTACCATTTATTTTTGTCATCATAATTTAATTGGTTTTGAAACATACAATACATGGTAACAATGTAACTTTCTCAATTATATTTATGATGATTGTGTTTGCTTTGACCACTATTATACATTATGTTGTGATACTGTTCATGAAAGTCATCCACCCCAGACGTTTCCGCCATCCTGGTTTGGGGGTGTGAACAACTGAATCAAATTTCTTTAGTATATTTATTGCTAATATTTTAGAAAAAAAATTTGTAGTTTTAAAGAATATTTCAAATTTCACCTGCAATAGTTGCTTGCCCAGGCTTATTTCTTGAGTTTTGAAGATATAAAATCGAAGTCTGATTGGTTTTGATGTTGAAATCTTGAATCGCTATCTCAATTGCCACTTTCGACTCTTTTCCAGGCCTAGAGGCTTGGTAAAAATGGTAGGAATCGAGGTTCTACGAGTAACCTTAGATTGTAGAAGAAAAAATGATGACAAGATCTTCCACCTACGTTAACCGTTTCCATACCTGTTCCAGAATGTAACTATCGCTCGAAGCATTTTCAAAATAGTTTGAATCAATTTCTGGTGGTTGTTTTGCTCAGAGCATGAAGCTCCGATGAGGAAGAAGAGACGGGAGGTTTTGGAGAAGAAGAAGAAGAAGGGGTGGTTTTGTTTTATTTAAATAAATAAATCGAAAGTATATTTAAAAGGGTAAATACGACTTTTTAGATGGGTGAATGACTAACTACGATAGAAATCAAAAACCACATGGACAAGGTTTTTTATAGTTATGGATTATATGAAACTACAGGGACCATTTATGAAGTTTTGTCTAAATATAAATAATAAATATGTAACATGCCAATGTAAATATAAGGGCTAAAATGTAAAGTTGTAAGGAACATTAATGTAACTTCAAATTAATCGGAAACGGGCCACAAGCCCCGTTTTTTGCAAACAAAGCCCAAAGGTTTTTACAAACAAAACGGAAATGTTAATAGTTTTCAAGGAAAACCAAAGAGCTTCTAGATCAGCGGTATCAGGTGGTGCTTTCCCTCTTTGAGGTCGAGGGTTCAAGTCCTGTTGTGGACATAGGTGAAATAGGTGTTGTTAGTTTAGAAGTAGATTAGATTTGCCGGTTCAAATTTTTTTTTTGTAGTGTATGTATTTTCTAAAAATAAATACTTCATTAATAAGGACTAGCTGTTTGCGCGCAAAGCGGCGGCGGCGAATAGTTTCTTTCAAGCAATAAGTTCCATTTGGATACATGTTATATTTCTAAGAACACTTACACCATTATCGATCGGTTTCATAAAAATAAAAAGTGCAATGCCAAAACCAGAAAATATTGTTGCGGTGGATTCCATGGAGGAAAAGGAGATGAAGATTTGAATTAATCTCCAGTCAACTATATTTTATGGAAAAAATTAGGGAACTCCAATTTGAATGAGCTTTTAAATTTCAAATGATTTGTCGAAAAGAAGTGTTTCAGATTTCGAATGCACCAGATACCAGAGAAGAGATATTTTAGGAGTACAAATTGGGTCAAAATTGATGAAAATACTAATTCAATCCCTAAAAATAAGGAAATACTAATTTAAATGTGTTTTTAATACTTGTATCCTTAGCATTATCATTTGTAAGATATATATTATAATATTATTATATTAATAGTTGGTTGTACTTTAAGCTTAAAGACTTGAACGTCTTAAAAAATATTATTATTATATTGATTTTATTTATAGAAATAGTAAGGTTTCTTTTATAAGTTAGTATAGATATATTGAATTTTTGAAACGGTTGCTATTTTCATAATTTAACCAAACCTCTGTATAACCGTTCTTATCCTAGACCATAATATTTTTGATTTTTGAGCTTTAAGCAGTTGTCTTTTTTATTAATCAAGATTTATAACCTATTTGGATGATAATCATATCAAATTATCGATTAGAATTAATAACTATATAATTCATTTTATTATATTTAAAAAAATACAATTGTCTATGATTTTTGTTTTATTATATTTTTTTTGAAATACAATTGTCTATATTTTTTGTAATGACATCAAAAGAATTTTTTTTTATCTAACGGAAAACAAACATTTAAAATTTTCCAAACAATTAAGCCTAATTTAATAAACGAAGTTCTTCTCAAACGTTAAATATTAAATCCTCCATGATAAATGAAGATAATTTTGTCACATGTCACTCTCCCATTAAATTGGACACATATCATTTTTTGATATTTTTGAATAAATGTTTTTTCCATTTGTCATTTTTTCATTTTTTTTAATATTTTCTTAATTAACACATCATATTTCCACCTCAATTAATAATTGCCTTAATTAAAAGCAACCAATAAATTACTCATATTATATTTAATATGTTTTCTTTTAAATCCAAATTTCAAATTTAAATAAATTTTTGTTTAACCCAACATATTTAATTTTATTGTTTATCCAACCCGTATAACATACGGATCTCACAACTAATTGCATATATAAGACAATTTCGAGACCATAGTAAAAATAAAAATTCAAACTAAATACTATATATTATCAAGTGAACAAGTGAATCATGCACTTAAATAAGGTTTGCATGTATTTTTTTTAAACCAATTTCCAGATATGTATTTTAAGCGCAATTTCCATGATAGCATTATGTCAATATATAATGCAACCTTTTCTCCGCAGACAACCTCCAAAATAAATTACTCTATATCAATATCAAGAATAAATTATCCACATCAAAAAATTGAGTAGTTTTCAAGGAAAATCAAAGACTAATTTACGTTGAACAAATTTGGTAAAATTAAATATTTCACTATTTAATAACGAAAACTTTTATTTTTGAAACAGTTATATCTTCCATAACGAATCAAATCGTTATTATCCTATAGCCCATAATAAGAATAGATTTTAGATTTCGCAAGTCTTTTTTTTTTATTAATCAAGATTTATAACATTTTTGGGCGATAAACATCAAATTATGGACTTAATAAAAAAGATATAGATTCTATTACTTATATAAAAATAATCGATTTTACTAAAACAAACTAATAATCGATTTTAATAAATACGCCATTAAATACTCTGTAAAATTGGTTCTTATTTCTTTATTTGTATATTACTTATATTAGGTGTGAGATTCATATATTATATGAGTTTATTTAAAAAAAATTAAATTTTAATAATTTGAGAAGTTTGAATTTATAAGAAAAAAAATGAAAATTTAACAATTTGAGAAGTTTGAATTTATAAGAAAAATGAAAAAAGTTTTAAATTATTAAAATTAATGAGGATGAGTATAGTATCAAAATGTCAAAGCATATCAAATTAAAAAATTTAGACTAAACTGCACAAATGGTCCCTGTGGTTTGCTCAAAACTGTCACTTTGGTCCAAAAGATTTGGACTAACACTAGAGGTCAAAAGTTTTCATTTTGTTGCTTATTTGGTCTAATCTGTTTTGATTTTTTTCAAAATGACGAATTTACCCCTATTAATATGATTTTCTTTCTTTTTTTGTTTTTTTTTATTTTCAGATTTTAAAAAAATAAAAATAATAAAAAAAATAGTAAAATAAAATAAATCTCTCTCTCTCTCTCTCTTATTTATTTTTTTGATTTTTAGATTTAAAAAAAATAAAAAATTAAAATAAAAATAAATCTCTCTCTCTCTCTCTTTGAAAACCCAAGCACAAAAAGGAGGCTGCTACCCTCCGTTCCAACCATGTTTTCTTCTTCTTTCTCGATAACAAGCAACCTGAACACCCCCATACTTGTTACTACCTCCTTTCTTCTTGTTCTTGTTCTTGTTCTTGTTCTTGTTCTTGTTCTTGTTCTTCTTTAGTTTTAAACGAGAAAACCTCCACTGGAGGTGGGGGTTTTCGGCTGTCAAAAGGGCAACAACCCCTCCCGTTTTCCTTGTGCATTTCATCGGCTTCATAGCAACCCAAATTCCCCCACCTATTGTTGTTCTATCTCCGATCTGCCTTACCCTTGCCCTTTGCGTTTTCTTCCAGATCAGAATAGGAACAATCAAGAGGCCGCTGGAGCAGCCCCTTAACTGCAGTAGTCAACAAGAGCCTTTGTTGCTTCGTTCTTCTCCTTCCCCCAACCTATTCACATCTCTACCGCCTCCATTCCCTCCTCCACTCTCCTGTTGTTGGTACCCAAACACCAATAAACAAATGAAGAGCATTGGCTCTTCAGGAATCCCAAATTGAAGATGCGATACAACACCAAAACAAACCTAATCAGGTAAAAATGAAGAGTACAATCTCTTTCTCTCTATGTATTTTGTGGGAATCTTTTGGGAATCACTTCTCTAGCTCTTCAAATCTGGGTTGATTTCGTCTCTTCAAATCACTTCTCTTTCAGAGTGGAGGAAAACATCAGAGCATCAGGTGAACAGATTTAGCAAATAGGTTTGCTCGTCTATTTCCAGCTCTTTTTCATGGAAATCAAAGATATGTACTTTTCTCCTTATGTTTCTTGATGAACCCGATTTGTTTTTTTACCCAACTCAAAACAGAGAGAAAGAAGATGATCCTGAGAGAAATTAGTTTCATTAAGTTTGTAGAGAGAATATGAAGATGTGGGCAAGAAAGGGTGTGACTTGAAGATATGAGATTAAAGAAGATGATGGTGGTATGTGTTCTTGGGATGTGGAGAGAGAGAGAAAGATTTATTTTTATTTTTATTTATTTATTTTTTCTAAATATGAAAAACAGAAAAATAAATAAGAGAGAGAGTTTTATTTTATTTTTATTTTTTTAAATCTGAAAATCAGAAAAAAAAAAGAAAAAAAATCATATTAACAGGGGCAAATTCGTCATTTTGAAAAAAAAATCAAAACAAATTGGACCAAACAAGCAACAAAATGAAAACTTTGGACCTGTAGTGCTAGTCCAAACTTTTTTGGACCAAAATGACAATTTTGAGCAAACCACAGGGACCATTTGTGCAGTTTAGTCTAAAGTTTTTTTAGGGAGGATAAGTACACAACTCAAAATTGACGAATTTACCCTTGAAGATGCTTTGTTTGGTGTTCAACTAACACTCTCAATTTTGGTCCAATTTGTCCCGACAAAAGGAAACATAAACAACGAAATAAGCACTAGACGAAATTAACACAGTGAACCCATGATGATAGGATCAAACGTTCCAAGCATAACCAAGAAAGACGATACACCTCAAAGCATAACCAAATAATGAATATCTTTTATGTTTTAAAAAGATATACAAACCAAAACTAGTTGAATCCTGCACGTAAAATAGAAAGATTGCATGCAAATTTTCCCCATACGTATTTTAAGTAGTTTCCATCATAACTTTGTCTATATAATTAATGCACCGTCTTCTCCACAGACAATCAAATGATATCAGAAGCATTTCATCTCAATCACAACAATGACGATAAACAGATATGGACGAAAGCAAACCGTTTTGATGTTCCCATGGTTAGTCCATGGTCACATTTCTCCTTTCCTAGAACTAGCCAAAAAACTAAGCAACACCAACCTCTTTGACATCTACCTTTTTTCGACTCCTGCAAATCTCAAGTCTATCAAGAAATCACCTGTAATTCATCAAATAAAGCTTCACCTTCCGGAGCTACCCGAGCTTCCATCAGATCTTCACACCACCATTGGCCTCCCACTGCATCTTATGCCTGTTCTCAAGAAAGCTTTCGACATGGAAAGTGATGAGTTTTCAGGTATCTTGAAAACCCTACAACCTGATTTACTCATTTACGATCTTATTCAACATTGGGCTCCGGTGGCGGCTTCTGCCCTTTCAATCCCGTCTGTGGTGTTCATCACCACAAGTGTCACCATGGCTTCCACCATGTTTCATCTTTACTTGAAGAGCTCCAGTGGTATTCCATTTCCATTCTTAGAAATCTATTTTCGAAAAAATGAGTATTCTCACGTGTCGGAGATTCTTGAAAGCTCAACAAATAATCGTAAAGATAAAGATCGTGTTATGGAGTGTGTTGGTCGATCTTCAAGTATTGTGCTTGTTAAACCTTTCAAGGAGATTGAAGGTAAATATTGTGACTACCTATATGCTCTTACTAATAAAAAGATTGTCCCAGTAGGTCCACTTGTGGTTGAGCTATCTCCTGCGGTGAACGTGAAGGAAAACAGTGTGATGCAGTGGCTTGACACAAAAGCCATTGGATCTACTGTTTTTGTTTCTTTTGGGAGCGAATATTTTCTTTCTGAAGATGATTAGAAAGAAATTGCATACGGGTTAGAAATGAGCAACACGAATTTCATTTGGGTTTTAAGGTTCCCAAAAGTGGAAAAAAAGCTTAGCCTTTCAGAAGCTTTGCCATTAGAGTTTCTTGAAAGGGTGAAGGATATGGGTTTAGTGATTGAAGGGTGGGCGCCACAAGCCAAAATATTATGCCACAAAAATATTTGTGGATTTGTGAGTCATTGTGGATGGAGTTCGACAATGGAAGCCATGAAATTTGGTGTTCCAATAATAGCCATGCCAATGCACCTTGACCAACCGGTCAACGCTCGGTTGGTGGCGGAGGTTGGGGTTGGAGTTTGTAACGCCTGTGTTTCTGGGCTTGCCATTTTTAGCAATGTAATAGTCTAGGTTAACCTTTGTAACCCCAATTTGAAATAATAAAATGTATTATTTGTGAATTATTTGAATTATGTGATTTATGTGTGTATTTTCTTAATTTTTATAATTTAATGAATTAAGAATAAAATAAGCATCAAAATTTAAGTGTGAGATAAGCCCGATATCTTTGCATAAAGTTGTAGTGGTTGAAACAAGGATTCCGGAGATATAAGGAATGCCAAAATCCGAGTTATAACGAAGAAGTTATGACCTGTCGAAGTTTCGCGACAGAACCGGCACGACACCGAGTGACGTAAAATATGAATTTAAGATAGAGTGATATTTAGCCTTAGCGATCTAAACGAAAATCGTAGATTTTGTGAAACCAAGAGCGTGCATAAAAGGAACGCCCAAATCTGACTTCGTATGAGGAAGTTATGATTTTTCTAAGTTTCGACTTAGCAGTATGTAGCCCGAATACTCGATTTGAGATCGAGCGGTTTTTAGCCGAAACAATCTAAATGAGAATCGACGATCTCGTTGTTAGTAGCGAAACGATGAAAAGATAGGCGAGAACGGACATCGGACGAAGAAGTTATGATTTTATAACGAAGTTTTCCTGTCTGGGCCTTCTAAAAATAAATAATAAAAAATAAACTCAAAATTAGCTGACGGAGTCTAAATGAAAGTTGTAGAGCGTAGTCTCACCTTCGCGTGGATATAAAGAACGTCGAAAACGGAGCTCGTATGCGAAAGTTACGGAATTTAGAAGTTCGACGAGTCAATTACGCCCAATGTAATTTGAGTACGCCCAGCGTACTCAGTCGGATGCAAGTTGCCTGACCAATACTCGAGTGCCACAGATCGACGCATGCAGTGACGTCAAAGTACGCCCCGCGTACTGAGTTCGCCCTGCGTAATTTGAGATTACGCCCCGCGTAATCCCAGACCCAGCAGCCTATAAATAGAACTCGAGATCAGCCATTTCCTTGCGATTTTTCTTACTTTCTCTCTAAGTTTTTGCCTCGATTTGCGTGCCAATCATATCCCGAAGCCCCGGTATTATTCCCGAGCCCCGAAGCAAGATCCGAAGCCCCGAGGTTCCCGAAGAGCGTTATTCCCGAGCCGAAGCCCTGCCCGCGAGGAGCCCGGTTTTTGTGAAGATCTTCCAGATCTACGGAGAAACACTACTTCTGCAAGCCGTAGTGCTGCCCGATCGTCTTCCGATCAGGTGAGTGTATAGTCCCTTTCAATACGTGATATTAAACAAGTAATCGTTAAACGTATTTAAGAATACGGGATGTGAGTGTGTAGTCATTTTCATTCCAACGCAATATTATGAAGTATTCTATATAAAATACGTGCTATGTGTATATATTTTGCTGTTATATGTGTGAATGTATATTCACTCTCTTCTATCTCATAGATTTGATATATTCTCTATGAAATACGTGTTATGTGTATATGCCTCATCTGTTATGTGGAATATGTATTGATTAAAGCATGCTATACAGGTTTTTAAACAATGTATAAAAATGTATATTTTTATTTACTAATATGTTAGGTAGAACATGGGTAGATAATTGGTGTGAAATAAACAGATGAGAGACCTCGGTGTTATTGGTGTTATTCTAGTCATTCAGCAGAGTATGGATGACGACCACGGACTATTCTAGACTGTCCTGTGGAATACTAGCAGACTCATTACCTGTAGGTGTTGTGAATGACGTGTTCACCTGTGTACTCTATCCCCCACATGGTTGCCTTTAGGGCACTTATTGTTGAGGAAGCCCCTCTGCAGTAATGTCCGTCCCGATGAAAATCCTGAATTTGGTTCCTTATAATATAAGTTATTTTAGGGACGTAAAGTGAGGATAACGGGAATGGGTAATCGGGTTTTATTGTGGATTGGTGAAATTAAATATAATTATTTATTGTGGGTTGAAAACCCTATATGCTCACCAGGCTCCCAAGCCTGACCCACTCAGTTGATTTGTATTACAGGAAGTGGCGCAAGAGCTTAAGATGGGCGAATCATCAAGTTGTTTTTGTTTACAAGTTTGTATATGTATATATTGGTTGAATGACTTGTAATGTTATCATTTATGCTTTATGATCTGTATCGGAACATGACATCCCGACTTTTGATTATGAAATGAAATCATATTTCTTTATGAAATGTTTTGATAAATATCTATTTTATCATGTTTTGTTTTTGGGAACAAATTCCGCATCTCTTTAAAACTAAAAGGAGTTACTCTGAAAATGATTAAAAAGCATAAATGAAACCGGTCTTTTCTGGCTGAGATTTTGAGGATGTCACAGAGTTGAAGTGGTGATGGATGGAAACGGGCGACTCGAGCGGGAGAAGATGGCCGAGGTTGTTCGGCATGTGGTGGTAAGTAAGTTAGGGGAGGTGGTGAGAGAAAAAGCCAAAAATATTAGTGTTGATTTGATGCTCAAAAGGGAGGAGGAGATCGACGCGACGGTGGTGGAGCTGTTGCAATTATGCCGCCTCGGCCGTCGTCTGCGTGGTGTTGGGAAAATTGAAAAGACGAAAAGCGAATCGTTTGCAATTGGTTCATATTGTGTGGTGAAAGGTGAAGCTTGATCATAACAGAGATCTTCCTCCTCTTTTGATTTTTTAAAGTCAACTAGAGTTCATATATATATATATATATATATATATATATATATATATATATATATATATATACACATATATAAAGGGTTTAGGGGTTAGGGTTAAGGGTTTTGGGTTTAGGGTTTAGGGTGTTTATAAAGGGTTTAGGGTTACCCTAAATCCTTTATAAACATCTAAAGTTAGAGGTTCTTACGGTTCTTAACCTTTTTTGGTTCTCATTTGAACCACTCCCTATATATATATATATATATATATATATATATATATATATATATATATATATAGAGAGAGAGAGAGAGAGAGAGAGAGAGAGAAAGAGAGAGAGAGGTAGGTTAAAATGTTTTTCACATCTATTGTGTGCTAGAATGCACCAATAGGGATTTAGTATTAATTATATGTATATTAAATGTGTAACATCCCGGAAATTCAGAAGTAAAGTTGAAGGGCTAAAAGTGTAAATAAGAAGGTCGACTCGGCGAGTCTATGGATAGACTCGGCGAGTCGAGTCGCGTTTCAGATCGCGTGTTAAGTGACCAACTCGGCGAGTCGCATGGGGGGACTCGGCGAGTTGGTGCTATATGGAGAAAACCCTAATCCCGGGGGTTGAGCCCTATATAAAGAACACAATACCCTCTCCCCAGCCTCCTTACCTTCCCTTTGAGTTCTAGAGGCCCTAGATTCGTGTGAGCTTTCCTTTGTGAGTAATTAGAGCCTTGGAGGAGGAAATCTTAGAGGGGAATTGAAGAGAAAGAAGGCTTGGAGCAAGGGGCTTTTCAAGGTTTTGACTTATTCTTCTGTTGGAGCCTTCTTTTGAGGTAATGATTCGTTGCTTGAGCTGCTATCCATCTAGATCTATCATTTGTGGGATTTTTGGGTGTATGTCTAGTGCTATCTTGAGTTTGGAGGTTAGATCTGAGGTTGCTACCTCAGATCTAGAATAGCGATGATCCAAAAGAGCATAAAGTCCTTGTTCAAGAGCTGTTGATGAAGTCTTTTAGCCCCAAACCTTAGCCCAAGAGTGTATTATGCTTAGATCTCCTTGGATTCACGTAAAGTTTGCTACTTTACGTGATAGATGGCTTGTATAAGAGTAGATCTATGGATTGAAGACCCTGCATGGCTTGGAAAGCTTTTGTATGGGTTACGAGCTAGTGGTACTCGGCGAGTCACATGGGTGTACTCGGCGAGTTGCATGAAGATAGGAAGAAACTCAGCGAGTTGGAAGAACAACTCGGCGAGTTGGTTGAAGATAGCCTTGGACTCGGCGAGTCTGTTCTTGGACTCGACGAGTCTGGTCTTGAGGTCCTAACCTTTTCTGGTTAAGCTGAGAATCGGTGAGTCAAGGGATGATTCAGTGAGTTGAGTACGATTTGACTCAGAGTTATGGGACTCAGCAAGTCTTGGGGCGACTTGTCGAGTTGAGTCGTGTTATGGGAGTTTCAGAGCATGGGGACTCGACGAGTCAGCGGGTTGACTCGGCGAGTAGAGTCAGTCAGGAGGGTTGGCTTTGACTGAGGACTTTGACTTTGACCAAGAGTTGACCAGTTGACTTCTAGGGGTATTTTGGTTGTTATTGGTATTTATTGGTTTCGGTGATTCAGTGGTGGAGTTCGTGACGGTGGTCGGAGCAACGTGATCTTGTTCTTCAGTCGGCAGTAGCAGGTGAGTCTTCTCACTATACTTTACCTAGAGTGGTAATAGAGTTATGTGATAGAGTTATTGTATGCTATCTATGCGATGTGTGGCATTGCATTATTTCTATGTGATTTATGCTGTGTGTATATCAGAGTTAGGACCGGAAGGTCCACAGAGCTAGGACCAGAGGGTCCACAGAGTTAGGTTTAGAGTTATGTGGCAGTATAATTGTATGCTATTTGTTTTCTGAGATTTATTGTGATATGTGATATGCATGATTTTGAGTTATCAGAGTTAGGACCTTTGGGTCCATAGAGTTAGGACCAGAGGGTCCACAGAGAGTTGGGACTGGAGGGTCCCACTGAGACACACAAACCAGAGGGTCAACAGAGTTATAGCCTTGAGTGGCTAATATGTGTTAGAGTGGTATTTTGGGGAACTCACTAAGCTTCATGCTTACAGTGTTTTGTGTTATGTGTTTCAGGTTTCTCAGGTTCACGGGACGGCACCGGCTCAATTGTACACACCAGGGGGAGCGTTTGTTTTGAGGATCCTGGTTTATTAATCGATTGAACAAAGGAGTTATGTATTGCAACTTAAACAAATGGGATTTTTATGAAGAGTGTTAAAGAGATAAACTATTTTAATTTTCGAAAAAAAATTGTTTGAAAAATTACGGTGTTACAAGTTGGTATCAGAGCCTTAGTTTGAGGGATTCGGATGCACCTTCGGGTAAATCTGGAATCAAACTGAGGAAGTAAGAAAAGTTTTCAAGAAATTATTTTCTAAAAGATGAATAAGAGTTCAAAGAGAAAGCGAGAAAGAGTAGTGTGTACAATCAGCCAGAGCCCGAATGGTGATTTCCCAAAATACCCTTACTTTTGTGTTATGAGATATTTATGATACATTTTATGAGATATTATGCATGCTAGAGACATGCTAGGTATTTCATATCTTAGGACTAGAGTGGCCTGATTTGTGATGCCTTAGCCTAGGAGTTGCTGTTATATGTGATGTGCTTTTGAGTATGAGTAAGAGTATTCAGTTGGAATCCTTTTAGGGGATTTGAGTAGAGAAGTAATCTAGGAGAGATGCCTAGATGAGTATTGTGGTGTTTATCGAAGAATAGATAGAACCCGTGAGGGGCAGAGTTGCAGAGTTCGGTGGTACCTGGAGAATGAGCAGAGCAAGCGGAGTTATCATCCAGAGTGAGATCTATGTATTCTTCGATGCCCGAATGCTGCTTGCTTCGTGCTTTGTGGAACTCTTGATGATGGGAGTCAGCTACCAAGTGAATATGACGATATTCAGGAGGTAGATGACTGGCATCATTAGGAGCTCTTCAGAAGCTGATGGCGGAGAAGTGGGAGTGACCTTAGCCAAATGAGTACGCTGGCGGAGTAGAGCATTTCGCTGAGGAGCGTGCACGCGTGGCAGAATTAGTGAACGAGAAGGTTGAGCAGCTACTTAGGAGCTCTGGAATGGTCCGTGTGGAAAGTATGGGTAGATGTGGCAGGTAGTATGGGCCCGTACTATCGAAAGCAGAGGACCTATACTCGATACATGGAGTATTCTGAAGGTTCTAAGTAGAAGATTGGGGAGTGATGGCATGGTTCGATTACCTTACATCGTAGCAGATTGAGGAGTGATGTCATGGTTCGAGTACCATACATCGTAGCAGATTGAGGAGTGATGTCATGGTTCGAGTACCATACATCGTAGCAAATTGAGGGATGATGTGATGGTTCGAGTACCATACATTGTAGCAGATCGAGAAGAGATGTCAGGGGCTGAGTACCATGGTTCTTAGCAATTGAGGCTTGTGATTCTCCGGTTGTCTGATCAGGATTGATTGGTGGAGTTTGGACGCGAGGGGGTTTTAGGCCCGAGGGCCATGATTGAGTCCGTAAAGGCATCCCTTGAGAGGGAGGTCGGGAGCATTTCAGAGTATTATTGGTAAGATGTCAGATGTAGTCGCAAGACTCAAGGATTTGTAGAGAAGGCATTTATGGTGGATTGCGGCATGAGTAAGCGATCAGTCAATGGAGGAGATGTCACCTTCTGTGACCTGATGGGTGCTATCTATGTTTCTGTGGGAAACAGGAGAAATGTGAGATTTCGGTTTTGGGGTTTAGGAGTAAAACCCTGCGGATTGGCATTTATGACGATTTTTCCACCAGAGTATTAGGCAGCATGTCTGCCGCGAGGTAAGGATATATCATGAGCAGGTAGTCGGTTGGGACTGAGGTGGTCAAGGACCACGTTGCACCCTATTTGAGTATAGTAGGGCATGTGGTAATGGTATCAGTGGGCAATCCAGTCGAGTATATCAGGGCGATGACTCTTCCGTCTATGATGGATATTGAGTATGGGAGTGGAGTCCCTGTTCTTGTGATGATTCAGGTGTTGGAACTTGGGTTGAGAAGTCAAGGTTGAGGAGTACGATGATTTATTGTTTCAGTCTAAGAGTCGGTGATATTACTAGGCAGGTGTGATATTGCTAGTGGAAACAGTCTGTGGGATGGTGTGTGCGTCAATTGGCGATGGTTCGAACCCTAAGCGGGGGAGAACCGGGTATTTTACTGAGGGAAGCAGAGATTTACGCAAGGGAGGTTAGGGGTTGGATACAGAAATCTGCGGCTCAATTTCATGAGGCCAGGGTCATTGATGATCAAGGAAAGGAGCAGAGTGAGATAATGCATGTGGTATGTGTCTGAGAAAGGATGGGTGTCTCCTCGGCAGTTGGCAAACGGTCAGGAATCTAGTGGCGGCCAGGGCTGTTTCAAAGGGAAGACTCGTAATGATGGTATGGGCGGTTGAGAACTTCTGGATAAAAGATTATCGAGCAGTTAATTCACGGGCCGGAATGTGTATTCTTGCTTGGGTTTGAGCAGTAGGGGAAAAGGGTTTCGGAGGATCACCAGCGTGTTCTGAAGCGTTAACGCTTTCTTTGTATTCCAATTGAGTGTTTGGATACACTAAAGTTGCGCATTGGGTAAAAAGGAGAATTATTTATGGAGTTCAGAGGGAACGAATTGTTGTATATGTATGGTGCTGGGAGTAGGAGATCAGTGGTTGAGGCAGGACATCATGATGTCCTGTAATGGTGTTCCGTGGTGACCGGGAATAATGTCCCGATATTGGAGTTATTTAAGTTTGAGACGACCAGTGGTGAATTATGTATTTTCGGTTCCAGTGGGAGCCCTTCGGGTATTTACATCAAGAGGGATTATTTAAGAAAGTGGATCTCCGCAGAGGTAGGTATTTTGTTATAGCGGTAGCCGCCGGAGTCTGTGATGCATAGGTGGGGCAAGTGTGTGTAGCTATCTATGATAGTCTACGGAGCATGAATTAGTGGGCGTAGTGGGTCGTTGGGATGAGAATGAGAGTATGGGGGTGAAGCTACGGGGAGCCGTAGTATTCACTAGTCAGAGGGTGTTGTGATGCTACGGGGAGTCGTAGTACTCACAAGTTAGAGAGAAGGAGTCGGGGTACTATGGGGAGCCGTAGTACTCACTAGTCAGAGGCTGTCGTGTTATTGCGGGGAGCCGTAATACTCACTAGTCGGAAAGAGAGTGTGATGTTGGAATGTACCCCGATCAGGGTATGATGCAGAAGAGTTTTAGGCTTGAGTAGCCTTAGTATAGAGTTTTTGGAGCCTAGTGGTTGAACCAAGGGCAGAACTGGAGGTCAGAGTTGAGTCGATCCTCGGTTGGATTGTATTTTTTTTTCGTATGAGGAAAAGAGAATTTCATGACTTGTGAGTCACTGGGCCGGGATAGTGGTCACGGGGAGGAAGCTAGTGAGATATTTTGGATCATGTTATAGGTGATCTTTGGAGGTTCAGCTGCGGAGTCAAAAGCTGACCTGGTGCTCAGTATCGAAGTGGGATATGAGAAATGAGCTAGAGTTTATCATGGTGATGTCTGAGGACACTTCAGGGCGAGCGGACGATTTAGACGCTCGAGGACATGCTTCGGGCATGTGTATTAGATTTCGGAGGGAATTGGGACACACATTTACTCTTGGCTGAGTTTTCCTATACAACAACCATCATTCGAGCATTGGTATGCCACCCTTTGAGCTGTTGTATAGGAGGAGGTGTCGGACCCCCCCATTTGCTGGGAAGAGGTGGTGCATGGACCCGAGAGTCCCTGCAAGTAGATTCAGAGCATGAGCGATACATGAAGTAGCCGTTACTTTACTAGGGATAGTGTAGAGTGGGGTGTGAGCACCGTGGCACTTGTCTGAAGTGACAAGGTTTACAAGTAGATTTCCTTGGGTAAGGAAAGAGAAAGGTAGGTAACTACGGGAGAAGTGTTGGTTCACGGAAATGAAAGCAGTAGTGAGAATGGATGATTAAGAGTATGGTGGTTGAACACTGTGTCTGTGCCAGTGGTATGGAAGCGCATCTGGGTTGGGTGTCTGTTGAGGTTGCGGAAGAATCTCCGGTGGTTTAGAACCAGAGGAGTTCGGAAGAAATGTAAGGATAGAGCCTTGAATTTAAGTATGGTTGTGATTAGGAGGTTATGTATATAGAGGTAATTCATCCTGGGGATCTCTGATGGTGTCGTCGGTATGTAGAGCAGGCTCAGCATGTGTATGCGATTGTAGAGGAGAGCTCAGAAGAGTTGTTCAGGAATTGAAAAATGTATCATCCTGTTAGCATGAAAGGAGTAGAGTCGAATTCGGAAAGGAACAGGGATAAGTTCCAGCAGTGAGTACCTGGTTAGAACTCGATGGTTCAGGGTATTATCTAGTCTTGCGAGAGGCAAGTGTATATGGAGATCAAGAGGGATAAGTGTCTCTATCTGAGGGAAGAGCCGGTGGTCGGCTTGAGTTAGTTGATATGAATCGGTAAGCAAGGAGTTGGATCATTTTTGGGATGATATCAGTGTTTGGAAGGATCTGGGTCAATAGAGATCTGAGGTTGCAGTGTAGGGTTATGGTTATTGGCATTGTCTGTTGCAGCAGGCTTCGAGGACGAAGCCTAATCTAAGTGGGGGAGAATTGTAACATCCCGAAAATTCAGAAGTAAAGTTGAAGGGATAAAAGTGTAAATAAGAAGGTCGACTCGGCGAGTCTATGGATAGACTCGGCGAGTCGAGTCGCGTTTCAGGTCGCGTGTTAAGTAACCAACTCGACGAGTCGCATGGGGGGACTCGGCGAGTTGGTGCTGTATGGAGAAAACCCTAATCCCGGGGGTTGAGCCCTATATAAAGAACATAATACCCTCTCCCCAGCCTCCTTACCTTCCCTTTGAGTTCTAGAGGCCCTAGATTCGTGTGAGCTTTCCTTTGTGAGTAATTAGAGCCTTGGAGGAGGAAATCTTGGAGGGGAATTGAAGAGCAAGAAGGCTTGGAGCAAGGGGGTTTCAAGGTTTTGACTTATTCTTCTGTTGGAGCCTTCTTTTGAGGTAATGATTCGTTGCTTGAGTTGCTATCCATCTAGATCTATCATTTGTGGGATTTTTGGGTGTATGTCTAGTGCTATCTTGAGTTTGGAGGTTAGATCTGAGGTTGCTACCTCAGATCTAGAATAGTGATGATCCAAAAGAGCATAAAGTCCCTGTTCAAGAGCTGTTGATGAAGTCTTTTAGCCCCAAACCTTAGCCCAAGAGTGTATTATGCTTAGATCTCCTTGGATTCACGTAAAGTTTGCTACTTTACGTGATGGATGGCTTGTATAAGAGTAGATCTATGGATTGGAGACCCTACATGGCTTGGAAAGCTTCTGTATGGGTTAAGGGCTAGTGGTACTCGACGAGTCACATGGGTGTACTCGGCGAGTTGCATGAAGATAGGAAGAAACTCGGCGAGTTGGAAGAACAACTCGGCGAGTTGGTTGAATATAGCCTTGGACTCGGCGAGTCTGGTCTTGAGGTCCTAACCTTTTCTGGTTAAGCTGAGAATCAGTGAGTCAAGGGATGACTCAGTGAGTTGAGTACGGTTTGACTCAGAGTTGTGGGACTCAGCGAGTCTTGGGGCGACTCGGCGAGTTGAGTCGTGTTATGGGAGTTTCAGAGCATGGGGACTCGACGAGTCAGCGGGTTGACTCGGCGAGTAGAGTCAGTCAGGAGGGTTGGCTTTGACTGAGGACTTTGACTTTGACCAAGAGTTGACCAGTTGACTTCCAGGGGTATTTTGGTTGTTATTGGTATTTATTGGTTTCGGTGATTCAGTGGTGGAGTTCGTGACGGTGGTCGGAGCAACGTGATCTTGTTCTTCAGTCGGCAGTAGCAGGTGAGTCTTCTCACTATACTTTACCTAGAGTGGTAATAGAGTTATGTGATAGAGTTATTGTATGCTATCTATGCGATGTGTGGCATTGCATTATTTCTATGTGATTTATGCTGTGTGTATATCAGAGTTAGGACCGGAAGGTCCACAGAGCTAGGACCAGAGGGTCCACAGAGTTAGGTTTAGAGTTATGTGGCAGTATAATTGTATGCTATTTGTTTTCTGAGATTTATTGTGATATGTGATATGCATGATTTTGAGTTATCAGAGTTAGGACCTTTGGGTCCATAGAGTTAGGACCAGAGGGTCCACAGAGAGTTGGGACTGGAGGGTCCCACTGAGACACACAAACCAGAGGGTCAACAGAGTTATAGCCTTGAGTGGCTAATATGTGTTAGAGTGGTATTTTGGGGAACTCACTAAGCTTCATGCTTACAGTGTTTTGTGTTATGTGTTTCAGGTTTCTCAGGTTCACGGGACGGCACCGGCTCAATTGTACACACCAGGGGGAGCGTTTGTTTTGAGGATCCTGGTTTATTAATCGATTGAACAAAGGAGTTATGTATTGCAACTTAAACAAATGGGATTTTTATGAAGAGTGTTAAAGAGATAAACTATTTTAATTTTCGAAAAAAAATTGTTTGAAAAATTACGGTGTTACAAGTTGGTATCAGAGCCTTAGTTTGAGGGATTCGGATGCACCTTCGGGTAAATCTGGAATCAAACTGAGGAAGTAAGAAAAGTTTTCAAGAAATTATTTTCTAAAAGATGAATAAGAGTTCAAAGAGAAAGCGAGAAAGAGTAGTGTGTACAATCAGCCAGAGCCCGAATGGTGATTTCCCAAAATACCCTTACTTTTGTGTTATGAGATATTTATGATACATTTTATGAGATATTATGCATGCTAGAGACATGCTAGGTATTTCATATCTTAGGACTAGAGTGGCCTGATTTGTGATGCCTTAGCCTAGGAGTTGCTGTTATATGTGATGTGCTTTTGAGTATGAGTAAGAGTATTCAGTTGGAATCCTTTTAGGGGATTTGAGTAGAGAAGTAATCTAGGAGAGATGCCTAGATGAGTATTGTGGTGTTTATCGAAGAATAGATAGAACCCGTGAGGGGCAGAGTTGCAGAGTTCGGTGGTACCTGGAGAATGAGCAGAGCAAGCGGAGTTATCATCCAGAGTGAGATCTATGTATTCTTCGATGCCCGAATGCTGCTTGCTTCGTGCTTTGTGGAACTCTTGATGATGGGAGTCAGCTACCAAGTGAATATGACGATATTCAGGAGGTAGATGACTGGCATCATTAGGAGCTCTTCAGAAGCTGATGGCGGAGAAGTGGGAGTGACCTTAGCCAAATGAGTACGCTGGCGGAGTAGAGCATTTCGCTGAGGAGCGTGCACGCGTGGCAGAATTAGTGAACGAGAAGGTTGAGCAGCTACTTAGGAGCTCTGGAATGGTCCGTGTGGAAAGTATGGGTAGATGTGGCAGGTAGTATGGGCCCGTACTATCGAAAGCAGAGGACCTATACTCGATACATGGAGTATTCTGAAGGTTCTAAGTAGAAGATTGGGGAGTGATGGCATGGTTCGATTACCTTACATCGTAGCAGATTGAGGAGTGATGTCATGGTTCGAGTACCATACATCGTAGCAGATTGAGGAGTGATGTCATGGTTCGAGTACCATACATCGTAGCAAATTGAGGGATGATGTGATGGTTCGAGTACCATACATTGTAGCAGATCGAGAAGAGATGTCAGGGGCTGAGTACCATGGTTCTTAGCAATTGAGGCTTGTGATTCTCCGGTTGTCTGATCAGGATTGATTGGTGGAGTTTGGACGCGAGGGGGTTTTAGGCCCGAGGGCCATGATTGAGTCCGTAAAGGCATCCCTTGAGAGGGAGGTCGGGAGCATTTCAGAGTATTATTGGTAAGATGTCAGATGTAGTCGCAAGACTCAAGGATTTGTAGAGAAGGCATTTATGGTGGATTGCGGCATGAGTAAGCGATCAGTCAATGGAGGAGATGTCACCTTCTGTGACCTGATGGGTGCTATCTATGTTTCTGTGGGAAACAGGAGAAATGTGAGATTTCGGTTTTGGGGTTTAGGAGTAAAACCCTGCGGATTGGCATTTATGACGATTTTTCCACCAGAGTATTAGGCAGCATGTCTGCCGCGAGGTAAGGATATATCATGAGCAGGTAGTCGGTTGGGACTGAGGTGGTCAAGGACCACGTTGCACCCTATTTGA
Source organism: Lactuca serriola (assembly GCF_051521515.1). Taxonomy (NCBI): domain Eukaryota; kingdom Viridiplantae; phylum Streptophyta; class Magnoliopsida; order Asterales; family Asteraceae; genus Lactuca; species Lactuca serriola. Next base: position 4,221,500 of record NC_136411.1, read on the forward strand.
GTATAGTAGGGCATGTGGTAATGGTATCAGTGGGCAATCCAGTCGAGTATATCAGGGCGATGACTCTTCCGTCTATGATGGATATTGAGTATGGGAGTGGAGTCCCTGTTCTTGTGATGATTCAGGTGTTGGAACTTGGGTTGAGAAGTCAAGGTTGAGGAGTACGATGATTTATTGTTTCAGTCTAAGAGTCGGTGATATTACTAGGCAGGTGTGATATTGCTAGTGGAAACAGTCTGTGGGATGGTGTGTGCGTCAATTGGCGATGGTTCGAACCCTAAGCGGGGGAGAACCGGGTATTTTACTGAGGGAAGCAGAGATTTACGCAAGGGAGGTTAGGGGTTGGATACAGAAATCTGCGGCTCAATTTCATGAGGCCAGGGTCATTGATGATCAAGGAAAGGAGCAGAGTGAGATAATGCATGTGGTATGTGTCTGAGAAAGGATGGGTGTCTCCTCGGCAGTTGGCAAACGGTCAGGAATCTAGTGGCGGCCAGGGCTGTTTCAAAGGGAAGACTCGTAATGATGGTATGGGCGGTTGAGAACTTCTGGATAAAAGATTATCGAGCAGTTAATTCACGGGCCGGAATGTGTATTCTTGCTTGGGTTTGAGCAGTAGGGGAAAAGGGTTTCGGAGGATCACCAGCGTGTTCTGAAGCGTTAACGCTTTCTTTGTATTCCAATTGAGTGTTTGGATACACTAAAGTTGCGCATTGGGTAAAAAGGAGAATTATTTATGGAGTTCAGAGGGAACGAATTGTTGTATATATATGGTGCTGGGAGTAGGAGATCAGTGGTTGAGGCAGGACATCATGATGTCCTGTAATGGTGTTCCGTGGTGACCGGGAATAATGTCCCGATATTGGAGTTATTTAAGTTTGAGACGACCAGTGGTGAATTATGTATTTTCGGTTCCAGTGGGAGCCCTTCGGGTATTTACATCAAGAGGGATTATTTAAGAAAGTGGATCTCCGCAGAGGTAGGTATTTTGTTATAGCGGTAGCCGCCGGAGTCTGTGATGCATAGGTGGGGCAAGTGTGTGTAGCTATCTATGATAGTCTACGGAGCATGAATTAGTGGGCGTAGTGGGTCGTTGGGATGAGAATGAGAGTATGGGGGTGAAGCTACGGGGAGCCGTAGTATTCACTAGTCAGAGGGTGTTGTGATGCTACGGGGAGTCGTAGTACTCACAAGTTAGAGAGAGGGAGTCGGGGTACTATGGGGAGCCGTAGTACTCACTAGTCAGAGGCTGTCGTGTTATTGCGGGGAGCCGTAATACTCACTAGTCGGAAAGAGAGTGTGATGTTGGAATGTACCCCGATCAGGGTATGATGCAGAAGAGTTTTAGGCTTGAGTAGCCTTAGTATAGAGTTTTTGGAGCCTAGTGGTTGAACCAAGGGCAGAACTGGAGGTCAGAGTTGAGTCGATCCTCGGTTGGATGTATTTTTTTTTCGTATGAGGAAAAGAGAATTTCATGACTTGTGAGTCACTGGGCCGGGATAGTGGTCACGGGGAGGAAGCTAGTGAGATATTTTGGATCATGTTATAGGTGATCTTTGGAGGTTCAGCTGCGGAGTCAAAAGCTGACCTGGTGCTCAGTATCGAAGTGGGATATGAGAAATGAGCTAGAGTTTATCATGGTGATGTCTGAGGACACTTCAGGGCGAGCGGACGATTTAGACGCTCGAGGACATGCTTCGGGCATGTGTATTAGATTTCGGAGGGAATTGGGACACACATTTACTCTTGGCTGAGTTTTCCTATACAACAGCCATCATTCGAGCATTGGTATGCCACCCTTTGAGCTGTTGTATAGGAGGAGGTGTCGGACCCCCCCCATTTGCTGGGAAGAGGTGGTGCATGGACCCGAGAGTCCCTGCAAGTAGATTCAGAGCATGAGCGATACATGGAGTAGCCGTTACTTTACTAGGGATAGTGTAGAGTGGGGTGTGAGCACCGTGGCACTTGTCTGAAGTGACAAGGTTTACAAGTAGATTTCCTTGGGTAAGGAAAGAGAAAGGTAGGTAACTACGGGAGAAGTGTTGGTTCACGGAAATGAAAGCAGTAGTGAGAATGGATGATTAAGAGTATGGTGGTTGAACACTGTGTCTGTGCCAGTGGTATGGAAGCGCATCTGGGTTGGGTGTCTGTTGAGGTTGCGGAAGAATCTCCGGTGGTTTAGAACCAGAGGAGTTCGGAAGAAATGTAAGGATAGAGCCTTGAATTTAAGTATGGTTGTGATTAGGAGGTTATGTATATAGAGGTAATTCATCCTGGGGATCTCTGATGGTGTCGTCGGTATGTAGAGCAGGCTCAGCATGTGTATGCGATTGTAGAGGAGAGCTCAGAAGAGTTGTTCAGGAATTGAAAAATGTATCATCCTGTTAGCATGAAAGGAGTAGAGTCGAATTCGGAAAGGAACAGGGATAAGTTCCAGCAGTGAGTACCTGGTTAGAACTCGATGGTTCAGGGTATTATCTAGTCTTGCGAGAGGCAAGTGTATATGGAGATCAAGAGGGATAAGTGTCTCTATCTGAGGGAAGAGCCGGTGGTCGGCTTGAGTCAGTTGATATGAATCGGTAAGCAAGGAGTTGGATCATTTTTGGGATGATATCAGTGTTTGGAAGGATCTGGGTCAATAGAGATCTGAGGTTGCAGTGTAGGGTTATGGTTATTGGCATTGTCTGTTGCAGCAGGCTTCGAGGACGAAGCCTAATCTAAGTGGGGGAGAATTGTAACATCCCGAAAATTCAGAAGTAAAGTTGAAGGGATAAAAGTGTAAATAAGAAGGTCGACTCGGCGAGTCTATGGATAGACTCGGCGAGTCGAGTCGCGTTTCAGGTCGCGTGTTAAGTAACCAACTCGACGAGTCGCATGGGGGGACTCGGCGAGTTGGTGCTGTATGGAGAAAACCCTAATCCCGGGGGTTGAGCCCTATATAAAGAACATAATACCCTCTCCCCAGCCTCCTTACCTTCCCTTTGAGTTCTAGAGGCCCTAGATTCGTGTGAGCTTTCCTTTGTGAGTAATTAGAGCCTTGGAGGAGGAAATCTTGGAGGGGAATTGAAGAGCAAGAAGGCTTGGAGCAAGGGGGTTTCAAGGTTTTGACTTATTCTTCTGTTGGAGCCTTCTTTTGAGGTAATGATTCGTTGCTTGAGTTGCTATCCATCTAGATCTATCATTTGTGGGATTTTTGGGTGTATGTCTAGTGCTATCTTGAGTTTGGAGGTTAGATCTGAGGTTGCTACCTCAGATCTAGAATAGTGATGATCCAAAAGAGCATAAAGTCCCTGTTCAAGAGCTGTTGATGAAGTCTTTTAGCCCCAAACCTTAGCCCAAGAGTGTATTATGCTTAGATCTCCTTGGATTCACGTAAAGTTTGCTACTTTACGTGATGGATGGCTTGTATAAGAGTAGATCTATGGATTGGAGACCCTGCATGGCTTGGAAAGCTTCTGTATGGGTTAAGGGCTAGTGGTACTCGGCGAGTCACATGGGTGTACTCGGCGAGTTGCATGAAGATAGGAAGAAACTCGGCGAGTTGGAAGAACAACTCGGCGAGTTGGTTGAATATAGCCTTGGACTCGGCGAGTCTGGTCTTGAGGTCCTAACCTTTTCTGGTTAAGCTGAGAATCAGTGAGTCAAGGGATGACTCAGTGAGTTGAGTACGGTTTGACTCAGAGTTGTGGGACTCAGCGAGTCTTGGGGCGACTCAGCGAGTTGAGTCGTGTTATGGGAGTTTCAGAGCATGGGGACTCGACGAGTCAGCGGGTTGACTCGGCGAGTAGAGTCAGTCAGGAGGGTTGGCTTTGACTGAGGACTTTGACTTTGACCAAGAGTTGACCAGTTGACTTCCAGGGGTATTTTGGTTGTTATTGGTATTTATTGGTTTCGGTGATTCAGTGGTGGAGTTCGTGACGGTGGTCGGAGCAACGTGATCTTGTTCTTCAGTCGGCAGTAGCAGGTGAGTCTTCTCACTATACTTTACCTAGAGTGGTAATAGAGTTATGTGATAGAGTTATTGTATGCTATCTATGCGATGTGTGGCATTGCATTATTTCTATGTGATTTATGCTGTGTGTATATCAGAGTTAGGACCGGAAGGTCCACAGAGCTAGGACCAGAGGGTCCACAGAGTTAGGTTTAGAGTTATGTGGCAGTATAATTGTATGTTATTTATTTTCTGAGATTTATTGTGATATGTGATATGCATGATTTTGAGTTACCAGAGTTAGGACCTTTGGGTCCATAGAGTTAGGACCAGAGGGTCCACAGAGAGTTGGGACTGGAGGGTCCCACTGAGACACACAGACCAGAGGGTCAACAGAGTTATAGCCTTGTGTGGATAATATGTGTTAGAGTGGTATTTTGGGAAACTCACTAAGCTTCGTGCTTATAGTGTTTTGTGTTATGTGTTTCAGGTTTCTCAGGTTCACGGGACGGCACCGACTCGATTGTACACGCCAGGGGGAGCGTTTGTTTTGAGGATTCTGGTTTATTAATCGATTGAACAAAGGAGTTATGTATTGCAACTTAAACAAATGGGATTTTTATGAAGAGTGTTAAAGAGATAAACTATTTTAATTTTCGAAAAAAAAAAATTGTTTGAAAAATTACGGTGTTACAAAAGGCTATCCATACTTATAATTCATTTTTATGGAAACTATTTAAATTCGTCATTAATGTCAACAATAATATTCTTTCAGAATAAATTAATATCTAGAAGAATGAGAGTGTATTGCAGCAGAATGAGAGTGTATTCTAGTAGAATATACTATCGTTCTTCATATTCCATACAACTTTATTATATTTTAAGTAATTGAGTCTTGAAACAAAGTACGAACTCATATATAACAACCTAGATGCAAATTCATTCTGAAAGAATGTTATTGCTGACATTAACGACGGATTTAATTAGTTTCCATAAAAAGAAAATTATAATTATGGATATCATTTAATATACATATAATTATGGATACCAAAGGGCCAATGGCCTAGCGGTATGGAGTGACCATCTCATTTGAGAGGTCAGGGGTTCAAGTCTCGGTGGAGACATAGGTGGTTATTTAGGAGTAGATTAGTTAGTTTGCCGTTTCAAAAAAAAATTATAGAAATTATTTAATATCTATAATTATTTAATTAAATAATTATTTAATTTACTAAATTTCTATTGGTGTATTCTAGCACACAATAAATGTAAAAAACAAAATAACCTAACTCTCTGTCTCTCTGTCTCTCTCTCTCTCTCTCTCTCTCTATATATATATATATATATATATATATATATATATATATATATATATATATATATATATATAGGGATAATGTAACTGTAGCACAATGAACTTTTGTGATTTGTCCGACTTAACCAATTATGTTTTTTTCTTGCGCATTAGGTCATCTAACTTTTACTGTACATGTCAATTAGGTCATTATCGTTAGTTTTTAACCATTCCTCCGTTAACTAGTTTTCTAAATTACACGAATGGCCCCTATGGTTTAAATTTCTTTTGTAATTGGTCGTTATCAGCCATGTTTTAAATCAGACGACTAAAACTACCACAATCCTGAAACTCTAGGGACCAAAGTGTAACATTGTCATTTTGGGAACAAATTGCAGATTATTGTTATTTTATGATTATAAAAATCTGAAAACCAAAAAAAAAAATCTTTTACATGGTAGCCACCCTGGATCTAGTTGGAGATACACAAATCGGTGGGTTCCTAAGCATCAACGGCGAAGCCAATCTAGTCGCCAATCTCGACGGTGAAAACGACCTCTGCAGCTTTGCTGACGTGGAGACGTTCTTAGGCGGTGACATCGTCTTCTTCTTTGCGCTGGCCGTTTTGGGTCTGGTCGGAGATACAAAAAGTGGTGGACTGCGAATCTTTACTTGAAACTTAGCCATGGCGACAGGAGGCTACGGCGTCTTGATTAGAAACTTGTGAGGGGTGGTCTGACGGGTTCTTGTAATCACCGACGACTTTGTTCTGCAAAATTGTTGGTTTTGTGAAGCAGTTGTTGAATGGAAAAGGGGGTTCGGGAAGATCACAGTTTTTCTAGCCTAAGGTCTGTTCTTCGGTGACACCCTATCCGCCGGAAACTGACCCTTTTCATTCTCGATTTCTTTTTTGGGTGGTGAACCGGAGACTTTGAAATTAATCTGTGATTTTGCTCTTTCAAGTAAAGGAGAATGTAGATTTGATCGGATTATCTGTTTCTCTCTCTTTCTCTGTGACCGGAGCTCGGTGGTTTCTGGGTTTAACCTCGAATTCCGTCTAGAATCAATCACCGGAGTTTTCGGATCGCCGCCGGCCCAGTGGTAATCCTTTTGGCTTTCGTTTCAACAGCTGTCACGATTTCTCTAGGAAATTGACTGACATTTGATTAGGCTTTTAAGTATCAAAAATAACTTAATACCAACAAATTATGAATAATAATGAATTTATCAGATTCAACATATTTGATCGATTTTGAAAGAGCGTCGGGTAAGTTAGGATACGAAAGAATTTAGGGAAGACGATGACAATGTTGCACTTTGGTCCCTAGAGTTTCAGAATTGTGGTAGTTTTAGTCATGTGATTTAAAACATGGCTAATAAGGACCAATTACGAAAGAAATTTAAACCATAGGGGCCATTCGTGTAATTTAGAAAACTAGTTAACGGAGGAATGGTTAAAAACTAACAATAATGACCTAATTGACATGTACAGTAAAAGTTAGATGACCTAATGCGCAAGAAAAAAACATAATTGGTCAAGTCGGACAAATCACAAAAGCTTATTGTGCTACAGTGACATTATCCCATATATATATATATATATATATATATATATATATATATATATATATATATATATATATATATATATATATATATATATATATATATATATACACACACCTTAAAGTGGCATATAATGGTCAATGGAGTTTAATTGAAACTTTTTTGCCTGGCCCTTCTTAGGATGAATAGTAGTTCAGTTTCGTAAGTATAGGGTGTATTCTGAAAATACTTTTAACATGGTTTTCAAAACATTAAGCTTCTAGTTTTAATTTTCTCTTTGGGTTAAAGGTGTCGAGGGAAGATGTAGAGGAAAGGCTATCCTCTTTGTGTTAGCCAAACTGTTACGTTTAATCTGTTAGTATTATTGTTCTAAAGCTGTTTGTTAATGTTCGAGTCCATTGGCATATAATTGTAGTCGATTAGTATTGTTTACAAAGGGTTAAAAAGATTTATTACCCTTTTTCACCTAGGTTTTATTTTATTAACTTCTATAATTCTGTCAAAATAAGTCAAATGTAAGATTATTTTGGAAAAAAACGCAGATACAATCCATCCTTAAACATGCTCTTTATTTTTTAAGTTTTCCCCATGATTTTTGAAAATAGTTGTTCCTTTTTTGACCTTTAAAAAACTAAATAACAAATTCTTATACTAATAAAAGAGTAGTGTTTTTGCCATGTGTCACCATATTAGACCTCTTAATTAATGTGTTGCCACTTGTCAATCTATTAGTTCTCAATTTTAAATTTATTAGACCTCTTAATTAATGTGTTTCCTATTCATTTCTTTCGATTGAATGTTTATGGTTCTATTGATGTTCGTTTGTCAATTTATCCAAGGAATGATGATTTTAATGTTTGGGTTTCATTTTTCACTAATTTGTCAACTAATTTTTTTTCTGTTAACATTGTTTCTTGACAAACATACCAAGTGTTCCACGAAATTCCTCAATGAGTATAGACGCTAGGTATTTATTTGATTAGGTCATTTACATGATGATATCATAATTTATCCCTGACTTATCTTGACTTATCTTATTCAGGGGCTAAAATTAGAGTTAGAAAAAGCTTCTCCTTCTTTGAGGAGCAATGCAGTTTACTTTAGGGATTCACACATTAATGGATTTCCATAGTAAGACCTCTATTCACACGTTTTATTAATTGATATTGTTGTTTGTTATGGATTAGCAGAAAATGGGAGAAGGTTTACAGATAAATATAGTGTGTGTATTTAAGTGACAAGTACCATATTATGGCATCTATGCATGTATGATAAATACCATATTATATCATCATTGTTTCCACCAAACAATGTGTATATGAGCCTATTTATAGCATTTTATATCAGCTGTATAAAACAGCGGCGTAATGGTAATTTATTTGATAAGTCTATAACAAAAGTTGTGCTTTGTGGCTTATTTATGAGGTAAATGCATAAAATATCATTATACTTTGAAATTGAACCTATAAATACATAAAATTCAGGAACAAAATAGGGGTGGGGTATAATGGTCAATTTGATTGGTTGCACTATAATTGAAGTTATTGATATCAAAAGATTGAATATGATAATACAATGTTATTTAACTGTTTCTGTTACTTTTTTGTGTTCATATACCTCTAAATAGCAATGTTCTTTCAATTGTATGTCTCATATAACATCCTACTTTCATAGATAAACAATTTTTAAAAATAAACAGGGACCTTTTTCGTAAAGTTAGTAAAACAGGGTCCATTCATGTATTTACATTTCCCTATTATTAAAATATGGACCATTTATATAATTTATATTTTTTTATACAACTTCATTACCTATCACCTCTGTAAAATATAGCATCTTACAATTATTTTTATTCTAAATTCACTGAATAATGATGCTATGTTAAAGTACATAGCTATTTACTTTTAATTTCTGAATACCGGCAGTTTCTATTAATTTTGAAAAAACAAGGACCATTTTAGTAAACTTTTAAAAGCAGGTCCAAAGTAATATACCTTAGTACATGAAGAAAACACATTCAGCCTATGCAGCACTTATAACTATTTTCATCCCCTTAATACATGAATAAATTATCTTATTATGCCATCAACATACCATTACTAATTGACAAAGATACACATACAAATTCATAAGGGGTACTGCTAAATGTAAGAATTACCTACGTATTTCAATTTTTTTTGTATATTATAACATTATATTGACATTTTAAATCACGGACCATATTTTTTTTACTTTAATAACTAACTTTTAGACAATTGCACAAAATAACATGGACTTCCATAAAAAAACATATTTGTGTATATTCACTAATAAATACATTTGCAAATGATTAAAATTTCATGCTAAAACCTAACATGTCATCTTTTTAACATTTTTCTTATTTTTTGTTGAAATTGTTTACCTTATCATGGTTCTTGGACAAATTTATGATTCTATTTTATGCTTCTATTTAAATTTATGCTTCTTCTTATTTCATGCTAAAACGTCACATGTCATCTTTTTAAAATTTCTAAACTATGATATCTTATTTTATTAGACAATCAAATTTATGATTTTATTTAAATTTATCAACCGTGGTTCCCACGGGTTATAACCTAGTCTTTTTTTATAAAATATAGCCAAAATCTCTAAATCAATGCCAAGTTACGGAGTTAGTATCTTTTAGCCTCAATTTCCTGTTCCAATTATATTATACATACTATTAATTGATAACACTCTTATCTACAGTACCAAGTTTTGAGCCAAGCCAAACCATTTTTCCTTTGGGTGGTTTGGAGCTGTGGAATAATCAGCTAATATGCTTAGTTTGGGGCCCCACAACTAGCTGATAAAATAGTTTATTTTTTGAGTTTTTTTATGTTGTGTTTGCCAATCCAAAAAGTAGCTTATAGACTAGCTTTTTAGAAGCATTTTTAAAATTTTCCAAATATACCCTTTAATTAATTATAGAAACAAATACTCTTAAAATGTTATTTTATGTAATTTTATATATTTAAACTATTTTTTCACATAGTTTTACCAAACGTCATTTTTTATCAGTTAGTTTTTTCAACTATCAGCTAGCTTTTCAGCTGCTATGCCAAACAGAGCCTTAGTCATTGGCTTGCTTTTCAAGATGATACGTGTCATCCCATTTGACCCCTGCACCATTTGCACCAACTATCTAAGCCAATAAGATTAGAATTGTTGCCGATCAACACAACAAGAAATAAACGTATTAGGGGCAACAATATTAGAGACGACAAAGGGTATTAGCGGTGACACATGAGAACACGCGTTCTTGTGGTCGCTAAAAGCCCCCGTTGCCGCTAAAGGGTCTCCTCTAATAGTCTAGATCGTAGATCTGTGTTACTTCGCCTAGAGTCAATCGTGACCGTTCCTTTTTGAAGTGATCCAACGGGCAGGGTTATTTCGTATCAAAGCAATAGTGGCGACACCAATAGAAACGCCATCGTTGTCGCTACTAGTCACCAAAAAAGACGCGGTATATGTTCCCTTCATTAGTCGCTGTAATACGGTCGCTGCTAAAGGGTTTGTCCCCTTTACCCCTGAATCGTGTCTTAGAACAGGTGACAACAACAAAAAAACCCCTCATCTCTCCATCGGCGATTTCCGGCGAAGACAAACACAATATCGATTTTTCCGGCAACCACAACCACAAAACCCTCTCCTTTTGCCTTTCCACTTCACTTCTCCTCTCCCCCGCTTCATTTCACTCGGCTGTGTTATAATTTCCGGCGAGAACTCGACTGTGGTACTAGCTCCCTTCCCTCTTTTTCTTTCAATTTCTTTTCTGGAACAAAATTGTATGATAATTTCAGATTTTGGTGTCAATTTGGTGGTTTCATAGTGAGTTTTTGCTGAAAAATTACTTCTCCGGTGACCATATTTTTTTCCAACGTCCACAACCACAACACCACCACTATAGCTATTTCTAGGTAATTTTTTCTTTCCTTTTTTATTTTTATTGTAGGTATATGAAATGTTTGTATTAATTTGTATGTAAAATATATCTGTATATGTGTATTTGTATATGAAATGTATGTGTAGGCCCAAAAATGTGTGTATGTATATGGAGTGTATGTATGTATATGGAATGTATGTATTTGTATGTGAAATGTATATGTATATGTGTATATTTATATTAATATGTATGTATATGTGTGGATATGTATGTAAAAATGTATATGTGTGTATATTGTTTGTATATGATGTTATAATTGCAAAAATGTATATGTATGTGTAAATGTATGTGTATTTGATGTTATAATGTGAAATGTATATGATTGTATAATTGGAAAAAATAGGATGTTATAATACACAATGTCTTTTAAAGTATTATACTATAACAAACAAAACAAAATAACTAATATGCTATAGATAAAAATAAATATGAAATTGTACAATGTCGTAATAGAAAAATAAAAATAAAATAAGTTGATATGAAAAATAAAAATGTGTAAAAATATATATGTATGTGTGTATATTGTATGTATATGATGTTATAATTGGAAAAATGTATATGTATGTGTATGTGTATTAGAAAATATAATAATGTGAAATGTATATGATTGTATAATTGAAAAAAAATAGGATGTTATAATACACAATGTCTTTTAAAGTATTATATTATAATAAAAAACAAAATAACTAAGATGCTATAAATAAAAATAAATATGAAATTGTACAATGTCGTAATAGAAAAATAAAAATAAAAATAAGTTGATATTAAAAATAAAAATATGTAAAAATGTATATGTATGTGTATATATTGTATGTATATGATGTGATAATTGGAAAAATGTATATGTATGTGTATATAAGTTGGGATTAAAAATCAAAATATGGAAAAAAAGATGATATAAATTACAAATATATAATATTGTTGAAAGTACAATGCCATAATAAAAAATAAAAATCAAAATTAAGACGCTAAAGTACAATGCTATAATAAATAAGTAAGTTTTTTTTTATTTATTTTTTATTTTTTTTATTTTTTTATTTTTTTATTTTTTAGTTTAAGTCTCTTCTTTTTAAATCATCAAAATCCTAGAAATACCCGCCCGAAATTGATTTATAAATTAATTTCGGGTTGTCCCCGTTTTGGGATTGCTTTTTGAATATCTTACCTCATTTTGGATGTAAATGTGTATTATATGATTGATTGTTTAAGATATATTCAGTTGTTATTTTCTCTTTGCTCCTCGGTATATAATTTTATATATACTTAGGAGCTAAGGAGAAATGCTGCCGATTTTTTCTTAAATGGTCAATCATGTAATACACATTTGCATATCAGGTAAGGTATTCAAAAAATGAGTTTAGAAGCTTACACTTGTGAATACTTTCTCGTTATCCGATTTTCTATTCCATCTGATTGAATGGTTACTCTATCCTTATAAATTTTCAATCATGATTCTGGTTCTTGTAGAGTAAACACTATAACCTAACCTATGTTTTAGTTGCAACATGTCTATTGATAAAACCTGGACTACTATTGAAAATCGCAACTCTACCCTTTTCCAACAAGGACTCGAATCTTTTATTGAGAGGTCCAAACCACACTGTAACGACCCAATTTTCACGTCCAAAAATTTCGTTATAAAACATTACATGAAAGCATTAATAGTTAAAACATTGTTTGATTAAACCATTTCACATCGAAAACCAAATTCAAAACCACAACATTCGATCAATCAAATACCAGAGTATCAATCCCAGAATAAACTCGTAACTGCGGAAACAAGAGAGTGTGTGTGTGTGACATGCTGCTACCGCGCCGGCTCCTTGTCCCTAGCTGAGGAGGTACCTGAAACCAAAACTGAAAACCGTAAGCACGAAGCTTAGTGAGTTCCCCCACTGTACCACATACCATATAATCTCATAACATACATATATTGTCAGGCATATCTGGGTGCCCGACCTACCCCTTCGGCCCTCTCGACCTGATATTGCCTAGCATATCTGGGTGCTGGCCTCCCCTTCGGTCCTCTCGACCGGATATTGCCTAGCATATCTGGGTGCTGGGCTCCCCTTCGGTCCTCTCAACCGGATACTGGGGAACTATTTCTCCCCTCTACTACTACCACATAACACGTATCACATTATCAGAATTTATCTAACATGGCTGGGTATGACTACCCCTGCGGCCCGTCCTTCTTCACGAACAAAATCGGGGCTCCCCAGGGTGAACTACACGGTCGAATGAATCCCTTGTCTAACAGCTCCTGTAGCTGTGTAGACAACTCCTGCATCTCAGGAGGAGCCAACCGATACGGTGCCTTGGCTATCGGAGCCGCACCAGGAACGAGGTCAATCCTAAACTCACCCTGTCGCTCCGGAGGTATCCCAGGAAGCTCCTCTGGAAAAACATTTGCAAATTCTCGCACCACCGGAACCTCGCTCACTGTCGCCTTACCCGCCTCCCGGGTATCCATCACGTACGCGACATATCCTGTGCATCCCTGCTGAAGGTAGCGTCTCGCCCTTGCTGCTGAACATACTGCGGGTCTACACTGCGGCCTCTCGCCATGAATCACTAACTCTCCCCCGCTTGGGGTCCTGACCCGCACTAGCTGCTGCGCGCAATCTATCACCGCCCCATTAGGGCTCAACCAATCTATGCCTATAATCACCTTGTTCCCGCGCAACGGAATGGGAACCAAGTCTACCAAGTAGCGCTCCTGAAACAAACGCAATACGCAATCTCGAAACACCATCGATGCTCGCACCGATCAATCATCAGCAATCTCTACCTCTAAAGGGCAATCTAACTCGTCCGAAGTCTCATGAAACTTCTTGCTAAGCGCAAGGGAAACAAATGATCGGGATGCACCCGAGTCGAACAACACCTGAACTGGGATGCCGTTCACATGGAACGATCCTAATGCATACATATACATACGGAGCACATATCAATATTATAACATCATAAAAAATAAAATAGAGGGAAAGAATCATACCCGTCACCACATCGGGTGTGGCGCGTGCCTCCTCGGTAGTCAACTGAAATGCTCGGCTCCTCACCACCGGAGCCTCTGCCTTACCTTGCCGACCATCCGTGATCTGCAGGGTCGTTGGAGCTGGCGCCTTCACCGGCGCTGAAGCTGTCAACTGGGGGCAATTGGCCTTCTTGTGGCCCCTCTGGTTGCAGTGGAAACACAGAAACTCAGACGTCTGAATAACTGCTGCCGGAGCAGTGCAATCCCTGCTAAAGTGATGATCCCAACCTGCATGCCCCCTCGTGCGTCTTGCCGCATTTCCTGTAGCGTCCCCGTCCCTGTTGGCCTTTCGGCTCCGCATCTGATCCTTTGGGCTTCTTCCCCAAAGCCCCTCCTGACTGACCCTATTCTGCCTTGAGTTTCCGGATGTGTTCCAAATCTATCTCCATCTCCCTCGCCTTGGAAATCATAGAGTCCAGGGTAGGGCAAGCCGAAAAGCTAACATGCTCCCGGATGTCAGCTCGTAGCATATCATGATAACGGGTCCTCCTCATATCCTCGTCACTAGCATACTGGGGCACCAACAAAGCCCTCTCCCGGAACTTGGCGGTGATCTCCACCACAGTCTCCGTCGTCTGTCTCATGTCCAGAAACTCCCTGGCCAGTTGCTGAAGCTCAACAGCCGGCGCAAACTCTCCCCTGAACCTGGTCACAAAGTCCGACCAGGTCATAGCCTCAATAGTTGAGGCTCCCAACGAATCACCCACTGACTCCCACCAATCACGAGCTCGGTCTCGCAAGCACCCTGCAACATACCTCACCTTCGACCCCTCGAGGTAGAAGCTAGTCAACTGTGCATACTCGATGTCTGCAATCCATCGCCTGACAGCAATGGGGTCTTTCACCCCGTGGAAATCTGGCGCACCACTGCCCCTGAAGTCCTTAAAGGACAGTGTGCGAGGACCCGACTGGCCAGATGCCATGTCGCTCCTGAACGCCCTAAGGCGATCCTCCATCAACTCGATGATCCCCTCCTTGATCGACCCGAAAATAATGGGAGTCGACTCAAGGATACCCCTGGTGATTTCTGACGCGATGAACTCGCGTAGTCCCTCATCTACTGGCTCGGAACCTGATCCCGAACCTGACCCCTCTCCTGAACCGCCATCTACCGGCCTCGATCGAAGTACCACCATTCTGCAATACATCACAACAATCATTAGTGATACTGATACTTCCTGAGGGATCACAACTACTTACAAGTTCCCTGGTCTTATCTTGGCCTTCCTTGGTTCGGGTACGGATCCTCTGCTTTCAGTAGTACGGGCCCATACTACCTTCCACATCTATCCGTACCTTCTTCAAGGAATTCCTCGACTCCACCAGATCCCTTTCACTACTGTTGATCACTGCTATACTCATCCTAGGCTTGCCCTAGGGAAATCTTTGATTCTACTCTATCCAGTCCGCAGCTGCTGCAGGCCTCCTTGTAATGCCAATTAGCCATTACCCGAATACCATCACATGTGACGAGGCTCAGATAATCCTTCGAGCACCCGACTCGTCCCTACAACGGTTAGACTCAAACAAGAGCTGCGCAGTAGGATCAAATCCGGTACTCTAAGATTATTCAACCCTGATCACCGGTGACGTTACGTATTCGCCTAATGGCTAATTCCCATTATTCAGAATCCCACATAGCACAAAGCAAGCAGCATTCAGACGAGGGAAACAACCTCAAGCAACTCCGCTCTCATAGAGAGAAACTGAACTAGCACACAGTGCTAAACTCATACTATCAGGCATAACCTAAACATGCTACCCTACTGCTGTCTACTCGATATTAGCATGCAATTCTCATACAATTGAAACACATAAAGCAGGCACATAAGGCATCACTCCTAGATCCTTAGTCCTATTCTAGCATGATGTTCTACAAAAGCTGATAAACATAACATAAACTTGTATGGGTACTTTGGGGAATACTTACTTGAGCTCGGCCGGTCGCACACATCACACACTTCGTTCTTTCTTGAAACTCTTTTCTCAATTTTTAGAAAACATTTTCTTTTAGAAAATCCTTTAATCCCTCGATTTGAGTTCAGACACCCCCGAAGGTGTGTCCGAATCCCTCAAACCAGGGCTCTGATACCAACTTGTAACGACCCAATTTTCACGTCCAAAAATTTCGTTATAAAACATTACATGAAAGCATTAATAGTTAAAATATTGTTTGATTAAACCATTTCACATCGAAAACCAAATTGAAAACCACAACATTCGATCAATCAAATATCAGAGTATCAATCCCAGAATAAACTCGTAACTGCGGAAACAAGAGAGAGAGAGTGTGTGTGTGTGACATGCTGCTACCGCGCCGGCTCCTTGCCCCTAGCTGAGGAGGTACCTGAAACCAAAACTGAAAACCGTAAGCCCGAAGCTTAGTGAGTTCCCCCACTGTACCACATACCATATAATCTCATAACATACATATATTGTCAGGCATATCTGGGTGCCCGACCTACCCCTTCGGCCCTCTCGACCGGATATTGCCTAGCATATCTGGGTGCTGGCCTCCCCTTCGGTCCTCTCGACCGGATATTGCCTAGCATATCTGGGTGCTGGGCTCCCCTTCGGTCCTCTCAACCGGATACTGGGGAACTATTTCTCCCCTCTACTATTACCATATAACACGTATCACAGTATCAGAATCTATCTAACATGGCTGGGTATGACTACCCCTTCGGCCCTACCGACCGGATATCTCGGGGACTATCTCCCCCTATTGTCACTAGCACATAACATCATATCATACTAGCACATAAACATAACACAGGTAGTAGTAATCCCTAGATGAATATCACAGAGACAATCATCTACATACAATTCCTACTGGTGGGCCGACATTGTGGCCGTAGACCCACCGCTACTGGAAGGTAAGTCACCTCGAAGTAGCTATTGATCTGATCGGGAACTGACTGTCTACTGCTGCTGCTGCTAATCCGGAAATCCTCCGGCTGCATTTCCTACAACATACTCAATCAAACACTGCTAACTGTCCTTTGGGTAAAATGACCATTTTACCCCTGATCATGCCCTAAGTCAAAGTCAGAGTCAACTTTCAGTTGACCCGACTCGCCGATTTGGCTTTCCAACTCGCCGAGTCCCTACCCAAACGATTTTCCTGAATCCCGTTTCTACTCGTCGAGTTAGGCGACGACTCGACGAGTTCTCCTTCTAAACTGATATTCAAGTCCTTCATCCTACTCGCCGAGTTGTATGAACAACTCGTCGAGTTCATCTTCACCCAATGAACACTTATGCTAAGACTCGCCGAGTTGTATGAACAGCTCGCCGAGTTCATCTTCATCCGAAGAACACTTATGCTGCGACTCGCCGAGTTGTATGAACAACTCGCCGAGTCTGTTCTTGATCTAAGGAGATTGCCTTGAACTCGCCGAGTCAGGGCATTGACTCGCCGAGTTCCTCCATAGATGAGTTCAGCTTCCGACTCACTAAGTCACACCCCGTGACTCACTGCTCACTCGACACTACGAAAAAGGGGACAAACTTGGAGACTCGCGAACCGACTCGCCGAGTCGTTGCCATGCAACCACTAACTACACGAATTTGCTCGACTCCAGTCCATGTCATTCACAGATCTGGGTTCCTAGAGCATGAATCACACGTAAAGTTTCCAACTTTACGTGTAGATATTCACCAATAAGGGTTTTAGGGTTCAAAATGCACCCAAAAGGGTAGATCTAGGGTCTTCATGCAATGAGGGTCCATAAAGGCAACAGATCAGAGCTCCTGGAGCTCAACCATGCCTAAATCTAAGGGCCAATCAACTTATTACGAAATAATTTGCACATA
The DNA here is from genome assembly GCF_051521515.1 of Lactuca serriola. NCBI lineage: Eukaryota > Viridiplantae > Streptophyta > Magnoliopsida > Asterales > Asteraceae > Lactuca > Lactuca serriola. Next base: position 4,239,105 of record NC_136411.1, read on the forward strand.
CAAGCTTGGGGATTGGCTCAAGAATGACTTAAATGAAGTAATAATCATAGAAACAGGGGGAAAACGGGTTATACCTCAAAGGAACTACTGAGAGAGCACAAAGATGCTTGGATTCTTTCCCTTCCTCTTGATCTACTTCCCTTTTGCCTCAAAACCTTCAAGAACACACAACAATTGCTTCAAAATCTCTATGAATAACTTAGAACGAGGGTTGGAAGCTCTGGGGGGTGAATGGGGGCTGGCTTGGGGCAGATATGTTGTTTAAATAGGGTGCAAACCCCTGAAACTTAGGCTTTCATCCAACAGTGGTGACTCGCCGAGTCCGGAATATGGATTCACCGAGTCAGCAACTTAAACGTGTCCCGGGGTCCCGTCTTTACTCGGCGAGTCGGACCTATGACTCGTCGAGTCCAAGGCTAAAAATGGAAAATACACAAATAAGATTTACGTACCAGGAACCAGGTGCTACACACACGTCGATAACAAAGGTCAAATCAGATGCCCGTGTAACAAATGTAATGTCAATAAATTTATACTACTAGCCATAATGAAATTCCATATACTTCAACATGGTTTTAGTCCACATTATGTTATATGGAAGTATCACGGCGAAAATACTACTCATCCGGTTATTGAAGACATACCGCGTAGTAACGAGATGGCCGATGTTATGGGGGTGTGATTAAAAATGATACCAACCGCGAAAAAGGGAACCCAGATACCGACGGTAGTAGTGTCGATGATGGATTTCAAAAGTTGTTAGAGGAAGTCCAGTTAAAATTATATCCTGGATGTTTGTTTTCGTCCCTTGACTTTTTAGCAAAGCCGATGCATATCAAGGTGATCAACAAATGGACTGATAGTTCATTCGATCAGCTTCTTGAATTGTTGCAAACTACATTTCCTCAAGGAAACAGGGTCCCCCGTCACATTACGAAGCAAAAAAGACACTTAAAAAGATCGGCTTGGGTTATGAGTTGATGCATGTATGTAAAACCGACTGTTTTCTTTTCTGGAAAGAACACAAGTTGTTGCTAAAGTTTCCAATTTGTAATGAGAGTCGGTGGGTTGATGAAAATACAAAGGGCAAGAAGGTAGCTCATAAGGTGTTACGATACTTTCCCGTGACCCTCAAACTACAACGTTTGTACTGTTCTAGACACACAGCTAAAGATATGATTTGGCACAGTACCGGACGATCCAAAGATGGTACGATGCATCCCGTTGATAATACTTCATGGAAAATTTTTGATATGAAGTATCCTAACTTCTCGAGGGAACCCGAAACGTACGCTTAGGGATTGCGAGACTGATTATGATGAGGAAGATTCTGATTATGATAGTGATGTGTCAGCAGACACTGAAGTGTCTGGGGGCGAGAATGATTAAAAAAATCTTTACATTTGACTAGTAAAATAAGGTTTGTATTTGTTGTAATCATATCATATTATATGTGTGTCTGTGTGTGTGTGTGTATATATATATATATATATATATATATATATATATATATTCATATTGTGTTATATTTTTTCAGGATGTCCTTTTTTTGGATTGCATTGCTCCATCTCATGGCTGCTGTGATGGACCATGGAGGTGACGGTGGTGACGAGCCACTACATCCGTTCGGTGGAGGTTTTGGTGATCACCAGAACGATGGTAATTAAGATTTATTCTAATTCGTTGTATTTCATATTGTATCTATATAAAAAATTATTTTGACTAATATTTTTTTTATGCAACGGTGCCTCCAAAACGAAGAGCCATAGGAGTAAATAAAAAAATGCACAAACTATTTAAAGCTAACGGTGAACGACCTCTTAAGATAGTATTCAACATAAATACTAACATGCAGATTGGGGAGGTATACGAATGTTTCATTTGGGAGGTTGGGAGCTATATGTGGCGGAACATCAGTTTTGATAAAGACACATGGACAGACGTTTTCGAAGCCGAAAGGGTTGGAATGTTGCAGTTTCTTTTGGTAAATTATTTATAAAGTTATATCTTTAATATTTTTTAATTTTGATTTAAAATTATTTTTAGTTTCTCTATTTTTTTTGTAGAGATGGTTTGATTTTGACGCGATTACAAATCATCACATGGCTCCAACTTGTTGGGCGTCACTGAACAATCGGATATGTGCGCGGTATAGAGGCCGCAAAAATATTGCAAATAACCGTTTGATTGATTTTGCAGGGGATGTGAAGGCAGCAAGGGCTCAAGCCCCTACGGGTATGGATCGGCAGCGTTGGAATGTTGCGATTGACCATTTCTTAATAGAAAAACATCAAAAACGATCCGCTGGAAACAGAGAATGCCAGAAGAAGCAAGTAGTGAAGAATCGTGGAGGGACCTGCAGCTACGGTAGTGTTTGTTTCAAGAAAGTAAGTTACAATAATGCTTATTTAGTTATAACATATTTTTTAATGTTTATTCAGATATAACATATTTTGTAATGTTAAACAAAATTTGAATAGACTTGAAGTATTTCATGGGGCGCATGTGAATAAAAAAGGGGAATTTGTTGATCCTTTGGTTGAAGAGCAATATGTAAGTTATTATTACTTAAAAATGAAGTAGATTGTTGGTTTTTTTTGTGTTAGTTTTAACGTATATTAACAATCTTTGTGAAATACAGAATGCCTTAGTTGCTGAGGTTGCTCTACAGACTCATCACATAGCCGACTCTGGTGGTGATCCAGACACTATTGATTGGATCGCAATATTTGAGAAGGTGTTGGGTACATGAAGGGGGAATGTGAAAGGCATTGGGCCTAAAGCTTCTTCAGCCGCGGGTACAAGTGCTCCATCCCAATGACAGTCACAGTCACGAGCACCGCAACCAACACAGGTACTTGTTAAATTCTTAAAGAATTTGGTAGCTTTGTTATATTGTTAAGAACTTGATGTATTTGTAGTAATTTTTGGTAGCTCGGTAGTTTGTTAAATTGTTAAAGACTTAATTAATTTGGTCGTTTAATAGTTTGTTAAATGTTAACGACTTAATTCATTTGGTGCTTTGATGGTTTGATAGTTTGTTGAATTGTTAATGAATTAATGTGCTTGTGACTTAATTATAGGATGTTGATGTGAATGCTTTTCTTCAAAACCCGACATTTGTGATGGCCATTGGAGACATTATCCGCTCCTTTAAAAACCAAGTCAACAACAACGAGGAAAACAGTGATGGGGAAGACGAAGGCGAAGACACATAATATTTATTGTTTTATGTTATGGATGATGTTATTTTGGATATATTAGATAGTTTATGGATTATATATTAGATGTTTATTTGAGATTTATTAGATATGTAATATGGTATGTTTGATGTTTTATGTAATGTGGTATGTGTTTATTAATGTTATTTTATTAAATCTGCATTTTATAATATATATAAACTAATGTCATAAAAAATTGTTTTTCTCAAAAAAAAAAGAAAAAACATTAGCAGCGACACCTTTAGGGACGGCCTGGACTAATTGCGACGACACATAACTCCGGGAAGCTTTGCCGGAAAAACTCCGGCCGGTGGTCGGAATATCAATAGAGACGACGTCAATAGCGACGTCACAGGAGTATTAGAGACGATGTGTATTAGAGACGACAATATTTACGACGACAAACGAGTATTAGCTACGAGTTAATTGCAACAACCCTTTAGAGACGACATGTCGTCGCTAAAGGTATTAGCAACGACGAAAGGCCATCAATTGCGACGACATGTGTCGTTGCTAAAGGCTGCAATTTTTGTTTTGCAAGCTCATCGTTTCATAAAAGACCTTATCGTTTTCGTCTCAAAAATCAGTCGTCATTGCCGAGTACATGCCGCTCCTGTGCTTTTCCGGTCATTCATCTATGATTCCACAACTCCCACTATTCATTTGGGACATCGATTGAACTACGAAACCTCCGATTGTCACATGGGGTTCACCATCTATGCTTCTTCTTTTTATCCTTCACCGCCTTGGAGTAGGCCAAATTCTTACCGCCTCCACGCTTCTTCTAATATACCTTTCTCTCAATTGGTATTCGGTCAATAGTTCGTCTCTTTAACGTCCTCCAGGTCCTATTTTTGTTTCTTTCTTTGCTTTATTCTGATTCCTTTAAGCCTCCTATTCTTGCAATACCGGTGAATTGAAGTTGATGTCGATTTGGGGGTCATTGCATCACCGTTTGATTTTTGAGAGAGACGATATGGGTTTTCCAATTTAAGGACATCTATTTTAGATTCTGCGATGGTAGGTCTAGACTCGGTTTGCCGATGTTGTGCTTAATCAACGACTGTAACCCCCACTCCCAACCGTCCTAACCCACTAAAGAGGGAGTGGTATCTTGGAGGTACCATCAGTAACTCTATTGCTAATTAAGATTTTACCTTGATTGTTTTGTATTTTTTTTAATTGAATGGGTTGAGTGAGTTGAAAAAGATACAGTTTTCGTGTGTTGTGGGTTTGAAAAGATGAAGAAAAATGAAAGAGAAAAACTGATGTGGCAGTGGGTTGAGTGGGTTCGGAGGGAATGACTCCTTGCTCCCTAAGAGGTAGGATTTTACTATTTTCAGGATGTTCACAAAAGCATTTTATTTTAGTTTCCCTAATTAAAAAAAAAAAGATTGTGAATGCTAATATAATATTACTGAGAGGGTTATACTTTAGGGTTTTATATATTATATTACTATTTTATCCTTGATTACTTTACAAGTGTTGATATGAAGATTTTTTCAGCAAAATAATCACTACCAGTTCACCACAATGATACTGGTTTTTTCTCAAATGATTTTATTGCTATCTAATCCAATCTTTATATATGTTTCAGGAATGAACCCCTGATCTAATTAAAAAAAAGAAGAATGGAGAATTGAATTCCTTCTGGTCAATGAAAAAGATTGGGAGTATTATCAATTTATTGTGTGGATTTATGTATATATCTGTTTGTATTTGTGTATCTATCAATCCAAATTGAATACACCATAAAAACAATAACTCTTCTCACCCATGCGGATGGGCCACATTACTAGTTTATATTAAAGTGGGATAATGACTTGAGAGGGCAACATACTATTGCTTTTGGTCACTAAACTTTTTTTCGTGCTCTAATATCCATTTAACTTGTTGATTCATGTAAAATTTCCCCTTATGACCGATATTAGCCGGTTTCAACGGTTGAATCGGTCTGAGGTGGCTTTTATATCCTACGTGACCAATGAAGTCGCATGTAGGCCCCGATTTTGCCTCCGCTCCTCATTAAAGTTAAGAGTAAAGTCTCATTTGGTCTTTAAATTCGATTAGGACATGAAGTCTCATTAACCCCCGATTTTGTCTCCTTCAATCTTCAATCGGTCTCTATAATGGCTTCATCACAATTTCTCACTGATCGAAACTTCACTGTAGTGGATTTCCACTACAATGGAACGTTTGCACACAACCCATTAGTATACTTTGATCCCGACCGACAATCAGTGCGAGATGTTGACTTCGGTGCATTTGAGTACGAGCAGTTCATAGAATTCCTTCACAAGCTCACCAGAAGTAGAAGTAAAGACATCTACTTCTGCCTTCCACAAGATTCGTTAAGTCAGGGAATTCATACACTGGTGAATGATGATGATTACAAAGAATTTTGGGATTTGGCTTATGCAAATGAAAGGAGAATGAATATGTATGTGGACCGCCAGAATGAACCAATCTTCGAATGGATTGAGGAAGAGGAAAATGAAGATCAAGACTACAACTGTGAAGAGGATGAAGACTCAGTCTTGTCCAATGTTTTAACAACCGGTTTTTTAATTGAACCGATATGGTGACCGGTTCGATCGCCGGGTGAACTGGTTTTTATATTTTTCATATTTTTTCTATTTTCCTACACATACGTACATATAGAAATTATGAATTTAATGTTTACAAGTTCAAACATTAAAAATACACATCAAAATAAGTTGTAGATGAATCCAAATACATTAAAATAACACATAACCATAAGTTTTACTGTTTTACATCAATCCATATACGTCAAAAAGAAAATAAAGTATAATACCGAAATGAAATATAGTTTTTGATGAATCCAAACATATCAAAAGAATTTATAACATTTACCATATGTTTTTATTTAGAGAAAACTAAATAGATTTGAAAAAAATCTTCAAAGTTTATTATGTAAATGGTTATTTTTCATGTGTTTTTATTTGGACCGGTTTATTTTGACCGGTTCAACTGGTTTTTTTCTAAAAACCGGCCGGGTCAATCCGGTTCAGAAATCAATGTAAAACCGGTGATAGTTTAGCCGCTCCCTCTGCCGGTTCCTGGTCCAACCGATTCGACCGGCCGGTTCAAACCGGTTTTTAAAACATTGGTCTTGTCGGACACTTATTCTGTTGACCATGAAGAAGATGATGCTGAATATCCATTCCCAACCAACAAAACCATGGGTGACAGGTTCTTAAACAAACTTTGTTTACATACAGTAAATATAGATGATGTATATGAAGATGCTAAATATGTTGAACCTCAATACCCTTTGCATGATGATAGACAACCATGGAATCAGATGAAACCACTGTTAGGTATACGATTTTGTAACCCTGATGAGCTTAAAAACATGTTGAGCAACTATGTAGTTACTAATGGATATGATCTTTGGTTTGAAAAAAATGACTCCCAAAGGTTGTTAGTTAAGTGTTGCAAAAAAAAAAAAAAAAAAAAAAAAAAAAAAAAAAAAAAAAACAAGTCACCTACTTGTCCATTTAGACTTTGGCCCTCTTGGATGACTAAAGAGAAGACCTTTCAGAAAAAATCTCTAGTTAGTGAACATAATTGTAGCAGGGTGTTTAAGTTTGGGTCCATAGTAACTTATAAGTGGTTAGGTAAATAGTTTATGAGTGAAATTATAGAGAAGCCAAAAATGAGTGTTAGGAAGATGAAAGCTAAAGTTTCAACAACATTCAATATAAATGTGAGTGTGGGGCAATGCAGAAATTCAAAGAAATTTGCATTAAAAGAAATTAAAGGAAGTCTAATTGAACATTATGGGAGATTATGGTCATATGTCATGAAATTCTAAGGACAAACCCTGGGTCTACTGTGAGGAGGGATGTAGATATCATGCCATATTCCACAACTTTGTTTTCTAAGTACTATGTATGCTTTAAAACTATAAGTGATGGTTGGAAGGAAGGGTGCATGCCTGTGATTGGCCTTGATTGTTGTTTTTTAAAGGGTATTGTTAGAGGAGAAGTTTTGATAGCTGTAGGAAAGGATGAAACAACCACATCTACCATATAACATGGGCTGTGGTTGGAGTTGAGAACAAGGCCACATGGAAGTGGTTCATAGATCTCCTCATGGATGACAATGACGGTGGTCTTGGTGCAGGAATTACCCTTCTTTCAGATTGTGGGGGGTTACTCCTTGTGGTAATCAAAAGTATGAAGTTAGGTTTAATGATGCAGCATATGGAGCGGATCTAATTGCAAAGACTTGTGCATGTAGAATATGGCAACTTACAGGGACACCATGCTTACATGGAGTGGATGCAATCTCTTCCCTGAATCAAGATGTAGAAACATGTGTCCCAATCATACAGTAAAGAGGCTTATCTAAAATGCTACAATTATAGCATTAACCCTCTCAATAGTAGTGATATGTGGCCAGAAGTTCCTTATCATAAGCCTTTGCCTCCCAAAAGAAGAAGATTACTTGGTAAGCTATCAGTGAAAAGGAAAAGGGATGCAGTGGAAAGAGAGTTTTGTGGCCCAGTTAGACATTCTGTGACAAAAAGAGGAATCCTGATAAGGTGTAGTATTTGCAAGGAACCAGGCCATAACAAGAAAAAGTGTCCATCTAAGCAGCAAACAAATACATAAGGTAAATTTTTTTCATCTCAACATAATACATCATTTTGATAAGTAATTGAGACTTTAATTTTTTTATAGCACCAAGTTCCTCCAGGGGTAGTGAAGCAGGACTAAGTCGAACAGCAGCAACCCAACCACCACCACCAGCAGCCCAACCACCTCCACCATAACCACCACCAGCAGCTGCAAGGTCTATCCCAAGAAGGCCCCCGATTGGTAGAAGTGGACGAATGCAATATTCTCAAAGGATTTTCAAAATGGCATTGAGGAGGAAGATACCTAGGGTTGGGAGTAGTGTAGAGAACCCTACAGTCCTTGATTAAGTTAGTGTGTAGGTAGTGGGTGGGCACATGTTTTGTTATCAAGTTGTGATGTAAAGACAAAGTACTATATTTCTTTATGCTTTTCTTTTGGGTGTGGGCACATGGTGGCCCTTCTTTTGTGGTCCCTAGCAGGAATCTTTTGTCCCATCTTTTGTGTATGCAGACAACTACTTGTCCTTTATTTAATTTCGAATATAAATGGAGTATTTCAATGAATCCAATTACAATATTCAATTACTTTCTTGTTATATGTATGCATTGTATTCATTCCATTCAATTACTTTCTTTTTATTTGTATGTATTTTTGTCTCAGTGATTCCATTCCACTCAAAATTACTTCTATGTATTCATTACAATTAAAGAATGAAATCATATATGTATTCATTGTTATATGTATGCTACTTTGTGATTCCATTCCAGTCAAAATTACTACATTGTGATTCCAGTCAAAATTAATTCTTTCTAATTCCAGTCAAAATTATGTATTCATTATTATATGTATGCTACTTTGTGATTCCATTCCAGTCAAAATTACTACATTGTGATTCCAGTCAAAATTACTTCTTTCTAATTCCAGTCAAAATTACTTCTTTTTGATTCCATTCCATTCAACATTACTTCTTTGTGATTCCATTCTAGTCAAAATTTCTTCATTCCATTCCAACAAGAAGTTAAGATAATGCCTTCATTCCATTCAAACAACATCTTTTAATACATCATTTCATCATATACACGATGATCAAAAAAAGAAATCCTATGATAAACTTATATATTTTTTCCTTCATTGCAATGGCATCAGAGTACTTTTCCTTCTTCATTTGTTCCATGTCTTCCTTCACCCTCTCTACTTCGGTCTTTAATGCTACTAATTCAGCTTTCATTCCCTCTACTACTTCCATTAGAGGAATTTGTACATGTTCTACTTCCAACCATTTCCAATATTTGCATTTACCCTTCAACACAAATAACTCATAAGGAGATTTCAAATCAGGAAAAATGAATCAGAAAAGGGGGAAGACTCAAGTGAAATAGCTTACCTCATTGCACACCATGAAATGCCTCCCTGGAGTCTTTGGTGTTGTTAACATTAGAATACGTGCAGGGAACCCACAATCACAAGTTTTTGGATCGTTCACTGTTGATTTCTTGCTTGATCGATTAAGGGAAGATGATAAGCTGTAGGAGGAAGCCATCGGGGTATTAGGGCACAATAAAGGAACCACATACGCCCCTCTTTTAATAACATTATCCCTACATGCCACGTAGGATCAAACTGACATGTAAGATCGATAAATCATTTGCAACCAACAAAAAGCAGTTGTAAGGGTAAATTTTACACGAATCAACACGTTAAATGACTATTAGAGCACGAAAAAAAATTTAGTGACCAAATGTGACCAAAAGCAATAGTATGTTACTCTTTCAAGCCATAAGATATAGAAATGACCAAAATACCATTTCTTCACCATATAAAAACACTTGCATATGGTTTGATTTCTACAGAAATTAAAAGTTGTCACCTTTCCAATCCTTTTTTCCCCTTATTCCCATTCTTTAATAAAAAGATGTAACAGTAATCAAAACTTCTAAAGCATTTACCTTTGTTACCAAAACAATCATTTCATATTTTATTAATTGAACTATTTTACCTTAGTTTCAATGTATAACTTTTTAAATTTTTTTCTTATTAACACATTGTAATTTGAAATTAGAATGCTATTATTAAATAGACTTTTAACGTATACATAGTTATAACATCATACTTTTAAAGCACAATGGTTTAATAAGAAAAAAATTTAACACTTCAAATAACATGCTAAAAAATCAATATGTTAAGGTAAAGAAGAAACAATTTCCCTGCAATTTCATGACCATTGTGCTATTTGGTGCTGATGGTACTGCAATATCCTTCACCATCATCTCATATGGTATCCTAGACCATAATATTTTTGATTTTTGAGCTTTAAGCAATTGTCTTTTTTATTAATCAAGAGTTTATAACCTATTTGGATGATGAACATATCAAATTATGGATTAAAATTAGTAACTATATAATTCGTTTTATTATATTTTTTTTAAAATACAATTGTCTATAATTTTTGTTTTATTATTTCTTTTAATACAATTGTCTATATTTTTTATAGTGACATCAAAAGAAAAAAATTTATCTAACGGCAAACAAACATTTAGAATTGTCCAAACAATTAAGCCTAATTTAATAAACCAAGTTCTTCTCAAACGTTAAATATTATATTAGCATGCATATGGCAATTTCGAAACCGTAGTAAAAAAAAAAAATTAAACTAAATACTATAGATTATCAAGTGAATCATGCACGTAAAAGGATTGCAAGCATTTTTTTTAAACCGATTTCCTGGTATATATTTTAAGCGTAATTATTTCAATATATAATATAGAAAAAAATTTATTTTTGGAACAGTTGATATCTTCCATAACTAACCAAACCGTTATTATCTTAGACCATAATTAAAAAGATATAGATTCTATTACCTATTTAAAAATAATCGATTTTACTAAAACAAACTAATAATCGATCTTAATAAAAAGATATAGATTCTATTACCTATTCAAATTCATCGCATTCTAATTTGTTTAAGATATACCGTTGTGTTTTAAAAAGATTACATAAATGCAAATCTGTAAGCAGATTTTCCCCATACGTATTTTTAAGGGGTTTCCATCGATCATAACTTTTTCTATATAATTAACGCACCGTCTTCTCCACAGACAATCTTTAACGATATCAGAAGCACTTTATCTCAATCACAGCAATGACGATGAATAGATTTGGACGAAAGCAAACCGTTTTGATGTTCCCATGGTTAGGCCATGGTCACATTTCTCCTTTCCTAGAACTAGCCAAAAAACTAAGCAACACCAACCTCTTTGACATCTACCTTTGTTCGACTCCTGCAAATCTCAAGTCTATCAAGACTTCACATGGAATTCAGTTCATAGAGCTTAACCTTCCGACGCTACCGGAGCTACCACCACACCTTCACACCACCAATGGCCTCCCATCTCATCTTATGCCTGTTCTCAAGAAAGCTTTTGACATGGCAACTGATGAGTTTTCAGATATCTTGAAAGCCCTAAAACCTGATTTGCTCATTTACGATATCATCCAACCATGGGCTCCGGTGGCGGCCTCCGCCCTTTCAATCCCTTCCGTGGTGTTCATCACCACAAGTGTTGCTGCCACCATGGTTCATTTTCACTTGAGCAACCGCCCTGGCATTGCGCTTCCCTTCTCGACGATCTACTATCGTAGCTATGAGTATGGAAAAGTTGTTAAAAGCTTAGAGGATATGCGTAAAGATGAAGACTTTGTAATGGAGTGTGTAAATCGATCTTCCGATTTGGTTCTTGTAAAATCTTTCAAGGAGATTGAAGGTAAGTACAGTGATTACCTTTCTGTTCTTACTGATAAAAGGATTGTGCCAGTAGGTCCACTTGTTGCAGAGCCATCTCCTGTAGAAGACGAGGAACAAAACAGTGTGATGCAGTGGCTTGAAACAAAGGCTGTTGGATCTACTGTTTTTGTTTCTTTCGGGAGCGAATATTTTCTTTCTGATCATGATTTGGAAGAAATCGCATACGGGTTAGAAATAAGCGATGTGAATTTCATCTGGGTTTTAAGGTTTCCAAAAGTTGAAAGAAAACTTGGCCTTTCAGAAGCTTTGCCATTAGGGTTTCTTGAAAGGGTGAAGGATAAAGGACTAGTGATTGAAGGGTGGGCGCCACAAGGAAAAATATTAGGCCACAAAAACATTGGTGGATTTGTGAGTCACTGTGGATGGAGTTCAGCTATAGAAGCCATGAAGTATGGTGTTCCAGTAATAGCCATGCCAATGCATCTTGATCAGCCGATCAACGCTCGTTTGGTGGAGGAGGTTGGGATTGGAATGGAGGTGGTGAGGGACGAAAATGGGCGGCTCAGTCGGGAGAAGATGGCAGCGGTTGTTCGGCACGTGGTCGTTAGTAAGTTAGGGGAGGTGGTCAGGGAAACAGCTAAGAAAATGAGTTCTGATTTGAGTATGAAAGGGGAGGAAGAGATCGAGGCGGCGGTGGTGGAGCTACTGCAGTTGTGCAGCCTTGGTGGTGGTGGTGGACGCAGTGAAGTTGGTGAAGTTTGAAATGACGAAAATCTCCTCTCTTCTTTTAGTTTTTAAAAGTTATTAGTTAGATATAAGTCATATAACTAGTGGGTTTTTTTTTTTTTTTTTTTTGTTATGTGTTTTGTGGATATTGTTAGTTTGATTTGTTACAAAATAATAAAACACATTATTTCCATTTATACTCACTGTTTGTCCAAGAATATTTGGGTTTGAAGAATTTCTGCATTTATTTTTGTCTATGTGTCACTGAAAAAGAACATGAACCTTCAAAAAACTAAGTTTTCAGCACAAAAATATAGTGGTTGATTATCAACGTACCAATGAAGTTAGTTGGTAGTTGGTAATAGAAAAAAATGAAATGGAATGGAATTTTTTTTTTGTTGGACATAGGAATGGAATGAGTGAATGTGATTCCTTATCAAGTGTGGTTACCTTGTATTGCTTAATCCATCGTTTTTGCAAATTAATTTGGGTACACATGCGAAGATACTCTATACTACATGGGAATCGCTCCATACTATTTTACATAAATTCAATCCATTTCCCTAATTCTCTCTAAACGCTAGATTAAAAAAGAAAGAGCTAACTTCACAAGTAACAAAAGGAATAAATATACACCTTTCCATGGTTAGTTTTATTTGCTTCCCATTCATTTGTAAACTGGAATCATCAATAACCTTGCTGCTTCCTTTAATTAGTCCTCCTTGAGCAGAATCATGCTTCAACATATAAGAAAGTTGTGTGTCCATAACCTTAACTTGACACATAATATGTTATGATGAAAATTGAGAACACATGGTTTGGGACAAAAGAAAATAAATTGTTACAAAAAACTGCCATGTGGCCGATGGTTTATTGACAAAGTGAATGAAGGGGTTTAGTTAGTTTTAAAAGATAAATGTTCATGGGTTGTAGGCGGTCATCAAGATGGACTTTTATTGTATGGAGATATATACGACAACACTTTAATGATGGTATTATTTACAGATGTAAGTAGAAAGAACGATTTAACTTGGCATATATATGCCTAATATTCAAAGAGTTATAAATGTTAAAGTTTCAATCATTTCTTTGATCTTTAAACTGAATAGCATGCTCACTTCTTTTTGCTATATCCCGCACAAGGAGAATCTCATGTTGTTCCCTATATATACAATTAATTAATTGTTGATCATCGAACCACTATTGGCACATATATAAGGCAGAAATCAAGCATCGGATATAATTTCCATTAATAGACCGTAGGCAAGTAAAACGAAATTCAAGATTCGAGAAAAGCTTCAACAATTACATAATGAATGACCAACACAATAACCGCATGCAATGATCACATCAGCTTTCTAAAAAAACATAACATCACATAAGACGGCCACAAATCAAGCATAGCTTCTTAATTTTATCATAAAAACCAAAAAATGTTCTCTCACAAGCTTAAACACAAACACCTCGCATGCCTTCATATTACCTAATACACCCTCTGATTCGTTTGTTCTTTATAATGAAATTATAAGATAAATTTGATATAAATGGAATCATGCTACTGATATGTAGAGAAATAAGAGCCCTAATAAATGTGATTACGATTAAAAACAAACAAGAATAGTTCACCAATTTAGAAGACAGTGTGGATTGTCGAAATTTGCGGGCAAGATCGCTGTGGAGTTACGAAATTGAATCATATTTCTTCAACATTGAGTGAGAGGCGATTGACCTCGAGTCGCAATTACCTGTGGTGCTCTCTGTTGGATTAATAGGGTTTGTTGTAATCCAAACGTGCAACAAAAGATTTGGTCTTTATCTTTGACCGGGTTTTATGGAAGATAAAAGTGACTGGTTACATTTTAGAATAATATCGTGGGCTAGATGGTAGCTATTATTCGACTATTTATTTAGTATAAATAGATGTACTTTGTTTTTGTTTAATATATAGGAAGATGTACACGTTTATAATCAGGTTCCATTTTGCAAATTTACTTTCACATACATATTTACCTGACTAGTGTATGTTGTATGCGTGTTTTGTGGAGCCTGAACCTACAATTGATATCAAAGCTAACCAAGTGGTTATTGGGAACTGTTGTAATATGAAACAGATGTTGGTTTCCAATGGGTTGGATGGTGTTCGGATTTGTAGAAGATGGTGCAGCAGGTGGCTGCAGTTTACTATGGTTCCCAGAGAAGATGATCGACGGGTGCTATGGTAGCGATGAAACAATGATGATAGCAGGTGGCTATCAGTATAACAAAGAGAAGTATGGTCCCGATGTAATAGATGGCTGATGTAGTTCAGTACGATGAGTCTAACCAGAAGCCGAGAAGACAAGCCAGACGAAATCAGAACAGGTAGTTCTTTGGTTTGGCTTGTTTGTAGGTAAAAGAAAACAGAAAAAGGAGAAGCTTGGTTTTCTTGACTGGTAGTGGTAGAAGAAGACTCTTGGAATAAGTAAAGGATTGGAGATATCAAATGGAGGTCTCGACAGTGACTGTAGCGGCAGTTAAAGGAGACCGTGACAGAGTTGGCTTTGGATGTGGCCGAGGAAGAGGTCAGGGGTCCGGGAAAGTCGAGAGAAGACTTTGGATGTGGCCGAGGTGGAGGTTAGGTGTCCGGGAAAGGTCGAGACTCGTGGTGGTGGTTGTCTTGGTAAAGCAGGTGGCTGGAAGATGGTACAACCATATGGTGTTGGTTAAAACAGTTGTTGTCGACGAGTTTTCATGTGAAGCAGTCAGCGGGTCGACTGTGAATAGAAGTTGTGAAGGTGTTGGTGGTCTTCGGTGGCTAATGGTGGAGAAACACCACTATTAAGGAGTGGTGTGAACAAACCGATTAAGGGAGTGATTGTTGGATTAATCAGGTTTGTTGTAATCCAAACGTGCAGCAAAAGATTTGGTCTTTATCTTTGACCGGGTTTTATGGAAGATAAAAGTGACTGGCTACATTTTAGCATAATATCGTGGGCTAGATGATAGCTATTATTCGCCTCTTTATTTAGCATAAATAGATGTACTTTGTTTTTGTTTAATATATAGGAAGATGTAGACGTTTAAAATCAGGTTCCATTTTGCAAATTTACTTTCACATACATATTTACTTGACTAGTGTATGTTGTGTGTGTGTTTTGTGGAGCCTAAACCTACACTCTCTAGGTGGTAGCTTCCGATGGTCAGAGCGACGAAGTTGTAGCTTTGGATGGTCAGAGCGAGACAACTGGACAAGATGGTAGATATGTGATAATGCCTAATTCAAGATAGCAAATCTCCCACAAAAAGTAAGTAGAGAAGAAGAGATAGTGGAGCAATTTTCTGGTTATATACAATGACAACAACTTAAATATGGAAGTGATCACTACTCTAGAAATTAGGAAAGTGTGCATATGCATGCATAAAGGGAAACATGCAGCTATCAGATGCAATTACTTCATGACTGAGAAGACCAATTCAACTAAGGACTCATCTCTGTTTATTATTTGCTTCCTTGGGCTTCGATTAATCCAACAACCTTGTAGGCTTGCGTTTCTCTCTCGTGGGCCTTTTTTTGGTGATGGTTGTTGGGTTTACAACGGTTGGACTTGTGTGGTCCATCTGTGGTATTGTATCAACTACCCCCTCCTTGAAAGAAGCTCGTCCTCGAGCTTGGTCACCGACGTGAGCACAAAAGCCTGGGAATCGTATCTGGAATTCGTCATAAGGTACCCAAGTAGCGTTGGTGAGGTCTTGATTCTCCCATTATACTAAAACTTGAAGTTTCCCGTTGATTAGCCTATGGTTCCAAATGTTAAGTGGTATGGCCATGGTGTTGCTATCTTCAAGAGTTGTTGGGAGAGGTATGACCGTTGGGTTGCCATATGCTTGATGTAATAGGGACACGTGAAAGACGGGGTGGATTCTCGGCTCTGGTGGTAGTTGAAGTTTATAAGCAACACTGCCGACTTTCTCGATGATGGAAAAGGGGCCATAGAACCTCTTGGTTAGCTTCTTAGTTATTCAGGAATGCATTGTTTGCTGCCTGTATTCTTAAAGGCGGAGGTAAACTTTATCCCCAACTTGAATTTTTTTTTATCTAGTCTATGATTTCTGGCGAGGTATTCATTATTGGGCACGTCACAAATTATCTTTGAGTAATGAACGGATACGATGGTGTTCCACTAATGTGGTGTCGATGAACGCATTACAGGAGTTGCCCGGTTAGTACTGGTTCATGTCCGACTGGTCGGCCATAAAATGCCGTGAATGGGGACATGTTAAGGGCACTACAGTGGGCAGTGTTGTACCAAAATTCTACGAAGTGTATAAACTTGCTCCATGATCTGGGTTCATCGCTGACAAAGGCCCGTAAGTAGTTTGAGAGACATCGGTTAAGGACCTCTGTCTGCTCATCCAACTATGGATGGTAAGCTGTTGAATACTTAAGGTGGGTGCCTAATTGCTTGAAGAGCTCCTTCCAAATACACTAAGGAAGATTGGTTCTGTGTCGGTGACAATGCTTTTCGGGATACCATGCAAGCGGTAAACATTTTGTAGGAATAAAGAGGCTAAATAAACTTCACCACAGTTGGGAGGTAATGGAATTAAATGAGAAAATTTCAAAAAACAATCAATGATTACCCAGATGGATGTCTTTACATGAGATGGTGGTAGTTATGAAGTCCATTGTGATGTCGTCGCACATGGTATTCGAAATCGGGAGTTGTTGAACCAATCCATATGGTTTATGGGTAGGATATTTGACATGTTGGCACACTTCACAGTGACAAATAAATCGTGTGACATCTTCTTTGAGTTTTGGCCAAGAGAAGGTTGTTGTGAGTCGGCGCATTGTCGGTAATATACCTAAGTGTCCCCTAATAGTGTTGAGTGGTATTCCTGCAACAACTTTTTGCAAATAGAGTTGTTTTCTAGAATGTATACGTGACTTTGATCAAACAATAAACCGTCTCTAATTTTCACTTTGGTGGTTTTGTGCATGATTGTGTCAATTAACTTTTTTCCTGTTAAATTAATTTAGAATTTTTACCAATATGCACGTTTATTTTTAGCGTTGAATATGTAACATACCAAAAACCATGAGGTAAAATTTCATTTTTAATTAGGCCAAAACACCAATTATCTTTTTTTAATCATACACTTAAAGTGTAACATAAATAAACAATCATCAGAGTTAAATCCCAAAATCATCATCTTGCGGAAACATGGATGGATGTGTTGCGATCAAGCCAGAGTCTTCCTTTTTGAACCAGAAGTACCTGATACATAAACTAAAAATCATAAGCATAAAGCTTAGTGAGTTCCCCAAAATACCACATACCATATATATATCGAACACATAATAGACCCCGCCCAATATACAGATCTGTCAGTCATCGGGCCCCGCCCGATATACCTATAAGCATATACACATAACCACATATACACATGCGATAATCTCAAAGAGAAATAGCATACATAATGGCTATCAGGCCCAGCCCGGCATCGGGCCTTGCCCGATAAACACATATAAGATGGTCATTGGGCCCTGCCCGGTATCAGGCCCCACCCAACAAACATGCAAACACATAACCAATGTAAGAGTCACGCAGACATCTAGCATCCTAAGTATAACAACCATGGGTCGGCATTGGTGCCTTCGACTTGCTAAACACAGTGAGGAAACTCACCTCAGTCCGTTGATAGCCAAATAACTGCTCGAGTCGCCGAACCATATACCCTCGCACCAACTAACAATAAATGCAACCTTTATTAGTAATTAACCCAATAACCCAAAATCCAAGGCCCATTCTATAATCCAATTTCCTATAAGGGTAAAAGGTCATTTTACCCTTTTTCTTACTTGATCCATAACCAAGGTCCAACCAAAATGCACAAATGCCCAAAATGGTAACCCAAAGCCCAATATGGCCCAACTTCCTAATTGGGCCCAAAAACTATCATGAGACCAATATCAAGAAAGCTCACAGTCTAACCATGGCCAAAGTCAGAAGTCTAGTGTCCCAACAAGGCCCAAATCCAAAAAGGCCCAACAAACCATCATGGGGAGTACGTCCTGCGTACTCGAGACGTACGCCCCGCATACTCAACCTTGAAGCACGATGTACAACCGGTTGATGCATAAATCCAACATTATGTTGAGCGCACCCCCACGTACGCACAACGTACTCGACAGAAGCCCAAAAAAAACATTAAGCTCTTAATGGGTTAAGTCAAGTTGTCCAAAACATAGATTTGATCCCTAGGCAAGGTCTTAACCAATAAAGTTGTCAACTTTACTCTCTTACATGCCTTATGTAACGTCCCAAAAATAAGACCTGGAAATTTCATTTTTAAATTAATAAAACCAGTATTTCCAAAACATCATCATAAAAATCCAAATAAAAAAATGTATTAATCATCATATCACATCAGAGTAAATCAAGAAAATGTGGAACGAGGTGGTGTGTGCTCTATAATCATCCTGAACACTTCCTTTTGAAAACAGAAGTACCTGAAACATAGACTGAAAATCGTAAGCACAAAGCTTAGTGAGTTCCCTAAAATACCACATACCATACATACACAAAGAAACACATAATGGGCCCCGCTCGACATCGAGCCCCACTCGATATACAGACCTGTCAGTCATCGGGGCCCGCCTAGTATACATATAAAACATATAAACATATAAACACATAACAAATTCAATAATCACAAAGATACATAGCATACATAATGGTTATCGGGACACGCTGGACAACGGGTCGTACCAGGTAATCATAAAAACATATACATATAACTAGCATATAATATACTTATTATGCCCCGCCTGGTGTCCGGCCTCGCCCGACATCGAGCCCCACTCGGTAACATAAAACACATAACGCATGAAAGAGTTACGCTGACAACAAGAATACTAAGCATAACAAACCATGGGTCGGCATTGGTGCCTTCGACCTGCTAAACATAGTGAGGAAACTCACCTCGCACTGCTGAATCTCATAGAAAGAATCTTTGGCTGCTGGCCCGCTAAAATCCCCGCACTAAAAATCAAAAAATAATCAATCAAAAATCGGATCCCGACCCACACTATCTGTCCAAACTAGGGTGAAAGACCTTTTTACCCTTTACCCAACTTAGCCCCAAGCCTAGGCCCAAACCAACAATCCAAAGGCCCAAATTCCAAAGAAACAGCCAAGGCCCAAATTTTCAAATTGGGCCCAAATCCTTCATGGGTCTTAATCTAAGGTCCAAAAATATTCTTTAGCCCAAAACACTTAAATTCTGATGGCCCAACAAGGCCCAAGACAACCAAAGTCTAACATAGCCTAATACCGAGAAGCCCACCACACCGAAGCCCAATTGCTAAGTACGTTGGGTGTACTCAGCTTGTACACTAAGCGTACTGCCTTTAGGGCTTGTATGTGGTACGTACGATCTTGTACGCCCAACATACACCCATGCTCATCCAACTTTTATTCTTCAGCTCTTAAACAATTAATTCCTTACTCCAACACTTAGATCTGACTTCCTTAAGGTGGTTGATCACGGAAAGTTACCAACTTTACGTGCATGCATGGCTTAATGAAGCTCTTAAAGCTCAGAAGGACTTAACAAATGACTTAATGCATGCATGAGACCACCAAAACCATAAAGTTTGCACCTTTAAGCTTAAGGAACTCTCCAAACATCCACATCTATAAGAATAGCTTCTAAAATAGCCTTAACCCATCAAGACCAACCAAAAAGGGACAAGAAGCGTATAAACATAACATGAAGAGATCTAAGCATACAAAGATCAAGGTTGAGACTTTATACCTCAAAAGTCACCAAGAGATGGTGTCAAATCTAGATCTCTGAGCTTCTTTCCAAAGAATGAGTTCACCAACTTCTTCTTCTTTCACTTCAAGAAGCATAAACCACCAAAATCAAGACCAAGGCTCAAGAACACTGAAAGAGGCAATTAGGGTTCGAGATTAGGGTTTTAGGACAATGGAGGATGATAAAAAGACTAGCCCTAGGAACTTAAAGAGATTATATAGGGTGCAACACCCAAAATTAAGGTTTTCTTATTCTCCTCGTACGCCCATCATACGAGGCCTCAGATTCTCGACCAATATCCACTAGTATGTTAAGTATACACATGTGGTACGCCCTGCGTACTAGCTTCACAACTAGCACGCTAAGCGTACCCTGTGGTACGCCCTGCGTACAAACTCCATGGACCAATAATGCAAAATTTAAATATGAATGACCTAAAAGAAGCACACGCAATCAAGCGTTACA
Source organism: Lactuca serriola (assembly GCF_051521515.1). NCBI lineage: Eukaryota > Viridiplantae > Streptophyta > Magnoliopsida > Asterales > Asteraceae > Lactuca > Lactuca serriola. The sequence continues at coordinate 4,259,669 of NC_136411.1, forward strand.
CCTTAATGGGACTCAACACTTAAGAAAATCTTAATAATTTAATGCTTTCATGGACGAAAAACTTCCATAAAGTTGACATTTTTATGAACATAGGGACTGAATGGAGCTAAGATCTAGCATCCATTAGTGTACGTTGATTTGTATCCCCTTATATTATGTGTTAAGTGAATAAAACACTTAGTAACATTTTACTCATTCCTCTTGTCAAGTGTGTGCTCTGTTTTGTGTGAAACCTGTATAAACTAGCTTGAAACCAACATTTGGTATTAGAGCAAACCTCGTGCATGCCCAAATACCAACCCCAAGTGATAGAGATGTCTGGAAGCAACGATGAGAAGGATGGGCAGCTCACACTTCACTATCCAATGTTCTCAAGAACCAATTATGTTGCATGGGTAATCAAGATGAGGGTATCCATGCAAGCCCAAGGTGTTTGGATGCTATTGAACCTAGAACAACAAACACGGTGGTGGAAGTAAAGAAGGATAAAATGAATTTGGCAGCCATCTAACATGGTATACCTGAAGATTTACTATTGTCATTGGCTAAAAAGAAAATAGCCAAAGAGGCATGGGACGCCATGAAGACAATGTTCATGGGGACAGACAGAGTGAAGACATCAAGAATTCAAACTCTAAAGTATGAGTTTGAATCGTTGAACATGAAGTGATCAGAGGGAGTAGATGAGTTTGTTGTGAAAGTGAGCAACATAGTTAGTACCATGCATACCTTGGGGGATACTGTAGATGAATCCTATGTGGTTGTAACGCTCGCAGATCCGGCCTAATCAATTTAGAGACAATAAGTGTTGAGAACGACTTTTTTATAGAATATTATTTAGAATATATAATCTTAACTAAGTTGTAGTATATGTCACAATGGTTTCGTATATATAAGGAACGCCAAAATCCGAGTTATAACGAAGAAGTTATGACTTGTCGAAGTTTTGCGACAAAACCGACACGACGTTATGTGACGTAAAAAGTGAGTTTAAGATAAAATACTTTTTAGCCTTATCGATCTAAATGAAAGTCGTAGTATTCGTTAAACCGAGAGCATACATAAAAAGAACGCCCAAATCTAACTTTGTATGAGAAAATTATGATTTTTCCAAGTTTCGGCATAACAGTATGCAGCCTGGAGTTCGAATATCAGATCGACTGATTTTTAGCTGACACAACCTAAACAAGAATTGAAGATCTCGTCAATAGGAGCTCAACGATAAAAAGACAGACGAAAACAGACGTCGGATGACAAAGTTATGAATTTTTAACAGACTTTTCATGTCCCACCCTGTTAAAAATATAACTTTAAAAATAAATTCTAAATTAGCCGACGGAGTCTAAATGAAAGTTGTAGAGTGTGTCTCTACCTACTCTTGGATATAAAGAACACTGAAAACGGAGCTCGTATGAAACGACCCAAAAATACTACCCAAAAATTTCGATTTTATTATAACAAACCATGAAACTGAGTATCACATAATAAAAACCATGTGCTACGTGATCAAAATCCATAATAAAATACTGTGAGAAAGATGTATCACAACTGTATCCAAACATATTAAAAAACTGAATCAACTCCCAGGACAAAACTAAAGCTGTGGTGTGTGCGATGCCATCATCCCAAGCTCTTCCCTTTGCTTGCGGAAGTACCTGAAACCAAAACTGAAACTGTAAGCACGAAGCTTAGTGAGCTCCCCCAAACTACCACATACCATACAAAACATATAAAGCACATACTGGGCCTTGCCCACTGCATCGGACCACAGTCCGGAACTAGCTGCATCGGACCGGAGTCCGGAACTGACTGCATCGGACCGAAGTCCGGAACTGACTAGGACCTTGTCCCCTGCATTGGACCAAAGTCCAGAACTGACTGATCATAGCATAGCATAACACATATCAACTAACATAGACACATATACTGCATCGGACTGAAGTCCGGAACATATATCACACAAACATGCTCGAATCACATAGACATCAAGCATACTGAACTACTGCTTCGGACTGAAGTCCGGAACTACTACTAACTAAACGGGCCGGCATTGTAGCCGTAGACCCGTTCCTACTGGAAGGAAACTCACCTCATGAACTGGCTGCTGTGTGTATGGCTCTGGAAGCTAACTGTTGCTGCTCCGGTATCTCCCCGGCTACAAATCCATAAACACACTCAATCAAAAGCTAATCACTGCACTGGGGTAAAATGACTCTTCTACCCTTGGTCAAAGTCAACTCTCTCGGTCAAAGTCAACCTACAGTTGACCTGACTCGCCGAGTTAGGCCGCCAACTCGCCGAGTCCCTAGTCTCACTTCTCAACTCTACTCGTGGCTACTCGTCGAGCATGGCATCGACTCGACGAGTACCCTCTTGATTCAAAAACTCAGATAATCTGCATCTGACTCGCCGAGTCATATGAACAACTCGTCGAGTTGTTCTTCGATCTAAGAAGATTGTCTTGGACTCGCCGAGTTGTATGAACAACTCGTCGAGTCCTACCATAACTGAGTCTACCCTTCGACTCACTGAGTCCATCCTACAGTTCACTGGCCTCCACTCGGAATCACTCAAAGGGTAAAGATCGGGGACTCGCGGCCGGACTCGCCGAGTCACATGCATGCAGATCCTAAAAACTCGATTCTGATCAAAACCACCGCATACACTTTATAGATCTGAGCTTCCTTAGTCCAATTAACACGTAAAGATTCTATCTTTACGTGTCCAAAAGCATCAATGAAGATTATAAGGCTCAAAAAGCATGATAAAGGCTAGATCTAGGGCTCTTATGCAAAGTAACTTCAAAAAGGCAATAGATTCGGGCTCTACAACTCATAAATGAACATATCTAGGGATATCTCGACCTATTAGGGCATTCATCCAACTATAAGGTTTGAAAATACATCAAACTAGCCCTAGAAATGATCTAATGGAGGTTTTAAGCATAAAACAGGAGGATTCCGAGAAATACCTCAATGAACTCTGGAATGGAAGCAAGACATTGGATCTTCTTCTTCTTCTTTGAACCTAGCCTCCTTCTTCTTTTCAAAACTTCAAGATTCACACAAGAAATGCACAAATAACCAAGGAAACGATTAGGGTTTGCTAAAAGATGCTCTGAGGGTGAAGGGGACGAGTTTGGGGGCTCATAAGGTTGTTTAAATAGGGTGCAAACCCGGGGATTTAGGGTTTCTACCTGGCAGGCAGACTCGCCGAGTCCCGAATATGGACTCGCTGAGTCGCCGACTAACACGTGCTCGAAATCCCGCCCCTACTCGACGAGTTGGGCCATAGACTCGTCGAGTCCCTCTTAAAAACCTCAAAATAAATGCCATAGAAGCAACGTACCAGGAATGGGGTGTTACATCGTATGCGAAAGTTATGAATTTTAGAAGTCAAGGGTGTAATTTGTGAAGCTGTCCGAGGAGGAAAGCTCCGCATAGAAGGAATGAACGCCCCACATTCGGATACTAAGTCCGGAGCTGGCCACGTCTCTCCATCTGATGAGTGACATGTACTGTACGAACCTCGGATACCGCCCCCGCTCCTACACGTTGTGTACGAGGGTAAGCCCTACGTATCGAGGAACGCGTTGCGCTCTTCTGCAGGAATGCCCTGCGTACCGAGGCTGCACCCTACAAAAGGAGGTGTGAGGTAGCACTTATTATTCACATCTTAACGCTTTTCTTTCTCTCTTTACTTTCTCTCTGAACCTCCCAAACACCCCCAAACCTAGGAAACCTCCCTAGCAATAGAAGAAAACCCCAGAGCGCCCGGAGGTTCCAAGAAAAAGAGTTTTCGGCTCGGAAATCTGCCCCCACAAAGCCCGGTTTTCAAGCAAACCTCCTGGTTTCGTCGAAGCAAAGCGTTGACCAAGTTGGAATCACCATTTTATCAAGTGAGTGCATAGTTACTTTTATCTTACACATAGATATGAAGTATTTTATATAAATTACGTGCTATGTGTGCATATTATTGTTTACCTAAGATCTTTGCTGGATGAAAGATCTAAAATCCTTTTTTTAGATCTAAGTTGTATAAGTATTTTATAGATCTATGTTGGATGAAAGATCTAAACTTCTTTTTTTCAGATCTAAACTGTATAAATATTTTATAGATCTATGTTGGATGAAAGATCTAAACTTTTTTTTTTCAAATCTAAACTGTATAAGTATTTTATAGATTTATGTTGGATGAAAGATCTAAACTTTTTATTTTAGATGTAAATTGTCTGTATTTTATATCTACAAATATGTTAGGTAAAACATGGGTAGACAAACGATGAGGTATGAAAGATGATATAGATGAATATTAGCAACTGCGCCAAGATATAAGAAGGTGAGAGATGAAAGATGATATAGACAATGAGAGGTGTAAGATAATGAGAAGCCTTGACCCAAACGATGGCCCAGTCATCTAGTAGAGTATAGATGACAACCACGGACTATTCTAGACAGTCTAGTGGAACACTAGCAGACTCTCAACTTTTAGGTGTTGTGAACAACGTGTTCACCAAATGTAATCTAAATATCTTGGCAGCTACATCTAATGGATAATATCGGCACCTGTGCCTAACTTTTGAACTACGTGTTCACCGAATGTATTCTACAAACCCTGGTAGCTATGGACTTAGTGCCTTATGAAGGAACATTGGAAAGTATGCCTAATATCGGTAGCTATGGACTTAGTACATGTTATAAAAACCCTGGTAGCGATGGATTTCGTGCCTATTCCTTAGGATAATCCTTCGTAATGAATGAATGAAAAATAGTTAAGTCTTAGGGTAGATCCACAAGAATAAAGAAGATAATGGGGGATGGTTAATGTGGTTGATTGATAATTAAACATAATAATTATATTATTGTGGGTTGAAACCCTATGTACTCACCAGGTTTCCCAACCTGACCCACTCAGTTTATTTGTATCACGGGTGTCGATACGAAGCTACATTACACTAAGAGATTAAAGGAGATGTAAATCACTAGTGTAAACGAATGTAATGTCTGTTTATGCTTATGTTTTTGTGACGATGACATCCCAAATTTTTAATATAAACTAAATACATTTCTTCGGAAATGCTTTGATAATATCTTTATCATGTTTTTCTGGGAACAAATTCCGCAACACTTTTCTTTAAAATGAGACTCTGATTTTCAAATAAGCATAAATAAAATTTTTTAAAATGACCATGAATTTGGAGATGTCACAGTGGTGAAGAAACTACTTAGGGATGGCTCTTTTGGTGGTCGAGGTGGTCGTGGTAGAAGTGGTTCTCACCATAAGAAAGGAAGGAAATTATGGTGGGAACAATAGTAAAGAAAAGGTGGGATTCAATGTTACAACTGTCAAGACTATGGTCATTATGCAGTCGAGTGCAAGAATCCAAGGAAGGAGAGAAATCAGGAAAACAACCTGATCCAAGAAAATATTGTTAGTGAACCAGCTCTATTGTTTTCGTCTTTTAATGAAGAAACTGGATAAGTGTTTTTTAATAAGGAAAAAGTAAACCCGAATAAAGCTAAAAAAATGGAGATAATGGGTGCGAATCAAGCATGTGGTATCTAGATATAGGGCCCATCAACCACATGACAGGAGAAAAGGGTAAATTTCAAGAATTAGACACTACAATCCAAGGCTCTGTAAAGTTTGGAAACAACTTGAAAGTTAGAATTGAAGGGAAAGGCATGATCATTTTCCAATGTAAAAATAGTGAACAAAGAAAGCTAAGAGAATTGTATTACATACCTGAGTTGTGCAACAACATCATAAGCCTTGGTCAATTGTCGGAAGGACGGATGGACTTATGGTATCGTATCAATATGGTAGTGCCGATTATAGCAAACATAAAATTGGAAGCTAATTTATCGTCATTATTCTCATGTGCATGTCTCATTGAACCAAAAAAGCAACATATATTCACTGCATCAGGCCGTTGATAGAAAAAAAAGATCGAAATTAATCAAACAAACTAAAATAGAACTGTTAATCAAGCATAAAGAGATATCAAACTATCAAAAGCATCGACTATATCGATTTTGGGGGTCAAGTTTGGAGAAGTCGAATTAGATCAGATTGAGTAAAACAGATGATTTTTTATTTTGGTTTCGGGGAAACAATGAATGAATTTCGAGCCGATTGCAGCTGATACGTAGTAAAGAAGATTGCAACTGATACGGAGTAAAGAATTTAGTTCTAAAGCGAACCTGATTTAGATTGAAGAAGAACAAAAGAAGGACGATGTTTAATGGGGGGTCGGTTCCTAACCTATACATGTAAAGACAACTGACTGGGAACTAGGACTGTTCCTAAACGGGATGTCCTTTAAATTTGTATATTAATACGGAAGCATGGTATAATGGTTAATAGAGTTTCTTAGAAACTCTTTGACTTGCCCCTTCAAATTGGTATAAACATAACTTTAGTTTAGGGGTTTATTATGAAAATATTTTTAACATTATTTTCATAAAAACACAACATATATTAGGGATGAGCGTGGGACGGAACCGGTACCGACCCGTACCATTCCCGATTTCCCGAAAACCAAATTTCGTCAAAATTCAATCCTGAGTACCGAACCGAATTAACATCACAGGTACCGGGAATGGTACCGATTTTCGGTACTAGTACCGGTACCAGCGGTATCGATTCCCGAATTTCATGTATTTTGAGTACCAAGTACCGTCCTATATTTTTAAATTCGGTACGGTTCGGTACCGGTTCAGGTACGGTACCGGTACGGGATCGGGATTTGGGACAAACTGCTCATCCCTAACATATATACTATGTATTAATTTCTTTTTCTTTTGGTTAGAGGTCGTGAGGGGAGATGTCCATAAGAGGAAAAGGCTACCCTCTTTTTGTGTTAGCCTAATAATCATATTTCAGTGATATTTATTATTTTAATTACTTTGGTTTAAATATAACTGTCTAATTCAATAGTGTGTTTCCCATGAGTCATTAAAAATAATCATTTGTGTAGTGAATTATGAACATTTGATTTGGCATGCGGAATTATAAGAACACAAAGAACATGGTGATTTGGATGCTAAAAGATGTATTCGATTATCATGAGGACTTTACAAAAAGGAACTAGATCTAGTCTACATAATTAATTCACTCAAAACTCTCTATGAACTACATCTCTCAAGCACACTCTACAACTGGTATGCAACCCACTATATATATATATATATATATATATATATATATATATATATATCATGTCACAAGGCATCAATCCTATATGCAAGTGGGTCTTCTTAAGCCAAGTCTTCACTAGTCATCTAATGGAGAACTTTGTACCCAACATTCCCCCCCCCCCCCCCTCTCAAAGTTAGGAATGGATGACTCGACTTCAATCTTCCAAAAATGAGCAACTTCACGAACTAAGCCTCAAGTGTGACAAATATAGAAATGAAATTCAAATCTTCAATTCTTCAATGACCTTCCAATCCGGGTTCTAGAGTGTGAGACCTTACAAATAGAGTATCAAAAGGTGATTAGGAGTATCCAAACCTCCAAAAGATTACCCAAATTTGAGCATAAAAGCACACCCTAAAAATCTTCATTAAGCCCAAACCCATCATGAACTGAGAAAACCCAAATCACTTCCGGATCTCAAATCGAAACACTTCATAGACTTCGATTTCTCAAGGTCACATCAGTTTTCAAGTCCGTGTAATATGAAAAATTCACAACTTTTGAATTCTCATATTTAATTCTCTCCCCCTTTTAGAATTGAAAATTGATTAAAAACCAAAAAGGTATGACAAAGTGCTCAATTAGGAATTTTCCATACAAAACTCCCCCTTAACACATAGCATAAACGTTTTGCATAAATCCGAAAATCCAAAAATATCATAATTTTCGAATTCAATACTTCTCGGACCGCCTTTGACTTAAATTTCAACAATCCGAGCACCTGTCAATTGTGAAATTATGTAGTGATCCGTTGCGCCAAAACAACCTCAAATGTGAAACTTTACCCAAAATGTGAAACTAGGCGTAAAGAGTCAATTTGCATAAATGCAAGGACCTGATTCAAAAAATTTCCCATTTCACAGAATTTTTAGCCCAATGCAAAAATGGGTAAATTCTGCCAAGTTGCAAAAGTTTAGGTATACGAAATGAAAATTCAGCATTTATCACATTTTATTACCCCCATTGCGAAAGTGGGTTAAAACCGTCACTTCTTTGAAAGTTTAGGGATGCGAAATGAAACAACCCTTTCTTCTTCACTTTGCATTCCAATTGCATATAAATACTTTTGCATACTGAACATACGATCCATGGATGTGAACAAACAATTTGACCTCATATGCGAAATTGATTTCGACCTCCAAACCCAGTCATTGATCTTAGAGTTATTCGCTTTACTACCTAACAGGTTATATAATCTCAGAGTAATTGATTTGACTCTGTTGTGCAACTCTCGTCCGAGTCTAAGTGTTGTTGGGATGAGTCTTTTACTTGAAGGATTATCTAAGCCTTTTATCAAGTGAAAGTTTTCGGCAGTAACGGAGGGTAAGTGATTCTGTTCCTAGTGGAAACAACAAGATAATCAAGGGTTGGATGGGTTATGATCAATTTGGAATACGAAATGAAGTTGAATTAGCAGTAATTCAGAATGGTCTGTCTGTCGGTGAGTCAGACAAGGTTTTAGGATTTCAGATTTCGGGCAGAGTAATAATGGTTATTCTTTAGTGGTTAATTTAAGTTGGGACCTAGGTACATCGGTCCTTTCAGGGTTTTGGCACGGGTGGGTCGGGTTGCTTATCGCTTGGATCCTCCGGCGGAGGTTAGTCAGATCCATAGCACGATTCACGTCTCTCAACTACGAATATGTTTAGTGGATGATTCCATGGTGATTCCATTTTAAGATATTCAGGTTGATGATCGCCTGAATTATATCAAGAGACAGGTGGCGATTATTGATCGGAAGACGAAAACCTTAAGGAAAAAGATAGTTGAGATGGTGAAAGTTTAGTGGCAGCATCGCAAGGGTTCAGAATGGATGTGGTAGTCGGAGAACGATATGAGGGAGCATTACCCAGAGGTATTTGGGGAACGGACTTCGAGGATGAAGTCTGATTCAAATGGGGGAGAATTGTAACATTCAAAATTTGGTATGTTTCCCTTTAGCCCCTTAATGCAAAATCCTTACATTTTGGTCCCTAGCTAGTATGCGGGGTGTACTCTATGAGTACGCTTAGCATACTAGCTCTCCGACTTATCGCGATTTCACCCACGTATGTTGGGCGTATGTAGGAGTACATTAGGCATACGTAATAATGGGGTAACCCCTAATTTTAGGGTTTTTGCCTTATTTAATAAACTTATATCACCTTTGGACATTCTATTGATCAGCCTCTATCACTCTATAGCTTGAAAACGAAACCCTAAGTGCTTTTGGTGAGTTTTGAGCTTGAAAGTGAGATTTGGTGGTGTTTTAGTGAAGGAAGAAGAAGAAGAACACTTGGAGGTTGCTTGGGAGTAGCTTGAGCTTGTAGATCCAAAGTTATCTTCACCTTAGCAAGCCTTTTGAGGTAAAAAGCTCCCATCTTGATGATTCTTTACGCCTGATCCAACTTAGGGTGTTATTTATTCATTTCTCGGTCTTTTGAGCTAAAGTGAGCTTTTGATCTACTCCAGAAGCCATGGATGTTAGATCTTAACTCCATTGAGGACCCTTGTTCATAAAAATGCAAACTTTATGTAAGATATTGGTCCGTGCAAGTTCTAAGATTCTTATCAAGCTTCTTTTTGAGTTTTGGGCCTTATCAAGTCATGCATGGGTGTAAACTTGCCAACTTTACGTATTAAGTTGCCCTTTAGAATCAGATCTGAGAGTTTAGCATGTTGGCTTAACCATTTAAGTGCTTAATGAGTTGGGTTGGTAATCTGGGTAGTACGCTGGCCGTACCCAGCTAGTACGCTACGCGTACTAGCCCCGGAAGGAGTAAGCTAAGCGTACGAGCAGAGTACTTCCCATATACTCAACAGATTGACCTTCAGTTTGACTTCATCGGCTTGGGCCATATTTTGGGCTTTTAGGATTTAGGCCTTGTTGGGCCATTTGACTTCTGAGTTTGGGCTATGGATAGACTATGGACTTTCTTGGGATTAGGTGCACGATGATTTTTGGGCCCAATTTTGAAGTTAGGCCTTATTGGGCCTTGGGATGCCATTTAGGAATTTGGGTCGGGTGAGCAAATGGGTTGGGCCGTGTTATGGGCCAAGTAAGAAAAAGGGTAAAATGGTCTTTTAGCCTGGATATTGGACAAGTAACTTAGATTATTGATGATGGGTTGAGATCCAATTATTAACTGGATATTTATTTGATGATGTTAGCATGGAGATTTTTCGGACCAGTAGACTGAGATTTTTATCTGAGAGATTATGCAGTTTGAGGTGAGTTTCCTCACTGTGTTTAGTGGGTCGAAGGCACTAATGTCGGCCCATGGTTTGTTATTTTAGGATGTTAGATGTCTGCGTAACTCTTTCATATGTTATGTGTTTATATGTTTACCGAGCGGGACCTGATGATTATATTGTTGTATACTATTTATCTTTGTGATTTTATGCATGTGTTTATATGTTGTATACTTGTATGTATATCGGGCGGAGCCTGATGCCAGGCGGGGCGTGATGACTGACATATTTGTTCCGAGTGGCGCTCGATACCAAGCGGGGCCCGATTCCAGGCGGGGCCCATTATATGTTTGATATGTATAATATGTAGTATTTTGGGGGACTCACTAAACTTTGTGGTTACGATTTTCATTTTATGTTTCAGATACCTCTGGTTCGAAGGGGGAGAATTCGGGATGATTGCAGCACACACCCCACATCGTTCCACATTTTGTATTACTCTGATGTACTTGTATGTCATTGATACACTTTGATTCACCATGGTTTTACGATGTTGTTTTGGATAATGGTTTTATTGATTTAAAAATCGAAAATTTTTAGTCTTAATTGTTGGGACGTTACACCACCCATTATATGTTCTTTTTCAGCTATAATTATTTGTTTTTGTGTACGCTTTTGCTAACCTTTTCAGGTATTTGTTGGATCAATTCATCATAAGAGTCGTTGAATAAAATATAATAAAAGGGTTGATTCATTTTTCTCATCATTTCCTCAAACACAAAGATCGACCAGGAACACCAACCCTCATTCGATTCTCTAAACTTTATGCAAGATTCCTATGACGTCTTTAAGCAACCCATTGTTGCTCAGGGAAATAGCTTTAGACTGCAATCATACCTTTTATGAAGTAATCATTGTGGAACTAATGGGATGAAAAATATCTATGATTTCATTAGTCACGATCTATATATACCCATCTCTCGTCATCCCTTTCTGCTTGGCTGTCTGAAAGAGATGAATCCCAAGTTCCATAAACATATGAATCAAAAAGAATTGGCGTTTTATTTTCTTGAGCACGTCAGGTTCTTCATCTAATAAAGATAAACCATGTGTGAGCGGTAAAATATGGGTTAGCTCAAAAGTTGTTTGATGAAATGCCTAAGAGAGATGAGAGACGATGAACAACCGAATCAAACTTCTTTAAAATATTTATTGCTAATATTTCAGAAAGAAAATGTGTAGTTTTTAAAAGAATATTTCAATTTCACATGCAATAGTTACTTGTCCAGGCTTGTTTCTTGAGTTTTGAAGATATAAACTCGAAGTCTTATTGGTTTTGATGTTGAAATTTTGAATCGCTGTCTCAATTGCCACTTTCGACTCTTTTCCAGGACTAGAGGCTTGGTCAAAAATGGTACCAATCGAGGTTCTATGAGCAACCTTAGCATGTAGAAGAAAAAATGAAGACAAGATCTTCCACCTCCATTAATTGTTTCCATACATGTTCCAGAATGTAATTATCACTCGAAGCATTTTCATAATCATTTGAATCAATTTTTGGTGGTTGTTTTGTTGAGAGCATGAAGCTCTAATGAGGGAAAGGAGACGGGAGGTTTCGGACAAGAAGAAGGGGTGGTTTTTATTTTTATTTTAAATAAAAAAAATCAAAATTTTATTTAAAAGGGTAAATAAGTCTTTTTAGATGGGTGAGGGACCAACTACAATAGAAATTGAAAACCACATGGACCTTTTATGAGGTTTTTTTAAAGTTAGAGATTATATCCCATATTTTGGAAACCAAATGAACCATTTTGATGTTTTGACTAAATGTAAATAGTAAATATGTAACATGCCATGTAAATATAGGGGATAAAAATGTAAAGTTATAAGGACCATTAATGTAACGTCAACCTAATCGGAAACGAGCCACGACCCCTTTTTGCAAACAAAGCCCAAACGTTTTTACAAACAAAACGGAAAAGAGCCTTATTTAATAATAATAATAATAATAATAATAATAATAATAATAATAATAATTAGAAAGGTTACCTCGCTATGCGGGAGTCAGAAGCTTTCAATGTTGTTTCTGAATCGATAAATATGACAGACGTAGAAAGTGCAAGGATGAAAAGCCCGGACTTTGCCACGGACCGTTTTTTTCATGTTTTTATGAAAAAATATAAAAGTTTTGACTGCAAGGACTAAAAGTGTCAAAATGGCTAAAGAATTAAAGGGGTAAGAATTAACAACTTTTTCGAAAAGGGATCAAAGTTGTTAAACCATTAAAGTTTTGTGACCAAACTTTAAATATTAAAAGGTTCCTAAAAAATGTAAAATTATTGATCGTAAGGACCAAAAATGTCAACATGACCAAAGAATGAAGAGCAAAGTTGCCAAAAAAAATGACAAGTTTACTATTCATAAAATTCATTTCTTTAATATATATATATATATATATATATATATATATATATATATATATATATATATATATATATATATATATATATATACTCGTTTATAACCCGTGGAAATCACGGTTACAAAATTGATTAAATATTCATAGTAAAAAATTCAAAATTATTAATCAATTATTTTATATAAAATTTTAAATACATTATTAATTAAAAGATTTTTTTATTAGTTATGTAAAATTATAATTATTGATTCAGATAAATATGTGTAATTAATTTATCATATATATTAGACTCTTTTTATTTGTAAACTAATGAAAACAATAATATAAAATTTAAAATTTAAAATAATTTAAAATAAAGAATAAATAGATTGACAAATAACATCACATTAATTAGGAGGTTTAATGAATTTAAAATGGAGAATTAATAGAATGACAAGTGACATCATATTAATTAGGAGTTCTAATATTATGACACTTGGCAAAAGTACTACTCTTTTATTAGTATAGAGATATATATAACAGTGGCTATATATGTAATTAGACCATCCGTTATACCCACCACATACCACATATGTGGTGGGTGCCACATCAGCACCACATTCCATTACCACTAACATGGGATACTTACCACTAACACACCACTCCACATCATTATTTTTATTTTTTTTAATTCAAAAATACAATAAAATAACTTTTTTTTTAATTCAAAAATACAATAACATTACTTTTTTTTAATCCAAAAATTAAAATAAAATTACAATTTTTAAAAGTAAAAAGCATTTATTTTTTTAAAACTATTTTTTCATTAATTATAAAAATAAAATAACAATTTTAAACTACATTACTTAGTTAATCTAGAAAACAAACATTACATTAATAAGAAAACGAACAAACATACATATAAAAATCCTAATCGTCGTTCATGCTATGTTGGTACAAATGTTCCGCGACATCTTCTCGAAGATTGAAACACGTTTCACTGTTATGGATTTCGACAACTCGCTCCAAAAAAGCATTCGTTCCGGGTACGAACTCCTCAATTGGAACGACAACGTCGTTCGGATCATACGTGCAAATCGCTCGACCTTCATTTTCAATAATCATATTATGCATTATAATACATGCTAGGACCATTCGCTTAATTCTTTCTTTATCCCAAAGTCGTGTAGCATATTTCACTACATGCCATGTTTGTTTAAGGACTCCAAATGCCCTCTCGATATCCTTTCTCGCTGATTCCTATTTTTTTGTAAACAATTTTGCTTTTTCACTTCGAGGAACTGAGTATGCCTTCATCAATGTAGAATAATCCGGGTATATCCCATCACCAAGGTAGTAACCATATTTGTACGCGTGCCCGTTTACCGTGAACGTCATATCAGATGCTTTGCCGGTCCAAATATCGTTGAAAAGTGGAGACTGACCAAGAACATTAAGGTCGTTGTTGGACCCCGCTACTCCAAAAAAGGCATGCCATATCCACAAATCTTGAGATGCAACAGCTTCTAGGATGATAGTTGGTTCACCTATATCTCCTCGAGTGAACTGACCACGCCATGCAGTTGGACATTTTCCCCAAGCCATATGCGTACAATCTAGACTGCCAAGCATACCGGGAAATCCATGCCTCTCTTCATGAGCCGAATATAATCTCTCAATATCACGTTGAGTAGGTTTACGCAAATATTCTTCGTGAAAAACCTCATAAACACATGCAGAAAACCAATCTACACATTCAACCGCGGTCCTCTCGGATATTTTCAAGTATTCGTCAGATGCATCAAATGCTATACCGTATCCCAAATACCTAAGAGCAGCCGCACATTTTTGTATACTACTAAAACCCATTCTTCCTCTAGCGTCGGGTTTTTGTTTGAAAAAATCATAACGAGATTCTAAAGCATTACTAATACGTAAAAATATAGCCTTATTCAGACGAAAACGACGTTCGAACGAGTCGTCATTATAAAGACAATTATCGGCAAAGTAATCACGTACCAATAAGTCGTGTGCGGCTTGGCGATCACGATTGACGACCGTCCTTGTACGCGCTGCATTCGAACTTTCTTCGGCGTGAACGTGTTGCACAACATTGAAGAATGTCTCGACGAATTCTACGTCGTCATCCGAGTCAAAACTTTTTAAAAATTCCATATTTATCGAGGGATCCATAGGTGTAATTGAGTGTAGAATGTATATGTATGTGTATGTGTTTTGGTATTGAGTTTTGTAATTGAGTTTGAAAAAAAAAAAAAAAAAAAAAAAAAGGAATGGCCACAAAATAGCCGTTCAACGGCTCAAAATATTCGACCAATAGCAATCCTCGTTTCATTTCGTTGTCCCGAGCACATTTTGCAACGACCACGGTCGACCACGAACCACCGGGACGGTGTGCACGTCCGTGGTTCGTGGCCAACTAGACCACGGACGTATTCGTTATACCCACACCGGTTGGCCTTATGTATCATTGTCAGGAATAAATTATTCATAAGAAAATATGTTAAGCGGTTTTCAAGGAAAATCAAAGACTAATTTATAGTGAATATATTTTCTAAAAATAAATACTTCATTAATAAGAATATATGGAGTTTTTGAAACAGATGCTATTTTCATAATATATAACCAAAGCTCTATAACCGTTCTTATCCTAGACCATAACATTTTTGATTTTTTAGCTTTAAGCAATTGCCTTTTTTATTAATCGAGATTTATAACCTATTTGGATGATAAACATATCAAATTATGGATTAAAACTAATAACTATACAATTCATTTTATTATATTTTTTTTTAAATACAATTGTCTATAATTTTTGTTTTATTTTATTTTTTTGAAATACAATTGTCTATATTTTTTGTAGTGACAATTTTTGTTTTATTTTATTTTTTTGAAATACAATTGTCTATATTTTTTGTAGTGACATCAAAAGAAAAAATATATATATACATATCTAACGCCAAACAAACATTTAGAATTGCCCAAACAATTAAGCCTAATTTAATAAACCAAGTTCTTCTGAAACGTTAAATATTAAATTAGCATGCATATGGCAATTTCGAAACCAAAGTAAAAAAAAAAAAATAAACTAAATACTACATATTATCAAGTGAATCATGCACGTAAATAAGGTTTGCATGCATTTTTAAACCGATTTCCTGGTATGTATTTTAAGCGTTATTATGTCAATATATAATATAATATAGAAAACTTTTATTTTTGGAACAGTTGATATCTTCCATAACTAATCAAACCGTTATTATCTTAGACCATAATAAGAATAGATTTTAGATTTCGCGAGTCTTTTTTTTTTTTTTTTTTATAAATCAAGATTTATTACCTTTTTGGGTGATAAACATCAAATTATGGACTTAATTAAAAATATATAGATTCTATTACCTATTTAAAAATAATCGATTTTAGTAAAACAAAAAAAGAATCGATTTTCATAAAAAGATATATATATTCTATTACCTATTCAAATTCATCGCATTTTAATTTGTTTAAGATACCGTTGTGTAATTTAATTATAAAATAAAACGCCGATCAATATGTATATCTTTTATGTTTTAAAAAGATACGCCAAAGCTGAATCATGCACGTAAAATAGAAAGATTACATGCAAATCTGTAAGCAGATTCCCCCCTACGTATTTTAAGCAGTTTCCATCATAACTTTGTCTATATAATTAACGCATCGTCTTCTCCACAGACAATCTCTAAAACAAATTCCACCTTCGATATCAGAAGGATTTCATCTCAATTACAATTACAATGACGATGAACAGATATGGACGAAAGCAAACCGTTTTGATGTTCCCATGGTTAGGCCATGGTCACATTTCTCCTTTCCTAGAACTAGCCAAAAAACTAAGCAACACCAACCTCTTTGACATCTACCTTTGTTCGACTCCTGCAAATCTCAAGTCTATCAAGAAATCACCTGTAATTCATCAAATAAAGCTTCACCTTCCGGAGCTACCCGAGCTTCCATCAGATCTTCACACCACCAATGGCCTCCCACCGCATCTTATGCCTGTTCTCAAGAAAGCTTTCGACATGGCAAGTGATGAGTTTTCATACATCTTGGAAACCCTAAAACCCGATTTGCTCATTTACGATCTTATTCAACATTGGGCTCCGGTGGCGGCTTCCGCCCTTTCAATCCCGTCTGTGGTGTTCATCACCACAAGTGTCACCATGGCTTCTACCATGTTTCATCTTTACTTGAAGAGCTCCAGTGGTATTCCATTTCCGTTCTCGGAAATCTATTTTCGAAAAAATGAGTATTCTCACGTGTCGGAGATTCTTGAAAGCTCAGCAAATAATCGTAAAGACAAAGATCGTGTTATGGAGTGTGTCGGTCTATCTTCAAGTATCGTGCTTGTTAAATCTTTCAAAGAGATTGAAGGTAAATACAGTGACTATCTCTCTCTTCTTACTGATAAAAAGATTGTCCCAGTAGGTCCACTTGTGGTTGAGCCACCTCCTTCTGTGAACGTGAAGGAAAACAGTGTGATGCAGTGGCTTGACACAAAAGCCATTGGGTCTACTGTTTTTGTTTCTTTTGGAAGTGAATATTTTCTTTCTGAAGATGAATTGAAAGAAATTGCATACGGGTTAGAAATGAGCAATGTGAATTTCATTTGGGTTTTAAGGTTCCCGAAAGTGGAAAAAAAGCTTAGCCTTTCAGAAGCTTTGCCATTAGGTTTTCTTCGAAGGGTGAAGGATAGGGGTTTAGTGATCGAAGGGTGGGCACCACAAGCCAAAATATTATGCCACAAAAATATTGGTGGATTTGTGAGTCATTGTGGATGGAGTTCGACAATGGAAGCTATGAAATTTGGTGTTCCAATAATAGCCATGCCAATGCACCTTGACCAGCCGGTCAACGCTCGGTTGGTGGCGGAGGTTGGGGTTGGAGTTGAAGTGGTGAGGGACGGAAACGGGCGGCTCGAGCGGGAGAAGATGGCGGGGGTTGTGCGGCATGTGGTGGTGAGTAAGTTAGGGAAGGTGGTGAGAGAAAAAGCCAAAAAGATTAGTGTTGATTTGAGGCTTAAAGGGGAGGAGGAGATCGATGCTGCGGTGGTGGAGCTGTTGCAATTATGCCGTCTCGGCCGTCGTCTTCGTGGTGTTGGGAAAATTGAAAAGACTAAAAGTGAATCGTTTGCAATTGGTTCGTATTGTGTGGTGAAAGGTGAAGTTTGATCATAACAGAGATCTTCCCTCTCTTTTGATTTTTTAAAGTCAATTAGATTTTCCCTGAAAGTGGCATATAAAGGTCAATGGAGTTTAATAGAACTTTTTTTTGCCTGTCCTTTCTTAGGATGAATATTAGTTCAGTTTCAGTAAGTATAGGGTGGTGTATTCTGAAAATACTTTTAACACGATTTTCAGAACATTCAGCTTCTAGTTTTTATTTTCTCTTTTGGTTAAAGGTGTCGAGGGAAGATGTCGAGGAAAGGCTACCCTCTTTGTGTTAGCCACATTAATACGTTTAATCTATTATTATTGTTCTAAAGCTGTTTGTTAATGTTTGAGTCAAAATAAATATGTTAAATTTTTTTAAATTCAAAAGCAAAAGAGCAAACTTTTCAAGGATTTCATTGTTAAAGTTTAAAACTAAAAAGTAAAAAACTTGAATCAAAGACCAAACTAGGAATCCGACTTAAGCCCATATATAAAGTTCATGTCCCTTCTGCTGACCACAACGCACAGAAACTTTATAACACTTTTCTCGAATGTACAACTAAAGCGATTTAATTTCAAATTGTCTAAACCCAATTTGATTCAGTGTCTTTTTTTAACTGCAACATTTTAAATAAAACACAACTACTCTAGCAAGAAGCTGGAGTAGACAGGATCTTGAAGGATAAAAAAAAAATCTCCTCCTGTTCTGGCTTCGAGGCTTCAAAAATAGTTCGATTTCTGAAGAGCCAAACTACCCCCAAAACAGGTTCCAATAAGAACCATGAAGCATGTTTTGGAGGCAACATCATTTTAGAACTATTAGGGATCATTTTAGAATTTAATAAAAAGTAGAAGGGTCAATATGTAAATATATGTCTAGGTGGTTAGTTAGACGCTCCTTACATTTTCTTCTTTGTATAAATGAAGATCATTTCAATTTAGATGTTCATTTCTTAATTTCAATCTGTAATGCAGTGAGCTTGTTGTCGCTTCGATTTCATTATATCTAATTAGAGTGGTCGCCGATTTACCCAATAGTGACCATAAAAAAATCATCACTATTTTATCCAATTTATGACCATAAAAATTCGTCACTGATTTTGATTGTTATTTAACTCATTTTAAGTAATTAGCATACAACTTAAGTCAATGGTAAGATATACTATAATTCATTTATCAAAATATATATTGTCAAATGATAAACATAAATTGTTCAAAATTTTAAACGAACTCACAAGATATATATACAGTTTATTTTGATTGCAAAAACACATCATTTAAATCAGATTATCTATTCAAGATTTATAAATATTTTTGCGACTGTCTCCTCCTTAGCATCTTCAGTAAAACAACAGTTAAATCTTCCAGCAACTTGAGTATCAGGGGTAGATTAGTAAATTGAACAGTTGATCTTACCTCGAGATATATTCTTGCCATTCCGGCCTTACAGTGGACAACCTGCAAAGAGTTTAAAGGTGTATGAGATGGCAATTGTTGAGAAAATGATGGAATGGAATGAGTGATTACTTTCAATTATCATGTTTGGCATGGTTACAGGAATGAAATCATTCCAACATGTTTGTTATGTATAATTGGAAACCAAAAGTGATTTAAGTTGATAAATAAAGAAAGAAATGTTAGTTTGTTAAAATAAAAGTTTAATCAGATTAAGATATAACACTAAACATATAATTATATAAACAAATCTTTTGCAATGTTCTTTTTCATTCCAACTTAGATTCTACAGAAAGAATATCATGATTTTCTTTAAAAAAAAGTAGGGGATAATGCATCATATAGCATTATAGCCCCTTGAAGCAAAGATTACACCTTGTACTTATCTTCACATCAACAAATTATAAAAAATTAAGCTAATGTACCTAATATGAAACATAAAATTGGAATATTAATATAAAAAACCGTTCTTACCTTGTGATATGTTTTTAAAAACCTAGTTACTTCCTCCATGTGGTTATGATAAAATCCCTACACCAAATTTCAAACATTATCAACAAAACTATTTCATTATTTATGCTAATGCCATTTAACTTGATAATAACAAAAAGCCCATTACCTCAAAATATCTAAAGTATCCAAAGCTCGTAACACCAACAGGAAATCTCATAGGAATTATATTCTCAGTAATATATGTCATATATAAATCAAATCTCCCTTCCTGTAACCAAATTAAAGTAACAATATTATAAAACCTAACAATATGAATATCATACAACTTATAAAAACAAAAGAAAATTAACTGATATCTTCTTTTGTGGGACTCTCTCAAAATGGTTAACTTAATCAATATCTCATTTAGCACTTTTCTTGGACTCTTTTACCCTTGTACACTATCGAAAAGTCACAGTGAAGAATAGTAGAATACCACATGACAACTCTAGCTCTTGAATGGACCAAGTATTTACGACTATAACAAATGATGATCACAAAACGACAATTGTTGCCTATACATAAATTTGATGTGAAAATATCATGTCAACAAATGGTCTAATCTCCTCACAGCCAGTTAAGATAATATTATTAACCTATTCATTGATATCTATTTGTGAAAGATTATGAGAAATTGTTCTTTCCTTCTTAATATTATATGTAAGTAGCATACTGGCGAAACTTATTTCTATATGTTTTATGTGCTTTACGAATAACCAAAATGAGTCATACAATTATAGCCTAAGAAAAAGAGCATGCTACACTAATAGATAGGCTGGATTTTGACTTTTTATGTTAAACCTAACACTTACCAAAAACAGAGTTAAGAACATCTTTCCCAAAATTAACACCAACACGTTTGCTTTAATTTAAATTGTGATCAAGAGAAAACATTTTTTACAGATGTCAACTACACTCTAGAACACAGACTATAATTTTCGACTTGCTACAAAAATAGAGCTTCATCACTTGCATTGATGACTGAAGACCTTGGTAAGCCGGATCTAGCATGTTTGCTATTGCATAAGTAGCTAAAAGCCCTAGTTTCATAAATGGAGCTAGATTTATGAACCTCAGGTTATCGGGTGAATTATTACTAACGACACGAAACACATTTGATTTTGCATGTCAATCAAGCAGGCAATTCACTAAGACAAAATTGAAATTTGATTTAAACAAATTAAGACAAGATGTTCATACTGTGCAGACCTGAAGAAAGAAAGTGATTAACGAGAGACGAACGGAGATACTAGATAGGCTTAATTCCACAGTTAGTAACAGATGGAGCGTTGATATCGCAAGCAGCGGGCAAAGCTAGGGCTTTAGTGGCATTCAGCGACATGCCCAATTGCGCACTGTTTTTGAACGCTTCACACAAATAATGTGCGTCTATTCTCAACACCGATTTAATCCCCAAGCAACATGTTCCTTCGACTTCTTCACCGTGCTTCCGATCGTCACGTACGATAGGCAATCTGCCATGTTCAGTATCACTGACTCGACGAATCGTGGGTACATCGCTTCCGCAAAGATGCATAGAATCAGAACGGCGATTGTTGTTGGCATTTTTGCTGGAAAACTGTGCTTGTCTGCGTTCATATGTGTATGAGCGAGAGAGGGGGAAAAGAGAGAGTTTAAAAACGAGCGGTTTTGATGATAACAGTGAGACGTTTAAAAGGAGGATATTATTTTTTTATGGGTCTTTATCAAATGGCACAATTGGCCCATTCACTATTATAATTTATACTTTTAGTTCTTCGTTCACATAAGGCGATCAAGTGACCATTTTTTTTGATTTTAAGACTAAGAGGAGTAGTAACATTCTTAACACATTGTCATGTCAGAATTTGAAGTGCCACCTTATTTTTGATCATTTAGCATTTAATCTTAGCATTTGGTAGGGAGTGGTAACACTCCTAACATTCTAATTTTTTTGATTTTCTTTTTCTAATTTAATTAAATTACATTATTTTAATTAAATTGCTTCATCACACATTTGGTATACCTATAACATTTCCCATTACACCTGGAAAATAATAGCCAACAAACAGTGAGTTCAATCCCCACATTTTTAAGCTCAATAAACAGAGCATAAGAAACGAAGAAATTAATGTACCTAAAACTTCAAAATCTCCACTAATTGATCCCAAATACTCTCATTCATCGCCAAATCCCTCTCTGTCACCGACATCTTACTCGCAATTTCTTCTTCGTCCTATGCTCTAGCTCATCTCCTTCATCTGAAACTTGTCGATGACGATCTAAGACCCAACTGAATGCGCGAATTAGGGTTTATTGGTATTGTTTTGAGGTATTCTTTGTGGTGAATTAGGGTTTTAGAATCCATGAATCGGGTATTGATCTGGTTTGCTGTGGACGGAATGAAGAACTGAGAAGAAGATGAATTGCTGGAGAAGGAGTTGTACCGACCAATCACATTCGTTTCTCACCTTCTCTCTCTTCTCGCTAACATAGTGACGAGTCTCCGGTGGCGAGGCCCCTAGCGAGCGCTAAGGGGCGGTGTTCCAAGTTGTTTAGCGTGTTTCGCGAAGGTATTTGGCGAGTCCACTCCGCTTAACCTAAGCCTTTTAACAGCAGCTTATTTTATGTCATTAGGTTAGTGGCTATTATTTTTAGTCATTAATATTTGTTGTGATATTAAGAGAATTTTTTTTTTTTATAATTTAGTGACCGATGAGTGATAACTATCATCGAATTGATCACTAAATCTATAATATTACCAAATTTCAGTGATGACTTATTATATGGTGGCTAAAATATTAGATCATAACTAAAAAAATAATCATTCCTAAAGACTTTTCTTGTAGTGATTGTTTATGATAAGAGAAAATATATTTGGATTTATTTGTTAAAACACAAGTCTAAAATATAGGGTATTATACCAAAATTTCGTACTTATGTTCAAAATCAATTCAACATAATGTCAAAGAGTTGGATTTCAAGTAATTTTTTATAGAGAGATTATTCATTAGAAGTCAAATGTTGGTAAACCACAACAAAATTCAATGGTTGAAAGCAGTGTTGTAAAATTCGCCAAGTTGTCCGATTACTCCTTCGAGTACTCGCTACTCGGCCCCTTACCGAGGCGAGTTGCAAAATCTCAAGTACTCCCCGATCGGCCCCTTACTGATCTGAACAGTATTGTAAAACCTGGTCAAATCAGTGATTAATATGTTTAATATACTTAATGATTTATTATTTAACACACGCACATGTGATTATTACTATATATATCTTAAATTTTAGCAATTATTCACGAAGTGAGACCATTATACGTTTTTCTGTTTTTGTGTATTCACATGTATCTAATTTTGTTATATATTTCAATTTGGGCCATTCCAACATAAAATTCATATATAAATCCTGGATTAAATATGACTAAAACCTCAATCTAAGCTTTTAGAATTGAAATGAAGTATAATTTTCTCTCCCTTAATTATAGCAAAACAACTTTTCCCAATTGAAACTTTTGTTTTCTATAATTAATATTGCTAACTTGCAACACTTATCATAATTATCATGCTCCCACTAACATGATGATTATTAGCATAACACTTATGCTCCCACTAGCTTTGACATGTACTCAAAAATCAGCTGGACTTCTAGAAATCAATACTTTATTGACTTTCTTACCAAAGTTCAGACTTCTGATACAAGATGCTTTGATAAAACTTTATCAAAATCATACACCTTTCCTTAGTTAGCACACATGTGTGTCTAAACAATTTCAGAACTATGAAAATGGATGTCGTAATCATAGTCTCAATTGTTTAGACCTTTGCCATTCCTCACAAGTCTATGTTAGTGTGTCGGTTAACCACACATGCTCCACTAACGACTTTGAGAATGCAAATATCACACTTGCTATCTACCTAAAATCTACTTAGTGAAAGCGTTTCCTCACCATCGTTTTCATGAATCGGAGGGAAATCTTATGACACTTAGATTTTATGGTGTGTGTGTTCCTATCCATGTGAATTTGTCAAAACCATAATCACAAGACACGGTTAATGACAAATCCAAACTCATATGGATTGAACTTGTGCAGTCTTAACTTCTTGCCACCTAGCAACACAAGGGTCTGTCATTGCTTCCAAGTTGTTATGCAACCAATTGAGAACTCTCATAACTCATATGCAAATCCAACTTTCACTAGAATGGGCAAATAAATAGGAATATGTCAACACGATAGCTTATAAACCTCACGTCGTGTGCTAGTGATAAACTACAGGTTTTTACTCTTGATTAGATTTTGAAGCTTTTTCAAGATCTTTAAGACTCCCACTGTCCTCTTGACATATAAGACTCTCTTGCCAAATATTCAAGAGATAATGCGGATTCTTTATCGAGACAAACACTTCACACAATTGGCCTTAGTTGGTCTTTGTTTTATCCAAAACATCACAACATACCAATTTCAAATGTATAAGAGTAGGACACTTTTACTCTTACATTTGACAAGTGTTATAAACCTTTCTTTAAGATATGTCACTCAAGTTACAATCTTGGAGTATGACTCCAAGAATTGTTTTGGAACGAAGTATGACTCATCTTCTTGATTTAACCATTTCAGCAATTCTTGATTCCTCTTCTTAGCCATAGGAATGCACTAAGATGTCCTTAGAGGACCAATTGTGATATGGTTTCTTAATCATTGAGATGATCACAAAACATGATACTAAAGTACTCTCCCATCTTTTTAGATTTTAGAAACTTTTATCTTTCTGCCTAATTTGATTCTTCTCATTCGTTCTGCCATACATCGAAACTTTTTCCAATGTTTCGGAATTATACTTAACCTTGTAAGTATAACCATATTTACTAAACTTTAGTAAATCATGACAAATAGTCTTATCAATCTTTTGTGGTGGACTTGACCAGTGCACAAGAATGTGTACTCGATCCCTTAGTCCTTCACTTGACTCATATATACATGTGAACAAGGAATTAGTCTTAATTTTCCAAAGATGAAGATTTTCATTCATCATACTATACAACTTGCATAATTCCAAGTTTCGGTCTAATTGAAACTTGGGTGATGAGAATCTTTTCTTATTTGGTAAATTTAGACATTACCACAAATGAAAGATTCAAATTCATATTTCCATTATTGCTAGAAATATACAAACATCAATTTTCCATAAGTGCCATTTCAAGGACATAAAAAATAAAACAAAATTTTATTTATTTATCAAATGCGGAAAAACTTTCCTTACAATGCAACTTTAAATGGAAACTATGTTATTACATATTTCATAGCAATCTATCATTACTCTCTAAGTAGTAGCTCAAGAATCTGATCATCGAACCATGCGATTGAAATCCATCTTCGCGATCAGATTCAGCATACTCTTTCTTTAAGTTCCATTCCCTTTGCTCGATCCTGCCATACATTAAAAATGTATTAAGAATCTCCAAATAGGAACTTAAGAGAGTTAGATAGTGGACTTACCTGAAGCAGAGTCAAGCATTTTGACTAGATCTTTCTTAGATCTTTCAGGTAGTTATGGCAGCTTCGCAACCAATGTCCCTTCCTTTGGCAATAGAACCATATGGACCCTTTGGGAATGGTACACTAGACTATCTCAGACTTGCCTTTCTCTTTACCATTTGGTCAACCGAGTTGACTATGGCCGATCCCTTTCCATTGGGAAGAGAAATCTTTTCTGGATATCCAATATTACCAATTGTCAATGTCCATTGTAGTTTGCGAAGTTGATCTACATAATCAAGTTTGCTCTACTAGTGCTCTAAATCATTGTTGATTCAACAGCACCAAGCAAATAGATAAGATCATTAAGGGTCATGTCATAGTCTTTTACATAGTAGTCCTTAAAGAACTCACTATGGGACTTAGGAAGTGATTGAAGAACTTAGTAGTCCTTATTAAGGCTAGGACCCAAAACAATATTGTATAAATTGGAAGAGGGATGTCGTAATCCAAGCTATAGAATATTTGAAGGTAGGCGAATGACGATTCACCAATTTCCACCATGAAAAACGAACTAACTTATTAGGTTTTAATCGGATTTGAAACTCCTAGATCTTTTGAGATTCATCGAACTTTTCAATGGCATGTTTCAATCTCAATTGTGCCCTCTCAATCGATGTGTTGTTTAATCACACGCGCTCCATCGATACTATGATAAACATTCAGTTATCCTTTGCCTACCTTGTTAAGTCAAGCTACTGTGTCGGTTAACCACACGCGCTCCACTAACCGACTTAAGCAAAGTGCAAAGTGTAATTTCATGGGTTAGTACCAAATTCACATTTTCCTAAAGTAACTAAGATTGGAAATTTATAAAAGGTTTAGTTACTTTATATTTATCATTAATACTTTTAATGAAGGGAGAACTCTAGTCCTTGTCCCACCCGTTCGGCTAACGACCATCCACCAGTCAAGGAAGTGGTGGGTGAGAGTGGACACCCATTAAACTGTCATTTTATAGGCAATAACCTTATACCCCCCTTATAGACTGGCTTTGTGAATGAGGCCTACTAACGGTAAGACGGACTTGCTCTTATATATATATATATATATATATATATATATATATATATATATATATATATATATATAGGGTTAGGTTATATTGTTTCTAGTAACTATTGTGTGCCAGAATGCACAAATCTGGACCACCGGATGAATAGAATCAACAATCATGATCTGAGGGTCTATGATATTACAATAGGATATCATGTATCCTATAATCACACAAATTTCAGCAAAAGGGTATTTTGGTCAATTAACCTATTTTAAAAAACGAAATTTTCGGATTTTAAGGGATCATTAATTCCCTTATTTTTAAAAAATCTGAATTTTTTAAATTAATTCTAATTCAAATTTTAATATTACTTTTAATAACAACCGATTTTATTCTGTCAGAATGACAAAAAAGTCAAGAATAAACTAATAAACATATTGCGGTTTTATTCTTGCAGAATATTGTTTCATTTAATATATTTTTTATATTAAACATGCTTAAAGAATTATACAACATATTATCAAGAATAACATTTTCTAAAGAATACGAATTTTATTATTTAAGAATCACTATTTACATTCATCGGTAAAGAAAAATACTATAAACAATTATTACAATCATTCTAAAAAAATTATGACTAATAATGGTTTAATGATTACATTTATTCTTAAAGATTAAAACTAAAAATGGTTAGAAAAGAAAAAAAACCATCAAAATCTAACAAAAACACTACTCTATTCCGAAAGAATATATTATTGCTAAGAAACAATTTATAAATTCTGACAGAATACATTCTGTTAGAATACAAATATTGTTTTCCATGTTTTCTTCATTTTCCACATTAATGGCAACATCTTCAAAACCTAAATTCACAAGGAAAACATAATCAATTTTCAAAATAATAAAATTTTAGTGCATTAAATAGAATAAAACAATTAATCCATATTTCATTCCAACAGAACTGGAATTCACTTCAAAATCAAAATCAAAAAGAAATTGGATGAAAAGGTCATAGATGATGGTTCATTTTAATTAATAAAGTTTGCAAAGTAAATGAGTTACACAGGAGGTTATACCTCCTGTGTTCGGTTTCTAAGAGAATAAAAACTATAAAAAAATATCCATATTCCATTCCAACAGAATTGGAATTCTTGATTCCATTCCGATAGAATTTGAATTCAAGATTCAGTTACCGTATGCATTCTATTGGAAAAATATCAAAGTGGAAAATGCATAAATCAGTAGAACAATGGAGATGATATGCAGAATCGATAAAAATTCAATCACTAACCATGAATACAATTTGAAGCCATGACATGTTGAGCGATCAATACGGTAATATTTCTCTTTGACATTTCATCAAACACTTTTAGGGCAACTGTTAATTTGGTCCTAACAAAACCATCCAATTGCAGTAAAATCGAAGCACACTGATCAAATCTCAGATAATAGAATATTGTAATCAATAAAGAAAATAAGACACCTGATTGAGTTTTAAATTAACTTTTATTCTGTTTCAACATGTGTTTCCTTTTGATTGACAGTCAATGAATCACCAAAGAAGCAACATCCAGTTACCTTATTTCTTCTTCTGAGTATCACGTTCCAGTCAAGAACACGGTGTTGTTCTTGACAAATCAATCAAGAAAATGGGACATCACACCTTCATTGCTTCTCCTCCATTTTCCCTGTCAAAACACCAAAGCTCAAACACCCAATCAAAACACCCATGGATTTCCTTCAAAACTCAAACCCATATCCCCTTCATTATATCAATTTTCCAGGAAAACCCAAACACCCCAATGATTTCTATTAAACATCAAATAACAAAAAAGAATTTTTTTTTTACCTGATTGATGATCGACGACCGGTAAACCAGCCAAACACCCCTTGATCGACGAATGATAACACCTCCTGCGGCCAGTCAAAGACCGGAGACCCTTTCCCTTACTTCCCGTCGATCCTCACTGCCAAACCACCCTCATCAGAGATGCTGTTTGTCACCACCCACATTATTGGCTGCAAATCCTTCCTCCCTCGTTCTTTCTGTAAATCAACAACAACCAAACACCCATAGAATCATCGACCACCACCAAGTTCTCTCATCCCCCACTCGTTTTCCTATCGGGTTTAAGGCTTCAAGGGTGGCTCCCTTCCATACACCACTGTCTTTTCCATCGTAAATCTTCGATTAAAACTTCCATTCTCCTACAAGAAGTTCTCGAGAAATTATTTTGAGACGAGATGATTTTGTGATCGGCGGCCGACTGATAAAGGGATGTTAGTTTGGTAGGGTTTAACTAATTAAGGAGAGATTAATTGAAATATTTTTTCACCATAATTAGATAAACCAAGTTTACCATTATACCCTTTTTAATTTATTTAATGATTTATTAATTCCTGAATTCTCATTGGTGCATTTAGGCACACAATACTTACTAAAAACATTTGAATCTAACTCTCTCTCTCTCTCTCTCTATATATATATATATATATATATATATATATATATATATATATATATATATATATATATATTGTATAAGGGTTGAATTTTAACTTTTAAAATTCTAAAGGCTTAACTTGGAATTAAAGTATACATGAGGGGAAACTTTACAAATTCCAAAACTTGAGGGCAAGTTTTGAACTATTCAAAAACTTTTCAATTCCATAACTTATGTGTTTAAAGTAGCTTTAATGAAAAAACTCTTCAAGTTCCATAACTTGAGGACAAGTTATGGAAGACTTTAAAACATTTAAAAATGAGACTCTCCGTTTTTCATAACTTATGGAAATCTTATGAGTTTTAATAATCATAAATGTGACCATTTATATAACTTGAGGATAAGTTACAAAAACACATATTATGAACAACTTTTAGATTAATTTGGATTGAAAACATATTATCACATAACTTTTCTATTAATCTAAATCAACTCATAAGAACAAGATAATTCAAATCAAACACTTTTTCATGTAATTAGCCTAACCAGTAAACTAATACAAAACATGAATCTATTGACAATTATCTATAAAATTGGATTAGCATGAACATTACCACATTAAAAACAGGTTTACAAGTTCAAAAACAGCTTAGGGTAGTGTTCCTAGTCCAATTCCAGCTAAAAAACTCGAAAATATGCTGTCTGGGGCTCCTACTCGTCGAGTGTATGAACCTACTCGACGAGTATAATTGAAAACAAGCCTAGGATCTGATACCACTAAAGGGTTTTGAGCATTCTAACACTCCTAAGGTGTACATGCAACCCTAAATACCTTGGATCTATGTTTTCTCTATTATACATGCAAATATCAATTTTTCCAAGGTATTATTCTAACTAGCATAATATAAAGAACATATAATATAAATTCTAGTAGAATTACATACATCTTTGTTGTTGCTTGATTCCGTGGAGCTTAAGAGCCTAGTACCTTAAGTGTGACACCTCAAATGGTTCACACAACATCACCAACATCTTGGAATAACTTGAGAGAAAAGGTTCCTATGCTCAAATCGGCTAGCCCTCATGTGTACACACACTAGTGCCAATTTCTTGAGCCATGGGGTCCTTATATATGGTGGCTATTAGGGTTACACCATGTAACTCATGTCTTTCCATATTCTTCATGCTCCATGGGTTAAAACGTCCATGGAGTATCCATGGGTTACTCTGTGGGTTTAGCCCAATATGAAGAACTATGGATCATAAGCCCACATATATAAGAATGAATGATTTACACAATTAATCCCCATATATTTAATTAGTCTCCTTTTGATCACAGAAATAATTCCAAATTAATTTTTGATCAATACTAATTAAATAATATGATTTCATATTAATATATTAGAACTTATAATTTATTAACAGATCATAATTATCCTTTTTCTCACAAAATTCTATCCAAATTGTTCGACGCCATGCAACCCAAATGGACCATGCCAATCGGGTCAAGTACATACCAATTATAGTTGTGGACTTAGACTCTAATCCAACACTAAATGCTTCCAATGGCTCAAAAGGACAACTCTTATGGGTTGGAACTACCATAACACAAGAAGTCTCATCTATGGGGCCAAAATGCCACAAATAACACCCCAAAACTACAACTAAGCATGCAATGGTCAAGTTTGAAGCTTGATACTTCAAATGAGTGAGAAAAGATGTCAAACTTCTGGATCTACAAGCTCTTTTCACGTTCTTACTCCTTCTTCTAACTCCTTCTAAACTATCAAGACCACCCAAAATGTGCACCAAAATTGCTCACAAGGCATACAAGAGGCTTAGGGTTCGATTTCTACTCTTTAGGGACAGTGGAGGCTGAAAGGATAAATGTTGGGGCGGACATAAGGCCTTTATATATGGTGCAACCCTAACAATTAATGTTTGGGGATCTTGAGCATATGTGGTGCGTACTTCTCCGCGTCCACTTTTCCCAACTTCTATGTTGGGCGTACCCAGCTAAACATGTGCATGCATCCTTGCATGCGTGGGACTGATTTGCAAGATTTTCCATCCAAGGACCAATTCTGTCAATAACTTTGAAATGCCATAACTCACTCGTCCTAGGTCCGTTTCCAACGAACCTTTTGTCCACGAAAAGGTGGCGAGAAGCCCTACGCTCCTAACAACACCACCAAGCCTTAAAACCTTCCGAATAAAACCCAAAACCCATAAAAGACCGAGATATCAATTTACATTCATACCATTGGCTTCCAAAGACACAATCGAATTCATGAATCACTTGGCAACTAGATCCACATGGGCTTAAATCCTTCCTTTCCCGAAGTCCTAAACTCCATGACAACTGATGATTGGGTTGCAGCCCCAAGCAATAAGGCAAATCTAAAACCGAGTTTTACATACATTTTCCATAAAATGAAGACATTTCCATAAATACCTCTGCTTCATTTTTGTCCGTAAATGCTTCTGTTCCTCACCATGATAATCATGTTCCACTGCCTCCTATTGGCAGGCCTGTTAGATCTTATCATCATCCTTCGTATTTGAGAGATTATCATTGCAATGTTGTTCATAATTCTTCTTCTAAAACCCCATATTACTTAGATAAATTCCTATCTTATGACAATATTTCCAAAAAAACACCGACTCTTTGCAATGAATGTTTCTTCTCATTTTGAAACCCAAACACTACAAAGAATAATCAAAACATTAAGAATGATGTCATGTCATGAAATATGAAGTTGGATGCTATGAAACACAATAATACTTATACCATTGTACCCCTGCCTCCACACAAGAATACAATGGGTTATAGAAGGGTATATAAGATAGAATATGATAGTTTATGACCCAAATAGAATTAGGAAATTGACATAAATAAGTTGTTAATTTATGATGGAATTAATAAATTAATTATAAATTATTATGATAATTAATTAAAAGGTTTTAATTAGTTAAAGAGCTTGAAAATTAATTAATCCAAGAGATTAATTGGAATATTCTAGAAGCTCGTTGAGACCTAGGAGTGGACAGTTTTGAAAGATTCCTCGATAAGGATATGACATGTTTGAATTACATAAGGATTAACCCTAAAGTTTGAATCCTTTTAGGTTTCTATCTACATCATATAAATAGACTGCTAGGGATAAACCCTAGAGCTGCTGATTCCTCACTAAAAATCATGTAAAATCTCTCCCTATTTCTTAGTGGACAAATTCTTAACCTGTGTTCTAGGGTTAGAGAATTTCAACTAAACCCTAAAAATAGGGTTTCTTCCTTATGCTTTTGGTGTTATGGGTATAACTTCATTAGAGCGGTTCTACTTTGAATCCTTCATCCATTACATCAATCTGGAACATACGAGATCACAGTTAAACAATCCAGAGGTTAGTAGTTTCTTTCTTGTTGTTTTTAAAGTTTGTTTCTATAACTAGTAAAACCTAGATCTTGGGTGCATGTACATATAGGTAAATATTTTGATTGTTTTTGCTACCTTTAGATAGAGTATTAATGCTACTAAAACCCAACAAGCCTAATAAGTTTTAGTTGTATTGCACAAACTTTGTTAAAAAAATCGAACAATAAAAAGAAACAGTGATATTAGAGCAACCAATTTAGTACGTAGGCGTACCATGCGTACACTGGGCATACAGCCATTGAAACCAAACCATAATTTTTAGGGTTAAGACTAGGGGTGAACAAAAGCGGGTACCCGGCCAAATTGCTTGGAACCGGAACCGGAACCAGAACCGCCGGTTCCTAAAATATTAGAACTGGAACCAGAACCGCCTACATCGGTTCTTTAGACTTTGGAACCTGGAACCGATAGAAACCGGTTCCAATACCGGGTATCCGGTTTCAAAAAACTTTTAAAATATTCTCAATAAAAAGTAATGTTGTCTTACTTAGAAATGGTTGAACTCAAGCTTTTTAAGTCGTATAATGACCATCGGCAACTCACAAGGAAGGCTTTCATTGCCTCTCCTCTTGAACTCATTACTGACATGTGCCCTCGTGACTCACTTCATCTCCACGCCGCATAACCAGATCTATGCGTCGTGTAGCACCGAAATTTAACTGTTTAACTTTGACTTTCATTGACTTTCTCAGAATAGCTAAGTACGTTTATCTCTACTTCGAACGGCGATAACTTTCTCATACGAACTCCATTTTTTTAAGATCTTTATATCAACATAATTGTGTCAAAGTAAACTATTACTTTCTTTCATAATCTCGTAGCTAAACGTTACTCATTTTCTGATATAATGCAACAAGTATAACGACATACGTATTGCATCATCGAAACATCACCATTTATATTAGTTTATTCTCTATAGCAATGTATCTAACAACATTTCACGTAATAATACATGTCATGAAAACAAATGTTACAAAATTACTACTAATTGCAACTTTTCAATCAATATGCAAAAAAAAAATTGAATTAGATCGAAATACATATTGTTTATTTTAAATGCAAATTCATCTAATGTCTTGAGATAATGTCACAATTAATAAGAGATTGCTAAGAATAAGATAAATGTTTGTATGAATTCAGCAATAAAACGTAACACGGACCCTAACTTCACACTTAGGCACATAATTAGTGGCACAATCAAGTGATAGGAAGTATAATTTGTACCAACAAATCGATCACTCAAAGACTTTAAGAATAACATGAACAATGACAAGGATACCTGTGACGGTGACGATGGCTAATCAGAGGTACAAAGGTGCCTACCAAACACTCTTAATGTTGAATCATTAAGAGTCGGCCTCTTAATGGTTACATTAAGAGACCTACCAAAAAGCCACTAATATAATTGTCATGCTTAATATGTTTGTTTATTTTCTACAACAGTCGTTTTTTAAGATGGAGTACATATTTTAGTTTACTCTTATTTTCCTTCTCGTAAATTGGCATATTAAAGATATGATAGATTACTCAAATAAAAGGTAAAATTGTAAAACTGAACATTTTATTTTTAGCAATGACAATAATTTTGGGACAACTAGAAATA
Source organism: Lactuca serriola (assembly GCF_051521515.1). Taxonomy (NCBI): domain Eukaryota; kingdom Viridiplantae; phylum Streptophyta; class Magnoliopsida; order Asterales; family Asteraceae; genus Lactuca; species Lactuca serriola. Next base: position 4,293,584 of record NC_136411.1, read on the forward strand.
GGAAGGTAGACGATAAAAATGAGACGGAGGGAGTAGTAGTTCATAAGAGTTAAAAGGATTAAAAAAGAAATACACGTTTGAATGTGTTCACATTTGAAGAATAAAAATCTTTTTAAAAGATTTCAAGCATTTCATCAAACTCTAAAAAAGTATTTACTCATATGACAAATTTCTTAAGCTTCCATCCCAATTTGTATTGTACAACCGTAATGCACAAACGATAACAACAAGTTCAAGTGTAAAAAAAACTAGGGCATTTCCGGAATTTCACAAACCCAATCTTTTAGGTCTCAAATAAGTAGAACTCCCTTGCTTCAATCCAGGCATGGAGATTGCCTGTTGCTGTTTCATCCTCTTGGCTCTCTCCTTGGCCTTATTCCTAATCTCATCTTCCGCTTGCCTTTTCCTCAAAGTCTCCATCTCTTCTTCCATAGCCGATTTCTCCTCTTTCTGCTTCTTTTTATGCTCCAACATGGACGTATCCGAATCCTTAACCGAGAAGAACATGGGCCCCATTTCCGCCAGCCACTGGGGCTCAACTGACGTGGCACACTGCATGTACTCTTTTGAAGTCAAAATCAGCTCATGATACACCACATAATCCGGCGTATACCCCAAACCATACAAAGCACTACTCGGATGCAAATGACATGGCATCCCGTTTCTACAGTTTACATATTCTCCAACTCCTTTCAACCTGGCAGCATTATGAAAGTAAGCCGAACATATCGCTTTTCGTACAATATCCCAATCCGGATCGCATGATGTGAGCGGGATTTTGAGTGTTTTTAGAATGTCTAGCAGTTGAGATCTGACCTCTCGAGCCTTTCGCAGACCTTTCACTTGGAGGAAATGATCGTTGCACCAGTCTCCACGATAATCCTTGGCTTTCCATTGTTTGTAGACGTTGAGTAACGTTAAGTGGTCGGATTCGGGCACAAAGAATTTTTCTCGGGCAGCATCGCTTTCTTCTGCCCGGTCTTTCGGTCGGAAAAATACAGACGGGACCGAGAGCATGGATACGATTGTCAACACTTCGTCTAAACATTTCAGTTGTTCACCGACTAAAAGCATCTTGGCTAACGGTGGATCAAGCGGGAATTCAACCATTTTCCACCCGAGATCCGTTAGACCCCCGACATTGTTTAACGCCCCCAAAACCCACAGCTGATACATCGAGTTCAAGATATTATCTTGTGGCGGCGGATCCATGAAGTCAAAATCCAATAAGTTTTCGATTTTAAGAGATTTCAGAAGCAAAACGACGTTTCCGAGATTAGTCCTCTGAATTTCTGGAACGGGCTGTGGGAGCATTTCGTTTTGGTACGCGGTCTCGGTATAAAGACGATAGCAAGTGCCTGGCCCGGTCCTACCTGCCCGACCTGCCCGCTGGTCAGCGGCTGCCCGGCTGACCGGGAACACCTGTAGAGCATCCATACCCATACGCGGATTATACACCTTCATTTTCCCATACCCGGTGTCGATAACGTAAAAGATTCCGTCTACAGTCAACGAGGTTTCCGCAATGTTTGTAGCCACGATGCATTTGCGGGCCCCCTCTTCGGCTTTCTGGAAGATTTTTGCTTGTAGGTCAGCGGGGAGTTGGGAGTAGATAGGGAGGATTAATAAGCTGGAGACTGTTTGCCTTGTGGTGGATGCAAGCTGTTCCATACGTTCTGATAAGGCGTAACATGTTGCCTCGATCTCGTCTTGACCTGTCATGAAGATGAGTATGTCACCGGGAGCACTCGTGATGTGGATCGTCATTGCTTGTTTTACAGCAGCTTCCACGTAATCTTCACATGGCGTTTTACTGTACAATGTCTGCACCGGAAATGTTCTCCCGGGAATGTGGAAGATCGGGACACTGCAAAATGAAACATAATTATAAAGTTAATACTAGGGTCATTATGGTCATTTCACTTGACTTCACAGGATCAAACATTTTGTTGCTATTTACCTGCCAAAAAAGTTGGAAAACTTCTGTGCGTTGAGGGTAGCAGAGGTGACTATGAGCTTGAAATCTCGACGCCTGGCAACAACTTTCTTGAGGATCCCGAAGAGTACATCCGTGTTTAATGATCTTTCATGGGCTTCATCCATGACAATGACACTGCAATATTGTATACAGAAAATTAGATGTTTCTATCATCATATAAAACACAATAAGATTAGATATATTATTGTAAAGGGTATGCTTACCGATATTTATCAAGATCTGCATCTTTCAATGTTTCACGAAGCAGAACACCATCAGTCATGTACTGCAAACAGATGAACATAAATATCTTTATTTAAAAAATTAAAAGATGATTTAGTAAACGGATTACTCATGAGTCTGTCTGACTTACCTTTATAACAGTTTTGGGTCCGGTCACGTCCTCAAAACGGATGGCGTATCCAACCAAATCTCCGAGCTCTGTTTCCATCTCCTCACCAACTCTCTTGGCGACACTCATTGCTGCCACACGTCTTGGTTGGGTGCAACCAACTATGCCATTTGTGGTATACCCATCTTCATGTAAATACTGTATATGCATATATAATAATTTCAAAATAAGATGTATGTAACATAATGAGTATTATAAAACTTGTGATTGGAAAGTAAGTAGTCAAGTACCTGAGTCAACTGTGTTGTCTTTCCAGAACCAGTTTCACCTACAACCACCACCACTTGATTCTCCCGTATCACCTAAAACAAGGGTCACAACAATGTCAACAGATTGTTTTTTTTTTGGCTATAAGTTTTGAAGAAAAAAGAAAAACATACCTGTAATAACTCATCTCGAACAGAAAATATGGGGAGATACTGACGTTGTTGTGAAAGTGATTTTGACTTTGCAAAATCACTTACTGCTTCACCCTTTTTCATGTGTTTGCCAAACTTTGCTTCTTCCTTGAAATCAACTTCACCATCTTCACCAACAACTGCTGTATCAGCATCAATCTGTTCTGCTGTCTTCTCAACCCCAAGAATATCACCAAGCTTTGAGCCAGCAAGTTCCCAAAACCGCTGACGTGACTTATTCATACTTTGTTTTTCATGAACTTCTCTAACAAGGTTTGAACCTTTTCTTGAAATAATAGCCATATCAGAAGTCGGATCCTTTAGTGGCATTATCGGTTCCGCTTGCTTAGTAAACACAATTCTCCCATCCAAAAATGGAGGCTTTGTATCTGAAACAAATACATCATAAATCTGTCAGAAACATGAAACACAAATCCTTAAATGAATAACAAAAAATTTTGTAATTCATACCATGAACAAGAAGAATAACTTTGCGTTCATCTTCATCATCAAACTCTGTTTGCACCTCTGTACCTCTAACAGCTCCAGATCTCATGAGCTGGCGATCCTCCCATTGAGCATTATCTGCAGTGAGCTGCGATAGCTTTTTGCTCTGAGCAAGTGTCATTGGGGTTCCATCTTTACGAACCAGTCTTTTTGTCACTTCTGCTTCTTTCTTCTGAACAGAAGCTTCATCACCAAGATAAAACGATGAGCTGTCAGCATCAAACATAGTGTTCCCTTCTTCTCTGTCATACCATGCACGATCAGAGTTGTACTCCATCTCTAACATCATACTCTCAGTTATCTCTGCATTATGAAAAACTTCCTTTCCATCTTCTCCATCATCCTCTAAGGGTAGTGAACTTTCTGCACCAAGTGGTCGCTGAGATCTTCCACCAGATCTTGAAGTTGAAGATCTGACTGATCCAGATGCCCTAATTGGAACAGGAGAAGGGGCAAAATTGTCCCATGGAGAATCAGAGCGACCCATAGGAGTATTGCCACCATACCAAGGAGAAGGTAATCGTGCATCAGGTGAAGCACCAAGTAACATTGGTGAAGGTGAAGGTTTATGATGTCTACTCCCACTCGAATGCCGAGGTGAATCTTCCCATTCCCATCTTCCATCATCCCAATCAGATCTACCTACAATACACACACACACATGATTCATTGTTAATAATGAGAAAATTGAACTGATAAAATAGTCATTACAAAAGTTAGTGCATACCAGGTGTCCTCCTTGAACTTTCATATCTGCTTCTTTTATTCCCATAATCTCTGTAGTCTTTTCCATAACGAGGTGATTGTTCCACATGGTTTCTCTCATCTCTATCACTACTGTAATGTCTCCTTCTTGAATCATCTCTGCTATCATACCTACGCCTATCATATTCTGTTGGATCATATCTATCACTCCGGTGTTGACTACTTCGGGAACTTCTAGATGAAGGAGTAACATCCTAAAATATCCAAATATGAAGTTAAGATAAATGTATGAACATTGAACAATCTAATATATAATATCCAAAGAAGAAGGTAGCATCCTCTAAACTTACCTCAGAGTGTGAACCATGCCTAGCAGATCTGCCACCAGCTCGTTCTTCTTCAGTGATTTGACTTTCTGCAACATTCATAACAGTTAGATAGATCATAGAAGTTGATGTGTTTGTAAAGAGTTCATTAGAACAAGTTAAAAAGGTATCACAGGAATAATACCTGAACCAGATGTTTTGCTCCCAGTGGAATCACGATATTGTCTGCTTGTATAATTGCGACCACTGCTGGATACACCACTACCAACTTCATCAAGACCTGTAAGTGAGGATGTGGTTTTTTCCACATCTTCATCAAGAGATGTCATCATAGAAGAAATTTTTTCTTTAGGAACTTTAAATGATCCTTCAGCTCGTTTTGCACTTGCAAGAGCATCCAATCCTAGTAATGATTTCCTCTCAGGCGCTCTGAAGACAACCCTATCTTTCCCAGGCAATTGTAATCCACCGCCACCGCTGTTATCAGGTTCCAATGTCTCCTTTATCTTGTCAATGTCAATTGGATTCTATTTGTCACAGTTTGAAAATCAAATAAGTTAATAACTGAGAAGAAGTATTTATGCTTTGTTAAAGAATAAACAGTTCATATTCTAAACTAACCTCCATGATCTGTGTTGACGAAGCTAAAACACAGCACCAATCAATAGAAAGAAAATCTGTTTATAATCAATTTAAATGAATAGAGATTAGTAAAAAAAATATTAAAATCGCTGCATAAAAACTATAGTTCTAATGATCATGCCCTGATCCAATGCGGCAGAGGTAGGGTTTCAGAATTGTACTTAGAAATCAATAATAAGAAGAAATTGAGAAGGCAAATGGTAGATGGTAGATGGATGTACCAGGAACACCGTTGACGTTCGTAAGCGGAGAGGCGCTGGATGTGCCGAGTCAGGAACAGAACTTCGATCAAGAAGAGATTTTGGTTTTTAGGGTTTATAATTGGATTCTAGATAAGAATACAGCTGATTTAAACACGAATCGACAATACAAATATTAAGAATATGAAAAAATATTTCATACCTTTAATGGTAAGATTCTAAGTGAATAAAGAAACCTTGAAGCAGAACTATTGAGAGGGGTGAACTGTGAAAATATGTTCTAAGAATATTGTGTGAAACAGAAAGATGAAGGTGAGGGTGGATTTGTGGCGATGTCGGTGAAGAATTAAGAGTAATTGAAAAAACTTGTGGTCGTTTGAAGGAAAAACCCTAAGGAGGGTAGGGGCGGAATCGTCAGGAATGATGGTCGATACCAATAACATCGACTAGCGATAGCCAAAGACTGGCGAGACAGGGAGAGACGAGAGCCGTATTGGTCAATTGCTTGGGCGAAGGATTTCAAAAATTTTGTTTTTGACTTAACGGCCAAGCATTGAGTTTTTTTTTTTTTTTTTCAGAAATTATAAATTTAGGGGCGTTTGATTTAAACAAGTGTTGACTCTTGACTCTGTTAGCAGCCTAGTTGTTTGATAGATGCAATATGTAGCTGACTCAGTGAGCATTGTTGACCCGAATGGCTTACTCGGTAAGCCTAAAAATCTTTGTTGGCGGGAAAAGAAAAAACTCAAATGACTTATTCAATAAGCCTAAAAATCTTGACTGACTGGAAAAAAAAAAAAACCAACAACCCTTAATTTCCTTTATTTTCCATCGTCTTCCATTCGAGACCTAAAAACAAACATGCTGAAAAAAATAGTTCCATTTGATTAGTCAGCTCATCCTCAACATCTCACATCGGCGACTTCCCTTGAACAGCATCTCCGACCGGCGACGACATTCACAGCATCAGCAACGACGTCTACAACAGGTAATGTGTTCTGCCTTTTTTTTTGTTTTTTTTTTTTTCTGAAATCACAAAAATGTTAATGTCTAGTGAAATTATTGATTTCATTCTTCTTGGATTGAAATGCTTTAAAGGGTGTGCATAAAATCAGTTGATAATGTATATTTATGTATGAAATCTGATTTTCTCTATATGAACTAGTGTGTGCTTTTAATATGAACTAATGTGTGAATAAAATCAGATTTTAGGTATGTGAAATCAGAAAATGTTGTACATGTTGGTCTAAAATCAGATAATGTTGAATATGTTGTATATGTTTGTATGAAATCAAAACTCAGAAAATGTTATATGCTTATGAAATCAGAATTTATTTGTATGAAATCAAAATTGATGTTGTATATGTTGTTAAAAATGTGATGAAAACAAATGTTGTGACGTCGTTCCGTTGGCAAGACACCGGTTGGCCAATTTAATCTCCGGTCAGAACATGTAGTCACAATCAAACACTACGTCAGACGCTCTCCGAGAGGGGATCCAGGGAGGACGTTCTGACGATCTATTCAGCAATATGGGGAGAGACTTAACGAGATATGAGAGAGGGAGAGAGAGAGAGAGAGAGAGAGAGAGAGAGAGGAGTAAAATAAATTGTACCTTTTAGGGGCTTCCTAAGTCCCTTGTATAGTTAGGGTTTCAGGTAGAGGGGACCAGAATAACGACATTTGATATATCGGGTTGTTACTATCTAATCTTTCATATGTCCTGATTGGGGTAGAGGGAATAAATGGTAGTGGCCCGTGCACAACTGTATTGACGTCTTCCTTTGTATGACAACGTATAGCCTTGCTTAGGGAGAAAGAGACTTTCCCCTAGATGACGTTGTCTAGTTTTGCCCTGAAAGGGGTAAAATAATGAGAATGTAACCCAAACTACATCGATTATAGTTTAGAATACATGTTTCATTTGAACAGATAATTGTTGTGTCATAAGATGTTTTGTATGCACATGTTTTCATGTAATAGTTATATAAACTGTAAGAAAACGTAAACAATGGTTTGAAATTTTACATTAAGTTTCCTTGTGTTTTACTTGTATCCCCCCCCTTTTAAAACATGGAAAAAAATTATAAAAAGTGTAGGGGTATGAACTCACTTGATAAATGGTGATTTGGGCAGCGCTTCGTTTCTAGAAATGATTTTACTTGACGAAACCACTAGTTTCTGATGAACACTGGGCTTTACGCGGGCAAAGTTTCGACTGAAAAAAGATTATTTTCTCGAGGACTTCGATGGCTTCGGGATTTCTTCGGGTGTTAGGGGGTTTCCTTAGGCGTCGGGGGGTTTAGCGTGGCTTAAAAGGGTGTTTAAAGGTAAAGATGGAGTGAAATTTGTAAACTAAAGCCGGAAGCCTCGCATCCTATTTATAGGAGGCTTCTGACCTCGGTATGCGGGGCGTTGCTGCGAGGGACGCTGCGCATTCCAGAGCGCAATGTGTTCCTTCGTACGCAGCGCGTTCGGTGAGACGTGGTTGCGGATTGTTTTTCGGGTTTCGGACGTGTCAACGGTGCGAGATACGTGTCCACCTGCATGCGAACACGGTGCGTTCCCTCGAACGCATGGCGTTCCCCTTCGGATAAGCCTCGAAGTGTGTGTCCAAAACTTCAAAAATTCATAATTTTTGCATACGAACTCCGTTTTCGACGTTCTTTATATCCACACGTAGGTGAGACCGTACTATACAACTTCCATTTAGACTTCGTCGACTGATTTTGAGTTTATTTGTAATATTATATTTTTAACAGGCCGGGACATAAAAAATCCGTTAAAAATTCATAACTTCTTCGCTCGACATCCGTTTTCGTCTATCTTTTTATCGTTGAACTACTATTGACGAGATCTTCGATTCTCATTTAGGTCGTGTCGGCTAGAAATCGATCGATCTAGAATTCGAATTTCGGGCTGTATCTTGCTATGTTGAATCTTAGAAATTTCATAACTTCCTTATATGAAGTCAGATTTGGACGTTCTTTTTATGCATGTTCTCGATTTAACGTATGCTACAACTTTTTTTTAGGTTGTTAAGGCTAAAAAGTATTTTATCGTGAATTCACTTTTTACATCACACAGCGTTGTGCCAGTTCTGTCGCGAAACTTCGATAGGTAATAACTTCTTTGTTATAACTCGGTTTTCAGTGTTCTTTATATCTCCAGAATCCTTGTCACGACCACTACAAGTTTCTTCTTGGATATTGAGTTTATCTAACATTTTAATTTTGACGATCATTATTATCTTAATTTATACATCTTTATTACTGTAAAACTAGTTACAATAGTTGACCTAGACTATTACATTAACTTGAAATATCGGGTTGTTACAATATTCTATGATAGGGTGAACCTCACGACAAGGCAACTACTTGATGCACAAGGACCTTTAACTAAGAAGAATCTCGCTGAAAATAAAGAATTAATCCAAGAGTTTTCAAAGCTTTCACGAGAATATCACAACCCACGTAACGATAGAACTAGGGGGACCAGGAAGGGTGCTTCAGAAGATATGACGGAGGTAATGGCAATGTTAAGTAGCATGGATAGAAGAATGACCAAGATGGACCAATCATTTCATGTGATTCGTGTGGGTTGTGAAAATTGCAATGGTTCACATTTGACAAAAGATTGTTATTTGGATGAGAACGAGAATAGAAAGGCTCGACTCTACTACTCAAGTGGAGACCGCTACGATGAAGATTACGGGAAGCTGAATAAGGAATGGTTGCTTTACGATGACTAAAAAAAACAAAATCCAAAGAGGTCGAGGCTTTTACCAAAAAGAACAACCACAACCTGAAAAGAAAGTTGATTTGGATTCTATACTTACTTGGTTCGTGGAGGCTTTAGAAAAATGTCACGATACAGCTGATGCTACTATGAGAAATCACCAAGCTTCCATTAAAGACATTCAGACTCAACTTGGTCAGTTAACTACATTGGTTAACGAACGGTTACCTCCACCAATTAACATAAGAAACCACCACCACATATCATGGCCATCGATACTGAAGAAAACACTATTTCTGATTTTATAGAAGCTTTGGAAGAAGAGACAAAGCAGCCCGAATCACAACCAAATCAGATAAAAATAGAAGACAATAATGTTGCTAAATTACCATCCTCAAAATGTAAGGCTTCAATCCTCACGACGTGGGCCCGGTCTAGGCAGGAAAATTTTGTTGATGTTCAAGCTTATCAACCTTCTTTACCATTTCCTTCTCGAGCCAAAGTTCATTCGCTGGAGAAAGATCATATTAAATTTATGATGCAATTAAAGAGTACTCCGATTAATACTCCTTTATTTAATCCTTGGCACAAGTACCCGAATTTGCCAAATTTCTTCAACATTTACTCGATACTTGCCAACAACTAGAAAATACCTCCAAGGTAGTCCTTAGTGAGAAGAGTTCTAAGGTTATTATGGAAGGGATACCAAGGAATATGGGAGATCCTGAACGCCTTACACTCCCATGTGAAGACATATGCTTTAGCCGATTCTGGAGCGAGTATAAATTTGATGCCCTATTCATTTTATCAGAAGCTCAACCTTCCAGAATTGAAGGCAACTAGAATGACGATTCATCTGGCCAACCATTCAGTGACTCGTCCTCACAGCATAGTTGAGGACATTTTAGTGAAAATTGGAAAATTTATTTATCCAATTGATATTGTAGTTTTTTTTAACGACAATGCAAACAATATTGTAGTGTTATACATGAAGGACGATAAAAATTTCCCAATTATCTTGTAACACCTATTCCAGCTATCATTTAATTTATTTAATTTTAGGGTTTTGTGCTTGGACTCGGCGAGTTGGGGAGTTCCAACTCGTCGAGTAGAGATCATTTATGAGTGATGAGATTAAAACGTTTAGATCGATAAGATTCTTAAACAAATAAATCAAGAACACAATGTAAATAAGAACACCAGATGAATCAATGCTTATGTCGAATGATTAATAAGTCACGACCTCAGAAGAACTCTATCAATAATTGTTAATGTAGAGGTGTGCTAGGGTTACAATACGATCAAAGAGAAAACTACAAAAAGCGTACATACTAAGGTGCATGCATGCACTATATAAAGTAAACCCCAATAGATTTCGACAAAAGGCCAAATGAAGCAACACCTCATAACTCAACAATCTCCCCCTTTACGTCAATTGAGGCGAGATATTACTGTTGCAGAACCTGAGTAGTCTTCTTTACTGTTTTGAACAGCTTCGGTATAATAGCTAGAATAGTGCGACGAAAGTTAATATACCACAGAATCATGTCATTGAAGATCTTCTTTGCAGCATCGTCATTGGATTTACATCTGTTGACTATATCCAAAATATGTTCAAGAGCATCAGTGGAGAACAGATGCTTGTCAGACAAAGCGAACAAGCACTTTAATGGAGGAGTCGAACCTCCAACATCTTTAGTAAACATCACCGTTAAATGTTCGGTGTCAATATTACCCATACTCATCTTGTTCACATCGCTATCCTTTCCAATGGGTTTGACAGTAGTCTTCTTCCTCAGAGTCGAAGCAATCGCCTGATCAAGCTTTGCTACTTCATGTATATACGAAACCAACATTCTCTTTATGTGATCAAGAATGGGTTTGTACTTCTGCTCATTTGACAACAAAATGTTAGTCAACAAAATCCAGTCATGAGGGTTGAGATTCGGCAAGTCAGCAAGAGAAAATTCATGAACTGAATCATCTGAACCACGAGTAACACGGAACTTCACATTGATAAATTTCCCCGCAGCAACTGGCTTCAAAACCTTGACCGTGGTAATCTTCTTTGCACTCCAGGTCAAATACTGAGGTTGTGAGAAAGCAAGGTAGTAATCAATTAGTTCTCTATCAACCTTTGGGTCAGGTGAGGGAACAGAAGCAATTGGCTCAAAACAATGAAAAAATAATGCCCTTCGGGTGATCGGCATGTCGAATTGCAGGTCTTTAGAATTAACCAAGTCAAAGGAAATGACTGGCTCAAGCCAATGAGTACTTGGGGATTCAATCGCTTCCTTCAGCAGGTTTTCCAATGTCCATAATGGAAAAATAGATTTACTTCATTCCAAAATGTCATGAGCATCTTTAGCTTTTCTTTCCCTCTCTTCGGTTTCACGGGTTTACTTTAACGACCCTTCTTGATTCACATCTTCTTCTTCTCCACTTTCACCAACAGTTTTCTTTCCTTTATCTTGACCAGTTGAACCCGAAGCTTCATTATCCATCGGTTTTGTAGTGACACTTGGTTTAACAATAGGAGGTGGAGGATTTTCTGTTGTTGGAGTTTGGCTTTTGGGTTTTTGCTTTGGTGGAGCTTGACTTGCTTTTCCCCCTTGTTTTGGAGGGGCGCCCGCCTCCGAAACACTCTCGATTATGCTCAAAAGTGCAAGAGTTGGACACAGTTTTTCAGCCAAACGCCTCCTGATGGTGATTGTGAGAACTATATCATGGGCATCCAGGAGATCAACCAAAAGAGCATGAACATCGGCAACACAAGATTTAACAACTACTCGTTTGTTCTTGAGATCATCAATCTCCTTCTGGGCTTGGGTAAGCTTTATAGACTTAGTTTTGAGCAAAGTGGCTTGTCGAGCGAGCTCATCCATCACTTTATTTTCCATAGCTAGATCAGCCTGGAGTTAGTCTAGATGATAGTTGATAGACTTATTGAGCATCGAGTGATCAGATTGGATGTCAGAGTGAACAATTTCAAACTTTACTAGTTCGACTTGGAGAGAAGAAACAAGCTTCTCGACAGAAGAATTCACTGTGTTTACATGTTGATGCGACTCAGCTTGTAGAGACTGCAAAAAGGCTTTAGCATCGACCATTAGTTTTTCGAATTTTTCGGTCGCTGTCTTAGTGGATTCATCGACGACTTTGGTTGCTTTCTCGATTGAAATTTCATTCTGCTGAACCAAAGTGGCTACTAAAGCTTTAATAGCGGCATCAGAATATGCCGAAGTGGAGGATTGAGATGAAGAGGCGAGCAAAGTATCAAGCTTCTCATTTAACTCCTTGAGATGCCTCTTGGTGACAGGGGCATCATCATCGTCATCACTTTGAACAGTGTAGGGACTACAGTGAAAAGTATCAAAATCCATATCAGCGCCACCGAGAACAGTATCTGATTCTTCTGAGTTGATTGGTGACAAAGGTTTTGAGGTAATGGGGGTTTCAACACCTGAAGTTTGTGCCCCCGCATCAAATGTGTTGACTGGAGGTGTAGGTACAGTAGAAATTGAGTTGGGGTTCACGAATGAGTCGTCAGAAGGTAGCCTTAAAAGAGAACAAAATCTAGCCTTCGAGAATGAAGTCTTCTTATCAAAGATTTCAAATAAAATTCTTTCATCGGCCTTGACATATTTTGCAGAAGAATAAACCTAAGAAAGGAGAGACATTGGAACGTCGACTTTGGTAAGGGCATTCACCAATGGTGAGTGTTTCAGACATTCGACAATCTGCAGCATGTAGGGATCATAGGAGTAAGGCACCAAGTTGATAATCAGATTTTGGTTGGGCTTTATGGTAAGGAGAGAGGATTGAGCGGTGTTTTCTTGAATGGAAGAAGAGTTTGCCATTGTTGAAGCTTGGTGGGGAAGATGAACAGTAGAAGAGAAGAAATCGCCTTGAAAAGGTTGTAAAAATGAGAACAGAATGAAGGAAAATCCTTTATTTGATTTCTAGGAGAGAGAAAGTTCTCTTAATAATGATAGCATGCCATTCTGAAATGACGCCTAAAAAGTAGAGATTTGACAACTGTCGTTCCCCAAAAAGCGTGTCAGGCGGCATGATGATAGGGTTAATGTTTCAAATTCCCGCACCCTTTTCAAAATCTTATCCATTCATCTTCTCTGCAGAGTAACCAATCGTTTCAAATTCCTTTTCGAAACCAATTCTCCCATTTCGCCTTATATGCCAAAAAGATTGATTGAGCACCTATTACTTCTTTAATAATAAGACCACTGTTGTGTTGTAGGAGCATAGCAACAAGTTAAAAAATTTCCATTGAAACAATGAACCAGACTTTGGAAGATCATAAAGAACTTCGTGCAAGAGTGTGCCAAAGAAAAAGAAATAAATCAAGTTTTTTATGTGAGATAGTAGTGATGTCTTTAAAGACACGAAAATGTGGATCCCGGACACGAATCGCTTCATTCAAAGTCAAGAGAGACTGAGAAGTGTCTGTGTGGTTACCTGTTGAAGTACGATCAAATGCTTCTTGAGAAGCAATGAAAGGCATCTTTTTAATATTCGGTTATGAGGGTGGCTATCGCTTCAACTGAACTACGAACCTTGATATAAGACCGAAAGTTGAGTGAAGTACTTGTGTGGCAAGTGTAGCCAAAACATCAAGTAGGTTGGTTCAATTTCAGTGACTTGGTGATAATATAGAAATCTCAAAACAAAATTAAAACGGGATCTTTTGGGTAGAAATGTCCTTGTGTTGGAGCATTTCATAAAGATCTCATAAAGTGAAATGAAAGAGATTTCATGGTACCGACCACAAATGTGGTTTCGTTAATATATGGGTGAAAAACAAGAACATTTGATTGTTCATCGTCAATTCAGTTAAGGCATTGGATTGTGGGTTTCACTTAGTACGTGGCGAAACGAAACTAATATCATTAACACAGATTTTGTGTGACCATAAACCTGAGTGGTAAATTCAGAGAGTCTCAAGGGTTACGATTATGAAGCGTAATGAGATGGAGAAAAGTATAAGGTGGTTAAGGAACCGAAAGTACATCTGCTATACAATAAGGAACGAGCAGATAACTCTTAACTCGGTGTGAGAAGAGTAAGGTAGCTCATTACTTAAGCGATTTTTGCAACCTTATTAGGAAGAAACGATTTGTATATATCGAATCAGTAAGGGTTCACTTAGAGTTGGTGAGGCTTTGGACAACATGCAACATCATACTTCTAGGGACACTTAGCTAGTATATAGAGTAAGAATATATACCTTCCCCATAATTCATGGTTGAGACAAGCAGCAAGATTGATAGAATCCAAAGGAAATACAAGAAATTTTTTTTGTGTTTTGATAGATCTGAAAAATAAATAAAATAAAGAAACAGAAAGGAAAATATTTTTGTATTTTTGATGTTTCTTAAAAAGACAAAAAAAAATTGTATTTTAGATATTTCTGAAAAAAGACAAAAAAATAAATGTACAAAAAAGATATATACCGAGCATTCGCCTTTCTATAGATGAGGCGAAATATACCAAGCATTCAGTACAATTCGGTTACCGAAAAATCCGAAACCGAAATAGACCGAGCGTTCGCTCTATTTCACTTGTTAAATTTTAAAGAGGCGAAAGCGAAAGTGAAGCTTAATGAAGTGAAGATGGGTTCTGTACTGGTTCAGCTTCCATCATTACTAAGCCTTGGAGTATTCTATTGAAGGTTGCTTCAGGCAAAGCTTTCGTGAAAATGTCAGCCAATTGATCAGCAGATCGAACGAAGTGAACTTCAACATTACCGTCTTCTATGTGATCATTGATGAAATGATATCGCAGTGTAATGTGTTTCATCTTGGAATGATGCACTGGGTTGTGACAAATATGGATTGCACTTTCTAAGTCACAATATAGGGTAATTTTCTTCATGTTCAGGCGATAATCTCTTAGTTGGCTTTGGATCCAGACGACTTGTGAGGTACAAGATGCTGCGACAATATATTCAACTTCGGCAGTGGATAGAGATACACAAGTTTGTTTCTTAGACTGCCAGCTGGCGAGTTTACCATCAAGAAATTGATAACCTCCAGTTGTGCTCTTTCGGTCTAGACCACATCCTCTAAGATCGGCATCAGATAATGCTTGAACAAAGAAGCCTGATTTGGTTGGATACCATATTCCGAGAGACGAGGTTCGCTTCAAATATTTGAGGATGTTCTTATCAACCACCATGTGAGGTTCGCGTGGATTGGCTTGGAACCTGGCACAATTAAAAACAGAAAACATGATATTCGGTCTACTAGCTGTAAGATACATTAGTGATCTTATTATCTGACAATAGAGGGTCATGTCAGCGACTGGTTTATCCAGGATGGTGTCAGCTTCGTCCCGAAGGCCATTAGAACCTTTACTCTTGAGTCTCCCATCATGACAAATTTTGCTAGAACTGTCTTTGTGTAAGCCTCCCGATTGATAAAAATGCCTTCTGGTCCCTGTCTTATGTTCAGGCCAAGGAAAAAGTTAATTGGACTCATTGAGCTCATCTCAAATTTAGTCTCCATCAATTTTCGGAATGCAGCAGTTAAGCTGGGATTCGTGGAACCGAAGATGATGTCATCGACACAAATTTGGACTTTCATTAAGTGGTCACCCTCTTTCTTGCGAAAGAAGGTTGGGTCAACCGAAACTTGTTTGAATTTAGACATTTTCTGAAACGAGTTAAAGTTTCATACCAGGCTCTAGGGGCTTGCTTTAGACCGTAAACCGCTTTGTCGAGAATGTAGCAATGATTAGGATATTTCTCATTCACGAAACCTGGTGGTTGTTCAACGTATACAGTTTCTTCCAATTCCCCATTCAGGAAAGCACACTTAACGTCCATTTGAAAAACTTCAAAATTCTTATGTGTTGCATATGCCAGAAAGATATGTACGAATTCTAACCTTGCAACTGGAGCGAAGGCTTCTTCATAATCGATCCCTTCTTCCTGACAATATCCTTTCACTACAACTCTTGCTTTGTTCCGTATCACATTCCCTTCTTTATCCATCTTGTTACGGAATACCCATTTTAAACCAACTACGGATGCATCCTTTGGAGTAGGAATCAGTCTCCAGACTCGGATTCTCTCAAATTCGTTGAGTTCATCTTGCATAGCCTATACCCAATCAGAATGATCGAGTGCAATGTAGATGATTTTTGGTTCTATCTTGGAGACAAACAAATTAAACATGCAATATTCCACTTGTGAGAATAAAGCAATTGCTTCGCTTTAACTTGAGAGCGTGTAAGGACTCCCTCAGATGATTCACTAATCACTTGTGTTTTCAGATGATCTCTTGTCCATTTAGTTAGTGGAGGGTAATCTGGATCATAGGCAGGATCTAGTTCAACAGTTACTTCCTCTTTGAATTCTGACTGATCATCCAAATTATCATTTGTATTCTGATTCTCCCCCTCGAATGATGAGACGGTTTCAACATCAGGTTCAAAATTCTTCCCCTCGATTGGACTTTCATGGGTCTTGGTTGGAGATGATTTCTCCCACTGGAGAGGCGAAGCTTCTTTACTTGATGAAGGTAAATCTTCATCTTGCAGTGGCGTGCTGTCTTTTGGAGTGCTAACTTTTGGCGTGCTTGAAGCATGAGGTTCGCTTGGACTATGGGGTTCATTTTCCATGTCTTTTGTAGCGGCAGTGATTATCTTCTTTAGGTTATCGATTTTGTTATCGGCTGCATTTTCTTTAGAGTGGATGGCCTTTTCTAGTTCATCAAAAAGCAACATGTACTCTTCGAACAGGTTGGATATCGGAGCAATGACTTTACCAGTAATAGGAAAGATTTCCTCCGTTGAACCTTCGCTTGATTGAAATTTCTTCATGTAATAGTCATCAAACGTGACATAATAGGTTTTTCTAACTTCTTTGATCTTTTATTGAGAACCCTATATGCCTTGGAGGTTAGAGAGTATCCCAAGAAAATCCCTTCATCAGCTTTTACATCAAATTTGTTTCGGTTCTCTTGGAGTTGAAGGTGAAACACCTGGAACCGAACACATGAAAAAAATTTACGTTAGGTTTGAGATTATTGAGAAATTAATATGAAGTGATAGAAAATCGCTTATTGAGAAAGGATCGATTCTGGGTATAGCAAGCAGCAGTAATAGCATCGGCCCAGAAATAAAGATGAAGAGAAGCGAGGCTAAGCATGGTTCGGGCTGTTTCACACAAAGATCGGTTGCGTCTTTCAACTACTCCATTCTACTATGGAGTGTAAGGAGCAGAGAAGTTGTGTGTAACTCCCTTTTCGGCTAGAAATTCTTTAAAAACTTTGTTCTTGAATTCCAATCCGTTGTCGCTTCTGATGTTACGAACCAACTTTCACAACTGAACTTCCACTTGCTTTATGAAGTTCTTCAGCTTTGGAGTAGCCTCTGATTTCTGTTTAAGAAAATATACCTAAGTGAAACGAGAAAAATCATCAACAATAAAGTATAAACTTACTACCTCCGATACTCTCAATTGCAAATGGTCAACATAGATCAATATGAAAAAGCTCAAGAGACTCGATGATCTTTGTATTTACAAGAGTTGGATGACTCTTTCTGCTTTTCTTTCCCATTTTGCATGCAGCACATAGATGCTCCTTATCAAACTTCAAGAGGGGAAGAAC
Organism: Lactuca serriola; assembly: GCF_051521515.1. Lineage (NCBI taxonomy): Eukaryota > Viridiplantae > Streptophyta > Magnoliopsida > Asterales > Asteraceae > Lactuca > Lactuca serriola. The sequence goes on from NC_136411.1 coordinate 4,311,123, forward strand.
TCTCACATGATCACCAAGAATGAGCTTGTTGATATCTTTAAAGTTAAGGTGTGAGAGTCTTCGGTGCCATAACCAGCTTTCATTATAGTGAGCCTTAGTTAGTAGACATACAACAGGCTTCCCTCGTATCAGATTTAGATTAAGTGGATACATCTCGCCTTTTCGCTGCAACTTCAAAAGAACTGTTTTCGTTTTCTTCTCTATGATCTCTGATCCTTCATCATCGAACGAAACCTTTAGACCAATTCCTACAACCAATTGTGAAACACTGATTAGTTTATGTTGCAATCCTTCCACATAGGCAACTTTACGGATTGAGAAATCTCCATTTGTAATCATCATGTATCCCTTTATCGTGCCATAAGAGTTGTTTCCGTACTTGACACGCCCCCATATTTGAGAGCACGAAACTCCCTAAGCTCTTCCTTCCTTCCTTCCTTCCTGTCATGGGACGTGAGCAGCCACTATCAATATACCATTCGTCTTCGAACTGCTCGTCACGTATAACCTGCAAAAATTAAGCAGATTTAGGAACCCAAAGATGTTTGGGTCCTAATGAGCCTTTTATAGGACAAGGAAAAGCAATAGAAAGATCAACCATATACATTCGTTTTATTAAATTGGTTTCGTCTTTTCTTTTAACGGTGAAAACTTTGATTTTGTTATTTGCTTTGTTTGAATCAATTTGTTTTTCTTTATTTTGATTCTTAACAGCTCCTTTCATATCCTTCCTAGGGTTGGTAGTCGTCTTCTTTATTTGTTCTTCTAAATCGAAGACGAGCTTTCCCTTTCCTTTAACAGCCTTGAGAGGAGTTTGATTCGGTTGAGAGTGAGGATGGTTGTTTTTCACAGTGAACTTTCTTGGTGATGATGACCTGTGAGCGAGATGTCCCTTTTGTTTCTGTGAAGCACAAGAATGACAGTGAGAACACTGCTTGGGTTTTGCCTGCAAATTTGCTTTCGCTCTTTGAGTGGAAGACTTTTCTTTATTCACATAGTTAGAGTTCTAGGATTGCCATAATTGCTTCCTTTCGTTGAGATTCTTCTAATATCTCCTGTTTCGTTGACGCTTTTGCTTTGCAAGTTGCTTGGAAGATTTGTGAATATTCACATTCGGTATCGGTTTCCTTGCATGAGTTTCGCTCCTTACTGACTGAGATTCGCTTGTCCTTTTGCTCTCACTTTGAGCTTCTTTTGTACCACTTGTACTTGATTTAGCGAAGTTAGATGGCTTATTGATTACTTCAGCCATGTATCTGTTGGAATAGTGTCTAAGGCTGCAACTATATTAGGCAAGTATTTGACCCGGTTGTGCATGGTCCTTTTGGGTTGCCTTCACCATAGCAACTTGATAGGATGATTTATTAAGAGAGAGTAAATATTATTAATATATTATGAGAATAATATAATGAATAATATATTTGTTATTTGATTAATATAAGTCATAGAATTAATTAGAATTAATTTGGTGACTTAAAGAGATTAATTAAATAAAGGGGTATAAACTGTCAATTGTTTGATAGTTAAGCTTTAGACTGTAAATCCATTGGGATATGCTTTGGACGAATTCTAAGAGTGTTAGGATAGCCAAAATCGTCCAAAGGCTTATCTATGGAATGGATTTGGATAGCCTTAAGAGAAGATTATCCAATTAGGGTTTAGGTTGTAACCCTTAAGGAGTCTACAAGTATAAATAGACCCCATGGCATAGGGAATTCGATACATCTCATAAAGTAAGAGAACCCTGGCCGAATTCCTCCCCTCTCCTCTCTCCTAAATCATTCTTCTTGCTATTGGTGTTTGTAAGCCATTAGAGGAGTGACATTTGTGACTCTAGAAGCTCCAAGACCTCAAGATCAACAAGGAACTCAAAGGTATGATTCTAGATCTGTTTCAATGTTGTTATTTAACCTAATTAGTCATTAGAAGACTTGGATTCAAAGCATGTTTATTAGAAAGCCTAGATCCAAGCATTAGGGTTTTGCATGCGCACATAGGAAAGTTCTTATGGCTAAAACCCATCAGTGGTATCAGAGCCTAGCTTTGTTTTCTTTAAATTGTTGCTTGATTAACTGAAACAAACCTGCAAAATTCGTTTTTTAGGTTTCTGAGTCACTGACTTGGCGAGTTCCAAGGTGGACTCGACGAGTAGGCCTGACTCGGCGAGTCCCTTTGTGCACTCGGCGAGTCCAGGCGTCAGGAATGGCCAGATTTGGGATTTTTTCATAATTATCTTATGGAAACTTACCTTAATCATAATAGATCAATCTAAATCCGATTTTTTGATATATATGACTATTATCTTGATCTAGTTAAAGGTATTTATCAACTAATAAAATATTTAATTTCCTTATATGATAATTAATTAATTATTTTAATTATTTTGGTAATTATCTTTCAAAGAAATCTTGAATAAATCAAATATAGATAATTAGGATATTAATTGTTAATTGGAATTATTTGTTATTTGATCCTCCATGTTTTTAAATGTTTAAAACTTACCCTCAAGTTTTGAAATTTATATTTGTGATTAAAAGTTTTAATTTAGACAACTTAAATTTCAAACCCTAGATTTTAAAAGTTTTAAAATACAACCCTATACTAATATGATATTACTAGAATAATATATATATATATGTATAACTAAATGCTAGTCTTACCGTTAGTAGGCCTCATTCACGAAGCCGATCTATAAGGTGGGTATAAGGTTGCGGCCTATAAAATGGCACTTAATGGGTGTACACTCACACCCACCGCTTGCTTGATTGGTGGAGGGTCGTTAGCCGAACGGGTAGGATAAGGCAACCTCATCCTCTCATTAAAAGTATAATAAGAAATATAAAGTAACTACACATATTTTTAAAATTTCCCAATCCTAGTTACTTTAGGAAAAGTGAATTGATGCAATCCCATGAAATTACACTTTGCACCTTGCTAAGATGTTAGTGGAGCGTGTGTGGTTTACCGGCACACTAATTGGTTCTAAGCGAAGGTGGCAAAGGGTGATTCATTGTTTATCATAGTTCGATGGAGCGTGTGTGGTTTACCGGCACATCGAATAGGTGATCGTTACAATGAAGGCACCATGTGAATTTGCATGGTAATTCACACCCGCTTTGTGATCCTCGGCATCCCAGTCACAAACAAGAGGGGCATATCGAGATTTAAACATGCCATTGAATAGTTTCAATGAATCTCATCCGAACCTAGGAATTCTCAAAAACACTTAGGACTAATAGTTTAAGTTTTGTGATGGAGAATTAGTGAATCGTCATTCACTTACCTTCAATTTATTTGCATGTTAGATTACGGCATCCCTTTTCTAGTATGTAAATGTTATTGTTGGATCCTAGCCCTAATTTTTCTTATTGGGTGATAATTAGGGATTCTTATTCTAATCTATCTTTGTCCTTTTTCTAATTGTAGATGTCGAACGCAAACAACGTTGTTGCTAGTTCTTTCACGTTGATGAGCCTTTGCCAAAAGGTCACCTTCGATGGAACGAACTTTAGCGAATGGATAAGATACATTCGCACCATTGCTCGCTATGAGGATAAGGAGTATGTCCTCGATGAGAAGCTCGAGAAAATCAACCCCGAAGTTGCTACTCCCGCCGAAATCACTGCTTTTGAAACTCATGAGCGAGATGCAACGAAGGTACATTGCATCATGATCGCTACTATGAACTCTGACTTCCAAAAGTCCTACGAGGACATGTACCCGTACGAGATGCACCAAGACTTATTGGAGAGATATCACCAAAACGCGAGACAAGAGGTTATGAGATTTTCACCAACATGATTTCCGCTAAGATGGGTCATGGAGAATCTCTTACCGTGCACCTGCAAAAGATGCAAAGGTATGTCGACCGCCTTCGCAAGTTAAATGTTGACTTCGGTGAAGACTTGGCGATCGACATGGTGCTTCACTCTTTGCCTCCGATGTACAACCAATTTAGGATGACCTACCACATGAACAAAGAAGAGGTCACCCTAAGCAAGCTCCAAGGTCTCTTGAGGGTTGCTGAGAGCAACTTCAAGGACAAGTCTGTTGCACCTACTCCCAATCCGTCCGCTGCTCCTATCTTGGCTATTGGTCAAGGGAAGGGAAAGAAGAGGAAAGCTTCGTCGAAGAACTATCGCAAGGCGAAAGCCCGAGATGGTGCCTCTTCTAGTGGGACCAAAGTTGATCCCGCTAAGCCCTGCTCTAACCCGAAGGAGGCAGAGTGTCACCACTGCCATAAGATAGGACATTGGAAGAGAAGCTGCCCAGATTACCTGCAAGCGATCAAAGAGGGAAAGATCAAGCCATCTTTCGCAGGTATATACACAATCAAATCTAACGATTCTAATCATGCTATTTCTTGGGTTCTTGATACCGGTTGTGGTTATCACATTTGTTCTAATGTGCAGGGACTAAGAAGAAGTAGGGATGTGGAGCAAGGAAGGATCAATCTAATCATATGGAACAGAAGATCGTCGCCTGTGACCAAGATTGGAGTGTATTCTTTAGTGCTTAGGAATAGTTTGGTTTTAGATTTGAACAATTGTTGCTATTCGCCAGAAATGGCTAGAAACATCATTTCATTTCATGGTTTATATAGACAAGGATTTAGATTTTCTTTTAATAAATGGTTCTATTTTGGCTTATCTAAATGGTGTCTTTTACTTTGAAGCTATACCATGTAATGGAATATATGAAACCGTTATGATTGTTGATAACTTAGGAAATGATGTTTTGAATATTGATTCTTCCACTAGTATGGATAAAGCATCCTTGTGGCATTGTCAACTTGGACATGTCAACAAGAAACGCATAGCCCAACTCCAAAAGGATGGAGTGTTGGAGTCATTCGACCTTAGGGAAGATGACACATGCGAGTCTTGTTTGCTTGGAAAGATGACTAAGTCACCCTTCACGAGTACATGTGAAAGGGGCGAGGGTCTATTGGACCTAATACATACCGATGTATGTGGACCATTTAGATCAACCACGAAGGATGGGAACCGCTTCTATGTGACTTTTACCGATGACTATAGTAGATATGGGTATATCTACTTAATCAAGCAAAAGTCAGACACCTTTGACAAGTTCAAAGAGTTCAAGAATGAAGTGGAGAATCAATTGGGCAGGAAAATCAAGATGCTTCGATCCGATCGAGGAGGAGAGTACCTAAGTCTTGAATTCCACGATTATCTCAAGGAGTGTGGAATAGTTTCACAATTGACGCCTCCTAGGACACCGCAGTTAAATGGTGTGGCAGAAAGGCGTAATCGAAACTTATTGGATATGGTTCGCTCTATGATGAGTCGTGCTTCATTACCAATCTCTTTTTGGGGGTATGCCTTAGAGACTGCCGCCCATATCCTTAACCGAGTCCCTACTAAGAAGGTTGCCAAAACACCTCACGAGATGTGGACAGGGAAAGCTCCCTCGTTGGCACATATCAAGGTTTGGGGTTGCGAGGTTTTCGTAAGACGAGATACTCACGACAAGCTTGAACCTCGAAATGAGCGATGTATTTTCATCGGCTACCCGCAGACATCCTTTGGATATCTCCTCTATAGACCGAAGGACAATGTTGTCTTCGTTGCGAGGAGAGGAGTTTTCCGAGAGCGAGAACTCATAAGCCAAAGAGACAGTGGGAGGCAGATCGAACTTGAAGAGATTCAAGAGTCGATAGATGAAGGAACCTCTACCACTGGCATTCAACCCGAGGAGGAAACTCCGGTTGAACCGATTGACGAATCCTTACCTCTTAGACGTTCCGATAGAGTTAGAGTTCATCCCCAGTTTTATGGCTTTCATATTACTACCGAAGGGGACACGTATATTAGTGATGGTACACTAGTAAATCTTGATGAACCTAATAGCTATAAGGAAGCCATGGCAGACCCGGAGTCTACAAAATGGAAAGAGGCAATGGATAGCGAGATCCAATCCATGTATGATAACCAAGTTTGGAATTTGGTTGATTACGTGCCCGGACGTAAGACCGTTGGGTGCAAATGGATCTTCAAGAAGAAGACCGACGTGGATGGGAACGTACACACATATAAAGCACGATTGGTCCCGAAGGGCTTTACTCAAACTCCCAGAATTGACTATGATGAGACCTTCTCACCAGTTGCGAAAATTAAATCTATTAGAGTGATGCTAGCAATTGCCGCATTTCATGATGATGAGATTTGGCAAATGGATGTCAAGACTGTTTTCCTTAACGGAAAGTTGGCTGAGGATGTTTACATGGCTCAGCCAGAGGGGTTTGTGGATCCGAAGCATCCGAATAGAGTGTGTAAGCTTGAGAAGTCCATTTATGGACTTAAGCAAGCGTCTCGCAGATGGAATTTTTGTTTCGATGAGAAAGTCAAAGAGTTTGGATTTGTACGAAGCGAAGACGAATCTTGTGTATATGTCAAAGCCAGTGGGAGTATAGTAAGCTTCCTCGTTCTATATGTCGATGACATATTACTCATAGGAAACGACATCCCGACTCTACAGGAGGTTAAGTCTTGGCTCGGGAAGTGCTTCGCTATGAAGGACCTCGGAGAGGCTTCTTACATTTTGGGAATAAGGATAGTAAGAGAAAGAAGTAAGAGACTAATTGGACTTAGTCAGAATACTTACTTAGAGAAGGTACTAAAACGTTTTAGTATGGAAAACTCAAAGAAGGGAGAACTACCGATACAAAGTAATGCCAAATTGAGTAAGACTCAAAGTCCGAATACTGAAGCTGAGATAGCAGAAATGAGCCGAGTACCATACGCTTCCGTAGTTGGCTCAATCATGTATGCTATGACTTGTACTCGCCCTGATGTAGCCTTCGCTTTGAGCATGGTTAGCAGATATCAAGGGAATCCTGGCAAAGCACATTGGATTGCGGTGAAAAACATCCTTAAGTACCTTCGGAGGACGAAGGAATGGTTCTTAGTCCTCGGAGGGAGTGATGACTTGAAGGTGCGAGGGTATAGTGACGCCAGCTTTCAGACCGACAGGGACAACTATCGTTCGCAGTCGGGCTGGGTCTTTACCCTAAATGGAGGAACAGTGACATGGAAGAGTTCCAAGCAGGAAACCGTAGCTGATTCAACGTGCGAATCAGAGTACATTGCAGCGAGCGAAGCGTCGAAGGAGGCAATATGGCTAAAGAACTTCATCGGTGATCTTGGAGTTGTACCTGCCATAAAGGAGCCAATGGAGATTTTTTGTGATAACGAAGGCGCGTTTGCCTTGACCAAGGAACCGAGAGATCATGGTAGATCAAGACATATTGACAGAAAGTATTACTTCATTAGACATCGTGTAGAAGAAGGACAACTCGTAGTGAAGAGGATATCATCAGAAGATAACCCAGCAGATCCGCTTACGAAGGGACTGAGTAGGGTTAAGCACTTGCAGCATGCTAGGAGGATTGGGCTGAAGGATGATATTAGCATAGATTAGATAGTATTAGAAACGTGTAATAGATAAATGTAATTGACATTTGATGATTAAATAAAGGAGTTTTATTTATGAGTAATGTTACTATCTTATGTTAATTGTTTATCTATTGTTTCACTTTGCATGTTTTGACTTCCAGAATAATTGAGTTTATTAGGAATAATCGAATTGTTCAAATGGTCCACAATCGTTCATATGTTGGGAGTAGATATGAATGAAGATTGTCATGAATTGGTGTGTAGAATGTCTAAATGGTGTTAGACATAACAAAGGATTGCTGCAACGTTCATGAGTGCTTATGAACTAGTTTTGAGCATTGGAATAAACCCGCGTTTGCTGGAATCACCTTATGGAATACGATATAAAAGGTGATCGCAAGACGATAATATCATATGGTCTTAAAACCTAGATATATGGTTTGTTATTTGTTAATTGATTGTACATTGATAATACGAAAACGCATTAGTAACTTGGTGTTATAAAACGTATTGTTGTGTATAGTTGGTTAATGAATAAGTAAATGCATATAAGTCGAAGTTTATCTGTAACTTTTATCTAAGAAGGTAAAAGCGATATCTCGGCCGCTCGATGATTTGATTTGACTTATGTGTCGGGCCCGGTCAGAACTAAATTGATGTGTTCGATTAAGTTCTATGTCAAATAAATCAGAGATCGAGAAACCTAAATGCTTGACTAACCATTCCATAGGATTGTCAGCATGACATCTAACAGAGGACTGTACGTTCCCTTATCTAAAGGACAAGATTGATTAGATTAGAGTTGACAGCGTCTTTGAGAGCTACGATTGCAAACCGAATTGTACCTGTAAATATAGTTACTAGACTTATCCAAGTGGGAGACTGTTGGAATAGTGTCTAAGGCTGCAACTATATTAGGCAAGTATTTGACCCGGTTGTGCATGGTCCTTTTGGGTTGCCTTCACCATAGCAACTTGATAGGATGATTTATTAAGAGAGAGTAAATATTATTAATATATTATGAGAATAATATAATGAATAATATATTTGTTATTTGATTAATATAAGTCATAGAATTAATTAGAATTAATTTGGTGACTTAAAGAGATTAATTAAATAAAGGGGTATAAACTGTCAATTGTTTGATAGTTAAGCTTTAGACTGTAAATCCATTGGGATATGCTTTGGACGAATTCTAAGAGTGTTAGGATAGCCAAAATCGTCCAAAGGCTTATCTATGGAATGGATTTGGATAGCCTTAAGAGAAGATTATCCAATTAGGGTTTAGGTTGTAACCCTTAAGGAGTCTACAAGTATAAATAGACCCCATGGCATAGGGAATTCGATACATCTCATAAAGTAAGAGAACCCTGGCCGAATTCCTCCCCTCTCCTCTCTCCTAAATCATTCTTCTTGGTATTGGTGTTTGTAAGCCATTAGAGGAGTGACATTTGTGACTCTAGAAGCTCCAAGACCTCAAGATCAACAAGGAACTCAAAGGTATGATTCTAGATCTGTTTCAATGTTGTTATTTAACCTAATTAGTCATTAGAAGACTTGGATTCAAAGCATGTTTATTAGAAAGCCTAGATCCAAGCATTATGGTTTTGCATGCGCACATAGGAAAGTTCTTATGGCTAAAACCCATCAGTGGTATCAGAGCCTAGCTTTGTTTTCTTTAAATTGTTGCTTGATTAACTGAAACAAACCTGCAAAATTCATTTTTTAGGTTTCTGAGTCACTGACTCGGCGAGTTCCAAGGTGGACTCGGCGAGTAGGCCTGACTCGGCAAGTCCCTTTGTGCACTCGGCGAGTCCAGGCGTCAGGAATGGCCAGATTCGGGATTTTTTCATAATTTTCCTTTGTTTCAAAATTTTCAAATTGTCACGTTGCAAATATATCGATTCGTCTCTCGCCCTAACCAACTCTAACTCCTTATGCTCTATCCATATCCTTCGCTCCTCACTCTTGGAAGACACCCTGTTAATTTGATCAGTTAGGTTAGCATTTGTGAGGCGAGTTTGTTTTAAGCGACCACTTAGACTAGAAAATTTAGATTGTAAATCATTTAATTCCTTTTCATAGTTAGAAACGGTTATTTTGAGTTTTTTAAGGATAGAATTTACCTTCTTGATCAACTGATCACATTCGTTGATCTGTTCTCCAACCGATTTCGTTGTGAAGCATCTATCCTCCCTCTCTTTTGCTTCATCATCCCCGCCATCTGTAGTGTAACCTCTCATTTGTGACACTCCAGCCATCACCATCAGACATTTTCCTGCCAACTAAGAACCTTCTTCCTTCCCAATAAATGCCCTACCATGAGTGGGCTTGCGTACTTCCTCATCTTCCGAATCAGTAGACCATACCTCTACTCCACCGAACTCGTTTTCTTCAACATTTTTCTGCACAAGTAACACAGGCATGGATTTATCGTTATACTTCTTCTTCTTGGCTTCTTCAAGCTTACGAGTGTGGTAAGCTTCATCATCTTCACCCTCTTTCTTCTCATTCTTTCTTCTTAGCATGCATTCCTTCGCTAGATGGTTTTACCATGACAATAATTGCAGTCATAACCCGAGTCACCCACAAGTTATCACTCTTTCTTTTCCTCTTCTTTCTAAGGAGCACTTTTAATCTCCTCTTTTTCCTTCTCCGAACTATAGCTTCCCTGCCAGTTTCGGTTCTTAGCTGGGAACTTCTTTCTTGCAAACTGCTTGGGATTGGATACCATTAGTGCATATCCTTCATCTATCATATCACATTCAGAAAGGTTTGAATTTGTTTCTTCTTCAATCAAATTCTTACCCTTTGAGATAAGAGCCAATGATCTCATTCCGGAAGCTGCTTTCGTTTCCTTGGTCACAACACTTTCATGATACTTGAGAATTCCCACGAGCTTCGCCAACGAGTAGGATTTAAACTGTTCATGATCTTTAACAGTTGAAACCATAGCCATCATTATGGACTTAGACCATTCATAAAAGTGACTTTCTGCTCGATCACCTCTCTGCCAATTCCATGCTTGATCATCTTGCTGAGTAGATGGTTGTAACGGTCGAATGTTTGAATGAGATTTTCATCTTGATTTTGCTTGAAGTCACCAAACTCCGAAACCAGAAGAGTTTGAGTGGAATGTTCGAGATACTCATCGGTGGAATATAACTCCTTAAGCCCGTCCCAAATCTCCTTTGAAGTGGTACACGTACTCACCAGACGAAAGGTGTCAGATTGTAAAGCAAATCTGATCATCCTCATTGCTTTTACGTTGCTGAGTAGCTTGTCCTTCTCGTCTTGAGTAACATCTTTCACGTCAATCATCAGCTGATTATACTCTTTTTGAGTCTCGATGGTTCTTTGGGTTCCAACATAAGAAAAAGGACCCACGGTAATTGCCTCCCAAATTAAATATCCGTTGTCCTCCGAACCAAGGACATAATCTTCAAAGTGAAGAGTCCATACTTCATACTCTTGAATATACAAGATTGGAATCCTTGTAGTCGAACCAATGTTGTTGGAGATGTTAATGGGATTGGTTTGAGAGTTGTCGTGAGACATAATGGCTTGATTTATTTACCTGTCAAGAATCAGACTTGTAAAGCGGTATTAGGGTAATATCGAGATCTATGAACAACGTCAATGAAGAGATGACGCCTCAATAGATTCAATAAAAGAGGAAACCCCAAAAACATTCTTCAAACAGAAGAGATGCATATGATTTACACAGCCTCCCGCTCTGATACCAATTGATGAAATTAAAACGTTTAGATCAATAAGATTCTTAAACAAATAAATCAAGAACACAATGTAAATAAGAACACCAGATGAGTCAATGCTTATGTCGAATGATTAATAAGTCACGACCTCAGAAGAACTCTATGAAGACTTGCTACTGTAGAGGTGTGCTAGGGTTACAATATAATCAAAGAGAAAACTATCAAAAGCGTACATACTAAGGTGCATGCATGCACTATATAAAGTAAACCCTAATAGATTTAGACAAAAGGCCCAATGACGCAACACTTCATAACTCAACAATGAGGACGCGGGATTTAGATCCTATCGACAAGTCGAAAGGCCCCGACTCGACGAGTAGGTGCTGTAAAGGAAAACCCTAATTTTTAGGGTTTGCACCCTATTTAATAGACTTAATCCGCCTCTTGTGGCCTCCCTTACAACTTCAATACCCAGTGAAGAAACCCTAAGCCGTTCTTTGCTGTTTCCTTGTGATTGAGAGGCTAAGAGAGAGTTTTCGGTGCTTTAGTTGAAGGAGTTTGAAGATTGTGGAGCCTGGAGCGGGAAGGAGACTGTAGATCCAACATCTACAACGTTTGGACACCCATTTGAAGGTAACAAGCTATTACCTTGATCATTCTAGCATTAGATCCTCTTCTTCTTGGGTTTTAGAACATTTCTAGGGCATTTGTGAACCATTTCGGGTGTTGAGTAAGATCTGGAGTTGCAACTTCAGATCTGGACTCCTCTAAGTCCTTAGATTTATAAAGTTGCTGAATTTATCAAGCTTGGTCCTTCTCTTTGGCTAAAACCCCTCCCTTAACTTGGTGTTGACAACTAAGACCTTGCATGCACGCAAAGTTTGCAACTTTACGTGGAAACCATGCCTTAGGAGGTTAGATCTGCAATCTGGAGCTTTGGAGTAGCTTAAAAATGTTTGAACACAAAAAGGACTGAAGGAACTTGTCGAGTCCCTTAGCTAACTCGACGAGTCGAGTAAGGTTTACCCGTTTTCGAGATTTCGAGTGATTTCTATGAAGGATTGGGGTTTTCGGTCTGCATGGGTTTTTGGTCTTCTGGACATTTGGGAACTCGACGAGTTACACAGGTAACTCGGCGAGTTGAAGAGTTACTCGGGCAACTTGACGAGTTGAGGTCAACATGGACCGTTGACCTTGACTTTGACCAGGGTTGACCAGGGTTGAATTTGAGGATATTCATGGTAATTCGGGATTGTGACAAGTTAAGCACATGATGATTATAGGTAGTTGAGTTTGAGTAGCACGTGGGATTTATCGATCTTAGCTTGTTAGTTCAACATTCACAAGAGGTGAGTCTCCTCACCATACCAATGAGTTTAAGGCACCAAGGCCGATCCATTTTGTGATATGTGGTGCACTCATTATTATAGAGATATGTGGTATAACAGTTAGTTATGCTTTTTGTTATGCTAGCTATATATGTGATACTTGCAGGGAAGACCATGAGGGGAGCCCATGACACTTGGATGTAAGACTATGTGGGGGAGCCCATAGATTTTCAAGTAAAGACCATGGGAGGAGCCCATGACACTTAGATATAAGACCATGTGGGGGAGCCCATGGCTTTCCAGCTAAAGACCATGGGGGAGCCCATGGCACTTAAGTGTAAGACCATGTGGGGGAGCCCATGGCATTCTGGAGTAAGACCATGGGAGGAGCCCACGACATCCTTATATGTTTGTATGCATGGCTTATTTGGTATATGTAGCTATTGTAGCTAATATGATATGTGTTTATGTGGATTGTATGTGGGGTATGCTCTAGGGAAATCACTAAGAATTAGCTTATAGTTTGTTGATTCGTTTCAGGTACTTCTGAGCCTAAGAGCAAGGGCAAGGCTTGATGGCACGACGTGCACTCTCTAACATTTGTTTTGATGGGACACTATGATGTTTTAAATAAAATGTTAATGTTATGAATTTTGAAAATAATGGTTAATGTTACTACATATTTTATGGGAATGTTTGGCTAAATAAAAATGAAAATTTTATTTGAAAATTTTGGGTCGTTACATATCCTTGGACGTCCTTTACTCAATATTGCACGATCCTTGGTGGATATTCGTGTGTCAAAACTTACATTACGAGTGGGGAATGAAGAAATGACTTTTGTAGTGGAAGACGGATTCAAAACAGATTACGCTCAAAATGAAGTATTATTTATGGATGAAGAAAACGAGCTTGAAGAGTTGGAGAAATTGATGTAAGAAGAACTTTAAATATTAGAACAAGTCAAGTGAACTAAGCCTGGAGCATCAATTCCAATGGCTTTTAAGGTCTTTGCTTATAAAACTCCAAGTTCTCTAGTTAGTAAGGAGAGTGAAGAAAGTTTGGTGTCAATTGATGAAGAAGAAGAAGTTACCCAAGATTTGAGACAACCAACTTTGGTCAAGGTGGATTTCGAAGCTAGGGAGATACAAAAAGAAAGAGGAGAACCTGAAATTGTTTTGAAGAATAAAGGGGTGAAACGGAAACTTGAGGACAACGATTCTAAATTGAAGAAGGAAAATTCTAAGAAAGCATATCTTATAATGGTACAAGCGTACAAAAAAAGGTGGAGGGAACAAAAGGTGCAAGTGGAGAGCCCGATCTCAACCGAAATAACATAGGGTGGCACAGAGTCCGGCTCATGACTCCAACAAAAAGAAGCGCTTCTCGGGAGGCAACCTGAGTTCAATTTGCATTTTTCTTTTAGTTTTTGCATTTGTAGTTTTGCAATTTTATTAAGTTTTAGGATAAATAATCATCAAAGTCATCTTGCTTTTTAAGATAAGTAAAAATCAAGTGTGCGGTTTCAATTACAGAGTGTTTAATTTTTTTTAGAGAAAAGATATAATTTATGGTCAAAAACCTCGACACCACGACGCCGGTTTAAGCCCCACGACGTGGTAATTTAATTTTACCCAATGATATTTACTCGTTTTAAAATTCACGACGTGAGGTTGCCTCCTCACGGCGTGAGATATAAAAACACGAGGGGAGCATTTGTAAACACAACTTTTGTCATTTGACTACCACTTTCTACCACTCACGACCAAACGCGAAGCACTTGTCCCCACACTTTGATTTTGTGCCATTTTCCCTCAATCTTCTCTCGATTTTATGTGTAATCTTCGATTTCGGTAAGATCCACACTCTCTAATCTTGTTAATTTTTCTAATTTTTTGCATTTAGATTTAGGGTTTGTTCTTGAAGTCTAAATGTCGAAATTGGTTATATATTCAACAAAATTACTGTTGCATGTGTGATTTATGAACATTAGAATGTTATTATATAAAACCCTTGGCAATATTTTGGACTCGTGATGCCTGATTTAGGTCTGATGATTAGCTTTCGTTCACAGCTCATGATGTGGCCTTCGAGCTCACGTCGTGAGCTCAGTGCAAACAAAATTCTATGATTTTTCTACTAATTGTTATTCCTTGTTTCTTCCCTTGGTCTTGTTTATTGTTTATTTTGCAGAAAATGGCCTCATGGAGAACAAATGAGCAATTTCACAGGAATGTTTTTGACCTTCACCAATTGTATCAACTTCCGGTCAACATGCCCTAAAGTGTGGTGACAAATTTTAAGAACAAGATGGGGTGGTTATATAATATAGATTTCGCCATTTCTCCTCGGATTGATTGGGTCAAATTAGGAGAACTATGACTCACAGAGAGGATGACCCCATATTTACCGAAGACATTTATGGTAGACGGGTTTTCTTTCACTTGTAATGGGTGGAAGAATGTATTTGCTACCAACAAACCTGTTTTGAAAGAATTATGTGTTGAGTTTTTCGTGTCGATATCATTTGAGGACGCTACGGTGGATCCATATTTTGCACGAGCTTTAGTTTTTTTTCCTTGGGGGCGAATATAGGGAATGCAGTTTAGTGGAATTTTCTTCGAAGATGGGTATTTATGATGAGAATGAAACAAGATCTCCATTTTTTGATATCTTTTTGAGGTCGGCTGCTTGTGAATATCTACCGGGGGTGAGTTGTTATGATTTTTCGACTACGACTGCGAACAGGGCATTCCATTTGGGTGTTTTGCAAGAGTGCCATATCTGGTCGCCGATTCATCGACTCCTTAATCGATTGGTTACCTTTTCCATCAACCATAAGAAGCATGAAGAAAAAGTGACAAGTTTATACTTGTTCTTCTTGTGTTCTATTATGGCATTGGCATTTTTTTGCAATATTCTATACCACCTTGCTAGTTACTTGAGTAGCAAGGCACTAATATCACGAGCCAGGAGCCCTATCATAGGAGGACATTTTGTTACTCGCTTGGCGAGGTGTTATGGTCTTTTGACGCCACGTTTGATCTCGTACATTAACATGCAAGGTGGGGGACAATCTTTCTTTGGGATATTTGGAGTCCATGTATGCTATTGTTAATATGGGCTCACATTGGCGTATTCATGCTGATAATGATGGGGAGCAATTTAGGCAACCTGAGCAGCAACCATGTCAAAGAGGAAGAAGGAATGTGAGGGGGTGAGGTGAGAGAGGTCAACCAGTGCAACAAAATGCACCCATGGGAGGAGGACCATCTCGCGATGAGATGACGGGAGGTTATTTTGTTTGGATGAGTATGGGTATGAACTAGAGAGGTGGTACCATGGAAAACATGATCCAAAAATTTCAAATTGCGGAACCACCTAACTTGGGAAATCAATACCCGATTTGCCCTTCATGGAGCAAGTATTGGTCGCGACAGGGAGACGGAGCAGAGACTAGCGGAGCACGAGATGACGAAGATGAAGAACGATGTTTATCCTTTTTATTTTTAGTCATTTTTATTTTCTTTTTTATTTTTGGTATGTTTTAGTTTTTGAGATTTTATTTAGTATGTTTTGAAAACTTGTAACCAAATTATGTGATGGTTGTTTTTCTACTTTCCACAATTTGTTTGTTTTGTTGTAGATTTTAGAGGATATTAAGGTTGACGACAGCCTGAACTACATAGAGAGGTCGGTAGCGATTTTGGATTGCATGATGAAGACCTTGAGAAATAAGGTTGTTCAGGTAGTGAAGGTGCAGTGGCAGCACCGTAAGGGTTCTGAGTGGACCTGGGAGCCCGAGGAGGAGATGAGGGAGCACTACCCGAAGTTGTTACTAGACGCAACAGACTTCGAGGACGAAGTCTAAGTCAAGTGGGGGAGAATTGTAATGCCTGGTTTCTGGTATGCATTTATTTATAAATTATTCATTTTGATAGAGCTACTCGACGAGTGGGAGCCCCATACTCGTCGAGTAGAAATGAGTCTTTGACGAAGGTTTTAAGCTATCTACTCGACGAGTCGAGAGCTCTCGAATCGGCGAGTAGGTCTGCCATAGTGAAACCCTAATTTTGGGGTTTTATATTGTATTTAAGCATCTTAATCCCCACCTTTTGGCCTCATTTCCAGCCTCCAAGTCCCAAACCCTAATCCACAAAACCCTAGAGCATAGTGTGAGTGTGTGAGCCGTTTTTGAGTGTTCTTGTGTGTTTTGAAGCTTGTAGAAGAAGAAGAAGATTGAGGACTCCAAGAGAAGATTGTAGATCCAGAAGCAACATCTCATTCCCTTCACTTTCTGGTAATCAAGTCTCTAACTTGATCATTTATTCATTAGATCTAACTATTCCCACTTTTTGAGGGTTTTGGTTCAAGAAGCTTGGCCCTTGGGGTTTGGACATCCCAAGCAAGGATCCTTTCAGATCTGAGATCATTAAGGGTTGTTGAGGCATAAAGGTGCAAACTTTATGCCATTAAAGCCCCCATACAAGCTCTAAAGGTGTTTTTATGGACTTTTGTGCCCCAAAAGGCCGTGCATAGAAGGAAAGTATGAGGCTTTACGTGTTATTTTGGTATATAGGACCTAGATTTGGGTTTTCATGCATTGGTTTGGAGTGATAAGGCTGTTGGACAAAGATCTATGTCCTAAAAGAACAAGGGTTTTAGCTAAACCCATTAAGAAGGGTTATCAACGGGTAAAGTTGGAAACTTTACCCTTAAAAGATCATTTTCAGTATGTAGATGAAGTATGGACATTGGATTTGGAGAGTAGAGGCTTAGGGGGTGTTTGGCTTAGCTTTTCAAACCCCAAAAGTCCTTTTTGGAAAAGTTACAAAAAGTCAAGATTTCCTGACTTTTCCAAAAAGTTCCTTTTTCCTTATGTAAAAACTTTAAAAGTAGCTTCTAAAACTAGTTTGCCAAACATCTTTTTCTTTTTTTTCTTTTCCAAAAAGAACTTTTGGCTGGGAAAAGCTAAGCCAAACACCCCCTTAATCTATTAAAATGGCTAATCAGACAGAGGAACTCGTTGATTCCATAGACGAACTTGACGAGTTGGGTTGTGTTGCCCCATTTTAGTTTAAGGTAGAACTCAACAAGTCGGTAAGGGGACTCGATGAGTTGATTCGATAAATCGCGACTGTGAGTAGCCAGGGAACTCGACGAGTCGGGGAGGTAACTCAACGAGTTAGATCGCGATTACAGGATTCTAGGACTCTACGAGTTGATGGAGCAACTCGGTGAGTTGGGCCAACCAGAAAGTTGACTTTGACCAGGGGTAAAATGGTCATTTTACCCTAAGGAGGATTATTAGGTTTTGATTAAGTGTTATTGTGATATTAATAGACAGGGAGTCGTTAGAGTAGCCATCAGAGATTCCTCACTCAAGATTTCAGTAGTCAGCTTTACGAGGTGAGTTTCCTTTCAGTAAGAACGGGTCCAAGGCACCAAGGTCGGCCCGTATATGCAATATGTTAGTAGCTGAGGGTGGGCGGGGCCCAAACCTCATAATAGTTGAGTGTAGGCGGGGCCCGAATATAATAGTATTATCTGAGAATAGATATGTGACTGCTTGATAGAAATAGATATACTTGTTGTCTGTGTGATACTTGTATGCATGTAGTAACGGAGTGTGGGCGGGGCCCGAATCTCCTAGACCATGGAGTGTGGGGGGGGGCCAAAATCTCATAGACAGCAGAGTGTGGGTGGGGCCCGGATCTCCTAGACAGCGGAGTGTGGGCGGGGCCTGAATCTCCATGAGAGTGGGCGGGGCCCGTATCTCCTAGTTGCATGTTATGTGTATGGTATGTGGTAGTTTGGGGAGACTCACTAAGCTTCGTGCTTATAGTTTTTAGTTTTGGTTTCAGGTACTTCTGGTAGCAAAGGGAAGAGGTCGGGATGATTGCAGTGCACACACCATTCGTTCAGCCTGGGATGTTTTAGACTCTGATATTTTGACACATGGTTTTGATACAGTATATTGATATGATGATTTTTTGATACATTACTTATATTTTTATGAGATGATGGATGGTATATAAGGTTTTGTGAATGATTAAAAACGAAGTTTTTGGACCATATTTTTTGGGATATTTCAACTTTCGCAGGTATTGGTTTGTTTTCAACAAAATCAGAGCAGTCAACCTCATCCTCCATAGAAATTTCACTCATATCACTTTCATCGTCGAATTCAAAAACGTTTTCAACATCAAGTTTATTTTTTGAATTTAACTTGGTGTTTAATGAGTCAAACTTCTGTACAGTTTCAGATCTAATTTGCTTTTTGTCTTTTCCATCTAAAAGTTGTTTAAGCATGTTTTTGTGATCTTTAGACTTTATGAAAGATTCAGTTTTGTCCAGTCCTACTATGTATGGATCTGAAGTTTCGTCCGATGAGACTATGGATTCGCACCTGTAACACTCTATGTCCATTTCGTCCTCTTTCAACTCAAGAAAGGGCAAAATCATCTTGTGAATTTTCTTTCCAATCTTACAATTTAAAGACAACTGAGTAATTTTAAAATAAAGTCTTTTGGAAATCAAACATAAAATGTTACGCTGTTTTAAAAGAACTAAATTTTATGTCTGCAAATAAATAGACTCATCCCTAGACTTAGATAAATCAGACTCCAACTTTTCAATCCACATACGTCTCTCTTCACTCTTCGACGAAACCTTGCCGAGTTGATAGGTTAAGTAAGAATTTGTTTTATGTAACAACCCGTTAGTTCCGGGCATTATAAATCGAGTCTTGTAACCTCTTTGGAATGTAATAGGAATATCATCGATAAATGAATTATTCAAAAGCTCTGATTGGAGTACACTATGTAGTAGATATTGTCTTAAGGTTTCCAAATATATAAAGAACACTAAAATCCGAGTTATGACGAAGAAGTTATGACCATTCTAAGATTTCCGTCAAAACCGACAACACCGATTAAACGGAAAACGCAAAGTTTCAATATGATAGCATTTAGCCTTAGGTATCTAAATGAAAGTTATAGATAACATTAAACCGTGAGCGTACACAAAAAGAACGTCCAAATCTGACTTCGTATGAGGAAGTTATGATTTTTCCAAGATCCGCATATAGCAGTAGACAGCTAAAAACTCGAATCGGAGATCGAGCGACTTTTGGCCTGAATGACCTAAACGAGAATCGAAGGTCTCGACAATGGTATTTCAGCGGTAAAAAGTCTGGCAAAAACCGACATCAGATAAAGAAGTTATGAATTTTCAAAGAAATTCCTTAAACACGTTGAGTTATAAAATAAATAATAAAAATAATTTCGGAATTTGCCAACGGAGTCTAAACGAAAGTTGTAGAGCGTAGTCTCACCTAAGCGTGGATATAAAGACCATCGAAAACGGAGTTCGTATGAAGAAGATATGAATTTTTGAAGTTTATTAAATAAATTATATATTTATTTAATTCAAAATTTCGGACCTTATCCGAAGAGGAGTCAGCGTCCTCATCCGGGTACGCGCTGCGTACCCCTGTACGCCCCGCGTACCCGAGAGACTTGGCTTCTGATCGTCCACGTCGCCCTATCCGAGCCATCCGACCCGTCCGACCCGTCCGAAGTACCCGACCCGTCCGACCCGCTGTCCCGTCCGACCCGCCGTCCCATCCGACCCGCGTACCCAGCAACCCGTCCCATCCGAAGCCGAGGCAGTCGAGGCTTCGGTCATGCATGACGTACGCGTACGCGCTGCGTACGGGCGTACGCCCCGCGTTCGGAGGCGGTTCAGCCTTCCTATAAATAGGATGCGAGGGCTTCCGAGAAAAATGCTCATTTCTCTCCTCTCTCTCACAATCTTGCCTCGTTTTCCGTGCCCGTTCAAACCTGAAGCTCTGGTCTTTTTGCTCAAGTCCCGAGGGTCGATTTTACTCCTGAGATTCCCGAGAATCCCGAGGAAAATCCGTTTCCCGAGACGAAACTTTGTCCGGTTTTCCATCTCGCTATCTTCAAACTATCAGGTGAGTTCATACCCCTGCAAGCACACTTTAAATGCGTTTTTAAATGCTTTCTATACTCTTTTAGGGGGGGGGGATACAAGTAAACACACGACTAAAATCGTGTGAAACATCGATCTTTTCATATACTTTTCATACTGTTGCTTTAACTGTCTTATGAGGTCATTATCATGCAAAACACCTCACAACACAACTTTACCCTCTTGGGATACAATATGTTTATAAATAGAAATATGTTTTATTTATACGTTTGCATACAAATACATCATATCAAGGGTAACATTCTTTACTAAATCATTTTATGCATTCAAAGAACTTATGATTTATGCTTTGTCAAACGTTGTGAAAAAGGATAAACTTTGCATACAAACTACTACTTTAATACAGACTTAGTTGAGAATCCATGAGACGTGTACATCTTCAAACACTGCCTTTTTGATAAAAGGTATCGCTACAAGTCCTGTCTATAACCAGAGTCTCCCGTTCGGAGAACGTGTCAAATGTGTATAGATCTATACGGGAAGTCATGATCCCGCACCCTGACTGTTAGCTACAGTCCGTCTTTTGGGGTGACAGTTGTCATAACGCTACGACGCCTGAAGAACGTCGCTACAGGCATATTATGTTTAGTATGGTTATAAAACTCATCGGATATACAATTATTATGGTATTATGCTTTTATGAACGAGTAGCTATTAAAACTATTCTTCATCTAACAAGTGCGAATCTTCGTATAGCTTTACTATGTAAAACTATGACACAACTTACAAGCACGTCGTTTGCTTGCGATTTTCGGTCTTAGAGATTGCCAGTTATGTCAGGAAAATAAGGGTTTTTCCTGTATACAAACCAAACAACTAATAGGAAAATAAGGGATTTTCTCGGTACAATTAGTTGCAACTTATATCACGAACATTCATATGCATTTCATACTTTTATAAGAAAATAAGGGTTTTTCTTGGAAAACACAACAAATCATATCTCAACTATTAGGGAAAATATGGGATTTTCTGGATCTAATACATTCATTTTCAACACACGAATCATAGCTCATTACAATTGAAATACTACATTTTCTGGAAAACATACAAACACTTTCGAATGGCCTACATTTTCTCAAAACACCACTTATGAACTCACCAACTTAAATGTTGACACTTTTTCTTTGAAATAACTTGTATTCTCAGGAAACCGCTAGACCAGGTAGCAACTACTTCTGAAGACTAACGCGCTGGCGTTAGTAACATATTTTGGATCACCATTTTGTATTTGATTTCTTTTGCAAACATGTAACATATACAATCATGTAAACTTTTCAAATATATTTATATTATGGTGGTGTGTACTTTCCTTTCTATGAACTGTTATGATACTGAATATGACGTCCTCCGCCCCCGAACGTTTCCGCCGTTCTGGTTTGGGGGTGTGACAGATTGGTATCAGAGCATCGTTTATAGTGAATTAAGTATATCAAAACCATTTTTGGTATACAACTATAAACTCAACTGGGCAAAACCACTCTGAGAAGAGTCATACTTTTGAAATTAAATTTATTTAGTTTTTGTAAAGTAAGCATGCATTCATTTCGTACTAATAACAGTTTCACATCGGACTATCTTAGAAGTATTATAAATAAGTTGTGCAGTGCAGGTACGCCTTGGGACATGTAATCGGAACTGGGAAGGATATAGCATGATCAACTATATTTGTCCGAGAGCTGACTAACGTGTGCCGAGGGGTGTCTGCAGTGGACAACAAATTTTAAAACTTACCAAACCGTTACTAGAATCAAACACAAGAATTTAAATACTATAGGAGTATTTGCTATCTAAACTAATTTAACTTACATGTTTTGCATGTTTCGACTTTATTCAATTCTTATGACCCTATTTCTCGTACAGTCAAATGGCTGGATTTCACCACCCCAATGACCCCTACTTTCCCAACCAAGGCAACGGAGGATGGATCGAAGATGATCCCGAAGAGGATGAGGAACCCATAGAAGTGGGTGATGACTCCGGTACTGACTCAGAGCCGGAAGTGATCGATCCACCACCCATTCAACCTTCTGTCCATGTGAGGAACTTCCAAGGACCCACTCCCGTATGGGGGAGTCACCTCCATCATTGGAGCCAACAACAAGGCATACGCCCTCCCTACGACATGTGTCGGGATTTCTATGATGTCTGCGGTGGAAGCTCGGCTGATCGAGCACTCCTAGTAATGGTGGGTAAGTTAGCCAATCAGTCCTATCAATCCGGAGTTCAAGCAAGCCGACTCCGGGATGTCAACGTGGAAGTGCAGGTTCACACTTCTGACATCCCTAGGCTGGACAAGATACAAGATTATGCTCAACTCCAGTCTGAGGCATTTCAGGCACAGATGATTGCAGCCCTAGCCGAATTAAGGGAGCAACAAGACGCTTTTGATCGGCGCCTAATGGAATCGAAGCAATCAGATGCGGAGTCAAGCTCCAAGCGCAACCTACGTCGCAAATAGTGCCTGCCAGGATTTCAAATTTTGTTATAAATTAGGACTTCGGATAAGAGTATTCTTTTCTTTAAAACTTTCTGTAATCGGAGACCTTTAGAAAGGTCAAAAAGTTTTGTCTAAACTCGGATGTAACACAACTATACGTTTAATATATATAGGGCATATCTCTTTCTTGTTTTAATCATGTGTAGTCCGTTCAATTCATAAGTGCATCCATTCAAACGT
Organism: Lactuca serriola; assembly: GCF_051521515.1. Classification (NCBI taxonomy): domain Eukaryota; kingdom Viridiplantae; phylum Streptophyta; class Magnoliopsida; order Asterales; family Asteraceae; genus Lactuca; species Lactuca serriola. Next base: position 4,334,278 of record NC_136411.1, read on the forward strand.
TATTAATGAATCAAGCTCAAAACCCAGTGTTGGTCAAACCAAATTCTTAATCTATTTTAGGTAGTTAACTCAATAACATTCAACTCGCAACCACCGAAACTTATAATATCTCATTTTTTTCTTTTGGCAGCGCAATGCCTCCTCGTAGATCAGCACATACCAACGCAACCCCACCACCACCTCCACCACTAACTTATGATCCGGCAATGGTCCAGGCCGCTATCACAGCAGCAGTAGCAGCAACTCTCTCTCAAATAAACTCCAATGCAAATGGAGGTACGGGAAGCAGCACGAATCATCCCAATCGTGGCCCCGGCCAGGGTCATGTGAGGGAGTGTACTTACAAGGAGTTCTCCAACTCGAAGCCAAAGACTTTTAATGGCAATGGCGGAGTCATTGCACTAATGCAATGGTTCGAAAAGACCGAAACGGTCTTCGAGATCTGCTCGTGCCAAGAAACAAGCAAGGTTAAGTTCGCTGCTTGCACCTTCATAGATCGAGCCCTCACTTGGTGGAAAAGCCATGTGAACTCAGTGACGCTCACTGTCGCTAACGCCATGAGCTGGGAAGAACTGAAGGTACTACTACTGGAAGAATAATGCCCGAGGGGTGAAGTGCAAAAGCTTGAGCAGGAGCTCTGGAATTTGAAAATGATTGGGTCTGATCTAGTCGCCTACACATCTAGGTTCAACGATCTCGTCGCTTTGTGCCCTACCATGGTCAACCCAGAATCAAAGAAGGTCGAAAGGTACATTTGGGGGTTGTCACCCCAGATTCAAGGGCATGTCCTAGCTTCCAACCCTATCACCTACAACAACGCTAAACGACTGGCACAACGACTCATCGACCACGGAGCGAAACAGAGTACCATCACAACAGCCGCAATTCCACCTAGGGAGGCTCAGGGCCAGAGTAAGCCTTGGAACAAGAGGAGGGGACAAACCCTCCAGGAGAACCCCAAGAAACAACAAGTGATAGCAACCCACGCTATTACTATACCTACCAATTCTGCCCCCACAAGCTCATACAATGGAAAGCTACCGAAATGTAACTAGTGCAACTTCCACCACCACGGTCCCTGCCGTGACCTTCAATGCACCAGGTGCAATAAGAAGGGTCATACAGCCCGCTATTGCAAGGAGCAAACCCAACAATTCGCCCCCACTGCTAATACCGGAGTAAGCCGCGCTTGCTTTGAGTGCGGGGGCACAGGGCACTACCGCAAGGACTGCCCGAAGGCAAACAACAGGAATACCGGCGGAAGAGGCCGAGTTTTCGCAATGGGACAAGATGAAGCCATTGCGGACCCTACTGTTGTTGCGGTTACGTTTCTTCTCGATAACTCGTATGCATGCATTTTGTTTGATAGTGGAGCGGAAAGGAGTTTTGTGAGTCACGACTTTAAAAGCATGCTAAAACCAATACCACAATCATTAAGTGAACCGTTCATAGTAGAAATGGCCAACAGAAAAACCGAAGGCACTAAGGAGATATATTTAAACTGCACCCTAACTCTAAACGATAATCTGTTTCAAATCAACCTCATGCCAGTCTCGATTAGGAGTTTCGATGTCATCATTGGCATGGATTGGCTGAGTTCACATCGTGCGGACATCCTATGTTATGATAAGGTCGTTCGCCTTAATCTGCCAACCGGCGAAACCTTCCTTGTTTTGGGCGACAAACCTAGTACCTCTCTTAGCATCATCTCAAGTATCCAAGCTCAGAAGTGCCTACGCAAGGAGTGTCACGCATTTTTAGCGCATGTTGTAGACGTGAAGCGCGAAGTCCGGGACATCAAGGATGTGCCTGACGTACGCGATTTTCCCGACGTGTTTCTCGAGGACCTTCCAGGGATACCACCTGTAAGACAAGTCGAATTCAGAATCGATCTGATTCCCGGAGCTACCCCAGTAGCCAAAGCGCCCTATCGATTAGCCCCGGCAGAGATGCATGAGCTGTCCAGCCAACTGAATGAACTACTTGGAAAAGGATTCATCAGGCCAAGCTTCTCACCTTGGGGAGCACCCGTGTTGTTTGTGAAAAAGAAAGATGGATCGTTCAGGATGTGCATCGACTACCGAGAACTCAACAAACTTACCATCAAGAACCGATACCCCCTACCCCGAATCGACGACTTATTCGATCAACTCCAAGGAGCCAACTACTTTTCCAAGATCGATCTAAGGTCGGGATATCACCAACTGCGAGTCCTAGAGAGTGATGTTCCCAAGACGGCCTTCCGGACGAGGTACGGACATTACGAGTTCGTAGTGATGCCGTTCGGACTAACCAATGCCTCGGCCGTATTCATGGATCTAATGAATCGGGTATGTCGTCCATTCTTGGATAAATTTGTGAAAGTATTCATAGACGACATACTCATTTATTCAAGGAATAAAGAAGAACATAGTCAACACCTGAGACAAGTCTTAAAGACGTTGCGGACTGAGAGACTTTATGCAAAATTCTCAAAATGTGAGTTTTGGATTAGAAAGGTGGACTTCCTCGGTCACGTGGTCAGCAAGGAAGGAATCCACGTGGACCCCTCGAAAATCAAGGCTATCGAAAACTGGTCTGCACCAACTACACCAATAGAAATTCGCCAATTTCTAGGTCTTGCTGGTTATTACCGAAGGTTCATCCAAAATTTCTCCAGCATCGCAAAGCCTCTTACCGCTTTAACCCAGAAAGGTGTGACCTACAACTGGGGAGAAAAGCAAGATGTCGCATTTCAAACCTTGAAACAAGCCCTTTGCAGTGCACCTATCCTTTCTCTTCCGGAAGGGACCGAAGATTTTGTGGTGTATTGCGACGCTTCAAAGCAAGGGCTGGGTTGTGTACTAATGCAGAGGGGAAAGGTGATTGCATATGCCTCACGACAACTGAAAACGCATGAGGTCAATTACACCACTCATGACTTAGAACTTGGAGCAGTGGTCTTCGCTCTTAAAATCTGGAGGCACTACCTTTACGGTACCAAGTGCACAGTCTTTACAGACCACAAGAGCCTCCAACACATCTTCGACCAGAAGGAATTAAACATGAGACAACGACGTTGGGTCGAATTGCTCAACGACTACAAATGTGAGATTCGCTATCATCCGGGAAAGGCAAACGTCGTAGCCGATGCCCTTAGTCGAAAGGAGTACTCAGGCCGGAGAGTGAAGTCATTGGCTATGTCGATCCATTCGCACCTGTCAACGCAAGTCAAGGCAGCTCAAATAGAGGCCTTGAAACCCGAAAACGTGGCAGGTGAGGCCCTTAGGGGAATGGACAAGAACTTAGAAATCAAGAGTGATGGAGCACACTACCTCATGAACCGGATCTGGACACCCAAGTTTGGTGGATTGAGAGAGGTAGTTATGAGCGAGGCACACAGGACCCCATACTCCGTACACCTAGGGTCAGACAAGATGTATCTAGATCTCAAGCAACTCTACTGGTGGCCAAACATGAAAGCGGAGATCGCTACGTCTGTGAGCAAGTGTTTAACTTGCGCCAAAATAAAAATAGAACACCAAAAACCCTCAGGTCTACTCCATCAACCTGAAATACCTGAGTGGAAATGGGAACAGATTTCCATGGACTTCATAACCAAACTGCCCAAAACTCAGAGTGGCCAAGATACTATTTGGGTAATCGTCGACAGATTAACCAAGTCAGCCCATTTCTTACCGATCAAGGAAACCGATAGGATGGAAAAACTATCAAGAACCTACATCCAGGAGATCGTACGACTTCATGGAGTACCGATGTCCATCATCTCAGATAGAGACAGCAGGTTCACTTCCAGATTTTGGCAATCATTGCAAAAATCCATGGGAACAAGGTTGGACATGAGTACAGCATACCACCCTCAAACTGACGGACAGAGTGAGAGGACGATCCAAACCTTGGAAGACATGTTGCGAGCATGTGTAATCGACTTTGGCAAGGCATGGGATATTCACTTGCCTTTGGTCGAGTTCTCTTATAACAATAGTTACCATACTAGTATCAAGACCGCTCCATTCGAAGCCCTTTACGGCCGTAAGTGCAGATCGCCCCTGTGCTGGACGGAAGTGGGCGACACACAATTGGCAAAAGGTCTAGTCCCTAATAGCACCCTCACTGGTCCGGAGATCAACAGAGAAACTACCGAAAAGATCGTGCAAATACGAGAACGACTGAAGTCCTCAAGGGATAGGCAAAAGAGCTATGCCGACAGGAGACGTAAACCCTTGGAATTCTAGATTGGCGACCGTGTACTACTGAAGGTCTCACCCTGGAAGCGCGTGATACGCTTTGGGAAGCGTGGAAAGCTAAATCCCAGGTACATTGGACCCTTCGAAATCATTTCGAGAGTTGGTCCAGTGGCTTACAAACTCCAACTTCCAATCAAACTTAACAAAGTGCATCCAGTATTCCACGTATCGAACCTGAAAAAGTGTTTGTCCGACGAAACACTTGTAATTCCACTCGATGAAATCGAGTTAAACGAAAATCTTAACTTTGTGGAAGAACCCGTCGAGATCATGGATAGGGAAGTTAAACGGACTAAGCAGAGTCGCATTCCAATAGTAAAAGTTCGATGGAATGCTAAGAGAGGACCCGAATTCACATGGGAACGGGAAGACCAAATGCTACAGAAGTATCCACATCTCATCCTCAGCCCCTAAAACTTTTATCTTGTATTTAATTTCGGGACGAAATTCCCTCTAACGGGGGGATGATGTAACAACCCGTTAGTTCCGGGCATTATAAATCGAGTCTTGTAACCTCTTTGGAATGTAATAGGAATATCATCGATAAATGAATTATTCAAAAGCTCTGATTGGAGTACACTATGTAGTAGATATCGTCTTAAGGTTTCCAAATATATAAAGAACACTAAAATCCGAGTTATGACGAAGAAGTTATGACCATTCTAAGATTTCCGTCAAAACCGACAACACCGATTAAACGGAAAACGCAAAGTTTCAATATGATAGCATTTAGCCTTAGGTATCTAAATGAAAGTTATAGATAACATTAAACCGTGAGCGTACACAAAAAGAACGTCCAAATCTGACTTCGTATGAGGAAGTTATGATTTTTCCAAGATCCGCATATAGCAGTAGACAGCTAAAAACTCGAATCGGAGATCGAGCGACTTTTGGCCGGAATGACCTAAACGGGAATCGAAGGTCTCGACAATGGTATTTCAGCGGTAAAAAGTCTGGCAAAAACCGACATCAGATAAAGAAGTTATGAATTTTCAAAGAAATTCCTTAAACACGTTGAGTTATAAAATAAATAATAAAAATAATTTTGGAATTTGCCAACGGAGTCTAAACGAAAGTTGTAAAGCGTAGTCTCACCTACGCGTGGATATAAAGACCATCGAAAACGGAGTTCGTATGAAGAAAATATGAATTTTTGAAGTTTATTAAATAAATTATATATTTATTTAATTCAAAATTTCGGACCTTATCCGAAGAGGAGTCAGCGTCCTCATCCGGGTACGCGCTGCGTACCCCTGTACGCCCCGCGTACCCGAGAGACTTGGCCTCTGATCGTCCACGTCGCCCTATCCGAGCCATCCGACCCGTCCGACCCGTCCGAAGTACCCGACCCGTCCGACCCGCTGTCCCGTCCGACCCGCCGTCCCATCCGACCCGCGTACCCAGCAACCCGTCCCATCCGAAGCCGAGGCAGTCGAGGCTTCGGTCATGCATGACGTACGCGTACGCGCTGCGTACGGGCGTACGCCCCGCGTTCGGAGGCGGTTCAGCCTTCCTATAAATAGGATGCGAGGGCTTCCGAGAAAAATGCTCATTTCTCTCCTCTCTCTCACAATCTTGCCTCGTTTTCCGTGCCCGTTCAAACCCGAAGCTCTGGTCTTTTTGCTCAAGTCCCGAGGGTCGATTTTACTCCCGAGATTCCCGAGGAAAATCCGTTTCCCGAGACGAAACTCTGTCCGGTTTTCCATCTCGCTATCTTCAAACTATTAGGTGAGTTCATACCCCTGCAAGCACACTTTAAATGCGTTTTTAAATGCTTTCTATACTCTTTTAGGGGGGGGGGGATACAAGTAAACACACGACTAAAATCGTGTGAAACATCGATCTTTTCATATACTTTTCATACTGTTGCTTTAACTGTCTTATGAGGTCATTATCATGCAAAACACCTCACAACACAACTTTACCCTCTTGGGATACAATATGTTTATAAATAGAAATATGTTTTATTTATATGTTTGCATACAAATACATCATATCAAGGGTAACATTCTTTACTAAATCATTTTATGCATTCAAAGAACTTATGATTTATGCTTTGTCAAACGTTGTGAAAAAGGATAAACTTTGCATACAAACTACTACTTTAATACAGACTTAGTTGAGAATCCATGAGACGTGTACATCTTCAAACACTGCCTTTTTGATAAAAGGTATCGCTACAAGTCCTGTCTATAACCAGAGTCTCCCGTTCGGAGAACGTGTCAAATGTGTATAGATCTATACGGGAAGTCATGATCCCGCGCCCTCACTGTTAGCTACAGTCCGTCTTTTGGGGTGACAGTTGTCATAACGCTACGACGCCTGAAGAACGTCGCTACAGGCATATTATGTTTAGTATGGTTATAAAACTCATTGGATATACAATTATTATGGTATTATGCTTTTATGAACGAGTAGCTATTAAAACTATTCTTCATCTAACAAGTGCGAATCTTCGTATAGCTTTACTATGTAAAACTATGACACAACTTACAAGCACGTCGTTTGCTTGCGATTTTCGGTCTTAGAGATTGCCAGTTATGTCAGGAAAATAAGGGTTTTTCCTGTATACAAACCAAACAACTAATAGGTACAATTAGTTGCAACTTATATCACGAACATTCATATGCATTTCATACTTTTATAAGAAAATAAGGGTTTTTCTTGGAAAACACAACAAATCATATCTCAACTATTAGGGAAAATATGGGATTTTCTGGATCTAATACATTCATTTTCAACACACGAATCATAGCTCATTACAATTGAAATACTACATTTTCTGGAAAACATACAAACACTTTCGAATGGCCTACATTTTCTCAAAACACCACTTATGAACTCACCAACTTAAATGTTGACACTTTTTCTTTGAAATAACTTGTATTCTCAGGAAACCGCTAGACCAGGTAGCAACTACTTCTGAAGACTAACGCGCTGGCGTTAGTAACATATTTGGGATCACCATTTTGTATTTGATTTCTTTTGCAAACATGTAACATATACAATCATGTAAACTTTTCAAATATATTTATATTATGGTGGTGTGTACTTTCCTTTCTATGAACTGTTATGATACTGAATATGACGTCCTCCGCCCCCGAACGTTTCCGCCGTTCTGGTTTAGGGGTGTGACATTTTAAGTGATCACTGAAACTGGAAAATGTGTATTTTAAGTCGTTCAATACAGTTTCATATCTAGACACAAGTATATTCAAAGATTCAAGAATGAAGTTTACCTTGTTGATCACCTGCTTGGACTAGCTTATTTGCTCAGGAACAAGTTTCGCAGCGAAACAACTATTAACGCCATGATCGCCATCAGTTGCATAGCCTCTCATCTCTGACACTCCACTTGAAACCATCAAACACCTTCCATGGAGCTGCGAACCTTCATCCTTCGCTATGAACCTCCTTCCATGAGTAGGTCTGTGAACCTCTTCATCTTCAGAGTCAGTCGACCAGACCTCGACTCTGCCAAACTCATCTTCAGCTTCGTTTTCCTACAAAATCAAAGAAGTCATAGAGTTATCAATGCTTTTCTTCTTTTTGATCTCCTCCAACTTTCGGAGAAAATAAGCTTCGTCATCCTCTCCCTCCTTTTTCTCGTTTAGTTTTCTCAACATGCACTCCATGGCCAAATCGTTTTTGCCATGACAGTAATTACAATCATAGCCAGAGTCCCCCATAAGCTTTTTATCCTTCTTCGCTTCTTCTTTCTGAGTGTTATTCGCACTCTCCTTCTTTACCATTTCAGAGCTGTAACTACCCTGCTCGTTTTGGTTCTTGCTACGACCAAATTTCTTCTTTGCAAATCTCTTTGGATTAGATACCATCAAAGCGAATTCATCCTTAGAGAGTTCACAATCGGAGAGATCAGACTATGAACCATCACCATCTATAGCCTTTTTACCCTTCGTAACGAGGGCCAGTGATCTCATCCCAAAAACTATCTTCCCTTCTTTCGTCATTTATCTTCATGTGACCTCAGAATTCCAACTAGCGTCGCCAACATCTAGTTCTTGAACTTCTCATGCGCTTTTACGGTCGAAACGACAGCCTTACATTCAGATCTTAGGCCGTCCATGAACGTGACCTTTTGCTTGATTAGTTCACGTCCAATCTTTTGCTTCATCATCCTACTAAGAAGATGATTATAGCGATTGAAAGTTTGATCCAGACTCTCTTCAGGATTTTGTACAAATGCTCCAAACTCTGAAAGCAGTAGAGTCTGAGTGGAATATTCAAGATCAACATCAGTTGAATACAGTTCTTTAAGCCTATTCCAAATGGCTTTTGTTGTGTCGTATGAACCAACCAAACGAAAAGTGTCAGGTGGCAAAGTAAACCTAATGATTCTCATTGCTATGACGTTGCTTATCAGCCTATGCTTCTCGTCTTGTGATACATCTTTAACATCAAGAAGAATCTTGTTATAGTCGGCTTGAGTTTTGATTTCTATTCTTGTTCCTGTATGAGTACATGTTTGGACAACGATGGCTTCCCAAATAAAATAGCTATTGTCTTCAAGTCCAGGTACATATTCTTCAAAATGCAACGCCCACACTTCATAATCATTGGGAAAAAGAATGGTAATTATGGTTGTAGATCCAATGTTGCTTGAAAGATTTATTGAGTTAACGCGAGAATCGTCTGTCATGTTTAGATTGAGATGATTCTTGATCAGAATTGATGGTCATATGGGAATATGGAAATGTTTCCATAATGGGAGTTGATGATTAAAATCTACACGTGAGTTAGAAAATTTAATGCAAGGAATGTATTCAAGGGGTGTGCCTTCAATTTGAAACATCATTATTTTGGAACTGTTTTTAGTAAGAAATTTCCAATGGAACATTCTATAATATCGTTGGCCAAGTGTCTATGACTTTGAAGCCTTGACATCATAGAAGATCATTGCATGTAAGGTTTGTAACAACCCGCCTCCGGTATGATAATTCTTTGGTATTTATTTTGGAAGTTTTGCAAGAGGGACTCGGCGAGTTCATAGCCTGACTCGCCGAGTAGGGTCGGGATTTCGAGCACGTGTTAGCTGGCGACTCGACGAGTCCATATTCCGGACTCGGCGAGTCCATATTCCGGACTCGGCGAGTCTGTCCGTCTGGGAGAAACCCTAAATCCCCGGGTTGCCCACTATTTAAGCCACCTTATAGCCCCCAATCTCGCCACCTTCACCCTCAAAAGCTGTGAGAAAACCCTAATTCGTTCTTGAGTGATTCTAAGTGATTTTGTGTGCTATTGTGAAGGCTTGAAGAAGGAGAAGAAGGAAGGAGCAAGGAGAAGGACTGTAGAGCAGAGATTCAAGGGAAAGCAAGAGCTCTTTGAGCCGGGGAGGTACCGGAGCAGCAGCAGTTAGCCCTCAGAGCTATTCGCTCAGCAGCCAGTTCATGAGGTGAGTTCCCTTTCAGTAGGAACGGGTCTAAGGTCACAACGCCGGCCCGTTTAGCTAGCAGTAGTATCCGGATTGTTATCCGATGCAGTAGTTAGCACGTTTGATGCCTTCGTGGCTCAGACAGGATTATGTGTGTTCATGTTAAGTGATACGTTTATGTTATGATCAGTCAGCTTCGGACTTTGGTCCGATGTCAGCTTCGAACTTCGGTTCGATGTAGGGGACAAGGTCCCAGTCAGCTTCGGACTTCGGCCCGATGTCAGCTTCGAACTTCGATTCGATGTAGGGGACAAGGTCCCAGTCAGCTTCGGACTTCGGTCCGATGTCAGCTTCGAACTTCGGTTCGATGTAGGGGACACGGTCCCAGTCAGCTTCGGACTTCGGTCCGATGTCAGCTTCGGTCTCCGGTCCGATGTAGGGGACAAGGTCCCAGACAGTCAGCTTCGGACTTCGGTCCGATGGAGGGGGCAAGGCCCCAGTATGTGTTTGATATATTATTGTATGGTATGTGGTAATTTGGGGGAGCTCACTAAGCTTCGTGCTTACAGTTTCAGTTTTGGTTTCAGGTACTTCCGCCAGTAGAGGGAAGAGCTCGGGATGATGGCATCGCACACACCACAGCTTCAGCTTTTATCCTAGGAGTTGATTTAGTTCTTGATATTTATATGACATGGATATGATACAGTTTTCCGCACAGTGTTTTATTATTATTTTGAGATACATCATGTATGGTTTAATGATATGACACTCAGATTATGGTTTTTGGTTATGTTGAAAAATGAAATTTTTGGGTCGTATTTTTGAGTCATTTCAAGTTGGTATCAGAGCCCTGGTTTGAGGGATTCGGATACACTTCCGGGTGTATCCGAACTCAAACTAAGGGGAAATAAAAAGATTTTTCTAAAAAGGAAAATGTTTTCTAAAAGAGTTTTGAAAGCACTTAGAAGGAAAGAATTTTTTTTTAAAACAAGATAAGGGTGTGGTGCATGCGATCAGCCGAGCTCAAGTAAGTACTCCCAAATTACCCATACAAGTTAATTGTTCAGTTTCAGTTTCAGTAAAACAGCATGCTAGTATAAGACTAAGGATCTAGGAGGATGCCTTATGTACCTGTCTTATGTGTTATAGCTTTATGAGTATTGCATGCTAGTATTGAGTAGACAGCAGTAGGATAGCCTGTTTAGGTTATGCCTGATAGTAAGAGCTTAGCATTGTATGCTAGAGTAGCTTCTCGTTATGAGGATAGTTTTGCCTGAGTATGTTTCCTTATCCGAATGCTGCTTGCTTTGTGCTTTGTGGGTGTCACACCCCCGAACCAGACGGCGGAAACGTCCGGGGGCTGTCGTGACTCAATTGAATACCATAACATTGAATATATGAAACATAACAACATTCGTCACCATGCATTAATATAATACAACCAGTAGCGTTTACATGAAATACATTGTTTAAATATTACATTCTCAAAAGTAATTGTTCGATACTAATTAAGCAACAGCGAAACGTCATAGAGTACAATTCATCCTTCACTTAATCTGTTACCTGAGAATACAAGTATTTTGAAAAACGTCAACATATGAAATGTTGGTGAGTTCATAAGCGGTATTTGAAGAAAAACAATGTTCGTATCGTTTGAAAACCACCAGAAAATCCGATATTTTCTGAAAAGAGAAGCTTTCGAAAATGTTTGTGAAGATCCATAGGTATGCTTGTTTGTTTCTATACTTGTAAAAAAAATGTTCATTGAAGATGTATGCATTTCAAATCTGTATGTATTGAAAACCCTAGGAAAACCCGATGTTCTCCTAGTTCCTTGAATTACGTGAAGTTACATTGAAACCATTGCATAGCGTATAGTGTCAGTCCCAGGCGACGTTGGAAGGTTCTCGAGCAGGATTATTTACTACAAACCCGCGTTACACAAACGCCCAGTTTATAGTTATACTAACGAACCCGAAGGCGTCGTCAGTACTAATCGCGTTATCCAATCGCCCTGACTAGGTGTAGTCCCACATCCGAAGAGAAAGAGGTCACGAAGACCCCGGTGACTCCATTAACCGGTTGGGGATAAAAATGTACGAGGGGTCCCAGACCCGCCTCGCAAAAAGGCAGACTCCACTGGCGACACTAAAGGACCCTTGGGGACCAGTAGTCTACAGCCATTGAAAGTCCGGTTACGTCGTGTCGGATTGGTAGAACCCAACACTTCGTAAGATAGAGGTCTTCGGGCCTTAAGATCAGGTCATTGGGCTAGCTAGGCTCAACGAACAAGATTTTACACTTTTGGGGCCCAAAGATGGTGCGTAGACGTCTGTGCACACTCGTATGTATAGTGAATTCCAAATCGTTAGTTGTATGAATCGTAGTGTCGTAGTGTCATAGTGTCGTAACGTTAGTAGTTTCGGATTTTATTAGTTCGAGACCGAACCAATTCATTTAACAACGACTTTTGGTATTGTAGTGTATTGTATTTCGTCGATAGCCGCGATGCCATTATTTAATCAAATTGTGTATATTGAACTAGCCTTGAAATATTCCTGTTTTCAGCCCCTCATTATTTGTAAAGTTTACATTTTCAACCCTTTTTATTAAATACTTCCCGGTTTGGTCCTTGAACTATTTTTCTTGACATTTTAACACCAAAAATTATTGAAATTAATATTTTTCAGCACATTTTTCATAGAAAACAGTTTAAGTCCCTGAAAATGCAGTTTTTCTCGGTTTTAGCCCTCCTTTTCGCAATTTTGACAATTTTGGCCCAAATTGGAAAATTTTTGCAACTTTGGTCCTTTTTAAATTTAAAAAGCATTTTAAACCTTTGAAAAGAATTTGGGACACTTATAGTCCACTGTTTTACAGAAATTCACAGTTTTGGCCCTCCAAAACAGAAAAATTCGCATAATGGGCCTCATTGGGCCGAAAATGTCATTTTTAGCCCATTAAGCTTGAAATTTATGTTTTTAATCCTCCAATTGAGTATAACTCCAGAAATAATTTTATGGAAACTGTTTTGGCACACTTCATCCATCAGAATCTGTGAAATGTCAATTTGGGCCCTTAATTTTGTATTTTTCACATTTTTGGCCCAAAATTTGTGTTTTTAACCCAAAGAAAATTATTACTAAACCACTTAGCCATTTTTCTTGAAACACTTTGTGTGTAGAAATATATTTGAAGCTAAGATCATAAAACATAGGTTATATCTCGGGTTGAGGGGTCTTAAGGCTAGATCCAACATAAAAACACATAAAAGCATACATATAAGCATGGAAATCATACAAGGCATACAAAACACATATAGATCTACACTTTCACTTGTATTCCCCCCCCCAAAACTCATAAAAACAGAAAATAGGGGGTATGAAGCTCACCTTAGGGGGTAGTTTCGGTTCTTGAAGAAAAGATGGAAGAAAGTTTGGTGATTTTCGGCCCTAGCACCCCTTGATGAAGATCTCGGGTTTATGGAGTTTTCTAGGAGTATGATCACCAAAGAAACTTGTTTAGAATAAGAGATCTCATGTGAGAGGGGAGTTTTGAAGCTTAGGCATGGAAAAACTTACCAAAGGATGATGATAACCTTGAAGAATCCTCTTGAAACACAAGAAAAATTTCGAGACTTTGAATGGAGAGGAAGAGAGAAGTCTTGAGTGATTTAGAGAGATTTTTGTGAGATGTGTGTGTGTGTGTGTGTAAACTCTCGGCCAAGGGAAAGGAAAGAGAGAAATGAGAGGTGAGTGAAGTGACTTGTGCATGGAAACATGTGAAATACATAGATACATGATGTGTATTAGACTTGGTTATCCTCCATACAATAATGAGGTGTCATGTTTAGATTAGTTTGGTCCTCCTTGTTAAGATATTTATTTATTTTTACACACTTGGGCCGAAATGGAGTAATCATGGAGGAGTTTGGGCCTTATCTTGGTCCTTACTCAAAATTATGAAGCCCAAAAATAAGTTTTCGGCCCATTGGGGCAAATAAAGTCTTTTATGGCCCAACAAGGCTCATTAGAGATAAGATGGATTATTTTAGGTCCACATGGCCCAAATACTAAAGTTTTATGAATGTGGTCTATTTAGAGCCCACTTAGGGCTTCTAGGCCCAATAGGAGAATTTTAGTTCATAAGGAACTTGGGCCGGGATTGCTAAGGTTTCCAACCCTTAGTTGAACATATGAGGTGTATCTTGAACGAGGATAGAGTATTGTATTCACTTAGAGTACATGCTTTTACAATGGATGATGTTTATATGAGGATAGAATTTCCTAGCTAAAATGCTAGTTGTGACATCATCCCCCCGTTAGAGGGAATTTCGTCCCGAAATTCTTTCTAAGGATAGGTTCGTGAATGAGAGAATAGGTACTTCCTCTGGTCTTCGCGGTTCCCTTGTGAATTTCGTTCCACGCTTAGCATTCCATGGAACCTTCGCATTCGTAATGAGGCTTTGTTTTGTATGTTCTACTTCCCTATTCAATACCTTAACTGGTTCTTTGATGAACATGCGATTCTCGCTTACTCCGATTTCCGTAAAGGAATGATAAGAGTCTCATATGATATGCATCTTTTCAGATTCAAGACACAGAACACAGGGTTGACTTTGCTGAGCTCTACGGGCAGCTACAGTCTATATGTCTTCAATCTGAGCAAGAAGCTCGAATAGTCCGATGTAGCGTGGGTTTAGTTTTCTCGCTTCCTAAAGCGAATCATTCCTTTCCAAGGAAATTCCTTTATTAGCACGCGATCCCTGACCTGACATCCTAATGGCTTATGCCGCTTGTCGAAATAGCTCTACTGTTGGTCTCGCGATGCTTGAAGTCAAGCTTTGATTTGGATTATCTTCTCTGTTGTTTCGCAAATGGTTTCTGCTCTCATGAGAGTACTGGCGAGTGATATGCGTTTATGACTATAAAGAGTTTCGAAATGAGCAATCTTGACGCTCGTGCGATAACTGTTATTGTAGGGGAATCCAATCACGGGCAATCAGGTATCCCATGACTTGCTGAATTCGAGCACCTAAACTTATAGCATGAATTTGAGTGGTTGAATAGTCCGTTCGCTTTGGCTAGCGGTTGAGAGTAGCAAACAATGCTCATATTTAGCTATGTCCTTATAGCCTTCTGGAATGACTGTCAAAGTCTTGATGTAATCATGTTATCTCGGTCCGAGATGGTAGATACCTATATTTCATGGAGTCTCACGATCTCCTGGATATAGATCCAAGCTAATCCTTCCATCTTGTTCGATTTTTTTGTATTGGCAGGAAATGGGCAGATTGGGTTAGCCTATCGACAATCATCCAGATAACACCCAACTCTACTCTTATAACAAAAAGCTTCGTCGTTCGATTGCGAGAGTTTTATCCATCCATGTAGTGCTTTCAGCGCGACACTCCCAGCTTTGATGCTTTCTAGGCTGGTCGTAGATGATGATGGTGTTTCGTTCTCGCTTTGTGAGCAGATGAGTATGTTATCGATGAAAATAGTGAAAGGGCTAACTAGGAATGGTTGGGAAACTTGGTTCGTAAGGTTCATGAATACCTTGGGAGCATTCGTTAAACTGAAGGGTATCACAATGAATTTGAAATGGTCGCGACGAGTTCGGAATGCAGATTTGGAATGTCGCCTTCTCGGACTCAGAGTTGATGATAACCGATTCTTGGATCTATTCTAAAGAAGTAACGAGCTTCCTGGAGCTTCGGAAGGATCTGTCTTCTTGAAAAACAAGACCGGAGTTCTCTAGGATGAGAAGCTTGGTCTAATGAATCCCTTGCGCAACAATTCTACTCAGTTGACAGGATAACTTGTGAATTTTTGGCGGGAGTCAACCTATAGGGTGAATTGGCAATTGATGTGGTTATCGATATGAGGTTGATTCGAAATTCAACCCGTCTCTCTGGGGTATTCCCGAAAGTTCCTTAGGAAACACATTTGGGAAAATCACAAGCTCCTGGAATACTCTGTATGCCTACCTCTTCTTTGATCTTGTCCACAACATGAGTGAGGAAAACGGAGTTTTTCTGGTGCAGGCTCTTCTGTGCCTTGATGCACGAGATAGGAAGAGGATTTGCGCCAGGTTTATCACCATGGATTATTAGAGTTTTCGTGATTAGGAACGTGAAAGGAAACGGCCTTCTCGCGATACATGGTATCAGCACGGTGGGGGCTTAACCCAACCATGACAATTATCACATTAAAACTCCTAATATTTACTGGCATGAAACCTACTTGTAATGAAATGTTGTTTAGTGTTAAGGTGTACTCCACATGAGTACCCTAGATTAAATCATTTTTCCCCATTGGCCATGTCCATTGAAAAGGCTTAGCTTAGCTTTGGGGATGTTGTTTTAGTAAGTGTTTGAATTCGTTACTAACTGAAACTTCACTCGGATTTACCATTGAGTAAGAGGTAAGCAAAAGAGTTGTTAAATGGGAACATACCAGTAACAACTGTCGGGTCTTGATCTGCTTTGCCTTAACCCAAGGTCAGGACCATTTCTGATCCTTTTGCTCCTCGGTTGTTATCCCTAGGGCAATTGCTCCTGATGTGACCAGTTCCTCCACACCTATAGCAAGTGCGATTGGTTTCATCATTGGTGTTGTTGTTAGGGTTGTTGCGATTGTTGTCATTTTCATTTGGCTGACGATTCTGGCATGGATAAGTTCTACAGAATTTGGCGATGTGATTCTTTTGGTTGCATTTGTTGCAATGCATCTCCCTGCAAGCTCCATTATGATGGAATTTGCACTGGTTGCATTTTGGAAGGTTTCCAGCATATGGTCTCCTGGCTGCTGGTGTAATAGGGGTCGTGGTCGCATGAACAGCAACAACACGTTGCTCCCTTGAGAACCCTCGAGTGTGTTGCCCCTTTCTCTTACCTCCAGACCTCAGCTTCCTACTCTTAAGTTTGGGGTTTGGAGCTCCTTGACAGGTTGTCACTTGTTGGTTTCCATGTTTGTTCCTTTGGCTGGAGTTGTCAATGCTAT
Source organism: Lactuca serriola (assembly GCF_051521515.1). NCBI lineage: Eukaryota > Viridiplantae > Streptophyta > Magnoliopsida > Asterales > Asteraceae > Lactuca > Lactuca serriola. The sequence continues at coordinate 4,350,921 of NC_136411.1, forward strand.
TCCTGCCTCCATTTGGGTTGTTTGCATTGATCTGTGCCATGGCAGCGGTTACTGCTGCCATTACAGCAGCTTGAAATGTAGCAGGGTCCATCTGCAGGAGTGGTGTCTCGCGGTTGCGCTTGTTATTCTTGCGGGGTGGCATTTTCCTGATGCACATTGATAACCCAGATCGTAAGTAATGATCGTCATTCCTGATTGTACTCTATAAATTTTCGCATCTTGTCGTATACTTCTTACTGCCTCCATCTACATCCCTATGATGTATTTGCAGTAATAGGTAATCACGGATTTGGCACGATTGTTACGTCTATCCTTAGATTATATGGGTTGTTTTAGTTTCGAGATCCTTAAGTATCTAGTGGTTCCGAGGGTTCGCTTGTGCATATAATTGAGTCTTTGCAGTAATATGAAATAAATATAACACATAATCGTTTCAGGGGTATGTACCATCTTAGTACACGAAAGAGAGTCATGTCGGATAGTAGGGGAAATTAGAAAAGGCTGATCCTAGTCGTGGTGAGAAGTGTCTGGTGGTGATGCTGATGAAGTGGATGCACCTCGGAGACGAGCTACGTGTTACTCGGTATCTCGTAGGCGTGCCTCCCAAACTAACTGTCTCGCTCGAGAGTCTCCATTCACTTCCCGTGTTTTCCTTTCATCCCTCTTAATAACAAACCACATTGGTTTCGTTTGATTTGGGGTGTCCTGAGCTTGGTTATCGATACCTCGAGTGCGTCGCGCCACGACTGGGAGGGCCTGGTCAGCTGGTCCTCTGTGGCTAAAATTAAAGAGACCTCAGCTCTTACCATGGTGTGGTAGTATTCCTTACTGGTGACTTTATCCCCAAATATCGGGTGCCCGAGGGGGCATGGGGTCACCGGGGCCCACACTATAAATCGGTGTCCTGAATTTACATGGAGGATTGATGTCATTGGATTCTACATCCGTGTCGTCATCGTCATTGCCCTCCGGCTCTTCCTCTACGAGGTCCACTATTGACTCAGCGGGTTCACCTGCGAGTTCTACTTCGTGTCCCTCCTAGGGTTCTTCCTCTGGGTCGAGCCACCCGACTATTCCTTGACTAGGGTGATAGGGTTTCCTTGCTAATGATACTCGTCTATAGCGTATTGCACGATGGGTTATGAATACTAGAAACAAATAGCATACCAATTACTCCTATAGCTCTACGACTATTGCATAGATTCAGTTGAGGTTCTCTTCTTGGAGATTAAGGGGTATGATTTTAGGTTCCTAGTTATCACGATCTCTTCACGACATGTGATGGTTGTACCTTGGAGGGAATGTAGTTGATCAGGCTACATCCGCTCCTTGATACAACTAAGAACAGTCCTGAATTAGCCGAGATACTAGCATTATATTGTTTGGTTCGGTGTTAGGTTCCTATTCCTAATGCAAGCAAGGGTGTTTTATTTATTTGTTTTGTTCAGAGTTACGTTAGTCCCTCTTTTGGTTTATAGTTGCATATCAATGTGTGGCTCGACATGCTAGTTCACTATAAACAAAGCTCTGATACCAACCTGTCACACCCCCGAACCAGACGGCGGAAACGTCCGGGGGCTGTCGTGACTCAATTGAATACCATAACATTGAATATATGAAACATAACAACATTCGTCACCATGCATTAATATAATACAACCAGTAGCGTTTACATGAAATACATTGTTTAAATATTACATTCTCAAAAGTAATTGTTCGATACTAATTAAGCAACAGCGAAACGTCATAGAGTACAATTCATCCTTCACTTAATCTGTTACCTGAGAATACAAGTATTTTGAAAAACGTCAACATATGAAATGTTGGTGAGTTCATAAGCGGTATTTGAAGAAAAACAATGTTCGTATCGTTTGAAAACCACCAGAAAATCCGATATTTTCTGAAAAGAGAAGCTTTCGAAAATGTTTGTGAAGATCCATAGGTATGCTTGTTTGTTTCTATACTTGTAAAAAAAATGTTCATTGAAGATGTATGCATTTCAAATCTGTATGTATTGAAAACCCTAGGAAAACCCGATGTTCTCCTAGTTCCTTGAATTACGTGAAGTTACATTGAAACCATTGCATAGCGTATAGTGTCAGTCCCAGGCGACGTTGGAAGGTTCTCGAGCAGGATTATTTACTACAAACCCGCGTTACACAAACGCCCAGTTTATAGTTATACTAACGAACCCGAAGGCGTCGTCAGTACTAATCGCGTTATCCAATCGCCCTGACTAGGTGTAGTCCCACATCCGAAGAGAAAGAGGTCACGAAGACCCCGGTGACTCCATTAACCGGTTGGGGATAAAAATGTACGAGGGGTCCCAGACCCGCCTCGCAAAAAGGCAGACTCCACTGGCGACACTAAAGGACCCTTGGGGACCAGTAGTCTACAGCCATTGAAAGTCCGGTTACGTCGTGTCGGATTGGTAGAACCCAACACTTCGTAAGATAGAGGTCTTCGGGCCTTAAGATCAGGTCATTGGGCTAGCTAGGCTCAACGAACAAGATTTTACACTTTTGGGGCCCAAAGATGGTGCGTAGACGTCTGTGCACACTCGTATGTATAGTGAATTCCAAATCGTTAGTTGTATGAATCGTAGTGTCGTAGTGTCATAGTGTCGTAACGTTAGTAGTTTCGGATTTTATTAGTTCGAGACCGAACCAATTCATTTAACAACGACTTTTGGTATTGTAGTGTATTGTATTTCGTCGATAGCCGCGATGCCATTATTTAATCAAATTGTGTATATTGAACTAGCCTTGAAATATTCCTGTTTTCAGCCCCTCATTATTTGTAAAGTTTACATTTTCAACCCTTTTTATTAAATACTTCCCGGTTTGGTCCTTGAACTATTTTTCTTGACATTTTAACACCAAAAATTATTGAAATTAATATTTTTCAGCACATTTTTCATAGAAAACAGTTTAAGTCCCTGAAAATGCAGTTTTTCTCGGTTTTAGCCCTCCTTTTCGCAATTTTGACAATTTTGGCCCAAATTGGAAAATTTTTGCAACTTTGGTCCTTTTTAAATTTAAAAAGCATTTTAAACCTTTGAAAAGAATTTGGGACACTTATAGTCCACTGTTTTACAGAAATTCACAGTTTTGGCCCTCCAAAACAGAAAAATTCGCATAATGGGCCTCATTGGGCCGAAAATGTCATTTTTAGCCCATTAAGCTTGAAATTTATGTTTTTAATCCTCCAATTGAGTATAACTCCAGAAATAATTTTATGGAAACTGTTTTGGCACACTTCATCCATCAGAATCTGTGAAATGTCAATTTGGGCCCTTAATTTTGTATTTTTCACATTTTTGGCCCAAAATTTGTGTTTTTAACCCAAAGAAAATTATTACTAAACCACTTAGCCATTTTTCTTGAAACACTTTGTGTGTAGAAATATATTTGAAGCTAAGATCATAAAACATAGGTTATATCTCGGGTTGAGGGGTCTTAAGGCTAGATCCAACATAAAAACACATAAAAGCATACATATAAGCATGGAAATCATACAAGGCATACAAAACACATATAGATCTACACTTTCACTTGTATTCCCCCCCCCCCCCAAAACTCATAAAAACAGAAAATAGGGGGTATGAAGCTCACCTTAGGGGGTAGTTTCGGTTCTTGAAGAAAAGATGGAAGAAAGTTTGGTGATTTTCGGCCCTAGCACCCCTTGATGAAGATCTCGGGTTTATGGAGTTTTCTAGGAGTATGATCACCAAAGAAACTTGTTTAGAATAAGAGATCTCATGTGAGAGGGGAGTTTTGAAGCTTAGGCATGGAAAAACTTACCAAAGGATGATGATAACCTTGAAGAATCCTCTTGAAACACAAGAAAAATTTCGAGACTTTGAATGGAGAGGAAGAGAGAAGTCTTGAGTGATTTAGAGAGATTTTTGTGAGATGTGTGTGTGTGTGTGTGTGTAAACTCTCGGCCAAGGGAAAGGAAAGAGAGAAATGAGAGGTGAGTGAAGTGACTTGTGCATGGAAACATGTGAAATACATAGATACATGATGTGTATTAGACTTGGTTATCCTCCATACAATAATGAGGTGTCATGTTTAGATTAGTTTGGTCCTCCTTGTTAAGATATTTATTTATTTTTACACACTTGGGCCGAAATGGAGTAATCATGGAGGAGTTTGGGCCTTATCTTGGTCCTTACTCAAAATTATGAAGCCCAAAAATAAGTTTTCGGCCCATTGGGGCAAATAAAGTCTTTTATGGCCCAACAAGGCTCATTAGAGATAAGATGGATTATTTTAGGTCCACATGGCCCAAATACTAAAGTTTTATGAATGTGGTCTATTTAGAGCCCACTTAGGGCTTCTAGGCCCAATAGGAGAATTTTAGTTCATAAGGAACTTGGGCCGGGATTGCTAAGGTTTCCAACCCTTAGTTGAACATATGAGGTGTATCTTGAACGAGGATAGAGTATTGTATTCACTTAGAGTACATGCTTTTACAATGGATGATGTTTATATGAGGATAGAATTTCCTAGCTAAAATGCTAGTTGTGACAGTGGGACTCTGAATGGTGGGAGTTAGCCATTAGGTGAATACGCCACATCACATGTGATCAGGGTTGAATAATCTCAGAGTGCTGGATTTGGACCTATTGCGCAGCTCTTGTTTGAGTCCAACCGTTATAGGGACGAGTCTTTACTTGAAGGATTATCTGAGCCTCGTCACATGTGATGGTGTTCAGGTGGTGGCTAATTAGCATTATAAGGAGGGCTTCAGCAGCTGAGGACTAGTTGTGTTGAGTCTGAGGTTTCCCTAGGGCAAGCCTAGGATGAGAGTAGCAGAGATCAGCAGTAGTAGAAGTGACTTGGTGGAGTCAAGGCGGTTCTTGAGGAAAGTACGGATAGATGTGGAAGGTAGTATTGGCCCGTACTACTGAAAGCAGAGGATCCGTACTCGAATCAAGGAAGGCCGAGACAAGGCCAGGAAGCTAGTAGTAGTATCAATGATCCCTTGAGATATTCCAGTTTTCTGATATTGCTATGATGTGTTTCAGTATGGTGGTTTTGCGTCCGAGGACAGCAGCCGGCAGTGGAGGTGCCGGGGAGGGATCAGGATCAGGCTCGGGGAGCGAGCACATGGATGAGCAGACCAAAGAGTTTCTTTCTTCAGAGATCACTCGTATCATTTTAGAGCAGACTCCTGTGATCTTTGGTTCGATCAAGGAGGGGATTCTAGAGCTGATGGATGAGAGATTAGGCACCTTCCGTGCCGAGGTGGCGGCCGTGCCGAGGTGGCGGCCATGATGGGGTCGCGCACCCTTACTTTCAGGGAGTTCAGGGCATGTGGAGCTTCAGACTATCATGGGGCACGAGACCCCATAGCGAGTACCAGATGGTTGGCGGATGTGGCCAACGCTTTCCACACTAGCAGATGTCCCGAGGGGGACAAGGTCAGACTGGCGTCCTGTCTTCTGAGGGACAGGGCACGGGATTGGTGGGAGGAGGTCGGACATGCCATTGGGGATGATGCAACATTGGACGCCATGACCTGGGCTGATTTCTCTACCAGGTTCAGGGCAGAGTTTGCACCGGTCATTGAGGTGCAACAGTTGGCTAGGGAGTTTCAGGACCTCACCCAGACTACAGAGTCAGTGGCGGAGATCACCGCCAAGTTCAGGGAGAGGGCTCTTCTCGTTCCTCAGTACGTGGCTGATGAGGAAATGAAGAAGGCCCGTTATCATGAGATGTTGCGGAGCGATATTTGCCAGTTTGTGAGCCGATCCAGCTGTAAAACGCTGGAAGATATGATTGCTAGGGCTCGGGAGAGGGAGATTGATCTCGAGATGGAGAAGAAGAGGAATCCGGAGGCGGTTTCGGGTTCAGGCGGTTCGGGCAAAAAGCCCAGGGTTTCAGATCATAGGTCTAGAGGACAGCCGAGCCACGGTCGATGTGGTAGGTGTGGGAAGATGCACGAGGGGGCGTGTAAGGCAGGGAGTTCCGGATGCTTCAAGTGCGGTCGGATTGGACATTTAAGTAGGGATTGTACGGCTCCTGCTACTACTGTTGCAGCATCAGATTTGATTTGCTTTCAGTGCAATCAGAGGGGACATAAAAAGTCCCAGTGTCCGAGCTTAGCCGCAGCAGGGAAGGTGGTTGCACCTGCCCCTGCTACCTTGAGGATTACAGATGGCCGGCAGGGCCGAGCCGAGACGCCAGTGGCGAAGAGCAGGGGGTTTCAGATGACAGCAGAGGAGGCGCGAGCGACTCCTGATGTGGTGACGGGTATGTATCTTCCCTTCATCTCTTTATTATTATTATTATCGTTTGAGTATTGCTTATGATTGTATGTTTTATTCAGGGTCGTTCTCTGTGAACGGCATTTCTGCTATGGTATTATTCGATTCGGGGGCTACCCGATATTTCGTATCGCTTGCGCTTAGCAAGAGATTTAGTAGAGCTCCAGGGGAGCTGGATTGTCCATTAGAGGTTGAGATAGCAGCTGATAGGACCGTGAGGGTCGGCAGAGTGCATAGAGGGTGTTCCCTTCAGTTGTTTGATGAGCAGTTTTCAGTGGATCTGGTACCTATTCCCCTGCGAGGGAATAAGGTTATTGTGGGCATGGATTGGCTAAGCCCCAATGGGGCGGTGATTGATTGTGAGCTCCAGCTAGTGAGGGTCCGCACTCCCAGTGGGGGAGAGTTGGTGATTCAGGGCGAGAGGCCACAGCGTTGACCGACCTTTTGTTCTGCCGCAAGGGCGAGGCGCTATGTTCAGCAGGGTTGCGCCGGTTTTGTAGCTTACGTCTTGGATGCCCGGGAGAAGGGCAAGACGACAGTTGATGATGTTCCTATTGTTCGAGACTACCCGGACGTGTTTCCCGAGGATTTGCCGGGGATACCTCCTGAGAGGCAGGTCGAGTTCAGGATCGACCTAATTCCTGGTGCGGCTCCGATAGCCAAAGCACCGTATCGATTAGCTCCCCCTGAGATGCAGGAATTGTCTACACAGCTGCAGGAGCTGTTAGACAAGGGTTTCATTCGGCCGAGCAGTTCGCCTTGGGGAGCGCCGATCCTGTTTGTGAGGAAAAAGGATGGGTCGCATCGTATGTGTATAGATTATCGGGAGTTGAATAAGGTAACGGTGAAGAACCATTACCCACTTCCGAGGATAGATGATTTGTTTGATCAGCTTCAGGGAGCGTCTTGGTTCTCCAAGATCGATCTACGCTCCGGTTATCATCAGATGCGGGTTAGAGATGAGGATGTACAGAAGACTGCTTTCAGGACCAGGTATGGTCATTATGAGTTTGTGGTGATGCCATTTGGGCTCACCAATGCTCCAGCCGCGTTCATGGATCTCATGAACCGCGTGTGTAGGCCGATGCTGGATCGGTCAGTGATAGTGTTCATAGATGATATCTTGGTATATTCCAAGACGCAGGAGCAGCACGAGGAGCACCTGCGGGAGGTGCTGGAGGCTTTGAGGAGGGAGAGACTTTTCGCAAAGTTCTCCAAATGTGAGTTCTGGTTGCGCGAGGTGCAGTTCCTTGGTCACCTCGTCAACCAGAAGGGCATTTTGGTAGATCCGGCCAAGATAGAGGCCGTGATGCAGTGGGAGGTCCCGAAGTCTCCATTTGAGATTCGGAGCTTCCTAGGGTTGGCAGGGTATTATCGGAGATTTATTCAGGATTTCTCCAAGATAGTAGTGCCGCTCACCCGACTGACCAAGAAGTCAGTGGTATTTCGTTGGGGTCCAGAGCAGCAGACAGCGTTCGAGACCCTCAGGCAGAGGTTGTGCGAGGCTCCGATCCTTACCTTGCCAGAGGGAGTAGAGGACTTCGTAGTCTATTGTGATGCCTCGATCACCGGTATGGGAGCAGTTTTGATGCAGCGAGGTCATGTGATAGCTTATGCCTCGAGACAGTTGAAGCCTCACGAGGCTAATTATCCTACCCATGATTTGGAGCTGGGGCAGTTGTGTTTGCCCTCAATATTTGGAGGCATTACCTTTATGGGGTCTGTTGTACTATTTACACGGATCACAAGAGTTTGAGGTACCTTATGGATCAGCCGAGTCTGAACATGAGGCAGAGGAGGTGGTTGGATGTGCTAAAGGATTACGACTGTGAGATCCTTTACCATCCAGGGAAGGCCAACGTGGTGGCCGATGCCTTGAGCCGCAAAGTGTCGGCGGCCCCTATCAGAGATCTATGTTTGAGGATGACAGTGATCACTCCGTTGTTGGAGCGGATCAAGGAGGCTCAGGTGGAGGGCCTCAAGGAGGAGAGACAGAAGTGTGAGAGGATCGTGGGCCGAGTAGCCTCGTTTGATTATGATAGTCGTGGTTTGCTGACGCTTCACGGGAGAGTGTGGGTACCGTACTGGGGTGGAGTACGGCAAATGTTGATGGATGAGGCTCATAAGTCTCGGTTTTCTATCCACCCAGGGGCGACGAAGATGTATCGAGATCTTCGACCTGATTATTGGTGGCCCTGCATGAAGCGGGACGTCGCCTGGTATGTTGAGAGATGCCTGACCTGCCTGAAGGTCAAGGCGGAGCACCAGAGGCCTCACGGCAAGATGCAGCCGCTAGACATTCCCGTGTGGAAATGGGAGGACATCACCATGGATTTCGTCACCAAGCTCCCCAGGACCGCACGAGGAGTGGATTCGATATGGGTAGTAGTGGATCGGTTGACGAAGAGTGCCCATTTCATCCCGATCCAGGAGAGTATATCGGCGGAGAAGTTAGCCGATATCTATGTACGAGAGATTGTGGCACGTCATGGAGTGCCGGTATCGGTGGTGTCAGACCGAGATGTCCGTTTCACATCCAGATTCTGGAAGCGGTTTCACGACGAGATGGGTACTCGTCTCCATTTCAGCACCGCTTTCCACCCTCAGACAGACGGGCAGAGCGAGAGGACGATTAAGACTCTCGAGGACATGCTTAGGGCATGTGTCCTAGATTTCGGTGGCAGTTGGGATACGTATCTTCCGTTAGCGGAATTCTCGTATAACAACAGTTATCATGCGAGCATTGATCGACCTCCCTTTGAGATGCTGTATGGGAGGAAGTGTAGGACCCCGATCTGTTGGGGCGAGGCCGGTCAGCGGGTCATCGGGAGCACGGAGGTGGTGCTCAAGACGACTGAGTTGATCCAGCAGGTCCGTAGTAGACTGCAGACTGCTCAGAGTCGGCAGAAGAGCTACGCCGATAGGAGGCGTTCGGACTTGGAGTTCCAGGTGGGGGATATGGTTCTTCTGAAGGTCTCACCTTGGAAGGGTGTCATCAGGTTTCGGAAGAGGGGCAAGTTGGGCCCCAGATTTATTGGTCCTTTCAGGGTTTTGGCTCGGGTGGGTCGGGTTGCTTATCGGTTAGATCTTCCTGAGGAGCTTAGTCAGATCCACAACACTTTCCATGTGTCTCAGTAGAGGAAGTGTTTGGTGGATGAGTCAGCAGTCGTTCCCCTAGAGAATATTCAGGTTGATAGCAGCCTGAATTATATTGAGAGACCGGTCGCAATTCTGGACCGGAAGACCAAGACCTTGAGGAACAAGGAAATTCAGTTAGTGAAGGTGCAATGGCAGCACCGGAAGGGGTCTGAGTGGATGTGGGAGGCTGAGGAGGAGATGAGGGAGCACTACCCAGAGATATTTGCAGATTCAACCGTAGCAGACTTCGAGGACGAAGTCTGAGATAAGTGGGGGAGAATTGTAACGACCCGCCTCCGGTATGATAATTCTTTGGTATTTATTTTGGAAGTTTTGCAAGAGGGACTCGGCGAGTTCATAGTCTGACTCGCCGAGTAGGGTCGGGATTTTGAGCACGTGTTAGCTGGCGACTCGGCGAGTCCATATTCCGGACTCGGCGAGTCTGTCCGTCTGGGAGAAACCCTAAATCCCCAGGTTGCCCACTATTTAAGCCACCTTATAGCCCCCAATCTCGCCTCCTTCACCCTCAAAAGCTGTGAGAAAACCCTAATTCGTTCTTGAGTGATTCTAAGTGATTTTGTGTGCTATTGTGAAGGCTTGAAGAAGGAGAAGAAGGAAGGAGCAAGGAGAAGGACTGTAGAGTAGAGATTCAAGGGAAAGCAAGAGCTCTTTGAGCCGGGGAGGTACCGGAGCAGCAGCAGTTAGCCCTCAGAGCTATTCGCTCAGCAGCCAGTTCACGAGGTGAGTTCCCTTTCAGTAGGAACGGGTCTAAGGTCACAACGCCGGCCCGTTTAGCTAGCAGTAGTATCCGGATTGTTATCCGATGCAGTAGTTAGCACGTTTGATGCCTTCGTGGCTCAGACAGGATTATGTGTGTTCATGTTAAGTGATACGTTTATGTTATGATCAGTCAACTTCAGACTTTGGTCCGATGCCAGCTTCGAACTTCGGTTCGATGTAGGGGACAAGGTCCCAGTCAGCTTCGAACTTCGGCCCGATGTCAACTTCGAACTTCGGTTCGATGTAGGGGACAAGGTCCCATTCAGCTTCGGACTTCGGTCCGATGTCAGCTTCGAACTTCGGTTCGATGTAGGGGACACGGTCCCAGTCAGCTTCGGACTTCGGTCCGATGTCAGCTTCGGTCTCCGGTCCGATGTAGGGGACAAGGTCCCAGACAGTCAGCTTCGGACTTCGGTCCGATGGAGGGGGCAAGGCCCCAGTATGTGTTTGATATATTATTGTATGGTATGTGGTAATTTGGGGGAGCTCACTAAGCTTCGTGCTTACAGTTTCAGTTTTGGTTTCAGGTACTTCCGCCAGTAGAGGGAAGAGCTCGGGATGATGGCATCGCACACACCACAACTTCAACTTTTATCCTAGGAGTTGATTTAGTTCTTGATATTTATATGACATGGATATGATACAGTTTTCCGCACAGTGTTTTATTATTATTTTGAGATACATCATGTATGGTTTAATGATATGACACTCAGATTATGGTTTTTGGTTATGTTGAAAAATGAAATTTTTGGGTCGTATTTTTGAGTCGTTTCAAGGTTTAACTCCAACACATTTAGTAGTGACTAGAATTTGGAATTGTGAAATGAGCATCATTGGAATAATGTTCAGTCGATCTGTTCACAAAGGAAGGACAATGATTATTTATCCTAAATAATCTTCAATCAAAAATTATTTTTATCCCTTATTATATCTTAACCATCTAGCCCGAATCTGCAAGTGTTACATTATCTCCCCTTAGGATGATTACATCTCGGAATTATCAACAAAACAGAGCTTGTATAATGACCCCCACATTACCTTTCCATCCTAGGTGATAAACGTAAATCTTATGTCCTTTAAAATGAGTTTCTAGCTTCTGGACTTCTTGATTGTTGGTGGTGCCCAAACTTGCACCTGCTCTTCCTTCTACATTCGATCTCCATTGGAGGCTCCTTCTCTGTAACCTAAGATAAGGTTTTTACTTTGATTATCGCAATAAACCGATGGGTCATGTTGTAATGAACTCTCATCGTATGATGAAATGGTTAGACTCATGTCTCTTTTAGTTAGACTCTAGTAGGGAATGTACCCTCATTCATGTTCTAATGTGATATAATCACGTCATAATAGGTATCATTTCTAGCTACAGTTTGCTTAGCCTTAATGACAATCACGATGCTTTTATTGATCGCTTCGATTCTCTTTTTCTTTAATCTAAAGTCGGACGTTACGTCGATCTTACTTCTTAGATTAGTTAGACTCGGTTTGATATGACCGCTCGGGTAGGAATAATATTCATCTTCGTAGTCATTACCGAAACAATGTAATGATGGAAATGAACAAAATAGCTTAATTACTTAGATACTAAGTAACCTTGTGATTTTCCCTGATCCAAGTGTGAGTCCTATGCTTCGGGTAGTCTAGGCCTCTCTTTTTTCCCTGATCCATGTATTGCCTCTCAGTTCTTAAAGTCATTATCCAAGAAAATCATATAACGACTATATAACGTAATTGAGATTTTATAACTTATGATAATGATTATAATCATATTCAAAGTTTAGTACACTCTATGTCACTATTAGGCTACATATTACAAGACTATCTATGTGGAGCAACCACTTAGTGACTTGAACTCCTTGGATAAGTAGCTTCCTTCTATTAACTTCCTAAAGTGAACTAGTGTTTGTGTTAATTCAGGTGTATTACCTAAATTATAATAGAAAAACATCTCACGATCATCGCTTAACATTATAAGTTTAAGTCTAGAAATACTCTAAATTCTTAGTTCGCTTAAACTAATTCTCTGATTCCAACTGTGACATCCTAAATTTTACAGCCATTTTAAAACTTTTTTTTGAATAATTAATCAGCTAATCTTAAACTGTTTATTGATGATTATTGAAAAATAGAGTTTATGTATTAATGCGGAATTTGTCCCATAAAAGTATTTTTGAAGAAAATGTTTTCCACTGATTTATCAGAAGTTTGAGATGTCATAACTAATACAAAACATAAGCATAAGCAGACGTTACATCAATATTCTTGCAGCCTACAAATTCCTTAAATTGCTCAACAGATAATTACATTATATATCAGTATCTTCGTAACACTACCTGTGATAGAAAGAAACTGAGTTGGTCAAAAAGGATTATCTCGCCTTATGAATTGTTTATAATGAACAAGCATTTGTCATTTGGAAGATGACCAGACATACCTTTATAATTGCCTGATCTGGACCTACAATTTTTGGTTATCCAAAATAATATGCAGGCATACCATTAAAGTTGCCTAATTTAGACCCACCATTCCTGGTCATCCAAAAAAGAATACGATTCGTACTCCGGTATGTATCTTGTACCATCACCACATGAAAGTGTCAAGAAACAGAGCTATACTCTCCGTTCCTAACTTACACACACACATATCCCAAATGAGACTACCCAATATCCAACTTAATTGAACTAGGTATCTATAATAAGTTTTTATCTTTATTAATGGGCATAAATACTAAACTTCCAGTACAAACTATTTCTAGACAACACTATCCTATCTTGGTGTATATATTTAGCACATAATATTTAGGCATTAATATACTTTTATGCTTCTCTCTAATAATATTCCTATTACTGTTTTTCTGTGATAATATATATATATATATATATATATATATATATATATATATATATATCTTGTAACATATATAAAACCATATCTGGTTCGCATATAGTATATCCTTAAATACATTTCTAACACATAAACCAAGCAATGAACTTATAGCTCACATGTAAAATTTCTAACAGATATTTAATACTTTAATTAATACTTGTATTAAAATTATTTTCATGAAATGGACAATGCACTCACTTGATAAAAGTGGATGCCTCAGAATTTGGGCAGAACTTCACCTTGGTACTTTATCTTTTCTTGTGGCGTGACCAAGATACGAATATCACTAAGTCTAAGTCTTATACTCCTGAAGACTAATAATAGTCTAGATTCCTCACTAATCATACTGTCTACATCAAGATTTATCAAGTAATAAACAACCAGGTAGGATCATATCAGAGGTAGGGTCCGTTTGGTATACAGAGTATACTATTTGGAAACCCAACTTTAAACACCTCACAAAATCTTGCCTATTTATCATCCCCACAAGTAGATCAATAAGTATATGACTTGGAATTACTAATAAATCTTATATATAGGTTCATAATAACGACATACGACTACAAATATAAGTTACACTGAAAGCAAAAGAGTGTAGCTTAACTTGCAAAGGTTTTAGCGAAATTTGGGAAATTACGTTGGTAGGACTCTGGCCAGATAGCTATTAGTTTCCGAGCACTTAGGGACCTTAAAGCTACCCAAAATACCCTGAACACTAAGAACTTTCGAGATTACAACTCATAAAATTAGAGAGAGAGAGAGAGAGAGAGTTTGTTGGAGGTGTAAGGGAAGAATGAACACTTAGAAGCTATTTATAGGCGTTTTGGGGCATGTGCGTGTCACACATCATACTGGGCGCGCTACACTCTATGGGTGTGCTAGCCTCGCTTTCCATTTGCCGCGTGTCACCAAATATGTGATCCACCTCACTGCTTCTATAAGGATGCTACTTGTCACCATTTCCTTTGGTCACATCACCATGTTTCAAAATAGAGGGGTTGTCTCGACATTGCCACGTGTCACCCTCGGAGAATGCCATGTCATCATACGCACACAGAGCACTACGCGCAAGCGAGTTTCCAAATTTTTGAAAATTCATAAATTCTTCATAATAGATTCATTTTCAACGTTCTTTGTATCCCTAGTATCCTCTCGACGAGCTCTACGACTTTCATTAAGGTATCAACCACTAATTCCACTTTATCATAATTTCATATATAGACAGGCTTAGAATGTTAAACATTATGCAAAATTCATATCTTCTTCACACGAACTTTGTTATCGACTACCTTTTTATCTTTGGGTTTATATTTACGAGATCTTTAATTCTCATTTAGATTGTTTTGGCTAACAGTCAACCAATTAGAATTTCGATTTCTACACCCGTATTGCAGTGCTGAAAGTTAAAAAAGTCATAACTTCCACTCACGAAACAGATTTGAACATTCTTTATATGCACGATCTCAGTTTAACGACTACTATGACTTTCGTTTAGATCTCTTACTCTAAAAAGTAATTTATCAAAAGTTCACTTTTTACGATACATAGAGTCGTGCCGTTTAATCGTGAAACTTCGAAGAAACATAATTTCTTCATATGAAGTCGGATATCAACGTTCTTTATATGTATGAGATCCTTGTCACATATACTATAATGTTTTCTAAGATTATTTATCCTAAATAATCTTCTATCAAACATTCATTTTTATCCCTTATTATATCTTAACCGTCTAGCCCGAATTTGCAGGTGTTACACGCTATGAGATTTATATTTTCGACCTCTATTCGACATGCTTCATTTAATATAATAAGAATTACCAGATATATAATATAAGATTGGCAATCCATGTTGAAACATCCTAAAAATCATGACCAAAAATTTCATTTTTAATTATTACATAAACCATAGTTATCAAAATCATTCCATCCAAAAACATGAGTCATAGTATCAATTAGAGTATCATATCAAAAGATATGTCAGGCTAAACAAAATGGTGCGTGCACTACAGTCATCTCGCGCTCTTCCCTTTGCTACCGGAAGTACCTGAAACCGAAACTGAAAACTATAAGCATGAAGCTTAGTGAGTCTCCCCAAACTACCACATACCATACACATAAATCAGGCTAGTAGGAGATACGAGCGCCGCCCACACTTGGCTAACTAGGAGATACGGGCCTCGACCACACTCCTCTAACTATGAGATACAGGCCCTGCCCACACTCAAACAACTATGAGATATGGGCCCTGACCACACTCAGCTACTAAGCATACATACAAGTATCACACAGATAACAAGTATAGCCAAATCTATCAATCATTCCTACATCCATACTCAAATAATTCTATGAGATATGGGCCTCACCTACACTCTGCTATCTATGAGATACAAGCCTCGCCCACACTCAGCTACTAATCAATACAAATAACATATACAGTTCGGCCTTGGTGCCTTCGACCCATTCAAACCAAGAGGAAACTCACCTCACTGTCGGATGAAAGCTGAAACGTCTTTGCCCGAAATCAACTTTACTCACTCCCTAAACCAAAACAACCCCTTAGATTCCATTCCATACTCATAACCTTTAAGGGTCATCTCTGGTCAAGTCAAAGTCAAAGTCAAATCACTCGTCGAGTTTACCCTTCAACTCGTCAAGTTCTCATAAATCACATAATTGTGAAATCGAGATCTAACTCGTCGAGTTTTCCTCCAACTTGTCGAGTTCCTTATTCTCAATGAAAACCGGACTTTCCTAGTACAACTCGTCGAGTTCCCTTGTGGACTCGCCGAGTTCCATTAACAAAATCGGGAATGTTAGACCCAACTCGTCGAGTTCCTGGTATTTCTAGTCTATTCAGCCCTTTACTCAGATCTAAGGTTCTAGAATATAGATGTACATTATTTCCGTGGCCTATTTATGTAAAGTCAACAACTTGATGGATTTGCATGCCTTAAATGGACCCAATCTCAAGATATATCAACCTACTTCTATGGACATGGTCTTTTCTTGAACAAGAACGGGTTTAAGACCCATTTTATGAATCTAAGGGCCAAATAACACTAAGAATGGGAGTTTGTAGCATCAGAACTATGGAGGTTATCAAGCTCCCAACAATGGGGTCAAAAAGACCCATAAAAACAAGACTAAGAGAGATCTAAGCTATGAATCATCAAGTTAGGGACTTTCTACCTCAGAAAGTTGCCAAAGATGAACGAGATCTCGTATCTAGTGCTTCCCCTCAAGCTTAATGACCTTCTAGTTCTTCCAAGTTCTTCACCAAGCACAAAAACACACAAAATCCACTAAAAAACATCAAGTTTCTCACCAAGGACCTCATAATAAGATTTAGGGTTTCAGGGAGGCTGATGAGAGGCTGTGGGAAAAGACTAAGTCATTTAAATAGGGTGCAAAACCCTGGAAATTAGGGTTTCATCCCAGCCGGTCTACTCGTCTAGTCGAGGCCTCTCAACTCGTCAAGTAGGTTACTTAAATCACGCGGTTATGACAATCTCTACTCGATGAGTTTGGGGCTTCCAACTCGTCTAGTTGCTCTATAAATATGAATAAATTATAAATTAGTTGCGTACCAGGAACCAAGCGTTACACATGTTAAAAAAAATGTTTAAAACAACAAAATGACATTAGAACCAAATTCATTAAAAAAATGATGCATAATAATTTCACAAAGAAGACAATGCTTCTAACATCCGTCCCATCAACTTCCTCTTCAATTTTCTCGTTAGAAAAAGTAGTTTTGTAACCCCCAACGAATTAATAAAATGTGCACCCAAGTTTTCCATTTTTCTTTTATAAAACGGTTTTATGTACACTTATACTAATAGTTAAATACAAGAAGTTATCAAAATGATCATATACAATAAAAAGTAATGTGAAGTAGATATGTTGGACACAATGGTGCTACAACACTCATGAGTGCTCATAAGTTCTGAGTATTGGATTCAACCCGCGCTCATTGGAATAACTTCATGGATTTTATCACGAGTGATCATGAGACGATAATATCTTATATTTTTCAAACCTAGAGATATGAGTTGTTACTATGAGTTGGTTGTACATTGATTGCACAAAAACGCATTGGTAACTCGATGTTATAAAACGTGCCTTTGTGTATGATTCAATAAGTAGTAGAACAAACCATATGACTCGAAGTTTATCCATTCCTTTTACCTTCGGGATAAAAGCGATATCTGTGGGCCCATCGATGATTTGGTGATGACATAAGTAAGTGCTCGACCGGGCCTAGACTGATTTGATTTGTTCAATTAGTCAATCGTCATAAATCGGAAATTGGGAAACAACAAATGGACAGAGAGAATGATTATAATCCATGTCTCAGTCCATATGATATCTAGAATGGAGGAATATATGATCCCTTATCTAATGGACAAGTCATTAACAAAGGTCAAAGATCATCGGCAAGGTCAGAGTTTGACAGAAGCTTTTGAGAGCTACGATTGCCATTCAGTTCTTGAAGTCATACTTACAATAATAGTTTTAGACTTATCCAAGTGGGGGACTGTTGGATTAATGTCTAAGTCCATAACTATAATTGGTAAAACTTGACCCGACCCGACATGGTCCATTTGGGTTGCATGGCATCATGCATTTGGATAGACTAAAATGAGAGAAATAACACTTAAGGTTTGTTAATATATTATAAGTTCTAATATATTAATAAGATTATTTAATTAGTATTGATCAAGAATTAATCTAGGATTAATTATGTGATCAATAAAAGACTACTTAAATATATGAGTTGATTGTGTAAATCATCCATACTTGTATAGTGGGCTAATGCTTCATGGATTGTCAAGTTGGGCTAAAACCCATAAGATGCTCCATATTTGGTGTTGTGTGAACCATTTGAGGTGTCACACTTGGGGCACTAGGCACTCAAGCTTCATGAAGACATTCTACATCAAAAAGGTATGTAATTCTAACTTGATATATTCATATGAATCAATGTTATTATGCTAGTTAGGATGAATACATTGGAAAGTTCATATTTGCATGTATAATAGAGAAAACATAGATCCAAGGTATTTAGGGTTGCATGTACACTTAGGAGTGTTAGAATGCTCAAAACCCAACAATTTCATGATCGGGAATTGGCGAGGGGTTGTGTCTAACGTAAAAACGTTATCGGGTTTGCGATTTTTTTTTTTGGGGGGGGGGGGGGGTGTTTTGGTTGTGATCCATTTTTGATTGATATAAAATTGTTGTGTGTGTATTGTGTATAGAGAAATAAAAGAATGATGTAAATATTGACTATAAAAATATGGTATTTATAGATAAAAATAAAAGTTGTTTTAAAAAAGAATTTTGTTTAAAAAATTAGCTGTTCAATGGCTAATTGTTTTTAATTGTTTTCTCTTCCCCCATTGGTCATTATCCAACAACCAATGAGATTCGTCAGTTTCACTTTGTGATACATACCACAACCGACCACGAGCACGAGGGACCACAAATCACGGAACCCTTCGTGGTATACATACCGGAAGGTCTTATACTTTCACTATCACTTAACAATTTTTTAATAGTTGAAAAAAATGTTTCATATATTATATGTAATATTATAAAAATACATATCCTCTCATGCCAAAAGTAACAAACATCTTTTATATTATCCCTATTGATGGTTAATTAAAAGACAAGTGTTATAATGGATAATTTAGTGAGGTTAATTTAGTAAATTTGTTTTAATATTTAAAAGCTTTTTGTTAAATGTTAATTGATGCAGCTTTTAGACTATAAGTTTTCTGTAATTTTTTTGAAAGTAAAACATTGAAGTCCCGAACAAACTTTTTCTTTAATTCATAGTTCTTATTAAAAACTAAAATATCCTAAAAACTCGTCACCGAACATGATAACAAACGACCCAACCTAAAGAAAAAAAATTCAAAATTTCCTATAACTCAATAATATATAGTTTGAATGTTTTGCATTATATTGGGCAAAGGGATTGCATTGTGGATAACTTTGACACGTTTCCTTCTTTGGTTAATCATTACTAACAGAGGAATAGATAATTTTTTCATGAAAAAGAAAATAGTTTGCTTTAATAAGCATGCATCCGGTCAATCTTACTTATTTGGGGTAACAAGTCTTCCACATGTAGTTTTTATCTTTTACTTGTTTTAGTGAAAGTTTCGCTTTTATAATAAATATAAAACTGAAGGAGACTAAGAAATATTAGGTGTAAATATTTTCACCATTTAATGTATGATTTTTCACCTTTCCCTTTAAAAGCATATGCATATATAATAAGCACAGCATACAATTCATTAAAATTCCATACTTTGAAAACATTATAAGTTAGATTCATGAAATTAAAATTTGATGAGAAAGAAGGATATGAGATCAATTAGTTTTCTATTTAGAACGTTTCCTACTAATGGGGTCCAAGTAGGCACCTCTTTATAGAAATAGTTTTAGTATGCACTGCTTTAAGCCTCTAACGACCATCGTATGTATGTATATGTTAATATATGCATGCATGTATGTATATATGTATTTTTTAATATATGCATGCATGTATGTATATATATACATATGTATGTATAATAGAATCTATGTATGTATGTTTGTATGTGTCGTCCGATAGAATCTATGAGAATACATGTATACATGTTTCATCTACTACATCAATTTTGCAAATTTATCAGAATATTTGTGTGTTTTTGTGATTATAGCTCGATCATAGCAAATTACAGTGTAAATATATACGTACGGAACATTGACGGTTTAGACGATGTGATAGTAACCCGTTGAGTGGGTAAGGCTCCGAGAAATTCAGAGAAGAGGGAAGAAGAACACAGGAAGTTTTTTGGAACAATTTTCTGATTAATTTCCTCCTCATGCAACGTTACAATTTAATTGAAAGACTAGAACTAACTACTTGCTAAAAAAAGGAATGCATGCGTAAAGGGAAACATGGACTCTACTACGTGGAGCACTAGCTCACATTATTTGACCCTGAGAAAGGACTAGGTCCTCCTCCTAAAACCATGCAATGCAGGACTCATTCAACAGCTTTCAATCAAGGAATCGGGCAGGTATTTTCTTGGGTCTTTTGGGTCGTTCCAGTGGTGGCTGGCTTGGGTTCATGGTTACTGGATCGTGTAGCAGGCCTGTATCAACTGCCTCCTCCTCGACAATGAGCTCGTCCTCGAGCTCTATACGATTGCAAAATTCTGGTAACGGGGTGGGGGTTGGGTTGCCGAATGCTTGTCGCAAAAGTGAAACATGAAACACGGGATGAATACGCGACCCTGGTGGCAGCTCCAGCTTATAGGCAACAACTCCAATTCTGGCCAGGATTTTATACGGTCCATAGAAGTGTCTGCTCAGTTTTTTTTGATGGGCGGTTCTGCACCGATTGTTGCCGATAATCCTTTAGTCTCACATAAACCATGTCTCCGATGGCAAATTGTTTATCCAAGCGATGTGAGTTAGCTAGGTCAGCCATACGTTGTTGAGCCCTTCTTAGGTTGTCACGAAGCATGGTGCGTACCCTTGCGTATTCAGCTAGTGTCATCTCAATGGTGGGTGAGGATGAGCCACTTGGTACATAACGGTTAAGGTCGGGAATGGGTCTGCCATAAAGGGCTTGGAAAGGGGTCATGTTGATGGCGGAATGGTGGGATGTGTTATACCAATACTCCGCCAAGTACAATAATTTTGTCCAAGCTCGTGGTTCGTCACTGGTGAAGGCCCTTAGGTAACTTTGTAAGCATCGATTTACCACTTCGGTCTGCCCATCGGACTGCGGGTGGTAGGCGGTGGAGTATTTGAGGCGGGTACCGAGTTTTTGAAAAAGTTCCTTCCAGAACCCACTAAGAAAGATTGGGTCTCGGTCCGATATAATAGTTTTGGGCAGCCCATGTAAGCGGTAGATCAGTTGCAGGAAGATGTTGGCGAGTGATGCTGCTGTGAACTTGGTGGGTAAGGCAATGAAGTAGGCAAATTTGGAAAAGAGGTCAACAATGACCCAGATGACCGTTTTGCCCCCGGATGGTGAAAGGTGTGTAATGAAGTCCATGGAGATATCACTCCATACTTGTAGTGGAAGCGGGATCGGTTGGAGTAATCCATAGGGTTTGTGGGTCGGATATTTTGTCTCTTGGCAAACCTTGCAATCTCGAATGAACTGGCAGACTTCTTCTTTTAATTTAGGCCACTGAAACGTAACAGATAGGCGACGGATTGTCGCTGCTACTCCGGAATGTACCCCGAGGGGTGTTGCATGGTACTCTTCCAGCAGTTGGTGACAGATGGTTGGGATGTCAGGAACAAAAAGCTTGTCAGCTTTGTATAATAAGTGGTCGCGAATCTGAAACTCTTTGTTTGCAGCCAGCATGTTGGTGATGAGTTGTTGCCCTGAGTCTGATTGATATAAGTTTCTAAGTTCCTGTGACCACGTAGGGCTAGTAGCGAAGAGTGCTAGTAAGTTAGCATCTTCAACCCGACTTAATGCGTCCGCCACCTGGTTTTCCTTTCCTGGCTTATAAAAGATTTGGAAGTCAAACCCAATTAGTTTAGTCGCCCACTTGTACTGTTCCGGGGTCTGGACTACCTGTGACAACAAATGTTTTAAACTTTTTTGATCAGTAAAGATGCGGAATGGTCTACCCAACAAGTATTGGCGCCATTTTTTTTACTGCTTCTGTGATCGCAAACAACTCATGAACATAGGCAGATGAAGCTTGCATTCTTGGGCACATCTTCTTGCTATAAAAAGCAATGGGTTTATCTTGCTGGGAGAGAACGACTCTTACAACCACGTTGGATGCATCAGTTGTAACATAAAATGGGGTTGAGAAGTTGGGAAGTGTGAGAGTGATGAGCGATGATATGGCCATTTTGAGCTCCTGGAAGGCTTTTTGGGCAGTAGGAGACCACTCAAATTTCTTAAGTTTGAGAATATCTGTGAGAGGAGCTGCGATCTGTGCATAGTAGCGGACAAAGCGGCGGTAGTATCCAGCAAGTCCAAGAAACCCACGCAAGGTTGTGAAGGAGATTGGCTGGGGCCAATTTTGGATTGCCTGAATTTTGTCTGGGTCCGCCGAAACACCCTGTGCCGATATGATGTGACCTAAGTAGTCAATGGTGGGGATGAATGCTCCTGCCCAGAAGGAAGCAAAGTAAAATTTGTTGCCTGCACCTTCTCGAACAGAGCCCTCACATGGTGGAATGGGCATGTCAAGTCACTTACACTCATAGTGGCTAACACGATGGGCTGGGAAACACTGAAGGACCTTATGATAGAGGAATACTGCCCGAGGGGCGAAGCTTAGAAGCTTGAACAGGAACTTTGGAGCCTAACCATGAAAGGCTCAGACATAGTAGCCTACACTGCCAGGTTCAGTGATCTGGTGGCTCTATGTCCGTGGATGGTCCCCACTGAGAGCAAGAAGATTGAGAGGTACATCTGGGGATTGGTACCTCCATTCCAAGGAAATTTATTGTCTTCAAAACCCACTACCTTCGATAGTGCTAAACGATTGGCACAAAGACTCATTGACCATGGAATCCGCTCACCAACAACAACCCCTGCTGCCCAGAACCATCCAAAACAACCGTCAATAAAAGGAAGTTTTTGGATAGGAAGAAGAACAACTCGACGCAGAACCTTGCCAAGAAACAACAGATTGTGGTTGTTCATGCCGCAACAGCACCTGTTGTTACTGCACCAGCAAAACAATATGCTAGGAGTTTGCTGAAGTGCAACAAGTGCAACTTCCACCACAACGAACCCTTCCGAGAGATGCATTGTACTAACTGCAACTGGAAAGGGGCACACTGCCCGTTTCTATAAGGCACCGACAAGAACAATCTCCCAGGTCCCTAGTACTGGAGCCGGCCAGGCCTGCTACGGGTGCGGCGAAGTTGGGCACTACAAACGTAAATGCCTAAAGGCGGGAAATAATGGCAGAGTGGGAAGAGTCTTGGCTATTGGCCATGAGGAAGTCGTGGCAGACCCTACAGTGGTCACGGGTATGTTTCTCCTCGATAACTCTTATGCGTGCATATTATTTGATAGTGGAGCGGAGAGGAGTTTCGCGAACCAAAAATTTGCACACTTACTTAAACAACAACCATGAGCACTAAAAGAAACATTCACCGTAGAAATAGATAATGGGAAGACTGAGAGAACTAGCAATATATACATAAGATGTACCCTCTCTCTCTAGAAAGCTATTCATTTCAAATCGACCTCATTTCTATCTTAATTAAAAGTTTCGACGTCATTATCAGCATGGATTGGTTGAGTCTTCATTGTGCTGACATCATGTGTTTTGATAAATCCGTTCGTCTTAATCTACCGAATAGTAAAACCCTAGTTATCTATGGCGACAAACTAGGCACGAGCCTTCAAATTATCTCAAGTATACAAGCCCAGACGTACTTACGGAAGGAATATCATGTATTCCTTGCTCACGTGGTTGATATGAGCCAAGATGTGAAAGACCTAAAGAACATCCCAGAAGTACGCGACTTTCCTGACATCTTTCTCGAAGAACTCCCAGGAGCTACCCCTATAGCCAAATCGCCTTATCGACTAGCACCAAATGAGATGCATGAGCTATCCAATCAACTGAACGGACTACTTAGCAAGGGATTCATTAGACCAAGCTTCTCACCCTAGGGAGCACCGGTCTTGTTCGTAAAGAAGAAGAACGGATTGTTCCGTATGTACATCGACTATCGAGAGCTAAACAAACTTATGGTTAAGAACCGATACCCTCTACTAGGTATAGACGACTTGTTCGACCAACTTCAAGGGGCAAACTACTTTTCAAAGATTGAACTGGCATCCGGGTATCACTAGTTACGAGTTTTAGAGGACGATGTTCCCAAAACAGCCTTTCGAACTTGTTATGGACACTACGAGTTTGTAGTGATGCCTTTCGGATTAACCACTGCACCCGCGGTGTTCATGGAATTAATAAACAGGGTGTGTCGCCCTTACTTAGATCAGTTCGTTATTGTATACATCGATGACATACTTATATACTCTCGTACTAAGGAGGGGCATAGTCAACACCTATGACAAATCTTAGAAACACTACGAGCATAGAAGCTTTATGCAAAGTTCTCTAAATGCGAATTTTGGATTCGAAGAGTCAAATTTTTGGGTCATGTGGTTAGCGAAGATCGAATACACGTGGACCCTTCCAAAATAAAGGCCATTGAGAACTGGTCAGCACCAAAGACGCCTACAAAATTTCATCAATTTCTAGTCCTCGCTGGCTACTATCGTTGGTTTATTCAAAACTTTTCAAGGATTGCGAAACCAATTACCACATTGACCCAAAAAGTGTGATCTTTGACTTGGAAGAGAAACAAGAGAATGCATTCCAAACGCTGAAGCAAGCCTTATGCAGCACACCGATATTATCCCTCCGAGAAGGGATATAAGATTTCGTGGTATACTGCGATGCATCCAACCAAGGGCTTGGCTATGTTCTTATGCAACGAGGAAAGGTCATCTCCTATGCCTCAAGGCAACTTAAGACACACAAAGTCAACTACACTACACATGACCTTGAGTTAGGAGCAGTGGTATTTGCTCTGAAGATCTGGAGACAATACCTGCATGGTACGAAAAACACTGTCTTTATAGACCACAAAAGCCTCCAACATATATTCGACCAGAAGGAGCTCAACATGAGACAACGACAGTGGGTCGAGCTACTCAATGACTACGAATGTGAAATGTGTTATCATCCCAGTAAGGCCAACATAGTAGCTGAAGCCCTAAGTCAGAAAGAATACTCAGGTCTCAGAGTCAAGGCATTGACTATGAAAATCCATTCACATATGTCCACACAAATTAAGGAGGCTCAACAGTAAGCCTTAAAACCTGAAAATGTGGCAGGTGAATCCCTTAGAGGGATGGATAAGAACTTAGAATTCAATGGTGACAGAGCCTTATACCTCATGGATCGGATCTGGACACCGAAGCTCGGTGATTTTAGTGGCGTTGTCTTGAACGAGGCGCACAATACTCAATACTTTGTTCATCCAGGTTCATATAAGATGTATCTGGATCTCAAAAAGTTATATTGGTGGCCTAACATGAAAGCAGAGATTGCTACCTTCGTAGGCAAGTGTCTTACTTGAGACAAGGTTAAGGTAGAATACCAAAAGCCCTCAGGTTTACTACAACAACCAGAGATACCTGAGTGGAAGTGGGAGCGGATTACAATGGACTTCATAACCAAATTGCCCAAGACAACGGGTGGTCTCGATACCATTTGGGTGATCATTGACAGGTTAATTAAGTCCACGCACTTCCTGCCAATCAAAGAAACCGACAAGATGGAGAAACTGACGAGAACTTACATTAGGGAGATTGTACGACTGCATGGTGTTCCCATATCTATCATCTCTGATAGAGACAGTAGATTCACTTCAAGATTCTGACAGTCGCTACAAAAGTCCCTGGGAAATAGGTTGGACATGAGCAAAGCCTACCACCCACAAATTGATGGACAGAGTGAGAGGACGATACAAACATTGGAAGACATGCTGAGAGCTTGTGTGATCGACTTTGGTAAAGCATGGGATATCCATTTTCCATTGGTCGAGTTTTCATACAACAACTACCATTCTAGTATCAAAGTTTCCCCGTTTGAAGCCCTCTATGGCCGGAAGTGCAGATCCCCTCTGTGTTGGGTTGGGGTGGGTGACACACAATTAGCTAAAGGAAAAGTTCCTGATAGAACTCTCACGGGTTCATAAATCATTCGAGAAACGACATAGAAGATTGTTCAAATTCGTGAACGACTGAAAGCCTCTAGAGACTGACAGAAAAGCTACGCTGACAAGAGATGGAAACCTTTGGAATTTCAGGTTGGTGACCTTATCCTATTGAAGGTCTCACCCTGGAAGGGCTTGATATGCTTTAGAAAGCTTGGTAAGCTAAATCCAAGGTACCTTGGGCCTTTCGAGATTCTCGCAAGAATCAGCCCAGTAGCTTACAAACTCAAACTACCTCAAGAACTTAGCAACGTACACCCTACCTTCCACGTGTCGAACCTAAAGAAGTGCCTATCTGATGAGACTCTTGTTATCCCACTCAATGAAATCGATATTAATGAGAGCCTCAACTTCGTGGAAGAACTAGTAGAAATCATGGATAGGGAGGTCAAGCAAACAAAACAAATCCGTATTCCGATAGTGAAGGTTTGCTGGAATGCAAAACAAAGACCCAAATTCACTTGGGAGCGGGAGGATCAAATGAAACATAAGTATCCTCATCTTTTTCCTTAGTCCATGTGTATTTTCTTAATCCTAATTTCAGGACGAAATTCCCTTTAACGGGGGGATGATGTGACAACCCGAAATTTCTATCTTGTAAAAGTCAAACTTGGTCAACTAAAGTTAAGCATATCAATCAAAGGTCAAACTTTTTTTATTATTATTATCTTAATATAGTTAGGGTAATGAAATTTTAAGTGTATAAACCTAGCATTCTTAGGGGTGTTGTGTGTTTTGGAGGGATGTCATTTGGAACCGAGGAACGCAAACCTTGCTTAGACCGTAAACGAGCCTTTGGGCAGTGAACGAGCCTTCAAGCCGTGAACAAGCCTTCGGGCCGTTAACGGACTTCAGACCGTGAACCCTCGATTTGCGGTCGTGATCTTCCCCATATATATATATATACATATATATATATATATGTGTGTGTGTGTGTGTGTATGTGTGTGTGTGTGTTGACTGAGTTTTGACTCACTTCTACTCCTCTGGCCGTAAACACCTCTCTTTTCTCTCTAGATCTTCAACCAAAAACACCCATTGCTCTCTCAAATATCATCCTCCTTCTCTTCTTCTTTAAGGGAACTTGCTTAGGACCTTTAATTATTCATCATTCGTCAAGAAGTTTGGGCCGTGAACACCCAGTTTCGGTCGTAAACTCAAGAACACCAAGTGTTCTTGGGCCGTGAGCACCCAACTGGCTGTGAACTACTTACAACCACTTGATTTCGGTTCTAATACCTCTTTGGTAAGTGATTCTTGCATCCTAGGTTGTTTCCCTAATGCCTTAGAGGTTATAATTGCTAATTTAATGCCATTATGTTGCATAAATTGCCATTTAGGACTTGTTTTGTCCCGGGAACTAGCTTGTGGAATCAATCAACCTATATCGAATCACTCACATAAGGTGAGTTCATATCCTTGCTATTTATAGTTTTAAATGCTTTTTAGGGGGAGAATACAAGTAGAACACAATATAATTGTGTTAACCACTTACATGTGAAAACATCAAACAAAAGGAGTTCTTATACTCAAACATATGTTAAAACCATTTTAAAACTATTCTTAGATTTATATTTTTATCAAAATCATATTTATGTATCTATTTATGTATAAGTATGCTTTAACGGACGTAGGACTATTGCTAAATACCGTAACTCCTGTTCCTTGTTTGGTTGTGGGCTTTGGGTAGGATCATTAGTCCGGCTTTCGGCTAAATCATAGTTATACTTATTGAATACTTACATGAATATTAAACCCCATTTTTAAGGAACATACTTAACTCGGTTGCTTATGTTGAACAATTGAGTCTTTTCTATAAATCAATGATATTTCAAATAAACATACTAGTAAACTATAATAGGTATAGCTTAGAGGATCACTACATACTATTTCTAGAACAAAGAAACATACGTGAGTCAATGCATAGTGTAACATCCCGAAATTCAAGACCAAAAGTTTCGTTTTAATTAAGTTATTATATAAAACTAACAGTATAAAAACATTCATAATAATATCTCATGTCAAAACCAAAGTGTCAATAATCAAAACATATTATCATAAAACCATATTAGAGTGTAATCCCAAAGGTGTCATGTGCGGAGAACATAGTGTGACGCGCTGCGATCAAGTCGGATCCTTTCTTTTGAAATCGAGTACCTGAAACCAAAATTGTAAACTGTAATCACGAAGCTTAGTCAGTTCCCCCATCATACCACAAACCATACAAATCACATACTGTCGGACAAATCTGGGTGCCCGGACTACCCTGTCAGGCATATCTGGGTGCCCGACCTACCCTGCTGAGCATACCGGGGAGCTCCACCTACCCCACTACCAAGCATATCTGGGTGCCCGACCTACCCTCCGGTGTATCTCAACCGGTTACGGGGACTATTTCACCCCTACCACTACCACGTAATAACATAACATAACATAAACATACTGTCTAACATAGCTGGGGTACTAGACTACCCCTTTGGCCCTATCGGCCGGTAACCGGGGACTATTCCCTTACTACCACTATCACATAACGTCATATCATGCTAGCACATTAAACATATCAAATAGTGGCTAACCAGAAAGACAATTATCTAATAAACAACTCCTACTAGTGGGCCGACATTGTGGCCTTAGACCCACTTCTACTGGAAGGTAACTCACCTCACACTGCTGAAGTCCCGCAGACCCACCCCAACTGCTGCATGACAGGTTCCCGAACTGTCAACATCAAAATAACACCCAATTAATAATTGAGTTCAAATACATAACCATAAGTGTATGCCTAGGGGTAAAAGACTACTGTACCCCTAACTTGGCTTGATTCAAGCCTAAGGCCCAAACCAAAGGCCCAAAAGTCCAACTATGGCTTAAGGTCCAACATATGGTCCAATTTTCCAAATTGGGCCCAAACCTTCACATGGTCTCATTCTAAGGCCCAACCATATATTACAGTCCAACAATTGACATTAATGGCCCAATATCATATAACCATTAAGGCCCAAACTATTGCCCATCTATGGCCCAATTTTCCAAATTGGGCCCAAATCCCTCACATGGGCTATAACCTAAAGCCCATTAAATTATTCTAGTCCACTTTCTTGTTCTTGGATGGCCCATTGATAATCCAATTACCAATGCCCAATAGAAAGGCCTAACTCAAGGACCAATTAAAATTAGGGTTTCTTACATGAAATGACGATTAGGGTTAAGTGTTCCTACTTAACCCATTAATGACTTAATCTATCAAGTCCAATATTGCTTTAGGTTGATTGTAAATGATTATTAATTAATATATTAAGTTTAGTGAATAATTCAAGTGCGGGTCCCGATCAACTTCCCAAAATTAGGGTTTCACATAAAATGGCAACTAGGGTTAAGTGTTTCTCACTTAACCCATTAAGGACTTAATCCATTAAGTCCATCACTCTTTTAAATAAATCATATGGTGTGATTGTGCTTTATACACAATTCCCATTCCAATGGCCCAAATATGGGTCCCGATAAGTCCAAGGCCTATAAACCCAATATTAGGGTTTTCTAAACCCTAATTAGGGTTTCCAACCCCATCTTAGCACACTAGGCCCAATAGCTAGGTCTTTTGACCAATTAAGGTTCTTTAGGCCCATTAGGGTTTATTATTCCCTTTGTCCTAACATCCCAAACGAGTCACAATATAAACGAGGCACACTGCCACCTGATATGGCAGTCGGTGGCGGCAACCACCACCTCGTAGTGGTGGTTAGAGTTTCTTTTCATTATTCGTATTTCTAATTGCATTTTACAATGCTAATATCCAAAATAACACACCCAATAATGCTAAACACACACACACATACAAATCCACCCTTGTGGTGGCTGACAGTGACACCTGGTGGCAGCCACCACCTCACGATGGTGGTGGTGGCTTTTCCGACCAAATAAACCCACTCACATACACCTCTCGTCTTATAGCAGCAAGACATAACACATACACACCCCAAGTTGAACTAACACACACACCCCGAGTTGAACGCGAAAAACGTACCCCATCAGCAATCTTGTGACAGTGGCGGCTAGCTACTGTGGAACGTGCTCCAAAGCGGCAGTGGTCGGAACGGAACCGACAACAGCCGAGGGCAACTGTGAGCAGTGATAGAAAAGAAAAGAACAAGGAGGATGGCAGAAAAGATGGCGACGGACACCCCGGCGGTCACGTCGTTGACTGCTCTTCGCCAGAAAACACACGTTGCTACGCTCGGTGGCTCGACTGGTCGGAAAAACTACCGACGAACACGAGGTGGCGGTTGGGAGGACTCCAGAAGGATGGTCGGCAAGCAACAACACCCGCAAGCTTGATCACTCGATCCTCCCTGACTATGACGCCGGGTCTATAGCTCTTGTCTTCAATGACAGCGAGTGTAGCAGTGGATGACGACCTCAACGGAGGTGGTGCAACGTCGGAAGTCAAAAGGGTGAATGGAGGCGGCTGAAAACATGCTAGGGTTTAGGTTATGGTGAAGGTGGCGGCTTAATACCCGCATGCATACATGCACACTTTTTCTCATTTATTCATCATTAGTCCCTCCCCACAATATCTTCTTCAACTTAAGTCCAACATTTACCCTTTAGCCCCTAATTCCATAAATTCCTTTCATTTTAGGTCCAAAACTTACCAAATAGCCCCTACCCTCAGAAAACTTAAACTTTTAACCCCCGTCTTCTAAAATTGTGACGGTTAACTCCTCGAGACCAACCCTTGTTACTTAGTTATTGATTTTAGGGCTATTATTCGCTCATTAATTTTTATTAATTCATTCAATAATGGGGTGTTACACATACATACTATTACTATTCATTACAAAGTATTCTATTCATTTACAAGAACAAGAAGGAACAGGCATACTATAACAAGAACAAGATAACTAAAATGTGAGATGCTATTTCATGGCATAGCAATATCCTTGCTATGTCACTTTTTATAAGTAGAGTCTCCTGGAGGGAGAGCGTGAGTTTGTGTATAAATCTATATAGGATTGACCATCTTACACCTTGCTGCTAGCTATAGTGGAACCTGCAGGTCAACGGGTGACAAATGTCATACAATTTCGACGTCTGAAGAATGTCGTGTTTTATAATAGTCTATTAAGTATGGTTATAACCTTATCACATTTTAACCTTACTTAACAGTTTGGTTTTAAGATAGTTAATGCATCAGTAGTGTATTTTATACAACACTACTGTGAATCTTCATTTTTCCATTACATTCATACAGTGATATTCTCACATGAGAAATGCATACTATTTTTCGAGTAAAGATAGTTACCAAGATGGAGAAACATACATTTATACTATTTTAAGTACAATATACATTTATACTATTTCAAGTAAAAACATACATTTTACACTTTATTCAAGAGAACAGAGCATACAAAATAGTTGAGTCTTGGTAGAAGACTATCTTTAATTTAAGCAGAAAATATAGGATTTTCTGGGAAGATACAAACATTTTCACTATACATATGCAAACGTTTTCATGAAAAAAAATGCAAACACTCGACACAAAAATACTTATGAACCCACCAACTTAAATGTTGATTACTTTCTTTCAAAATAACTTGTATTCTCAGGTCATCAGTAGATAGGTACACTGGACCAGGTTTTGAGAAGACGGAGCATGTTCAAGACTCGTCTTTTTATTTTGATATATATATATATATATATATATATATATATATATATATATATACATATTTAGTGTCATACAACTACTCACATAACACACTTGTATAAACTATACTATTAATGCAATGGATGTTGTTGTTTGTTTTACTATTGTGCATTGTTATGATACTGTACATGACGTCCTCCACCCCTGAATGTTTCCACCAACTCGGTTTGGGGGTGTGACATATTGCCGGGGAATCCCCTAAGCAGTGTTT
Organism: Lactuca serriola; assembly: GCF_051521515.1. NCBI lineage: Eukaryota > Viridiplantae > Streptophyta > Magnoliopsida > Asterales > Asteraceae > Lactuca > Lactuca serriola. The sequence continues at coordinate 4,382,702 of NC_136411.1, forward strand.
TCATCCCGATGAAAAATCCTTAGGCTAGGTCCCTTACTTTAGATGCTTTAGGGACAGAAAGTGAGGATAACGGGAATGAGTAATCGGGTTGTTTGATTTGATTAAATTAATAAACTTAATTATTATGGGTTGAAAACCTTATGAGCTCACCAAGCTCCCAAGCTTGACCCACTTAGTTTCTTGTATACAAGTAGTGACAAGAGAGCACAAAAGTGATGATCTGATGAGAGATCAATGAATTATAGGCCACTAGAATAAATAGATGTTGTAAGGCCTATGTTGTTTCTGTTTATGCTTTTGATTTGTATTGACAATGACATCCTGATGTTTTTAATATAAATACATTTATTCGAAAATGCTTTGATAAATTCTTTATCATATTTTTGGGAACAAATTCCGCAACATATTTCTTTAAAATGATACTCTGATTTTCAAATAAAACAGAAACAAATCGGTCTTTTTTGGCCATGAAAATGGGGATTTCACAATACCCTAGTTCTCTTTTGTTAGTTTACATATGAAACCCCACTATTGACCCAATTTTCATCGATCATAAGCTAAGATGTTAATTTCATGACATGAGACAAACCTTCATGTTGCATGACCCTTACTAAGGATCATAGTCTCGATTTTAGCCCCTTTATAAAAGTCCCCTCCAAAAGTTGTTTAGTCAACCTCATTAGTTGACCCGCCATATTTTCAAAGATAATTGTAGAATCTCGGTATGTTCTCTGTTTATGGATAACTAAGAATTGTTTGTATATGCTTCCCTCGTATGGTGCTCCAATCAATCTAGTAGTCGCTGCTTCAACCCTTCACATGTATGAATCGAGGCATGCATTTGCTCCACTGATACCATGAAAATGTCTCCCCTTCTATACATAAAGTTTTTGCTCGAAGTTGTTTAGCCTCTTTGATGTCTTGAATTAAAAAAAACATTTATGCAATAGATACATGCATTTGCATAGTCCACTTCAAATATTAACATCGTCAATCTCCTATTTTCCGTATTTTTTAAGCTGATACCTATTATTTGTCCGGTCTTAACCGAAATCATGCTCGCATTTTCATCTCCTTATATTTTCCTTCCACCAACATCATTAACTTGGAATCCAGTTAAAAAACCAAAATCTTCATAACATGTATCTTTGGTATCGATCCACTTGTGTTCTTCCTTATCGTTTAGACACTCTCTTTTCGATTTTCCTAACCCTTGTTTCGGAACTTGTTGAATTCATTATCCAGAATTTCCATGTTGGCGGTTATTTCAAAATCAGCGACGTGAAAGATAAAAGAAAAAGAAATTCGAATTTTTTTCTGACGTAAATTATAATTTCAGGGTGGATATATTACCGATCAACACTACTTCGGACTGAATAGTGCCAATGGATACTAAAATAAAAAAAAATCTAATTGGTGACATGAATGATACCATATGAATCTTCGTCCAAACATGAAATATGAAATTATGAAAACCACAATTCTTATAATTTAAGAAACATGGTTTTGTAGTGCCCTACCAAAATGGTGATTTGTAAGATTTTCTGCTACATTTTTCAAATAACTATATTTGTCGTCTCTTTATACGTATTTCAACCATGAATTATATAATTTACGTAGTTTTCAATTATATAGCACAAATACTAATAGAAGCTTATCAGACAAAAGTACAAAAAGCTGGTTTGCCCGAGAGGTTAAGGGGGAAGACTTAAGATCTTCTGCACATAAGTGCGCATGGGTTCGAACCCCATAGCCAGCATAACGTTTTTATTTTCGATTGCTCTACAGTTTCGCACTAGTTATTAGTTGTAACCAAAAGGTCTTTTCACGTTTCCGCATGTTACAATGATCACTTTTATTTTTTACTTATTGAATTTATGATATCTTTTTTATTTTATATCAGCATTTTTTATTTAACATTTTCTAACCTATTTGATAAACACATTGACATATTTTCTCAATCTAGCATTTTCAATAAAGGGGTTAAACCCACGTAAACATATTGACATATTTTTTCAATCTTAGCATTTTCAATAAAGGGGGTTAAACCCACGTTAACCAAATTGAATTTCAAGTTCAAATAGAAACAAAAATAAAAATAAAAATACACCAGTTAAGACTAGCCTTATTGGTAAAAAAATTTATGTTGGGTCCGTCAAAATATATTAAAAAAAGCAGAAAAGTCCTTAGATTAGACTACTCCTATTCACAACCAAAACCAACTCAACTATCTATTAAAAAATTAATTTATCTCTCTTCCATCTATATAACCCAACTAAACCCAATTTTTCACACCCATTAGCAAACGAACCCAAACCAAACTATTATATTAATTATGATTATTTTTTATTATATAATACCAGCTACATATTATGTTTTATTAAATTTATAACCTAATTTTGATATTATAGTTAAGATTATATAGACAATATAAAAAAATATTTAAAAAATTCTTAAAATATATCAATATTAGTCTTTATTTGTAGATAAAATTATTTTACGTATTTTAGTATATTTTGTTAATTTTTTTAATAGAAGTAAAACAAAATAAGTTACAAAATAATGTTTAACTAAAAAGAATTATAAACAAATAAAAAATAATAAAAATAAAAGAAAATAGCAACGGATGGTTGGCGCACCAATTTTTTTCTTTGTATTTTTTAATTTTCTTTTAATTTTTAGCCTAAGCAACTAAAACAATTGATCACCTCTTAGTCTTAGAACCCATCAACGGGTTCGTTACATAGATAGTCAGTCGTCTCTTTTATTTTGATATTTAAATGCCATGTGGCTTTGAAAATAGATGATTGTTTTTCCTTATAAATAATTTGTTATTTATTATGTATAAAATCTTAGACTATTTAAGTTTAGAAAATATTAAAAACCACTAAAAATTGTAATTTCTTTTTCTTTACAAATTGAATATAATATTGACATTGTTTTGTATTTAATTTTGATTCTCTATTTTTAAAACTTATCAAAGTATTTTACTAAATAATACGATGTAAATGATATCTACAATTTTATAGTTCATGACAACATTACAGATTAAAGAACTAAACATTTATAAATCTATCGTTATTAAATAAATAATTTATTTGTTTTGAACTAAATGATTTATTTTAAAATTTTCTAATAAGTTTTAAAAGAATAGAAAATGAACTTGATTTATTTAATTTAAAAATAGTTTGAGTTGGGCTATTAATTAATGTAAAAGAATGGGTTAGTTGGTCTGTGTATATGGAAAAGAAATAAATCAACTTTTTAAAAATTAGATTGGTTTTAGTTGTAAATGAAAATAGTTTAAATACCGTACAAAATCAAATAGTTGTTCAACGTAATAAAAGCACAACTATAATTTTGTGGTGTGAGCATGATAAAATTCGATTCAGATTTTGACCAAACCGCCCATGTAATCCCGATCATTATTCTTAGCCACACCGCCCAATACGAAAAACAATGATGACCGCTGAACTACACCCGGCTTTGACACGCGGTCATCCCTATTTCCCTCCTCCTTCGCTTCATTGTAAACGAATATGCAAGTCACATTTGTATAGTGTAATCTATGATAAATTGGTTTCATCAAGGAATTGGCACATCTAACAAATAAATATAAGATGATTCTTCTTTTATATATATATATATATATATATATATATATATATATATATATATATATATATATATATATATATATAAAGAGAGAGAGAGAGAGAGAGAGTTCAATTGAGAAAAAAAAAGGTTGAGAATGGAGGAATCATTCTCAGCCACTCATTTATTTTTCCCGCAAAAGCCTCCGTCGTACCAGCGGAAATAGAAAAAGAATAGACATGTTTTTTCCAACAAAACATATTTCCTTAAACTATGCTAATCATTACCTTAATATATACAAAAACATAGTCTTTTTTGTTTTTTTTTTTTAATTTTTAAGAAGCTATTTTTATCGAAAAATTATTTTAAATATACCAAAATTCATGATTTTTTATTCTCTACAAATAGACATCCATATTGATATAGTTTTAAAATAAAATAAAAAATTTATTATTTTTTTTTTATATTTTCAGCTATCGTTATTCATAAGTGAATAAAAATGAATCAAGTTTTTTCTACGGTACATTCGTTATTCATTTATGAATAAAAACTATGATTAATTTTTTTTTTTTACATTTTAAGTATCATTCATATATGAATATAACATATACTAAACATAGTATATTCATATTTAAATATTAGACGATTCATTCACTTGTGAATATTACATAGTATATTCACTTGTGAATATTAGATGGTATATTCACTTATGAATATTAGATAATATTTTCATATCTGAATATTACATAGTATTACATGGTATATCACATGTGAATAATACATAATATATTCACTTGTGAATATTAGATGATATATTCACCTATGAATATTACACAATATATTCACATATGAATATTACAATGTGTTTTCACAAATATATATAATTTTTATATGTTATTCACATATGAATAACATACAGACTTGCATATTCGTTTTTTGTTCTAATAATCATATACTGATTCAAGCGAGAAAACATATTCATATATGAATATAACGTGGTAATTTAGTTTATGCATTTCATCAAACAGTTGGAGTGCATACAAGTTAACTATTTTAAAATGTTAAAAACATCAAGTTATCAATTCCAAATCATCATATACTTCCGATTTCGACTTCAGATGCGACACCTATGTCTGATCGATTTCTCATTTTGATTTTGATTTCCGAAAATCCGATTGGGAACCTGTGAGTACCGATTCTGAGTCCTTCAATGTCGACCGTGACTGCGAGTCAAGAACTCCGATTCCAATTTCATGAACAACGAAGAAATTCCGATTCCAACTGATTTCGTTTGCGAATCTGGGAAATTCCAGTTCCAAACTTTAACAAATCGATGAAATTGATGAATTTGGGTTGCGAATTTGTCTTGAACGACGAACTTCCCATCTACGAATATTGATGATTGATTAACACTGGATGACATTGATGATGGTTTAGTTTAAGAAATTTGGATGATTGTTGAAGGTTGGAGGAGAAATTTTGAGGATTAACGAACTGTTATCGAATTCTCTATAGTTATGTATTTGACATTGAAGGTTATTAACATATTTACAAGTTTGCCACCGTGTCTTTTTATGCTTAGATAAATGAGTGGCTGAGAATGATTCCCCCATTCTCAACCTTTTTTATTTTCTCAATTGAACCCACCATATATATATATATATATATATATATATATATATATATATATATATATATATATATATATATATCCTTCATTGGTTGTTTTTTTTTTCTTTTTTTTTTAATGGCAATTAAGGGTTATTTTTTTTCCTTCTGTTGGATTATGGAGTATAAGTCAATAACTATATTGTTATATTCTTGAATTAGAAGTAAAATCATTTTTGGGTTGTCCTCAAAACTAATATTTGGATAAAATGACTTTTGCAGGAAGATGTTGATTTGTTAATTTATTATATGATTAATAAATTAATTAGACATTGAAATAAATGATTTATTAATATATTATATGATTAATATATTAATTTGAAATAGTAATAATTAATTAAGAATTAATAAAAAATTATTGGAATTAATTTCGGGTTAATTAAAATTAATTGGAAGTACAGAGACTGGGTTGTAATTGTTCAATAGTTGAATAAAATAAGGTTTCTACAACATTCTATATATATAACCGAAATTTTGCTATACCATTTAGGGTTTTAGGATAATCATATTTGATAATTATAAGTCTGACTAATTATCAATTAGAAATATATTATTATATTGTTCAAATGAGAATTTCAAGGGTTCCACATTATTATAAATAGGACCCTTACAGATCCAATTTTTCGTCCACTTCATACACTCTCAAGAGAGCTGAAATTTTGCTCAAGCCTCCTCTCTCCTCAAGTCTTCTTGCTACTAGGGTTTTGGGTACACGCCATTAGAGGTACCATTCCTTTGGTCCTAGCTTTTCAAGGTCTCGAAGAAAGATTCTACTTTGATTAATTGCAAATCAAAAGGTTTGTAACTTTAAGTTGATATGAATTCTGATTTCATAGCCTCTCTCCTAGGGTTTCTTGATGTTCATAGTTAGTTGCTACTAATAGAGAAAACATAGATCCATTTTAGGTTTGCATGTGAACTTAAGAGTTTAAGTGTTTTTCTGCCACATTTAACCTTTTTTATGACTTAGAACACCTATCAGTGGTATCAAAGCCTTAGTTTTCTGTTTGACTGTGCACTAAAATGAATTGATCAAAATTAGGGTTTATGGAAATTAAACCCCATGAAAATTAAACCCTAAAGGCTTAACTTTTGACTTGGCTAGGATTTTTGGGACCCTAGCCACCATCCCATTATTTTCGAAAATTTGATGTATATCCCTAAGGTTTCTAGTTTACTTAATTATTATTTTAATATGTTTTAAAATTTGAATAATTAAAACTTGATAAACCTTATGCTTTTTTCGAAAACTAGAAGTATAGGGGACATGGATTAAATTTGAATTATTTAATTAATTGTTTAATTGGTAAATAATTATTTAATCCATATGATTTAAATTTATTTAATTAAATTGTTTAATTAGTAAATAATATGATTTAAATTTATGTAATTGATTGTTTAGTTAATATAATAGATTAAATCATCATTTAGTTTAAAATTAATTAATTATTAGTTGTTTAATTCAAAAATTAATTTTAAACCCTAGTATTTTGAAAAGTTTTAAAATGCACCTTACACTATATATATATATATATATATATATATATATATATATATATATATATATATATATATATGATTAAAAGTTTAATATATTATATGTATAAGACAAGTTAGTCGAATCGCTAGTATACCTCATCCAGGAAAGCCAAACTATAAGGGGGTATAAGGAAACGACCTATAAAATGACCGCCATTGGGTGTCCACTCTCACCCACCGCTCCCTTGTATGGTGGAGGGTCATTAGCCGAACAAATTTGATAGAACATAACCTCTTAAAAGTATGATGGTATTAAAGTACTAGAACCTTTTGAATAAATCCCAAACTCTAGGCACTTTAGGATACAAATGTGAAGTGTATGCTAGTCTATGAAAACGCAAATCACTCTTTATATGTCTTTAGTGGAGTGTACGTGGTTAACCGACACACTAATTTGGGACTATAAAGTTGAGTGATGGACAAATAAAAAATCATCATGGTTAATGGAGCATGTGTGGTTTACCGACACATTAATTTGAGATGATAAATGATATCGAGGTTGTTAAGCGGGTTTGCATAGTTATTCACATCTTATTTATGATCCTCGACATCCCAATCATAAATTTGAAAAGCATAATCTGATACTAAACATGTCATTGTAAAGATTCAATGAATCTCAAATGATCTAGGAGTTCATGCTAGATTAAAATTGGTAATTTGTATTACCTAACTTTGTAAATTCGCAATTAAATTAAGATATTCCCCTTCTTTATTGTGCATTGTATTTTGGATGTTAGCCTTGAATATTTATTTTGGGTTAAAATATTAAGGATTTATATCACTAACTCGTTGCTACTCAAGTCGGCTCCTCCAACTCAAACTTCTCTCTACTCTCGATTTTGTCGAAAGAGAAACTTATCGGTCCCAGCTACATGGACTGTATGAGGAATTTGAAGACGACTCTTCGATACGAGGGAAATGAATATATACTCGAAAAGCCTCTTGTCGAAAGTAATGAATCCACTGTTACTCCTGAGGAGATTGCCTCCCACAAAAAACATTCCGATGATGCCACAAAGGTCGCTTACATCATGGTGGCCACTATGGCAGCTAAGCTAGCCAAATTCTATGAAGAATATTGGCCATACGAGATGACTCTTGATCTTGCTGGAAAGTTCCACAAAAGGCAAGACAAGAGCGCTTCGAAGTTGTCAAAGATTTCATGGCGTGTAAACTCAAGGAAATAGAGTCTGTGTTCCCTCACGTATAAAGGATGCAAAGGTACATGGAGCAACTCCATAGGCTTAATTTTTCAATTGATGATGAGTTGGCCATTGACATGGTCCTTAACTCATTACCTCTTAGTTATGATCAGTTCATTCTTACCTATCATTTGAACAACGCAGAGACGACATTGACTGAGCTCCATATTTTTTTGCAAACTGCTGAATCAGGATGAAGAAAAATCATGACTCTACTACAACAAATGCTCCTAGCCTAGCCATTGGATCTGGCAAAGGGAAAAAGAGAAAGGCTCCTTCCCAATCTGGTAGGAAAAAGAAGGCCCGTGTTGGAGTTTCTAGCTGTGGGTAAAGATTGAAGCCCAAATATGATGTCCCTGCGATCAGTGATCCAAAAGAGGCCACTTGATTCCATTGTGGCGAAAAGGGTCATTGGAGAAGAAGTTGCCCTAAATACCTGTAGGACTTAAAGGATGGCAAGATCAATGCATCCTCTTCAGGTATTTACACTATTGAAGTTAATAACACATAACTTTCTTATTCTTGGGTCCTTGATACAGATGTGGTTTCCACATTTTTTCTGATTTGTAGGGGCTAAGAGAAAGTGAGGAGGTGGAGCATGGGAAGCTCAATCTGATCATGAGGAATAGGTGATTGTAACACTCCAATATAGGTATTCCATTGTTTACCCTCAAGTATTTAATTTTTGGCAAAAAGAGTCCTTTTATACGTTGGGCGTACCTTTAGGTACGCGTAGCGTACGCGTGTGTGTGCATCTGGTGGTCGAGGCTTGTACGCTGGGCGTACGAGCATGTACACAGGGCGTACCTAGAAGATGACTATAACCCTAATTTCTTGACTTGCACCCCATTTAAACAACCTTATATCATTTGGACCAAACCCTAATCAGCCTCCATAGGCTTATTTCGTCCTTAAACCCTATTTTTGCAAACACTTGTGAGATTTGAGCTTAAAGGTGTGTTTAATCACTTGGTGTTCAAGAAGAAGAAGGTGGTGTTCTAGTCTTAATCAAGGAAGGAGCTTTTGGATCCTGCATCTAGAGCATCTTGGAGAGCTTTTGAAGGTAAAAAGATTGCATCTTGTATATTCTCCTTGCTTGTTGAGTTAGGGTTTGCTAGAGTCCCCTTTTGAGTCCATAAATCATCTCTTGGGAGTTTAGGCAACTCCAGACGTTATGAAGGCTAGATCTAAGACTCTTGGACTTGTTTATAGTGTAAAAACTCAAACTTGATGTCTTATTTTTCTCCATGCATGAGTTAAGACCTTTGGAAAGGTCTTAATAAAGTAGATTGAGTTGTTGGGATCTTATATAGCATGCAAACGCATAAAGTTGCGAACTTTATGCCTTAGAACCATTATATCGACCAAGTTCTAGAATTTGAGTGAAGAGCTTGCTTGCATTAAGCATTTAATGGATTCGGTTCATGAACGGTTTGTACGTTGGGCATATTATGTTGTACGTTGCGCGTACAATCCCTTAGCTTAGTACGCTAAGCGTACAGAAGAGGTACGTTAGGCATATACTCTCAGGAAGTCTTGGTTCTTCGGTGGATTTCGAACCTTTAGGCCTTAAGTGTCTAGGTTTGGACTCGCTGGTGTTTTGGGCCTGAATTTATCATTTGAGCCAAGGTTGGCATGTTGGGCCTTTTGGGCTTTATAACCCAATATAGAATTGGATTTTAATGTTAGGCCCATTACTGAAGGAAAGGCTTGTAGGCCATAATTCTAACTAGGGTTATTTTTATATTATTTAGTGTGAGATTTTAGGCTAGTAGCCGATCAACTTTTGAGTTCAGCAGACTGAAGTGAGTCTTCTCACTATACCAATGGGTCGAAGGCACCAACGCCGACCCATTACTCGATATGGGATTTCTATAGGTGAATATGCAATGGTTTTGTTATTTGGTATGTATTGATTTATGTGAAGACCATGGGGGATCCCATATCACTTGGTAAGACCATGCGGGGGAGCCTATGGCCCTTGGGTATAAGACCATGGGGGTAGCCCATGACATCCCTGAAGATGACCATGGAAGGAGTCCATAGTAGATTTATGTGTATATATGCATGACATTATGTGGTTATGTGTGTTGTGTATTTTGGGAAACTCATTAAGCGTGTGCTTACATTTTTGTTAGTTGTTTTAGATACTTCTGGTTCTAAGGGTAAGGGTCCAGCTTGATGGCACAACGTGCACTCCCCGATATTTCTCCACTAGTTTTTTTGGATACTCTGATCTTTTGAACAATATGTTTATGTAATGGAACTTTGGGAAAACAAATATGAATGTGATTTCTAATTATTAAATGAGACAATTTACCGAAATTTTTGGGCTGTTACAAGTTGGTATCAGAGCGAGTGGACAATCCAGATGCTTGAAGATATGCTTCGGGCATGCGTGTTAGACTTCGGAGGGAGTTGAGATACTTACCTTCCAATAGCAGAGTTCTCATACAACAATAGTTATCATGCTAGTATTGAATGACCCCCTTTTGAGATGATGTATGGTCGGAGGTGTAGGACTCCAGTTTGTTGGGGAGAGGTTGGACATTGAGTCATGGGAAGCACCGAAGTGTTGCTTAAGACCACTGAATTGATTCAGCAGTTGCGTGATATGTCACACCCCTAAACCGAGATGGTGGAAACATTCGGGGGGTGGTGGACGTCATGTACATTATCATAACAATGCACAATAGTAAAACAAGCAACAACACCCATTGCATTAATAATATAGTTAATACATGTGTGTTCTTTGGATAGTTGTATGACACCAAAATGTATAACAAATTAAAACATGAGTCTTGAACATGCTCTGTCTTCTCAAAACCTGTGCTAGTGTACCTGTCTACTGGTGTAACAACCCAAAATTTCGTATCATTGCTTGTAACCCTTTTCGTAATCCAATTCGATCAACCAATCGTCGTTTTCAAATTCATTTCCGATTTAGCCATTTAATTAAGTCATTAAATTGTAGTTATCTAAAATGACTTAATGGGTGTCCTAGTGCATTTAAAAATCATTGTAACACCCCATTCTAGTGATCGGGACATTTCTAGAATCAACCATATCGGGTTACGGCAACTTGGCCGGGTGCGACCAAAAGCCCCGTCTAAAGCCGGTATCGGGTAGAATTCCACCGTGTCCAAATTCCGAACACTATTTAAAGTGTTCTAAGCTTCCATTTGAAGCTTTTGCTTCATCTCACTACTCTCTCTCTAACATCTCTCCTCAACCAAAGATTCAAGGTCCAAAACATTGAATTAAGGCTCCAAATCTTTGAGGTAACATCCCCAACTTGTTGTTTAACCTCTCAGGCCTTCAAATTCGTGTTTAATTTATCAATTTGGACCCGGAACGTGTGTTTACGGCCAAGGAGCATGCTTGGGACGTAAACACATAAAAACATGGGTTTTTGAGCAATTTAACCCCTCCAAACCAACATTGGGACTTAGATACGACCTTATGGCTTACAAATCCGGACGTAGAACACCATAAACAAGAATTTTGAGGAGCAAATAAGAGTTTACAGCCAAGGAACAAGCTTGGGCCATAAACTCCTCATACATGGGGAGTAAACTCATTTAAACATGTTAGAAAGCCATACAACTCCACCAAAAGCCTTTGAATAAATCCTAGAATCATCTAAAAATAGTTTGGGGACCTTAAACATGTCAAACACCTTCCAATTAGGTGTTTACGGCCAAGGCACCCCAAGAACATATTCATGGGACGTAAACTTCTTTATACATGTCAAATGGTACCCTAAACTCATACCAAGGCTTGGAAAAATAGTTGGAATCATATGTGATTGTCCTAAGCCTCACAAAATAATTATGGATTGAGCTTGGGGGAGTTTACGACCGTAAACTCCATGTTTACAGCCGTGAACTCCCATAAATGGTGTATATGTTCATGCAATCCATTCCTAGTCTTTAGAAAAATCCATTCCATCATTTCCCATAAGTATTCAAGCCATTTAGCACTCCAAAATACCTAAACATGAGTTCACGGCCGTGAACTCATGTGTTTATGTTGTATGAGGCCGAAAACTCCCTAAGGAGTTTACTCTTGAAGAGTAAACTCAATTCCCAAGTCCCTCGCATCATTACACGTCCGTAGATGTCACCCGGGTCACTCCAAACACTCGTTTTGAAGTGTTTTAGCTCATTGGAGTGTAATATTACATCTAATTAGTGTTTTTAAATCTAATTAGATACATTTGGATATTATTTCATATTACATAGGAACCTCGCGTGTAATCAAGCCCCGAACCAACGTTTAGTGTCCGAAACAGTTGCGTCTTCTCGTCTGGTGAGTTCATACCCCTATCCTTTTTCACTGTTTTCACTGTTTTCAGGGGTGGAATACAAGCAAAGTACAAGGGATTACTTGTACTCAAAAATTGTTTTACATGTGTGTGTTTCATATCTCATATGCTTTTAACACTGATTATTATAACTGATAACCGTTTGATCATGCAGAACACGTAAACATTTTATTTGTGAAATGGGTTATAAACTGTTATGTTTTATATATATTTCACAAATGGTTTTCCATATTTTATCAGTTAACAGCATGACATTCGAACCTTTGAACATAAAAGTTAGTACACTATTTTGTCCGCGGTAACACTCCATAGAGATACGCGAGTGGAGGATAATCGTATTATTACTAGTAAATTTGTTAATCCTATATAATTGGAGACACGTCCTCGGAGAACACTCCACAGAGATACGTGAGTGGAGGACAACACCTGTAACCATAATCTCTTAGATAGGGAGTGTGACTTGAGTGTATAGATCTATACGGGGCTGACTACCCCACACCTGGCTGCTAGCTACAGCCGAACCGAAATGGTTCAAGGGTGACGAAAGTCATAAGGTGATGTGGACTACTTATTGCCATATCTAGTCTATTGTATGGTTATGGAACTCGCAATTAGGATAACAGAAATTTACTTAATAGTAATAATGAATAAAGTAATCAACTTGCTTAGTAAATATTAGTTTTATATACGTGTAAAAACTAATATATTTCACAAGATAACCAGGTTTTCAGAATACATCTTTCACATTTGGTAACCAACATTCAGGAAAATATGGGATTTTCCTGGGAACATTTGTACATAACCAGAAAAGTGTAACAAACCAGATAACTTACATTTCATAAGAGTAAACATGTTTTCAGTGTACAACTTTACATTACGTTTTGGGAATCAATAACCAACCTTTTAAGAAAATATAGGATTTTCTTGGTGTGTGTAACATTTTCAGAAAAACGGAAAGGAAAACTTGTACATTTTCACAAAACAAAATCGCTTATGAACTCACCAGCGTTATGCTGATTTTCAAACCGCTTGTATTCTCAGGTCAACGTTAGTCAGGTACCCGAAGATCCTTTTGTGCGAAGACGGTGTGCTCAGAAGACTTGTCTTGTTTTGTTTATATATACTATGTATCACAACTGTACAACTTACTTTTGAAACAAATGTATACTTTCTATATGTAATGTAATGGTTGTTTTACTTTACTTACTATGTGCATTGGATTTGATACTCAACGTGGAGTCAACCCCGAAAATGTTTCCGCCTTTGGTTTGCGGGGTGTGACAACTGGTTCCCTGAGAATACAAGTTATTTTGAATAGAGAGTATCAAAATTTAAGTTGGTGAGTTCATAAGTATTTAGTGTCTAATGTTTAAATTTGTTTAATGAAAATGATAGTATGTTCCCTAGAAAATCCCATATTTTCTCTATTTAAATGAAAAGCAGTCTTAGGCCTTAAGACCAAAATGTTTTGTATGTTATTGTACTATGAAATAGTGTGAGTGTGTGTGTTTTCCATAAATGTATGTTTCTTTGATAGAAAATAGTGTATTGCACTAGTATAAACTCCATAGTGTATTAGTACTTGGGAAATAATGGTAGGTAGTCTTATTACTTAAAATAAAACCACCAAAGTAATTTTTGTTTTGTAAACCTAAGTGGTTAGTTAATGTTTAATATGAATGAGATTATAACCATACTTAATTGACTAGTATTCTACAAGACGTTCTTCAGGCGTCGAAAAGTTATGACATTTGTCATTCATAGACTTGCCGGTCCCAACTATAGCTAACAACCAAGGTGCAGGATTGTTAGTCCCTTATAGATCTATACACAAACTCACGCTCTCCCTCCAGGAGACGCTGGTTATAAAACATGACTTAGCAAGAATATTACTAAGAACCATGAAGTAGTATCTCACATTCTAGTATTAACTCGTTTACGTATAGTATGTATATGTTCTCTTGTTCTTGAAAATGAATAATGTACTTGCAATGAAAGTAGTTTGTACTTATGTATTGATTCATGTAATGTATTTTGAACGAGTAGTAGTGTGAATAGATCTAAAAACTATACCTATTATAGTTTCCTAATGTTATGTTTGCACTGAACTGATTGAAAATGTTAATGAAATAAGTTTAATACTCATATATATACTTGGCATGTATAATTAAAGTTTAACTGACAGTCGGACAGGAGATCCTATCCTAAGCCCACAACCAAACAAGGAACATGAGTCAAGGTAAAAGCAATAGTCCTAAGTCTGTTAAATCCTAATTATACATAAGGATATAGATATGAATATGATTAGATAAAAATACAATTTAAGAGTTTGAAAACAATTTAAAAATAGTTTAATAAGTTTATAAAAGATGATTATACTTGCTATATGTGACATCCCCATTTTCACGGCCAGAAAAGATCGATTTTGTTTATGCTTTATAAAAATCAGAGTACTTCTTTTAATAAAAATGTTGCGGAATTTGTTCCCAGAAAGACACGACAAATACGTTATTAAAACATTTTCGAAGAAACGTATTTTATTCATTTTAAAACATTTGGGATGTCATCGTTAATACAGAAACATAAGCATAAATAGAACTTACATTTATTTACACTAGTGATCTACATCTCTTTAAATCTCTCAGTGTAATGTGACTTCATATCAACACCTGTGATATAAATAAACTGAGTGGGTCAGGTTGGGAAACCTGGTGAGTACATAGGGTTTTCAACCCACAATAATATAATTATTATGTTCAAACAATCAAACAATCAACCCAATTACCCATCCCTATTATCTTTTTTATTCTTAAGGATCTACCCTAAGAATCAACCATTCCTCTTTCATACATTCCTAAGGATCATCCTAAGGAATCGGCACGAAGTCCATCGTCACCGGGGTTTAGGCACTAAGTCTGCATAGTCGCCAGAATTTATACAATAGGCACTAAATTTGCATAGTCGCTAGGGTTTTGGCACCAAGTCTACATGATCACCAGGGTCTAGGCATCAAGTCTGCATGATCACCAAGATTTAGAGTACACCGAGTGAACACATCGTTCACAACACCTACAGGTTGCGAGTCTGCTAGTGTTCCACTGGACTGTCTAGAATAGTCCGTGGTTGTCATCCATACTCTGCTGAATGACGGGGACATCGTTTGGGAAAAGGCTTCTCACATCGTACACCTCTCACCCATCCCTCATAGTCTATATCACCTCTCAACTCATCGTCCAACTCATATTTCATCTATTATATCTACCCATGTTTTACCCCAACATTTTCGTAGATATAAAATACA
Source organism: Lactuca serriola (assembly GCF_051521515.1). Taxonomy (NCBI): domain Eukaryota; kingdom Viridiplantae; phylum Streptophyta; class Magnoliopsida; order Asterales; family Asteraceae; genus Lactuca; species Lactuca serriola. The sequence goes on from NC_136411.1 coordinate 4,398,333, forward strand.
TAAATAGTTTAAATCATTTAAAACATGTATAAAATCTTTCACTGAGCATAGACAGCAAGTAAACAGACAATATGCACACATAGCACGTAGTAAATACTTCATATCTATGTGTAAGTTGAAGGGGACCATGCACTCACCTGAAAGGTGGTGACTTAGTACTCGAACAGCGCTTCGATACTCTCAAAACAATTTTCCTTCGATAAAACCTAGTATCAACGCCACTAGGGTTTAGTCTAACGATAACCGCGACAAATTAATAGTATGACTATTATTATTATTATATGAGCGTTAAATAACACTCAATATAATTCATAATAATAGCCCAAATAATTATTTTAAGGACCTAATAACATTACTATAATTATTTGGAAGCTATATTAAAAATTGCGTAAGTGTAGCCCACTTACATCGAATTTTATCGAAAACCGGAACTTTATTTGGAGCAGCGTTTCGAAACCGAAAGACTCTTTTTCTCGGGACTCCGGGAGCCTCGGGGCTTCCTTCGGGTGCTAGGGAGGTTCCCTAGGGTTTAGGAGTGTTTAGGACACTTAGAGAGAGAAAGAAGTTAGAGAGAGAGTGAAGAAAGGTGTGAAAAATGCGGAACCCTCGCCCCCTTTTTATACCCTGCGAGGCCTCGGACTACGCTGGGCGTAATCCTTGGCTACGCAGGGCGTAACTTCGGATAGGGTCCAACTGCATCCAACTGTCTCGCACTTCGGAAGAGGATAAGGAACGAGGGTATGCTGGGCGTACCGAACTCCGACGCGGGGAGTAAGGCGAAGCGAGGCGACGTGGCGTGATCCGAAGGGCGCTCTATGATCGGCGATGGATGGTTGCAATGAGGCCACGTCATCCATCTCGCATCAGATTTCGCAATTTGCATACTCAACTTTAAAAATACATAACTTTCGAGTACGAGCTCCGTTTTCGACGTTCTTTATATCCACGCGAAGGGGGGAACGTACTCTACAACTTTAGTTTAGACTTCGTCGGCTAATTTTGACTCGATTTTAAATTTTATATTATTAACAGGCCGGGACAGGATTGGTCCGTTAAATTCTCATAACTTCTTCATCCGACATCCGTTTTCACCCATCTTTTTATCGTTACGCTACTCTTATCGAGATCTTCGATTCTTGTTTAGGTCGTGTCGGCTAAAAATCACTCGATCTAATATTCAAATTTCGGGTTGTACATCGCTAATCCGAAACTTCGAAAAATCATAACTTCTTCATACGAAGTAATATTTGGGCGTTCTTTTTATCGATGTTCTTAGTTTAACATACTCTACTATTTTCGTTTATATCGCTAAGGATAAAACTCGCTTTATCGTAAATTCACTATTTATGCTTCTTGGTACCGTGCCGGTTCCGTCGCGAAACTTCGACGGGTCATAACTTCTTCGTTATAACTCGGATTTCGGCGTTTGTGACATATACTACAACTTGGTTCAAATTATTTATTCTAAATAATCTTTTGTCGAAAAGTCGTTTTCGACCCCTATTGCCTCTAAATTGACTAGCCCGGATCTACGGACGTTACACTATATATATATGTTTATCTTATGAAACACAAATCTGCTTTCCTTGGCATTTACAACAATTTTAGAGCTCTTATTAAAACTCAACATTCGGCTGTGATAAAGTGTTTCATGTGTGATTTATGGGTGAATATACCTTTAATGATTTTACCCAGTTATGTACTTCTAATGTTACCATAGATCATTCATCGTGTACTAACACTCCTCACTAAAACGGTGTGGCAGAATGGAAACACCATCATATTGTTGAGACGACCCGCTCTTTGCTCTTGTCTGAACAAGCCCTTACTACATTTTGGGGAGAAGCAATCTTAACTGATTTTTATGTGATTAATCGTATTCCTACTACATTGAATTTTCAGAGTATCTCCCTTTGAGAAGCTATATGGTCACATACCAAACTACTATTCTGTGTGAGTTTTTGGATGTACTTGTTTTGTTCTTCCTCCTCATGTTGAGAGGAACAAGTTGCAGCCAAAATATGCTATTTGTGTATTTTTGGGGTATGGTGTTGGATAGAAATCATATCGTTTCTATGATCCTATTAGTCAGAAGTTATATGTTTCCTAACATGTCACATTTTTGGAACATATTCCTTTCTACTCGATTCTTGCTACATACCATAATGTAACGAAGTAAGATCTTTTGCGTATTGATCCTTTTGATGTGGATATTGTAACAACCCGATATTTCAAGTCAATGTAATAGTCTAGGTCAACCATTGTAACTAGTTTTAAAGTATTAAAGAGAAATTATTTGAGTATTATGTACCTTTATTTATTTATAAAGATATATAAATTAAGATAGAAATGATCGTCAAAAATAAAATATTAGATAAACTTGATATCTATGAATAATCTTTTAGTGGTCGTGACATGGATTCCGGAGATATAAAGAATGCTGAAAACCGAGCTATAATAAAGAAGATATGACCTATCGAAGTTTCGCGACGGGATCGACACGACGTTGTGTGACGTAAAAAGTGAATTTATGATAAAATACTTTTTATCCTTAACAACCTATATAAAAGTTTTAGCACATGTTAAATCAAGAACATGCATAAAAAGAACGTCCAAATCTGACATCATATGAGTAAGTTATGATTTTTCTAAGATTCGGCATAACAGTGTACAACCGGAAATTTGAATTTTAGATTGAACAATTTCTAGCCGACACAACCTAAACGAGAATCGAAGATCTCGTCAATAGTAGTTCAATGGTAAAAAGACAAACGAAAACGGATGTTGAACGAAGAAATTAAGAATTTTTAACGGATTCTTTTTTTGTCCCGGTCTGTTAAAAATATAATATTAAAAATAAAGTACAAATTACCTGACGAAGTCTAACTGAAAGTTGTAGAGTACGGTCTCACATACGTGTGGATATAAAGAACGTCAAAATGAAGCTCGTATGCAAAAGTTATGAATTTTTGTAGTTTTGGATACCAATTTCGAGGCTTATCCGAAGGGGAACACCATCGTCTGAGGGAACGCCCCGCGTTCACATGCAGGTGGACACGTATGTAGCACCATTGACACGTCTGAAACCTGGAAACCGATCCGCAACCACGTCTCACCGCACGCACTGCGTACGAAGGAGCGCACTGCACTCTGGAACGCACAACGTCCCTCGTAGAAACGCCCTGCGTACTGAGGTTAGAAGCCTCCTATAAATGATGCGATGCCTCTGGTTTTAGTTTACAAATTTCACTCCTTCTTTACCTTTAAACACCCTTTTAAGCCATGTTAAACCCCCCTGAAGCCTAGGGAAACCCCACTAACACCCGAAGAAAGCCCGAAGCCACCGAAGTCCTCGAGAAAATAATCTTATTTGGTCGAAACTCTACCTGCGTAAAGCCCGTTTTTCATCAAAAACTAGCAGTTTCGTCATGTAAAATCATTTCTAGAAATGAAGCGTTGCCCAAATCACCACTTATCAAATGAGTTCATACTCCTATACTTTTTATAACTTTTTCCGTGTTTTAAAAGGGGGGGGGGGAATACAAGTAAAACACAAGGAAATTTGTGCTAAAATACAAACTATTATTTATGTTTTCTTATAGTTTATATAACTATTACATGAAAACATATGCATACAAAACATCTTATGACACAACAGTTATCAGTTCAAATGAAACATATAGTGTAAACTATCATAGATATAGTTTGGGTTACATTCTCATTATTTTACCCCTTTATAGGCAAAGAAGCGATTTTATAAAAATACAATTATTTTTATAATACAATCATGATGAATCGGGTAACAGTTTCATGCATGAATATTTTCAATAACAAAACACGTATCTCGTTGGAAATTTGTAAGTCATTCGTCTTCATTATACCTACCCAAGGTATACATGGAAGTCATGTTTTATAACCAGAGTCTTATCTCGGAGAGCATGATACTTATGTATAGATCTATAAGTGATTGATGACCCCGCACACTGGTTGTTAGCTACAGCATGACCGGTAGGTTATGGGTGACAAATATCAACCATAACGACGCTTGAAGAACGTCGCGATAGGAAAATAATTTGTTAGCACGGATATGAAAACTCACATGATAAACGACAATATGTTATTTTTACGTGAAATTAATATTATGTTTATTTTACGTAATTATTCAGCATATCAAATGGTTTTATTTTCGAATAAAACTACATGTTACAAAATTAAGTATGACATATATATATATATATATATATATATATATATATATATATATATATATATATATATATATATATATATATATATATATATAAGACTACAAACAGTTTACAATTCAGTTTTATGGAAAATATAGGATTTTTCGAGATAGACACGATTACCTTACAAACAAACAATTTTCAACTCAGTTTTATGAAAAATATAAGATTTTCCGAGATAGATACGATTAGTTTACAATTCATTTTTATAGAAAATATAGTATTTTCTGAGATAGACACGATTACTTTACAAACAAACTGTTTACAACACAGTTTTATGGGAAATATAGGATTTTCCGAGATAGATACGATTACTTACAAACAAACATCTTACAATTCAGTTTTATAGAAAATATTGGATTTTCTGGAAACAAATGTGATTTCATCTCATTCAATGACATATATTTTTATACAAATGCTTATGAACTCACCAACTTAAATGTTGACACCTTTTCTCAAATAACTTGTATTCTCAGGAAACCGATAAAACTAAGTACATCCACGAGTTTTTGAGAAGACGGAGCATTATAGACTCATGTCTTTTAACTTTTGTTATACATTTTGGTGTCAATATACAATGATTTGAACACATATGTAAATATTTATACTTTATCAATGCATGGTTGTTGTACTTTGATTACTATGCAATTGTTGTGATACTATGCATGACGTCCTCCACCCCAAATGTTTCCGCCGTTCAGGTTTGGGGTGCGGTAGATATAGAGGCTCGAGAGTTATATATTCCGCCTGATCTTCTAGTTCATGACACGCCCACTTCATTAGAGAGTTCCTCGAATCCTCTTGTTCCTCAGTCTACCCCACTGTTGAGATTGAAGACCTCTCCCCTTTACGACCCCTCAGGAGGTCTACTAGTTCTATCAAGCCCACCAAGATTCTAAATTTTGCTTACTCTACACACCTGTGATCATTTACTTCATTGGTATTTAGAGTATCTATGTGAAGTTTGTATTAGATCCTCTTTGGCAGAATGTTATGGCTGAGGAACTCACTGCTCTTTACTAGAATCACACATGGGATTTGGTTCTCTTCCCCTTGGTAAACATATAATTGGTTTGTGTCGGGTGTACAAGATAAAATTAAAGTCTGATGGGTCTTTTGAGCAATATAAGGCCAGACTTGTGGCAAAAGGGTATTCCCAACAATATTGTTTTGACTATGAGGAGACTTTTTCCCTAGTGGAAAAGATGACAAACGTCCATACTATGATTACAATTTCATCCATTCGACAATGGAAGATCTTACAAATGGATGCCAAGAATGCTTTTTTGAATGGTGACCACCATGAGGAGGTTTATATGTCTCCTCCACCAGGTGTTCATCACCGGCCGAGTGAGGTTTGTCGTCTTCACAAAGCTTTATATAGTCTCAAGCAAGCGCCTCTATATCCAGTTCACTCACATCATAGCTTTGATACCAACTTGTAACATCATGATTTTTCACCCAACTTTTTTTTTATTTTTAAAGCATTTATTTAACATAATACGTTAGCGGGAGTTTTATTTTGAAATTTATGAAAACATCACCAATGTTACTTTTATTACCAAAACATCATTCATCAAAATAAAGTTCATAAACCAAATCAAATAAGTTCTCAAAAACAAGTGTTAAGAAAACTCAACGACATGTCCAAATGGTATCAATACTAAGACATAAACTAGAATGTAACTACCCAAAAGCCCCATCCTCACAAAGCCATCAAACTATGCTACTTGTACCGACGCAAGCCAACGACAAGAATAGAAACAAGTGCCATCAAATGCTAAGTGAGTCAACCATAATTATAATGTTAGGAAAACACATATAACATATCATCGCATACAACGCATACATCACACACATCACATACTTCACATACATTACTCATATCATATATATCACTATAATATCATTAAGGTCTACCGTTATTATTTATCTTTTAATATTAGATAAATATTAATTATTCCGAACCTAGCCGTGGGTCCATCACTAACCCGCAAGGTAGACTCCCCATATATGGACCCATCACTAACCCGTAAGGTAGACACCCCACACATAGGTCCATCACTAACATGAAGGTAAAACCCAATCACTACTAAGTGACTGGCCCAACCATTCCCCAATTGGGTCCATCACTAACCCAATCACTACTAAGAGGTAAAAACCTTATTCACTTCTAACATGACCAACTCGACCCAATTCACTAAGTGAGGCATGACTCTCACTCGTAACATTGCTCTCGGTTCGTTGCAATCGGCCCTCTGAAGTTCCACATACAAGAATGCATGTTCTTGTTCGAGGGTGGTACTTATCATCATTTTCCATTACTAGAAACTTCCCAATCAAATGTGATATTTGATCTAGTGCCATCACTACGCCAATATCACTCCAGTCCTCAAACACCTTCATGTCCATGAACCATGTCCCAAATGATGGTCCAGAAAAACCACTCGGTGTTACTATTGGCTTAAACTCTTTCCTTTTAGGTATATTTCAACCTATAAGTCCTTCACAAGTATCTAGATAGGGTACACACACCTAAGTCTAGGTTGCTACCCTTTACACCCCACTAAGTGTATTCCATTTTTAATTAATAAATTATTAATTCATCACGTAAGGATTACACTACAAACCTCCCTAAGTAGTCATGCTTAATTTCTATTAATATTAAATGGCATATTACTTCCATCCTTCATAATATGTAAACATCCAACAAGACATAACAAGTTAAGGTATTTTACAACTTTATATGATCACGCACATATCATCACTTCTTCATTAAGTCATATTATATCACTAGCTTGCATTGTCCTAACCAACATAGACAAATATTAACAAGACATTTTAGCATGCACACATCATATAAAATCTACACAAGGCACTCTTTCTATCATGATCCTATCACACCCCTTATATCAAAATAGAAAACAAAAGTATAGCATGAACAAAACATAATTCATATCAATACTTCATTCACAATTGGGGTACATGCAATCTATACAACCTAGGTTCATTCTAATCCTTCTAAGTTGTGGAATTTCTAATAAGTACTTTAAATAACCACAAAGATTGACTCACCTTAGTGAAAATGTGTCCTCTCTACATTTCATATCTTATAATAATTGAGGTATCAAGCTTTACCCTAACAAAGCACAAACAATTAAATTATTAGAAGTTTACAAGACCAAAAATAGCAATTCTATACCCCAAACATGCAAACTAGTTACTAGGTCAAATTCTCAGATTCTGACTTGAAACAACAACATGTGCAAGGCCACTTTAGCATCACCAAAGCCTATAGAAGTTACAATTTTATTTCATATTATATTAGTTTAGATTTTTATCTTTTCAAAAAGTGCCCGCACGGTTCCGTACAATTTCTTCTGGAATTTTCTATGAATTTTACAAAATTGCATATTGATGTAGCTAATTTCTGATCAGTCAGTGAAAAAGATTATTTTTACCTTGGATAGAGATAACATCATGTCCTAGGAAAGATTAGGGACAAACTAGACTCAAAATTTAAACTTTGAAAGTTTACGAATCCTGAATCCAAATCCTAATTATTTTTCAAGATTTTTTTAAATAAGGACATAATGAGAATTTTCCTGAATTTCCCAGCTTTGAATATTAAGGGTTAATTGAGAACTTAACCTTTTAAGCGATCACCAAGATCAACTATAAAGATGGAAATTGAGATCTTAACATTAGAAAAATGTCAAGAAGTTAAAATAACAATTTTAACCTCAAACCATGACTTTAAGTACATTGATTTTATGGGAAAAACAAAGTATGTTGCTAAAAGAGGGAACATCATTAAGGCTTGAGCTTCCTCCACCATTAAGCTTCATGAGAAGAATTTTAAGGGTTGTTTTGAAAACCTTTTGGATGGCTCAAAACATGGTATTTTTATAAAAAATTACCCGCTTTAAGCAAGATAGAAATAACGTGAGTTTTAACAATCAACAAAGAAGACAATGTCCCCAAAACATGGAGTATATAAAGGACATGAACAATAAAAGTCTTGAGGGTGTTTACAACAACATTTTGATAGTAATTGCCTTCAAAACACACCCAACAAGCTAGAGATTTACCTTATGAACATTCAAGGATTTCAAGGAGGAATAAACATGATTTATGACACCAAAGAGGAAGAAATTTGACATTACAACTCAATCAATTGACAAGCTAGTGAAGCATAAACTCTTGAGTAAGAAAGAAATTCAGAAAATTTACTAAAAGATTGTTTAAGTTCGGTCCTAGAAGCACTCTCCACAAAATTTCGACACCTCTCCTTGCCTCGAAGAACGACGCCTTGCAGTCTCCCTCTCACACATTTGCTTTTTTTTTTTTTGTTTCTTGTTCGCCAATCACTTCTTTTCCTTTCCTATCTTCTGTTGAATGTTGCTAATCACAAGAGTCATACAAGAAACTATCAAATTCAGTTGCTGATAAAACATACGCATGCCTCAATTACAGACAAACGGACAACCCTTCATTGCATATTAAACCCATCGACCCCATGTCCATGTGTGTGTGTGTTTTTTTATTTTTTATTTTTAATTTTCAGTTAAGCCTCTCAATTGTTATAAGTAGCCCAAACACCCCTAACCCTAATGATTTTACAAATTAAATTTCTTTTATTGACAGCTTGGCCCCTCAATTCATATTAAACCTCTTAATGAATTATACTGACCTCAATTTCCTACAAAATCATTTAACTAAATTATATGTCGGTTAAATATAAATTACTTCTTTTAGATATTACTTAATATATTTTTTTAATTGTTCCACTTTAATAATCTTAGAATTAAAATAGTTTTACTATAGTTAATTTTCAAGTAACGGAAGGATAATGTCATTAACAAAAGGAATTTTGGGTTGTTACAGTACTATAATGCCTAGTTTTTGGTATGCATTTAAAATCATAATTTATTCACTTTCATTAAGGAACTCGATGAGTTGGGAGCCCCAGACTCGTGGAGTAGGAATAATTTGGGACGCGGGTTAAGAAACCTACTCAACGAGTTGGGAGGCCTCAACTCGATGAGTAGGATGATAGAAACAAAACCTTAATTTTCAAGGCTTTGCACCCAATTTAAAGGACTTAATGTTTCATTTTGGCCTCCCTCATCATCCCCTCAGTATAGAGAAAACCCTAATCGTGCCTCTTTCTCCATTTTGAGTGTGTGAGCCTTAAGAAGTGTTCTTTGGTGCTTTTCTTGAAGGAGTGTGAAGTTGGTGGTGCATGGCTGAAGGGAGAAGCTTTAGATCCAGGATTCTCGGTGTTGTTGCAACCATTTGGAGGTATAAAGTCGATACATTGACTATTTATGTACTTGATCTCTTCTTTGAGAAGTCTATGGATTTTAGTAGCTTGTTGTGGTGTCTATTGAAATATAGAAGTGACCCTCTTAAACTTAATCAAAATCTCAGCCTTTCCCTTATCCGCAACCACTCCTTCATCCACAGTTGCGAACAGCAACCGCAGTCTTCGTCATCAACACTTAGTCTTAGTCTTTTATCTGTTTTTCTAAATGTACTTTCTTTTATCCAATGTGTCTTGCATGACAACGTTAAACAGATTGGACATTTATAATCTTTGAGACTCTATAAAAGGAGCTCTCTCTCTTTCTGAATGACATACATCTACACATCTTGAATCTCATATTTCTCAAAATTCATTACTCATCTCCTTCTTACTCTCTAACTTCTACTAAACATAATCTGTAATATAACAGATATAAATCTCTCCTTCGGAGCAAGTCAATCTTGACTTAATCACTAAGTTTGATCTCACTTACTAACATGGTTTGATTGCATTCCTTGTTAAGAATCAACTTAAGTGTATACTTGATATAATACTTGTTGTCATTTATATTTCCTTATATTTCCACATCTAACCATCTAATTATCTAACTCTAACTTTTATTATTGTTGAGTTTTATGATACTTTGAGTTAAACTTTAAATTCCTCAATATAAACTTGTTCTAACGTTTTTTCAAGTGTGTTTCTCAAGTTTTTCTCTCAACAATTGGTATTAGAGCCAAAGTGGTTGCCTTTTGAAGCAAAACTCTTATTTTCAAAAAGCCTTCTATACCACTGAAGCTCATTTCTTAAAAAAAAACTTAAAAAAAAAAAACAAGGAAATATGGCATAATCATTATCTCTCAATGTTTCCAACAGTGTTGGTGGTTCTAATAGAACTCCAATATTGGTGGCAAACGAATATCATCACTGGCCTCAGAGGATGGAGAGATACTTAAGGAGACTTGGAAGAGATGTATAGAGATCTGTAAAAGAAGGGCGACATGTCCCTGTTCTTACACAAGTTCAAACCGACGACGCTACAACTAGACTATGAGGAGGTCAACCAGTCCTTAATTGTCCCACCAAAGATGATCTCGACAAAATGGAAAATGACGCTATTGCCTTTTATGAAATTTCCTGTGGAGTTGCCCCTGACAACTTCGACATTAACATAAACTGCAAATCAACAAAAGAGATCTGGGATGTTCTCAAGAACTTATATGAGGGTACAGAACAAGCTCAAGATAAGAAGCTCACAACCGCACTCAATGAGTTTAACAATTTCAAAGCTCATGCTGGTGAAAGTTTGGAAGACTCTTTCAAAAGGTTCAATTTGTTTGTCACTAAGTTATCTAATGATGGCACGGTCCAAAGCAACCATGAGACAAATCTTCAATTTCTCAATGGTTTGGGAAGACACTGGACGACTGCTAATATGATAGTCCAAGGAGATAGAAAGATTTATTCTTTATCTCTTTACATGCTCTATGGTGAATTGCAAGTACAAGAATCTACCGTACTCAAGGATTATGCTGACTTCGGAGGACCACTTGCTCTCACTACTAGAAAAACAGTCTCTTACGACACACAACGCGTGTCGTAAAACGCTCAGACGACGCGTAAATACGTGTCTAGAAAGGCCCTGTCATAACGAGAGACGACACGCTTTTGCGCGTCGTCTATTTACGATGCGCATTTATGACACACATTTACGACGCACGGTTATGACACGCAATGGGTATCAAGGAAGCCCTGTCATAAAGGAAGACGACACGCATTTGCGTGTCGAAACCTTACGACACACGTGTTTATGGCATACAATGTGTATCAAAAGAAAGACGACACACATTTTTGCGTGTCATAATTTTAAATGTTTTTAAAATTATATATTTTTGATAGATTTACTAATTTTCAAATTAAATAACACATTAAAAGTCTCATCATACAAAATAAAATACCATAAACAATAAAGATAATTCATTGCCCTAATATGTCAAATACAAATAATCATTCCAATAGTAAGTAAATGTAACACATTGCTAATATTACATAATATTTATTATAGAAAACAAAACATGTACAACATTAAAAGAAACCCATGACTAAATTCTCGTTCGACAATCTCCTTTGACAATTTCCTTTCTAAGAGAATAAGCTGAATGCAAGAACTTTGAGAGGCTGCAGGGCATGGAAGGAGGTTGCTAGAGCTGTACGAACCTGCTCAATAGACGTAAATGTTGATTAGATTCATTATGATTCCTAATAGGAGCTAGATATATATGAATGAATAGTAGAGGATTATATATGATCTCAATTTATGTAAGAAATAAAAGAAGGGTCATATGATCTTAACCTTAACACCCTTACATTCAACTAGATGAATTAGCCTCATCATACAAACAATTAATAATTACAACACCTGATATGATGAAGTATGTAATTGGACCTTAACATGTGGTGTGGTTTACAATTTTTTAAAGCACTTTCCCTCGTGACTCTTAATTATGTGGCTAACACTGTACCAGATGTAACTAAACATGACCAGGTCTGTATAAAAAAACAAAACTAAAAGTATGGTGATCTTGCATACAAGCTATGTTTTTTATGTTTTTTATATCCATGCATCGGTGGAGACGTACTCTACAACTTTCATTTAGATAACTAAGGCTAAAAAGTACTTTATCGTAAACTCACTTTTTACGATTTCCAGTTTCATGTCTGTTTTGTCGTGAAACTTCGACATGTCATAACTTCTTCATTATAACTCTGATTTCCGTGTTCTTTATATCCACATAATCTTTTTCCCGACCACTACAACTTTCTTCATAGATATTAGGTCTATCTATTATTTTATTTTTTATGCTTATTTTTATTCTTAACTTATTATATCTTATAAATAAGTATAATGCATGTAAAATCACATAATTCACACAATATTCAAACAATTTCTTTTTATTACATTAAAGTAGGTTATAATTGTTGACCGTAACTATTGCCTCATCATACTAATGATTAGCGTAGAAACACGGGCGTTACATTGTATGACTCTATTAATTGGTTAAAAAAAGGTTAATGGGACTAAATCGACATGTCACTAAACAGTTTGTTCCCTTAAAAAACTCGAAAAAAACTTTAGGGACTGAATAAACAAATTCCAAATATATAGTAGGCCTAATGTGTTATTTTCCTAATAATAATAATAATAATAATAATAATAATAATACATGAAAAAGAATGCTTATCACCGGATGAGGTTTTTGGCCAAGTGGAAAGTTCTTCCTTAATATTTGTCCCACTTCAAATTTTATTGATTTGACTTTATTCAACGGAATACCAACGCATTCGAAAAATTTATAAATTTTCGTTAGAAAATATCGACAAATTTCCGATGACATATAATTCACATCACTAAATTAGGGTTTCGTAGTCCGTCATGGTTCTGACCGGTTTTTTCAGACAAAAATTTTGTCAGTGATTTCTCTAGAAAAGACATGTTTTTCTAGTAGTGTAGTAATATTTTGCATAAAAAGCACAAATTCACCGCTAGTATATATATATTTGATTGCAAAGAAAGCTTTGGACATGTCACTAACAATAACAAAAATGAGATATTTTTGTCTTATCGTTAATAAAGAAAAAATGTGGGAGGGAGTTAAATTGTGTTGGGCCAAATTCATGAAAGCAAAAAAAATCTTAAAATTTGATTTAGTTCCTAATAAATGTTGTTCTCTATTATTTTCTCTCATTTTTGTTTTGTAACACAATAAATATTTAACTTTTAGGTAAAAAAAAATCGATAGATTTAGCTACACATCATGTAAACATTGAGAATGGTTCATTGTTCCATGCTTGTAAATTACCTCACAATTTGCTATTATCTTTCAAGGAAGGTGTATAATTGCAAAAGCATGCAAATAATCTTATAGGAGAAATCAAATTTCTTACTTTTTATTTATTCCTATTTATTTTCTACTCATTATATCGAACACAAATATCAAAATCAACAAAACAAAGGAGGATATTTAATTTATCTTTTTCATAGATTTGCAAAATTAATGTAGTTGTTGAAATATACATACATACAAATGGCTGTTAAAGCAATGGTAAAAAGTAATTCTATTAAAAGCTGGCCCTAATTTAACTTGGAATGATTTCATTAATTCTTTCTCTTCACCGACTTAATTTCATGAATTTAACTTAGAATGATATATCAAGGATGATCGAGATTATCGAATTTACAACTTGTATGCTGTGCTTATACATGCAAAGCTTTTAAAAGAAAACACGAAAAATCATACATTAAAAGGTGAAATTCTTTTTTTTTCCTTCTCTTTGCTCATACCCACTCCGTGTCTTTCTTTGTCTCCTTCTGTGTATTGTTGTAGAGACACTTTCACTAAAACAGGTAAAAATGAAAAAACAAGTGGGAGACCTGGCACCCCAAATAAGTAAGAGTGACCTGATGGATGCTAAGCAGAGGAAAGTATTTTCTTTTTCATGAAAAAATTATCTATTCCTCTATTAGAAATGATAACCAAATAAGGAAATGTGTCAAAGTTATAAACATGCAATCCCTTTACCCAATACAATGCAATACAGTCAAACTATGTCTTAGTTGTAGGCAAATTTTGAATTCATGGACCATTTATAACTTTATGTCTTAGTCCATACGGGCCTAAAATTCCTCTTTATCTTTAATAGATATATTCAGAGACAAAAAAAACCTTTTATATATAATCATCTTGTGTGAAAAAAATATAGGAATCCTAACATTCTTAAGAACATAACACTCAAAGGACTCCAACATTGTGCCAATGTTGGATATTATGCTTTTCTTATCCTTCTGATTATCTTTAACATATATACCTGGACAGAGATGCCAATAGACGGGAGTTAAAAAGAAATGCATTCTTCTACGTACTAAAAACATGCATACTTACTTTCTTAAGATCTTGGTTGTTCAAACAATTATAGATAAAATGTATACGTCCTTGATTCCATCTCAAGGGCATTTTTATTATGGGTCATTTGAACTTATAGGAATGGTTTAGTTTTTAAAAATAAGGTGAAAACGTCTTCTATGTTAGCATTTGATGTTAAAGCCATGGCTTTTCTATGGCTCTCAAATAGATCAAAATGGGGCAAAGGTATGAGTTGGGGTTTGTGGGCTGATTACCCTTTGTAATTCGCCATGTAATTTTGAGCTCTAGTTTCTAATAAAGTGATCTTGCTGTTAAAAAATAAATAAGATATATGTTATTGATATACATGTACATATACATGTCATGTAGAGATACGTACAGAAATAGAGAGAGATGGAAAGATGCTCTGAAGTGGACAGAGACTAAAAAAAAAAAAAAAAAAACTAAACCTGGTGCCTAAATTCCTATAAATGTCTTCTATGGAAATCCAATTAAGCATACTTAATCGTTTTGTTTCATCATTTACAAAGAGAGTGAGGGAGAAAAAAGAAGAAGAAAATGAAGATGATGAATGTGGTATGGACATGCATAGTACTGATTTCTTTAGTAATAGTTGTATCCTCAATTGATGAAGATCGAAAGGTTAGTTCAATTGACTTATTTTTATAAAGAAGATTGTAATTAATTAAAATACGAATTGAAGATAAAGATATTCAACTCTTGAATCTAATGTAAATTTATGTGCAGGTTTTTATTGCTTACATGGGATTTCTCCCGGAAGGAGAATATTCACCTTCATTACATCACTACGAAATCTTGAAAAATATTACCAACCCCAGGTATATGTTTGCATTACATTACATTTTTAGATTTGATAAATACATTTTTTGCTTATGATCTTTAAATGTGACCAGGTTCGCAAGGAAATCTCTAATAAGGAGTTACCAAAGAAGCTTTAATGGATTTGCTGCTTATCTGTCCCAAGAAGAACAACAAAAGTTGGCTGGTAAATTTCTATGACCAGGTTTTACTGCTTTTTTTTTTTTTTTTTTTTTTTTTTCAGTTCAAATCAAGAAACAAAAATACAAGTCTAAGCTTACTCTATCTCCTGGCTGACATGTGGTCTCCCAATGGTCATGCCTTGCCTTTCGTCTTCCTGCAGAGGTGGCGAAATTAAACTTGCACAAAATTAACAAGTAACATAATCACACAAAATTAACAAATGAATACAAAAAATAACAAATGGAGAAACGTGAGAATCTTCGAAATCAAGAGATATAGCAAATGGAGGTTTTGTTTTTTGTAGAGTAAGAAGGAATTAAAAGACTGGGAATGGTAGATAACACTGCTAGGCCAAATTCATGAAAGACGCCTTTATTATTAGGTTTGCCAAATTCATGAGCAAATACATATATATTCACATAGATATATTCTCATATATATATATATATATATATATATATATATATATATATATATATATATATATATATATATATATATATATATATATATATATATATATATGTATATGATGGCTGTTAAGTTACCCACGTATATATGCATTGCTAAGATTGATTAACATCCGATCGAACAGGTTTTGATGGGATCATCTCGGTATTTCCATGTCAAAAGTTGCACCTCCAGACAACAAGGTCGTGGGACTTCATGGGATTTCCAACAACAATCGAACGGAGTCCAAGCGGTGAGAGTGACACCATCATCGGAGTCATTGATGGCGGAATATGGCCAGAGTCGGAGAGCTTCAGCGATGAAGGCCTTGGACCTGTTCCCGAAAGGTGGAAAGGAGAGTGTCAGGGTGGCACAAATTTCACTTGTAACAGGTAATCATTTTTAACATTGGAAGTGATACCAAAGTACGTTTTCTATTTGATCGATAATCATTTTTAACACTAGCTGCTGATCATTAAATTATCAATTAATGCACAGGAAGATAATTGGAGGTCGTTACTATGGAGTCGAATATTCTGTTAGAGACATGCATGGGCATGGGACCCATGTTGCATCTACCATAGCTGGGAGGCAAGTGAATAAAGCAAGTTATTACGGTGTAGCACAAGGAACTGCTAGAGGAGGCGTTCCTTCTGCAAGGCTGGCTGTTTATAAAGCCTGTGACGTGGACTGTAACATGAGAGATATCTTGACAGCTTTCGACGATGCAATATCGGACGGAGTTGACATAATATCTATTTCTGTCGGGAGCAATGATCCGCTTGAGTTTACCTCCGACCCGATTGCAATCGGAGCTTTTCATGCGATGCAGAGAGGTATTCTCACAGTCAATGCTGCCGGGAACTCTGGTCCTGGTTTGTATACAGTCACAGGAGATGCTCCGTGGATCTTTGCTGTTGGAGCAAGTAATACGGATCGAAGAATTCTTACTAAAGTCCTTCTTGGGGATGCTACAATTCTAACGGTGAGTATGTATATATCATTATACTTATTGCTTATTTGTCTTTCACATGAATTTTATAAGTTAATATATAGTTGGATCTAACTAATGGAATATTGTAGGGCAACTCTATTAATGCTTTCCCTTCCAGTAACGAAGAATTGCCTCTTCTTTATGGAAAACAAGTGACAAGCGAGTGCTCTGAAAATGAAGCAAGGTAAACTTTTATTTATTGAATGCATGCAAAAAGAATTTATTTCAAGGCATGCAAATTACTAATAAAATTTTTGTTTGTAGTTATTGTCATGCAAGGTGCTTAGACGGTAGCCTCATTGAGCAAAAAGTGGTTCTATGTGATGACAATACAAACACGGATTCAGTAAAAGCAGCAGGAGCCATTGGTTGTATTGTCCCAAGTCATGGAAAGAATGTCTCTGAGGTCGGACCCTTCCCTATTGCTGCTCTAAATACAAATGACATTAACTTGGTCAAAACCTACCAAAACTCTACCAGGTATGTTTTTTTTTCCTTATTAAATCTCTATAATTTATGTAGTTTCATATTTATGTTTAACGGGTACTTGTCACTTGAACAGATCACCTAAAGTTCAAATCTTCAAAAGCCAAGCTATTAACAATCAAGTTGCTCCTATTGTCGCCTCATTTTCTTCCCGAGGACCGAGCAAATTTATATCTGATATTCTAAAGGTATTTCATAATTCTTATTCTATCTGTTAGTACTTACATAGGATAGGAGTTCCCTTGCAATTTCGTTCTATATTACTAATAATTACCTTGGCTCTGATTTTGTAAATTGCTTGGAATGAATGCCCAAATTTAACATAAAACTTACCAGTTAACCCGGATATTATTAGAATTGTCTATCGACGAATGTGTGGTGTTACATCTATGAGAGTAATGAAATATGTCTTTTTGTTATAGCCTGATATAACGGCCCCTGGTGTGGAAATTCTGGCGGCATATTCACCAATGGCTTCACCATCTCATACCCATATCGACAAAAGCTCTGTGAAGTACAATATCCTATCAGGGACATCCATGGCTTGCCCACATGTTGCTGCTGCCGCTGCTTTTGTCAAGTCTTTTCATCCAAATTGGTCTCCCTCAGCAATAAAATCAGCACTCATGACCACTGGTAAATTTATCTAAGTTTGAGAAAATTCCATCAAACACCCATCCTTTTCCTATTCATCTTCTTTATTGTTTCTCTCTCATTAATGTATGACCTTATTAATGAATGAACTTTGTAAATTAAAGCTCATCCAATTCCTTGTTTTCACTGCTATGTCGTAGCATGGGAAATGAATCCTAACCGGAGCTTAGACGCTGTATTTGCATATGGGTCTGGGCATATTGATCCCCATAAGGCTAAAGATCCGGGCCTTGTGTATGACACGTCTAAAGAAGACTACCACAAGATATGGTGCAGCATATCTCCAAGCATAAATGCTACTTGTCATGCCAATTTGACGCTTAGACAACTAAACTACCCTTCCATGGCGGCTCAAGTTGACGTGAATACTGCATTCGTGGTGTCTTTTCCAAGAACAGTGACGAATGTGGGTAAAGCTAATTCAAAGTATGTTGCATCCATAAAAGGAGGCACAAAGCTCGACATCATTGTTGACCCCAACAATCTACAGTTCACATCACTAAACCAAAGGAAGTCTTTTGTGGTGACTGTGACAGGAAAAGGGATCGAATTGCCACTAACAGTAGAGAGTGTGTTATTGTTATGGACCGATGAAGATGATACTCACAAGGTCTGTAGTCCAATTGTGGTGTATACGGGGAACACCACCAACACCACCTCTGGTGATCAAAGAGCGTCAACATCACCAAAATTTTGTAAAAACTTTCTAATTCTTTTTGTTGGCATTATTATAGCTAACTCTGTTTATATAGTCTAGTAACTAATATTGTCATCGGGCTTTAATGTTAGATAAGTATTTGTTTTTTTCTTTTCCCTTTTAATCTTATTAAGGATGTTAATAAGAAAATTTATCGTTGATACAAAACTATTTCAACCCTTTGGCATTGTTGGAGATAACCATGAAGACATGAAGGTTTGAGGGATTTGTGCACAAAAAACGTGAAGTTTTATTAATCACACAACATCATGTTTTCAACTACATAAGATACACATATATACAATATTATTGAACCGTTGTACACTTTTGAAAGTAATTGTTCCTATCCTAAGTGCCATAACCATTAATTAATCATAACTTCCATTTTTAATAACTAAGAATTGGTAAGTGAGAATTGAAAACTCTTCACCCCAAATTAGGTGGAGAGGCTCTGAATATATAATTATAAAAGTTACAACCTTGAACAATGAATAAGTATACAACTAAGTTCAACACTACTATTGTTTAATATCCCCTTCAAGCGAAACAGTGGCAGACCAATACGAAGCTTTTCCTGAAAGAACTCAAACCGACGGTGTGACAGAATATCAGCCACTTGAAGCTTGGTAGGAACAAACTTGGTGTGAAGATTGTTGGATAACACAAGCCCGCGAATGAAGTGATAGTCAAGGTAAACAGTGGCGAGTCTAGAAAGTAAAATCATGTGGTTCACTAAGTGGGTTCAGTAGACAATGAATATATATATATATATATATATATATATATATATATATATATATATATATATATATATATATATATATATATATATATATATATATATATATATAGTCATATGTCTATCCCGTATAAAGCGGGAGAGGAAACGACGTGGTAAAAACACCTCTTTGTTTTGCCTTTTTTCTTTTATCTATGTTTAACTTATTTTGAACTATTTTTATTGGATTATATCTTAAATGAATTGAATATTTGGCCATAAAATATAAAATGTGGTCTTTAAGAATCTTGATTTATACCTTTTTTTTTTCAAAAACATAAAATTGATTTAAGGTAGTTCACTTTAAATATTTAAGATAGGTCACAATTTATATTTATCAATGAACTCTTATAAGGAAAAGAAAATTAGGTGGGCCAAGTGACCCACCTTCAATACACGTAGACTCGCCCCTGAAGGTAAATGTGCTTAGCGCGTTTGTGACAAACCAGATTATGAGTAAGAAACAGAGCACTTTGATTGTCACACAACAACATCAGTCGATCTAGTGGAAGTGCATGTGTAACATCCAAAAATCGAGACCCAATTTTTTTTTTTTATATTTCATGTTACTTAATAATAGTTCACGGAAAACATCATTGTTATCGTTTCATATTACTTAATAAAATAGTTCACGAAAAACATCATTGTTATCGTTCAAAACATCAAGTAAAAATCACAAGTCTTGAAAAACCATGACTTCAAGTGGTAAAATGTCAGAGTACAATCTCAGGTTTCTCAAATGCGGAAAGTCATGTGTGTAGGTGTGATGCGTTGCTACCCCGCCGGCTCCTTCCCCTTGGATGAAGAGGTACCTGGAACCAAAACTAAAAATTGTAAGCACAAAGCTTAGTGAGTTCCCCCATCATACACATACCAAACAATGCATAATCTTCGGTATCTTTCAACCGATAACTATCGGCATAGCCAGGAGCTGGGCTCCTCCTCAGTATCTTTCAACCGGTAACCGGGAACTATCCTCCCCTTCAGTATCTTTTAACCGGTAACCGGGGGCTACCCTTCCCTTCGGCATCTTTCAACTGCTACCCAGGGACTATTTCACCCCTACTACTGCTAACACATATCAAGCACAGTAAACATATCAAGCACAATAACCATGTCAGGAACAATAATCGTATCAGGCACAATAATCATATCTCATATCAACACTAGATAATCATCACAAAGATGATCATCTAAACAACACTCTTACTTGTGGGCCCGCATTATGGTTGTAGACCCACCCCTACTAGGAGAAAACTCAGCTCAAAGTCGTGTGATGTCTACACTGATCTCGGTATGAAAACCAACTCTTCTCAAATCCTCAACCCCTACACAACAACTTTTCTAACTTATCAATTCATACTCGTAACCCTTACAAGGGTCAACTCAAGTGCAAGACAAGGTCAAGGTCAACACCTTGGTCAATGGTCAATCTAATGTCTTACTCTTTCTATAAAAAAAATTGGATTAACCGGAGCTAAAGCCCACCAGAATGGCTATTCACATGACGGATCATTCAATTATGTACCCTCGTAGGAGTATTGAAGACTTGTTGGTTAAAGTTGGGAAATTTGTATTTCCGAATGACTTTATAGTTCTAGATATGAAGGAAGATGAGGAATTGCACATAATCTTGGGAAGACCTTTCCTAAGCACCGCATATGCTGTGACATCCATAGAAATGGTGAAAACTTTAAACTTTAAAAACCATCCCAAATATCATAATAGTTGAGGTGGCATTGGTGATTGAAGCTTCGTGTTCCTTAACCCAGGTGGCCAACATGCCTTTCATAGCAGACTCAGAAAAAGATGCCTGAGTAGATGAGGAGGCCATAAGCTTGTCTAGCTTTTCATTCAGCTCCTTGAGATGCTGCTTGGTGACAGGGGCATCATCATCATCATCATCGCTTTGCACCATGTAGGGACTATAATAGAAAGAGTCAAATTCGACTTCCTCACCTCCAAGAACTATGGTGGTTTCTGTTGATGGTGTAGGAGAGAGAGGTTTTGAGATAACAGGGGTTTCAGCCACTGAGCTACGAACCCCCGTATTAGATATGTTGGCACGAACCTCAATTTTAGTAGTGTGGGTAGCAGTGACGGTGCTTGCTTCAGAGAATATTGGAGTAGGAATGGGAATAGTTGTTATGGGTTGGGAAGTGATAACAGGTGAGATTGAAGTTATGGATATTGGGATTGAGATAGGTGGAGGTGAAGGTGGGTTGGAGCGAACTGTTACCTCATGCGTAGGCAAAATTGGAGGTGTACCACCACGGACCGAAACTTCATCATCTGAGTCAGAACTTTCGCTTTTGCTTGTTGGAGTGTTCGGCTGCTGATCTGAGGAAGTGTAGTTTGAATCACTGGTGGAAACATGTCGTGTTTTCTTGTCCATTTTCTTAACCTTTTTCTTCATGGTTGTAATGGAGTTGCCTTCTCATACTTTCGCTTCCTTGGAGTGGTCACCTTGGACACTTGATCCTTCTTCTCCTGCTTTTTCAAATCAGGCTTTTTGCCCATTTTTGCTGGTTTATCAGCCACCTTGTAGACTTGCCATTTAGGTCCTAGCTTCGGAAGGTGTCAAGATACTGACTTAACGGCGTGAATCTTATGTCCACGTCGTGGATTTTTAACACATCACTTATGTAGACTTTCCATCTGCATTTTATCCTTGAGAAGTGTCCTAGATCACATTCACGTCATAAACCTTCATGTTCATGTCGTGGAGCATGCTTGGCTAGGGTTTCTGCCACATGTCATGCTATTAGACTACTACATCTTCGGAAGATCATATATTTTGCATAAGAACTTTGTTTTTAATGTTCTTTATATATCCACACGTAGGTATTTATGAGTACTACAACTCTCTTTTAGATTCCTATAGGTAACTCTCACTATATTTTAACTTCTTCTTATTATAGAGATTTGTAATGTTAGAGTTTATCATAACTTCTTTACGTGAAGTTAGATTGAGATTTATATGGACGTATACTTTTATTTGTATTATAAAGTATGTACGGAAATTCATACTTGCATTAGAATATACCATGGACCACATAGTAAGTTTGTCACATTACTTGTTTGACACAATCACATTAATTGATTAACATAATCACATGTGATTGTTGTTGACCTATTATGACTGGTGTTACACCAAGGAAAAAATAAATATTGATAACAAGCATGAAGAAGGCTAAAAATAACATATCCACAACATCAGATGAAACTATGGCATCTATATACTGACACTGCAATGCTCAGCTCTTTGCTGTTGGGGCTCCTAAGCAGAATATGTGACATCCCCAAAATCTCGGTTTAACATTATCTACGTCTTTCGTGTTGATCACTAAGGCTAAATATCACTCCTTCGTAATTTCACTATTTACGTCACGTTGTGCCACATCGGTTTTGTCGCGAAACTTCGACATGTCATAACTTCTTTGTTATAACTCGGATTTCGGCATTCATTATATCTCCGGAATCCTTGTTTCAACCACTGCATATTCATGCAAAGATATCGGGCATATTTCACACTTTAATTTTGACGCTTATTTTATTCTTAATTCATTAAATTATAATAATTAAGAAAATAAACACATAATTCACAAATAATACATTCTTATTATTTCAAATTGGGTTACAAAGGTTAACTTAGACTATTACATTGCTAAAAATGGCAAGCCCAGAAACACGGGCATTACAATTCTCCACACCTTAGGATGATTCCATCCCCGGAATCACACATCAGCAAACAAATGCGGATAGCGACTCATCGTGTCACTCTCCGTCTCCCAGGTGAGATTTGGCCCATTCACGTATTTCCAACGGACAAGCACTAACTCAACCATCTTTCGTCGCAACTTCTTAGTATTTCGGTCAACGATTGCTTCCGGTTCTTCGATCAATCTCTTGTTTTCATCAATTCTTAACTCCGAAAGTGGAATCATGTCGGGAACTTCTCCCGTGAACTTCCTCAAATACCACACATGAAAAGTGTTATGAATTCCATTCAGTTCTTCTGGTAGTTCGAGCTTGTAAGCTTGGTTTTCAATTCTCTGAAGAACTTTATACGGTCCAATAAACCTTGGACTTAACTTTCCCCTTTTACCAAATCTTATAAGTCCCTTCCACGGCGAGACTTTAAGCAAAACCGAATCTCCAACTTCAAAAGTCATCGGTCTTCGCTTTTTGTCAGCATAGCTCTTTTGACGATCCTGAGCTGCTAACATTCTCTCCCTAATTATTTTCAACTTTTCAGCAGTTTGATGGACTATCTATGGTCCCATAAACTGCTTTTCCCCAGCCTCAAGCCAACAAGACGACGTATGACACTTCTGCCCGTACAAAGCTTGATAAGGTGCCATCTTATTGCTCGAGTGGAAACTATTATTATAGGAAAATCCTACCAATGGTAAATGTTCATCCCAGTTACCTTGAAATTCTAAGGTACATGCTCTTAGCATATCTTCAAGTGTTTGTATCGTCCATTCGCTCTGACCATCAGTCTGCGGATGGTAAGTTGTACTTAAACACAACTTGGTACCTAATTCCTCTTATAGACTTTTCCAAAATCATGAGGTGAAACGACTGTCACGATCTGACACAATCATTAACGGAACACCGTGAAGCCTCATAATTTCCTTCACGTAAGAATTCACAAGCTTTTCCATAGACCATTTCTCATTGGCTGCTATGAAATGCGCATTCTTAGTGAATCGATCAACGACCACCCAAATCATGTCGTGACACTTTTTGTTCTGGGCAGTTTAGTGACAAAATCCATAGCAATGTCTTCCCACTTACCCATAGGTACAGGTAAAGGTTCTAAACTCCCATATGGTTTCTGATGTTGTGTCTTGACTCTCGCACAAGTCACACACTCCGCCACATACTTCGCAATGTCGAGCTTCATCGTCGGCCACCAATAATAGGGTTTCAGGTCCCTATACATCTTTGTGCTACCGGGATGAATGGAGTACATGGTTTTGTGAGCTTCTTCCATCAGAAGACTTATTCCTCCTGACTTAGGTACCCAAATACGATCTTGGAACACCTTCAGTCCATGACTGTTTATATTGAACACCAACGTTTTACCCAAACGTTCCTCTTTCCGGTCATTCTTTTCAGAAGCTTTGCTTTGAGCTTTCTTTATACTCTCCACAATTGTCGAGACAACTTCTATTCTCAACGCTCTTGGCCTTTTTCTTCCAAGATTGACCTTCCGACTGAGAGCATCAGCAACAACATTTGCTTTACCGGGGTGGTAAAGTATCTCACAGTCGTAGTCTTTAAGTAACTCTAGCCAGCGTCGTTGTCTCATATTCAATTCCTTCTGACTAAAGAGATATTGGAGACTCTTATGATCAGTGAAAATTTTGCACTTCGTGCCATAGAGGTAATGCCTCCATATGTTTAGAGCGAAAACTACCGCTGCCAACTCCAAATCATGAGTCGGGTAGTTCTTTTCATGCTCTTTTAGCTGTCGAGATGCATACACGATCACCTTATCTCTTTGGGTCAAAACGCAACCCAATCCAACACCAGACGCATCGCTATAAATAGCGAAGTCTTCAACACCATCAGGTAGAGAAAGAATCGGTGCCTCGCATAGCTTCTTCTTTAGTTTCTCGAATGCTTCTTTATGCTTATCACTCCAAGCATAAGTAGCTCCTTTGTGGGTCAACTCTGTCAATGGACTAGCGATCGAAGAAAAGTCTTGGATAAACCTTCAGTAATATCCGGCTAATCCCAAAAATCTTCGGATCTCTGTGGGACTTTTTGGTTGTTCCCAGTTCGTTACAGCTTCAATCTTTGCTGGATCAACCATTATACCTTCTTGGTTGACCACGTGACCCAAGAATCGGACTTCTCGGATCCAAAAGTCACATTTGGAGAACTTAGCATACAGCTTCTCCTTCTTCAGGACTTTTAATACTTCTCGCAAGTGTTTGTCATGCTCCTCTTGGCTCTTCGAGTAAATCAGAATGTCATCTATGAACATTATCACAGATTTATCTAGGAACGGATTACAAACCCTGTTCATTAAATCCATGAATGCTGCTGGAGCATTGGTTAGTCCAAACGACATAACCAAAAACTCGTAGTGTCCATATCATGTTCTGAATGTAGTCTTCTCTATATCCTGCTCTCTTACTTTTAGCTGATGATATCCTGACCTTAGGTTAATCTTTGAAAAATAACTTGAACCTTGCAGTTGATCGAACAGGTCATCAATCCCCGGCAACAGATATCTATTCTTTATTGTTGCCTTGTTCAGCTCTCTGTAATCGATGCACATTCTCATACTTCCATCTTTCTTCTTCAGAAATAACACCGGAGCTCCCCAGGGTGATGAACTAGGTCTAATGAAACCTTTGTCCAATAACTCCTGAAGTTGCATCATCAGCTCCTTCATCTCCGTCGGTGCTAATCGGTAAGGTGATTTTGCTATAGGCATCGTTCCGGGCAACAAGTCGATACGAAATTCTACTTGCCGATCAGGCGGTAATCCAGGAAGATCTTCGGGAAATACTTCCGGAAAATCACACACCACGGGAATATTCTGCATCACCTGCTTTTCCTTCTCTGCATCAATCACAAATGCCAAATATGATGTACATCCTTTGGCCAAACACTTTCTGGCTTTCAATAGGGAAATGATCACAGAACTTACTCTGCGTTTGTCCCCATACACCATAAATGACTCTTTCCCTGGCGGGTTTACTTTAACTATCTTCTTTCTGCATAATATCTCGACGTCATTAGCACTAAGCCAATCCATTCCCAACACGATGTCGAAACCATTAAGTTCTATAGGCAGTAATTCCTCGTGGAACTTATTCCCATTTAAGTCAATTAAGATTATTTTTCATACGATGGCCAACAAGTACAAACTTGCCACTAGCAACTTCGACTAATAAAGCATTATCTAGTCTATCGACAGGAAAAGCTAGTTTTCTACCAAATTCATGCGAAATAAAGGAGTAGTTGGCTCCAGAATCAAATAAAATTTGGGTGGGCAATTTGTTTACGAGAAAGGTACCTGAAGCGACATCAGCTTCATCTTTAGCAGCTTCCAATGTCATCTGGAATGCTCTCGCCTTCGGCTTTGGCGGAATGTTGGGTTTTGCTGCCTCCTTCTAAAGTTGCTATTCTAGATTCTTAATATATGATGTGATAAGATTACATTTCAATGTCTTGTTGGATCAAAGAAAAGAAAGGAAGCTTAAGGAAAGAAGTGAGGGGAATCTAATCGTGAAGAAATGGATTTCGATCGCATTACTTGAAGATTAGAATCTTGAGCTACTACTTA
Source organism: Lactuca serriola (assembly GCF_051521515.1). Lineage (NCBI taxonomy): Eukaryota > Viridiplantae > Streptophyta > Magnoliopsida > Asterales > Asteraceae > Lactuca > Lactuca serriola. Next base: position 4,425,183 of record NC_136411.1, read on the forward strand.
GAGTTAGAATAGATTGCTAAGAAATATGTATTAACACAGTTTTTCAATGAATTGCGTTGTAAGGACAAATTTTTCCGCAATAGAATAAAATTTGATTTTATTTATTTATTTATCCTTGCAATGGCGTGTATAAAAAATTGATGTTTGCATGTTTCTATTATTAGCAATAATGGATTTGATTCTTAATTATGTTATTTGTGGAAATGTCAAGAATTTACCAAATAAGGAGAGTTTCTCATCGCCCAAGTTTCAATTGGACAGAAACTTGGAATCATGCGATTTGGTTGCATGATGAATGAGAAATTTCATATTTGGAAATTGCACTAATTCGTTGACAAAGTGTCAAGTGAAGGACTAAGAGATCGAATACACAAAGTTGTGTGTTGATCAAGTCCACCACAAGAGTAACAAAGATATTCGTCATGATTTACTAAAGGTTTAGTGAATATGATTATACTTATAAGATTAAGTGTAATTCTAAATTGATTGAAAGAGTTTAAATCAATAGCAGAACGAATAAGAAGAATCAAGTAGGCAGAAAGATAAAAGTTTCTCTATTCTAAGAAGAAGGGAGAGTACCTTTTATTATGTTTTATGATAGGTCTTAATGATTAAGAACCATATCAGTTGATCCTCTAAGTGAGTCTTAGTACAATTGTATGTCTGAGAAGAGGAATCAAGAATTGAAGAAATGGTTAAATCAAAAAGTCAATCATACTTCGTTCCAAACCAAGTCTTAGAGTTAAGATTGTGACATTGAGTGACAAATCTTAAAAAGATTTATAACATTCATCAAATGTGGAAAGTTGTGATTTCTTGGATAAGACAAAGACCAACTTGGACCAATTTTGTGAAATGTTTAGTCTTGATAAAAGATACACTAACTCTTGAATATTTGTTTGTCAAGAAATGTTTATTGAAAAGAGAATCTTATATGTCAAGGAGTCAGTGGGAGTCTTAATGGTCTTGAAAAGTTTCAAGAACTAATCAAGAATAAACCTTATCGATCATCACTAGAACATGACTTGAGGTTTACAACCTATCGTGTTGACACTATCTTGTTTCTGTGTCGTTCCAATTGAGTTAATTATGCATGTAAGCTCTATGAGTTCTCATTTGAATGCATAAAAGGCAAGCACCTTGATCAATGAAAAGTACATTGATAAGAAAGGGTGAGCTGCTTAATTACTTGGAAGACATGGTGGGCAGCCGTGTTACCATAAGGCAAAAAGTCAAGATTAAGAAAGTTCAGTCCATATGAGTTTGGATTTGTCGCAAACATTGGTTTTGACAAATTCACATGGATAGGAACACATACACCATAAAAAAAATCTAAGTGTCATAAGATTCCCTCCTTCATGAAAATGACTGTAAGGAAATGCTTTCACTAAGAGAGATTTTAAGAAGATAGTGATTGTGAAAATTGCATTCTCAAATCCGATTATGATTACGGTATCCCTTTCCATGATTCGACACACATATGAACTATCTAAGGCAAAGGTGTATAAGTTTGAGAAGCTTAGATAAAGGATTATCAAAGCATTAGAAATATGAACTTAAGAAATTCAATAGGATTTGTTTTCTGGAAGTTAAGTTGTTTCTGAATACATGTCAAAGCTAGTGGGAGCATAAGAGTTATGCTTATGTGATAATAATCATCATAGTGGGAGCATAAATGTTCTGCTTGTAAGATTATTATGGCAAGTATTGCAAGTTAGCAATATTAATCATAGAAAAAAGAGTTATACTTTGCAAAGTCGTAAGGGTTGAAAAGTTGTTTTGCTATAATTAAGGGAGAGAATATTATGCTTCATTTCAAATCTAAAGTCTTAGGTTGTGGAATGTTAATAAATTTAGTCAAGGATTAATAGTGCGTTCTCAAATTTTGATTATGATTATGTCATCCCTCTTCATAGTTCGAATTGTGAGAACGTGACACATAAAATATCATGGCAAAAGATTGATAAAGTATCGTATCTTTATGTAAGACATTCTGCATCGTGTCCCATACACTTCGGGTATAGGATTGATTGCAAATGCTATAATATTTGACCATTCTAATTTTTTTTTCCAAATGTCTAGCGCATTTAGAGAAAAAAAAAGGACAAGAATCGGTTTTGACTAAGATAATTAAACAACTATCAAAGGACGATCCAAAGTTCGTTGAGCATTGGTCACTTGTGAGTAGTTGGAAGTATGGTATTAGATGGACCATATCGACATTATTATGAATAGATAAGATTCTATTAAGAATGAGTTGTCATATGGAAAATATGGAAATGTTTCCATATTGGGGGTTGGATATTGAGAATCTATATCTAGATTAGAAACTTTTATGCAAGAAGGATGTTCAAAGGAATGTACTTTGAGTGAGAGACATCATATCTATAGAGTTGTTTCTGATAGAGATTAGCCAAGTCTTGATGATTATGAGCTATGACTTTACGAAAGAATCATTGCGTAAAATGTTAGAATCTAGCATAAGTAATAAAAGTTTGATATTCTTATACTTATGATAAGGATTGGGAGTTGTGAAATGAGTATGATTGGAAATGTGTTCATTTGACCTATTTCACAAAGTAAGGACCGTAGGTAAACATTGTGTGCATGCTAAGAGCATGGGACAAGTATAGTTATAATTCAAGTAAGAAGTTGATTACCCAAAACAACAAATAATGAGTAATCGATATGGTGATAAATAAAAGGTGTTTTATTTATACTCAAAGGTTTGAGGCCATATGGGATTAGTATTATTCTTGTGTTTCACTTTGCATGTTTTGACTTCCTGAATAATCTAATTGGTTTAGAACAGTCAAATTATTCGAATGGGCCACATTCGTTCATATGTTGGAAGTAGGTATGAATAAAGACTGTCGTGAATTGGTGTGTGGATTGTCTAAAGTGTATTAGACATAAGCAAATGTTTGCTGCAACGTTCATGAGTGCTTATAAATACGATTTGAGCATTGGATTAAACCCACGCTCACTTGGATCACTTCATGAATTGTATCACGAGTGATTAGTGAGACGATAACATCTTATATTCTTGAAACCGAGATGTGTGATTTGTATCTTGTGAGTTGGTTGCACATTGATAATATGTAAACGCACCAGTAACTTGGTGTTATAAAACATATTATTGTGTGTGATTCGATAAGTGAGTGCAAGCGAGCATTAAGTCAAAGTTTATCCGTTCCTTTTATCCAAAGTAGGATAAAAGCGATATCTTTGGGCCCCTCGATGATTTAGTGATGGCACCTAAGCGCTTGGCCGAGCCGAGACTAAATTGATGGTTCAATTGTAGTCTATTTGTCAGTCGTCATAAATTGGAAGTCGGGAAATAGTATAGAGAGAATGATTAAGTTCATGTCTCATATCTATACGATATCTAGAATGCAGAAATATATGATCCCTTATCTAAAGGACACGCATATCTGATAAGATCAGAGTTGACAGCAGCTTTGGAAAGCTACGATTACAGATCAGGATCTGAAGTCATACGCAGAATAGTTATTAGACTTATCCAAGTGGGATACTGTTGGATTAGTGTCTAAGTCCATAACTATTTTGGTATGTACTTGACCCGATGGTGCATGGTCCTTTTGGGTTGCCTTCACCAAAGCAACTTGATAGGATGAATTATGGAGAGAAAGGACTAATTATGATTTATTAATATATTATGAGAATAATATATTAAAGGAGAAATCATATTGTTTAATTAATATTAGTCAATAATTAATTAGGAATTAATTTTGTGGCTAAAAGACATTAATTAAACTTAAGGGACTAGAATTGTCAATTGTATGATAGTTGAATATTGAGCTAATGGACTCCATATTAAAGGGGTGGACGAATTCTATGGGAAAACCCATTAGAAATTGTCATAGGCCTTTAAGGAAGGAGTCCATGGGTTGCTTAGGGCCTAAGCATCCAAATTAGGGTTTCCTTGTTTAATAACCCTAATAGCCTCACTATTTAAAGATCCCTAGAGCACCAAAAACGTGTGGAAGTAACTCCTTAGGGTTTTGGACGGTTTTGGGCAGCCTCCTCTCTCCTTATTCTTCATCCTCTTGCTCTTGGTGTTTGTGAACCATTAGAGGAGTGACACTTGTGACTCTAAGCTTTCTAAAGTCATTACAAGGAGGATTTGAGATTGTTATTGCTACATAACAATCAAGGTAAGATCTAAACCCCATCCATAAGTTAATTTGATTAATTGTATGCTAGATCTAGGGTTTAAAGTCTTGGATGGATTGCATGTACAATAGAGAAACCTAGATCCAAGCATTCGGGTTTGCATGAGCACATAGGATGTTCTAATGGCTAAAACCCATCAATAATAGCACATAAACATATCACAACACATAAGCTAAACATATACTAATGGATCTTGTCCTAAGGCCTCGCCTATCCTGGGCCTCACCCTTGTCCTGCTACTGATGAGTCATGGAACCCCGTCCACGCTCCTACTGATAGTGAGATACGGGCCCAGCCCACACTCACTCTTTCCCTAACTTGGGCATCGCCCTATTCTGCTGCTAATGAGATGTGGAACACCATCCACACTATGCTATTGGTGAGATACGGGACCTCGCCCACACTCACCTCCCTACCAGGCACATACATGTATCACACAGACAACAAGTATAAACTATCATATAAACCATTCCTTGGCACCCGCCCGCTATCATTGGACCTCGTCCTGAATATCATACTAGCATACTGTGCCTAGGGCTAACCCCCGGGTCTTCTACTCCTAACTACATGGGCCGACATTGTGGCCTTAGACCCATTCACACAAAGGGAAACTCACATGCACTTGCTGAACTTACTGAAACCCCTCTACTGCTGCCCGACAACTCTTCTAAACTGCGGCTCCACTAGCTCCCCGAGCTACCAATGCCAATATAACACTTAGTCTAACTGTCCTCCGAAAGTCAACTAAGTCAACTCTGGTCAAAGTCAACCTTCCAGGTCAACCCAACTCGCCGAGTCTGCCTACTGACTCGCCGAGTTCATACGCTCAGAGTCCTTCCATTCGCGAATCGACTCGCCGAGTCAACCCATGACTTGCCGAGTCCACCGATTCCCGAGTCCTGTCCTGTCCAACTCACTGAGTCTCCACTCGACTCACTAATTCGAGTCTTAACTCGAAGGGTTCGGGGTTTCGCGACCTGACTTGCCGAGTCCAAGAACAGACTCGCCGAGTCCAAGGCAAACTTCAACAGACTCGCCGAGTTGCTCATCCAACTCGTCGAGTTCCTCCTAATCTTCATGCTACACGCCGAGTCAACTCGAAGGACTCGCCGAGTCTATTCAGTCTTTCATACATTCAGAAGCTTTTTGAGTCATGCAGGGACTCCAAAATGTAGATCCATTCTTCCAAGGCCTATTCCTCACGTAAAGTTGCAAACTTTACGTGTAGCTAAGGAGATCTAGGCCCAAAACACTCTATACTCGGGTTTAAGACAACCATGCTTCACCTACACCCCCAAGACTGATACTTTATGACTCTCTAGGCCAGAATACACTTAGATCTGAAGTAGCAACTTCAGATATGGACTTCTAACTCCAATTGGCTCTAGGACATGGCATAAAAGCCCCAAATCTCATGACAACAAGGAAACTATGAGCAAAGGAGTGAAGGTAATGACTTCTTAACTTCAAATGCTCTGAAAAGTCACACCAACACTGGATCCAAGGCTTCCTCTTGCACCACTATGAACTTCCTTCTCTTCCAAGCTTCAAATCACAACACCAAGGCTAGATCTTTTTTCAAAAACGGATATGGTGGCTAGGGTTCGATGTTCTGGATGAAGGGAGCTGTAAAGGAACCCTAAGGAAGAGAATGAGGTGCTTAAATAGTGCACAAAGTCCCGGATTTAGGGTTTCCCTCTTCAGACCGGACTCGCCGAGTCCATTCTCCGACTCGCCGAGTCGGTCACTTACTCCTCGACCCGGATCCCACTCGGACTCGCCGAGTTCCTCCTTGGACTCGACGAGTTGGCACTTCAACTTAGGATTTTCCTTTCCTTTCTTGGTCTTTCTATTTAAGGGTGTTACAACTCTCCCCCACTTAAACTAAACTTTGTCCTCGAAGTTTCTCTACGGCCAACCGCCCCGCAGTCTGCTTTCTATACTCTACTTATTAATCCAACACCAGCTACCTACCTTCGTTGGCCTTTCGCCCAGTCATTCTGACTAACATTAATCCTTGCGGATAATAATCTCGGGTCAACGCTGACCCTGAACATTCTGGAAACACAACTTACTCAACTGACAATCCTTCTAGTACTCTCCGAGTACTGCACTGGACCCATAGGGGTTCACCCCCACCCTATCGTTGTGCGTTTTCTTGCCTTCCCAAGGCAATGTTCCATAACCAACTATTTCCCTTGACACTGTGAAGGTCCTATCCTTCACCAAATCCATTACTCCCGCTACCTCTAGTATGGGTCATTACCACCAGTATCCACTGGGCATTTCTCTCTACTATAACTTGGTGTCGAGCACCCCATGATCAACTAACTGAATTCCACCATAGACCGCTTACCAGCACTGCTACTGACTGAAAATTTCCGTTATTCCTTATCTGCCTTCCGGATGAACCGAGACCACCATGGTCCCTACCAATCTATCAATCTCTGGATTACCGGCTCCCACTGGTTGCTAGCCCCAACACAACTCCTAGTTGCTCCCAGCGACTTTCGAAGAAACTTCAACTACCTATAACGGCTCAATCTATTCTGCCATTCTGGAACTAGAATCCTGGGATCCTCGATCTCCTATCTTGACACTAAGGTCCTTACCAGGTCCCATCTGTGCTACTAAAACTCACGGGCCTCGCCCACGGGTCTCACCCGCCTCTATCCTTCTAGTCTCACTTGTCTAACCACTCTCGCACGGGCCTTGCCCACGGGTCTCACCCAACCACACTACTGAGCAACCCTGCTCTCAGGTCTCACCTATACTGCTACTCTCATACGGGCCTCGCCCACGAGTCTCACCTAACTACATCCTGGAGCGGCCTCTCCCAAGGTCTCACCTCTATAGGGCTATGCAGGCAAGCTCCCTATTATTCTCATCCACTACCCATTCCTGTTCCCTATCTGATCACTAGGAGATAAGGGCCTCGCCCCAACTCCGCTAACGAAGCTACTATGGAATGCTACGGCTTACCCGTAGTCTTACAACACCTTTCATCTCTGACTGCTAGTGAATGCTACGGCAGCCCCATAGTCTTATAACACCTTCCACCACTGACCGTTGCTGGAGGAAGCTACGGCTCTCCCGCCGCTCTACCATGCTCTACATGCTGCCTCTGCCACTGTCTACTAACACGAAAGCATCCCATGCTATCTATCCTCAAGATCTTCATTCCGACTCACCGAGTCCTACAAGCAATCCTCCAACCTGAATTCCCAACCACGTACTAACCATCACCATTACACGCGCTAACTGATGGGGAGTTTCTCAAACTCCCAACCCTTAACTCCTCAATCCATCAAACGTTGTACTACTTCTTTTCCTTCTCAGATATCACGTACTCATTCTGGATCTGCGTGCTCTTACCCGTGTACACTCGGAGGATTCTCCCCCACTTCGATCCTGCTTACACCTTGCTGCTCAATGCTCGAAAAGAAATCCCAATCCTTCCTACCATTTCATAATCAATATGCTGAGGAACCCCAAGCTTACCATAGTTAGGGATCTAACCAGTCCATTTCTAAAACTATACAGTTCCGAACTAGCGAGACATACCAAGTCCCTCCCAGGCATGCTACAGTTACTGCATCCTAAGTAACCTTCTCCAATAGAGCCCATCCCTTAACTGCTATTCAAATATCCAAGGTATGCAGATGGCATATAACTCGATCACAAGCAAGCCGCACAAAATTAAAATACTCATACCGATAATGATGCAGAACCATAACAATATAATCATGCACAAATAAAAGAACTAAAAACGGAAGTCGCATACCTGCAACGTCCAACGCTGCTCGCATCTCCAATGTAGTCATCTGAAAAGCCCTGCCTCCTACCGCAGGCACCTCTGCACGGCCCTGACGGCCATTTGTGATCCTCAAAGTTGCAGGGGCAGGTGCCATCACCCGTCCTGCCGGAAGCAAACTGGGGCACTGGGCCTTCTTGTGGCCCTGCTGATTGCAGTGAAAACATATCAAGTCTGATCCCTGTGTGGTGGTAACAGTACAATCCCTGCTAAAATGACCAGTCCGACCGCACTTGAAGCAGCCAAATCTCATGACAATAAGGAAACTATGAGCAAAGGAGTGAAGGTAATGACTTCTTACCTTCAAATGCTCTGAAAAGTCACACCAACACTGGATCCAAGGCTTCCTCTTGCACCACTATGAACTTCCTTCTCTTCCAAGCTTCAAATCACAACACCAAGGCTAGATCTTTGCTCAAAAATAGATATGGTGGCTAGGGTTCGATGTTCTGGATGAGGGGAGCTGTAAAGGAACCCTAAGGAAGAGAATGAGGTGCTTAAATAGTGCACAAAGTCCTGGATTTAGGGTTTCCCTCTTCAGACCGGACTCGCCGAGTCCATTCTCCGACTCGCCGAGTCGGTCACTTACTCCTCGACCCGGATCCCGCTCGGACTCGCCGAGTTCCTCCTTGGACTCGACGAGTTGGCCCTTTAACTTAGGGTTTTCCTTTCCTTTCTTGGTCTTTCTGATTAAGGGTGTTACAGTTCCATTACTATCCAATCTTCATGATCGTACAACTCTTAAAATCTAGTTGAAAACTCCTTGAAATATCAGCAAGCTCGATAACCCCGATCACTTCCCATGATACAACACCAAATACTTAGGTCCTTTATGTTGGTGACAAAGACTATAACCCTTGACTGAAACTGGCGAATCTTTACTCTAACTTCCCATTCCCAGAAGGATCTTTACATTCCAACCATATTCATGTTGGGTTTTGAGCATTCTAACACTCCTAAGTGTACATGCAACCCTAAATACCTAGATCTATGTTTTCTTTATTATACATGTAAATATGAACTTTCCAAGGTATTCATCCTAACTAGCATAATAACATTGATTCATATGAATATATTAAGTTAGAATTACATACCTCTTTGATGTAGAATGTCTTCATGAAGCTTGAGTGCCTAGTACCCCAAGTGTGACACCTCAAATGGTTCACACAACACCAAATACACATGGAATGAATTGAGAGAAAAATACACTTCATGAAAATCGGCTAGCCCTTTCTATGACACATAGTCTAGTGTCGATTTTGTCAACAATAAGATGTTTATATAGTTAGTGACAGTTAGGGTGAACCCTAATTATCATGGCTTTCCATTTCCTTGGATCCATGGGTTCAAATATACCATGGAGCATCTTATGGGTTTTAGCCCAACTTGACAATCCATGAAGCATTAGCCCACTATACAAATATGGATGATTTACACAATCAATTCATATATTTAATTAGTCTTCTTTTGATCATTTAATTAATTCTAGATTAATTCTTGATCAATACTAATTAAATAATCTTATTAATATATTAGAACTTATAATATATTAACCAACCTTAAGTGTTATTTCTCTCATTTTAGTCTATCCAAATGCATGATGTCATGCAACCCAAATGGACCATGTCGGGTCTGGTCAAGTCTTACCAATTATAGTTATAGACTTAGATATTAATCCAACACTTCAACCTTCACGATTATGAAATTCCCTTGGCACACCCAATGACCAAAAAACCCATGCGACTGCCACCTTTATCTCCCTGCTGTCGCTCCTTCCATAGCGACGATAGTGATTTGGACCCAAAGGTCCTTCCAAAGACGGTTGCTCATCCTACCGGAACAAATGGTAACACTTCCGAACTCTGACTCTTCTAATGAGCTGCTCCTGCCAATTTGACCATAGATCCTCCAAAAAATACTCCGGAACTGACCCTATCAAAGAACCGAAACAACAACCGAACCACTGAATCCCGTCCGGCAAGATACGACCCTCTAATAATTATTATCATGTAAAAAATGGCATATAACAATTATTGATGACATAACTCTGGCGATAACAGAGAATTGAACCAAAGATAATGCTTACCCATACCAATAAAATATTCCAAGGCAAAAATAAATATTGATAACAAGCATGAAGAAGGCTAAAGATAACATATCTGCAACAGCATCTGAAGAACCAAAGATAAATGACGCACATGCTATCCATGTCCTTTTTCACAATTTAAACATACAAAAATTAATCTTTGGAAGCCTCTTAAACGTTACCCTTAGTAACCTGCCTTTAGACGATTTGAATCGCTTTTTCCTCCATCTTAGTTACCAAACTTGAGATAAGAAGACTGAAAAAGGAGTGAGGTCGGCTAAGGTTTTAATAAGGAATAAGACACTTTACGCCTGGTCGCTACAACATAAACGAAATTTTTTGAAAAAAAAAATACACTACTAAAAAATATTGAGGGGCACCTGATAGGTGCATTTTATGCACCTATTTTTCATGTTTATTTCCGTCTTTTTATATCATTCTACTTCATAATTCTTGCATTTAGTTGATTATTAAGGCAATTGCATATTTCATTAAGAATGCCTGGTACTTCACTATTTTTGATTTATTTTGCAGGCATTATGGAGCATGGAACGTGGAGCTTGGATTCTTGGAGCTTTGGAGCATGCAGAGAAGATGAACCGGTCATTCCATGGAGGAAAGCATGAAGACATAACCCGAGTCATTGTCGCATTATCATCATAGCAAAGGACTACGTTTGAAATGCGGTTCTTGCCACATTGACACGAGTTGTGTTTGTCTTTTATCATCTCATATTTGAGCATCATGACTCGTGGTGAAGCTAGACTGAAGATGAAGCCAACAGTGAAGATGTATTTGAGTTTTAGCGAAAAGCATGGGCCATGCCAAAAACACATGGTCATGACAAATGGCCATGCTAAAAACACATGGGCAAAAGGCATGGCCATGCTAAAAACGCATGGCCTCATGGTATGCACGTGAACTTTAATTAAAAGAGCAGAAGAATGTCATTTGAAGAGAGAACGGTTTTGGGAGCAGTTTCTGGTGATCTAGGGCAATTTTGGGAGAATTCTTGGAGCTTTTGAGAAGACTTAATCATTGCAAACATTTTGATTTCATTTTTGTAAGAATTAAACATTTCAATTCCATCATTTTTCTTGTTTGATTTGTTCTTAGCCATGTGTGGCTAAGAAACCCTAGTTTGTAGTTCTTGTTCAAAACATGTTGATTGCTTAACTTGAAGCATATGATTTGATGTTTGATTTGTGATCCTATTCTAGTGATTATGTTTTTGTTTACACTAGAACCCTTAAATTTGATTTGTGTTTGATTGGCCACATTCATGAATTTAATTTTTGTGCAGTTAATTAACTTTTAGGGCACCTAATCGTTCTATTAAGTTAATAATTGGTAACAAGCAATAATTTTTCTTATTGTAAAACATATATCACATGTTTTCACACTTTCGAGCGTATGAGAAGAAATGAACATTGTTGGGAAGCCTGTACAAAACTTAATGCGGTTTTTCAATACAATCTAAGAGCGTGTTTAGATTGAATTAGTAAAGCTAGGTCTAGTCAAAGAGTGTGTTTTGGTTAGATAATTTGGCAAGCAAGAGGTATTAGAGCATGTTAATATCTTTCAGTACCAACTTAGAATAGCAATCATAAATTACATCAAGTCAATCAAGTTAATCAACAACATTGAGAACTAGAACTGGAAACACTTTTACAACTTGTTTGCAAATCTGTTTTATTTTGTGCATGTTTTTAAAGTAGATTGTTATTTTCATTATTTGACTTTTGCAAACAAATCCCCCTTTGTGACCAAAGTACCTTGCGCAAAGATGTATTGACTTTTGTCCCGTGTCTCTGTGGTTCGATCCTACTTTCCTTGTACTACTTTCTAGTGCATTAAAGCAGTGTATCTGGAGTCTATTGTACCCCTGTTATTTGTTGGGTTTGACACGCCTAACAGCACCCCGAACTACATCGGGCTCCAAGATGGATCTGCTCCTGGTCATGGGATGTTTTCACAAAGCAAGTTGCTTGTTTATTGTAATTTAATTGATTATCATTTAATTATGAGAAAAATTCAAATGCATAGATAATGGATAATGAAATCTAAAAGTTCCAACATCAAAATTTTCTTATATTAAAAAAGTTTATCGTATTCTACATTGTGATTCTATATTAAGGTGAGGTCAAATGTGGTTATCTTCTTGAATATTGATTTCTTGTGATAGATGGAAATTATTGTTACATAACATAATCAAATAATATAATCAAACTAAATGGATAATGACTTTTACTTTAAGGTATAATATGAGTGGATGTAATTTTGGTGACGAGAGTGATAATATTTCTTAAATTGAACATCATGATAAGATAAAATTTTCATTCTCACTAAATAGGATATTGATAGACTAGTTTATACAATAGAGATTTAGATAAAAAAAAAATATGGTTATGATGCAATGTTTTTTTAACAATATCAAAATTTGTGTATAATAATGTGCAAATCGATCCATTAACTTTGAAGACTTTGTGTGGAAGGTAAAATTGACCTCTAAATATATATTTTCTATATAAATTGTCATAAAGAAAACCTAAAAATTAAATTATATTAATGAAAAGAGTGAATGCCATTTTAGAGAAGTTGAGGGGCTAAATATTTAATTTTTGAAAAAATGATGTGGTAGTATTTAACTAATAATTTTCATGCAAAAAATATTCCATAATATGGAAACCTAATTTGATAATGTGGAAACCTAATGTAGAGGAAAAACAATATTCGAGAGACAAAAAAACATTGATGTCGTAGTATTTAATTTATAACGTGGCGCCCTTGGCGCTGGGTTGTATCACCATTGCGTAAATATTGATAAATTTTTTTTTTTTTGATGAAAGAACATACATTCACCTCCATAACAAAAAGAAGATCAGAAGTGGTGGGCATCTACATGCATGACACAGGTCAAAAGACACAAGATAAATTCTAAGATAATCAATTAGTAGTGTTTAAAGACACAAGATAAATTCTAAGATAATCAATTAGTAGTGTTGGCTTCTACAGTTCCCCAACATGTATCAATCATAACTTCATCAACATTAATTGACTTTAGTGTTCTTATCTGATTTGATAGATTATCTGAATTAATCAGCTCACACTCCATATCAATGATCCCCACCTGAAATTCATACATAAAAATGTAATCTGATATGTGTTTTCATAAAGTATTGACAACAAATTGAAATGATTGGAAACTTTGAAGGATTGGAATGGAACTGAAGCAAGTGGTTTTCTTATACCTGTCGTTCTCATTCCAAACAGATAGTCACCACAAGATACCCCTCTCTCAGTTGTTGTGTATATGTATTAATAAATATGAATTATAAGTGAAATTATTAATTAATATAAACGATTACAAAGATGGAATAAACTAATTTCTTGAAACCTACGCATGCTGGTCCGAGCTCAGTTTATTTCCGTAAATAGTAATCCCTAGATTTACCTATAAAAAACATATATAAAGTTTGTTAAAGATATGTAAAAAAAACTATCAAATAGCAACTATCAAGTACTCTCCTTATCAATCAAATACAAAGAACAATTAAAATACACTTTTACACAGTAAACTTAGTGAATCATAAATCAACTATTTTAAACAATAAGTAAGCTTTAAGTGAAGAAGCAGGCTAAGAACATAAAAGGAGTATTGAGAGAAACTTTTCAACTATAAAATCCATCCAATGAACTTTGAAGAAAGAAGCGTCAGTGAACTTTTTGACGGACCCACAGAATGGCAGGTCCACACTTAGACCGGCTGACATTTTGGTCTTTGGATAGATAGGAGGGAAGCATGCATGCGTGGATCTTATTGGTGTATCTCCTCTCGTTGGTTTGGGGAACAGAGGTTTCGCAGCTGGGCATGCCGCTTTGAAAGCCGCTGCGTGCAAAGTGGTAAAGCACGACAGTGCATGTAGAGAAAATCAACATGTATTTGTTCCTTTTGCATTCGATACATTTGATTTTCTCGCACCAGAGACGGTGGAGTTCCTTAACAGAGTCCAACGGGTCATACATTCTAATGTCATATCTCCTAGATCCACAAATGTTGTTTTCAAAAGAATTGGTTTTTTGCCATCCAAAAAGGGCTAGCGGCGCAGCTTGTTGCCCGTTTGCCTTCAATCAATATGTATTGACTTTCAAAATGTTCAAATTTAATGAAAATATAAAAATTAACCATAAAAAGAACACAAGTAACCATTTTCTTTTTAGTAAAATTAAGTTGCTACTTTTCATAGTATAGCATGCGCTTTTTTAACAGTGTACTCAACATTTTAATTTCCAAGTTTTAATCTTAAAAAAAATCAAATTAAAATCTATATTTATGTGAATTAAAAAAGAAAGGCTCATGTTTCTACACCATTTGTTCAAAAGAAAGTAAGCTGCAAATCTAACCTAACCTTCCAATCAATTTTTTTCATTAAATTCTAGTTAGCTATCATCAAACTGTTTTTCACAAGTAGATTACTAGTCTTCTGTTTTTCACAAGTAGATTACTAGTCTTCTGACTTTAAAAGTGAAGCTTAGATTCTTGAATCACTTAAAGGGCATGAAAGTAATTGTAAAACTGTGCACGTTGATCATAATATCTATAAATATAAAGCAAGAAGTTATCAAATTAACAAATAAATAATTTATGAAATAAAAAAAGGACTTACTTAAATTCGCAAGTAAAGGTCTTTCCTTAAAATAACTTCAAGACTTCAGGGAGTCATCCCATTAACAATCAACCAAGTAACTTTTTAAGTTTTTTTTAAATAAACATTGTACCATTGTAAACATTGTACCATTATGCTTCAACAATTGCTGCACTACCGAGTCCCTGATAGAAAAGGGTATGTCAGTAAAAAACCACAACCTTAGAAAATTAATCTTGGAATCATCAACAAAGGAAAAAAATGAAGGAAGAACTGAGAAGTGAATCACAGCCAAAACAAACCAAAATAAATTGTTTTTATGTCTCAAATAATGAAGCTTGCTTCACAGAACAAAAATAAACACCGAAAAGGTCATCAAGCCAATTTTAATCATCAAAACCCACATAACATTCTCCAAAAACATAAAAATTGAAAGTAAAAATTAATCACCCACTAAGACAATATTGGTTAGATCAGCTGATTAGCCGATATGTTGACCAATAATAAAAGAGACAAATACAGAGAAAAAGAGGGGCGAGAGGCTTGAGAACTGGTGGCTGTTGTTTGGATTTAGGGGTACAGAGGGAGTGAGAGTATGTTCCAGGTCAGAACAGAAGCAACCGGAAAGCTGTCGTAAGAAGGCTTAGGGAGGAGGAACGTAGAAGCGGGTTCCCATTCTTCCCTTCCCGCTGACCAGCAGCAGTAGCGACACAGCTGCTGCGTTTATCCACTTTCCGGTCTTCTCCTCTCAATATCTCCCTCTTCGATCTCATCGACCAACTCCGTCTTTTGGTCGAGGTTTGAAGCAGAAATGCATCTTCGCCTCCGCAAAGGAGACTCTTTTCTACATCAGAGAGGGAAACAGCGTCGGAGGAAGGCTGAGGGAGGCAAGATCGGAGGTGGTGTGTTGATGGAGGTGGGAGGGAAAATGGAGTTGAGGGCAATAATATTGAAGTCGGTGTAATGAAGTTGGTGGAGGATTTATGACCGGAAGGTAAAGAGGCGGGGGTAAAAAAGTGTTGTAAAACACAAAAAAAAGAAAATTGTGGCAGAAATGTAAATCTCAAAAGTTTGTTGTTCACCAACCTCATGAGAATTAATATGTATATAATTTCCATACAAAAGATATTATATGTCTTTAGTTACTGTTTAAATATGTGGTATATCTGTGTAAAACTTTGCATATATTTTTTGTCTTACAAAGCCATATTTCTCAATTAATTTCATTAAAACATAATTAGAAAGGTTTAAAAGCAATCAATAAGCCTAATTAATGATTGCATAACGCCCTATTGATTTACCTTTCTCAACTCAAACGTATATATATTATAGGTGACATTAGTTCATTAGTTAAATACATGTTAAATAAGGTAATTTATGTTAAAAAAAACTTCATTTTTTCTTTTATGTCAATCTTTAATGCATTTATCATTCAACATCTATAAATACCGTATATATAAACTTTCATAAACTCGTGCATCTTTGTTTTATATCTCTAAAATTCATTTATTTGAATAGTTAATCATGAAGTCTTTTGGTTTGCTAGTTTTTGTCATGTTCACATTATTAGCGGGGAAAGTACATGCACAAGCTATAGATTGCGATATTCATGATATTGATGATTGCTTTTTAGCATTAGAACAGCCTAATATACCACCAACCGAAAAATGTTGTAATGAATTCAAACAACATATACGTTGTATTTGTTTTTACGAGCAATTCTTCTTTAAAATAGGTGACACTGTTCGTGGTGGATGTCATATCAATTGGCATGGTATTTGCCCCTTATTTACCAAATAGTTTATAGGTTGAGCCAAAGAAACCATCGTGTTTAATGAAAGTTATGTATGAACCACTTTTACGTTTATAAGTTAAGAAATATCCGTTTTTTTAAGTTTCTTATCTTTAATAATATTCATCGTTTTACGTGTACTTTCAATTTTGTATTGCCATACTTATATAAAAATACATTAGTTTGATGATTTGATCAATGTCCACAACCAAATGCCCACTTACAAACACACAAATATTCATTTTGTTTACATTAAAATCAACAATTTCAGTTACTATTTCTCAAATATATATAAGACAGTGTAAATGAAGGTATGGTAATGAAGAGTACTTCAATGAACAATAATTATCTTAAATCTAAACATAATATCAATGTTGTTAAAATTGATACATTAGAAATGAGACAAGCAAACAATATTTGGATCTCAGTATAATATATATTGTAGCAATATCTACCCTATGATCGTACGATCCTACAAGCAAACGATCGATCTGATCTCATGTTTTTGTTCATTTTGTTAGTTTTAAAATTCTAAACTCTAAAATCACATTAGAAAATTACTCATATATATATATATATATATATATATATATATATATATATATATATATATATATATATATATATATAGTAGTAGTTTATAACCCGTGAGAACCACGGTTATAAAATTAAAAACTTTTATATTGAAAAATCAAAATCATTAATCAATAATTTAAATAACTATTACTTAAAGAATATTTTTTTTAGTTATATGAAATTTTAATCGTTGATTTAAATAAATACGTAAAGCTATATTACCTTATAATCTGTATTAATTTTATTTTTTAATTTAATGTTATTAATTTAATATAATTAGAGTGAGAAAATTGAAATTTCAAATAGAGAATAAAGAATCAATTATTAATTTAATTTAATTACATTGAGAAAATTTTAAATTTGAAATTTAAAATTTGAAATGGATAATTAATATGTTGACAAATGGTATGATAGTTGTCAATTAATATTAATGAGGAGTTGTAATACTATGACACTTGTCAATAAAAAAATAAAATTATTCTTTTATTAGAACAGGGATATATATATATATATATATATATATATATATATATATATATATATATATATATGTGTGTGTGTGTGTGTGTGTGTTCATTTGAGACGAACATAATTTTGTGAGACCGTGGGACCAAAATTTTTTTAGTGAAATGTTCTAATATTTTATTGTTTGTAAAAATAGAATATGCAATATTTCTAACATTATATGTTTTAGAATATTTCAATGTAAAATATGTTAAATTATTGTCTTAGAATATGAGAATATTACACATATTTAATTTTTATGAACACTAGAATATTAGAACATTTCATTAGAAAAAATGGTCTTATGGTCTCACTAAATTACGTTGTCTCAAATTAACTTAACAATATATATATATATATATATATATATATATATATATATATATATATATATATATATATATATATATATATATATAGGAGATAGGGAATATACATTACAGTCTCACCTAAGCTTAGGTACTAAACTTTTAAAATGTATCGTTTTAACTTAGTAAAAATACCTGGTTTGGTTTTCACTTGGTAATATACCTTCCAAGATAACATTTCTTTCCTCTATTATCATTTTACCATCCATGTTTTCTTTCCTCCATTAGCATTTACTACTTCATTTGAGCGAGCATTACTGTTTTTCACTGTCACGAAGGTCGAAGATAATCAATATTATTGCTTATCAAAACTATTGCATCGATATTGAATCTAGATCTTCAAGTGTGAATCGTGAATCCCCTAATCGCAATCTTTATACAGTAAAACAACGTATTTTAATGAGGTTCAGTACCTAACCTTAAACGGGGTTGTTATGTATATTCATTTTTCCCATATATATATATATATATATATATATATATATATATATATATATATATATATATATATATATATATATATATATATATATATATATATATATTCGATGATCCCATGCAAAGCCTTAGAATTTTGCTTTCCTATTCAAAATAGAACTCACAAATGTGTGTATTAAGCTTGAAAACCAAACATATCGTATAAATCACATAATGCCTCAGAGTTTGGTGATTAGTGATTAGTTATTTCTTTACTCCATAATTGTATGATTGTTGTTAAAAATAAGTTTTTTTTCTTTCTGTGGTTAGATTTAAAATTACAACGGTCTCCGTGGTTTATCAAAATTCATAAACTCAATCTAGTTTTTTTCACGAAAATGATCCATATGGTTTGCAAAACATCCATGGAATGTCCTTTTTACTCATGCCATCCATTTTCAAATGTTAAGGCATATCATGTGCTAGGCATGCAAGGGTATTTTGATCTTTTCCGGTATAATAGAGACTGAATTCGTGACATTCGTTAAACCATATGAACCATTTTTCCATTTTTCCTTAAAATAAAGAAATGCAAGATTTCATAAACATATGGTACAAAGCACATAAAGCCTCACAGTTTTGGTGAGTTGTTATTTCTTTACTCCATAATTTTATGATTGTTTCCAAAAATAAGTTTTTTTCATTCTATAATTAGATTTAAAATTACATAACTCGTCAACGTGGTTTACCAAAAGTCACAAGCTTAATCATGTTTTGATGCAAATGGTCCACTTGGTTTGCAAAACTTCCATGGAGGGTCCTTTTTACTCATGCTGTCCATTTTCAACCATTAGGGCATATCATGTGCTATGCATGTGAGGGTATTTTGGTCTTTTTCGATATAATGGGGACTGAATTGGTGATATTTGGTAAACCATATGGACCATTTTTGGAATTTATCTTAAAATAAATACTAAGTTACACAAATGGTCCCTATGGTTTAGGTAATTTTTGCATTTGGTCCCTAACTTATTTTTTAGCTTGGAAGGTATCTGCTTTTTTTACATGTTTGGTCCCTATCAGACTTGAAATGACTCCTTTGTCCTTTTCGATTTATTTATTAATTTATTAACAATTTGTTTTTCTTTATAGATTAAAAATTAAAACAAATAGGCCCCACCCATATCCTCTCCACAACCTAATTTTAAGAATCTCGTTCATATCTCCTCTCATTTGCATTGCTAGAGAACTGCCTCAACGATCACCATTTTGTGAGAGTTCATCACCACCACCATTTTGCCTAACCCCATCTCCACTGCCACTCTGTCGTCCACCACACACCCAACCTATATGAGACGTCGATCCGCCCTCCACCGTATAAATCCACCCCATACTATTTGAATTTTTTCTGAAATCCTTGTTACCGCCTCTAATCCGAAATGTGTATATCCTCACATTAAATTTCCAAAAATGAAAAAGATCAAACAAAGTTGATATTATTTTATATAGTCTTTGACAACTTTCAAAATATGTACATGCTTTTCTTTCGAATAGGATCATTGTGATTAGTAAAAATTCTATATTGCAAAAGATTTATATTTAAACTTCTAAGGTTAAAAATAGAAATTCCACATTATATTTTCAAATGTGAAAAAGTTCAAAAAAGTTGCTGTTATTTCATATGACTTATGGTTTCAATATTAGTATACAAAGTTCTATTAAGGTTAAAAATAGAAATTCCATATTATATTTTTAAAAGTGAGAAAGTTCAACAAAGTTGATATTATTTCGTATGACTTGCAGTTTCAATATTAATGTACAAAATTCTATGAATGTATATATCAGTTTGCAACGTGATAAAATTCTTGTTTTTCAAATTTGTTGTGGGTAGTAGCGGAGCCAGAGTGAAAGTAAAGGGGTATCCTTAAAAAATCTTGTAATATATAATAATAAAAACATAAAAACCGCAATTTCATTAGAAATAAAGTTTAACTTCCATAAAAAAGTTATGTTTTATTGTGCACCTCTTTGCTCTTTCATTTTACGAATGCGAGTAATTATATTTTCAGTCTTAACATTCTCAAGTGCTTCCTTTTCTACACTACAAATCAAAGCACCATTCATAAAATCGTCACCTATTCTATTTTGTAAATCGGTCTTCAACTTCATTGCAGAAAAAACATTGTTCAACGGTTGCGGTTACGACGAGCAAAACCATAGTTAGTTTTAATAATCTATAAACCAAAGGAAAAAATAGGTGCTTCCTAGTTTCCACCAACAAACAAGAGGGGTTTGCAATTCCCTTCAAATTGAAAATTTATCATCATGGAGCAAAGAGTTATAATAGATATGTGTAAGATCCGTTTTGATTCCGATAAGTAATTCATTTAATTGTTTTAAAAGATAATAATAATAATAATAATAATAATAAATAATAAATAATAAAAATCAAAGTTATATATATGTGTGTGTCAACGGGTAAATAGTAATTTCTAGAAACTATTTTAATTAGATAAAGTGGATTAATGATGGATTTCGTTACAGGGACAGTAATGAAAAACTATGTCATCTTCTTCCCAAAGTTCCTTTCGATACAGGAACACACACATTATATACCACAATAGTTGAAACTCCAATTTTCGACTCAAGAATACCAACTTTCGATCCCCAAACCATGTTTCAGACTTTCGACCTAGTCCACGTTTCGATTTCAACCATTCACAGTCGAAAATTAATGCTTTCGCCTATAAAGAAAAATCAACTTTTGATTCAACATTCAACACACATCAACGCTTGATAAAATTTCAAACATCTTTCGACCCCAACAACATCTTGTGAAGGCTCAAGATCAAACCATTGTTGAATACGAATTCAACCTTGAAATATCATCATTGAAGGCCATTGATCATTTGATGCTTTCTCTCGTAAAACATATTATCTCGAGACTGATTTCAACCATCTGCTATAATCATCCTTAATTGAATATACAACTTCATATTGGTAGAAACGAATCCAAATTTTGACTTTACAACGAAACCTTCAGCCATCAATTATCAACACGAACCTTTTGGAATCCATTTGAGGTTGAGTATTTGAGAAAACTCTTTGAAAATTCTTTTCCCATTTAAAATACATGAATTGAACATGGAATATCCAACATCATATCCTTGAGAATGATATAAACTTCTAGGTTCATTAGTGGAACTAAAAGCTCTCCAAGCATCACATTATACCAACGATGATACTTTTTTTCATTTCTCTAATAACGAAATTCATCATCATGTCGAATTTTAGAACTTTCGATATCTATGGCTTTCAACATTGACTCCAAAGCAACATTTGACGAATTTTGCTTAGGAACCCAAATTTTCTTGACTTTGCTCTTTCTCTTCTTCTTTATTTTTGACTTTTTTCAACCTTTTCGATTTTGAAGATTCGTAATCAAAAGATACAACATATTTCTTCACAAATTTGACATTGCACTTTTGACTCACATCCTTTGGAGATTGATATATTTGAACTTCTTGAATCTTGGACTTTCTGTAAGGCACCATTCCTTCAAATGAATCACAAGACCATGACGAATCATCGGTTTGAGTTCCAAGCGAGCAAAACATATTCACAGTTTCTGGAGAATCACTTTTCAATTCACCATTTGAAACACCTGACTCCCACTCGACAAAAGCATATGGAGTCACATTTATCTCTGAAATGTGAAGAACACCATGATCATCATCATGAACATCAAAAACACCAAGAACATCTTCTTTTTCTTTTTCTTTTTCTTTTTCTTTTCTTTCCACCTCTAAATTCCATTATTTATTTTTCCAATCTAAACGTTCTTTGATAATATGAAATTACTCTATCGAACTCTCATTATCTCGTAAACAACAAGAATAATCACAACATGTATCATCAAATATCTCTCTATCAACATAAAGATTATACATATGAGTATGTTGTGTCATTTTTAAATGGTTTATGTTGGGCTTAGGAATTTTTATTAATGGGCTTATGATGTTTTCGGTTTATGGGGACCGAAATCATCTAGTGATTTCTGTCAGCATGGGCTTGGGCCTGTTAAGGCTTTGTACTAGGTTGTATAAATAGTCTTCATCCGTTTAGGAGTTTCGGTTGTTGATGTTTCATTGTATTCGACTATTAAAGAGATCTTGGTGTACCAGAAAAATTCATCTAATAAATCGTGTTCATTAAGAGTTATTTGTGTGTTCTTGAATCACTATCTGATTTATTTCCCGCATACTTTAGATAGTCTGATTGATATCATATTGATCTAAGTGTTTTGGGAGTAACAATTGGTTCCAGAGCTTTTGAAAGGGCATCAATCGATTCAAGGACTTTGGGGACTCGTTTTAGCTGTTTTGAGATCATTGGTTTAATCTAAAATTGATAAGTTTCAATTTAAAAAACTTTTTGTTGTTCATTGATTAACTATTCTTGGGATTCTTCGTATTCATCATGTTCCTCTTGGATCTTCATTTGAATTTTCAGGATTGATTTGGAATCTTATCAATTAAAATCATGAGATTTAAGGGCTTTCTATGACTTCCTGATAAAATCTTAAGGGTTTTCGGTGAGTCTTAGTCAAAGTTGAAGGTTTTTGGTCAACGATTTGACCGAATCTATTGAAGAAATAAGTGTTTTCGGTTTTCGTTCTCGTCCAAAATCAACAGTTCTTGGTCAACTTGTTCATTGTTCTTGGTCAACATTTTTTGGAATTTTCGGTTAAATCATCTATTGACTTTCCTATTTTCGGTCAATTTTCTTTGATATTTGGGTGTTCTCGGTTTTGCTAATTAAAATGGAATCTCAGTAAAATAGTTCAATGCATCAGGAGTTGGATTCTATTATGGGGACTGTCACTCGAATTCCTCGTATTTTGTCTGTTGATGAGTTTCTGGAATGGAGATTCAAAACTGAGAAGTAAATTAAAATAAAGGATACCAAGATATGGAGGAGCATTCTCAGAGTTCTAGTCAGGATTACAACAACTTTGGCTGATACAACTAAAATTGTTGTTGATAAAAAGATAGAGAACTACACGGATGAGGACTTTGAAAATATTGAAGAAGATGAAAGAGCTCTTGCCACTCTTACCATGGCCTTATCTCCTGAAATTGCCCAAGGCTTTACAAAATATACGTCTGCAAAAGATTTATGGGAGGCTTTGATTGAGGTTTATGAGGGAAATGAGGACATGAGGCAGAGCAGAAAAGACCTGCTTCGACAGAGGTTCAACATGTCTAATCATGTTCTAGGGGAGTCTCTTGAAGTTCATCTGCAAATATTTATTACTCTCATTACAAAGATGAGTACGGCTGGGATCGACCTACCACACATGGAGATTAACAAGAAGCTGTTGAATTCTCTTCCACGTAGCCGAGACATGAATGTGTCGGCGATCAAGAAGACTAGAGATCTGAGCAAGCATTCCCTTACAGAAGTGATGACTATAATCAAGGCATGTAATATGGATGATAAGAAGCGTGAAATCAACCATGTGATATCCTATTCTGATGCCAATCTAAGAATCTCAACAAATAATGCCTTCTCAGTTCAACAGACACATTCTGCTCATCCTATTGTATCTCATCAACATCTGGCACTTTCAAGCTCTTCTGGTTCAAGTTCTAAAGCCACAGCTACAGTTCAAACTTCATCAATCCCAAAAGAAGCTGAAGAGAACATGGCTTTAATGGTTGGGTTCATGAATTGCTACAATACTCTCTTGGCAGGAGATTTAGCTCCTTCAATAATGGTTGGAGAATTGGATGAGATTCATCCTAAGGACGTGGAAGAGATGGAAATCACATGGCAAATAGCTATGGCTATGTTCAGGGCAAAGAAGTTTACTCAGCACACAAGGAAGAACAATTGGGGAATGAATGCGGAGAAGAAGGTGGGGTTCAACAAGAGCAAGCTCTAGTGCTACAACTGTCACGAGCCAAGTCAATTTGCTCGTGAATGAACCAAGCCAGATACCAGGAACAATCCCGATAGGACGCTGGTGCCTGCAGGGAACAACAGAGGAGCTGTAGTCAACAATGAAACATCTAACCTGGCGATGGTGGCACAAAGTTTTGACTGGGAGGATCAAATGCAGGCGCTGAATCTGATAGGACATGAACCAACAAATTTGGTGTAGATCAGTGAAAGTTCATAGGTGGAGGAACTTGAAGAAGAGATGATGGAGCTACAATTCGCCTTCATGGTCTCCACCACACCTGCCACAAAAAGGTTAGTGAAACTTTCTGTACTCAAGCCTGTACTGATACAATGAAACATCATCGCGATCAACATGATTTATTAACTAGGGAAATTGAGGACCTTAAATATGAAGGATATGCTCACAGAAAGGCCCAAAAACACTTAAAAGAAAAATTAGAGGCCCAAACCAAATATCTAAAAAGAATTAAGGAAGAATACAACATTAAATGTGAACACTATGATCATGCTCAAGAAAATATTGCCAATGTAACTGTCGAGCTTGGCATATTAAAAATTAAGTTTGAGAATACAGATTTTCATTTTAAAAAATTTGATTTGTCAAATAAGAAAGTTGAAACAATGATCGAAAAGCAACTTAGATGGCAAGACAAAAAGAATGTTGGTCTAGGGTATAATAGCGTTCCTCCTCCATTCAACGATAACTACACCTTCACTCCTATGATTAAGGAAGAAAAGGCAAGAGAAGCACAACTACAGTAGGGCAGACCTATTGTAGTTGAGACAGTAAATAATGATAAGGTGAACGATACTAATGTTTCTACCTCATATGCAGATGAACCCCTAGTACAAGACATGAAAGAAGATGGTGAAAGTGTTTCTGATTTGAAAAATGACGAATCTTTGAAAAATAATGTTTTGAAAACTAATACTGCTATTTTCGTTAATTCTGTTGATGGTTCAAACAACGTCTCTTTGAAAACTGATCCTTATTTTATTTCTAATAATTGTGATTATGTGCTTGTGATTCCAATGTTAATGGACATGTTGTTAGTAAATACAAACCACCAAAACAAGCCAAACAGACTGCTAATTGTAAGTGTATTTGTGGACACAATCTGGACACACAATCGAGGACAAGTGATAACAACTTTTATATGAAGAAACAAACATGTTTCCACTGTGGAACACCTGGGCACATTGCCGGAAACTGCCCAAATCATTCATATGTTCCCTACTATGCACAAGGTAGGCAGAATGTATCACGAGGAAGATCTCTCAAAAGAAATTCCTCGAGGTCACGTTCTAGTGATGGTGATTGGAATGCAAATAAGGACAGAAATCAGGCTGTCAAAGAAAATAAGGATAAAAATATTCTGAAACAAAATTCAAGATATAATTTAGCGAAACCAAAATTGGTCAAACCAAAGATCGGTGTCGCCAAAGTCATCTCATGGGTCATCATCTAACATTAGATGGATACCCAAAAGATCAAAGACAAAGGAAAAAAATTCTTCAAAAATCAAATGTCAAAGCCCCCGTCTGTGTCCGTAATAAAATTCTTAAAGATGATTACAGATGGGTGCTTAAAAGCCCTACGACCCAATCACCTCCACACACTTTAAATTCTTCATGTAAATTATTCAATTCAAAGGATATGGTATGGCAAGAAGGTTCATGTGTAGATAGAAATGGTCAACCCGGTGTCTCTATGGATTGGGTTCCTAAATCTAACTAATCTCGCATATTGTCCAGGAACAGCTATGGAGGAATATCATCAGACTGGTATGTCACACCCCCAAACAAAGGATGGAAGAAACGTCTGGGAGTGGAGGACTTCATTTACAGTATCATACCAACGAGTATAATAGTGATCAAAGTAAATACAACCATCATATATATATATATATACACACACACACACATATATATATATATATATATATATATATATATAATGTTTGAAAATCGAGAAGTTACATGGTTTTATGAATATATGTTTGAAAATCAATTACAATATAATGATAAAATGGTTAGTCCAACGTCGAAGTGTTCCATCCTCAAAAGCTGGTAGTCACCTGTTTTTATTGATTACCTGAGAATACAAGTAAATTTTGAAAGAGTGTCAACGATTACGTTGGTGAGTGCATAAGCTTTTGTTCATAAAGTTGAAAACTTTTCTTTGTATATGTAATGTATGCACAAGAAAATCCAATATTTTCTTTATAAAATGAGTTGCAGTCTTAAGACCCAAAGACCCGAAATGTACAAGTATTTTTCCATACTTATAATAGTGTATGCATTTTTATAATAATATAACCCAATAGAATGTAGAGATCCCCATAAACTATATGTGTCGTTATTTCCCTATGTGAGTTATTATAACCATACTGGTTGACATAGTAACCTGTTACGACGTTCTTCAGGCGTCGGAATGTTATGACATTTGTCCACCCAGACCTGCCGGTCTAGCTGTTGCATGCAGCTAAGGTGTGGGTTGTCAGTTCTAATATAGATCTATAGACAAGTATCATGCTCTCCCTACAAGCGACTCCGGTTATAACTACAAGATTTTAACCAGTACTCTAAGAGTACAATGAAATAGCACCTCAGAACCGGACTAACGAGTTTATGTGTAGTGTGATTGAAGATACTTTTGTAGCAGGAATATATCCTTCCTTAGTAAGTTCACAGAGTTGATGTAACATAAACTATACCTATTATAGCTTATTATGTATGTTTTTAGTAACTGAAATCCCATTTGTAGTGAAAACTAAACCTTTCCTAGTGAGTTGTAGTGTAACGAAACATAAAATATTCTTATTATAGTTTATCTTATATGCTTGAAATGAATAAAATCCCTTATGATGAATTGGTATTTCTATTTCATGAAGGTAATTTAACAGGAAACACAAGTCAATATGTAGTCATCATTGATATACACTTTGCTCAACATGTTACAATGTGTTAATAAACTTATAAACTGTTTCTAACTAGTTTTAACCGTTTTGTCAATGTTTTTGTAAAAATCAAAGAAATATCATTGGAACTAGAAAATTGAACTCGTAAACTCTGAAAGTTCAGAAAATGTGTCTAGTTTGTTCACAATTTTTATTATGATTTTTAAGGGCCCCTAACTAGTGTGACAAGGGCCATCTTCACTGACTGGTCCGAAATCAATTATGTAGTGATAGGTAGTTTTGTAAAATTCACCATAAATTGTAGAAAAATCGTATGAACATTTTCAAGTAGTCATTAGAAAGGTATAAATCTTAACTATATTCATATTGAAAATTTTTGAAAAGTATTGAGTTCAAGGTGGTCAAAATAGTTCGTGATTGGGCCATAACTTTTATGTTGGAAGCTGTTATTTGAATTTAAGTATGTTTTGGTGTTGTAACTTGTATTATCCCCCGTAAAACTAGAAGAAAGCATGAAAATATGGGGGTATGAACTCACTTTCAGTGATTCCATGAGATGGATGGTTGAAGAAAAGGGGTTTCCATATCAAGAACACTTGGAGAATGCTTAAGGATTTGAAGGTCCTAAGAACAAATATGACGATATTTGTGTAAGAAATCCATGATTTGAGTGAAGGAATGTAGAATATTTAAGAGTAATAATGAAGAACTTACCAAAAGTGGTGGAAGAACTCGTGACTTCCTTGGAGTTTTGAGTTTCAGAGAGAAGAAAGGAGAGAGAGAGAGAGAGAGAGAGAGAGAGAGAATGTTTGTATTTGGATAAAGGCAAATGAGACTTGTGGGAAACGTGGAGAATATATAGTTTTATGTGGATTTGATGTAAGAAAATATGGTGGAGTGTTGGGAAGTGTAGAAAAAGGGACAATGATTTGACTAGGTAGAGTGAGAATAGTGACATAAAGTGAGTATGAGTATGGCTTGGTGTCATAACTTCTTGGAAAAGTCAACAAACCTATAGATAATATCTTGTACAAAAGATTTGATCTATAATAAGAATTTCCGCAAAATAGGAATAAAATATGAGTTTATGGGGTCTAATATGTCAAAATACGAGTTTGGGTGAAAATCCCCCGTCAAAATCATCAAAAACTGGCCTAAAATGCGAAAGTGGTAAAAAACCGGGAAGGAATTGCGCACTTGCGAAGCTGAGGTTCGTATGGGAGTGGGTTCGCTAGTCAGAGGAGGTTCGCAGGGAAGAGAGGGATGGAGATTCGAGGAGGTTCGTAGTGGGAAGAGGAAGGTGCAGAGGTGACGTTCGGTGTGAAGGCAACTCTTGATGCGAAAGCTGCTCCCACTTTGGGTAAAAGGAACGGATAAACATCGACTCAATGCTTGCTTGTACTCACTCACCGAATCACACACAACAATACGTTTTATAACACCAAGTTACTTGTGCGTTTACATATTATCAATTTGTAATCGAATCGCAAGATACAACTCACACATCTCGGTTTCAAGAATATAAGATATTACCGTCTTACCAATCACTCGTGATAAAATCCATGAAGCGATCCAAGTGAACGTGGGTTTAATCCAATACTCTAATCTTATAGCAGCACTCATGAATTCTGCAGCAAACTTGTGCTATGTCTAAACGCTTTAGTCAATCTACAGATGGATTCATGACAGTCTTCTTTCATACTTACTTCCAAATTATGAGCGACTGTGGAGGGTTTGAATAATCTTATTATTCGGGAAGTCAAAACATGCAAAGTGAAACACATGAATAATACTAATTATATATGGCCCCAAACCTTTGAGTATAAATAAAACACCTTTATTTAATCACCATATTGATTACTCATTATTTGTTGTTTTGGGTAATCAACTTCTTACTTGAATTATAACAACAATTGTCCCATGCTCATAGCATGCACACTATGTTTTCCTATGGTCTTTACTTTGTGAAATAGATCAAATGAACACATTTCCAATGATGCTCATTTCATAATTCCTAACCCATTAGTGCAAGAATACAAAATTCTCGCCACTACTAGAATATGTTGGATTCTAACATTTTATGCAACGGTCATTTCGTAATATCGCAGCGCCAAAGTCACCAAGACTTTGCCAATGAAATTACAAAGCAATCTATTAGAGATTGTTACAAGACAATTCCATAGTCATGAAGTCTCATATTCAAAGTACATTCCTTTGAACATCCTTCTTGCATAGAAGTTTCTAATCTAGACATAGATTCTTAACGTCTAACTCCCAATAAGGAAACATTTCCATATTTGCCATATGACAACTCATTCTAAATAGAGTCTTATCTATTCATAATAAAGTCAATATGGTCCATCCATTAGTGTACTTCCAACTGTCCACAAGCGACCAATCTTTGGCGAACCTTAGATTGTCCTTGACAGTTGTTAAATTATTTTAGTCAAATCTGGTTCTATTCCCTTTTTCCTCTAAATGCCCTGGGCATTTGGAAAATTTTAGAACGGTCGAATATTATAGCATACACAATCGATGTTATACCCGAAGCGTATGGAATACGATTCATGAAAAATGTGATACTTTACCAGTTTCTTACTGTAATCATAATTGAACTTTGAGAATGCAGATAATAAATATATCCTTGACTAAAATCAATTAAAATTTCTTGATCTAAGCTTTTAGATTGGAAACATTGTACAACATTCTATCCCTTAATTATAGCAAAAACAACTTTTCAACCCCTGCAACTTTGCGAAGTGAAATTTTTGTTTTTCTATAATTAATATTGCCAACTTGCAATACTTAAATAATAATAATAATGCTCCCAATAACATGATGATTATATCCATTCCAACATAACATTTATACTCCCACTAGCTTTGACACGTATTCAGAAAACAGTTGGACTTCTAGAAGACAATACTTATTGACTTCCAAAGTTCATATTTCCAATACGATGTGCTTCGATAAGCCTTTTTTCTAAGCTTCTCAAACTCACACACCTTTCCTTACACAGCTCATATGTGTGTCTAAACTAATTCAAAACTTACATTACTAAGTCCTAAATGTTCAGACTAATTGCCAAATCTCACAATTCGAACTATGAAGAGGGATGCAATAATCATAATCGAATTTGAGAATGCAATTTACATAATTGCTATCTCCTTAAAATCTATCTTAGTGAAAGTGTTTCCTCACAATCATTTTCATGAAGGAGAGAAACCTTATAACACTTAGATTTTATGTTGCATGTGTTCCTATCCATGCAAATTTGTCATAAGCATAATCATAAGATAATGTTTGTGACAAATTCAAATTCTTATAGACAAAACTTGTTCATTCTTAATTTCTTCCCATCAAGAGTCCTACCATTGCTTCCAAGTTATTTAGCAGCTCACCTATGCCAGTCAATGTACTTTCATTGAACAAGGTGCTTGGCTTATGCAGTCTATTGAGAACTCGTAGAACTCATATGCATAATCACTCAACTGGATTGGCACATAAATAAAATTTTGTCAACACGATAGGTTACAATCCTCAAGTCGCGTGCTAGTGTTTAATAGGTGCACTTCTTGATTTGTTCTTGAAACTTTTCAAGATCTTTAGACTCCCACTGACCTCTTGACATATTAGATTCTCTCATCAAGAAACATTTCTTGAAAAAAAACAAATATCCAAGAGTTAGGTGCGTGTCTATATCAAGACAAAACTATATGCAATTTGGTACTAGTTGGTCTTTGTCTTATTCAAGAAATCACATCTTACCAAAATGTGCAAGTGTAAGAACATTCTTGCTTAAGATTATCTCACTCAAGTCACAATCTTGAAGTATGACTCTAAGACTTGATTTAGAAATGAAGTATGATACATCTTATTGACTTAACCACTACAACAATTCTCAATTCCTCTTCTTAGCCAAACTAGTGCACTAAGGTGTCCTTATAGGATGAACTGTGATATGGTTCTTAATCATTAAGACGATCATAAACATGATACAAAAGTACTCTCCCTTCTTCTTAGATTGGAGATACCTTTTATCTTTCTGCCTTCATTGATTCTTCTTATTCGTTCTGCCATTCATTGAAACTTTTCAATGATTCAGAATTACACTTAAACTTGTAAGTGTAACCACATTTACTAGACTTTAAGTAAATCATGACGAATAATGTTATTATTATTTATGATGGACTTGACTAGTGCACAACATTGTATACTAGTTCCTTTAGTTCTTCACTTGACTCACATACTTATGTGAACAAGGAATTAGTCTTAATTACTTAAGTACCAAGATTTATATACATCAGACAATATAAGTTGTATGATTCCAAGTTTCTGTCCAATTGAAACTTGGACGATGGGAATCTTTCCTTACTTAGAAAATTATGACACCACCATAACTAAGAATCACATCCATTTCAACATTGCTAATAATAGAAATACACAAACATCAATTTTTCATACATGTCATTGCAAGGATAAATGGATAAATAAATAAGACAAAATCAAAATTTATTTTATTGCAGAAAAATTTGTCCTTACAACGCAACTCAATTGAAAAACTACGCCATTACATTTCTTAGCAATATATCCTAACTCTAAAGTAGCAGCTCAAAAAATCCGATCTTCGAATCCATGCGATCAAAATCCATTTCTTCGTGATCAGACTCAGCACGCTTTCTCCTTTAAGCTCCCTTTCTTTTCTTCGATTCTACAACACATCAAAAAATGTAATCTTATCACATAATGTATCAAGAATCAAAAGTAGGAACTTATAGGGTTAGTTGATGGATTTTACCTGAAGTAGAGCCATATGTATTGACTCTCCCATCTCTTAGATCTCTCAGGTAGACAGGTCAACTTCGTCTCCATTGCCCATTCTCTTGGCAATAAAAGCAAATTGACCATTTTGGAACAGCACATGGAACTACTTCAGGCTTTGTCTTTCTCTTATGATCAATCTTTTCGACCATGGCATGCCTTTAGTTGCCATTGCCTATGTCCATGGAGGTTTGGAAGGCAGATCTACCAATCAACTTTGCTTCTCCAGTGCGCCAAATCAATGTTGATTCAGCATCAACAAGCAAATAGATGAGATCAATGAGGGTCACATCGTGGTCTATCATATAGTACTCTCTTACGTACTCACTATATGAGTCAGGAAGTGATTGAAGAACCCAGTCAACAACCAACTTCTCACAGACAACGTCTCCCAACATTCTTAACCTATCAATGTGTGACTTCATCTCTAAGACGTGTACACACACTGACTTTCCTTCTTCATGTTTACTTGCCAAAAGGGCTTAAGTGAGCTTGAACTTTTCAAGCCTTTGAACTTGTGGGTTAGGGAGAACAATAGGAGGAGGTGGAGGAAGTGAAGCATGATCTCTTATTCCTCGATCGATTCGTGGAATATCATCTTCATGTGGAAAGCTTATTCCAAGGGATTTGGGAAGACCATGATTGTCATACTTTGACATCTACAAAATTGGAGAAAATTCAAGTTAGTTGATTGATTAAGTCCTTAATAAAACACCCAAATGAGATATTAAGGCTAGGACCCAACACAACACTCTACAACTTGGGAGAGGGATGTCGTAACCCAAATTGCAGAACATTTGCAGGTAAGTGAATGACGATTCACTAATTTTCCACCATGAAAAACGAAAAAGAGATTAAGTTTTAAATGTACTGAAAACTCCTAGATCCTTTTAGATTCATTGAACTTTTCAATGGCATGTTTAAATCTCGATATGCCCCTCGATTTGTGACAGGGATGCCTAGGATCACACAACAGGGTGTGAATAACCATGCAAATATACATGGTGCCCCCAATGTTACAGTCACCTATTCGATGTGTCGGTTAACCACACACGCTCCACCGAACTATGACAAACATCGAGTCACCATTCACTACCTTTGCTTAGAACCCATTTAGTGTACCGGTTAACCACACACGCTTCACTAACGTTTTAGCAAGGGTACAAAGTGTAATTTCATGGAATTGCATCAAATTCACTTTTTCCTAAGGTAACTAAGATTTGGGAATTTTATAAAACATTTAGTTACTTTATAATTGATTATACTTTTAATGAAAGGGTTTTGCCCTATCCTACCCGTTCGGCTAACGACCCTCCACCAATCAAGGAAGCGGTGGGTTAGAATGGACACCCATTAAACTGATGGGTTTTGGTCATAAGACATCCTATGTGCTCATACAAACCCTAAAGCTCGGATCTAGGTTTCTCTATTGTACATACTTTGAATCCAAGACTTTGAACCCTAATTCTAGCATATGGAAATCAGAATTCACATGTAAATAGGTTTAAGAACATACCTTGATTGTTATATAGCAATAACAATCCAATTCCTCCTTGAATTGACCTTGGAAAGCTGAGAGTCACAAGTGTCACTCCTCTAATGGCTTACAAACACCATAAGCAAGTGGAGAAGGTATAAAGAGAGAGGAGAAGGGTAGGAATTCGTCCTTAGGACCTCTTGGGAAGGGTTACCCGAATTCATGAGCCAAGGGGTGTTTATATAGGTGTAGAGATAGGGTTTCAGTCATTATCCTTATCTAGTTGCTTATCCACCAAGCAACCAATAAGATAATCCTTGAATCCTTATCATACTCGAATTCTAAGGGATTTACACCTCAAATTCGTTCACCATATATATAAGATAATCCTTACCTTATTTTGTAACTATCACATAATTACAATTCAGCCCCTCTAGTTTAATTAATTACATTTGATCACAAAACTAATTCTTAATTAATTATTGACCAATATTAATTAAACAAATATGATTTCTCCTTTAATATATTATTCTTATAACATATTAATAAATCATAATAACCTCTCTCTCTTTATTTATTTCTCCAATCAAGTTGCTTTGGTGAAGGCAACCCAAAAGGACCATGCACCATCAGGTCAAGTACATACCAAAATAGCTATGGACTTAGACACTAATCCAACAGTCTCCCACTTGGATAAGTCTAATAACTATTCTGCGTATGACTTCGGATCCCGATCTGCAATCATAGCTTTCCAAAGCCGCTGTCAACTCTGATCATATCAGATACGCGTGTCCTTAGATAAGGGATCATATATTCCTCCATTCTAGATATCGTATGAGATATGATTTTAAATCATTCTCTTTGTACTATATCTCGATTTCTGATTTATGACGACTGACTAATTGAACAAATCAAATTAGCCCTAGCCGGGCCGAGCATTTACGTTTGTCATCACTAAACCACCGAGGGGCCCAAAGATATCGCTTTTATCCTACTTTGAATAAAAGGAATGGATAAACTTTGATACAATGCTCGCTTGCACTCACGCACCGAATTACACACAACAATATGTTTTATAACACCAAGTTACTGGTGCGTTTACATATTATCAATGTGCAACCGATTTGCAAGATACAACTCACACATCTCGGTTTCAAGAATATAAGATGTTATCGTCTCACCAATCACTCGTGATACAATTCATGGAGTGATCCAAGTGAGCGTGGGTTTAATCCAATGCTCAAATCATATTCATAAGCACTCATGAACGTTGCAGCAAACATTTGCTTATGTCTAATACTCTTTTAGACAATCCACACACCAAATCACGACAGTCTTCATTCACATCTACTTCCAACATATGAACGACTGTGGCCCGTTTGAATAATTCGATTATTCTTAATAAACTCAATTATTCTGGAAGTCAAAACATGCAAAGTGAAACACAAGAATAATACTAATCCCATATGGCCTCAAACCTTTGAGCATAAATAAAACACCTTTTATTTATCACCATATTGATTACTCATTATTTGTCGTTTCGGGTAATCAACTTCTTACTTGAATTCCAACACTTGTCCCATGCCCCTAGCATGCACACAATGTTTACCTATGGTTCTTACTTTGTGAAATAGATCACATTGAACACATTTCCAATCATTCTCATTTCACAACTCCAAATCCGTTTTTCATAAGTTAAAGAATATCAAATTCTTGTTACTTATAGAATATGCTAGATTCTAACATTCTATGCAACTATCCTTTCGTAATGACACTGCACCAAAGTCACAAAGACCATTGCCAATGATATTACAAAGTCTTCTATCGGAGATTGTTACAAGACAATTCCATAGACGTGATGTCTCTCACTCAAAGTACATTCTTTGAACATCCTTTTGCATAGAAGTTTCTAATCTAGTCATAGATTTCTCAATATTCAATTCCCAATATGGACATACTTCCATATGTTCCATATGACAACTCATTCTTAATAGAATCTTATCTATTCGTAATGATGTCGATATGGTCCATCCAATATGGAAACATTTCCATATTTTCCAATACTATACTTCCAACTACTCACAAGCGACCAATCCTCGTCGAACTTGGATTGTCCTTTGATAGTTGTTTAATTATTTTAGTCAAAACCAATTCTAGTCCCTTTTCCCTCTAAATGCGCTCGACATTTGGAAAATTTTAGAATGGTCAAACATTAAAGCATTTGTAATCGATCCAATACCGATGCGTATGGGACACGGCGTATAAAGTTTTATTTGCTATGTTCTCAAAATTCGAATTGTGAAGAGGGATGTCGTAATCATAATCGAAATTTTAAGAACACACTATGTACCTTTGACTAAATTTATTAACATTTCTCAACCTAATCCTTTAGATTTGAAATGAAGCATAATATTCTCTCCCTTAATTATAGCAAAACAACCTTTCAACTCTTACAACTTTGCAAAGTATGACTCTTGTTTTCTATAATTAATATTGCTAAACTTGCAATATTTTTCTTAATAATCATACAATCATAACTTTTATGCTCCCACTATCATGATGATTATTATAAAACATAACACTTATGCTCCCACTAGCTTCGACATGTATTCATAAACATCTCAACTTCCAGAAAGACAATACTTATTGAATTTCATAAGTTCATGTTTCTAATACTTAGTGCTTTGATAATCCTTTATCAATGCTTCTTGAACTTATACACCTTTGCCTTCGATAGTTCATATGTGTGTCTAAACAATTAAGACTAATTGCCAAACCTCACAATTCAAATTATGGAAAGGGATGCCGTAACCATAATCGAATTTTGAGAATGCAATTTTACAATCACTATCTTCTTAAAATCTTTCTTAGTGAAAGCATTTCTTCACAATCATTTTCATGAAGGAGGAAATCTTATGACACTTAGATTTGAGCGGTGTATGTGTTCCTATCCATGTGAATTTGTCAAAACCAAGGTCTATGACAAATTCAAACTCTTATGGATCTAACTTTCTTGATCTCGATTTCTTGCCTTTATGGTAGCACAGCTGCCCACCATGTCTTCCAAGTAGTTAAGCAGCTCACCTTTTCTTATCAATGTACCTTTCATTGATTAAGGTGCTTTGCCTTTTATGCGTTCAAAATGAGAACTCATAGAACTCTCTTGCATAACTAGCTTGATTGGATTGGCACAGAAACAAAATGATGTCATCACGATAGGTTGTAAACCTCAACTCGTGTGCTAGTGATGATCGATAAGGTTTATTTGATTTGTTCTTGAAACCTTTCAAGACCATTAAGACTCCCACTGACTCCTTGACATATAAGGTTCTCTTGTCAATAACCATTTCTTGACAAACAAATATTCAAGAGTTAGTGTAGCTTTTATCAAAACACTTCATAAATTGGTACTAGTTGGTCTTTGTCTTATCCAAGATATCACAACTTACCACATTCATTGAATGTTATAAACCTTCTTAATACTTTTTCACTCAATGCCAAATCTTAACTTTAAGACTTGTTATTGGAACGAAGTATGATTGACTTGTTGATTTAACCATTTCTTCAATTCTTGATTCCTCTTCTTAGACATACAATTGTACTAAGACTCACTTAGAGGATCAATTGAGATATGGTTCTTAATCATTAAGACCTATCATAAAGCATAAAAGGTACTCTCACTTCTTCTTAGAATGGAGAAACTTTTATCTCTCTGCCTACTTGATTCTTGTTATTCGTTCTGCTATTGATCTAAACCCTTTAATCAATTCAAAATTACACTTAATCTTGTAAGTATAATCATATTTACTAAACCTTTAGTAAATCATGACGAATATCTTGTTAATATTATGGTGGACTTGATTAATACGCAACTTTGTGTACTCGATCTCCTAGTCCTTCACTTGACTCTTTGTCAACAAATTAGTTTAATTTCCAAATACGAAATTTCTCATTCATCATGCAATCAAGTTGCATGATTCCAAGTTTCTGTCCAATTGAAACTTGGGCGATGAGAAACTCTCCCTATTTGGTAAATTCTCAACTTTCCATAAATAACACAATAAGAACCAAATCCAATTATTGCTAATAATAGAAACATTTTAACATCAATTTTTCATACACGCCATTGCAAGGATAAATAAATAAAATTTAAAATCAAAATTTATTTTATTGCGGAAAAATTTGTCCTTACAATGCAATTCATTGAAAAACTTATGCTAATACATCTTTCTTAGCAATCTAACTCTAACTCTAAGTAGTAGCTTAAGAATCTAATCTTTGAGAAATACGATCGAAATTCATTCCTTCATGGTTAGATTCTGCTCACTTCTTCCTTTAAGCTCCCTTTCTTTTCTTCGATTCTACAAAACATCAATTGTAATCTTATCACATTATGTATTAAGAATCTAGAATGAAGCTTTTAAAAAGTTAGTCAATGGATTTTACCTATATTAGAGCCATACGTTTTGACTCTCCCATCTCTTAGATCTCTTAGGTAAATGGGGCTGCTTCATCTCCAATGCCCTTTCTCTTGGCAATAAAAGTAAATTAACTCTTTTGGAGCATGACATGGAACTACTTTAGACATTGCCTTTCTCTTATGATTAAACTTTTCGATTATATCATGTCTTTCGTTGTCATTGTCTATATCCATAGAGGTCTTGAAGGCAGATTCACCAATCAACTTTGCTTTTCTATTGCGCCAAATCATTGCAGATTCAGCAGCAATAAGCATATAGGTGAGATCTATAAGGGTTACGTCGTAGTTCATCATATAGTACTCTCTTACGAACTCACTATATGAGTGGGAAGTGACTGAAGAACCCAATCAACAGCCATTTTCTCACAGACAATGGATCCCAACATTCTTAACTTATCAATGTGTGACTTCATCCCTAGGACGTGTGCACACACGGACTTTCCTTCTTTATGTTTTCTTGCCAAAAGGGCTTGAGTGATCTTGAACTTTTCAAGCCTTTGAACTTGTGGGTTAGGGAGAATAATTGGAGGAGGAGGAGGAAGTGAAGCATGATCTCTTGTTCCTCGATCGAATCGTGGAATATCATCTTCATGTGGAATGCTTGTTCCACGGGATTTGAGAAGACCATAGTTGTCGAACTTTGACATCTACAAAACGGGAGAAAAATGAATTCAAGTTAGTTGATAGATTGAGTCCTTGGTAGATCACCCAAATGAAATTCCAAGGCTAGGACCCAACACAATACGCTGCAACCTAGAAAAGGGATGTCGTAATCTAGTTGCAGAATATTTGAAGGTAAGTGAATGACGATTCACTAATTTCCACCATGAAAAATGAAAAATAAATTTAAGTTTTAAATCTATGAAAACTCCTAGATCCCTTGAGATTCATTGAACTTTCAATGGCATGTTTAAATCTCGATATGCCCCTCTTGTTTGTGACTGGGATGCCGAGGATCACAAAGCGGGTGTGAATAACCATGCAAACTTACATGGTGCCCTCACATGTTACAATCACCTATTCGATGTGCCGGTAAACCACACACGCTCCACCGAACTATGACAAACATTGAGTCACCCTTTGCTACCTTTGCTTAGAACCAATTAGTGTGCCGGTAAACCACACACGCTCCACTAACGTCTTCGCAAGGTCACAATGTGTAATTTCATGGAATTGCATCAATTCACTTTTACCTAAGTAACTAAGATTGGGAATTTTATGAAAACATTTAGTTACTTTTATATTTCATTATACTTATAATGGAAGGTTTCGTCCTATCCTCCCCGTTCGGCTAACGACCCTTCACTAGTCAAGAGTGCGGTGGGTAAGAGTGGATACCCATTCAATCGCTATTTTATAGGCAATTTCCTTAAACACCCCTTATAGACTAGCTTCGTGAATGAGGCCTACTAACGGTAAGACTGACTT
Source organism: Lactuca serriola (assembly GCF_051521515.1). NCBI lineage: Eukaryota > Viridiplantae > Streptophyta > Magnoliopsida > Asterales > Asteraceae > Lactuca > Lactuca serriola. The sequence continues at coordinate 4,464,677 of NC_136411.1, forward strand.
TTACTCATACATATATATAATGTTAGACTTTTAATGTTATATATAGTATAGGGTGTATTTTATACTTTCAAAATACTAGGTGGTTAAATTTAACAATTATACTTTTAATTCAATTAAATTGTAAACCTAAACTTTTATGGATTTACTAAACCTCTTTTAATTATACACCTTAATTAATTAATAAAACCATAAGGGTGTGATTTGAACTTTTTCAAAACTATACTAGAGTTTTAGAATTTATCATTCCTAATTAAACTTTTAATCAACTTTTAAATTCCAAAACTTGAGGGCAAGTTTTGAAACATTTCATCACATTAGGGTTTAGAATTTAAATATGCATCAAAATTAAACTATTTAATCAAAATTTAAATTCCAAAACTTGAGGGCAAGTTTTGAAACCTTTTTCAAAACATTAGGGTTTCAACTATTTAAATTTCAAAAACAACAAAACTTTTGGGGTTCAAATTTAAACTATAAAACCTAAAGGGCCAAATATGAAACTTTTCACAACAACAAGGATCAAATAACAAATAATTCAAATTAACATTTAATCACATAATTATCCATATTTGATGATTTCTTGCAAATTAATTTATCAATTTACTTAAAATAATTAATCAATTATCTTATAAGGAAACAATTATCTTATTAATTGATAAATATCTTCAATTAGATTAAAAATATAGTCAAATATATCATATAATCGGATTAATATTAATCTAACATGATAAGGTAATTATCCCAATGCAAAAACAGCAAGAAATCCCGAGATAAGCACTGTCTGACGCACCGACTCGCCGAGTCACCCTCTGGAACTCGCCGAGTAGGGCTGACTCGCCGAGTCCAAGAGTAACTCGCCGAGTCAGGTCGAACAATGAGGCCAAAACATGATTTTCAGTTACATCAAGCATCAATACAATAGAAACCAATCATGGCTCTGATACCACTGATGGGTTTTGGTCATAAGACATCCTATGTGCTCATACAAACCCTAAAGCTCGGATCTAGGTTTCTCTATTGTACATAATTTGAATCCAAGACTTTGAACCCTAATTCTAGCATATGGAAATCAGAATTCACATGTAAATAGGTTTAAGAACATACCTTGATTGTTATATAGCACTAACAATCCAATTCCTCCTTGAATTGACCTTGGAAAGCTGAGAGTCACAAGTGTCACTCCTCTAATGGCTTACAAACACCATAAGCAAGTGGAGAAGGTATAAAGAGAGAGGAGGGAGGTTAGAATTCGTCCTTAGGACCTCTTGGGAAGGGTTGGACGAATTCCTAAGCCCTATGGGGTTTATATAGGTGTAGAGATAGGGTTTCAGTCATTATCCTTATCTAGTTGCTTATCCACCAAGCAACCAATAAGATAATCCTTGAATCCTTATCATACTCGAATTCTAAGGGATTTACACCTCAAATTCGTTCACCATATATATAAGATAATCCTTACCTTATTTTGTAACTATCACATAATTACAATTCAGCCCCTCTAGTTTAATTAATTACATTTGATCACAAAACTAATTCTTAATTAATTATTGACCAATATTAATTAAACAAATATGATTTCTCCTTTAATATATTATTCTTATAACATATTAATAAATCATAATAACCTCTCTCTCTTTATTTATTTCTCCAATCAAGTTGCTTTGGTGAAGGCAACCCAAAAGGACCATGCACCATCGGGTCAAGTACATACCAAAATAGTTATGGACTTAGACACTAATCCAACATAAACGACCATATTATAGGTCATAACCTTATATCCCCCTTATAGATCGGCTTCGTGAATGAGGCCTACTAACGGTAAGACTAGCATTTAAGTTATACATATATAATATTAGACCTTTTAATTTTATATATAGTATAATTGTGAATTTTACACTTTTAAAATACTATGTGGTCTAATTTAATAAATTACACTTTTAATTTAATTTAATGTAAACCATATCACTATGGATTTAATAACTCTCTTTTAATTATACACTTAATTAATTTAATAAAACCATAAGGGTGCAATTTGAGCTTTTCAAAATTAGGGTTTTAGAATTTAACATTTTAAAATTAAAATTTTAAATAAAATTTTAAATTCTAAAACTTGAGGGCAAGTTTTGAAACATTTCAAATCATTAGGGTTTTAATCAAATTTAAAGTTTCTGAAAATTAAAATCTTTGAAATTTTAAATATTAAAATTTTGATTCAATAATTATCCCAAAATTAAACAATGAATTAGAATTATCAAATCTTGAAAGATTATCTATTAAATTAAATAATTAATTTAACCTAATCCCTTAAATCCCCTAAAATTCAAAAATATGGGATGGGATAATTCAAAATCTTTAATTACCATGTTTAAACAATTAAAAATAATTACAAGATATGGCATTATCCTAATACCTAAAATTTTGGATCTTATCTTGGGGAGGAGGCCAAATTCGAAAACCATAGGGTTGGCAAACCCTAGAATTCGAAATAATGGGGGCTAAGGAAAGGGTTTAAAAAACCCTTATCAAATTTTGAAATTCAGGGTTCAAGAACCCTAATTTCGAAAATCATGCCTCCTAGGGTTTATTGGCCATAAACCCTAAAGTGTCAAATTCATACATTTGTATAATGCTAACTGAAAACAAAAAACCAAACGCTCTGATACCACTGTTGGGTTTTATACAGACAATCCTAAGTGTGCATGCAACCCTAGATACGGATCTATGTTTTCACTATTAGTTACACAACATTATGAACACAAGAAGAACCCTAGCGTGCTCCTTGTTATTTCGAAAAATCATAAAGTAGAAGGGATTACATACCTCTTGTTGTTATGTTGTAATAACAACTTAAATCTTCAATCTTCTTGTCTTTGAAAGCAAGTACCACAAGTGTAGTACTTTTAATGGCTCACAAACACCAAGATCTAATGGAGAGGCAAGAGAGAGAGAGAGAGGGGGGAGAGGCAAAAAATCATCTCTAGGAACTTCTAGGATCAAGTGGCTGATTTTCCTAAGCCAAGGGGTCCTTATATAGTTATATGGATTAGGGTTTCAGTCCTTATCCTTATCTGATTGCTTAGCCACCAAGAAGCCCAAAGGATAACCCTAGATACCTTATCATGGATGAATTCTAAGGCCTTATCCCCTTGAATTCGTCCAACCTAACATATAGGACATCCTTTGCCTTACTTTGCAACTATCACATAATTACAGTTCAGTCCGCTAGTTTAATTAACTTCTTTTTATCACAAAATTAATTCTTAATTAAATCCTGAACAATGTTAATTAAACTAATATGATTTATCTTTTAATATATTATTCTTATAATATATTAATAAACCATAATAACCTCTTTCTCTGTTATTTCTCCAGTCAAGTTGCTTTGGTGAAGGCAACCCAAAAGGACCATGGACAACCAAGTCAAGAACTTACCAAATATGGTTACAGGCTTAGACACTAATCCGACACTTTCCTCGTTGCATTAGTACACATCCTAGACCCTGGTTCAACGCGTCACAGTAGACCACGGAGTCTTCAGTTCCTTCCGGTAGGGATAAGATCAGAGCACTACACAGAGCATGCTTTAATGTTTGGAACACAGTTTCCTGCTTCTCTCCCCAGTTGAAGGTTACACCTTTTTGTGTCAGGGTGGTAAGGGGTTTGGCAATCTTGGAAAAGTTTTGGATGAACCTTCTGTAGTAGCCGGCGAGGCCTAAGAATTGACTTATTTCTGTAGGCATCCTTCGTGTCAACCAATTTTCAATCGCCTTGATTTTGGAAGGATCTACGTGTATCCCTTCCTTGCTAACCACATGACCGAGGAAGCCTACTTCTCATATCCAAAATTTGCACTTTGAGAATTTTGCATATAACTTCTCCACCCTTAGTGTCTCTAACACTTTTCGTAGGTGTTGTCTGTGTTCATCCTCACTCCTTGAATAGACCAGAATGTCTTCTTTGAAGACAATCACGAACTTATCTAAGTAAGGTCGGCACACCTGATTCATTAGATCCATGAACACTGCGAGCGCATTTGTTAATCCAATGGCATCACTACAAACTTGTAGTGACCGTACCGGGTTCTAAACGTCGTTTTATGAACATCCTCCTCTTGGACCCAAATTTGATGGTATCCTGACCTCAGATCAATTTTTGAGAAGTAAGTTGCTCCTTGAAGTTGGTTGAATAGGCCGTCGATTCGGGGTAGAGGGTATCAGTTTTAGATGGTAAGCTTATTCATTTCGCGATAGTCGATGCACATGCAGAACGATCCATCCTTCTTTTTCACGAACAGGATTGGTGCTCCCCAAGGCGAGAATCTCGGTCTTATGAACCCTTTGCTTAGTAGTTCGTTAAGTTGGCTGGATAATTCTTGCATCTCGGTTGGTACTAGGCGGTATGGCACTTTGACTACGGGGGTAGCCCCAAGGATTAGATCTATATGGCGCTTTGACCTCGCGCAACCAAAACTCACACTTGGAGAACTTAGCATACAAGTTCTCCCTCCTCAAAGTCTCTAGAACCTCCTGCAGATGTTCCTCATGCTCCTCCTGTGTCTTGGAGTAAACCAAGATATCATCAATAAACACTATCACAGACCGGTCTAACATCGGTCTACACACGCGGTTCATGAGGTCCATGAACGCAGCAGGAGCATTGGTGAGCCCGAAGGGCATCACCACAAACTCGTAGTGGCCGTAGCGTGTCCGAAACGCAGTCTTCTGCACATCCTCCTCTCTAACCCTCATCTGATGGTATCCTGAATGCAGATCAATCTTGAAGAACCAAGATGCTCCCTGCAGCTGGTCAAAGAGGTCATCAATCCTCAGGAGTAGGTAACGGTTCTTCACCGTTACCTTGTTCAGCTCCCGGTAATCTATACACATCCGATGCGACCCATCCTTTTTCCTCACAAACAGAATCAGGGCTCCCCAGGGAGAACTACTCGGTCTAATGAATCCCTTGTCTAACAGCTCCTGCAGCTGTGTAGACAACTCCTGCATCTTAGGAGGAGCCAGCCGATACGGTGCCTTGGCTATCAGAGCCGCACTGGGGACTAGGTCAATCCTGAACTCCACCTGCTTCTCCGGAGGTATCCCTGGCAACTCCTCGGGGAATACATCCGTAAAATCTCGCACCACGGGCACATCGCCCACTGTCACTTTACCCGCTACCCGGGTGTCCATGACATAAGCGACATATCCTGCGCAACCCTGCTAAAGATAACGCCTAGCCCTCGCTGTTGAACATACTGCTGGTCCCTGTTGTGGCCTCTTTCCCTGAACTACCAACTCTCCCCCACTTGGGGTCTTGATCCGAACCAGCTGCTGTGCGCAATTTATCATTGCCCCATTGGGGCTCAACCAATCCATGCCTATAATCACCTTGTTCCCTCTCAACGGAATAAGGACCAGGTCTACCATATAATGCTCCTCGAATAATCTCAACACACAGTCTCGGAATACCGTTGATGCTCTCACCGATCGGTCATCTACAATCTCTACCTCTAAAGGGCAATCCAACACGCCCGAAGACTCAGTAAACTTCTTGTTAACCGCAAGAGAGACAAATGATCGGGTAGCCCCCGAATCAAATGATACCTGAATTGGGATACCGTTCATGTGGAACGATCATAAACACAACACATACATAACATATCAAAATCACAGCAACGCATCATAAAAGCATAAAGATAAGAAATCATACCCGTCACCACATCGGGTGCAGCGCGTGCCTCCTTGGTAGTCAACTGGAATGCCCGAATCCTCACCACTGGAGCCTATGCCTTACCCTGTCGGCCATCGTTGATCCTCAGGGCCGCTGGAGCTGGCGCCTTCACTGGCGCAACTGCTGTCAACTTGGGGCAGTTAGCCTTCTTGTAGCCCCTCTGGTTGCAGTGGAAACATAGCAACTCAGACGTCTAAATAACCGGTGCAGGGGCAGTACAGTCCCTGCTGAAGTGCCCCGTCCTGCTGCACTTGTAGCAGCCCGACGATCCCAATCTACACGCCTCCTCATGTGCCTTGCCGCATTTTCTACAGCGGCCTCGGCTCTGTTGGCCTATCAGCCCAACATTTGATCCCTTGGTCTTCTTCCCTGAAGCCCCTGTAACCTGCCCCTCCTCTACCTTCCTCTTCCGGATATGCTCCAGATTGATCTCCCTCTCCCTAGCCCTGGAAATCATGGAATCCAGGGTAGGGCAAGCCGAAAAACTAACATGCTCCCGAATGTCGGCTCGCAGCATGTAATGATAGCGGGTCCTCTTCATATCCTCATCCCCCGCATACTAGGGCACCAACAATGCCCTCTCCCGGAACTTGGCAGTGATCTCCGCCACAGTCTCCGTGGTCTGTCTCATGTCCAAAAACTCCCTGGCTAACTGCTGGAGCTCCAATACAGGTGCGAACTCCGCTCTGAACCGGATCATAAAGTCTGACCATGACATAGCCTCAACAGCCGAGGCTCCCAGAGAGTCACCAATCGACTCCCACCAATCCCTAGCCCGGTCCCTCAGACATCCTGCTGCAAATCGTACCTTCGACCCCTCAGGGCAGAAGCTGGTCAGCTGTGCAGACTCAATGTCTGCAATCCATCGTCTCGCAGCAATGGGGTCCTTTGCCCCCATGGAAATCTGGTGCACGACTGCCCCTGAAGTCCTTAAAGGACAGTGTGCGAGATCCTGACTGGCCAGATGCATGTCACTCCTGAACGCCCTGAGGCGGTCCTCTATCAGCTCAACTATCCATTCCTTGATTGACCCGAAAATGATGGGGGTCGACTCAAGGATGCCTCTGGTGATCTCTGACGCGATGAACTCGCGTAGCCTCTCATCTACTGGCTCGGAACCTGATCCCAAACCTGATCCCTCTCCTGAACTGCCAACTGCTAGCCTCGGACGTAGTACCACCATTCTGCAATACAAACAGGCAACCATTAGTGATACTTATACCTCTAAAGGGATCACATCCACTACAAGCTCCCTGGTCTTACCTCAGCCCTCCTTAATTCGGGTATGGATCCTCTGCTTTCAGTAGTACGGGCCCATACTACCTTCCTCATCTATCCGTACCTTCCTCAAGGAAAACTTTGACTCCACCAGATCCCTAATACCACTGCTGATCGCTGCTATTCTCATCCTAGGCTTACCCTAGGGAACCTATGACCCTACCCAAACTAGTCCTCAACTGCTGAAAGCATCTTTATAATGCCAATTAGCCATTACCTGAATACAATCACGTTCTACGAGGCTCGGATAATCCTTCGAGTAAGGGACTCATCCCTACAATGGTTAGGACTCAGACAAGAGCTACGCAATAGGGTCAAATCCAACACTTTGCGATTATTCAACCCTGATCACATGTGAATTTAACTTATCCACCTAACAGCTAACTCCCATCACTCCAAGCCCCTCAAAGCACAAAGCAAGCAGCATTCAGATAAGAAGGGAACAATCTCTCGCAAGTCTGTCCTCATAATGAGAAACTGTAATAGCATACAATGTTGAGCTCATACTATCAGGCATAACCTAAACAAGCTATCCTACTGCTATCTACTCAATACTAGCATGCAATTCTCATAAGCTAAAGCACATAAAGCAGGCACATAAGCCATCATTCCTAGATCCTTAGTCCTATTCTAGCATGCTGTTCTACTAAAACTGATAAACATAATCCAACCATTGTATGGGTACTTTGGGGAATACTTACTTGAGCTTGGCCGGTCGTGCACATCACACACTTGTTCTTTCTCAAAAACTCTTCTGTCTTATTCTTTAGAAAACCATTTTTCCTAGAAAGTCTTTTAATCCCTCGATTTGAGTCCAGACACCCCCGAAGGTGTGTCTAAATCCCTCAAACCAGGGCTCTGATACCAACTTGTAACGACCCAATTTTCACGTCCAAAAATTTCATTTTTAAATCAATACTTTGGAAAGCATTTGTGAATAAACATCGTTTGATCATATCATTTCATAAACATACTTCGTGTCTGAAAACCAAAACATAAAAACAACCATAATGTCAAAGTACAAAATCCTAGAATAACTCATGGTGCGGAAAACAATGTGCGTGTATGATGTGCAGCTACCGCGTCAGCTCCTTCCCTTTCGATGAAAAGGTACCTGAAAACAAAACTGTAAACTGTAAGCACGAAGCTTAGTGAGTTCCCCCATCGTACCACATACCATAAATCCACATAACATACAAATATTGTCAGGCATATCTGGGTGCCCGACCTACCCCTTTGGTCCTTTCGACCGGATACTGCCTAGCATATCTGGGTGATGGCCTCCCCTTCAGTCCTTTCGACCGGATACTGCCTAGCATATCTGGGTGTTGGCCTCCCCTTCGGTCCTTTCGACCGGATATTGCCTAGCATATCTGGGTGTTGGCCTCCCCTTCGGTCCTTTCGACCGGATACTGGGGACTATTTCACCCCTCTACTACTACCACATAACATGTATCACATAATCACATTCGATCTAACATAATTGGGCATGACTACCCCTTCGGCCCTGTCGGCCGATGATCTTGGGGACTATCTCCCCTACCGCTACTAGCATATAACATATCGTACTGGCTCGTATCATAACAGATAATAGCAAACCCAGATGATATCACAAAGACCATCATCTAACATACGTCTCCTACTGGTGGGCCGACATTGTGGCCTTAGACCCACCGCTATTGGAAGGCAACTCACCTCGAAGTAGCTGCTGATCTGTGCGGGAATCCTCTGATCGTTTCCTTCGTTGCTCCGGAAATCCTCCAACTATAATTCCCAAAAAACACTTAGTCATACACTGCTAACTATACTTAGGGTAAAATGACCATTTACCCCTACCAAGTCCAAGTCAAAGTCAACTTCTAGTTGACCTGACTCGCCGAGTTGGTTCGCCAACTCGCCGAGTCCCTATCCTTCCATTTGACCCTATTGTTGGCTTTTGAGCATTCTAACACTCCTAAGTGTACATGCAACCCAAAATACCTTGGATCTATGTTTTCTCTATTATACATGCAAATATGAACATCCAAGGTATTATCCTAATCTAGCATACAAAACAATGAATATAACAAGATAGAATACATACCTCTTCTATGTAGAAAAGTCTTCATGAAGCTTGAGTGCCAATTGCCTCAAGTGTGACACCTCAAATGGTTCACACAACACCAAATACACATGGAATAACTTGAGAGAAATCTACACTTCATGAAATCGGCTAGCCCTTATTTTACACATACTGGTGCCGATTTTGGTCAAGAATAAGATGCATATATAGTTAGGGTTACACCATGTAAACCCTAATTGACATGGCCTTTCATTTCCATGATCCATGGGTACAAAAACACCATGGAGCATCATATGGGTTTTAGCCCAACTAGATAATCCATGGAGCATTAGCCCACTATATAAGTATGGATGATTTACACAATCAACCCATATATATATAATTAGTCTTCTTTTGATCACTTAATTAATCCTAGATTAATTCTTGATCAATACTAATTAAATAATCTTATTATTCTTATTATTAATATACTAGAACTTATAATATATTAATAACCATAAGTGTCTTATTTCTCTCATTATAGTCTATCCAAATGCATGATGCCATGCAACCCAAATGGACCATGCCGGTCCGGGTCAAGTCTTACCAATTATAGTTATGGACTTACACATTAATCCAACAGTCTCCCACTTGGATAAGTCTAAAACTATTGTTGCGTATGACTTCAGGAACCGACTGGTAATCGTAGCTCTCAAAAGCTTCTGTCGAACTCTGACCTTGTAGATGAACTATGACCTTTGTCAATGACTTGTCCATTAGATAAGGGATCATATATTCCTCCATTCTAGATATCATATGGACTTGAGACATGGATTATAATCATCCTCTCTGTCCATTTGTTGTTTCCCGTTTTCCGATTTATGACGACTGACTAATTGAACAAATCAAATCACTCCTGGCTCGGCCGAGCACTTCCATTTGTCATCATCAAATCATCGAGGGGCCCACATATATCACTTTTATCCCAAAGGTAAAAGGAATGGATAAATTTCGACTCATATGGCTTGTTCTACTACTTGTTGAATCATACACAAAGGCACGTTTTATAACACCGAGTTACCGTATGCGTTTTCGTGCAATAAATGTACAACCAACTCATAGTAACAACTCATATCTCTAGGTTTGAAGAATATAAGATATTATCGTCTCATGATCACTCGTGATAAAATCCATGAAGTGATTCCAATGATCGCGGGTTGAATCCAATACTCAGAACTTATGAGCACTCATGTGTGTTGTAGCCCTTTGTCCAACATCTTAGACCTCTACAAGCCAACCCATGACAGTATTAATTCATATCTACTTCCAACATATGATCGACTGTGGATGGTTTGAATAACTTAGTCATTCAGGAAGAACAACCTAGTTATTCTGGAAGTGAAAACATGCAAAATGAAACACAATAATAATAGAATCTAATATGGTATCAAAACCTATGAACATAAATAAAACACCTTTTCTTTATCACCATATGATTACACATTATTCATTGTATACTGTTTCAGCTATCAACTTTATTATTGAATTTAAAACAATAGTTGTCCCATGCTCCAAGCATGTACACTATGTTTTCTAAACACTAGTCATGCCATACACCAAGGATGCATACTATGCTCATCTATGATCTTTATTTGTGAATTAGATCAATTGAACATAACTCCAATGATCCTCTTTCACAATCCCAAATCCTTACTGTAAATGCAAGAATTCCAAATTCATGCCATTTACTGAAATCTGTTAGATTCTAAACTTATATGCATTGATCTTCTTGTAATGATTATGCACAAAGTCACAAAGACTTGACAACAACCATTACAGAGCATTCCAAAGGAGATCAGCTCCTTGGAAACATCCTTCTTGCATTAAGTTTCCTAATCTTACACATATTGAATAATTTCTAACTTTGAAACATTTCCATATTCCATTTTGACTATCACTTATGAACAAGAGTTACTTCCTTACAGATTATGTCAATATGGTCCTTCCAGAATTATCACTATACTTCCAACTGTCCTTGAGCAACCAATCTTTGGTAAACCTTAGATTGTCCTCGACAATTTTTTAATCCTTTTAGACATATCCAATTCTAGACCTTTTCCCTTCTTAATGCCCTAGGCATTTGGAAAATTTTAGAACGGATGAATATAGCACATGTAATCGATCCTATATCCGAAGCATATGGGACACGATTCATGATGTCTCACATAAAGACTAAACCAGTCTTTTGTTATATCATTTCCATTTCTATTTGCCAAGTTCTCATAATTCAGATTATGAAAAGGGATGTTGTAATCATAATTGAGTTTTAGAACGCAAATAATGGACCCATATACAGGATTTCCTTATGTTGAGCCATTCCAACATGAAATTCATGTATATATCCTTGACTAAATACGATTAAAACCTCAATCTAAGCTTTTAGATTTGAGATGAAGTATAATTTCCTTTCCCTTAATTATAGCAAAACAACTCTTTTCCCAATTGAAACCTTTTGTTTTCTATAATTAACATTGCTAACTTGCAATACTTATCATAATTATCATGCTCCCACTAACATGATGATTATTAGCATAACACTTATGCTCGCACTAGCTTTGACAGGTACTCAGAAATCAGCTGACTTTCTTACCAAAGTTTAGATTTCTGATACTAGATTGTTTTGATAAAACATTATCAAAATCATACACCTTCCCTTAGATAGCACACTTGTGTGTCTAAACACTTATGAAGAGGGATGCTGTAATCATAATGGTTAGACCTTTTTGCCACTTCTCACAAGTCCAGGTTAGTGTGCCGGTAAACCACACACGCTCCACTAACGACTTTGAGAATGCAAATATTACAATTGCTATCTAGCTAAAATCTACTTAGTGAAAGTGTTTCCTCACCATCATTTTCATGAATCGGAGAGAAACCTTATGACACTCATATTTACTGGTATATGTGTTCTTATCCATGTGAATTGTCAAAACCATAGTCACAAGACAAGGATAATGACAAATCCAAACTCATATGGACTGAACTCAATCTTAATTTCTTGCCACCTGGCAGCTCAAGGGCCTGCCATTGCTTCCAAGTTGTTGTGCAACAAATTTAGAACTCTAAGAACTCATATGCAAAGCCAACTTTAACTGGAATGGGCACAGAATATGTCAACACGATAGGTTATAAACCTCAAGTTGTGTGCTAGTGAAGAACTTCAGGTTTTATTCTTGATTAGTTCTTGAGACTTTCAAGACCTTTAAGACTCCCACTGTCCTCTTGACATATAAGACTTTCTTTTCAGATATTCAAGAGATAGTGTGGATTCTAATCAAGACAAACACTTCACACAATTGGCCTTAGTTGGTCTTTGTTTTATCCAAAACATCACAACTTACCAATTTCAAATGTACAAGAGTAGAAAACTTTTACTCTTACATTTGACAAGTGTTTTAAACCTTCTTTAAGACATGTCACTCAAATTACAATCTTGGAGTATGACTCTAAGACTTGTATTGGAACGAAGTATGACTCATCTTCTTGATTTAACCATTTCAAAAATTCAAGTTCCTCTTCTTAGTCATAAGAATGCACTAAGATTTCCTTAGAGAACTAATTCTGCTATGGTTTCTTAATCATTAAGATAATCAAAAAACTAACACTAAAGTACTCTCCCATCTTTTCAGATTTGAGAAACTTTTATCTTTCTGCCTAAGTTGATTCTCTTATTCGCTCTGCCTTACATTGGAACCTTTTCCAATGTCTCATAATTACATTTAAGCTTGTAAGTATAATCATATTTACTGAGCTTTAGTAAACTATGACGAATAGTCTTATCGATCTTTTGTGGTGGACTTAATCAGTGCACAAGAATGTGTACTCGATCCCTTAGTCCATTACTTGACTCACACATCCATGTGAATAAGTAATTAGTCTTAATTTTTCCAATGCTTGAAAGTTCTCATTCATCATGCTATACAACTTGCATGATTCCAAGTTCCGGTCCAATTGAAACTTGGGTGATGAGAATCTTTCCTTATTTGGTAAATTTAAACATTACCACAAATGAAAGAATCAATTTCATATTTCCACTCTTGCTATTAATGGAATCATGTAAGCAACAATTTTTCCTCAAATGCCATTGTAAGGATATTTTAAAATAAATAAAATCATCATTTTTCCTTTTATTTTAAAAACTTTGTGGAAAAACTATCCTTACAATCCATATGAAAACTTGTTGTTATCTATTCCTAAGCAAAATATCATAACTCCTAAGATGTAGCTCAAGAATCCGATCTTTAAACTATGCGATAGAAATCCATCTATGCGATCAGATTCATCATATTCTTTCTTTAAGTTTCTTCACTTTTCTTTGATTCTTAAAACATCACCATGTGACCCAATGACATCATGTATCAAGAATCACAGAATAGAAACTTAGCAGAGTTAGATAGTGAACTTTACCTGAAGTAGAGTCAAACTTATTGACTTTAACATCCTTAGGTAAATTTGGCAGCTTCGCAACCGATGCCCCTTCCTTTGGCAATATAAACATATGGATCCTTTGGTAATGGTACACGGGACTATCACAGACTTAGCTTTTCTCTTTACCATTTGGTCAACCGAGTTGACTATGGCCGATCCCTTTCCATTGGGAAGAGAAATCTTTACTGGATATCCAATGTCATCATTGTCAATGTCCATAAACTTTTAGGAAGTTGATCTTAGCAAATAGATAAGATCATTAAGGGTCTTGTCATAGTCTATTTCATAGGTGTCCCAAAGGAACTCACTATGTGACTTAGAAAGTGATTGAGTCACCAACTTTCTCAAGACTTAGACACCCAACTCTCCCGGCTTGTCAATATATGACTACATCTCCAAGATGTAACCACATATAGACCTTTACTTGCCAATAGGGCTTGAGTGACCTTAAACTTTTCAAGAACTTGTGGGTTAGGGAGAATAATTAGAGGAGGTGAAAGAAGTATGATTTCCATGGGACATCATCTTCATTTAGGAAAACTTGTTTCAAGAGATTTGGGAAGATCATAGATGTCTAAACCAGACATCTTTTGGGAGATACTCAAGATAGTTGATGTATGTGACATCCCCAAAATCTCGACTAGAAAAGACCAATTTTCATTTATGCTTTTAACTATTTTCAGAGTAAATCCTTTTGATTTGAAAGAGTTGCGGAATTTGTTCCCAAAAACAAAGCATGATAAAACAATGTTTACCAAAGCATTTCATAAAAGAAATGTATTTTCATTATAATCAAAACTCGGGGTGTCATGTTCCGATACAGACCAATAAGCATAAACGAATACATTACAAGTCATATAACAAATATAAACATATGCAAACTTGTAAACAAAACAACTTGATGGTTCATCCATCTCATGCCCTTCCGTCACTTCCTGTAATACAATTTAAAACTGAGTGGGTCAGGCTTGGGAGCCTGGTGAGCATATAGGGTTTTCAACCCACAATAAATATCATATTTAATTTTCACCAACCAACAATAACCCAATTACCCATTCCCGTTATTCTCACTTTAATGTCCCTAATACAACTAATCATAAGGGACCTAGTCTAAGAATATTTCATCGGGGCGACAACACATGCTTCGGGGGTACCTCAGCAATATAAGTCAAATAAGGCAACCATGAGGGGGATGGAGTACAGCGAATGAACACCCAAGTTCATTAACACCTACAGGTGGCGAACCTGCTAATGTTTCCACAAGACTGTCTAGAATAGCCAGTGGTCGTCATCTAAACTCCGCTAGATGACTCAATCAAACAACAACGAGGCCTCTCATCTGTTTATTACACACCAACTATCTACCCATGTTCTACCCAACATATTAGTAGATAAAAATATACATTTGTATACATAGTTTAAAAAAAAAACTGTATAGCATGCTTTAATCAACACATATATCATATAACAGATGAGGCACACACACACATAACACATATCTCATAGAGAAATAATCAGATCTATAAGATAGAAGAGAGTGAATACACATTCACACATAACATAACCAAATATATACACATAACATGTATTTTATATAAAATACTTCGTATTATTGTATTAGAAAGAAAATAACTACACACTCACTTGATCAGAAGATGATCCGACAGCACTACGGCTTATAGAAGTAGTATTCCTCAGCAGATCTAGAAGATCTTCTCGAAAATCGAACTTCTCGCGGGCAGAGCTTCGACTCGGGAACCGCACTTCTCGGGATCTTCGGGGTCTCGGGACTTGCCTCGGGGCTAGAGTATGATACCGGGGCTTCGGGATGGAATCGGCACGCAAAACGATGCAAAAGACTAGAGAGAGAAGAGAAGAAATGAACAAAAACTTTGGCTGCCTTCGGATCCCCTTTTATAGTGCTGGACCCTCGCACGAACGCGGGGCGTACGCCTGTACGCAGGGCGTACAGGGCTCCGAATCGTCACTGCATGCGTCATCCGAAGTGTCGACACTTCCGGAGTACGCGGGGCGTACGTCGGATCACACCGGTGACTCGCTTCGGATAAGGCTTCCGATTTTTGATTTAAATTTAAATACAAAATGATTAATAAACTTCGGAAATTCATAACTTCTTCATACGAACTCCGTTTTCGACGTTCTTTATATCCACGGAAAGGTGAGACCACGCTCTACGACTTTCATTTAGACTCCGTCGGCTAATTTTGACATTATTTTTATTAATTATTTTTAATAGGCCGGGACAGAAACTTTCGTTATAAATTCATAACTTCGTCGTTTGACGTCCGTTCTCGCCTAACTTTTTATCGCTTCGATACCAACAATGAGATCTTCGATTCTCATTTAGATTGCTTCGGCTAACAACCGCTCGATCTCAAATCGAGTATTTCAGGCTGCATACCGCTAAGCCGGAACTTCGATAAATCATAACTTCCTCATACGAAGTCAGATTTGGGCGTTCTATATATATTCGGAAACCTCGTTTCAACTACTACAAAATAAATCAAAGATATTAAGTTTATTTTACACTTAAATTTTGACGCTTATTTTTATTCTTAATTAATCAAACCACATAATTAAGCAATTAAGCACAAAACACATAATACTCAAATAATACAATCTTATTATTTAAAACGGGTTACAAAGGTTAACCTAGACTATTATATTGCTACAAATGGCAAGCCCGGAAACACAGGCGTTACAATCTAAAGTCCTTAATATAACACCCTATTTGAAATATTAAGGCTAGGACCCAACAAAGTATTTTATAACTTAGAAGAGGGATGTTGTAATCCAAGCTATAAAATATTTGAAGGTAGGTGAATGACGATTCACCAATTTCCACCAAGATAAACGAAATGTATTATTAGGTTTTAATTGGATTTGAAACTCCTAGATCTTTTGAGATTCATTGAACTGTTCAATGGCATGTTTCAATCTCGAGTGTGCCCTTCAGGTTTTGTGACTGGGATGCCGAGGATCACAAAACAAGGTGTGAAGTAACCATGCAAATTACTTGATACCCTTAAGTGTTTACCCCTCAATCGATGTGCCGGTTAACCACACACGCTCCATCGATACTATGATAAACATTAAGTTACCCTTTGCCTATCTTGTTAAATACGAGTTAGTGTGCCGGTTAACCACACACGCTCCACTAACCGACTTAAACAAAGTGCAAAGTGTAATTTCATGGATTAGCACCTTATTCACATTTTCCTAAGTAACTAAGATTGGGTATTATTAAGAGTTTAGTTACTTAGTATTTATCATTAATACTTTTAATGAAGGGAGAATTATAGTCCTGTCAAACCTGTTCGGCTAACGACCCTCCACCGGTCAAGGAAGCGGTGGGTGAGAGTGGACACCCATTAAACTGCCATTTTATAGGCAATAACCTTATACCCCCCTTATAGACCGGCTTCGTGAATGAGGCCTACTAACGGTAAGACTGACTTGCTCTTATACACACACACACACACACACACACACACACATATATATATATATATATATATATATATATATTATTAACTTATAATATTATAAAGTATAAGGGTTGAATTTTAACTTTTAAAATTCTAAGGGCTAACTTGGAATTAAAGTATTCATAAGTGAAAACTTTTCAAATTCCAAAACTTGAGGGCAAGTTTTTGAAACTATTCAAAACTAATTAATTCCATAACTTATGTGTTTAAAGTAGTTTTAATTAAAAAACTCTTCAAGTTCCACAAGTTATGGAAGACTTTAAACTAATTAATAAAAAAAAAAACCTTTTTTTTATATTATAACTTATGGAACTAATTAAGGTTACACCTTTTTTATTATTATTTAATGAAGAGACTCTTGAACCTCCATAACTTGAGGACAAATTATGGAGTCATAAAACCATTTAATTAGAACTAGACTCTTCATTTTTGTAATCTTTTCCAACTTTTATGAGTTTTATGATTCTTAAATGTGACTTTACATATAACTTGAGGACAAGTTACAAAAACACACTTTGGAATCAACTCTTAGATTAAAATGGATTGAAAACACATAATCAATTAACTTTTCTATTAATCTAAGCAACTCATAAGAACAAGATAATTCAAATCAAACTTTTTCATGTAATTAGCCTAATCACTAAACTAATTCAAATCATGAATCTATTGACAATTATCTGTGAAATTGGATTAGCATGAACATTACCACATCAAAAACAAGTTTATAAGTCCAAAAACATCTTAGGGTAATGTTCCTAGTCCAATTCCAGCCAAAAAACTCGAAAATATGATGTCTGGGGCTCCTACTCGTCGAGTGCATGAACCTACTCGACGAGTAGGATGATTTTACTCATGGACTCGGCGAGTTCATCAGTGGACTCGGCGAGTCCAATGCCCAGAAAGCCAGAAAATTGAGTTTTTCAGCATTTTTCAGCAATTTGCATCAAGTATAATTGAAAACAAGCCTAAACTCTGATACCACTATTGGCTTTTGAGCATTCTAACACTCCTAAGTGTACATGCAACCCTAAATACCTTGGATCTATGTTTTCTATATTATACATGCAAATATGAACATCCAAGGTATTATCCTAATCTAGCATACAAAACAATGAATATAAGAAGATAGAATATATACCTCTTCCATGTAGAAAAGTCTTCATGAAGCTTGAGTGCCAAGTGCCTCAAGTGTGACACCTTAAATGGTTCACACAACACCAAATACACATGGAATAACTTGAGAGAAATCTACACTTCATGAAATCAGCTAGCACTTATTTTACACATACTAGTGCCAATTTTTGTCAAGAATAAGATGCATATATAGTTAGGGTTACACCATGTAAACCCTAATTGACATGGCCTTTCATTTCCATGATCCATGGGTACAAAAACACCATGGAGCATCATATGGGTTTTAGCCCAACTAGATAATCCATGGAGCATTAGCCCACTATATAAGTATGGATGATTTACACAATCAACCCATATATTTAATTAGTCTTCTTTTGATCACTTAATTAATCATAGATTAATTCTTGATCAATACTAATTAAATAATCTTATTATTCTTATTATTAATATACTAGAACTTATATTATATTAATAACCATAAGTTTCTTATTTCTCTCATTATAGTCTATCCAAATGCATGATGCCATGCAACCCAAATGGACCATGCCGGGTCGGGTCAAGTCTTACCAATTATAGTTATGGACTTAGACATTAATCGAACACCTATACCCGTCTCTACTCGTCGAGTTACGCGATGACTCGACGAGTTTTCCTTCTACATGAACATCGACTGAATCTTCATCCGACTCGCCGAGTTCTATGAACAACTCGTCGAGTTCATTTCCAACTGATACACAGGTCCTGTCCTTTACTCGCCGAGTTGTATGAACAACTTGTCGAGTTCATATTCATCCATAAGAAGATTGCCTTGGACTCGCTGAGTCTGCTCATGCACTCGTCGAGTCCCATGAATTTCCAGGATGATGGCTTAGTCCAGAATGTTGGGTCACTCCCCAGGACTCCCTAAAATTCCACACTCAACTGGGTACTTTTGACCCTCAACTGATATGGGGAAGAAACCTTGGACTCGCCGTGTCCAAGAATGGACTCTTCGATTCAGTCACATCCCCTCACTAAAATTTCGATTTTTGATGTACAACCCTTGAGCAAAAGATGGATCTATGCTTCTACAATCGATCTAGCACGTAAAGTTACAACCTTTACGTGCTTGCATGGGACTTTGAGCTCAAAAGGTCCTAAAACACGCTCTTACAATGCATGGGGCCTCCTTTGAGTGCAAAAGCCACTCCTTTCTGACTTGTAACCCCTCTAAGGATCTAGATCTGAAACATCAACTCCAAACCATGCTTGCAATCATGGTTGGTGACCAAAATGGCTTAGAAAAGCCCTAAAACTCCACAAAACGGGATCTATCAAAAGAGCAAACAAGGTATAGACTTTATACCTTCTGTAGACTACAAATGATGCTCAAAATCGGATCCCTCTAGCCTCCTCTTGATCGTTCAAGCTTTTCCTTCCTTCCTTGGATCACAAAACACCAAAATCACTCCAAATGCCTTAGATTGCTTCAATAATGGCTAGGGTTTGCTATAGGGGTCTTCTGGGAACTAATGGGACGAAGGAGGCCGAGTTAAGGTGTTTAAATAGGGTGCAAACCCTCGGGTTAGGGTTTTTGTCCAGACAGGGCCTACTCGCCGAGTTCGGGACCCGACTCGTCGAGTCCACAGCTTAAACCCCGCGTCTCATCCCGCTTCTACTCGGCGAGTTGGTCCTTCGACTCACCGAGTCCAAGGCCAAACTGCAAAAATATTAAGAAAAGAATACGTACGAAGAACTAGGTGCTACACTATATGGTTTGCATCAAGCTCCTAGAGCTTGGTATGCTACCTTAACTGATCATCTATTAGAGCATGGGTACACAAAGGGAACGATCGATCAGACGTTATTCATCAAGAAAGTGGATGTAGATTTGATTGTCGTCCAAATCTACATAGAAGAGTTATGCAAAGAGTTCGAGAAAGTAATTAAGAAAAGATTTGAGATAAGCTCATCGGGTGAAATGAAAATGTTTCTAGGGTTACAAGTTCGACAAGATTCGGCCGAAATTTTACTACATCAAGGCAATTATGTGGAAGACATGCTAGAAAACTTCGGGTTTAAAAATTCGAAAATTGCTTCCACACCAATGGCAGAAAGACGTGTGTTGACGCCAAATCCAGAAGGAGAATCTATAGATCAAACTGAATATTGATCGATGATCGGATCTCTAATGTATCTGACTGCCAGCAGACCCGACATCATGTTTGTCATCTGTCAATGACCTCGTTATCAGGATAATCCTAAAATTTCCCATTTAATTGTTGTTAAAAGGATTTTTAGGTACCTTAAAGGTAGCCCTAAATTGGGTCTTTTGTATCCTAAAAATCCCGAATTTGATTTATATGATTTTGCTGATAGCAATTATGGAGTTTTTGATTTTGGTATGCTACCTTAACTGATCATCTATTAGAGCATGGGTACACAAAGGGAACGATCGATCAGACGTTATTCATCAAGAAAGTGGATGTAGATTTGATTGTCGTCCAAATCTACATAGAAGAGTTATGCAAAGAGTTCGAGAAAGTAATTAAGAAAAGATTTGAGATAAGCTCATCGGGTGAAATGAAAATGTTTCTAGGGTTACAAGTTCGACAAGATTCGGCCGAAATTTTACTACATCAAGGCAATTATGTGGAAGACATGCTAGAAAACTTAGGGTTTAAAAATTCGAAAATTGCTTCCACACCAATGGCAGAAAGACGTGTGTTGACGCCAAATCCAGAAGGAGAATCTATAGATCAAACTGAATATTGATCGATGATCGGATCTCTAATGTATCTGACTGCCAGCAGACCCGACATCATGTTTGTCATCTGTCAATGACCTCGTTATCAGGATAATCCTAAAATTTCCCATTTAATTGTTGTTAAAAGGATTTTTAGGTACCTTAAAGGTAGCCCTAAATTGGGTCTTTTGTATCCTAAAAATCCCGAATTTGATTTATATGATTTTGCTGATAGCAATTATGGAGTTTTTGATTTTGACAGGAAATCTAAATCGGGTGGATGTCAGTTCTTGGGGGACCGATTGGTGTCATGGAAATGCAAGAAACAAAAAGACGACTGAGGCTGAATAAGTTGCCGCCTCAGCCTGCTGCGCTCAGGTCATCTGGATTCAACACCAATTGCTAGATTATGGTTTGAATTCTCTTGACACCTCCATTTGTTGTGATAATGATTGGGCCATTCAAAATTGCTAAAAATCCCGTTCAACATTCAAAAACCAAGCACATCGACATTAAAGTTCATTTTATTCGAGACTGTTATGAGCGTAAGCTCAATTATTTGGAATAAATACACACTGATAACAATCTGGCGGATTTGTTCACCAAACCTTTCAGTAAGGCTCGTTTCGATGTGCTTGTGGGTTTTCGGAAAATGGTTCGTTTCAAAGATTATTTTTTTATTTTTTGTTTGTTTAAATTTGCGCATTTATTTTATTTCCTTTCTTCCATATGCACAAATTTAGGGTGGAAATCAAAAATAAAAAAATTATAAAATCAAAAATACACAAAAAAAAATATAAAATAAAAATTCCAAAAATATGTCTTCTTTCGTAAGTGTTCTTGGGAAGTGATATGAAGTTTAGTATTAAAGTGAAATATGAAATACGTGTAATGCACTGAAGCAAAATTGTTTAGACTCTGTGTTCAATGTGCTGGTAGGCACGAAGGATTCAAAATGAAAGGACCAGACACTGTTGAGAATGAATGTACCTAACAGTGTTAACTCATCTAAACTTAGATTGTAGCACCTAGTTCCTGGTACGTAAATCTTATTTGAGTATTCTCTCTTTTTAGCCTTGGACTCGGCGAGTCATAGGTCCGACTAGCCGAGTAAAGACGGAACCCAGGACACGTTTAAGTTGGCGACTCGGCGAGTCCATATCCTGGACTCGGCGAGTCACCGCTGTTGGATGAAACCCTAAGTTTCAGGGGTTTGCACCCTATTTAAGCCTCATGTCCGCCCCAAGCCAGCCCCCATTCACCCTCAGAGCCCCCAACCCTCGTTCAAAGCTTATTTCCTTGAGAGTTTGAAGCATTTTGTGTGTTCTTGAAGGATTTGAGAAGGAAGTGGAGTAGATCAAGAGGAAGGGAAGGAAGCCAAGCATCTTAGTGTTCTCTCAATGATTCCTTTGAGGTATAACCCGTTTTCCCTCTGTTTCTATGCTTATTGTTCGATTAAGTCTTTCTTGAGCCCTTCCCCAAGCTTGTATGTGCAACATAATTCGTAATAAGTTGATTGGCCTTTAGATCTAGGCATGATTGAGCTCCAGGAGCTTAGATCCGTTGCCTTTATGGACCCATGTTGCTTGTTCACCCTAGATCTACCCTTTTGAGGCATTTTGAGCCCTAAATCCCTCATTAGTGAATATCTACATGTAAAGTTGGAAACTTTACGTGTGATTCATTCTCTAGGAAACCAGATCTGTGAATGGCATGGACTGGAATCGAGCAAAATCGCGTATTTAGTGACTGCATGGCGACGACTCAGCGAGTCGTTCATCTGACTCGGCGAGTCTGCTCGCGAGTCTCCGAGTTGTCCCCTTTTCGTTGTGTTGAGTTTGAGTAGTGAGTCACGGGGTGTGACTCAGTGAGTTGGAAGCCGAACTCATCCATGGAGGAACTCGGTGATTCGATGCCCTGACTCGGCGAGTTCAAGGCAATCTTCTTAGATCAAGAACAGACTCGGCGAGTTATTCATACAACTCGGCGAGTCACAGCATAAAGTGTTCTTCGGATGAAGATGAACTCGACGAGTTGTTCATACAACTCGACGAGTAGGATGAAGGATTTGAACCTCAGTTTAGAAGAAGAACTCGTCGAGTCAACGCCTAACTCGACGAGTAGGGATGGGATCCAGGACAATCGATTGGATAGGGACTCGGCGAGTTGGAGAACCAACTCGGCGAGTAGGGTCAACTGAAAGTTGACTCTGACTTTGACTTATGACATGATCAGGGGTAAAATGGTCATTTTACCCAAAGGACAGTTAGCAGAAATTGATTGAGTATGTTGTGGGAATTGCAGCCAGGGGATTTCCGGAGCAGCAGTAGGCAGTCAGTTCCCGACCTGATCAGCAGCTACTTCGAGGTGAGTTACCTTCCAGTAGCGGTGGGTCTACGGCCACAATGCCGGCTCACCAGTAGGAGTTGTATGTAGATGATTGTCTTTGTGATATTCATCTAGGGATTACTACTACATGTGTTATGCCTATGCGCTAGTATGAGATGATGTTATGTGCCTGTGACAGTAGGGGGAGATAGTCCCCAAGATATCCGGTCGATAGGGCCGAAGGGGTAGTCATACCCAGTCATACTAGATAGATTCTGATATTGTGATACATGTTATGTGGTAGTAGTAGAGGGGAGAAATAGTTCCCCAGTATCCGGTTGAGAGGACCAAAGGGGTGGTCAGCACCCAGATATGCTAGGCAGTATCCGGTCGAGAGGACCGAATGGGAGGCCAGCACCCAGATATGCTAGGCAGTATCCGGTCGAGAGGACCGAAGGGGAGGCCAACACCCAGATATGCTAGGCAGTATCCGATCGAGAGGACCGAAGGGGAGGCCAGCACCTAGATATGCTAGGCAGTATCCGGTCGAGAGGACCGAAGGGGTAGGTCGGGCACCCAGATATGCTTGACAATTTATGTATGTTATGTGGTTATATGGTATGAGGTACAGTGGGGGAACTCACTAAGCTTTGTGCTTACGTCTTTCAGTTTTGGTTTCAGGTACCTCCTCAGCTAGGGGAAAGGAGCCGACGCGGTAGCAGCATGTCACACACACTCTCTTGTTCCGCAGTTACGAGTTTATTCTGGGATTGACACTCTGATATTTTGGTTGTTCAAATGTTGTGGATTTCAATTTGGTTTTCGATGTGAAATGGTTCAATTAAACAATGTTTTAATTATTAATGTTTTCTACGTAATGTTTTATAAACGAAATTTTTGGACGTGAAAATCGGGTCGTTACAAGTTGGTATCAGAGCCCTGGTTTGAGGGATTCGGACACACCTTCGGGGGTGTCTGAACTCAAATCGAGGGATTAAAAGATTTTCTAAAAGAAAATGCTTTCAAATAAAATTGAGAAAAGAATTTTGAGAAAGAACAAAGTGTGTGATGTGTGCGACCGGCCGAGCTCAAGTAAGTATTCCCCAAAGTACCCATACAAGTTTATGTTATGTTTATTAGCTTTTGTAGAACAGCATGCTAGATTAGGACTAAGGATCTAGGAGTGATGCCTTATGTGCCTGCTTTATGTGCTTCAGTGTATGAAAATTGCATGCTAGTGTTGAGTAGACAGCAAGTAGGATAGCCTGATTAGGTTATGCCTGATAGTATGAACTTAGCATTGTATGCTAGTACAAGTTCCTGTAAGTTAATAGAGTTGATTGAGATTGTTACCCTTGTCTGAATGCTGCTTGCTTCGTGCTTTGTGGGACTTCAAATAATGGGATTTAGCCATTAGGTGAATACGTCACGTCACATGTGATCAGGGTTGAATAATCTTAGAGTGCTGGATTTGATCCTATTGCGCAGCTCTTGTTTGAGTCCAACCGTTGTAGGGATGAGTTTGTTACTCGAAGGATTATCTGAGCCTCATCACATATGATGGTATTCAGGTAATGGCTAATTGGCATTACAAGGAGGCCTGCAGCAGTTGAGGACTGGATGGAGTAGAGTCAGAGATTTCCCTAGGCAAGCCTATGATGAGTATAGCAGTGATCAGCCATAGCGAAAGGGATCTGGTGGAGTCGAGGCAGTCCTTGAAGAAGGTACGGATAGACGTGGAAGGTAGTATGTGTTGGATTAGTGTCTAAGTCCATAACTATTTTGGTATGTACTTGACCCGATGGTGCATGGTCATTTTGGGTTGCCTTCACCAAAGCAACTTGATTGGAGAAATATATATAGAGAGAGGATAATATGATTTATTAATATGTTATAAGAATAATATATTAAAGGAGAAATCATATTTGTTTAATTAATATTGGTCAATAATTAATTAAGAATTAGTTTTGTGATCAAATGTAATTAATTAAACTAGAGGGGCTGAATTGTAATTATGTGATAGTTACAAAATAAGGTAAGAGTTATCTTATTATTAGGTTGGACGAATTTAAGGATATAGAGCCTTAGAATTCGAGTATGATAAGGATTCAAGGATTATCTTATTGGTTGCTTTGTGGATAAGCAACTAGATAAGGATAATGACTAAAACCCTATCTCTACACCTATATAAACACCCCTTGGCTCATGAATTCGGGTAACCCTTCCCAAGAGGTCCTAAGGACGAATTCCTACCCTTCTCCTCTCTCTTTATACCTTCTCCACTTGCTTATGGTGTTTGTAAGCCATTAGAGGAGTGACACTTGTGACTCTCAGCTTTCCAAGGTCAATTCAAGGAGGAATTGGATTGTTATTGCTATATAACAATCAAGGTATGTTATTAAACATATTTACATGTGAATTCTGATTTCCATATGCTAGAATTAGGGTTCATAGTCTTGGATTCAAAGTATGTACAATAGAGAAACCTAGATCCAAGCTTTAGGGTTTATATGAGCACATAGGATGTCTTATGACCAAAACCCATCAGTGGTATCAGAGCCATGATTGGTTTCTATTGTATTGATGCTTGATGTAACTGAAAATCGTGTTTTGGCCTCACTGTTCGACCTGACTCGGCGAGTCACTCTTGGACTCAGCGAGTCAGCCCTACTCGGCGAGTTCCAGAGGGTGACTCGGCGAGTCGGTGCGTCAGATAGTGCTTATCTCGGGATTTCTTGCTGTTTTTGCATTGGGATAATTACCTTATCATGTTAGATTAATATTAATCCGATTATATGATATATTTGACTATATTTTTAATCTAATTGAAGATACTTATCAATTAATAAGATAATTGTTTCCTTATAAGATAATTGATTAATTATTTTAAGTAAATTGATAAATTATTTTGCAAGAAATCATCAAATATGGATAATTATGTGATTAAATGTTAATTTAAATTATTTGTTATTTGATCCTTGTTGTTGTGAAAAGTTTCATATTTGGCCCTTTAGGTTTTATAGTTTAAATTTGAACCCCAAAAGTTTTGTTGTTTTGAAATTTAAATAAACCCTAATGTTTTGAAAAAGGTTTCAAAACTTGCCCTCAAGTTTTGGAATTTAAATTTTGATTAAATAGTTTAATTTTGATGCATATTTAAATTCTAAACCCTAATGTGATGAAATGTTTCAAAACTTGCCCTCAAGTTTTGGAATTTAAAAGTTGATTAAAAGTTTAATTAGGAATGTTAAATTCTAAAACTCTAGTATAGTTTTGAAAAAGTTCAAATCACACCCTTATGGTTTTGTTAATTAATTAAGGTGTATAATTAAAAGAGTTTAATAAATCCATAAAAGTTTTGGATCAAAATTTAATTGAATTAAAGGTATAATTATTAAATTTGACCACCTAGTATTTTGAAAGTGTAAAATACACCCTATACTATATATAACATTAAAAGTCTAACATTATATATATGTATGAGTAAAAGTCAGTCTTACCGTTAGTAGGCCTCATTCACGAAGCTAGTCTATAAGGGGTGTTTAAGGAAATTGCCTATAAAATGGCGATTGAATGGGTATCCACTCTTACCCACCGCACTCTTGACTAGTGGAGGGTCGTTAGCCGAACGGGTAGGATAGGACAAAACCTTCCATTATAAGTATAATGAAATATAAAAGTAATTAAATGTTTTCATAAAATTCCCAATCTTAGTTACTTAGGCAAAAGTGAATTGATGCAATTCCATGAAATTACACATTGTGACCTTGCGAAGACGTTAGTGGAGCGTGTGTGGTTTACCGGCACACTAATTGGTTCTAACCAAAGGTATCAAAGGGTGACTCAATGTTTGTCATAGTTCGGTGGAGCGTGTGTGGTTTACCGGCACATCGAATAGGTGACTGTAACATGTGAGGGAACCATGTAAGTTTGCATGGTTATTCACACCCGCTTTGTGATCCTCGGCATCCCAGACACAAACAAGAGGGGCATATCGAGATTTAAACATGCCATTGAAAGTTCAATGAATCTCAAAGGATCTAGGAGTTTTCATAGATTTAAAACTTAAATTTCTTTTTCGTTTTTCATGGTGGAAATTAGTGAATCGTCATTCACTTACCTTCAAATATTCTGCAATTAGGGTTACGGCATCCCTCTCCCGAGTTGTAGAATATTGTGTTGGGTCCTAGCCTTAGTATCTCATTTGGGTGATTTACTAAGGACTCAATCTATCAACTAACTTGAATTCGTTTTTCTCCCGTTTTGTAGATGTCAAAGTTCGACAACTATGGTCTTCTCAAATCCCGTGGAACAAGCATTCCACATGAAGATGGTATTCCACGATTCGATCGAGGAACAAGAAATCATGCTTCACTTCCTCCAACTCCTCCAATTGTTCTCCCTAACCCTCAAGATCGAAAAATTGAAAGGTTCAACATCACTAAAGCCCTATTGGAAATGAAACATGAAGATGGTAAACCCGTGTGTGCACACGTTCTAGGAATAAAGTCACACATTGATAGGTTGATAATGTTGGGTGTGTCATTCCTGAATGAGTTGGATGTGAATTGGGTTTTGCAGTCACTTCCAGAATCATATAATGAGTTCAAAAGAAAGTACTATATGATGGATCATGACGACAACCTCATTGACCTAACTTACATGCCCATTGCTGCTGAATCAGAAATGGTTTGGTGAAGCAATGGAGCGTATTTGTTGGGAGAGTCAACCGACCATACTTCCGAGGACGTTCTAGGAGAACCGACCTGCGTTTGCTACCAAAAGAAAGGGCGTTGGATACAAGTCTGCCAAAAGAGCCTGAAGAGTCCAAAAGATGGGAGAGTCAAAGAGTATGGTTGCGCTTCAGGTAAAATCCACTATCTAAGTCAATTAAGTTCCTATTCATTGATTCTTAATACATAATGTGATAAGATTGCATTTGAATGTTTTGCAGGATCGGTGAAAAGAAAGGAAGTTTGGTGAAAAGAGCAAGATGAATCTAATCACAAGGAATGAATCTTGATCGCATGGACTTGAAGATTAGATTTTGAGCTTAGATAGTTATGATAGAGTTGTTAGAAATTTTCCTTTTGAAATACATAGTTTTCAATGGATTTTGCAAGGACAAATGTTTTCCGCTGCTTTTATAAATAAAATAAATTTTCGTTTGACTTATTTATTTGTTTGTTTATTTCCTTGCAATGAAATCGTTATGAAAATTGGTGTTTGCATATTTCTACAACAAATGGATATGATTCTCATTTATGGTGTTTATGGAAAAGTCGAGAATTTACCAAATAGGGAGAGTTTCTCATCGCCCAAGTTTAATTTGGACAGAAACTTGGAATCATGCAACGTGGATGCACGATGAATGAGAAATTTCGTATTTGGAAATTAGACTAATTCATTGACAAAGTGTCAAGTGAAGGACTAGGAGATCGAGTACATAAAGTTGTGTGTTGATCAAAATCCACCATAAGAGTAAAAATGATATTCGTCATGATTTACTAAAGGTTTAGTAAATATGATTATACTTACATGATTAGGTGTAATTCTGAATTGATTAAAGGGTTTAAATCAATAGCAGAACAAATAAGAAGAATCAAGTAGGCAGAAAGATAAAAGTTACTCCATTCTAAGATGAAGGGAGAGTACCTTTTATGCTTTATGATATGTCGTAATGATTAAGAACCATATCTCAATTGATCCTCTAAGTGAGTCTTAGTACAATTGTATGTCTAAGAAGAGGAATCAAGAATTGAAGAAATGGTTAAATCAATAAGTCAATCATACTTCGTTCCAATAACAAATCTTAAAGTTAAGATTGTGACATTGAGTAAAAGGTATTAAGAAGGTTTGTAACATTCATTAAATGTGGTAAGTTGTGATGTCTTGGATAAGACAAAGACCAACTAGGACCAATTTATGAAGTGTTTTGATAAAAGCTACACTAACTCTTGAATATTTGTTTGTCAAGAAATTGTTAATGACAAGAGAATCTTATATGTCAAGGAGTCAGTGGGAGTCTTAATGGTCTTGAAAGGTTTCAAGAACAAATCAAATAAACCTTATCGATCATCACTAGCACACGAGTTAAGGTTTACAACCTATCGTGATGACATTATTTTGGTTTCTATACCAATCCAATCGAGTTAATTATGCATGAGAGTTCTATGACTTCTCATTTTGAACGCATAAAAGGCAAAACACCTTAATCAATGAAAGGTACATTGATAGGAAAGGGTGAGCTGCTTAACTACTTGGAAGACATGGTGGGCAGCTGTGCTACCATAAGGCAAGAAATCAAGATTGAGAAAGTTCGGTCCATATGAGTTTGAATTTGTTGTAAAATTTGGTTTTAACAAATTCACATGGATTGGAACAAATACACCACTCAAATCTAAGTGTCATAAGATTTCCTCCTTCATGAAAATGATTGTGAGGAAATGCTTTCACTAAGAAAGATTTTAAGAAGATAGTGATTGTAAAATTGCATTCTCAAATTCGATTATGGTTACGGCATCCCTTTCCATAATTTGAATTGTGAGGTTTGGCAATTAGTCTTAATTGTTTAGACACACATATGAACTATTGAAGGCAAAGGTGTATGAGTTCAAGAAGCATTGATAAAGGATTATCAAAGCACTAAGTATTAGAAACATGAACTTAAGAAATTCAATAAGTATTGTTTTCTGAAAGTTAAGATGTTTATGAATACATGTCGAAGCTAGTGGGAGCATAAGTGTTATGTTTTATAATAATCATCATGATAGTGGGAGCATAAATGTTATGATTGTATGATTATTAAGGCACGTATTGCAAAGTTGGCAATATTAATTATAGAAAACAAGAGTCATATTTTGCAAAGTTGTAAGAGTTGAAAGGTTGTTTTGCTAAAATTAAGGGAGAGAATATTATGCTTCATTTCAAATCTAAAGGATTAGGTTGAGAAATGTTAATAAACTTAGTCAAGGGTACATAGTGTGTTCTTAAAATTTCGATTATGATTACGGCATCCCTCTTCACAATTCGAATTTTGAGAACATAGCAAATAAAACATTATGCGTCGTGTCCCATACGCTTCGGGTATATGATCGATTACAAATGCTTTAATGTTTGACCATTCTAAAATTTTCCAAATGTCGAGCGCATTTAGAGGGAAAAGGGACTAGAATTGGTTTTGTCTAAAATAATTAAACAACTATCAAAGGACAATCCAAAGTTCGACAAGGATTGGTCGCTTGTGAGTAGTTGGAAGTATAGTATTGGAAATTATGGAAATGTTTCCATATTGGATGGATCATATCGACGTCATTACAAATAGAAAAGATTATATTAAGAATGAGTTGTCATGAGGAAAATATGGAAGCGTGTTCATATTAGGAAGTAAATATTGAAAATCCATGACTAGATTAGAAACTTCTATGCAAAAGGATGTTCAAAGAATGTACTTTGAGTGAGAGACATCACGTCTATGGAATTGTCTTGTAACAATATACGATAGAGGACTTTGTAATATCATTGGCAATAGTCTTTGTGACTTTGGTGCAGTGACATTACGAAAGGATCATTGCATAAAGTGTTAGAATCTAGCATATTCTATAAGTAGCAAGAATTTGATATTCTTACACTTATGAAAAAGGATTTGGAGTTGTAAAATGAGAATGATTGGAAATGTGTTCAATTTGTCTATTTCACAAAAGTAAGAACCATAGGTAAACATTGTGTGCATGCTGGGAGCATGAGACAGGTGTTGTAATTCAAGTAAGAAGTTGATTAACCGAAACGACAAATAATGAGTAATCAATATGGTGATAAATAAAAGGCGTTTTATTTATACTCAAAGGTTTGAGGCCATATGGGATTAGTATTATTCTTGTGTTTCACATTTGCATGTTTTGACTTCCAGAATAATTGAGTTTATTAAGAATAATCGAATTGTTCAAATGGGCCACAGTCGTTCATATATTGGAAGTAGGTATGAATAAAGACTGTCGTGAATTGGTGTGTGGATTGTCTAGAAGAGTATTAGACATAAACAAATGCTTGCTGCAACGTTCATGAGTGCTTATGAATATGAATTTGAGCATTGGATTAAACCCACGCTCACTTGGATCACTCCATGAATTGTATCACGAGTGATTGGTGAGACGATAACATCTTATATTCTTGAAACCGAGATGTGTGAGTTGTATCTTGCGAATCGGTTGCACATTGATAATATGTAAACGCACTAGTAACTTGGTGTTATAAAACATATTGTTGTGTGTAATTCGGTGCGTGAGTGCAAGCGAGCATTGTATCAAAGTTTATCCATTCCTTTTATTCAAAGTAGGATAAAGGCGGTATCTTTGGGCCCCTCGATGATTTAGTGATGACAAACGTAAATGCTCGGCCGGGCTAGGGCTAATTTGATTTGTTCAATTGGTCAGTCGTCATAAATCGGGAATCGAGATATAGTACAAAGAGAATGGCTTGAAATCATATCTCATATGATATCTAGAATGGAGGAATATATGATCCCTTATCTAAGGACACGCGTATTTGATATGATCAGAGTTGACAGCGGATTTGGAAAGCTACGATTGCAGATCGGGATCCGAAGTCATACGCAGAATAGTTATTAGACTTATCCAAGTGGGAGACTGTTGGATTAGTGTCTAAGTCCATAACTATTTTGGTATGTACTTGACCCGATGGTGCATGGTCCTTTTGGGTTGCCTTCACCAAAGCAACTTGATTGGAGAAATATATATAGAGAGAGGATAATATGATTTATTAATATGTTATAAGAATAATATATTAAAGGAGAAATCATATTTGTTTAATTAATATTGGTCAATAATTAATTAAGAATTAGTTTTGTGATCAAATGTAATTAATTAAACTAGAGGGGCTGAATTGTAATTATGTGATAGTTACAAAATAAGGTAAGAGTTATCTTATTATTAGGTTGACGAATTTAAGGATATAGAGCCTTAGAATTTGAGTATGATAAGGATTCAAGGATTATCTTATTGGTTGCTTTGTGGATAAGCAACTAGATAAGGATAATGACTAAAACCCTATCTCTACACCTATATAAACACCCCTTGGCTCATGAATTCGGGTAACCCTTCCCAAGAGGTCCTAAGGACGAATTCCTACCCTTCTCCTCTCTCTTTATACCTTCTCCACTTGCTTATGGTGTTTGTAAGCCATTAGAGGAGTGACACTTGTGACTCTCAGCTTTCCAAGGTCAATTCAAGGAGGAATTGGATTGTTATTGCTATATAACAATCAAGGTATGTTCTTAAACCTATTTACATGTGAATTCTGATTTCCATATGCTAGAATTAGGGTTCACAGTCTTGGATTCAAAGTATGTACAATAGAGAAACCTAGATCCAAGCTTTAGGGTTTGTATGAGCACATAGGATGTCTTATGACCAAAACCCATCAGTATGGGCCCGTACTACTGGAAGCAGAGGATCCGCACCCGAACCAAGCGAGGCCAAGATGAGACCAGGGAACTTGTGGTAGTTGTGATCCCTCAGGAAGTATCAGTATCATTAATGATTGTTGTGATGTATTGCAGAATGGTGGTACTTCGATCGAGGCTGATAGATGGCGGTTCAGGAGAGGGGTCAGGCTCGGGATCAGGTTCCGAGCCGATAGATGAGGGACTACGCGAGTTCATCGCGTCAGAGATCACCAGGGGTATCCTTGAGTCGACTCCCATTATCTTCGGGTCAATCAAGGAAGGGATCATCGAGTTGATGGAGGATCGCCTCAGGGCGTTTAGGAGTGACATGGCATCTGGCCAGTCGGGATCTCGCACGCTATCCTTCAAGGACTTCAGGGGCAGTGGTGCGCCGGATTTCCACGGGGTGAAAGACCCCATTGTTGCCAGGCGATGGATTGCAGACATTGAGTCTGCACAGTTGACTAGCTTCTGCCCCGAAGGGTCGAAGGTGAGGTATGCATCAGGGTGTTTACGAGACCAAGCTCGAGATTGGTGGGAGTCAGTGGGTGACTCGTTGGGAGCCTCAGCTATCGAGGCTATGACTTGGTCAAATTTTGTGACCAGATTCAGAGCAGAGTTTGCGCCGGCTGTCGAGCTTCAGCAGCTGGCCAGGAATTCTTGGACATGAGACAGACGGCGGAGACTGTGGCGGAGATCACCGCCAAGTTCCGGGAGAGGGCACTGTTGGTGCCCCAATATGCGGGCGATGAGGACATGAGGAGGCCCGTTATCATGACATGCTCCGGGCTGATATCCGGGAGCACGTTAGTTTTTCAGCTTGCCCTACCTTGGACTCCATGATTACCAGGGCAAGGGAGAGGGAGATAGATTTGGAGCATATCCGGAAACGGAAGTCAAAGGAGGGACAGACAGGAGGGGCTTCGGGGAAGAAGCCCAAGGGATCATATGTGGGGCCAAAAGGCCAACAGGGACGGGGACGCTGCAGGAAATGCGGCAAGGCGCACGAGGGGGCGTGCAGGTTGGGATCATCAGGCTGCTACAAGTGCGGCAAGTCTGGGCACTATAGCAGGGATTCCACTGCTTCGACAGCAGTTATTCAGACGTCTGAGTTGCTATGTTTCCACTGCAACCTGAGGGGCCACAAGAAGGCCAATTGCCCCTAGTTGACAGTTTCAGCACCAGTGAAGGCGCCAGCTCCAGCGACCCTGCGGATCACGGATGGCCGGCAAGGCAAGGCAGAGGCTCCGGTGGTGAGGAGCCGGGCATTTCAGCTGACTACCGAGGAGGCACGCGCCGCACCCGATGTGGTGACGGGTATGATTCTTTCCTTCTATTTTTATTTTATGATGTTATGATATTGATATGTGCTCGGTATATATATATGTGTTAGGATCGTTCCATGTGAACGGTATCCCAATTCAGGTGTTGTTCGACTCGAGTGCTACCCGATCGTTTGTTTCTCTTGCGCTTAGCAAGAAGTTCACTGAGTCTTCGGGCATGTTGGATTGCCCTTTGGAGGTAGAGATTGCTGATGATCGATCGGTGCGAGCATCGATGGTGTTTCGGGATTGCGTACTGCGTTTGTTTGAGGAGCGCTACTTAGTAGACCTGGTTCCCATTTCGCTGCGTGGGAACAAGGTGATTATCGGCATGGATTGGTTGAGCCCTAATTGGGCAGTGATAGATTGCGTGCAGCAGCTAGTGCGAGTTAGGACCCCAAGTGGGGGAGAGTTAGTGATTCATGGCGAGAGGCCACATTGCGGACCCACTGTATGTTCAGCAGCGAGGGCTAGGCGCTATCTTCAGCAGGGATGCGCGAGATATGTCGCGTATGTGATGGATACCCGGGAGGCGGGTAAGGCGACAGTGAGCGAGGTTTCGGTGGTTCGGGATTTCGCGGATGTTTTTCCAGAGGAGCTTCCTGGGATACCTCCGGAGCGACAGGTTGAGTTTAGGATTGACCTCGTTCCCGGTGCAGCTCCGATAGCCAAGGCACCGTATCGGTTGGCTCCTCCTGAGATGCAGGAGTTGTCTACACAGCTGCAGGAGCTGTTAGACAAGGGATTCATTCGACCGAGCAATTCAACCTGGGGAGCCCCGATTCTGTTCGTGAAAAAGAAGGACGGGTCGCATCGGATGTGTATAGATTACCGGGAGCTGAACAAGGTAACGGTGAAGAACCGTTACCC
Organism: Lactuca serriola; assembly: GCF_051521515.1. Taxonomy (NCBI): domain Eukaryota; kingdom Viridiplantae; phylum Streptophyta; class Magnoliopsida; order Asterales; family Asteraceae; genus Lactuca; species Lactuca serriola. The sequence continues at coordinate 4,499,562 of NC_136411.1, forward strand.
ACTCCCGAGGATTGATGATCTCTTTGACCAGCTTCAGGGAGCGTCTTGGTTTTCCAAGATCGATTTGCGTTCGGGTTATCATCAGATGAGGGTCAGGGAGGAGGATACGCAAAAGACCGTGTTTCGGACGCGCTATGGCCATTATGAGTTTGTGGTGATGCCGTTTGGGCTCACCAATGCTCCTGCCGCGTTCATGGACCTCATGAACCGCGTATGTAGACCGATGCTGGATCGGTCTGTGATAGTCTTTATCGATGACATCTTGATTTACTCCAAGACCCAGGAGGAGCATGAGGAGCATATGCGAGAGGTGTTGGAGACCCTGAGGAGGGAGAGCTTGTATGCCAAGTTCTCCAAGTGTGAGTTTTGGTTGCGCGAGGTGCAATTTATCGGACACCTTGTCAACCAGAACGGGATTCTGGTCGATCCGGCCAACGTCGAGGCCGTGATGAGATGGGAGGTTCCGAAGTCTCCATCTGAGATTCGGAGTTTCCTGGGATTGGCAGGCTATTATCGGAGATTCATTCAGGACTTCTCCAAGATAGTCGTACCCCTGACACGGCTGACGAAGAAAGCCGTAGTCTTTCGGTGGGGACCCGAGCAGCAGGCTGCGTTTGAGACGCTGAGACAGAGATTGTGCGAGGCGCCAATCTTAGCCCTGCCAGAGGGCGTAGAGGATTTTGTAGTATACTGTGACGCATCCATTTCAGGGTTGGGCGCGGTACTGATGCAGAGGGGGCATGTCATTGCCTACGCTTCGAGGCAGCTCAAGCCTCACGAGGCGAACTACCCGACGCTTGATTTGGAGTTGGGGGCGGTGGTTTTTGCCCTCAAGATTTGGCGACATTACCTCTACGGGTTTCAATGTACCATTTACACGGACCAAAAGAGTTTGAGGTACCTCATGGATCAGCCGAATCTGAACATGAGGCAGCGTCGGTGATTGGACATGGTGAAGGATTATGATTGCGAGATCCTTTACCACCCGGGGAAGGCCAATGTAGTGGCCGATGCGCTTAGCCGCAAAGCGGCGCCGATCAGGGATATTTGCATGAGGATGACCGTAGTGACTCCCCTGTTGGAGCAAATTCGGGAGGCTCAACAGGAGGCCATCAAGGAGGAGCATCGGAAGAGCAAGCATGTGGTGGGTCAGGTTTCCTCCTTTGATTATGATAGCCGAGGACTATTGACACTACACCGTAGGGTGTGGGTGCCATATCATGGAGGCGTGCGCCAGATTTTGATGGAGGAGGCGCACAAGTCCTGATTCTCTATTCATCTCGGGGCGACGAAGATGTATAGGGATCTTCGTCTAGATTATTGGTGGCCTTGCATGAAGCGGGATGTGGCATGGTACATTGAGCGGTGCTTGACCTACAGGAAGGTCAAGGCCGAACATCAGAGACCGCATGGCAAGATGCAGCCGTTGGATATTCCACTATGGAAATGGGAAGACATCACGATGGATTTTATCACGAAGCTTCCCAGGACCGCGCGTGGAGTGGATTCGATTTGGGTCATCGTGGATCGATTGACCAAGAGTGCTCACTTTATCCCAATCCAGGAGAGCATATTGGCCGAGAAATTGGCCAACATCTATATCAGGGAGATCGTGGCGCGGAATGGGGTGCCAGTATCGGTTATTTCGGACAGGGATGTGCGTTTTACTTCCAGGTTTTGGAAGAGATTTCATGACGAGTTGGGCACTCGTTTACATTTTAGCACCGCCTTTCACCCGCAGACGGATGGTCAAAGCGAGCGGACCATCCAGACTTTTGAGGATATGTTGCGGGCATGCGTGTTGGATTTCGGTGGTAGCTGGGATACCTATCTACCCCTGGCTGAGTTCTCGTATAACAACAGCTACCACGCGAGTATCGACCACCCTCCATTCGAGATGTTGTACGGACGGAGGTGCAGGACACCGATATGCTGGGGTGAAGTTGGCCAGAGAGTCATGGGGAGCACCGAAGTGGTGCTCAAGACGACCAAGAGGATCCAGTAGGTTCGGAGCAGGCTTCAGACTACTCAGAGTCGACAGAAGAGTTATGGCGACAAGCGTCGATCCGACTTGGAGTTCCAAGTCGAGGATATGGTTCTCCTGAAGGTGTCGCCTTGGAAAGGCGTCATTCGATTCAGGAAGCAGGGCAAGTTGGGCCCGAGATTCATCGGACCGTTCAGAGTTGTAGCCCGGGTGGGCAAGGTGGCGTATAGGCTGGATCTGGCAGTCGAGCTCAGCCAGATCCACAACACTTTCCATGTTTCTCAGCTGCGGAAGTGCCTAGTGGACGATTCAGCAGTAGTGTCGTTGGAGGACATACAGGTTGATGACAACCTGAATTACATTGAGCGCCCAGTCGCAATCCTCGACAGGAAGTCGAAGGATTTGAGGAACAAGCGAGTGGAACTCGTGAAGATGCAAGGGCAGCACCGGAAGGGATCGGGGTGGACTTGGGAGCCGGTGGAGGAGATGATGGAGCGTTACCCCGAGCTATTTCAGGATCGAGCAGCAGACTTCGAGGAAGAAGTCTAAAATAAGTGGGGGAGATTTGTAGCACCTGGTTCCTGGTACGTAAATCTTATTTGAGTATTCTCTCTTTTTAGCCTTGGACTCGGCGAGTCATAGGTCCGACTCGCCGAGTAGAGACGGAACCCGGGACACGTTTAAGTTGGCGACTCGGCGAGTCCATATCATGGACTCGGCGAGGCACCGCTGTTGGATGAAACCCTAAGTTTCAGGGCTTTGCACCCTATTTAAGCCTCATGTCCGCCCCAAGCCAGCCCCCATTCACCTTCAGAGCCCCCAACCCTCGTTCAAAGCTTATTTCCTCGAGAGTTTGAAGCATTTTGTGTGTTCTTGAAGGATTTGAGAAGGAAGTGGAGCAGATCAAGAGGAAGGGAAGGAAGCCAAGCATCTTAGTGTTCTCTCAGTGATTCCTTTAAGGTATAACCCGTTTTCCCTCTGTTTCTATGCTTATTGTTCCATTAAGTCTTTCTTGAGCCCTTCCCCAAGCTTGTATGTGCAATATAATTCGTAATAAGTTGATTGGCCTTTAGATCTAGGCATGATTGAGCTCCAGGAGCTCAGATCTGTTGCCTTTATGGACCCATGTTGCTTGTTCACCCTAGATCTACCCTTTTGAGGCATTTTGAGCCCTAAATCCCTCATTAGTGAATATCTACATGTAAAGTTGGAAACTTTACGAGTGATTCATTCTCTAGGAACCCAGATCTGTGAATGGCATGGACTGGAATTGAGCAAAATCGCGTATTTAGTGACTGCATGGCGACGACTCGGCGAGTCGTTCATCTGACTCGGCGAGTCTGCTCGCGAGTCTCCCAGTTGTCCCCTTTTCGTTGTGTCGAGTTTGAGTAGTGAGTCACGGGGTGTGACTCAGTGAGTTGGAAGCCGAACTCATCCATGGAGGAACTTGGCGAGCCGATGCCCTGACTCGGCGAGTTCAAGGCAATCTTCTTAGATCAAGAACAGACTCGGCGAGTTGTTCATATAACTCGGCGAGTCACATCATAAAGTGTTCTTCGGATGAAGATGAACTCGACGAGTTGTTCATACAACTCGATGAGTAGGATGAAGGATTTGAACCTCAGTTTAGAAGAAGAACTCGTCGAGTCAACGCCTAACTCGACGAGTAGGGACGGGATCCAGGACAATCGATTGGATAGGGACTCGGCGAGTTGGAGAACCAACTCGGCGAGTCGGGTCAACTGAAAGTTGACTCTGACTTTGACTTATGACATGATTAGGGGTAAAATGGTCATTTTACCCAAAGGACAGTTAGCAGAAATTGATTGAGTATGTTGTGGGAATTGCAGCCGGGGGATTTCCGGAGCAGCAGTAGGCAGTCAGTTCCCAACCAGATCAACAGCTACTTCGAGGTGAGTTACCTTCCAGTAGCGGTGGGTCTACGGCCATAATGTCGGCTCACCAGTAGGAGTTGTATGTAGATGATTGTCTTTGTGATATTCATCTAGGGATTACTACTACATGTGTTATGCCTATGTGCTAGTATGAGATGATGTTATGTGCCTGTGACAGTAGGGGGAGATAGTCCCCAAGATATCCGGTCGATAGGGCCGAAGGGGTAGTCATACCCAGTCATACTAGATAGATTCTGATATTGTGATACATGTTATGTGGTAGTAGTAGAGGGGAGAAATAGTTCCCCAATATCCGGTCGAGAGGACCGAAGGGGTGGCCAGCACCCAGATATGCTAGGCAGTATCCGGTCAAGAGGACCGAAGGGGAGGCCAGCACCCAGATATGCTAGGCAGTATCCGACCGAAGGGGAGGCCAACACCCAGATATGCTAGGCAGTATCCGACCGAAGGGGAGGCCAACACCCAGATATGCTAGGCAGTATCCGATCGAGAGGACCGAAGGGGAGGCCAGCACCTAGATATGCTAGGCAGTATCCGGTCGAGAGGACCGAAGGGGTAGGTCGGGCACCCAGATATGCTTGACAATTTATGTATGTTATGTGGTTATATGGTATGAGGTACAGTGGGGGAACTCACTAAGCTTTGTGCTTACGTCTTTCAGTTTTGGTTTCAGGTACCTCCTCAGCTAGGGGAAAGGAGCCGACGCGGTAGCAGCATGTCACACACACTCTCTTGTTCCGCAGTTACGAGTTTATTCTGGGATTGACACTCTGATATTTTGGTTGTTCAAATGTTGTGGATTTCAATTTGGTTTTCGATGTGAAATGGTTCAATTAAAAAATGTTTTAATTATTAATGTTTTCTACGTAATGTTTTATAAACGAAAATTTTGGACGTGAAAATCGGGTCGTTACATAGATAGTTACATTTGGACTGACCATACGATGCTTGGATAGATTCAGCAGTGAGATAAACAAGGGAGCCTACGAGATACATTAAAGTTACTTATCATTTAGAACTGTAGCTCAACAATTCTTTGACATATGGACTTATGTCCATTATTCTGGTGCTGATAGGGTGACTAGGAGGTTCTAATAAAGTAGGTCTGTGTGGAATTGTTTTTCATTCTAATCCACTATGTCAGTTATATGTTGTTCCCTTTGAGTGATTGGAAGAGATCCGACCTGGGACACAACATATGCATCTCTATTTCTATGCATCTCTATCTATCTATGTCAGTCATATGTTGTCCCATCTACATGATTGGAAGAGATCCGACCTAGGACATATCATATGCATCTTTCTATCTCTCTATCCCTCTATCTATGTTAGTCATATGTTGTCCCTCTGCATGATTGGAAGAGATCCGACCTGGGATACAACATATACATCTCTATCTTCACTCTCAAATAATTGAACACTCACTTAAAATAAAGAGCTCTTTGGAATTCCTTGATTGCTAGGGTATGTCGTGAAGTGGGGAACACATTCTAGTGGGCTTAAAATTAAATTGGTTCATGACTAAAGGTTGACTGTAGATCCCGCTGTTGAATTTAAGTGAACAACAATATCCTTGGTCGTCGTTAACAAATTGGTCTATTTAGGAATATAATTGTAGTGTCTTGTCACTTATAATCTGTCTAACTTGCAAATATCATTTGTGTTTAAGTGGACCACAATATTGGTGATTGACCAGAGTTATTCACGCAGGTGTGTGCTGATAAACGATATTAAATTGCTTGAGAACTTTTGATCCCTAAAGTTTTAAATTTAGTTATTTAAATGTGTTTGTTTTATTTTCTTTGGTTTTTTATTTTTATTTTTATTTTTAATTTACATTCATTTCAAATTTTAAATTTTTTGTTTTATTTTATTTCAATTTAATTTGACCGAAATCATCATTCTTTGACCGAAATCTCAAAGTTTTACGAAAATCACTTAAGTTTGACTAAAATCTCTTAAGTTTGACCGAAATCACTGTCTGTTGACCGAAATCAACATTTTTGACCAAACTTTGACTTTTTTGAGTAAATAAAATTTTAACTTTTAATTTTTTATTGTTCTCATTTTACTCGTTTGGTGTAGATAAATGGCGAATTAGCTGAAGTTTATTGATTCTCACAATATCGTTGGATATCTTTTGGATCCACCTGCCGTGCACAATGAATTCAAATCCATGACCGTGGGTTTGAACAATTCCAGAATTTCCGATGCTCTACGTACCAATCCAATCATACGCAAGGACCCGATTAATGATTTCTAGAGGAATGCATCGTTCAACTGTGCGGGAATGGATGGTGTTGGTGCTATTGAATCCTATGTGAAAGGCAAGCAAATTATTATCATAGAGCAAGTCATTCAGGAAGTACTTCAGTTCGGAGATCTGTCTACTTTCCCAATAGAACTTCATGCTGCTAAGATCACAGAAGTATCGAAGAAGATGAATTACGAAGGAATTTTTCCTCCAACAGTCAAGAAGCTACTTCCCCATTACTGGAGATTTTTGGCTAATACTTTTGTTAGCTGCATCTCTAGAAGAAAGGGCGGGTTGGATGAGATAAGCCAAACGGCAAAATCAGCCTTTGTAGTACTAACAATGGAGTGGGAGTACAATTCCTCAAAATTTGTTTTTGACGAAATGAGGAGCAATCTTTTTGGGAAAAAAGGAACTTTTCTTGATGTATCCTCGGTTTTTACAAATGATCTTTGATGCCATGTATCCCGAGCTGGAAAGGGCCCCGATACTCTTGATGTCAAATCCTTGGGTCCAAACACCTTTGGACTCATGAAACAAGTACGAAAAGCATCAAAGGTTGTTTGCAATGGAACAAAAGCACTGGTAAAATTTGGAAAATTCGCAGAGACAGAAGGAGTTGAAACTACTAATACTCCAATTGTTATGGTAACATGTGACACCATCAAAATCAAATCTCAGTTTTTCATTTGAGGTTTATAATGATGATAATGATGATGATGATGATGATGATGTTGATGATGATGATGATGATGATGATGATGATGATGATGATGAGGAGGAGGATGTTCGTGTGTTTGAACCATCGAAGGAGCCAGTCAATGAAGTTGTGATTTCTCCAGCTAAGACAGAGAAAGAAATTAACATTTTCAAGCAACCAAACGATCGAATGCTCGAATAGATGGAAGCCCTTATCAAAAAATTATAGTAACTACAAGGAAGCCTCCCTAAGCAATTACTGTTACTACTGAGTCTCCATCTGGGAGTGATAAAGAAGAATCAAATGCCTCCTTGATGCCAAGAAAGCGATGACATAGAGATCCAAGGTCGAGAGTGCTTAATACTGAACCAGTACAACAGCCAACTTCAAATGTTGAACCAGTTAATCAAGATGATCAAATCCCCCAGGTTAATCAAGATGATCAAACCCCAATTTTTGAAGAAGACGTCTTATTTAATGAGGAAACTTTTGCCTCGGGAAGCTCTTCTGCCCCACTACCTCCAAAGCACGACTTCGCATCTATCAAGCTAGCCAAGCTACTTGTTTTTCAAGATTCTATTTCTCAGTTAAGAGGAGAGGGAATATCTATTGGTTCAGAGCAAGGAGGTGATGAAGACTCTCAACAAACCATTTATGAGCTCAAACAAGAGATAGTAATTTTGAAGCAGGAATCCATTGAGAAGGACTTGCTGATTGACAAGTTGGATGTGAGAGTTTTTGAGCTTGAAAAGGAAAATCCTCAAAATAATAAGCAAATCTCAGACCTTCAAGCCAATCTTAGCGGGCTGACAGCTTTCTATCTTGATCTCTAAGACAAATTAATTGGAAAGTTTGGTGATGAGTTCAAGACTTCAGGTTCTAATGATAGAAAAGCTTCGGAGACATCTTAAAGGGTCATGGTTAGTCCTGCTCTAGATTCTAACCTTAATCAATTTCTATTTTCTAGCCCTGTCAATGTTGAAGAAATAAGGGAGAAGCAGATAAAAGTTAATAAGCTAAAGAAAGACAAAATGCTTCTAATGAAAAACTCTGATCAAAATGCACCTGGTGATCACCCACATATGTTTATCAAAGAAATTGGAAAGAAAAAAATTTGCGGACAGATATGGTGATTGTTCTGGAACTCGTATGTGGGGATATGAAGCTGATAAGAATATGTGGAATGTAAAGCGAAAGAGTGGAAACATTGAATACTATGCGAAGAATATTGACTTTGTGTCTTGGACAAAAGTTGATCTTGCAGAGCTGGTCCACGCACTGTTTCACCTATCCAGCAAATGAACCCATGGTGTGGTCGTTTAAAAGGTTTCTAGAAGACAAAGCAAAGTCGGACTATGAAGGCTTGACAACAGTGTCATCGTTCGTTAAAAAGGCCAAGGGTGTCATTAATCCTCGCACCAACAAGACTATGGTGAATGTTATGTGGGCGCGTACAAATAAAGCAAAAAAGATCCCTATCACTCAAGGTGTACCTGATGGGTCTTTGAATGACTTATGTAACATCCCGACTCCCAAGTGTGAAATTTAATTTAGTTTATGCATTTTGAGAGGGCAATTCAATGAGTTGGAAGCACCAACTCGCCGAGTAGAGAATATTATGGCCGCGTGATTTTTAGAGTCTACTCGACGAGTAGGAGCTGAGTAAGAAACCCTAATTTTTAGGGTTTGTGTCCTATTTAAAGGGCCTTAAGCCCTTATTTCCGCCACCCTTGTCACCATAACCTTCTGAGAGAAACCCTAATCGATTTGTAGTCACTTGTGAGAGAAGAAGAGGCTACGATTTGTATTTTCTAGTGCATTTTAGAAAGAGATTGAAGAGCATCAAGCCTTGGGGATGAGAAGAGGTTTTTTGATCAAGTCTTTTTCTATGCTAGCTTCAGTTTGGAGGTAAAAAGCTACCACCTTGAGCATTTCTTTTGATAGATCTCCTTCTAGGGGGTTTAGGGCCTTTTCCCCCTTATCTTGTGGTTTTTGAGTTGTTGGAGCTTGTTATGGAGTTGAGACTCCAGATCTGGACATTTTGAGGTCCTATGAGCCTAAAGATCCAAGCTTTATCAAGCTTTGGACAAGTTTCCATGCATGAGACCCCTTATGGAGCTTGTTTTGGCATTTTGAACCATAAATGCCATGCATGAACCTAAAGCTTGCAACTTTACGTGATAAGTGGGTTTTGGAAGGCTATATCCAGAGTATGAGACACCATTTCTGCCTAAAATCGTCCGAATGAGAAAAGGGGCTGAATGGACTCGACAAGTTGGTGAGTAGACTCGACGAGTCGGTTAGGGTTTCCCCCGATGAGTCTGGACACGTTGTGAATCGAAGAGTTGATCAGACAACTTGACGAGTTAAGTTGCACTTTTATGATATTTCTGAGAAAACGAGGGAACTCGACGAGTCGCATAGATGCACTCAACGAGTCGAGTCAACATGGAGTGTTGACTTCTGTTGACTTTTAGGGTTTGGTCAAGACCGGGACTAAGGAGACCATGGAGGGGTAAAATGGTCTTTTACCCATTCCAAAAGTTAGAGAGAGGGGTTAGTTTAATTTATTTAGAGTTGTGGTTATAAGTGTTAATTAGAGATGATTATGACATGTAGGCGGGGATTAGACCTACGAGGTTTACTTGATTACTTACGAGGTAAGTCTTCTCTCTATACTTACCATGAGTGGTAATTTTGTGTAACCGGAGGGCCTTGTATGCTATTATTGAGTATTGCGATATCCTACATTATGTCTTTGTGGTTTATGTTGTGTATTATGTTGGGCTTTATTGAGTTAGGACCGGAGGGTCCAACCCGGGTTGTGGGACCAGAGGATCTCCACTGAGATAGATGGATCGGAGTGTCTTTATTGAGATATATAGCCATGAGAGGCTATTGAGTTGTGTGTGGTATTTTGGGGAACTCACTAAGCTTCGTGTTTACCGTGTTATGTGATATGTGTTTCAAGTACGTCTCAGGATCGCGGGAAGGCGCCAACTTGATTGTACACACGAGATGGAGTTATGTGTTTGAGGATCTCATATTTTTACTCAAACAATTATGGTTTTGTAATTTTGATAATTTGACTTTGGGGTTTTTGTGAAATATCTTGATGAGAATTATGTGAATTTAAAAATGAAAAATTTGTTTGAAAATTTTTGGTGTTACAATTTACTATATTGGGTATATGATGAGGCTACAACGACTGTCGTAATCAAGATGAAAAAGGATCAGATTCGTCTTGTTGATCCTAGGGATTTGCTGAAATTTGGCGAGCATGACATTCATACTTTATCCAAACATCATCTTATGGTGGAAAATGAAATGTTTGAAGCTGCTGTAAAGGCTTTCACCGACATGATAACGACAATCATTGATAAGAGGCTAGGGTAGGAGCATTGATGTAACAACGCAAATTTTCAAACAAATTTTTCATTTTAAAAATAAAGTATTTCCATTCAAAACAAGGCATAAATAATTTAAGTATTATGTCAAATACAAATAGTCTAAATCCCAAGATCATAAAAACATCCTTCAGTGTGTATCGATCACGCCGGCGCCTTCCCACGGTCCTCGCTAGTAACTGAAACACATACATAACAACTGTAAGCATAAATGCTTAGTGAGTTCCCCAATATACGACTTACGCACATACGCCTTTCCAGGCCCTGACCTAACGGTCCATGTGTCTCAGGGGACTTCCGTCCCTGCTGGGTAAACCTTCCGGTCCTACCCACGCCGACCTTCCGGTCCATCACACAACATATTGCCTTCCGGCCCATAACATATTGCCTTCCGGCCCATAACATAATCGCCTTCCGGCCCATAACATACATAGCATATATAACAAACAGATTACCACATATAGCATACATATCACATATCATATCTGACCTTCCGGTCACACAGTCAAACCCTTCCGGGTACAGTATAGTGAGAAGACTCACCTCGTGAATGCTGAAAGCTAGCAAATCCTGAAATCACTCGTGCACAATCCGACGAGCTACAACCTCCCTATAACATCACATATCTCTCATTAACACTTATATCTTCTAAGTGTGACTATCCCTAAGAAGTCAGACTTAGGTCAACTCTGGTCAACGGCCAACGGTCAACTCGTCCGGACTCGGCGAGTCTAGACGTCCTCCAACTCTCTGAGATTCCCTATCTACTCGTCGAGTATCCTCCTTGACTCGACGAGTTACTCCTGGAAGAATCGCGGGGCCACCCCGACTCAACTCGCCGAGTCTGAAGAACAACTCGACGAGTCCCAGTTAATCTTCAAGCTACTCGCCGAGTCTGTTCATCGAACTCGGCGAGTCCATGCCATGCAACCGCTCAAACTGCATCCTAAGGTCAGAACTGCTTCGACCATTCCTAGGTCTGGCCTTCCTAGGCTGATCCATCACGTAAAGTCCTCATTTCAGTGCTCATGATACACCTTATGATTCATAATTTACATTTTGACCTAAGGCATAAGGATTCCAATCCAAAACCTTCATCAATTCCCGAAATGCACAGACATGGGACATTCTGGACCTCCAAAGGTCCCAATACAGGGTTACAATCGATTAGGGGACTAGGGTAACATTCAATCTATTCACAAAAGGGTTCCATAAACCCTAATTCCATAATCACATCAACATAGCAGAGTATACTCGAATTCTTACCTGGATGATGTATCCTCTGTGTCCCCAATCCTCAGAATGTGACTCCCTTGCTGCTCCTTTAGCCAATCCCTTCTCTTCCTTGCACAACCACTCTTCTATAATCAACAATGGCCTATAATCCTTGCTCCAGATGCACACAATCGATTTAGGGTTCTTCTCAGAAGGCTAAAATGAACAATGACGGCCAATAAGTCTCCTTTATACGTCCCAAACCTGAACGGTTAGGGTTTTCGCTAAACAGCGTAGACTCGCCGAGTCCATATCTGAACTCGTCGAGTCCAGTCGCGAACCCGCGGCCAAGTCTGCGATCCTACTCGGCGAGTCTAGGCTCCAACTCGCCGAGTCCCCTCTTAAATCACCCCAAAAACATAATTTAACAATACCTGAGATTTCGGGCTGTTACAACTCTCCCCCACTAGGATTAGACTTCGCCCTCGAAGTCTCACTCTGTAAATAGTTCCGGGTGCTGCTCCCGCATCTCACGTTCCAGCTCCCAAGTCATTTCCGATCCCTTACGGTGTTGCCACTGAACCAACACCAGAGGTACCTCCTTGTTCCTCAGAACCTTAATCTTCCGATCCCTGATGGCCACTGGTCTCTCAGCATAATTCAGGCTCGCATCCACCTGAATATCCTCCAATGGAACCACTGCCGACTCATCGGCTATGCACTTCCTCAATTGCGACACATGAAAAGTGTCGTGGATCTGCCCCAACTCCGCTGGCAACTCCAACTGATAGGCTACCCGGCCTATCCTTGCAATCACACGAAATGGCCCAATATACCGGGGCCCCAACTTGCCCCTCTTCCTGAATCGAATCACTCCTTTCCAAGGAGAGACCTTCAGGAGAACGAAGTCGCCGACTTGAAACTCAAGCTCGGATCGGCGCCTGTCTGCATAACTCTTCTGTCGGCTCTGGGCGATCAATAACCTCTGTCTAACTTGCTGAATCTGCTCTGTCGTCTGAAGCACGATCTCTGTGCTGCCCATCACTCTCTATCCCACCTCTCCCCAGCAAATGGGGGTCCGACACCTCCTACCATACAACAGCTCAAAAGGTGGCATACCAATGCTCGAATGATGGCTGTTGTTGTAGGAAAACTCTGCTAAGGGTAAATATGCATCCCAGCTACCCCCGAAGTCCAACACACACGCTCGAAGCATGTCCTCCAGCGTCTGAATCGTCCGCTCGCTCTGGCCGTCTGTCTGGGGATGATATGCGGTACTAAAGTGCAATTTAGTACCCAGCTCCTCATGGAATTTCTTCCAGAACCTGGAAGTGAAGCGTACATCACGGTCTGAAACAATCGAGATCGGCACCCCATGCCGAGATACCACTTCTCTCACATATATCTCCGCCAACTTCTCCGCTGAAGAACTCTCGCTGATGGCAAGGAAGTGTGCACTCTTCGCCAACCTATCCACAATTACCCAAATTGCATCGACTCCCCTGGCAGTCTTTGGCAATTTGGTGATGAAATCCATAGTGATTTGTTCCCATTTCCACTCGGGGATCTCCAATGGCTGTAACTTGCCATGCGGTCTCTGGTGCTCGGCCTTAACCCTACGGCAAGTCAAGCACCTCTCAACGAACCATGCGGCGTCCCTCTTCATACAGGGCCACCAATACTCTTTCCTCAAGTCCAAATACATCTTCGTAGCACCGGGATGGATCGAGCATTTCGATCTATGCGCCTCTTCCATCAAAGTAATACGCGTACCGCCCACGAACGGTACCCAAATCCGACCCTGAAACGTCATAAGCCCTCGTCCATCCTTAATGAACTCTGAAATTAACCCCACAACCCGCTCTTTCTTCTGCATCTCTGGTTGCACAGCCTCGGCCTGTGCCCCACGAATAGCATCCAATACTGGAGTCATCACAGTCAGTCTCAAGCATACATCTCGCAATGGAGTGCTCTCCGCCCTGCGGCTCAATGCATCGGCTACCACATTAGCCTTGCCTGGGTGGTACAGGATCTCACAGTCATAATCCTTGACCACATCCAACCACCTCCTCTGACGCATATTTAGGTTGGGCTGATCCATCAAATACTTCAAGCTCTTATGGTCCGTGTATATCGTACATCGAACCCCATACAGGTAGTGACGCCAAATCTTGAGAGCGAACACTACTGCCCCCAACTCTAAATCATGCGTGGGATATCTCGCCTCATGAGGCTTCAGCTGCCTCGACGCATACGCTATCACATGACCCCTCTGCATCAACACTGCACCCAGTCCCGAAATCGATGCGTCGCAATATACTACAAAATCTTCCATCCCTTCCGGGAGAGCTAATACCGGGGCTTCGCACAACCTCTGGCGAAGTGCCTCAAAGGAGGTCTGCTGCTCGGGCCCCCATGAGAATGCAACACCCTTGCGGGTCAATCTGGTGAGCGGCACTGCGATCTTGGAGAAATCCTTAATGAATCTCCGATAATACCCTGCCAACCCAAGGAAGCTCCTGATCTCAGAGGGTGACTTCGGCACCTCCCAACTCATCACCGCCTCAACCTTGGCCGGATCGACCAATATCCCTTTCTGATTAACAACATGTCCTAGAAATTGGACCTCCCGCAACCAGAAGTCACATTTGGAGAACTTTGCATAAAGCTTCTCCGACCTCAATACCTCAAGGACCTCCCTCAAATGCTCCTCATGCTGCTCTCTAGATCTCGAATACACCAGAATGTCGTCGATAAATACAATCACTGACCGATCCAACATCGGCCTGCATACCCTGTTCATGAGATCCATGAACACAGCCGGGGCATTGGTGAGCCCGAAAGGCATCACCACAAACTCATAATGCCCGTATCGCGTCCTAAACGTTGTCTTCTGGACATCCTCATCCCGCACTCTCACCTGATGGTACCCTGACCTCAGATCGATCTTGGAAAACCAAGATGCTCCCTGCAACTGATCGAATAAATCATCGATCCTCGGTAACGGGTAACGGTTCTTGACCGTCAACTTGTTCAACTCCCGGTAATCAATGCACATCCGGTGTGATCCATCCTTCTTCTTGACAAACAGAATAGGTGCTCCCCACGGCAAGCTGCTCGGCCGAATGAATCCCCTCCCCAACAACTCCTGGAGCTGCGAGGACAACTCTTGCATCTCTGGAGGTGCAAGACGATAAGGCACCTTAGCAATAGGCGCGGCCCCCGGAACTAGATCGATACCAAACTCTACCTGCCTCACAGGAGGTACTCCCTGCAGCTCCTCGGGGAAAACATTTGGAAACTCACGCACCACAGGGACCTCCTCAACTGACTTCGGTCTCTCGGAAACCTTCCGCGTATCCATCACATACGCCACAAAACCCTTACAGCCCTGCTGTAGACACTGCCTCGCCCTAGCGGCCGAACAAAAAGCTGATCCCGAACGGGTACCCTCGCCGTACACCGAAAGAACTCCCCCACTATGGTCTCGTATAGTCACCAGCTGACGCTCACAGTCGATGACAGCGCCGAATCGGCTCAACCAGTCCATGCCCACGATGACACAGACATCACCCATCGCAATAGGAATCAGGTCAATCGGGAATTCGACCCCGAAAATCTCTAACACGCATCCCCGGAGAACCTCCGTGGCACAAATCACTCTCTCGTCAGCTATAGAAACTCTCAGAGGCCGACTCAACGACTCACGACTAACGCTGATATGCTGACTAAAGGCTAAAGATACAAAGGATCTACTCGCACCCGAGTCAAATAACACTAAGGCAGGCACAGAGTTCACAAGGAAAGTACCTACGCATATAATAACATAAGCATAACGTCTCGACATTAAAATAAATACATGAATTACAGCATACCTGCCACAACATCGGGCGCAGCGCGGACCTCCTCCGCAGTCAGCTGAAAGGCTCTCCCCCGAGCCCTCGGGGCCTCGGCCTTCACCGGTCGAGTCGCAGTAGCTCTGGTAGCAGGTGCAGATCCCTGAAGAAGCTGAGGGCACTCGGCCTTCCGATGGCCTGTCTGGTTGCAATGAAAGCAAACCGTAAACCCCTTGGGGCACTCCCTAGCAATGTGCCCCTCCTTGCCACACTTGTAGCAAGCACCAGATCTACATGCCCCATCATGACCCTTGCCGCACTTCCCGCAAGTGCGGCCCTTCGAACCTCCTTTGCTCGCATCGGCGGACTTTATCCGCTTGGCTGCCGGCTGGGACTGAGCCAGTCGCCGGTCCACCCGCTAAGACTCGGCCTCCTCCCTGGCCTGGGTCTCCAACTCGATCTCACGCTTCCTGGCATTCGCCTGAAGCTCAGCAAAAGTATGGTAGGTGGAGTTTGACACAAACTCCCGGATATCCCTCCTCAACACACCCAAGTACCGGCTCATCCGAGCCTGATCAGTGGACACCAGCTCGGGGCAGAACATCGCCCTCTCATGAAACTTCCGCGTGATCACCGCAACAGAATCAGTACCCTGCTTGAGGGTTAAGAACTCCTGAACCAATCGTTCCCTCTCCACCGGGGGAACGTACTCGTCCCTGAACATAGCAGTAAACCCCTCCCAAGTCACTGCTGTAATCTCTGCCAAAGTGAAGTTCACCGTCACGAACTTCCACCAGTCCTTCGCTCCCAGACGGAGTTGGTTCAAAGCGAACCGTACCCTCAGGTGCTCCGGGCATGAACAAGTGTAGAAGCACCCCTCTATATCCGCGATCCACCTCATCACAGCAATCGGGTCCTGCGTCCCATCGAACTCTGGTGGCTTCGTGTTGCTGAACTCTCGGAACAGCAACGAGTCACCCCCCTGTGGCCTAGCAGCGACCACAGTTGCGGTAGCTGCAACGGTTGCAGCCTCAGTCAATGCGGCGTACCGCTCATCAAACGTCTCCATCAGGGTGGTCTTAATAGACCCAAACATCTCCGGGATCTCGGCCCGGATCGCCGCAGCTACCTCCTCATGAATCATCTGACGAATCTCCTCGTCACTCACACCGCTCGAACTCACTCCGTGGCGTGGTCTAACCATGATGTCTCTGAAATACAACATAGAACTATAAAGAGACTCCATCGAGTATAATCGCACTCAATAACGCAACCCTACTCAGTCTCCGATATCCAGGGATTCTTACTTGGGTCTCCCACTGACCCGGTGTCTTCGGTAGTACGGGCCCAATACTACCGACCACACCGCATCAACATTCATCCCAAGCCTTCCTCCCCAAACCCCAGATAGTGAGTACTCTACTTCTGTTATGCACTATCTACCCGCACACTAGCAAAGCATCCAATATCGGCAAACTTCCCTAGACTAAGGCATCACAAATCAGGCCACTCTAGTCCTATCATGAATACCTAGTCTTCTAGCATGCATAACAATTCATATCATATAATATTATAAGGTATTTTGGGGATCTTTACCGTTCGGGCGCTGACTGATCGTACACACTGCTTCTTTCTTGCTTACCACAAAACCATTTACAAAAGTTTATGCCTTTATTTAAAAAGTTTTCCTCAAATCCTCGGTTTGAGTTCAGTTACTCCCGAAGGTGCACCCGAATCCCTCAAACCAAGGCTCTGATACCAATTGTAACAACGCAAATTTTCAAACAAATTTTTCATTTTAAAAATAAAGTATTTCCATTCAAAACAAGGCATAAATAATTTAAGTATTATGTCAAATACAAATAGTCTAAATCCCAAGATCATAAAAACATCCTTCAGTGTGTATCGATCACGCCGGCGCCTTCCCACGGTCCTCGCTAGTAACTGAAACACATACATAACAACTGTAAGCATAAATGCTTAGTGAGTTCCCCAATATACGACTTACGCACATACGCCTTTCCAGGCCCTGACCTAACGGTCCATGTGTCTCAGGGGACTTCCGTCCCTGCTGGGTAAACCTTCTGGTCCTACCCACGCCGACCTTCCGGTCCATCACACAACATATTGCCTTCCGGCCCATAACATAATCGCCTTCCGGCCCATAACATACATAGCATATATAACAAACAGATTACCACATATAGCATACATATCACATATCATATCTGACCTTCCGGTCACACAGTCAAACCCTTCCGGGTACAGTATAGTGAGAAGACTCACCTCGTGAATGCTGAAAGCAAGCAAATCCTAAAATCACTCGTGCACAATCCGACGAGCTACAACCTCCCTATAACATCACATATCTCTCATTAACACTTATATCTTCTAAGTGTGACTATCCCTAAGAAGTCAGACTTAGGTCAACTCTGGTCAACAGCCAACGGTCAACTCGTCCGGACTCGGCGAGTCTAGACGTCCTCCAACTCTCTGAGATTCCCTATCTACTCGTCGAGTATCCTCCTTGACTCGACGAGTTACTCCTGGAAGAATCGCGGGGCCACCCCGACTCAACTCGCCGAGTCTGAAGAACAACTCGACGAGTCCCAGTTAATCTTCAAGCTACTCGCCGAGTCTGTTCATCGAACTCGGCGAGTCCATGCCATGCAACCGCTCAAACTGCATCCTAAGGTCAGAACTGCTTCGACCATTCCTAGGTCTGGCCTTCCTAGGCTGATCCATCACGTAAAGTCCTCATTTCAGTGCTCATGATACACCTTATGATTCATAATTTACATTTTGACCTAAGGCATAAGGATTCCAATCCAAAACCTTCATCAATTCCCGAAATGCACAGACATGGGACATTCTGGACCTCCAAAGGTCCCAATACAGGGTTACAATCGATTAGGGGACTAGGGTAACATTCAATCTATTCACAAAAGGGTTCCATAAACCCTAATTCCATAATCACATCAACATAGCAGAGTATACTCGAATTCTTACCTGGATGATGTATCCTCTGTGTCCCCAATCCTCAGAATGTGACTCCCTTGCTGCTTCTTTAGCCAATCCCTTCTCTTCCTTGCACAACCACTCTTCTATAATCAACAATGGCCTATAATCCTTGCTCCAGATGCACACAATCGATTTGGGGTTCTTCTCAGAAGGCTAAAATGAACAATGACGGCCAATAAGTCTCCTTTATACGTCCCAAACCTGAACGGTTAGGGTTTTCGCTAAACAGCGTAGACTCGCCGAGTCCATATCTGAACTCGTCGAGTCCAGTCGCGAACCCGCGACCAAGTCTGCGATCCTACTCGGCGAGTCTAGGCTCCAACTCGCCGAGTCCCCTCTTAAATCACCCCAAAAACATAATTTAACAATACCTGAGATTTCAGGCTGTTACAATTGACCGATTCTGATTTTCATCTTGTGGAGAAGCCGTAAAGTCCGCCAACAATAAATCAAGGGGGAGATTATACATATAAGTATGTTGGGTCATATTTAAATGGTTTATGTTGGGCTTAGGAATGTTTATTAGTGGGCTTATGATGTTTTCGGTTATGGGGACCGGAGTCATCTAGTGATTTCGGTCAGCATGGGCTTGGGCCTGTTAAGGCTTTGTACTAGGTTGTATAAATAGTCTTCAGCCGTTTAGGAGTTCCGGTTGTTGATTTTCATTGTAATAAGTTGTTAGAGAGATCTTGGTGTACCAGACGATTTCATCTAATAAATCGTGTGCATTGAGAGTTATTTGTGTGTTCTTGAATCACTATCTGATTTATTTTCCGCATACTCTAGATATTTTGATTGATATCATATTGATCTAAGTGTTTTGGGACTTACATAATAACATTATTCAAATAAGATTCACCAAAAAGAGCCCAATGATGTCCCTTATCAACATTATAAATTGGATTTTTAACTTTTAATCCTAGTGCTTTAATGGAGGATAACAACAAAACAATAGAATCCATTAAATCTTCAACCCGAAATTGAAATTTGAAGAGAGAGAAAACAAATCTAAATATGAGTTCTAGAGAGACAATATGAATCTAAATGAACTTCTAGAGAGAGAAAACAAATTTGATAAGAGTTCTAGAGAGGGAAAATCGAATTTGAATCAAAACAAAGAATAAAATTTGATTTCTAGAATAAGAACACTCTCAAAAACAGAAAGCTTACAACATTGAAGATAGATGTAAAATTCACCAAATCAGATTGTCATCTAGGATCAGTTTCTTGAAAAATTTGTTAAACTTTCAAAAACCCACTCTGATACCACATGTAAGATCCCATGAATGATGACGAATGCAGAATTGTAATGATCATGTGAATCAAATAATATTGAAGAACACACGAAGTAAATAATTCAGTGTAAGTTCTCATCAGTCTAGAAGGATTATTACAAAGTGGGTTGTGCAATATTTCTCTCACTATACTAAATCTCTCATGTTATGTAAATGGGAGCATCTCACTTCCTCTATAGGAAAAGCTCAACCCATTACACATATGAAGAGGGTAAGCCAACTAAAATATCCAAGGAGAACTTTGCACCCCAACAAAAAAACACTAAATCGGTGAATTTCACATAAAGTCTCACGATCCTCTCATTTTGAACTTCGGGCCCATGATTGTCCTTTAAAGGACAAAGTCCAAGGTTTGAGTCTTATGAGACTTTCTTGAAGTGGACAATATGTCATGTTTGGATAATTGGTACTTGATTTTCATATCCCTGGTGATTGAAAAAAAAAGTGAAATTATGAAGTTTGGATCATATATAAAAACAAAAAAACAAAAACAAAAACAAAAAACAAATTTTTTATTTTATTTTTACTTATCTATATATTATTTTTTAAGCTTCATTAATCTTATTTTTTTCTTAGTTTTGTTTCTTTTTTGTACATATGTTATTTCTGATGTTTTTCCTTGCATGCATTTAATCTTAGTGTCTTATAGGTTCTTTCCATTCTTTTCTTCTTAGTTTCCATTTATTCACCTATCGTCTTCTCTAGGGTTATTCTTCATTTTGTTCTTTATTGAGAGCAAGAAATGTCTAAGCTTTGGGAGGTCTGATAGGTGCATTTTATGCACCTATTTTTCACATCTACTTTTATCCTTTCATTGCATTTTACTTCATAATTCTTGCATTTAGTTAATTATTTGGGCACTTGCATGTTTTATTCGGAATGCCTGGTTCTTCATTATTTTTGATTAATTTTGTAGGCATTATAGAGCTTGGAGCATTGGAGCTATGGAGGCGAGCTTGGAGCTTGGAACTTGAAGCTTGGGGCTTGGAGCATTGGAGCATGAAGAGAAGATGGACCGGTCATGCCATGGAAGAAAACATGAAGACATAACCGAGTTGTTTCATATCATCATAAAAAACATACTACGTTTGAAACACGGTTCGTGTCACATTGACATGGGTCATGTTTGTCCTTTTTCATCTTATATTTGAGCAACACGACTCATGGTGAAGCTAGACCGAAGACGGAGCCAAATCTAAAGACTTGTTGAAGTTTTAGAAAAAGGCATGGCCATGCTAAAAACACATGGTCATGCTAAAAACACATGGACAAAAAGGCATGGCCATGCTAACGCATAGTCTTATGGCAATCACGTGATCATTTAATAAAACAAGGGAAGTCGCCGTTTTTTAGAAGATATGGTTTTTAGAGAAACAGAGGGTGATTTTTAGGGAAAATTCTTGGAGCTTTTGAGAAGACCAAACCATTGAAAACATTTTTTAATTCCATTTGTAAGAATTAAACACTTCGATTTCCATCTTTTTGTTGGTTGATTTGTTCTTAGCCATGTGTAGCTTAGAAACCCTAGTTTCTACTTCTTGTTCAAAACATGTTGATTATTTGACTTGAAGCATGTGAATTTAATGTTTGATTTGTGATTCTATTCTAGTGATTATGTTTTTGTTTAAACTAGAACCCTTTAATTTGATTTGTGTTTGATTGGCCAATTTCATGAATTGATTTTTTGTGTAGTTAATTAACTTTTACGACACCTAATTGTTCTATTAAGTTAATAATTGGTAACAAACAATAAGTTTTCTTATTGTAGCACATATATCACATGTTTTCACACTTTCGAGCATATCAGAAGAAATGGACATTGTTGGGAAGTTTGTACAAAACTTAATCCAGTTTTTCAATACAATCCAAGAGCGTATTTAGGTTGAATTAGTAAAGCTAGGTCTAGTCAAAGAGCATATTTTGGTTAGATAATTTGGCAAGTGAGAGGTATTAGAACGTGTTAATATCTTTCAGTACCAACTTTTAAATTCCATAACTCTCGCGAAGGAACTTCATTCCCGGTGACTCTTATATATTCGTGTAGGTCTCGTCATTTATTACAACTTTCCTTTTGGTCGTTTTGTCTAGTTTTGACTTTCGTTTTTTGACTAGTTTTTATTATCGTTATGATTTTATATAAAATCATAACTCTCTCGTACAAGTTCCATTATAGGCGTTCCTTGCCTCAATTCCTACTTTAAGCAGTACTACGATTGCCCAATTGGTGACTTTTTCCAAAAATCAACCATTTTCCTTGTATTTTCGTTGTTATAACTTTTTAAGTACGGTAGATATTTACTTACTATAAATGTCATATCTCACCCATACTGAGTTGGATTCTTGCGAAATTTATGTTTCTGGAATCATGGTAACTTATAGAGTCTAAATATGTCAACCTAATCTCAAAGTGACATGACTTTTTGCGCACTTATTTTTTAGCCTAAAGGTTGACGTAATTAAGGACGAAAAATTCGAATATATTAAAATATACCGGATGGTTACAAGGTTGTCCTTATTACATTTTCACGCTTCTATCATTAAATATTAACAGCGATTAGTGATATATTCTCTAGGCTGTCACATCCTCCCCCCATTAAATGAAATTTCGTCTTGAAATTTAAGGTGTAGTTTGGGCGTTTTCAAATAAATGGGGATACTTGCTCCTCATTTGATCTTCGCGTTCCTATGTGTACTCCGGTCCTTGCTTAGAGTTCCATCGTACCTTGACTATAGGAATACGACTTTGTTTTCACTCGTGAGTTATGAAAAAGTTGTTGTAGGGTAGAAACCACAAGTCAACACTTCGAACGACGCTCAGGGCAGTGCCACACGAATCAAGGCAGGGAGAGGACGAATGAGAGAGGTAAGGAACTGATCTCCCGAAGCTTGCTATTTATAGCAAGTTTTGGAGTGCGCGCGGCACAAATGTGCGTGAACCGTATGATGTTGCCACTGGTTGTCCTCTATGCGTGCCACGTCACTCTATATCCTGCCGTATCGACTGTCAGATGCGCGCGCCGCATTGCACACGTGACGGTAAAAATTCAACTTTGAAATTCCGTAACTCTCGCATACGAACTTCATTCCTAACTACTCTTATATATTTGTGTAGGTATCATCATTCACTACAATTTTCCTTTTGGTCGTTTTTTGTAGTTTTGACTTTCGTTTTTCGACTAGTTTTTATTATTGTTATGATTTTATAAAAATTCATAACGCTCTCGTACGACTTCCGTTTTAAGCGTTCATTGCATCATAATTCCTACTTTAAACAGTTTTACGATTGCTCAGTTGATTGCTTTTTCCAAAAGTCAACCAATTTACATGTAGTTTTCGTCATTGTAACTTTTTAAGTACGGTAGATATTTACTTACTATAAATGTCATATCTCACCTATACTGAGTCGGATTCTTCCGAATTTTATATTTCTGAAATCATGGTAACTTATGAAGTCTAAATATGTTAATCTGCTCTCAAAGTGACATGACTTTTTATGTACTTATTTTTGAGCCTAAATGTTGACGTAATTAAGGACGAAAAATTCAAATATACTAAAATATACCGGATGCTTACAAGGTTGTCTTTATTATATTTTCACGCTTCCATCATTAAATTTTAACGGCGGTTGGTCACGTATTCTTTGAATTGTCACAATAAAATACTTAAATTATTAATTGAAGTAAAAAATTCAAGGGTTAACTTCAACCGAAAAATAAATTTAACTTAAAAGAAAATCAAAAGACATTTTGTAGATATTTTTTAGATAGTTAGAAGTTATAAGTTTCAAATGTAAAATCAACTTAAATAAAAGAGCTTTGCTAAAAATTCTTTGAGAAATTAATAAGATAATAATTGTTATAGATTGTTGTTTTAAGCTATTTTTTGGATTGCTTTTAAAAATAAATTATTAATTTATTGAGTGTTTGTAAAGTTAATAAGTTTAAAATATATTTAGAAAAATGAAAAACACTTTTGGAAACAACTTTTTTATAAGCTTTAAAAGAAACTATTTTTGGCTTTTTGATTTTAAAATTACCAAAATACTATCATGTTATGTCCACCTAGCCTTATGCTCACATATCCAACTAATGTTATACCTGTCCGTTGGCTGGGTTGACCAATTAAAAAACAATGAATAACAGACTTGATTAAAATATACAAAATCTGTTTAGGAAGACAAAAAATAAAGATAAGTATAAATTCATAAGAACTTATTAAAAAATAAACATACATAATGAAAAAGAAATGGTTAGAAACATATAAGTAAGCACACAACACTTGATAAAAGATAAATCAACTTTTCAACTTTGGCTTGAATCGAAATTCTATTTCCACGAATAATAGTATGACATTAATGGTTCTATAATAATAATAATTAATAAAACAAAACCTACATTTTTATAGTTTTTCCTAATGTATAGGTAGCCAAGCCATGAGAAACGATCACTAACCAATCCATATTAGACACGTAAAACTTGGAAGTGGCATTTTTGTAAATATAAATGTAAAAGTACCTTGCTATTCATGGAGTGAATTCATTGTTTTTTTCATTATTTTCTTCTACACCAGGCTCAATTTCCTCATTAGATGATGACAATTGGCGATCCGGGTTGTCATCTAGCAGTTGAGATGAAGAAATTGGCAACTCCTCTGTGGTGGTATTTGTATCGGGATTCAGCTCTGATATAAAAGCTTGGACACATTGAGCTTTATCAATGATAGTGTGAGTGAGCTTGGTTTCTTCCCAACTATTATCTCTAAAACAATTCATCATGAAAGACAATACAAGAAATAACAATTTACTTGGATATAAGTAGGATCCATTGATAGCCTACAAATGCTTAACCGTGATAGATACACAAAATATCACAAATGAATAAAACTAATACAAATATTTTTCACAGAAAGAAATATTACATTATTACCCTTTTAAAAGTATGGTGGTAAACAGTCGAAAATCTACCATTCTCGTTAGCAAAATCACTTTGAGTCCCTCTAGGTTGACAACATATCCATCCCTATCACTAAATATCGACCTTTCCTTCAAATGTTGGTCATCCAGTGCAAACATCAACATCACCAATATAGATAAAAAAAAGATAGATTAAAAGTTTATTGCCTTCCCAAATGAAGTCTAAAGTTTTTTTTTTCTCAATATTTGTGCCTGATTTAATCAACTTTTCCTTGATATAGTTGCAGATTATATGGAAGATATGTTGCCATGTAAATCAAATCTTAGATGTTATACCAAAAGTTTACCCAAAAGAATCATTGGTCACTAAGAAGAAGCATGACATTTGTACCTTAGAAAAGCTTAATTGGATAAACATCAACCCTTATGCTACCAAGCTTGCAAATCAACCATTTACTCCAAAACTTTCCAATAGAAATTAAAAGAAATCATTTGAGTTGAGGATAAATGTGTAAAAACTTGATCAAGAAAGGTAATTAAAAATATCGAAAGTCTTTTATTACTGCAATTATAAACTACCATTGATGCAGCGATCTCCATATGATGTCTGCACCATATTGAGTTGTTAGTAATCTGAATGGTAATATCCCCTGACAGAAGAACAAAGTTGTGTAATTTATAATATTGATTAATAAGAATTAAGCATGAACGTAAAAGCAATTTGATCTTAGTAGAACCTAGTGCTTTCCAAATGTGAAATTGATGGTAATTAAAAATATCGAAAGTCTTTTATTACTGCAATTATAAACTATCATTGATGCAACGATCTCCATATGATGTCTGCACCATATTGAGCTGTTAGTAATCTAATCTGAATGGTAATGTCCCCTGACAGAAGAACAAAGTTGTGTAATTTATAATATTGATTAATAATACTTAAACATGAACGTAAAAAGCAATTTGAACTTAGTAGAACCTAGTGCTTTCCAAATGTGAAATTGATATAATTATATGGTTAGAAATTCAACACCGATAACCTCCCTTTCTAATGAACCATATGAAATTTAATGATCCTGAAATATTAGGCAATTAGTGTGTTTATAGTCTAAAAACAAAAGAAAACGTAAATAAGTTATCATCTTATTTCATAATTGAGAACTCTGAAACCCAAATCTAAATTCCACCCGATTAGGCATTGATGAAATAAAAAAGTAAATCGTTGAAAAATCAATCGATTTCTGAAATTAATCAAACAAGTCTAAAGCAAATCACTCATAAGATTAAATCGGGAATGGAACATAGAAAGAAGAGATGGGAAAATTAGATGGATCGATGAATGGGGTGATTTGATGCAGGAGACGGAGATGCCTTTTATGAAGGAGTCGAAGGTTGGAGCCTAGACGACACTTTTGTTTGTGCTCCATCATTGATCAGAAGATATAAAGGTTTGAAGAAATTGATTGAAGGAATGATCGATTACATTCAACCTTTTGTATAGCGACGACAATTAGCGATTGAAGAGGGAAAAGAAGGAGGAGAGTTGCAAGTGAATTGTGGGTTGTAGAATGTGGGAGGTGGGCAGTTCGTCGGCTGAAGAAGAAAAAACTTCTGATCATTATATACGCCACATAAACTGACAGTAAACATGTGGGAAGAAGAAGGAAGTGTGCAGAGGAGCTGAACACGGCTGAAACCTCCGATTAACCGTAAATACAAACTTTTTATAGTCCAGATTAAAAGTTTGAGAGTTTGAAGGCCGAGAGGTTTTTCACTTTCAACAATAGTATAAAGAATTTTATATGTACAATCAAAGCCAAACATTTTTTTTAAAATAATTTATTGAGTTTTGTTAAAACTTATTTTGAAAAAAATCATAAATCAATAAGAGTTATTTTTTAAATTTATTTTTTTTCCCTAAAAACACTTTTAGCAAACCAATCCAAACACCCTAATTAAGCAACCCAAAAACCCTCTGACTAAAAAAAGTGGGTTTTAAACGAGACTGAGATAATAATAGTTGACCTAATTTTTCAAAAATTTCCCAGGGAATCATATTGATATTGTAGTAAATCAAATAGACCCAAAATCCTCGTTCTTTTGTTCAAATTGAATTCGGTTCTATAAAAGTTTCAAATGGCGAACCTCCCAATTCTACAATTTGAAGACAAGATATTAGAAACCGTGGATCACAATCCAGTAGTGGTGGTAATTGGTGAGACGGGTTCAGGGAAGAGCACTCAACTCTCTCAGATTTTACACAGAAGCGGCTACACGAAGGCCGGAACCATCGCCGTCACCCAGCCACGCCGTGTCGCCGCCGTATCTGTTTCTAGGTAATTATATTCTCAGTGATCGAACATCAGCATATGATTCATTATATAGACATTATTTTACACCACTCATGGCTTTTTGAATTCCGTTTTAATGGTTACTTCCCAACTTCTCCATTGAGGTAAACAATTCAGAAAATGCGATTTTTGTTAAGAAAATAATGTTGTTTTGCTTTTGTTTCTGACATGGACAACAGAAGGGTTGCACAGGAGCTTGGTGTCCGACTGGGTGATGAAGTTGGTTATGCCATAAGATTCGAGGACAGAACTTCAGAGAGAACTTGTATTAAGTAAACTAATGTCATGATCTACATCTACCTCTGGCAAGCGATACTGATTTCTAATGATAATTTATACTCTGGTTTGACCAGGTATCTTACTGATGGAGTACTCCTCCGTGAAAGCCTTTCTGACCCTGAGCTCAAACAATATTCTGTTGTCATATTAGATGAGGCTCATGAAAGGAGTCTAAACACGTAAGACCTCATACTTTATCCCATAACTTAACCCTTAAATGTAAAGCTAACGAGCCATTTTAATACAGGGATATATTAATGGGGCTGATGAAAAGGTTGATTAGACTGCGTGCTTCCAATTTGAAAGTTTTGATCACTTCAGCTACTCTTGATGGTGAAAAGGTGTCAAGATTTTTCTCTGATTGCCCAGTCCTAAATGTTCCTGGGAAATTGTTTCCTGTAGAAATATTATATAGTGCAGAACAACCCAAAAGTTATATAGAATCATCTCTGAAAAAAGCTATTGGTAAGCACAGAATTTATTCTCCTTCATTGTTATTAAAACTTGTTGGAGTCTTATTATGATGGTGAACCAATATTGTTGCAGACATACACGTTAACGAGCCAGAAGGGGACATTTTGATATTTATGACTGGGCAGGTAATTCAAATTTCATGTCTTGGAATATCTTTTTATGTTGTAATAGTTGATGTTCTTCTATATTTTAATTAAAAAGTGATGGGGTTCTATTAGGATGACATAGAGAAATTGGTATCAAAACTGGAAGAAAGAATTCAAAGCCTTGAAGTAGGGTCTTGTATGGATGCCATAGTCCTGCCACTTCATGGTTCATTGCCACCCGAAATGCAGGTGAGTACTATTTATTTATCCATCCATCAAATAACATTTTTATTATTACATTTTTATAATAACTAAACTAATGGTGTGTGATTTATAAACTATAGGTGCGAGTGTTTAATCCTCCACCTCCAAACTGTAGGCGTTTCATTGTTGCAACAAACATTGCTGAAACTTCCTTGACTGTTGATGGCGTTGTGTAAGAAAATCTTTAAAACTTTGTTATCATGTCAAATTGTCAATATTTCTATTATTCTAATTAATCTTCTGTAATTTAGGTATGTTATAGACTCCGGTTATGTGAAGCAGCGACAGTATAATCCATCAAGTGGAATGTATTCTCTTGATGTTGTTCAGATTAGCAGGTAATAAATAATCTATATATTATATATATATTCTTGAAAGTAGAATGTTTTTTATTAAAAAAAAAACTTTATTAAAACTGCAGGGTGCAGGCTAACCAACGGGCGGGTCGGGCAGGAAGAACGCGACCCGGGAAGTGTTTTCGGTTATACCCGTTGGCTGTTTACCAAGACAATTTATTGGAAGCCACTGTTCCTGAAATACAACGTTCTTCTTTAGCTGGAAGTGTTCTTTATTTAAAATCTTTGGATCTTCCAGATATTGATATTCTTAAATTTGACTTTCTTGATGCACCTTCGCATGAGTCTTTACAAGATGCTCTTAAACAGTTGTTTCTGATTGATGCTTTAGATGAGAATGGGACTATTACGCCTATAGGAAAAACAATGTCAGGTATTTTGTTTCCTTTTTTTTTTTTAAACTGGATCCTTATGATGATTGCTGAATTGAATTTGAAACAATATACTGAAAATTTGACTTTTTGATAGAGCTTCCTTTGGAACCTTCACTTGCAAGGACTTTAATTGAGGCAAATGAATATGGTTGTTTATCTCAAGCTTTGAGTGTAGCTGCTATGTTATCAGTGGAAGGTACATTGCTTCCTGGACGAAGGTATACTTTTTTAAACATGTTATTAAAAAAAATCTTCCACCATTTTGTAAATATTAACTTTTTCCTTCCATTTCTTATTTGCAGCAAAAACACAGACAGGAAGAGAAAGCATCCTCCTTCAGATCTTCCTGATGGGTCTGGTTTGGGTGATCACATCCAGTTACTTCAGATCTATGAGCTTTGGGATGAAGTTGACTATAGTATTGACTGGTGTAAAGATAACAACCTACAGGTTTTAATTATTTTTGAAAAATTGCATACAGTTATTTTTGGTATGTGTGAGCCGTATAGACTAATGATTTGTTTTGTTGAAATTTGTTATATTCAGGTACGTGGGATGCTATTTGCTAAAGATGTTCGGAAACAATTGTCGCAAATAATGCAGAAGGTTGCAAAAGGTTAGCAATAGAAACATATTTTCTCAAATATATGCTTTAACTTTTCAGATTATAAAATGGACGCATAGTTTAATGGAAGTGTGTGTTTGATTATTACTGAAACAGGAGGCTTAGATATAAAAAGAAAGGAAAGAAGGAGAGATAGAGAAGAAAATTATAAGAATCTAAGAAAGGCTTTGTGTGTGGGGTATGCAAGCCAGCTGGCAGAGCGGATGATTCGTCATAACGGTTACCGGACTCTTGGCTTCAAGTCTCAACTTGTCCAGGTAAAATAAACAACCAACAACAAGAGAGTCGGTAATGACTCATTCCATTCCAACATGATAACGGAGTGGTGATTACCGATTCCATTCCATGTATGATCTAACTAACTCTAACCAAATGGGATTTTTGTGTGTTGGTAGGTGCATCCGTCTTCTGTGCTGCGAACAGATGAAGAAGGAATGCTTCCAAATTATGTTGTGTACCATGAACTTATTTCTACTACACGCCCATACATGCGCAATCTGTGTGAAGTAGAGATGCAATGGGTGACCCCAATATTGCAAAAGCTTGAGAAGCTAAATGTCAACAAACTAAGGTACATAAAACTTTAACTTGTTCAGACCTACATTTATATTCTATACACATACATATACATAGACTTATATATAGTTAAGCATTTTTTTACCAATAATAGAAATATAACCCATAATAGCAACCTTTAAACATACTTGCAATTCATTTTCCATAAAGTACATTGTTATTACCTGCATTATACCCTTGACAAAAATGGAAGCACATTGTACTTTCATTAGTTAATTTATTTAGTCACTAGTGATTAATCCATTATGTTTTTTTTTTTAACTTGGAAAAAAATCATTTTTTTTAGGTTACCAATGGTTTTCTTTATACACTAATCGATAAAATGGTGAAAGTACAAGTGCTTTACTGTATTTTACGGTGTATATATATATATATATATATATATATATATATATATATATATATATATATATATTGTATCTATCTATATTCATATATGAATCTTTGGAGCAGTGGTGGATCGAACCAGGCCGAGGAGGCGAGCACAACCGATGATTTGGGTGGTCCCCAGAGAGAGAGAGAGAAAGAGGTGAAAAATGGAGATGACTCCAACGCTAGAATACAAGCAGCTCGGGACCGCTTTCTAGCCCGGAAAGGAAATAAATAGACAAAAGATTTGACCATCATGTAATAGAGAAAAAACACAACTGTTGACAATACATACACAATCTATGGGTTTTACCCAATTGGTATCTAACTAACTCTTCCAGTATAGTGGTTGTAAGTCGAAACATTAAATTTCATTTTTTACCCTTATGTTTTGTATAACTGTCATCCTTGTTCTTATGGTTTCAAAGCCTTTTGGTTAATGCAACACATGAAATTAATTGTCCATCGACTTTGACCTTGTAACCCAGTAAAACCAAGTTTCAAAAGTTATACACAACCTTTTTATGCAATGAACTAAGTTTTTTTTAATATATAACATGAACAAGTTACATACACCATTGATTTTATATTCATAAAAAAAACTTGTTCTAAAGTTTTTTATATTGTTAAAATTGCAAAAAAAAACCTTGTCACTATAGCTTTAAGATTGAAGGAAATTGTTTTTGTATGTTAGAAGGACTTGATGGAAATTGGAAAAAGAATATATGTACCACTCAGTTTTGGTTTTGTTAATAAAATCAACAAAATCACCACAAAACTTGTGGCAAAATGGTTTCGGGTCAACCGTCAAGGGACTAAAATATAACAACATAATGTTTGAAGGAGCCAATCTGAAAATTTCCAGTTCCCGTAATTCCACCTATGGAGATAGCACAGCAGCAATATGATTTTAGATTCATAACAGAGGGTCAACACAGCCTTCGCTCTCACTCCCTAAAGCCTACTACTCTACTACAACGCTCAGTTTCAATCATCGGTGAGACTCGGATCCTATTTTCAATAGACAGAATCATATAATCACAAATTTTAAACAAATGTAGAATCGCTGGTTGTTTGTTTCAGCTATTGGATTTGTATCTTTGAAATATCTTACAATTCATCATCATCGTAATCTAGGAGTTTAATCCAATTGTTTGATCGATTTTGTTGTTTGTGTTTATGCTGACGTTTTTTTTTTTTTTTTTTTTTTTTTTTTTTTTTTTTTAATTTATGAAATGAAAGACGATGAGGTTGGCGCCGAGGGAGGTGGAGAAATTGATGTTACACAATGCTGGATATTTAGCGCAGAAGCGTCTTGCTCGTGGATTAAGGCTTAATTACACCGAAGCTGTTGCACTTATTGCCACTCAGGTAGTTGATTTAATTAATTCACTTTGATATTATGTGGCAGTCGATTTGTATCTCTAAGCAACCGATGCTATTTTAGAATGACTGTTGGGGAATCATATTGAACATAGAACAGGGTATTGATAATCAATACCTTGGATATTGAAATTGGATCATGTGAGACACTTCAAGTTTTGGCAAAAACACGATCTCCAATGGCTAAATTCGTATTAGGCTTGTTAATGCAAATGAATAAACATCAATGACGATTATCGATGATTGAAAGCAGTTTTGGTTACATGAAAAGAGGCAGAGTTTGACTCATAAGTTGAAGTTAATCGTGGTCCATATCTCCATAAATACCAACATTCTTCTGTTAGTAATAGCAAAATTCTTCTGTTTGTAAAGTTAAAAACAGTTATGATCCAGTTTCAATAAATAAGAAGCATCAAAATCTACTTGAAATTTAGACTTAGATCTTTTTCCAAAATGGGAAATGCTGATTTTTTAGGTCAAAAAGACTAATATTAACTTTGTAATTGCATGATTCGTTTTGATTTTCTTGAAAATAGTTTGATAACAAAGTTAAACCATCCCTATTGTTAGATTTTGGAGTTTGTACATGATGGTGACAAAAGTGTGGCAGAATTGATGGATGTCGGGAGACAGCTTTTAGGAAGGTACATTGTAATATATATATATTTTTTTGAAAGAGTACATTGTAATATATTACTCAACAAATAACTTGCTTCTTTTAACAATCAATCTGATATTTGGACACAATTAACAAATCTTACATATATATTTTTGTCATCAGGAGACAAGTTCTTCCAACAGTTCCACACCTTTTGGATTCTGTCCAGGTCAATATTTCTCATTTGATCTCAAAACTTCCTCTTGTATTACATAAGCCTAAAATCTGTTCCACTTTACTATCCGAGTTTATCAATTTGCATCAACTCTTTTTCATTGATGCTTAAATTATGTTTAGGTAGAGGGAACCTTTCCTGATGGAACAAAGTTAATTACTGTACATGATCCAGTATCTTGTGAAAATGGAAATCTTGAAATGGCTTTACATGGATCTTTTCTTCCAGGTCAGCAATCTGTTCTTTCATCTTTACAGATCCATTTTACTTATCCTGCCTGCTAAATTTGATTGACATTTTGTTGCTTCTGCAGTTCCTTCACTTGAAAAGTTTCCAAATATAGAAACTTGTAAGATTCCTGGTGAACTAATCTTCAGACATGGATATATAATGCTTAATTCTGGAAGGGAAGCAGTAGTCCTTAAAGTAACTAACAATGGAGATAGACCAATACAGGTGGCTTCCTACTTTCCTTTTCACATTTTAATGTTTTTTCTTACATAATTACTTAAATAAATACTACTTTTACAGGTTGGAAGCCATTACCATTTTATCGAGGTCAATCCAAGTTTGATTTTTGATCGAAGAAAAGCATATGGCATGAGATTAAATATACCCGCAGGAACAGCTACCAGATTTGAGGTCAGATACTTAACCTTAAGGCACTATATTTTATTTAAATTTAAAAATAAATATGTACTTAAGTTTACTTTTCCAGCCAGGGGATGCAAAATCTGTCACTCTTGTAAAAATTGGTGGCATGCAAGTAATTAGAGGAGGGAATGCAATCGCAGACAGCCCTGTCACTGATTCCAATGTCAAAACAGTAATGGAATCAGTACACACAAGAGGATTCGGCAATTCCGAAGATACCAGTACCAAGTTAAGATATCAAAAGCTGTTTCTTTTGGTATTTCTGTATAAACTATAACTGTGTGCTATTTAATTTGCAGTAATGGTATCATTATAGAAGGATCTCCACTAGCTTACAAAATGGCACGTGAGGCATATGCTAATATGTATGGCCCTACAGTTGGAGACAAAATTCGTCTTGGTGACACCGATTTATTTGCTGAAGTTGAAAAAGATTTTGCAATTTATGGTGATGAGTGTGTGTTTGGTGGTGGAAAAGTGATAAGAGATGGAATGGGACAAGCTTCAGGGTATTCCCCATCTGATTGTTTGGACACTGTCATCACAAATGCATTGATAATTGATTACACAGGAATTTACAAAGCAGATATAGGCATTAAAGCCGGTTTAATTTCTTCAATTGGGAAAGCAGGAAATCCAGATTCCATGAATGGTGTCTCTGATAACATGATTATTGGAGTTAGCACAGAAGTGATTGCTGGTGAAGGCAAGATAGTGACAGCTGGCGCCATTGATTGTCATGTGCATTTTATTTGCCCTCAATTGGCATACGAAGCAATTTCTAGTGGGATTACAACAATGGTAGGAGGTGGGACGGGGCCCGCTGAAGGGACACGTGCAACTACCTGTACCCCTGGAGCTGTACATATGAAAACTATGCTGCAAGCCACTGATGACTTACCAATTAACTTTGGATTTACTGGGAAAGTATGGTTTTTTTATTTCATAGTATATCAGTTTTTATGATGTTACTTAATTACACTTTTTTTTTTTTTTTGTCAGGGTAATAGTTCTAAACCGGAAGGGCTGCATGAAATAATAAAGGCTGGTGCAATGGGACTGAAGCTTCATGAGGATTGGGGGACTACTCCTGCTGCTATAGATAACTGTTTGTCAGTTGCAGACCAATATGACATTCAGGTTTGTTATTTATTTCTAACAACTTTTTTTAAGTTTCAGTTTTTGTTTTCTTCAGTAAATTAATTTGAATTTTGTTAGGTTAATATCCACACCGACACCTTGAATGAATCTGGGTTTGTTGAACACACAATTGCTGCGTTTAAAGATAGAACAATTCACACATACCACAGGTAAGACAGACCTTCTTCCAGTCCAATTGGATTCTACTCAAAATTTCCATAAATGCCCTTTTGGTTTCAGTGAAGGTGCAGGTGGTGGTCATGCTCCAGATATTATCAAAGTGTGTGGTGTTAAAAATGTTCTACCCTCATCAACAAATCCAACACGTCCTTACACTAAGAACACAATAGACGAGCATCTTGATATGCTGGTATATAGGTTCATCATTTTCAAACAAAAAAAAAGAAAGAAATTATGTATTTTTTTATGTTGTGTGTTCTGAAATTGGTTAGAATCGCGCAGATGGTGTGTCATCACCTTGATAAGGACATACCCGAGGATGTAGCTTTTGCTGAGTCACGTATTCGAGCTGAAACAATTGCTGCTGAAGATATTTTGCATGATATGGGAGCAATAAGCATTATATCATCTGATTCACAGGCTATGGGTCGCATTGGGGAGGCAAGTCATTACTCATTATCATGTTTGTTGTTTTATTATTATTATTATTATTATTATATAGATTAACAAGTTGAGAGTGTTATTGTACTTAGGTAATCAGTAGAACATGGCAAACAGCTCACAAAATGAAGTTACAAAGGGGTGCGATTGATGGTAACATACAAGAAAATGACAATCTTCGCATTAAAAGGTTTATTGCAAAGTACACGATAAATCCAGCAATTGCTAACGGGTTTTCCGACTATGTTGGGTCGGTTGAGGTGTGTGTAAATCGTAATTAAATGTTTATTTTTCATTTGAGAAATTAAAACAAACATGTGATGTGATGTGAATGAAATTGGTGTTAATTTGTAGGTAGGGAAGTTGGCTGATCTTGTGATTTGGAAGGCATCGTTCTTTGGGGCAAAACCGGAAATGGTGATTAAAGGAGGTGATATTGCTTGGGCTAACATGGGGGATCCAAATGCAAGCATCCCTACTCCTCAACCGGTAAATATATTATATAATATACTACCCTTTTGAATTGATTCATCGTCAAGTGTGTCTAAAAAATAAAAATCCACTTTATAGGATTAGGCACTGCTTCAGTTGAGTCAAAACTCAGAAAATGCAAAGTCAATATTTATGAAAAGGGTCATCCAGTTAATTTGATCATTCTGGATTTCTTTTGTAAATATAGTGTCGCTAAAGTTTTTAAATTTGATGGTCATAATGGTATAATCATTTAATCAATACAACTAAAAAGTAAAAACGTTTAGGGAGCTTTGATGGACAAAAAGTTCTAGGGTGACCATACAAATAGTTGGTTATTAACATATAATTCTATTATCAATATATACATTTTTTCTATACTTTTGAAATTACATAAGTTTGTATCTTTCAAATTGAAGTTAATACAAGAAAGTAACAATAATATAGTTTTACGACTGGGCTATAATTTGGTACATTGTTGTAGTAGTTGGATGTATTTAACTTTAAGTTAATAGATAAAAAAATAATATAATATAGTTTATATAAATTTACGAAGTATAATAAAATTATCCATTACTAATTAACCAACTTTTTACTGTCCACATATAACATTTTTGTTATAGAGATGATACGATTATTGAATTGAATTGGGGGTATTACAGGTTATAATGAGGCCCATGTTTGGAGCATTCGGCAAGGCTGGAAGCTCCAACTCCATAGCTTTTGTCAGCCAGGCATGGACATCTCTCTCTCTCTCTCTCTCTCTCTCTCTCTCTCTCTCTCTCTCTCTCTCTCTCTCTCTCCCTCCCAAATATTTGTATGTATGTTAGGAAGAGAAGATGATGTTGGTAGTAATTAATGAGTAGTAATTACAGGCTGCTATGGAGCGAAATATAAAGACTCTTTATAGACTGAATAAGAAGGTGAAAAGCGTGAGTAATGTAAGGAGACTGACAAAGCTGGACATGAAACTTAATGATGCCCTTCCCAACATCCAGGTTGATCCCGAGACATACGCAGTCACTGCTGACGGCGTGCATCTAACATGCACCGCAGCTACAACTGTCCCCCTTTCTCGGAATTACTTCCTATTTTAATATTAATCACCCCTCTTTATTTTTTTAATAACTTATCTTGTTCCTAGTAGCAAATTTAGGTTTTCTAGAGCTATTTTCAATGATAAGGATGAGGAGAGCATTTACATCTTTTACATTGGCGAGAAAACCACACGACAGTCTTGTACTGCGTTTTGCGTGCATTAGACTGGATTGGATTTTGATTTGATGAAAAACATATTTGTGACATTCTCATTTGAGTTACCAATATTGCTTTGCAACATTTTGCAGCCATACCAAATTTGTTGGTCCAACACTTGGGTACTTAGAATTAGACTCATTTGTTCTTTTAAAATTATTTATATGCAAGTCATGGACTCAAATCTTCATTCTCAATGCGTCTATATATTCTTATGGAAAAACACTTGTAAGTACTGTTTGTAACGTTCCATGCCCCTTCATCCAATGAAAGGTCACAAAAACATTTATTCATTGACAAATCTACTTTGGATTGTGATATGTGTCACCATCTGATACATAATCTAAGTAACCCAAATTTTGTCTTGATAATTTCTCAACATGATTTAGAAAAACATATATTATATTTCTGGAAACTTGTGTGATGTTTCACAAAGTTAAAAATATCTCAATAATAATATATAATTGTAGCCCGCCCTTACAACAAGAGTCTAGTGGTTGAGGAACAAAATTTCATACAGAAGGTCTATGATTTAAACTTTGGCACACCCAAAATACTACTAGTGTGTCACAATTGATATCTCATATGATCGAGGATACACCCGATTGTGATCGAGAATCATCACAATCTATTTGGAAGTTAGTATATGTGTGACAGTTTACATATAACTTTCTTTCGAATACTCCGTAAATCGGGAATATTTCTTCATTTTTCCGTAAGCATTTTAGAATGTTCATATCAGTCATCCTATGACTTCGGATTATACCGGTATCTATGAATAAGATATAAATAAATACCTATCAAATCTCTAATATTTTTGCACAACCATTTTACTCTTTATTTGTAAAAAAAATTGTTAACATAAGTTTGAGAAATGAAAGATGATATTGTCTTCGTCATCTTTGAGTGAGGGCGACGTAATTTTTTCACAATAATTGTAGAAGTAATACCCCTTATTTTGGCTAATGAAGCTGAAAGTTTGCGTCCAAAAATGAAAAGAGCAGCTTTACACAATCATATCCTACGAGACTAGTTTGTCGAAAGTGTCATATATGATTATGATATGTATGGACGACGGTTCCGGATGAGCAGACAATCGTAACGATAGTTCACGATTTGAAGAGAGATGCCACTTTTAGATTAACATGGGATGTAAGATGTAAGAGACGTTTTACTCAATTACCAAATTGCACATTCACACTTCGTTCAATTAAATACAACGCCTTTGACCCATTGGATGAGTATTTAAAGATGTCTGTGAAAACTTCTCAGGAAAGTAGTTATAACTTTTGTAAAGGTGTCATTAGCCTTTACGAAGAACAATATTTGTGTAAACCAACATTATTTGGTTTTGATACATTAGATTGAGACATATTATTGAATAACCAAGATGTAAGCGACATACATATTTTGATTTATTGATTGACTGCGATGTCATCTTGATGCATAATTTTAACAATAGACAAAAAACAATGTACATGATGGTCTTCCTCAACCAAGAACATTAGTTTTCCTTCAAACAATCTTTGATGATGAGGATCAAGATTGAATATATTTTTTTGAACAACTAAATTTTATTAAACTA
Source organism: Lactuca serriola (assembly GCF_051521515.1). Classification (NCBI taxonomy): domain Eukaryota; kingdom Viridiplantae; phylum Streptophyta; class Magnoliopsida; order Asterales; family Asteraceae; genus Lactuca; species Lactuca serriola. The sequence continues at coordinate 4,537,794 of NC_136411.1, forward strand.
GCAACGAGCTAGCAAAACAAACCAATTATAATGAACTAGCTAAAAGAGGATTTTAGAGCTACAGACTCCAACTAACCAACATTTTTTTTTGTTCCTGCTAACAAGAAAAAAAAAACAAAAACTCCACTACATTATCAAAACATCTACCTTTACCGGGGGAGACACGTTGAACATAGAATCATTCATGAACCACCATAAGACCCAAATCACCACACAAATATCTTCTAACACTTCCTTTTTAATAGTTTGTACATGTAATTCCTTAATCCAATCAAAACACATCTCCTAGCATTTCCACCAAAGGGACTTCAAAATCTAACCAAGCAAACACCTTCTCCCAAACTAACATCGAAGTGGCACACTTCCACAACACATGATCAATGACCTCTGGATATTCCAAGCACACTAGAAACAAAATATTGCCAACTTCAACACCTCTGCAACTAAGATTCCACCTCGTGGGAACCCGATCCATAACACCCTCCAATGAGAAATATTTAATTTCCTAGGCACCGAGAACATCATCTCGTATCCAAATGCTCACCCTAGATATCGATTATATATGCCTTTTCATTTCCTTAAATATGAACGAACTACATCCGTCTAAACTCCAATCCTATCCATCTCACTCATCAGAGAGACTTATATTAGCAAGCAAACCCATCAAATCATCTAGCTGGCTTTGCGGAATACCTCCATGAATCATCCTAACCCAATCCCAAACCCACTATTCACACCACATTTTTTTAGCATAACACTCCTTGTAACATCCCAAAATTTAGAGCCAAAAATTTCATTTTTAATTAGGTAAGTTATAAAAACAGTAGTCTGAAAACATCACCAGTGTCATTCAAATCATACTCAAACCCAAGTGTCAAAAATCAAAACCATAACATGTCATAGTAAAACAATATCAGAGGGCAATCCACAAGGATCTCGTAATGCGGAAAATCATAGTGTGATGTGCTGCGATCAAGCCGAATCCTTTCCTTTTGAAGAAGAGGTACCTGAAACCAAAATTGAAAATCTTAAGCACGAAGCTTAGTGAGTTCCCCCATCATACCACATACCATACCATAACATACCGCCAAGCATATCCGAGTGCTGGCCTACCCCTTCGATCTCTTTCAACCGGTAACTGCCTAACATATCAGGGTGTTGGCCTACCCCTTCAGTCTCTTTCAACTGGTAACTGCCTAGCATATCAGGGTGCTAGTCTACCCCTTTGGTCTCTTTCAACAGGTAACTGCTTAGCATATCAGGATGCTGGCGTACCCCTTCGGTCTATTTTAACCGGTTACGAGACTATTTCACCCCTACCACTACCACATAGTAGCATACATAATCATACTGCCAAGTGATGACGTGCCTCAGCTTGCACGGAAAAGTCGCGCCTGGTCAAGGAACCCGGCGCACCGATAGAACCAGGCTCAGCGCCTGCCAGCGCCCCTAAAGAGCAGGGCTCTCAGGTGAAAGGCTCACGCCCGCCAGCGCCCCTAAAGAGCAGGGAGCTCAGGCGAAAGGCTCGCACCCACCAGGGATGCTCCCAATACCAAGATAAAAGATACGGTCAGGCAATAAGGCACAAGATCATACCATTACCGTCTGAGCCAATGATAGTGCTTTGATAGATAGAGGCGCATGATCCTCCAATCAGCGCCTCTGACCTTGTCTCCTCAAAAGCGATCCTGTCTCGTACGGACGGACAGGGTCGCTAGGTATAAAAGGGCACGCTCAGGAGCTCAAAGGGTAAGCTATCTTCTTCCAGTAACATTCATATAAACCTTAAACCCTATCTAACTTAACCGTCGGAGCGTCTTTCCAGGAGCCTCCTCACGGGAAACGGTTGACGACCTTTCTTTCTTGTGATCTTGCAGAAGTCATTCGGTACCCATTAGAAGAGCTCAGAGGGGATCAGTAGCAAGGTCGCATTATTTGGCGCCATCCGTTCGTGTGACGAAGAATGAAACTAAAAGCACCGTTTAGCGAAATCAATGGCGTCCGACGGCAACGACGGAGCCGGAGGAGCCCAGACCAGTCCCATACGGTCCATGGCACCGTTGGACGAAACACTGCCACCCATGACAGCCAATAGAGAAGCCACATGCAAAGGAAGCTCTATAGTAACTCCAGTACCACCGGAGAGTCAGCAATCACTTCCGGCGCCGCACATATCGTCAACAACAAGCGTTCGTACTACCACGCAACCTTCATCCCAGCAGCCAAGGCCAACTCAAGTGACTGTACCACTAGTCACACCCCTTCAACCGCCACACTCCATCCAATGGCGACATAATCCCCAATACCCCAAATGCCGCTATTCTTCACACCGATAATGCAACACCATGTAACGCTCTAAAAATGCAACCAATTTTAAACTTTTCAAAAACAATCCGATTTTATAAAATTATTACAAAAAGGTTTTCAATACAATTATTATTAGAGTCTTCCCAGAACCACATCATAAAACATAATCATGAGGAGCGGTACGATCACGCCTTTGCCTTGCCACGGTCTCCTGAAGAACCTGAAAAACATTAAACCACAACTGTAAGCCCGAAAGCTTAGTGAGATACCCCCAAAATACCAACCACATATACCATACACGCACAACATGCCATAAAATAACAGAACAAAGAACAGCCATGCACTTCGGGTCTACTGTGTGACTGGTCTGCCGCACCGGCCTTCAGTCCACCTAGTCCACCCTCCGAGTCTATCCACATACATTGAGTCTACAATGTGATTTTTCCGCCCGCACCGGGCCTTCAATCCACCTGGTCCACTCTCTGAGTCTACAGTATGACTGGTCCGCCCGCATTGGGCCTTCAGTCGGCCTGGTCCACTCTCTGAGCCTCGGCACGTCTGGTCCGCTCTCTTGGGGCCTACAGCCTATCCGGACCGCTCGCTGGGCCTTCGGGATAACCGGTCCGCCCTGGGTATGTTGGCCTACAGCACAAAGCAGGACCCGCCTCAACCCAACCCCAGTCCAACAACCATGTACACATAAACATTCAATCATATAATAATTCACATCCAATCAAACCGATCTAGCAGATCACATAGCATAACATCATCCTAACCAGGATACCGACCTAACCGGTCACTAGCATAGAATCATCCTATATACCAGGATACCAACCTTAACCAAGTCTCTAACATAGCATCATCCTATATACCAGGATACTGACCTTAACCAGGTCTCTAACATATACCATCCTAACTACCAGGATGCAAACATAGCAAAAAAATAACATAACAACGATACCTGGATCACAATCCAATAAAGGGCCGGCCTTGGTGCCGTAGACCTTGTCGATATAGTGAGGATAACTCAACTGCAACTACTAACTGAAAAGATAAGACCAAGCTGCTCCGACCGCTGACACGATCTCCACACAAGCCCACACCAAGACACTGAACACAAAACAAATGCCAACAATTACCAAAATGCCCCTGGATATCATCTGGTCAACCCTTGGTCAAATTCAAAGTCAAAGTCATCCTCCTGACTGACTCTACTCGCCGAGTCAACCCGATGACTCGCCGAGTCCCCATGCTCAGAACTTCCCCAATCCGCGACTCAACTCGCCGAGTCACCCCGAGACTCGCCGAGTCCCACAACTCTGAGTCCTTTCTCACTTAACTCACCGAGTCATCCCTTGACTCACCGATTCGCGGCTCAACCAGAAGAAAGTTAGGACCTCACAACCAGACTCGCCGAGTCCAAGAACAGACTCGCCGAGTCCAAGGCTATCTTCAACCAACTCGCCGAGTTGTTCTTCCAACTCGTCGAGTTCCAGCCTATCTTCAAGCAACTCGCCGAGTACCCCTAGATCTTAATCCATACAGAAGCTTTCCAGGCCATGCAGATGATCCAAACCATAAATCTACTCTTCTACAAGCCATCCATCACATAAAGTGGCAAGCTTTACGTGAATCCAAAGAGATCTAAGCATAATATACTCTAGGGCTAGGGTTTGGGACAAAAGAACTTCACCAACAACTCTTGAACATAGACTTTATGGCTTTCTGGATCATTAACAACCTAGATCTGAGGTAGCAACCTCAGATCTTACACCAAACTTGAGATGGACCTCATTTATGCCCCCAAAAACCCCACAAATGATAGATCTATATGCACAAAAGCTCAAACAGAAGATTATTACCTCAAATGAAAGCTCCAATTGATGAATAAGCTAAATCTCTACAAAGCCCCTTGCTCCAACCTTCTTGTTCTTCAATCCCCCTCCAAGATTTCCTCCTCCAAGGCTCTAAATGCTCTCCAACTCTCTCACAATTGAAAGCTAGGGTTTCTGGACTTCAAGGGAGAATAAAGAGGCTAGGGAGAGGGTATAATGTCCTTTAAATAGGGCTCATCCTCCGAAATTAGGGTTTTCTCCACTCAACACCAACTCGCCGAGTCCAGCCGCCGACTCGCTGAGTTGGCCACTTAACACGCGACCAAAGTCGCGACCCTACTCGCCGAGTCCACTCATGGACTCGCCGAGTTGCCCTTTCACATTTACACTTTGAACCTTGAACTTGCATTCCTGAACTCGGGATGTTACAATTCTCCCCCACTTAAATTAGGCTTCGTCCTCGAAGCCTGCGACATCACAACTCTAGAGACTGCTCTCGCAACGCACCACCTGGCATTAACCAGACCAGGTTCCTCAAAACACAACCACCGAAACCCAAAACCCAACTTTCCATCTTGCAATGCCCTGACCACCGCTTCAATCCGGCCACCGGCCTCATCCTCTAATAACCACACTTATCAACCGAGTACCACTCCATGATACATCACTCGCTCCAAATCACAACAATCACATGACTCATACGAGCTAGAAATAACCCTGAACCACCAGAATCCCGATCTGAGTCCAACTTTATCTACTCCATGCTGACAAGATGACACATCCTTCTGCCTCAGAGCAACTCCCATGAGTTATCCACTGCAATCTCATACCCATGCTGAACTGGCTCTAGCATCCTCGGGTTGGGAAAACCCGATACACTGACGACACCTCCAAACATCCCCCAGGATGAATTTCCACCACATACAAAATCCCTCGTTCAAAATTGAACTGGAAATCCAAGATTCCATCCCTGCATCCTTTCCGAGCCACTTGGCTCTACACCCGCGAAATTCCTTCCGCGACCTCAACCGACATCCAACCCGGATGTGATTCCAAACCACCGCCGCAACACACTACTCAATAACTATATTTGGGAACACCCTAATCATAACTCCGCACTACTGCTTTCACTTCCATGAACTTACACTCCCTCTCGGAGCTACATTCCTTTCCCTTTCCTTACCAAGGAAATCCACTTAGCCGCCTTGACATTACCACAAGTGTCACGGTGCTCACCCAATACTACACCTTTCCCTTATAGCATAACTGCTATCTTATGCACCACACATGCTCTGAATCCGCTCACAGGGACTCTCGAGTCCATGCACTACCTTCCACTAATCACGATCAATACCCGGGGCCAGACCTTCTGATGTCATCACATCACGACATACTCATTCCATATCCTCATACCGATCAATCAACACATGCAGAGTCTTCAACATGACTGGACCACCTTACCAGGCCTTCAGCCAATCTAGACCACTCTCAGAACCTTCAGCAGGTCTGGACCGCCCTCCAGGGCCTTCAGCCTGTCTGGACCGTTCTCCGAGCCTTCGGCCTGACTGGTACGCCCACCGGCCTTCAGTCTATCCGGACCGCTCTTCGCACATTCACTATCCCGAATTATCCTTCCAGGAATAACTTTCCCATGCATACTGTTCTAGCCCTCTAGGGGTTCCGAACTCTATCTCCATTCCACATACTCAATCCCGGCCCGATCTCAACCCTTCCACAATCAATCACCCTTGGTCTGCATCCCGCTCCGTCTGTCTGACACTTACTCATACCAGCCTACGCTATTGGCTGACAGAACCACTGTTGAATCCCAAGCAACTAAACAACCTCTCTTGCTCATCGATCTTCCGGAGAATTTTCCAATTCTCCCCCACTTAGAGCACTGACTATCAACCACCGACCGTCATCACCGACCTTCCTCAACAACCCTACACAACACAAACCCTTACACGCGAACTGATTCCCACTAGAACGAGCAACCTTCACAAAATTACATAACAACACTGATCATCTCAGGCTCGAAAGAAACCCGACCTTCAGCAACCACTCCTCAGACTGCCGATGCTACCCGACATTCAGACCAAAAGCCAGATTCCCACTAATAATCATCATGAATGATAACCAACGAAATTCCCAACACCAAACCCATAACCATACCACAACCCTCAAGGAACAACGAATACAATACCAAAAATCACACAACGAGACTAGCAGATATACAATACTCCAAAATAATCACAAGATAACAAGATCTTAAGAAAGAAACATACCCGCAGCTGCATCCGACACTGCCCTGACCTCCTCTGTTGTAAGCTGCAAAACACGACCTTGAGCCCTCGGGGGATCCGCTCCACCATGACCTCCACCCGTAATCCTCAAAGTGGCCGGTGCTGGAGCCTGCACCGGTCCTACAGCAAGTTGTGGACAGTTGACCCTCAAGTGTCCAACTTGATGGCAATGATAGCAAATCCTCAAATCCCGAACCGGGGCTGTCTGCCGACAATCCCTCGCATAGTGCCCCTCCTTTCCGCACTTACGACATGCACCACCGGACCTACAGACTCCGGTGTGACCCTTCCCACACTTCCCACAAGTGTGGCTGCTCTGATCTCCCAATCTAGAATCAACGGTCTTGGACCGTTTTGGCGCCGGCTGCGACGGTGTCGGGGCCTGTCTCTGCTCTCTCAACTGCAACTCAATCTCCAACTCACGCTGCCTGGCGGCCTCCTGCAACTCCAACAAGGTCTCGCACCTCTGCGTAGACACAAACTGCCTGATATCCCTCTTGAGTATACTCAGATATCGGGACATCTGAGCCTGCTCCAAAGCGAACTCAGGGCAAAACATCGCCCTCTCAGTGAACATCCCGGTGATCTCCGTCACCGACTCTGAATCCTGCTTCAGCTCCAGGAACTCCTGAGCCAACCTCTCTCTCTCTCTCTCTCTACCCGCGGCACATAACGAGTGCTAAACATCTCCCGGAACTGATCCCATGAAACTGCAGCCCTCTGCGCATCTGAATACGACCCTGTGGTCAATCTCCACCAATCTTTCACCCCAAGCCTCAACAGGTTCAGAGCACACCTCACCCTCTGATCAGCAGGGCATGAACACATGAAGAAACACCCCTCCACGTCCGAAAACCATCTCATAGCAACAATCGGGTACTGAACTCCATCGAAGGTAGGGGGCTTCGTATTATCAAAGTCCCGATACTGAAAACCTCGACCGACTCCTCCCCCTGCCGCTGCTACAGCTGCTGTAGCCGGCGCGGCAGCCGTGTCTGTGAGAGCCGCATAGCGCTCATCAAAATACTCAACCATGGCGGTCTTAATCGACCCAAACAGTTCTGGCAACTCGGTTCGGAACAACGCAACAACCTCATCATGCAAGATCTCACGAATCCTAGCATCCAACTCGCCCATGCTCATCTAACCAATAACCTCGGGCAGTACTGACCCACCCTGACCGCCCTCTCCTGCTCCCGATCCCGATCCGGATCCACTCCCAGCATGCCTCATAACCACCATACTGAAAAGACATTGCAAGATCTTATATACTTCCCACTATCCCGGGAACCAACCCCCAACCCATCCCTAGAGGTTATGGTTTCTTTGATACGCATATGGGTCCTGTGCTTTCAGTAGTACGGGCCCATACTACCTTCCACACCTACTCATATTTGTATCAAGTATACCACAACACCTTAGTGAAGAACATGCATAACAAGCACTCAACCCTCACTCCTAGAGGAACACTGGAAGTCTCCCACATAGGAAACCCTAGGCTAACAGGCATCATAAATCAGGCAACATTATCATGAAATCCTGAAGATCCCTAGCCTAGTACTAGCATGTTGTTCTATCAAAGCTCAAAATCAAATATCATGTATGGTATTTTGGGGTTACTTACTGGCTCCGGCTGATCGTACCTCCGCGTCCTCCTTTACTCATTTTGAAAACCATTTTAAATTCTCTTTTGAAAACTCTCCTTGATTTGAGACTGGATTCACACGAATGTTCCTCCAGTTCACTCAAACCAAGGCTCTGATACCAACTTGTAACGCTCTAAAAATTCAACCAATTTAAAACTTTTCAAAAACAACCCAATTTTATAAAGTTATTACAAAAAGGTTTTCAATACAATTATTATCAGAGTCTTCCCAAAACCACATCATAAAACATAATCATCAGGAGCGGTACGATCACGCCTTTGCCTTGCCACGGTCTCCTGAAGAACCTGAAAAACATTAAACCACAACTGTAAGCCCGAAAGCTTAGTGAGATACCCCCAAAATACCAACCACATATACCATACACGCACAACATGCCATAAAATAACAGAACAAAGAACAACCATGCACTTCAGGTCTACTGTGTGACTGGTCTGCCGCACCGGCCTTCAGTCCACCTAGTCCACCCTCCGAGTCTATCCACATACATCGAGTCTACAATGTGATTTTTCCGCCCGCACCGGGCCTTCAATCCACCTGGTCCACTCTCTGAATCTACAGTATGACTGGTCCGCCCGCACTGGGACTTCAGTCGGCCTGGTCCACTCTCCGAGCCTCGGCACGTCTGGTCCGCCCTCTTGGGGCCTACAGCCTATCCGGACCGCTCGTTGGGCCTTCGGGATAACCGGTCCGCCCTGAGTATGTTGGCCTACAACACAAAGCAGGACCCACCTCAACCCAACCCCAGTCCAACAACCATGTGCACATAAACATCCAATCATATAACAATTCACATCCAATCAAACCGATCTAGCAGATCACATAGCATAACATCATCCTAAACAGGATACCGACCTAACCGGTCACTAGCATAGCATCATACTATATACCAGGATACCAACCTTAACCAGGTCTCTAACATAGCATCATCCTATATACCAGGATACCGACCTTAACTAGGTTTCTAACATATACCATCCTAATTACCAGGATGCAAACATAGCAAAAAAATAACATAACAACGATACCCGGATCACAATCCGATAAAGGGCCGACCTTGGTGCCGTAGACCCTGTCGATATAGTGAGGATAACTCACCTGCAACTGCTGACTAAAAAGATAAGACCAAGCTGCTCCGACCACTGACATGATCTCCACACAAGCCCACACCAAGACACTTAACTCAAAACAAATGCCAACAATTACCAAAATGCCCCTGGAAATCAACTAGTCAACCCTTGGTCAAAGTCAAAGTCAAAGTCAACCCGATGACTCGCCGAGTCCCCATGCTCAGAACTTCCCCAATCCGCGACTCAACTCGCCGAGTCACCCCGAGACTCGCCGAGTCCCACAACTCTAAGTCCTTTCTCACTTAACTCACCGAGTTATCCCTTGACTCACCGATTCGCGGCTCATCCAGAAGAAAGTTAGGACCTCACGACCAGACTCGCCGAGTCCAAGGCTATCTTCAACCAACTCGCCGATTTGTTCTTCCAACTCGTCGAGTTCCAGCCTATCTTCAAGCAACTCGCCGAGTACACCTTTGTGACTCGCCGAGTACCCCTAGATCTTAATCCATACAGAAGCCTTCCAGGCCATGCAGATGATCCAAACCATAGATCTACTCTTCTACAAGCCATCCATCACGTAAAGTGGCAAACTTTACGTGAATCCAAAGAGATCTAAGCATAATATACTCTAGGGCTAGGGTTTGGGACAAAAGAACTTCACCAACAACTCTTGAACATAGACTTTATGGCTTTCTGGATCATTAACAACCTAGATCTGAGGTAGCAACCGCAGATCTTACACCAAACTTGAGATAGACCTCATTTATGCCCCCCAAAACCCCACAAATGATAGATCTAGATGTACAAAAGCTCAAACAGAAGATTATTACCTCAAATGAAAGCTCCAACTGATGAATAAGCTAAATCTCTGCAAAGCCCCTTGCTCCAACCTTCTTGTTCTTCAATCCCCCTCCAAGATTTCCTCCTCCAAGGCTCTAAATGCTCTCCAACTCTCTCACAATCGAAAGCTAGGGTTTTTGGACTTCAAGGGGGAGTAAAGAGGCTGGGGAGAGGGTATAATGTCCTTTAAATAGGGCTCATCCTCCGAAATTAGGGTTTTCTCCACTCAACACCAACTCGCCGAGTCCAGCCGCCGACTTGCCGAGTTGGCCACTTAACACGCGACCAGAGTCGCGACCCTACTCGCCGAGTCCAATCATGGACTCGCCGAGTTGCCCTTTCACATTTACACTTTGAACCCTGAACTTACACTCCTGAACTCGGGATGTTACACACCAACTGCCAATCCCTCCAATGACGCTGCCGGTAAACTAGATACTAAATGCTCAACCATCATCCCATATATCATTGTTGAACCAGACGATGATGAGCACACATCTATTGCCACCATTTGCCCAAGCCTTGATAACCCCATCATCAGTTTTCTACCCTAAAATAGGTACATGGGGAAAACCTATCATTACCACCAACACCAGCCGGTAGCAAAATCCAGCAAGCCATCCTCCAACACAACCTCAACCCATCCCTACCGGATACTCGCTTCAACTGCCATTCCAGCAGCAAGCCTTCTACGGCCCAAACCCAGGCTATCATTCATTCTACGGCCATCCAGGGGCGTAGCCACACAACACATCCCATCAATATAACATGCAGGGACCGCTAGCTATCCCAAACCAAGACTGTCTATCACGGAGCGTCACATCTCCGTTCGCCAAGGAGTTGCTGGACTACGAAATCCCAAACACAGCCAAACTCCCCAACCTAAAAACTTACAACGACACCACCGACCTGTTGGATTAATGTCTAAGTCCATAACTATAATTGGTAAGACTTGACCCGACCCGACATGGTCCATTTGGGTTGCATGGCATCATGCATTTGGATAGACTATAATGAGAGAAATAACACTTAAGGTTTGTTAATATATTATAAGTTCTAATATATTAATAAGATTATTTAATTAGTATTGATCAAGAATTAATCTAGGATTAATTATGTGATCAAAAGAAGACTAATTAAATATATGGGTTGATTGTGTAAATCATCCATACTTGTATAGTGGGCTAAGATTCCATGGATTATCAAGTTGGGCTAAAACCCATAAGATGCTCCATGGTATATTTGAACCCACGGATCCAAGGAAATGGAAAGCCATGACAATTAGGGTTTACCCTAATTGTCACTAACTATATAAGCATCTTATTGTTGACAAAATCGACCACTATGTGTGTGAGAAAGGGCTAGTCGATTTTCATGAAGTTTGATTTTCTCTCAAGTCATTCCATGTGTATTTGGTGTTGTGTGAACCATTTCAGGTGTCACACTTGGGTCACTAGGCACTCAAGCTTCATGAAGACATTCTACATCAAAGAGGTATGTAATTCTAACTTGATATATTCATATAATAAATGTTATTATGCTAGTTAGGATGAATACATTGGAAAGTTCATTTTTGCATGTATAATAGAGAAAACATAGATCCAAGGTATTTAGGGTTGCATGTACACTTAGGAGTGTTAGAATGCTCAAAACCCAACATGACCCAGACAGCCACATCGATACGTAGGAATGGACAATGACATCGCTCAAATTAGACGAGCGGTTCTAGTGCACGTACTTCCCAACAAACCTTGATGGAAACGCGGGCACATGGTTCAAAACACTTCGTCCAGGCAGCATCTACAACTTCGGCCAACTCAAGTACTTGTTCCTCACAAATTTCATGCAACTGCGAAAATATAAAGGCGATTCCCACTCAGACATTGGATGCAAGCAGAAAGAGGTGAAAGCGTAATGGAGTACTTCACGAGGTTCACAAACGTCACGCTAGATGTCCCAGGACATGACGAGGGCCTCATAGTCGGTGCCTTCACATGGGGACTCCTACTAGGCCCTTTGTTGCAAAAGCTCATGGGTAAAAAACCGCAAACGAGAGCTGAACTAAAGGAAAAGGTGGAACGATACTTGAGACAAGAGGAGGGTAAAGCAATGAAGAAAGCGTATCTAAATGCCATGATGACCAAGCGTCATAGCCCAACCCATGCGGAGGCATTAGGTGGAAGCAGACACTTTGGGTGAGGAAGAAGACTGTAGGGTCGCTTCAAACCATTTTCTCGGGATGACAGGCGGGGCTGCCGACCAGATGTGTATGTGGTAGCAGACAAGCCACAGCCGACGAAGACACCAAAAGGACGGTTTTGTGAATATCACAAGAGCAAAATGCATGATACCACCAATTGCTCGGTCCTTAAGAAAGAAACGGAGGAGAAACAACTCAAAGGAGATCTTATAAAAATAACATGAAGCCTGCGCGCTAAGTTCGATGCCAAAAATGCAAAGGATGCACCACGAGAATGTCCCCAACCCAGAAAGATACTCATGATACGAAGCAAACGGAGTATGAAAGAAGAACCAGTCGACCAAGGGAACTTCATGGTCGCAACACAAGGGCTTACATTCTCAGCGCAGGATCCTAGACCGGAAGGCTGGAGAGGTGATAATCCGCTCATAATCCAAGCCTCTATCAAGAACGTAGTCATACACATGGTATATATCGACATGGGCAGCTCGACAGACATAATTTATGAGCATTGTTTTCGTCTCCTTCCTGACAGATGGAAGGAAAAACTGCGACGCACACCAGGAAGATTAGTAGGGTTTACAAGACACAACTTATGGCTGCTTGGCACAATTCACTTACCGCTTACGCTAATCAGCCACGAAAAATAATGAAGGAAAACAGTCTTGGTTGATTTCGTCGTAATTCGGTACTCAGCAGAGCACAACATCATCCTAGGGAGACCGGCCCTGCTCAAGCTAGGAGTGATCCCATCGACAATGCATTGGATTTTGAAATTCAACACTACCGAGGGCCCAACTACAGTCCTTGTTATGCTACCAAAAGAATTGCAATACTTTACGGTCATGCAGTCGGCGGAAATGACAAGGGAAACCAAGAAACCACGAGCTGAATCAGCAAACAGGAAGGAGGTGAACAACGAAGAATACCTCGACCGGCCGATCAACATTGGCCGCAACCTCCCAGAATGCACCAGGCAGGCGATCATCGGCCTACTCAGACAATACAAACATGTGTTTGCATGGCCCCCACAGACATGGTTGGCGTTGATAGGAAATTCATAGAGCACAAATTCATGATCAAGCTAGGAACAAAGGAGATTAATCATAAGAAGAGAGTCCAAGGGGGGGGGGGGACCACATGTGACATCCCCAAAATCACGGCCAAAAAAGACCGGTTTCATTTATGCTTTTAAAATAATTTCAGAGTAAATCCATTGATTTAAAAAGAGCTGTGGAATTTGTCCCCAAAACATTACATGATAAAATAAGATTTATCAAAGCATTTCTTAAAGAAATGTATTTCCATTATATATCAAAACTCAGGATGTCATGTTCCGATACAGACACAAAAGCATAAACAATAAAACATAGACCTTACATAGTTATATACAACTATTGGTCTATAAACAAACAAATCTTCACAAGTTCCCCAACTTATGCTCTCGCGCCACTACCTGTAATGCAAAGAAACTTAGTGGGTCAGGCTTGCGAGCTTGGTGAGCATATAGGGTTTTCAACCTACAATAAATAATTATATTTAATTTCGCCAACCAACAATAACCCGATTACCCATTCCAGTTATCCTCAGTTTACGTCCCTATGACAAACAACTATTACAAGGGACCTAATCTTGGATTTTCATCGGGATGAACACTACTGCAGAGGGGTTTCCTCAACAATGAATATCCTAAGGCAACCATGAGGGGGATAGAATACAGCAAATGAACACCCAAGTTCACCACACCTACAGGTTATGAGCCTGCCAGTGTTCCACTGAACTGTCTAGAAAAGTCCGTGGTCGTCATCCATATTCTGCTGAATGACTAGATCACAATCACAACGAGGCCTCTCATCATTTTTATTTCATCACACATCACTATATACCCATGTTCTACCCAACATATTTGTAGATAAAATATACTTGTTTATATATAGCTTAAAACCTGTATAACATATTTGTTCAATACTCATACCACATAACAAATAGTATATAATCACATAGCACGTATTTCATAGAGTATAATTCATATATGTGTATTATCAGAAAGTAACTACACACTTACTCATATCATATATCTAATACATTCATCAATACTTGTATTAAAATCGTGTATGTCAAAGGGACTATGCACTCACTTGATAAGAAGATGATCGGACAGCACTACGACTCTAAATGTAGTATTCTTCGGTGAAACTAGAAGATCTTCACACACCGGGCTTCTCGCAAGCAGAGCTTCGGCTCGGAAACTCTTTTCTTCTCGGGATCTTTGGAGCTTCGGGACTCGCTTCGGGTCTTGGGATGATACCGGGGCTTCCGGGGTATAAATTTCACGTAAAACGATGTAATACGGGAGAGAGGAAAGGAATTGAGCAACAAAACTCGGCTGGCCTTCAACTTCTATTTATAGGGCCATTTTCTGTACTCACGTCGTGAGATTATAGTGCTCACGTCATGAGTTTAGTAGGTCACTGCATTCATCATTCATCCACTTGCTCTGGAGGGTGTCCAGTCTGTGCTCACGTCGTGAACACAGTGCTCACGTCGTGAGCTCTGGCACAGGTGGATGTTCGTGCCTCGAACTTCAGAAATTCATATCTTTCGCATACGAGCTTCGTTTTTGACATTCTTTATATCCACATGTAAGTGACATTATGCACTACAACTCTTGTTTAGACTCCGTCGACTAATTTTGACTTTAACTTTTATTATATTATTTTAGTATGTCGGGACTGGAAAACTCCGTTAGAATATCATATCTTCTTCATATGACATCCGTTTTCGTCTGTCTTTTCACCGTTGGGCTACTATCGACGAGATCTTCGATTGTCGTTTAGATTGTTTTGGCTAGAAAGTACTCGATCTCATATTCGAACTTTGGGCTGCATACCGCTAAGTCGAAACTTCGAAAAATCATAACTTCCTCATACGAAGTCAGATTTAGACATTCTTTTTATGCACGCTCACGGTTTAACATATTATACGACTTTTGTTTAGATCACTAAGGCTAGATATCGCTCTATCTTAAATTTATATTTTACGTCATATAGCGTCATGTCGGTTCTGTCGCGAAACTTCGACAGGTCATAACTTCTTCGTTATAACTCGGATTTCGGCATTCTTTATATATTCGGAAACCTTATCACGACCACTACCATATCCTTCATAGATATCGGGTTTATCTTACGTTTCATTTTGATGCTTATTTTTATCCTTAATTCATTTAAGTCACACCATTAAGCACAAAACACATAATACTCAAATAATACATCTTTATTATTTCAAGACGGGTTACAAAGGTTAACCTAGAATATTACATCGACAACAATAACTGGCCAAGAAACACAGGCGTTACACCACAACATGGCAATCAATGCAGAAGTAGCCAAGCTAACACAGACGGGGATCGTGAGAGAAGCAGTCTTCCCAACCTGGATTGCCAATCCCGTTATGGTATGGAACACATGATGGGTCATGGCGCATGTGCATCGACTACTATGATCTAAACAAGGCATGCCCCAAGGACTGCTATACCCTTCCGGTGATTGACTAGAAGGTGGAATCGCTACAAGGTTTTAAGCTAAAGGACAGCAGAGCCACAGTCGGTGTGGCAAGTGTGGGAGATTGCACGATAGGGTGTGCAAGGCAAGGAGTCCCGGTTGCTACAAGTGCAGTCGGACCGGGCATATGAGCAGAGATTGTACAGCTACTACCACCATTACCGCAACATCTGATCTGATTTGCTTCCATTGCAATCAGAGGGGACGTAAAAAGTCTCAATGCCGAGTTTGGCAGCAGCAGGGAAGGTGGCAGCACCTGCCCCTGCTACATTGAGGATTATAGACGGACGTCAGGGCCGGGGTGAGGCACAAGTGGCGAAGAATAGAGCTTTCCAGATGACAGCAAAGGAGGCGCGAACGACTCCTGATGTGGTGACGGGTATGTATTTTCCTTTTGTCTCTTATTTGATATTGATTGTTTCTCATAGTTATATGTTTTTGTATAGGGTCGTTCTTAGTGAACAACATTTCAGCTACAGTATTGTTTGATTTGGGGCCAACCGATCATTTGTTTCACTTGCGCTTAACAAGAGGTTTAGTAAAGCTCCGGGGGAGCTGGATTGTCCACCCGAGGTTGAGATAGCTGATGACAGGACCGTCAGGGTCACGAGAGTGCATAGGGGGTGTTCGTTGCAGTTATTTGATGAGAAGTTTTAAGTGGAATTGGTTCCTATTCCCTTGAGAGGAAATAAGGTTATAGTGGGTATGGATTGACTGAGCCCCAATGGGGCAGTGATTGATTGTGAGCTGAAGTTAGTGAGAGTTCGCGCTCCCAGTAAGGGAGAGTTAGTGATTCAGGGCGAGAGGCCACAGTGCGTTGTAATGCCCCGTTCTAAAAGTACTCATTTATGAATTTCCGAGATTAAGAGTAAGGGCGTTTTGGTCTTTTATGGGCAATGGGTTTCATTCGAGAAGGTTTCGGACCGGGGTGTGTCCTTAGGAGAATAGGGCTTCTCGCCACCTTTTTGTGGATATAAAGTTCGTCGGAAACGGACTTAAGATGAAGGAATTATGACATTTTAAAGAAAGTGACATTTATGGCCCTTAATGGAAAAAGTTGTCGAAGTAGGCCATGCATGCAATTGGGACACGCGTGGGTACACCCGGCGTAGGCTGGGTTACGCCCAACGTTGTAGAGAAATTGGTCGCAGGTGCAAGCACGCGTACGCCCAACGTACTAGATGTACGCCCAACGTACGGTTAGAGTCCTTAAACCCTTATTTGAGGGTGAGCCACTATATAAAGAACATAATGGCTCAAACGCTAGCCTCATTATCAGCCTCCCCAACCTCAGGGAAACCCTAAAATGCCTCATCCGTCCATTTTGTGAGATCATGACCTTGGGAAGCTCATTTTGGTGGTTTAAGCTTGGAAGAGGAAAAGAGGAAATTGTCAAAGAAGGACTTAGGAAGTTGGAGCTTATAGATTTGGAATAACATCATCTTCTGGAGCCCTTTTGAGGTATAAAGTCTCTTTCTTGGCAATCATATTGTGTAGATCTAAGTGTTATGAAGTTTTGACATCATTCTTGTCCCCAAAACCCCAAAGTGATGCATGATGCGAGTTGGTTGAGATTAGCTGTCCTTTCAGACCTTAGGAGAGGTCTTGAGTGAGAAAAATGAGGTCTCAATGGCTTTAGTTGTCCCATGTGTGAGATAGGTAGGTCTTAATGGATTAAGACCTTGAGTTAAGAGCTTTATGGACGTCCCAAGTAATAAAGTTTGAGACTTTATGAATCCTAGGCATTTTTGGTCGATGGATATGAAGTTTGGGCTTAAGAGCTTAAGCCATTAAGAACTTATGAAGGATTTTGGTTCAGCAAGATTACGCCCCGCACAAGCTTATGTACGCCCAATGTAGTGGGTCTGTGTCCCGATTCCAGTCCGCGAGCATCGATGTACGCCCAGCATACCAAGAGGGGTACGCCCAGCGTACTCCATCTGTTGGGTTTTTGATTTTAGGCCTTAAGTGATTGGGCTGTTTATGGGCTAGTGGGGCTTGGGCTGTGACTGAACATTATGGATGGAGTAATTTAGACCCAATAATTATTATGGACCTTGGATCTAGGCCCGTTTGGAAAGGTGGGCCTAATTTAGTAAATTGGGCCAATAATGGGTTTTGCATGAGGATTTGGTTTTGTCTCTTGGCCCAATAAGAGGATGATGGACTTAATGAGTGTTGTGAGCCCTTGGTCTAGAAAGTCATGATTGGACTCTAACTTGGTGATTATCATGTGATAGTTGGGAGTCCCGGTGAGTCAGCGGTCGGAGATTTGCAAGATTTCGGCAGTTGCAAGGTGAGTTATCCTCACTATATCGACAGGGTCTACGACACCAAGGCCGACCCTTTATCGGATGGAAATCCGGGTATTGTTTGTTACGTTATTGTCTTGCTAGATCTGCATCCTGGTATTTAGGATGGTGTTATGTTAGTGACCTGGTTAAGGTCGGTACCTGGGATATAGGGTAATGTTATTCTAGTGACTGGTTAGGTTGGAATCCTGGTTAGGATGTAGATATGTTATGTGATTTGTTAGACTTCTTGTCTGGTTAGAGATTTGTTATGTGATTGATTGTTTTATGTGCTCATGGTTGTTTGATGGGGGTTGGGTTGAGGCGGGTCCTGCCTAGTGCTGTAGGCCAACATAACCAGGGTGGACCGGATATTCCGAAGGCCCAGTGAGCGGTCCAGATAGGCTGAAGGGCCCAAGAGGGCGGACCAGACGTGCCGAGGCTCGGAGAGTGGACCAAGCCGACTGAAGGCCCGGTGTGGGCGGACCAGTCATACTATAGACTCAGAGAGTGGACCAGGTAGAATGAAGGCCCGGTGCGGGTGGACCAACCACACTGTAGACTCGATGTACATGGATAGACTCGGAGGGTGGACTAGGTGGACTGAAGGCACGGTGCGGGCGGACCAGTCACACAGCAGACCCGATGTGAACGACTGTTCTATTTGTGATATGATATGAGTATGCTATGTGTGGTTGGTATTTTGGGGGTAACTCACTAAGCTTTCGGGCTTACAGTTGTAGTGTTATGTTTTAGGTACTTCAGGAGATTGTGGCAAGGCGAAGGCGTGATCGTACCGCTCCTCATGTTTTATGATTTATGTGATATGGTTCTGGGGATGCTCTGATGTTTAAACTATTTTGAAAATGAAATGTATGAACTTAATGGTTTTTGAATGAAAGAAAATGTTTTAAATTTGGTTGAAATTTTTGGTCGTTACAAGTTGGTATCAGAGCCTTGGTTTGAGTGAATTGTAGGAACATTCGTGTGAATACAGTCTCAAATCAAGGAGGGATTTTCAAAATGGTTTTCAAAAGGTTTTCGAAATAAGTAAAGGAGGATGCAGAGGGTACGATCAGCTAGAGCCAGTAAGTTGACCCCAAAATACCATGCAAGTTATTTGATTATGTGATATGTTAGAACAACATGCTAGCACTAGGCTAGGGATCATCAGGAATTGCATGATAGAATTGCCTGATTTATGATGCTTGCTAGCCTAGGGTTTCCTTGTTATGAGATATTCATTGTTCCTCTAGGAGTGAGGATTGAGTGCTTACTGTGTATGTTTGTGCTTAGGGCGTTGTGGTGATACTTGAGACAAATATGAGTAGGTGTGGAAGGTAGTATGGGACCGTACTACTGAAAGCACAGAACCCATATGCGTGTCAAGGAAGTCACAACCCCTAGGTTGCTGATTTGAGGTTAGTTCTTGGTGGTTATGTGAGGGATCTGAGATTTTTATGGTTCATCCCAGTATGGCGGATGCGAGACGTTTGGAGGAAAGATCCGGTTCGGGATCGGGATCTGGAGAGGGTGGCCGAGATGGACCCGTATCACCCACAGTCATTGGCCAGATGAGTACGGATGAGTTGGACGCTAGGATTTGTGATATCCTACATGAGGAGGTTGCTGCTATGTTCCGAGCTGAGTTGCCGGAACTGTTTGGGTCGATCAAGACCGCCATGGTTGAGTATTTTGATGAGCGTTATGCAGCTCTTGCAGAGACAGCGGCCGCGGCAGCCGCATCGGCTGTGACAGCGGCAAGGGGAGGAGCCAGTCGGAGTTTTCAGTATCGGGATTTTGACAATACGAAGCCCCCTACTTTTGATGGAGTTCATGATTCGATCGTTGCTATGAGGTGGTTGTCAGACGTGGAGGGTTGCTTCTTCACGTGTTCATGCCCTGCGGATCAAAGGGTGAGGTGTGCTCTGAACCTTTTAAGGCTCGGGGCGAAGGATTGGTGGAGGTTGACTACGGAATCTTATTCTGATGCGCAGCGGACTGCGGTTACTTGGGATCAGTTCTGGGAGATGTTTAGTACTCGTTATGCTCCGTAGGTTGAGAGAGAGAGAGAGAGAGAGAGAGGGAGAGGTTGGCTCAGGAGTTCCTGGAGCTGAAGCAAGATTCAGAGTCGATGACGAAGATCACTAGGATGTTCACTAAGAGGGCGATGTTTTGCCCGGAGTTTGCATCGGAGCAGGCTCAGATGTCCCGGTATCTGAGTATGCTCAAGAGGGATATTAGACAGTTTGTGTCCACGCAGAGATGTGATACCTTATTAGAGTTGCAGGAGGCCACCAGACGGCGTGAGTTGGAGATTGAGTTTCAGTTGCGAGAGCAGAGGCATGCCCCGGTTCAGTCGCAGCCGGCACCGAAACGGTTCAAAACCGTTGACTCCAGGATTGGGGGTCAGAGTAGCCACACTTATGAGAAGTGTGGGAAGGGTCATATCGGAGTTTGTAGGTCCGGTTAGGGATGAGCGTAGGCGGGTACCTGCCTCATTTGGCGAGAACCGGAACCGGCGGTTCCTAGAAAGTTAGAACCGGAACCGCTCTAGGCGGTTCTTAAATGTTTGGAACCAGTCCCGGAACCGGCGGTTCCGGTTCCGGGAGTGGGTAACCCGGTCGCATTAGTTTTGTTAACTTTTTTCGACAAAACCGCAATTTAGTTCGATCCAAATTAAATCAATTCGGACCAAAGACGGACAAAATCGGACCAATATATTCTAAACCGGTCTAAGTAAGACACCTTTATATGAAATTTTATATATATATATATATATATATATATATATATATATATATATATATATATATATATATATATATACCGGTTCCGACGGGTTCCCAGCAGGTAGCGGTTCCGAAAAAACGAGAACCGGAACTGGGATTGCTTAAGGCGGTTCCATAACTTTAGGAACCGGAACCGGAACCGCCTAAGGCGGTTCCCGTTCCAAAACCGGCAGTTCCGATTCGGTTCCAGTTCCAAAAGCAGGTACCCGGTTCCGATGCTCATCCCTAGGTCCGGTGGTGCGTGCCGCAAGTGCGGGAGAGAGAGGCATTATGCGAGGGATTGCCGTCAGTCAGCCCCGATGCAGGATATGAGGATTTGTTATCACTGCCATCAGGTTGGACACTTGAGGGCCAACTGTCCACAGTTTGCAGCAGGATCGGTGCAGGCTCCAGCACCGGCCACTTTGAGGATTTCTGGCAGGGGTCAGGGAGGAGCGGAGCCTCCGAGGGCTCAGGGACGCGTATTCCAGCTTGCCGCAGAGGAGGTCAGGGCAGAGCCGGATGCAGCTGCGGGTATGTTTCCATTTTGATATCTTTTTATCTTGTTGAATATGTGGTATTGTAAATTTGTTCTCCTTTTTCGCATGAATCATGGTATGATTGAGGGCCTTAGTAGTTAGGAGTTGTAGTTGGTTAGCGTTCAGGAGGATTCTTGGTCGAAAGATAAGGTTTATGATCTCGATGCTAGGAATAGCGACTGCAATACAAATAGTGTTCAGTCGGGTTTTGAACTCCCTTGGAGTTCGGGTATGCGATGGCGGAAGGGTTATTCGGTGGAGGTTGCTCACTCTCGAGGGAGTCAGTTCATGGATAAGAGGGAATATATGGAGTAAGGGCGATTGAGCTATGCTGGTTTTGGGCATCGGTGGTTAGTAGTCAGTGCACTAAGTGGGGAGAATTGGAAAATTCTCCATTAAACAACAAGTATCTAGGGTTGGTTAGCTGTTTAGATCTATCAACGTTGTTAGCCGAGAGTGTGGCATGATTAGAGCAAGTGATAGACAAGTGGGGCAGGGAACAAACCATGGTTTCAGTTAAGGTAGTTGGTCGATGTGAGGCATGGGTTAGGCCATGGAAAGGGTTCCGGGAATGGAACTGGAGTTCGGAACCCCATGAGGGCTAGAACAGACTGCATGGGAGAGGTTCCCGGGAAGAATGGATCGGGGTGATGCGCGACAGTCTTTGAGTGGTCCGAATAGACTGAAGGCCGGTGGGCGTACCAGTCAGGCCGAAGGCTCGAGGAACGGTCCAGATAGGCTGAAGGCACAGGAGGGCGGTCCAGACATGCTGAAGGTTCTGAGAGTGGTCTAGATAGGCAGAAGGTCTGGAAAGGCGGTCCAGTCATGCTGAAGACTCTTTATGTGATAGTGGATCGATATGAGGAGAATGACTAAATATGTCGCCATGCAATAGTAATCGATATGGTCTGGCCGCAAGTATTGATCATCATGATGGAGATGGATGGAGGCCGTGCGTGGGCCTTGTTAGTTATGTGATCAGATTCAGAGTATACGGGAGTTAGAGAATAACGGTTGCTCTACATGGATAGTGTAGAGTGGAGTTTAGCACTGTGGCACTTATAGGTGCGGTAAGGGTTGTTGAGTAGACTTCCTGGAAAGGAAGGGTATGTAGCTCCGGAAGGAGTGTGGGTCCTCTGAGAGGAAGGCAGCAGAGTAAAAGGATGATCAAAGATGCTTCGGTTATTGGTAGTACGCATTGGGATTGTACCAGATATATGGAAGCACATACGGGTTGGATGCCCGTTGAGGTTGTGGCAATTTCGGAGGATGCGCATGCATGTTTTCGGTCTCCTTGGAAGAGGAGAAGGAAAGGGATTTCCGATTGGAGATTGGGGCGGAGGAAGGTGAGACAGCAGGTTAACAGACTCGAGAGTAGTCTGGACCAATGCTGAGGGATGTAGTATCCTGTCAGATGGTAAGGGATAGAACCCGAGGATGGAACAGGATTCGTTACAGTTTGCAAGTTATCAGGACTATCACCAATTTTGGGCGAAGGAAGATGGACTAGTGCCTTGGCAAGAGCTCAGTGGGTGTTGTGGTATCCAGTTTTCGCAAGTTGCGAATGAATGCGTCGGACGGAAGTAAAGTAGTGCCCTCAGGTGGCACTCAGTTGATGAGCGTTGTCATCTGAGAAAAGAAGCCGGTGGCCGGCTTGAAGCAGTTGATCGGGACCCTGCAAGGGAACTGATGGAATTTAGAGATTCGATACCTGTGTTTGAGGGAATCTGAGCCGGTTTGAGATCAGATGCACTAGGAGTATTATCTGGAAGTTTCTGTTGACGCAGGCTTCAAGGACAAAGCCTAATTTAAAAGGGGGAGAATTGTAACGCCCTGTTCTAAAAGTACTTATTTATGAATTTCCGAGATCAAGAGTAAGGGCGTTTCGGTCTTTTGTGATCAATGGGTTTCATTCGAGAAGGTTTCGGACCGGGGTGTGTCCTTAGGAGCATAGGACTTCTCGCCACCTTTTCGTGGATATAAAGTTTGTCGGAAACGGACTTAAGATGAAGAAGTTATGACATTTTAAAGAAAGTGACATTTATGGCCCTTAATGGAAAAAGTTGTCGAAGTAGGCCATCCATGCAATTGGGACACGCGTGGGTACGCCCAGCGTACTCTGGGTTACGCCCAACGTTGTAGAGCAATTGGTCGCGGGTGCAAGGATACGTACGCTCAGAATCCTTAAACCCTAATTTGAGGGTGAGCCACTATATAAAGGACATAATGGCTCAAACCCTAGCCTCATTATCAGCCTCCCCAACCTCAGAGAAACCCTAGAACGCCTCATCCTTCCATTTTGTGAGATCTTGACCTTGGGAAGCTTATTTTGGTGGTTTAAGCTAGGAAGAGGAAAAGAGGAAATTGTCAAAGAAGGACTTGGGAAGTTGGAGCTTATAGATCTGGAATAACATCATCTTCTAGAGCCCTTTTGAGGTATAAAGTCTCTTGCTTGGCAATCATATTGTGTAGATCTAAGTGTTATGAAGTTTTGACATCATTCTTGTCCCCAAAACCCCAAAGTGATGCATGATGCGAGTTGGTTGAGATTAGCTGTCCTTTCAGACCTTAGGAGAGGTCTTGAGTGAGAAAAATGAGGTCCCAATGGCTTTGGTTGTCCCATGTGTGAGATAGGTAGGTCTTAATGGATTAATACCTTGATTTAAGAGCTTTATGGACGTCCCAAGTAATAAAGTTTGAGACTTTATGAATCCTAGTCATTTTTGGTCGATGGATCTGAAGTTTGGGCTTAAGAGCTTAAGCCATTAAGAACTTATGAAGGATTTTAGTTCAGCAAGATTACGCCCCGTGCAAGCTTATGTACGCCCAACCTAGTGGGTCTGTGTCCCGATTCCAGTCCGCGAGCATCGATGTACGCCCAGCGTACCAAGAGGGGTACGCCCAGCATACTCCCTCTATTGGGTTTTTGATTTCGGGCCTTAAGTGATTGGGCTGTTTATGGGCTAGTGGGGATTGGGCCGTGACTGAACAATATGGATGGAGTAATTTAGACCCAATAATTATTATGGACCTTGGATCTAGGCCCGTTTGGAAAGGTGGGCTCAATTTAGTAAATTGGGCCAATAAGGGGTTTTGCATGAGGATTTGGTTTTGGGTCTTGGCCCAATAAGAGGATGATGGACTTAATGAGTGTTGTGGGCCCTTGGTCTAGAAAGTCATGATTGGACTCTAACTTGGTGATTATCATGTGATAGTTGGGAGTCCCGGTGAGTCAGCGGTCGGAGATTTGCAGGATGTCGGCAGTTGCAAGGTGAGTTATCCTCACTATATCGACAGGGTCTACGGCACCAAGGCCGGCCCTTTATCGGATGGAAATACGGGTATTGTTTGTTACGTTATTGTCTTGCTAGACCTGCATCCTGGTATTTAGGATGGTGTTATGTTAATGACCTGGTTAAGGTCGGTACCCGGGATATAGGGTAATGTTATGCTAGTGACCGGTTAGGTTGGAATCCTGGTTAGGATGTTGATATGCTATGTGATTTGTTAGACTTCTTGTCTGGTTAGAGATTTGTTATGTAATTGATTGTTTTATGTGCTCATGGTTGTTTGACGGGGGTTGGGTTGAGGCAGGTCCTGCCTAGTGCTATAGGCCGACATACCCAGGGCGGACCGGATATTCTGAAGGCCCAGCGAGCGGTCCGGATAGGCTGAAGGCCCCAAGAGGGCGGACCAGACGTGCAGAGGCTCGGAGAGTGGACCAGGCCGACTGAAGGCCCAGTGTGGCGGACCAGTCATACTATAGACTCAGAGAGTGGACCAGGTAGAATGAAGGCCCGGTGCGGGTGGACCAACCACACTGTAGACTCGATGTACATGGCTAGACTCGGAGGGTGGACTAGGTGGACTGAAGGCACGGTGCGGGCGGACCAGTCACACAGCAGACCCGATGTGAACGACTGTTCTATTTGTGATATGAAATGAGTATGTTATGTGTGGTTGGTAGTTTGGGGGTTCGGGCTTACAACTGTAGTGTTATGTTTCAAGTACTTCAGGAGATCGTGGCAAGGCGAAGGCGTGATCGTACCGCTCCTCATGTTTTATGATTTATGTGATATGGTTCTGGGGATGCTCTGATGTTTAAACTATTTTGAAAACGAAATGGTTTTTGAATGAAAGAAAATGTTTTAAATTTGGTTGAAATTTTTGGTCGTTACACGCTGACTATTTCTTTGTTCAGCAGCGAGAGCGAGACGCTACGTTTAGCAGGGTTTGCGCAGGGTACATCGCCTATGTTATAGATGTCCGGGAAAAGGGTAAGGCGACAGTTGACGATGTACCAGTAGTGCGAGAGTATCCGGACGTATTCCCAGAGGAGTTGCCTAGGATACCTCCGGTAAGACAGGTCGAGTTTTGGATTGACCTGGTTCCGGGTGGGGCTCCGATAACCAAGACACTATATCGACTGGCTCCTCCAGAGATGCAGGAGTTGTCTACGCAGATGCAGGAGCTGCTAGAAAAGGGTTTCATTAGGCCGAGTAGTTCACTATGGGGAGCCCTGATCCTGTTCGTGACGAAGAAGGATGGGTTGCACCGTATGTGCATAGATTACCGGGAACTAAACAAGGTAATGGTGAAAACCGTTACCCACTCCCGAGGACAGACGATTTGTTTGACCAGCTTCAGGGAGTTTCTTGGTTCTCCAAGATTGATCTACGGCCAGGATATCACCAGATGCGGGTCAGGGATGAGGATGTGCAGAAGACCGCTTTTACGACCCGCTATGGTCATTACGAGTTTGTGGTGATTCCGTTCGGCCTCACCAACTCTCCAGCTGCTTTCATGGATCTCATGAACCGCGTATGCAGATCGATGCTGGATCGGTCAGTGATAGTGTTCATTGATAACATCTTGGTTTATTCCAAGACTTAGGAGCAGCATGAGGAGCACCTGAGAGAGGTGCTAGAGACGCTGAGAAGGGAGAAACTGTTTGCGAAGTTCTGCAAGTGCGAGTTCTGGTTGCGCGAGGTGCAATTCCTTGGACACCTCGTCAACCAGAAGGGTATACTAGTAGATCCGGCCAAGATAGAGATCGTGATGCAGTGGGAGGTCCCGAGATCTCCATCTAAGATTCATAGCTTCCTAATATTGGCAGGGTACTACAGGAGATTCATCTAGGATTTCTTCAAGATAGCAGTTCCACTCACCCAACTGACCAAGAAGTCAGTGGTGTTTCGCTGGGAGCCTAAGTAGCAGGCAACATTTAAGACCCTCAGACAGAGATTGTGCAAGGCGCCGATTCTTACCCTGCCAGAGGGAGTAGAGGATTTTTGTAGTCTACAGTGACGCTTCGATCATAGGTATGGGAGCAGTTTTGATGCAGTGAGGCCATGTGATAGCTTACGCCTCTAGACATTTGAAGCCTCACGAGGCTAACTATCCTACACACGACTTGGAGTTCAAGGCAGTAGTGTTTGCCCTCAATATTTGGTGACATTACCTCTATGGGGTCCGTTATACCATTTACACAGATCACAAGAGTTTAAGGTACCTCATGGATCAGCCGAATATGAAAATGAGGCAGCGCCGATGGCTAGATGTGGTAAAGGATTATGAACACGAAATGGATTGAGGCGGAACCACTGGCAAGCATAACTGGGAGATAGATGATCAAATTTTTGTGGAAAAACATCATGACTAGATTTGGCACACCTAGAACGCTTGTCAGCGATAACGGGCTATAATTCGTCGAGAACCCGTTTAGAGAGTGGTGCACCAGCAAAGGAATCAATCAACGATTCACATCGGTAGCGCATCCACAGGAAAATGGGCAGACAGAAGTTTCCAACCGAACCATTGTAAATGGGATCAAGAAATGGTTAGGGAAGGCGAAAGGAAATTGGGCCGAGGAGATATCGGCGATGCTATGGTCATACAGACCCATCCCACGAACAAGAACATGAGAAACCCCATTCAGCCTAACATATGGGGCAGAAGTGATGCCCCCAATGGAAGTAACTATAGGAACATTAAGGACAATCCATACCAACGAAAAAGCCAACTCTCAGGACCTAATATTGAGCCTCGACATCCTCGAAGAGCGGCGAGAAAATTCAGATATACACTAGGCTGCTTACAAACAGGCAGTAGAAAGATATTATAACCAAAGAGTCAAAGAGAAAGCATTCAGAGTGGGGAAGTATGTGTTAAGAAGAAATGAGGCAAGTCGGGCTCAGCCGCAGGGCAAGCTAGTTCTCGTATGGGATGGCCCATACAAGGTCGCCGAAGCAAATCGGAACTGGGCGTACGCTCTGGAGACAATGGAAGGAAGGAAAATACCAAGAACTTGGAACTCAAGGAACTTAAGGAAATTTTACTTCTAAAGTAAGAATCTCCACACCAGAAGAGCGAGGCCAGGAAACTAAGACGCCCCGTCAAGGAAACCCCGCTTAGTGCCCAGGGCGACATTCCAAATGTTCAACACCCAACAATACTTGCGCTTGTAACGATCAAATACTTAGTGTATTAAGAGAGCAAGCTTTTCTATCCAACACGTTGGAAACCTTGTACTTAGTGTACTGAATCTAAATACTTAGTGTATTGAATTTCGTACTTAGTGTACCAGACCCGAATACTTAGTGTATCGAACTTAGCATATCAAATCTTAATACTTAGTGTATTAAATTTCACGTTCAGCCAATATAATCAAATGCTTAGCGCATCAAATCCAAATACCTAGCGATGGTTTGGCATCAAGGGTCCAACATCCTATAGGAAAATTAAGGCCAAAAAGGGCACCACTAACATATTAAAATTCATACTTAGCACATCAAATTCAGGAGATTTGGCGTAAAGGGCCAAACATTATACTATACAAAATACGAGGAAAACACACAAAAGTCAGGAATGGTAGCAAAACCAAAGTAAAATTAGCATTACATCGCCTGAGCAAAATAAAAGTCCACGCCCAAAATATGCAAAACATAGAAACAAACATTTAAAAAGTCTTCACGCCCCAGGAGGGGTAGCACACGATGCAAGTGTTGGATTAGTGTCTAAGTCGATAACTATTTTGGTATGTACTTGACCCGATGGTGCATGGTCCTTTTGGGTTGCCTTCACCAAAGCAACTTGATTGGAGAAATAAATAGAGAGAGAGGTTATTATGATTTATTAATATGTTATAAGAATAATATATTAAAGGAGAAATCATATTTGTTTAATTAATATTGGTCAATAATTAATTAAGAATTAATTTTGTGATCAAATGTAATTAATTAAACTAGAGGGGCTGAATTGTAATTATGTGATAGTTGCAATATAGGGCAATGGTTATCCTTGTTGAAGGATGGACGAATTCAAGGATAAGTATATCCTTAAAATCGTCCAAGGTCCAAAAGATAGGGATTTTCAAGGCTTATCTTATGGTTGCTTGATGGGCAAGTAACTAGATAAGGATAAGGACTGAAACCCTAATCCTAACCCTATATAAAGACCCCAAGGCTCATGAATTCGTCTAAGCCTTCCCAAGAGGTCGTAGAAACGAATTCAATACCTCCCCTCTCTCCTTATACCTTCTCTATTTGCTCTTGGTGTTTGTAAGCCATTAGAGGAGTGACACTTGTGACTCTAAGCCTTCCAAAGTCAATTCAAGGAGGAATTGGGATTTTTATTGCTACATAACAATCAAGGTAACATTATAAACCTATTCTCATGTTAATATGATTATTTGAATGCTAGAATTAGGGTTTATAGTCTTGGATTCAAAGCATGTACAATAGAGAAACCTAGATCCAAGCATTAGGGTTTGTATGAGCACATAGGATGTCTTATGACCAAAACCCATCAGTGGTATCAGAGCCTTGACTGGTTTCTATTGTATTGATGCTTGATATGTTTAAAAAAAATTCGATTTTTGGTGTTCTGCTTGATGGACTCGGCGAGTTGCCCCTACTCGGCGAGTTCCAGAGGGTGACTCGGCGAGTCGGTGCGTCAGACAGAGGTATATTCAGGATTTCTTGCTGTTTTTGCTTATGGATGGTTACCTTGTCATGTTAGATCAATATTAATCCGATTATATGATATATTTGACTATATTTTTTTTATCAAATTGAAGATATTTATCAATTAATAAGATAATTGTTTCCTTATGTGATAATTGTTTAAATTATTTTGATTAAATTGATAAATTGTTTTGCAAGAAATCATTAAATAAATCAAATATGGATAATTATGTGATTAATTGTTAATTTAGATTATTTGTTATTTGATCCTTGTTGTTATGAAAAGTTTCATATTTTCCCCTTAGGTTTTATAGTTTAAATTTGAACCCAAACGTTTTGTTGTTTTGAAATTTAAATAGTTGAAACCCTAATGTTTTGAAAAAGGTTTCAAAATTTGCCCTCAAGTTTTGGAATTTAAATTTTGATTAAATGGTTTAATTTTGATGTATATTTAAATTCTAAACCCTAATGTGTTGAAATGTTTCGAAACTTGCCCTCAAGTTTTGGAATTTAAAAGTTGATTAAAAGTTTAATTAGGAATGTTAAATTCTAAAACTCTAGTATAGTTTTGAAAAATTTCAAATCACACCCTTATGGTTTTATTAATTAATTAAGGTGTATAATTAAAAGAAGTTTAATAAATCCATAAAATTTTAGGTTTAAAATTTAATTGAATTAAAAGTATAATTGTTAAATTTGACCACCTAATATTTTAAAAGTGTAAAATACACCCTATACTATATATAACACTAAAAGTCTAACATTATATATATGTATGAGTAAAAGTCAGTCTTACCGTTAGTAGGCCTCATTCACGAAGCTGGTCTATAAGGGGTGTTTAAGGAAATTGCCTATAAAATGGCGATTGAATGGGTATCCACTCTTACCCACCGCACTCTTGACTAGTGGAGGGTCGTTAGCCGAACGGGTAGGATAGGACAAAACCTTCCATTATAAGTATAATGAATTATTAAAGTAACTAAATGTTTTCATAAAATTCCCAATCTTAGTTACTTAGGCAAAAGTGAATTATTGCAATTCCATGAAATTACACTTTGTGCCCTTGCAAAGACGTTAGTGGAGCGTGTGTGGTTTACCGGCACACTAAATGGGTCTAAGCAAAGGTAGCAAAGGGTGACTCAATATTTGTCATAGTTCGGTGGAGCGTGTATGGTTTACCGGCACATCGAATAGGTGATTGTAACATGTGAGGGCACCATGTAAGTTTGCATGGTTATTCACACCCGCTTTGTGATCCTTGGCATCCCAGTCACAAACAAGAGGGGCATATCGAGATTTAAACATGCCATTGAAAGTTCAATGAATCTCAAAGGATCTAGGAGTTTTCATAGATTTAAAACTTAATTTTGTTTTTGTTTTTCGTGGTGGAAATTAGTGAATCGTCATTCACTTACCTTCAAATATTCTGCAATTAGGGTTACGGCATCCCTCTCCCGAGTTGTAGAATATTGAGTTGGGTCCTAGCCTTAGTATTTCATTTGGGTGATTTACTAAGGACTCAATCTATCAACTAACTTGAATTCGTTTTCTCCCGTATTGTAGATGTCAAAGTTCGACAACTATGGTCTTCCCAAATCCCGTGGAACAAGCATTCCACATGAAGATGATATTCCACGATTCGATCAAGGAACAAGAAATCATGCTTCACTTCCTCCACCTCCTCCAATTATTCTCCCTAACCCACAAGTTCGAAGGCTTGAAAGTTCAAGCTCACTCAAGCCCTTTTGGCAAGTAAACATAAAGAAGGAAAGTCGGTGTGTGCACACGTCCTAGGGATGAAGTCACACATTGATAGGTTAAGAATGTTGGGATCCGTTGTCTGTGAGGAAATGGCTGTTGATTGGGTTCTTCAGTCACTTCCTAACTCATATAGTGAGTTCGTAAGAGAGTACTATATGATGAACTACGACGTGAACCATATAGATCTCACCTATATGCTTGTTGTTGCTGAATCAGCAATGGTTTGGCGCAATAGAAAGGTAAAGTTGATTGGTGAATCTTCCTTCAAGACCTCTATGGATAAAGAGAATGGCAACAAAAGACATGCTATGATCGAAAAGTTATATCATAAGAGAAAGGCAATGTCTGAAGTAGTTCCATGTGCTGTTCCAAAAGACTCGATTTGCTTTTATTGCCAAGAGAAGGGGCATTGGAGACGAAGCTGCCCTATTTACCTAAGAGATCTAAGAGATGGGAGAGTCGAAACGTATGGTTCTGCTTTAGGTAAAATCCATTGACTAACTCTTTTAAGCTTCTATTCTAGATTCTTAATACATAATGTGATAAGATTACAATTGATGTTTTGTAGGATCGAAGAAAAGAAAGGAAGCTTAAGGGATGAAGTGAGCAAAATCTAACCATGAAGGAATGGATTTCGATCGCATTTCTCGAAGATTAGATTCTTGAGCTACTACTTAGAGTTAGAATTAGATTGCTAAGAAAGATGTATTAGCATAGTTTTTCAATGAATTGCATTGTAAGGACAAATTTTTTCCGCAATAAAATAAATTTTGATTTTATATTATTTATTTATCCTTGCAATGGCGTATATGAAAATTTTGATAATGGATTTGGTTCTTATTATGTTATTTATGGAAAGTCAAGAATTTACCAAATAGGGAGAGTTTCTCATCGCCCAAGTTTCAATTGGACAGAAATTTGGAATCATGCAACTTGGTTGCACGATGAATGAGAAATTTCATATTTGGAAATTAGACTAATTCGTTGACAAGGTGTCAAGTGAAGGACTAGGAGATCGAATACACAAAGTTGCGTGTTGATCAAGTTCACCATAAGAGTAACAAAGCTATTCATCATGATTTACTAAAGGTTTAGTAAATATGATTATACTTACAAGATTAAGTGTAATTCTGAATTGATTAAGGGGTTTAGATCAATAGCAGAACGAATAAGAAGAATCAAGTAGGCAGAAAGATAAAAGTTTCTCCATTCTAAGAAGATGGGAGAGTACCTTTCATGCTTTATGATAGGTCTTAATGATTAAGAACCATATCTCAATTGATCCTCTAAATGAGTCTTAGTACAATTATATGTCTAAGAAGAGGAATCAAGAATTGAAGAAATGGTTAAATCAAGAAGTCAATCATACTTCGTTCCAAAACAAGTCTTAGAGTTAAGATTGTGACAATGAGTGACAAGTATTAAAAGGTTTATAACATTCATCAAATGTGGAAAGTTGTGATGTCTTGGATAAGACAAAGACCAACTAGGACCAATTTATGAAGAGTTTGATAAAAACTACACTAACTCTTGAATATTTGTTTGTCAAAAAAATGTTTATTGACAAGAGAATCTTATATGACAAGGAGTAAGTGGGAGTTTTAATCGTCTGGAAAGGTTTCAAGAACAAATCAAATAAACCTTATCGATCATCACTAGCACACGAGTTGAGGTTTACAACCTATCGTGTTGACATTATTTTGTTTCTGTGCTGTTCCGATTGAGTTAATTATGCATGTGAGTTCTATGAGTTCTCATTTTGAACGCATAAAAGGCAAAGCACCTTAATCAATGAAAGGTACATTGATAGGAAAGGGTGAGCTGCTTAACTACTTGGAAGACATGGTGGGCAGCTGTGCTACCATAAAGGCAAGAAATCGAGATTAAGAAAGTTCGATCCATATGAGTTTGAATTTGTCATAAACTTTGGTTTTGACAAATTCACATGGATAGGAACAAATACACCGTTTAAATCTAAGTGTCATAAGATTTCTTCCTTCATGAAAATGATTGTGAGGAAATGCTTTCACTAAGAAAGATTTTAAGAAGATAGTGATTGTAAAATTGCATTCTCGAATTCGATTATGGTTACGGTATCCCTTTCCATAATTTGAATTGTGAGGTTTGGCAATTGTTTACACACACATATGAACTATCTAAGGCAAAGGTGTATAAGTTCAAGAAGCCTTGATAAAAGATTATCAAAGCATTAAGTATTAGAAACATGAACTTAAGAAATTCAATAGGTATTGTTTTTCTGAAAGTTAAGATGTTTATGAATACATGTCAAAGCTAGTGGGAGCATAAGTGTTAGTTTTATAATAATCATCATGATAGTGGGAGCATAAATGTTATGATTGTATGATTATTAAGGCATGTATTGCAAGTTGGCAATATTAATTATAGAAAACAAGAGTTATACCTTGCAAAGTCGTAAGGGTTGTAAAGTTGTTTTGCTATAATTAAGGGAGAGAATATTATGCTTCATTTCAAATCTAAAGGATTAGGTTGTGGAATGTTAATAAATTTAGTCAAGGGTACATAGTGTGTTCTTAAAAATTTCGATTATGATTAGGGCATTCCTCTTCACAATTCGAATTTTGAGAACATAGCAAATAAAACATTATGCGTCGTGTCCCATACGCTTCGGGTATAGGATCGATTGCAAATGCTTTAATGTTTGAACATTCTAAATTTTTCCAAATGTCGAGCACATTTAGAGGGAAAAGGGACTAGAATTGGCTTTATGATAGGTCTTAATGATTAAGAACCATATCTCAATTGATCCTCTAAATGAGTCTTAGTACAATTGTATGTCTAAGAAGAGGAATCAAGAATTGAAGAAATGGTTAAATCAAGAAGTCAATCATACTTCGTTCCAAAACAAGTCTTAGAGTTAAGATTGTGACAATGAGTGACAAGTATTAAAAGGTTTATAACATTCATCAAATGTGGAAAGTTGTGATGTCTTGGATAAGACAAAGACCAACTAGGACCAATTTATGAAGAGTTTGATAAAAACTACACTAACTCTTGAATATTTGTTTGTCAAAAAAATGTTTATTGACAAGAGAATCTTATATGACAAGGAGTAAGTGGGAGTTTTAATCGTCTGGAAAGGTTTCAAGAACAAATCAAATAAACCTTATCGATCATCACTAGCACACGAGTTGAGGTTTACAACCTATCGTGTTGACATTATTTTGTTTCTGTGCTGTTCCGATTGAGTTAATTATGCATGTGAGTTCTATGAGTTCTCATTTTGAACGCATAAAAGGCAAAGCACCTTAATCAATGAAAGGTACATTGATAGGAAAGGGTGAGCTGCTTAACTGCTTGGAAGACATGGTGGGCAGTTGTGCTACCATAAGGCAAGAAATCAAAATTAAGAAAGATCGGTCCATATGAGTTTGAATTTGTCGTAAACCTTAGTTTCAACAAATTCACATGGATAGGAACACATACACCGCTCAAATCTAAGTGTCATAAGATTTCCTCCTTCATGAAAATGATTGTGAGGAAATGCTTTCACTAAGAAAGATTTAAGAAGATAGTGATTGTAAAATTGCATTCTCGAATTAGATTATGGATACGGTATCCCTTTCCATAATTTGAATTGTGAGGTTTGGCAATTAGTCTTAATTATTTAGACACACATATGAACTATCGAAGGCAAAGGTGTATAAGTTCATGAAACCTTGATAAAAGATTATCAAAGCACTAAGTATTAGAAACATGAACTTAAGAAATTCAATAAGCATTGTTTTTCTGAAAGTTAAGATGTTTATGAATACATGTCGAAGTTAGTGGGAGCATAAGTGTTATGTTTTATAATAATCATCATGATAGTGGGAGCATAAATGTTATGATTGTATGATTATTAAGGCACGTATTGCAAGATGGCAATATTAATTATAGAAAACAAGTGTTATAACTTCCAAAGTAGTAAGGGTTATAAAGTTGTTTTGCTATAATTAAGGGAGAGAATATTATGCTTCATTTCAAATCTAAAGGTTTAGGTTGAGAAATGTTAATAAATTTAGTCAAAGGTACATATTGTGTTCTTAAAATTTCGATTATGATTACGGCATTCCTCTTCACAATTCGAATTTTGAGAACATATCAAATAAAACATTATGCGTCGTGTCCCATACGCTTCGGGTATAGGATCGATTGCAAATGCTTTAATGTTTGACCATTCTAAAATTTTCCAAATGTCTAGCGCATTTAGAGTGAAAATGGACTAGAATCGGTTTTGACTAAAATAATTAAACAACTATCAAAGGACAATCCAAAGTTCGACAAGGATTAGTCGCTTGTGACTAGTTGGAAGTATAGTATTGGAATATATGGAAATGTTTCCATATTGGATGGACCATATCGACATCATTACGAATAGATAAGATTCTATTAAGAATGAGTTGTCATATGGAACATATGGAAGTGTGTCTATATTGGGAATTGAATATCGAAAATCTATGTCTAGATTAGAAACTCTTATGCAAAAGGATGTTCAAAGGAATGTACTTTGAGTGAGAGACATCATATCTAAGGAATTGTCTTGTAACAATCTCCGATAGAAGACTTTGTAATATCATTGGCAATAGTCTTTGTGACTTTGGTGCAGTGATATTACGAATGGATCATTGCATAAAGTGTAAGAATCTAGCATATTTTATAAGTAACAAGAATTTGATATTCTCACACTTATGAAAAAGGATTTGGAGTTGTGAAATGAGAATGATTGGAAATGTGTTCAATTTGATCTATTTCACAAAGTAAGAACCATAGATAAACATTGTGTGCATGCTAGGAGCATGGGACAAGTGTTGTAATTCAAGTAAGAAGTTGATTACCCGAAACGACAAATAATGAGTAATCAATATGGTGATAAATAAAAAGTGTTTTATTTATGCTCAAAGGGTTGAGGCCATATGGAATTAGTATTATTCTTGTGTTTCACATTTGCATGTTTTGACTTCCAGAATAATTGAGTTTATTAAGAATAATCGAATTATTCAAACGGGTGACAGTCGTTCATATGTTGGAAGTAGATATGAATGAAGACTGTCGTGAATTGGTGTGTGGATTGTCTAAAAGAGTATTAGACATAAGCAAATGTTTGCTGCAATGTTCATGTGTGCTTATGAATATGATTTGAGCATTGGATTAAACCCACGCTCACTTGGATCACTCCATGGATTGTATCACGAGTGATTGGTGAGACGATAACATCTTATATTCTTGAAACTGAGATGTGTGAGTTGTATCTTGCAAATCGGTTGCACATTGATAATATGTAAACGCACTAGTAAATTGGTGTTATAAAACATATTGTTGTGTGTGATTCGGTGAGTGAGTGCAAGCAAGCATTGTATCAAGGTTTATCCGTTCCTTTTATCCAAAGTAGGATAAAAGCGATATCTGTGGGCCCCTCGATGGTTTAGTGATGACAAACATAAATGCTCGGCCGGGCTAGGGCTAATTTGATTTGTTCAATTAGTTAGTCGTCATAAATCGTAAATCGAGATATAGTACAAAGAGAATGATTTGATATCATATCTCATATGATATCTAGAATGGAGGAATATATGATCCCTTATCTAAGGACACGCGTATCTGATATGATCAGAGTTGACAGCGACTTTGGAAAGCTACGATTGCAGATCAGGATCTGAAGTCATACGCATAATAGTTGTTAGACTTATCCAAGTGGGAGACTGTTGGATTAGTGTCTAAGTCCATAACTATTTTGGTATGTACTTGACCCGATGGTGCATGGTCCTTTTGGGTTGCCTTCACCAAAGCAACTTGATTGGAGAAATAAATAGAGAGAGAGGTTATTATGATTTATTAATATGTTATAAGAATAATATATTAAAGGAGAAATCATATTTGTTTAATTAATATTGGTCAATAATTAACTAAGAATTAATTTTGTGATCAAATGTAATTAATTAAACTAGAGGGGCTGAATTGTAATTATGTGATAGTTGCAATATAGGGAAATGGTTATCCTTGTTGAAGGATGGACGAATTCAAGGATAAGGATATCCTTAAAATCGTCCAAGGTCCAAAAGATAGGGATTTTCAAGGCTTATCTTATGGTTGCTTAATGGGCAAGTAACTAGATAAGGATAAGGACTGAAACCCTAATCCTAACCCTATATAAAGACCCCAAGGCTCATGAATTCGTCTAAGCCTTCCCAATAGGTCCTAGAAACGAATTCAATACCTCCCCTCTCTCCTTATACCTTCTCCGTTTTCTCTTGGTGTTTGTAAGCCATTAGAGGAGTGACACTTGTGACTTTAAGCCTTCCAAAGTCAATTCAAGGAGGAATTGGGATTGTTATTGCTACATAACAATCAAGGTAACATTATAAACCTATTCTCATGTTAATATGATTATTTGAATGCTAGAATTAGGGTTTATAGTCTTGGATTCAAAGCATGTACAATAGAGAAACCTAGATCCAAGCATTAGGATTTGTATGAGCACATAGGATGTCTTATGACCAAAACCCATCAGCAAGAGCATATTCATCACCAACCAAGTCATCACCACCGCCACTCTCAACACCAACTTTCTCCCCACCACCAATGTCCTTGCCATCACCCATGCCACCACCAGCACCCCCAACAACACAATCATCAACACCAACGACAACACCAGGGGTATCCTCTCGAAAGACATTTTCACCAGCAACCTCATTACCATCACCTACCATACCCTCGGGGTGCATTCAGATCCAGAAAAAGCACAAAGCTCTCGAACCCCTTGGATGTCCAAATCTCCTAACCCCAGAAGCGAAGCGTGATCCATGCGAGAAAATGATAGAAGAGCCTCATTCACACTCACAACATGACCAGAGGAAGGGGAGCTAGCAACAAGGTTTTCAGGCCCAGCGCTTTCCAGAGTGTTGCGGACAGACTTCTCCCCAGCAATGAAAGCAGAGTGACAAATGAGACTCACGACACTTGTAAAGTCTGGATGTTCAATTAGCTTGTCAACAAATCGCACAAGACCCACCCGTAGTAGCCAATCCAAGTCACGATGTGTAGCATCAGAACACGCCTGTAGTGCAGCAATCAGTCGGTCACGATCAGCAACATCCCGCTCGAGACTCTCGACTTGGATCATCAAACCTTCATTAACCTGAGTAAGAGAGTCAACTTTCGCCTCCAAGGCATACCTGACCTCCTCCACAGCAGCCTTCTCGGTGGCAAGAAGATGATACCTCTATTCTAAACGTTGAAGGTCATCACCAAGCTCAGAAACACGATGCCCCAATTTAGTCACGCGAGAATCGAACCCAGCATGTGCAACCTCCATCTCTCCAAGAAATTGGATGCGTCGCGCACCTGCAATAAGATAAAACATGGCCTGCGCAGCAGCATAAGACATATTGTAAGAAAGAGCAGGGCTCACCATGGCCTCCATGTCCGCAACGGCAGCCGGAGGAAAAGCATGTCGGGAAAACTCCACAACATTAGCACGCACGGAGAGGCGAGACTCGTTATGAAAGCTCCAGGTAGGAAAAAATGGGGAAGGCCCAGAAGAACCTTCGCCAACGCCCCCACCTGGAGAAATGCGAGCTTCTCCTGGATCACTAGGACCCTTTGAAGGCAGGGAGTTAACAGGAGTAGAAGAAACAACTTGAACAAGAGCAACAAGCTGTTTAGACGACCCACCGACCCCTTCGGACTGTTGAACGTCACCATCAGGGATCACAACAACGGTCGTCGGCGCTAAAGAAATAGAGTTCAGAAGGCGGGAGAAACTGCGCCTGGTCTGGACCCGTTTGGTGACATTAGGCACATCGGTAACTGCCTCCCCCATAGCCAAGACAACCTTCCTTTTAGCATGCATACGTCGAGCATCAGAGATGATACCATCCTTGTTGTCCTCGTTGTCCTCAGCAGAGGAGCGGTGAGCACCACCCAGCGTCATGAAGTTCGAAATAGGACGAGCGGCCAAAGGGTTCCCCTTAGCAGATGACGAACCCTCCCCAACCACCGGAGGAACGAGCATGGCGGCGGTTAAAGATAGTTGATCTAGCCGACGAGGGGGGGAGGCGTTCGTCCAAGTCTACCTCCCGACATTCCAACTTCTCCCGGTAGTGCTTCCGCAGGACCTCGTCCATGGATAAGGGGGATTCGACACCTGAAAATGTTAGAATATAAGGAGATACATCAAAACATAAAGAGCCTAAAATATTAAAACCCTAACCCCAACGAGCACACCCAGGAAAATGAAGAAGAAGCAAAACGCAAGTACTTACCATCGACGTCGCAAAAGAAAACCACCATTTTGGCATGGCGCCTCCAGGAAGGGCTCATCCCCACAGCGGATAGCATAGCTTAAGAATAGTCCTCGGGAGACACCTGGACACTCTTCAGAAAATCAACAACACCCTGATTATGGGGAAACAGCTTGGGAATAGTGTCAGAGAAGGTGTTAGCACTGTAACGACCGCTGTCGGCTAAGCCCTGCTTCACCCATAACCATTTGTCCAACCAATTTTTCGGCGTTTGCCTATCAGGAACCAGGGTGTGCCATCCCCGCTGGACATAAAATGTGCACTTATCACCGGTACAGCAAAACCTGAAGAAATACTTGAACACGAAATAGTCGGGGAGGTAACCATTGGCACGACAGATCATTTCGAACGCCACCACCTTATTCACAGCATTCGGAGTCAGCATTTGAACACTACAGCCGTCCTTTTGAAGGAACTCCTCTTGGAATTCAGTTAACGGGAGACGAAGACCAGCGTCTGGGGTTTCTGATAAACCCCAACTTTTCCTAGATAGGGGGATGTGATAGAAGAACCGTGCGACGGGAACTCCACACCGTCCAAAGGAGTGAGACCATAGGTACACTCAAGCAGTTGATACTTATTTGCAGAAGGAAGAATTCCTGGGGGACTCGCCATAAGAGAAAAGAGAGGAAGACAGACTTGGGGAAGAAGAGCAATAAAGGAAAGGAAGCGTAATAAACGCCCTTATAAGAGAACAAAAATGCCGGGATATTCAAAATGTCTGACACAATGACGTACCCATTGGCCATCATGAGCGGTCACATCGTCGTTAAAACTGAAACGTCGGGAAAATAGGGAGTCAACACGTGTAAAGCAGTTAAGTACAGAACATCATAACTAGCATTGCAACGCTACGACTACCGGACTGGGGTGCTTGATGACGTGCCTCAACTGGCACGGAAAAGTCACGCCTGGCCAAGGAACCCAGGGCACTGATAGAACCAGGCTCAGTGCCCGCCAGCGCCCCTAAAGAGCAGGGCATTCGGGTGAAAGGCTTGCGCTCGCTAGCACCCCTAAAGAGCTGGGTGCTCAGGTGTAAGGCTCGCACCCGCCAGGGAAGCTCCCAATACCAAGACAAAAGATACAGTCAGGCGACAAGTCACAGGATCAGACCATTACCGTCGGAGCCAATGATAGCGCTCTGATAGAATAATCCTCCAATCAGCGCCTCTAACCTTGTCTCATCAGAAGCGATCCTGTCTCGTACGGACAGACAGGGTCGCTAGGTATAAAAGGGCACGCTTAGGAGCTCAAAGGATAAGCTATCTTCTTCCAGTAACAATCACACAAACCCTAAATCCTATCTAACTTGACCATCGGAGCGTCTTTCTGGGAGCCTCCTCCCGGGAAATGGTTGACGGCCTTTCTTTCTTGTGATCTTGCAGAAATCACTCGGTACCCATTAGAAGAGCTCAGAGGGGATTAGTAGCAAGGTCGCATCAGCAGGCATATCTGGGTGCCCGACCTACCCCTTCGGTCTTATCGACCGGATACGGGGTCTATTTCACCCCTACCGCCACCACATAATATCATAGCATACTAGCACATAAATCATAACAAATAGTGTCATAACAGATAATTATCACAAAGAAAATCATCTAACTATAAACAACTACTAGTGGGCCGGCATTGACGCCTTCGACCCACTTTTTACAGGAAGGTAACTCACCTCACACTGCTGAAGTTCACTACAGGAAATCCTTAGCTGTTGTCCTGGCAACTCCTTGAGCTATCATTACCAAAATATCACTCGATTAGAAAATGGGTTCCAAACCATGATCCATAATCCTTACTTGGGGACCGTTTCACCCCCGACCCATCAAGGCCCAAATTATAAAATCCATCAATGGCCCAATTTTCCAACTTGGGCCTAAACCTTTACATGAAAACACCCTTTAGAACCCATTATGTACTTCATAACCCTACAGGGGTCAACCTTGGTCAAAGTCAAGTCAAGGTCAAAGTCAACATCCAAGTCAAAGTCAAAGTCAACACTCCGAGTTAACTCAACTCGTCGAGTTGTCATTCAACTCGGCGAGTTCCCATAAACCACATAATCGTGATACTACGAATCAACTCATCGAGTTATTTCCTTTTCAACAGAATCAGGATATACTCACATCAACTCACTAAGTTCCTTTGTGAACTCATCGAGTTCTTCAGTCTGTTAAGCATTCTTAATGCATTAAGCCATTTCCCTCGAATCCAACAGCTCCAAACCTCAGGTTCTTTCCGTTATAATGTTTAGAAGGGTAAAGTTGGTCTTCATCCATTAAACCCCCCTAAACTCCTACTATAACCCACCAACATACATATCTGATGTCCCAAGGTGGACAAATCATGTAAAGTTTCCACCTTTACGTTCATGCATGTTAGAAACATCCTCAAATGTCCATTTTTGGCTTCACAATGGACATATTGCATGAATGGGACATGGAGGCCATTAAAGTTTGCAACTTTAAGCCTCAATAGGCCATCTAGGGGTTAGATTTATCCCAATAACCCCTGGAAACATCTTCTCTTCGGACCATTTGATCAAAGCCCCAAAACTCAAGCTAAAACTTCAAGAAAAGAGATCTAGTAAGCTATAGGTTAAGG
Organism: Lactuca serriola; assembly: GCF_051521515.1. Taxonomy (NCBI): domain Eukaryota; kingdom Viridiplantae; phylum Streptophyta; class Magnoliopsida; order Asterales; family Asteraceae; genus Lactuca; species Lactuca serriola. Next base: position 4,579,821 of record NC_136411.1, read on the forward strand.
TGATGACTTTATACCTCAAAGATGCAGCTCTTGATGAAGGGTTTCTGGATCTAGAGTCACTCCTCCAAGCTAGGTGCTTCCCTCTTCAAGTCTCCTTCAAGAATCACCAACAAATACTCCTTATGAACTCATAACACTCAAAAGTGGCCTTAGGGTCTCGAGGTTAGGGTTTTGGATGATGGAGGCTGGAAATGAGACCGAACCCTAGAACTTAAGTTTTTTAAATAGGGTGCAAAACCCCGAATTTAGGGTTTCTCAAACCGCGACCAACTCGTCGAGTTGGTCCCCTCCAACTCGTTGAGTTGATCTTCGAAAATGCGTGTGACTCATAATTCCTACACGTTGAGTTTATGCCTTAAACGCGACGAGTTGACTTTTTAGAAATAAGGTTTTATTTTCCATAATTAGCCTTCTAGATTCCGGGTGTTACACTCCTTGTTTCGGTCAAGATGGTATAACCAAGAATACATAGTTTTAAACAGAAGCTATCCCACCCAAACATTAAGCCAAAATCGTTTAGTACTTCCATCTTTCACCCTTTTCCTTAGACACGAAAGAGGGATAATTCGCCGTTCATGCATGAAATTTATCTTACCAATAATACGAGCCCAAAACATCAGCCCCCACTAATCCGAGAGAAATTAAAATTCCTCCCACCCTCTTGGCACACATGAATCATAGAAATAAACCTGGACCAAAGAGCATCTTCCTCGTTAACATATCACCATCTCCTCTTTTGTAACTAATCAAAATTTAAAGCCTCAAGACTTCCAATACTAATCCCACCTTTGACTTTTGAAGTCACAACTTGATTCTAAGAAGTCCATGGGATCTTATGAATACTACCATCTGACACCCAAAAGAAATTATAACGAAGTTGTTCTAACTTCTTAATCCGAACCAACATCCAAAATAGAGAAAGATAATAAATACCCAACGACCCTAACACCGACCAAAACCAACCTTCCACCGATAAATAGCATACTAACTTTCCAACGAGACAGTCTTTTCTTACACTTCTCTATAATTGGCTCCCATCCTTTTAGTCTCGACATACTAGTCCCCATGGTATACCCAAGTATACAAAATGAAGCTTCTCTGACTTACACCCTGTAACAACGGCCACACTTTGAACTGGACAATAATCTATCTCTACACCAAACACACTAGGTTTGTGAATGTTCAACTTAAGACCAAACACGTAATGAAAGCAAGACAACAAACTATCAGAGCCCATAACATTATCCCGAGACCACTCCTCATATATAAAGTCTTTGTATGTTGGGACCAATCATATTTATACTTAAAATATTATAGTGTCTATTAAAATTTAGGAAGAATTTTACATATGTTAGTCTTAAACATCAAAATATTATATTTATCCAATCTAATTTATAAATATCATATGATCTTTACAAGTGTAATAATAACTAATTAAATTTTAATATTATATCTTTATTATTAATATATTTTTTATGTTATACTAGTACATATATATTCTAATGCAACACACAATAACCATGAGTTTTTTATTTTCATAATTTGTCTCTAATCAACATTCTTAATTCATTCTTCTTTGATAAATCTTCGACGATGACAACTTCACATTGGGTCATTCGTGAACCGGCTGAATGATTGTATTTCGTACCAATAATGAAAGCTTATAAGAAATTAGAGTTTTGACTTTTGAGAACTTGGAATGACTGACGTGTTTGTTGCTGCGTAGGCGGATGATTAAGAAGACAATGAACGATGTTTTGATGATTTCAATTGTAAAATAGCTTTGAATATAGGAAGTGGATGCGTGATAGAAACGATTGTGCGATTGTGGGTAATGATATTTTTTTTCTTGCACAAACACCCTCAAAAAATCATATTAATTACAATATTACCAACGTAACTATCCAGTAATTAGATCCAGTGCTTCGGTTCGTTCATGACATTTGATACGTCCCTTTCTTTTAAATCTAGTGAAACACGTTATTTATAACTAAAATAAAACAATATTTGAAAAAAGAAGGTATGCTTGTCACGCCGTCGTTTTAGCATGCGGGAAACAACAAATAAATTAACAAAAATAACTAACCAATGATTGATTTATTTATTTCTTATTTAAATTGTATATGTTGCAACTTGCAAGTAGCTCAATTGAATAATGTTATACTTGGATCTTAATTTTAGTCACGGACGGACCTACATGATCAACATGAACCGATATCCATGATCCGCCATTTTATGGTAGTTTTATATTTTGATCTCTTGAATACTTATATCTGTCTCATAAACGATATTTAAGACTCTATTATTGGATGAAAGTTTAAGTGTAAAAACTATAAACTAATAACAAGATCCACCTTAAAAGATTTAATTATAAATTATACATATAAACCTTATTATTTTTATGGACTTTTTGTCTCAAGATCCATCGTTTTCTTCAGAGTCAAGAAGTCATGTAACATCCAATGTGGCATATATTTTTTTATAATATTAATGTCAATGTCATTGCATTTTAATGATTTTGAATATATTAATCATTATTATTTATTAATAATAGTTACTAATAAAATGGTCCTTTTGATTTCTACTTTATCCTTATTGGTTAATGTTTCTATCGATTTGAAAGAGTGGGTCAAAATTATCCAAATACATAAAACATTCAAAGAGTAGGATTATTATAATAACAAATCATATATAAAAGTTGTAAATTTTGTGTTTAATAAAACTAAAGGGTAAATTTTGTGTTTAGTAAAATTAAAGGTTCCATAGAGAATCATAACTAACAAGGAACCAAGAAACAAATCGTGAGCGTCGGAAATCATAATAATCAACGGCCAAGGAAATAGATGTACACTTTATATTGGACGTACACATACCGGATTATACCAAAAAATTCACCTCTTTTTTTCGTATAAAATTTAGGCCACATTTTTTATCAAAAAAAACGAATATACCATTGTTCTCGATTTTTCGTCCTCTTTCCATAGAGATCCATATTGATATATAACAACTAAACTTTTTTTTTCGAAAAAAAAAATCACTTCATATTGTTAGTTTTTTCAATGTTTAAGTTTATTTTTATCAAAAAAAATAATTATACAGAAAATATTAATTTTTTGTACTCTATTAATAAACATCAACACCGATTACAAAAAAACCATCGAACAATGTAGATTCGCACTTTGAATCTAAACTGTAAATATTTTAATTTTTAACATTTACAATGTGCAAAAGCTCAAACAATTCATATGCGCATTGTGAATCTGACTTACTATTATGAACACTATGAATCTGAGAAGGTTAAAAAAAAAAAAAAAAAAAAAAAAAAAAAAAAAAAAACTCGATCGTTGTAGATTGACACTGTAAATCTAAACTATAAATATTTTAATTTTAACATTCACAATGTGAAAAAGCTTCGATCAATTCAAATTCACACTATAAATCTGACTTACTATTATGCACACTGTGAATATGAGAAGGTTCACAATGTGAATCTGAACAGGTTCACAATATGAATCTGAACAGGTTCACAATGTGAATCTGAACTGAAATATTGTTTTTTTTTTTGCATGAATATGAATCTATGTTTAAAAAATACAAAAAAAACATGAATTTTGATATATTTATTAATTTTTTTCTATAAAAAAATAGACTTTAACTTTTCAACAAAGAAAATGAAGTGGGTTTTTTTGAAAAAAAAAAGTTAGTTTTTTATATATCATCATGGATCTCTTTGGAAAGTGGATAAAAATCGTGAACAACGATATACTCGGTTTTTTTTCCAATAAAAAAACATAGCCTAAAAATAATTTTAAACGAAAAAAAAAAAGCGTGATTTGTTATAATCTGGTGCATGTATGTCCATTGTAAAAGTCTACAACCATTCCATATGCCGTTGATCGCTTTAAATTTCGACGCTTTGGATTGGCTTCTTGATTAATAATGGTTCTCTATTGAACTATATATATATATATATATATATATATATATATATATATATATATATATATATATATATATATAGGGATCATGAGATTCAACTTCAACCATATATTTCGCATCTGCCGCTCTAACCTTCCAGCGTACCGGCACGATAGACCTATTATAATCATAAATGATTATATAGTGTCGTTCATACCTTTCTCTTCCGCCATCATCCCCACCACAACCACCGCCACCGCCACAACCACTACCACCACCTTTGACACCAGCTAAGTTGACCCCACCACTGTCACCTCCGTCACTTATACTACCGTCACCTCTATCACAACCACCTCTTTTGCCACCAACTATTAGAATCATTTATGATTACTCAGTTTATGAATAGAAATATATGTATAATCATTTATGATTAGGCATATACGTATAAACATCCATAATCATATATGATTATACCTCTCTGTCATATAATCATTTATGATTAGGCATAACCTGTTACCGGTACGCTGGAGCGTTAGAGCGACAATGAGAAATATGTGGTTGAGGTTGAATCTCAAGATCTCTACTATTTTTTTTAATCTCAAGTGAGCCGTCTCATATATATATATATATATATATATATATATATATATATATATATATATATATATATATATATATATATAGAGAGAGAGAGAGAGAGAGAGAGTAAATTACATGAATTGTCCCTCGTGCAGGTGCCAAAAGGCACGTTCAAACCCTATTTTCAAAACTTAACTCGGTCTGTTCTTCATTACTTTAAAACTTACATGCTCCATCCCTCTAGACATAAAAATACAATTTTACCCTTATTCATTTCTTTTTTGTTTTATTTTATATTTATTTTCTATTTGTTGTTTTGTTAATTTCCTTCAATAAAAAAAACACGCCCTAAATCCTAAGCATGTCGTTTCTCTCTCACCCCATTTCTTCTTTAGTTCTCTCCACCAGTATTACTACCGAATCCGACGACTTCAAGACATCTCCAGTCACTCCAGACACCTCCTGTGATGCTATCAAACCCTTACCCACCACACCTCAACCCACTTTCCCTATTCCTTTTCTCCTTTTGTCCTCATTAAAACCAGGTCATCGGACCAAGTCACAACTCACAAGTCCACCATTCAATATTGGAGAAGAGGGAGATTCAAATTAAAGAAGCAAGTTCAAATCAAACCCAAATCATCTCCATTGACGATCCTCCTCTGCGATGTGACGATGATACGAACCCTAGATGATGCGATGATGGCGGCGTGATGGTGGGGATGGCGGCTCACAAGTGAGGATGGTGGCTCACCGGTCCAACGGAGTGCAAATTTGCAACCCCCTCTAGCAATATTCCTTGGTAACAAATCAGATTTGCAGGGTCAGTGAATCATATATGCTTTCAATTAAAGAACCCTAAATCCTTTGCTTTCAATCAGGTCTGTATGGGATCAGATTTGCTATATCCCTGATTCTTCCTTCCTAATTTGCCTTAATATTCTTTCCTGATTTGCAAGTGGGTTTTCTGATGGTGGTTGATGGTGGTGTTAACAGTGAATGTGCACGGGTTCAATGGTGGTTTTAGTATATGTTGCTGATTCGGTGAATGGAGTGGTGGTTTGTGGTTATTTTTAGTGAAACATGTGAGCTTTAAACGGATGAGTGGGTACGGTGATGTGACATCCCCAAATTTCATGGCCAGAAAAGACCGATTTGTTTATGCTTTGTTTTATAAAATCAGAGTAATCTTTTTAAGAAAACTGTTGAGGAATTTGTTCCCAAAACAAACTATGATAAGAATTTATCAAAACATTTTTTAAATAAAATGTATTTTCATTAAATAACAAAACCTCGGGATGTCATGTTCCGATACAGACCAAAAGCATAAACAGTACCATACAGACCTTACAACAGTTAGTTACAACCACTGGCCTATAATCAAAATATCTTGATAATTCATCCAATTTATGCTCTCACGCCACTACCTGTAATACAAATAAAACTGAGTGGGTCAGGCTTGGGAGTCTGGTGAGCACATAAGGTTTTCAACTCACAATAATATCATTATTATTTATAATCATCAGACAATCAATCATAAAAAAATCAACCCAATTACCCATCCCCATTATTTCGATTAATTCTTAAGAATTTACCCTAAGAATCAATTATCTTTCACTCATTCATTCCTAAGGATTGACCTAAGGAATTGGCACAAAGTTCATTGATGCCCGAGGTTCATACAACAAGCACTAAATCCATAGCTGCCAAGGTACTAAGTCCATAGATACCAGTTTTTATCTACACGGTACTAAATCCATAGCTACCATCGTACTTATATAAGGCACTAAGTCCATAGCTGCCAGGATTTTTAGAGTACACCGGTGTGCATATGTTCACAACACCTACAAGTTGCGAGTCTGCTAGTGTTCCACTGGACTGTCTAGAATAGTCCGTGGTTGTCATTCATACTCTGCTGAATGACGGGGCCATCGTTTGGGTAAAGGCTTTTCTCACTTTTCACCTCTCACCCTCATCTCATCACCTTTCATCTCATCTTTCATTTAATTTTTTCAATCATACACCAACTATTTCATCTACCCATATATTACCCAACATATTTGTGGATATAAAATATATATACAGTTTAAATCATTTAAAACATGTATAAAACATTCATTAAATATCCATCTCAAATAAACAAACAATATATATACACATAGCACGTATTTTTGTAACGCCCGTAGATCAGGGCTAGTCAATTTAGAGACGATAGGCGTCAAAAATGAATTTTTGATGAAAGATTATTTAGAATGAATAATCTTAACTAAGTTGTAGTATATGCTACAAGGATTCCTTACATATAAAGAACGCCGAAATCCGAGTTATAACGAAGAAGTTATGACCTGTCGAAGTTTCGCGACAGAATCGGCATGACACAGTGCGACGTAAAAAGTGAATTTACGTTAGAGTGATATTTAGCCTTAGCAATCTAAATGAAAGTCGTATAATACGTTAAACCATGAGCGTGCATAAAAAGAACGCCCAAATCTGACTTCGTATGAGGAAGTTATGATTTTTCTAAGTTTCGACTTAGCGGTATGCAGCCCGAAATACTCGATTTGAGATCGAGCGGTTTTTAGCCGAAACAATCTAAACGAGAATCGAAGATCTCGTTGTTGGTATCGAAGCGATGAAAAGTTAGGCGAGAACGGACGTCAAACGAAGAAGTTATGAATTTATAACGAAGTTTTCCTGTCCGGGCCTACTAAAAATAAATAATAAAAATAAGTCAAAATTAGCCGACGAAGTCTAAACGAAAGTTGTAGAGCGGAGTCTCACCTACGCGTGGATATAAAGAACGTCGAAAACGGAGTTCATATGAAGAAGATATGAATTTCCGAAGTTTATTAAATAATTAATATTTAAATTTAATTATAAAACCCGGTATTATCCGAATGGGGAGTCACCGGGCATATCCGAAGTACGCCCAATGTACAGCGAAGCATGACGACCTTCGCACTCGAGTTCTTCGGATGACGAACGCAATGACGATTTCGGACCAGTACGCCCCGCGTACTATAAATAGGATGCGAGGGTTCCGGACTTATTTGCTCATTTCTCCTCGTTTTTGTGCCGAAGCTCTGCGTGTAAACCCCCGAAGCCATTCCGACACCCCGGATCTCATATCCAAGTTAAGAAGGAAGTTTTACGCTCCCAAGATCCCGTGAAGTGCGATTCCCGAGCCGAAACTCTGCCCGCAAGAAGCCCGGTTTTTGTGGAGATCTTCCAGATCTACCGAAGAATACTACTTCTGCAAGTCGTAGTGTTGTCCGATCATCTTCTGATCAAGTGAGTGTATACTACTTTTCATAAACACGATAATAATACAAGTATGGTTTGAGTGTATTAAGTATATTGTGGTTTATACGTGTGAGTGTGTAGTTATTTTCTTCTAACACATAAATATGAAGTATTTGTTATAAAATACGTGCTATGTGTTTATATATTGTTGTTTATTTGAGATGAGTATGGAATGAATGTTTTATATAGTTTTTAAATGAGTTAAACTGTATATGTATTTTTATATCTACAAATATGTTGGGTAGAACATGGGTAGATGAGATAGTTGGTATGTGATAAAATGATGAGGTATGAAAGATGATTAAGAATGATATTAGTAGATGCACCAATTAAAGAATGTCATAAAACTAGCAGATGCGCTTGAGAATAATATCGGTAGATGCACCAAGTAGTGAATGTCGTGATCTTGGCAGATGTGCCAAATAGAGATTGTCATAACAATAGTAGATGCGTTTATAGGATAATCTTGGCAGATGCGCTTATAAGATAATGTCGGCAGATGCGCCTAAAAGAGAATGTCATAAACCTGGCAGTCGCGCCTCATAGTGTATGACGTAATCCTGGCAGAGGCGCTTAAAGGATAATGTTGGCAGATGCGCCTTATGTAGCAATGGAAGTTTGTGTAAATTCCTTAGGTCAATCCTTAGGAATGAATAAATGACGAGTAGTTGAATTCCTAGGGTAAAATCCTAAGAAAGATAATAGGGATGAGTAATTGAGTTGAGTGTTTGATGGTTGAATATAATAATTATATTATTGTGGGTTGAAAACCCTATATGCTCACCAGGCTCCCAAGCCTGACCCACTCAGTTTTCTTTGCATTACAGGTAATGGCACAAGAGTATAAATTGGTGGACTTGACGAGAGATTTTGGATTATAGGCCAGTAGTTATGAATAACTGTTGTAAGGTCTATTTTATATTGTTTATGCTTTTGGTCTGTATCGGAACATGACATCCCGAGGTTTTATTATTTAATGAAAATACATTCTCTTTGAGAAACGTTTTGATAAATGGTTATCATATTTTATTTTGGGAACAAATTCCGCAACCGTTTTCTTTAAACGATCACTCTGATTTATAAAACAAAGCATAAACAAATCGGTCTTTTCTGGCCGTGAAAATGTGGATGTCACAATTTTATAACAAATACTTCATATCTATGTGTAAGATGAAAGTAACTACACACTCACACAAATCATATATTTAATACATTCAAACAATACTTGTATTAAAATTGTGTTCATGAAAGGGACTATGCACTCACTTGATAAGACGATTATTGGACAGCACTACGGCTCTTCAACTAGTATTCTTCGATGAAACCGGGATATCTTCCAAAAACCGGGCTTCTCGTCAGGGGCGGATCTATAATGGTGCACAGGGTTGCACCGGTAACTACTAGATTTTTTCGTATTAATGTAAAAAAAAGGTTTTTTTATTATTATGCACCTATAAAGAAATGAGTTTATTATTATTGCAATTCATACATATTATCAAAAGTTAGGATGGTTAAGTTGGTCCTGCGTCCGCCCCTGCTTCTCGTGGGCAGAGCTTCGGCTTAAAACTCTTTTCTTCTCTGGATCTTCGGAGCTTCGGGACTTGCTTCGGGTATCAGGATGATACCAGGACTTCGAGGGGCTAAAAGTAGGCTTAATGATAAGAAAAGTAGGAGAGAGGTTGAGAAATTAACAACCAAAACCGGTTGTCTTTGATTTCTATTTATAGGGCTGAATTTCGCTATTCATGTCGTGAACCAGGCTTGTTGTAACGCCCGTAGATCAGGGCTAGTCAATTTAGAGACGATAAGCGTCAAAAATGACTTTTTGATAGAAGATTATTTAGAATGAATAATCTTAACTAAGTTGTAGTATATGTTACAAGGATTCCGTACATAAAAAGAACGCCCAAATCTGACTTCATATGAGGAAGTTATGATTTTTTTAAAGTTTCGACTTAGCGGTATGCAGCCTGAAATACTCGATTTGAGATCGAGCGGTTTTTAGCCGAAACAATCTAAACGAGAATCGAAGATCTCGTTGTTGGTATCGAATCGATGAAAAGTTAGGCGAGAACGGACGTCAAACGAAGAAGTTATGAATTTATAACGAAGTTTTCCTGTCCGGACCTACTAAAAATAAATAATAAAAATAAAGTCAAAATTAGCCGACGAAGTCTAAATGAAAGTTGTAGAGCGTAGTCTCACCTACGCGTGGATATAAAGAATGTCGAAAACGGAGTTCGTATGAAGAAGATATGAATTTCCGAAGTTTATTAAATAATTTGTATTTAAATTTAATCTTTAATTCAGATGTATATCCGAAGGAGTCACCGATCTGATCCGAAGTACACCCAGCGTACTGGCGTACGCCCAGCGTACTGCGAAGCACGACGCACCTCGCACTCGAGTTCTTCGGATACGTAAGCAATGACGATTCTGAGGCAATACGCCCCGCATACTCCGAGGCTCCAGCCTCTTATAAATAGGATGCGAGGGCAGCCGACTTCTTTGCTATTTTTCTCTCTTCTCTCTCCCATTTTGCATCGATTTGCGTGCCAGAAGTACCCCGAAGCCCCGGTATCATTCCCGAGCCCCGGAGATCCCGAGAAGTGCAATTCCCAAGCCGAAGCTCTGCCCGCGAGGAGTCCGGTTTTTGTGAAGATCTTCCAGATCTGCCGAAGAATGCTACTTCTACAAGCCGTAGTGCAGTCCGATCATCTTCTAATCAAGTGAGTGTGTGGTTACTTTCTTCTGACGCATAAATACGAAGTATTTTATACGAAATACGTGTTATGTGTATATTTTGTTGTTATATGTGTGAATGTATATTCACTTTCTTCTACCGCATAGATATGAAGTATTTGCTATGAAGTACGTGCTAGGTGTTTATACAATGTTTATTTACTTGAGATAGATGTTGAAATAATGTTTTATACATGTTTTAAAAGATTTAAATTGTATATGTGTTTGCATCTACAAATATGTTGGGTAGAACATGGGTAGATGAAATAGTTGATGTGAGACGAAATAATAAGTATTTTTGAACTCAATGTGTTCATTAGGTATTTTTGAACTCTACGTGTTCACTTGGTGTTTGAACTCAATGTGTTCATTAGGTATTTTTGAACTCTACGTGTTCACTTGGTGTTTGAACTCAATGTGTTCATTAGGTATTTTTGAACTAGATGTGTTCACTTGGTGTTGTTGAACTGAGTGTGTTCACTAAAGTGTTTTAGAACTAAGTATTCACCAGATGTTTTGAATTAATTGTTCACTAGGAGTGTTAGAACTAGGTGTTTGTTAAGTATGTTGAACTAAGTGTTTACCAATCGTAATTTGTGGACCTTGGCAGTGGTGGACTTTGTGTCAATTCCTTAGGTCAACCCTTAGGAATAAATGGATAAAGGATAGTTGATTCTTAGGGTAAATCCTTAAGAAATAAAGGAGATAATGGGAATGAGTATTTGGGTTGATTGTTTGATAATTCAATATAATAAATGTATTATTGTGGGTTGAAAACCCTACATGCTCACCAGGCTCCCAAGCCTGACCTACTCAGTTTTCTTTGCATTACAGGTAATGGCACAAGAGTATAAATGGGTGGACTTGACGAGAGATTTTGGACTATAGATCAGTAGTTATAAATAACTATTGTAAGGTCTATTTTATATTGTTTATGCTTTTGGTCTGTATCGGAACATGACATCCCAAATATTGTTAATTAATGAAAACGCATCTCTTGATCAAATGCTTTGATAAACTTTATTTTATCATATTTTGTTTTGGGAACAAATTCCGCAACTCTTTTAAATCAAAAGGATTTACTCTGAAATTATTTTAAAAGCATAAATGAAACCGGTCTTTTCTGGCCGTGACTTTGGGGATGCCACACTTGTTCATGTTGTGAACTTGGTCATCATCAGCTGTGTAGTCGCGACATCAGTTTGTCAGGCTCTAAAGGTGTCAATCACTGAGTTCACGCTGTGAACTCTATGTTCACGTCGTGAGTTCTGACACAGGTTGAAGTTTGTGCCCCGAACTTCAGAAATTCATATATTTCGCATATGAGCTCTGTTTTAGACGTTCTTTATATCCACGCGTAGGTGAGATTATGCTCTAAAACTTTCATTTAGACTCCGTCGGCTAGTTTTGACTTCATTTTTAATATTATATTTTTAGTAGGCCGGGACAGGAAAGGTCCGTTATAAATTCATAACTTCTTTATCTGACGTCCGTTTTCATCTGTCTTTTCACCGTTGCTTTACTACCGACGAGATCTTCGATTCTCATTTAGATTGTTTCGACTAGAGATCACTCGATCTAAATATCGAGTTTTGGGTTGCATACTGCTAAGCTGAAACTTAGAAAAATAATAACTTCCCCATACAAAGTTAGATTTGGACGTTCCATATATGCACGCTCTCGGTTTAACGTATTCTACAACTTTCGTTTAGATCGTTAAGGCTAGAAATTACTTTTCGTAAATTCACTATTTACGTCCTACAGCGTCGTGTCGAATCTGTCGCGAAACTTCGACAGGTCATAACTGCTTCGTTATAACTCGGATTTCAGCGTTATTTATATGTACAGAAACCTTGTGACATATACTACAACTTGGTTAAGATTATTTATTCTAAAAACTCTTCTATCAAAAAGTCATTTTTGACGCTTATCGTCTCTAAATTGACTAGCCCGGATCTACGGACGTTACAGGTGAAGTGAGGGGTGGCGGTGGTGCAACATTTTCCGGTGGTGTTGTAGATTATCGGTTGTGGTGGTCAGGTCTTATTCAGCAAAATAGAAAAATATTAAAATAATTAAAAATATCAAAAATGTTCAAAAAGAAATGAAAAAAGGGAAAGGGCATTATAGTCTTTTTATATATCAAAAGGGATGAAACGTGCAAAATTAAACTAATAAGGGATGAATCGTGCAACTTTTAACGACAAGATGGACGGTCTGAGTTAATTTTTGAAAATAGGGATTGAACATTTTGGCACCTGCATGAGGGACGATTCGTGTAATTTATATATATATATATATATATATATATATATATATATATATATATATATATATATATATATATATATATATATATATATACACACCAAAGAACCAATCTAAAGCGTCAGAATTTAAAGCGATCAACGACAAAATGAAGGGTTATAGACTTTTATAATGGAAGCATATACACCGAATTATGATAAAACAAAAGGCTATAACTGGATTTCAAGTTTCAACAACAAATAATCGTTAAGTATTAACCCTAAGTCCCTAATTTAACAAAGTTAATTGGTACTTTCTAATTTTTCAAACATAATGACAAAAAATTGGAATTTGAATTAATCTAAATACATCATAGGATTGAGTATTTTTTATACTCACTTGTTTCATTGTGACGGAGGAGTTGAGGAGGAGGTCGGCGGAATTCTCCCTCCGGCAGAGGAGACGACAATTGAGAAGACGACTAAGGGATGCGTGCGATGAAGTTTGACTGTCAACGATAGGAGGAGAAACCTAAGACGAGTCGACAATTGAGAAGTCGACAATCACAGAAGTATTAGAGTTCACGTCCATTTTTTTCCAATAAACTAATTAGGCTTAATACCACTTTGAATAAACTAGTTGGTGTGGACTTAAAATTCTTGAACAATTTGGGCTAGTTTGTATTTTGAACCTTTTAGAAATAACCTGAATTTTTTTAGGATAGCCCAACTTTTTTTCTGATATAAAACTGCAACATAAAACGAATTTTTCTGAAAAAATTAACACTACTAATTTTTTTTAAAAGGGTATCCCAAAATACCCCGAGATCTATAGTGGATCTGTCATTGGTTTCAAAGAAGGGGAAGATATACATATAGAGGGGTATGCTTGACAGACTCCCAACACGTCTAAACCTTTCTAAAAAGGGTTTAGAAATCCATTCTTTAACCTACCCTATTTGCTCGTTGGGGATAGAGTCTTCGAAACACATTTTCTTTCGTTGTGAGCTCGCTGTTAGGATTTGGAGTTTGGTTGCCAAATGGTGCAACATTAGCTTCCCTAATACTGTGGCCATTAAGGAACGAGTATCTTGGACTGAAAACTTGACGAGATCGACACATACCAAACAACGATTGGAAGTGAGTACGTTGACTACTTGGTGGTTCATTTGGAGGTTTCGAAACAATGTTGCGTTTGATTCTTGCAAAATACAGAAGTACACAATCTTTGATAGTATTATTTTATTTTCCTTTGTTTAATTTAAGTTTAGACTTTCTAATATTCTTTTTTGGAATGATCGGATTCAAAACTCTCAGTAATTCTTTCCTTATAGTTAACGTTTTGTTAGATTGTGAATATATAGTTTTGTTGCCCTTCAAAACAAAAATAACACAATAGATATTTGTTGATAAAGATAAACCAACCATATCCAACCTAGAGGTGGCAATCGTGTCGGATTCGTGTCGTGTCGAAACACTAAACAGGTTGAAAGTGCACGACCCTAACCCGACCCATTTAATTAACGTGTCGTGTCGTGTCAACCCGTTTATTTTCGTGTCGGGTTTTGGGTTAGGGCTATACCTTGAAATATGTCGTGTCATGTAAGGTTAAAAGATTGAGCATGTTGAAAGAGTAGGAGTTGGGTAGGCGGAAAGGAAAAACTAATAGTTTGGAGGCAGAATAGATGAAGTCATAGCAAGTTCAGATGACAAAACTAAAAGAGTGGGAATTGGGGAGGCGGATGATAAGGTCATGAGGATGTGAGAGTGATGAAAGAGACTGTGTAGTTTGGGAAAGATTGGAAAAACTGAAATGAAGTCTTGATCTAGACGGCTAAGTCATTTCAACATTACAAAACAATTCAATTCGAAGGTTTTCTTTTGCTTATGGTTTTGGTTTTGTATCTTTCTAGATTATTTAAATAATTCAAAAAATGTGCATATAAATAAACGGGTCATTTTTGAGTCATATTCGAGTTGAAATTCTCAACCCTAATCTTTCTCATTTAATTTTCGTGTCGTGTCAACCCGTTTATTTCAACGGGTTGAAATATTTTACTCAAATCTGTTTATTTCGTGTCGGATTCGTGTCGTGTCAATTTTTGTCGTCTCTAATCCAACCCCTATTAAACCTAACTTGAAAATTTATTCGAATTTTAATCAAATATCTGCCGCGTGTAATCTCTTATGTCGTAGTATCCAAAAAAAAAATCATATACGTTCATTGTTGAATATAAAGAAGATTTAATGACACTGATAAAGAGGGATAACTGCCTCACGCTATACAAGAATCTTTATCACAATTATCCGACCAACATAGTAAATTTTATGTTACCCCCTTTTAGTCGGTGTCATAAAAGATCAAAACCCTATTAAAAAATTGCATCTTCAAGATCAAGACAATTGCCACTTTCCCAAATAGAATCCAAATTATTAAACTACCCCAAAGAAATGGGCAATCTGCGTTTCCTCCCTGATTTGACCATTTTCAATCCTTTTAAGTTCCCCATGGTTCCAATTGCACCATCTGAACCCTGCAAACCACCTACCATTTTCACACACTATTCGTATTTGCTCCATCAATCCGGCGTCTGCAAATGTCAGATCAACCCGCAACTCCAATAGAACAAGAATCGGAAGAACAACAAACCCAAATCAGAACTCCCCTCTTAAAAGCAGACCCAATCCAAATATTATACGAAGAAAATGAGGAACAAGAAGAAGAAGAATCAAGTATTTATTTGGATGAAGACCTTCAAGAATTGGATTTTTATCTGTTATTATTGGGTTTCAATCAAACAACTATGTTGAGATTTGGGATTTCATGGGTAACGTTTTTGACGATTGGGGTTGTGCTTCCTGTTACTGTACTTTTGATGAGCACCAACTGTTTGAGATGTGATCTCTACCAAGTTAAAGCCTTTGAGCTTGTCGTTGTATCTTCACACGCTTGTCTAGCAGCCGCTGCTTTGCTTTGCCTTTCACATAATCTCAGAAAATATGGGATTCGAAAGTTTCTGTTTGTCGATCAGTACAATGGCCATGTTCAAAGATTTTCAAGGGACTATGTTCACAAGATCTCTGTAAGTGAAAATACTGTTTTTTCGTTGCAAACTAATGTACATCAACAAATGACAGTTTTTTTTGGAAGAAAATTAGGTAATTCGTTCTTTATACTAAAAACTTTAGTCACTTCAGATAATGATACAAATTGGAGGAGGACGAAAGGCCCCTGTTGGTCCCTCCCTGGCTCTGTCATCATGTCATAGCTCTTGCAGACAACACAACAATGGTTTTTATGTATTTTCTTGATACTTGAGAAAAACGATTTGTTAATAGTTTTCTTGATACTTGAGAAAATGATTTTGATAATAATTAGGTGAATATGAGAATCTTTGGGCATGGAGTTTGATACCTTGCTTATCTGTTCCTGAATCTTTTCTTCTTTATTACAAGATTATGAAAAAATATTGAGGGGAAGATTTGTATATCTTTATTACTTGCTGGTATTGTGCAATAGTTTTTTTAACAAAATCTCAAATTCAAAATGCATCATTTTTGGATGGATTGTGATGTCATAATGAAAAATGTTGTAATGGTAATTTCAGGAAGCTAAACGTGCGCTAGTTTTGTGGGTTCTTCCATGTCTTTTCCTAAAGATAGTCCGTGAAGTTATCCGGATGATGTACATGCATCATGAGTCTTGGTGGAAATCCTGTGGCATTTTGGTTGCTTTGACTTTTCCATGGATGTATGTGACTGTGATCTTTTTATCATCATGTTTGGTGTTCCATTTGGTTTGCAATCTGCAAATCATCCACTTTGATGACTATGGAAACCTTTTGGAAAGAGAAACCGATGTTTTGGTATTTATAGAAGAGCATGCGCGATTACGTCATCATTTGTCAAAGATAAGTCATAGGTTCCGGATTTACCTTCTTCTTGTCTTCATAGTTGTCACTTCAAGCCAGTTTGCAACTCTGTTCCAAATCACAGGGTTCAGTAACAAAGTCACATTCATAAATGGTGGTGATTTTGCTGTAAGTAGTGTTAAACAGATTGATTTGTTTGTTATATGTACTTATATTTAAATTACAACACTGTATTGTTTTTTTTTTGGTGGACAGGTTTCTTCGATTGCACAGGTGGTGGGTGTGATTCTGTGTTTGAATGCTGCAGCAAAGATTTCACACAGAGCACAAGGCGTTGCAGCATTAGCAAGCAGATGGCATGCCTTAGCATCATGTGGTCCAGATGATAGTTCTCACATGAGGATGAGTTTTTCAAATCAAATGGGAAGTTCAAATGGATTATTAAGATCTGTTTCTTCAGAAGCTGATATGGAAGCCATGAATTACACTCCCCTTCCTACAAACGAACAACTCACCTCTTATTTATCTTCCTACCACAGACGACAAGCCTTTCGTAAGTTTCTTCTTATTTTGTACTATATTTTAATTTAATAAATGAAAATATGACACTGAACTTCTGTGCAGTTATGTATCTACAGAATAATCCAGGTGGCATTACTTTATATGGTTGGACAGTTGACCGAAGTCTTATAAACACAATCTTCTTCATTGAGTTGTCACTTGTTCTCTTTGTGCTTGGAAGAACTACTGTATTCATCTCAAGTGATGGCTTATCTTGATTTTCTTGTGCAATTTACAAGAGTTTTGACTTTTCACAATGAAAACCGGGACTTTCTTTATGTGTATATGAGGTGCTTTTGTATAGTTTGGCTTTGGTGTTGTTTTGGGGTTTGAAGTTTGAACATTGAACAAGATATTCTTTATGGTTTACAAAAACCATTAATTAGCATATAACGAGTACTATAATCCCCATTCAATTGGGATTTCTAAACATTTGTAAATCAATATACGATGCTAAAATTTGCATCAATTTGGTATGGTACCCAGTTGCGCATACAGATTTCTGAATTGAAAGTTTTGTCAGTGCAAGGGGTTATATGTAACTGGACATTTGTCAAAGGGGTTATGTTCAACTAGTCATTAGTTGAGGGGGTTTCTTGCTGCTAACCATGAGTTTGACGTCATGTTGTCAACCAAATAATTTGAACCTTAAACCAGCTACCTTTTCGTCATCACCAAAAGGTTGTCATTTCAGACTGCTCTTTCTTTATTAATCGATTACATGTTAAGACGGATTTGGTCCATAAGTTATTTATAATTATTAGTGCTTTAGCTTATAACCAGCTTAATGTTGTATTTGTTTCTAATGAAAAGAAATTAGATGTATAATCAAAAAATAATAAAGAAAAACCTGTAGAAAAAAAATGCTAAAATTGTAATATATGAAAACATTTAACAAGTTAAATTATCAAATATATACAAAAAAAAAAATATTACTAAAACATGAACAAAACGAAAATATAATTAGTAATTACCCATACAAGTCATTTTCCCATAAATATTTTATACTTTATGACTTATTTTTGAACAAGCTTGATGAAAATTTTCTTTTTTAGTCATATAATATGGGTGGGTAACCAAAACATATTTGTTCGGATATATCACAGGCACCTATATCATATATCCTTTTATAGCATGTTTTATTTGATGCTTAGTTGGCATATTTTGTCCATATGATTGTCTATTCTTATTCTATTTTAATATTAATAAAAATTTAAAATCTGCATTTTGTTTTCTTCATCCATGTGTTTTCTTCATTTTTGTATTGTGTTTGCTGTTTGGACCATGATAAATGTTAATGGGAAGAAAATAATAATTTTTTGTCCCATCAATATAGAATAAAGATTAGCTCCAAATATTTAATATTGCGCAAAGGATGTGAACGTCTTTTTCATTCACATCACCCAAGATGGCTCAAAAAAAAAGTGTGGAGGATCAATGGATTATACACCAATCATAGTATTATATATGTAACAAACCAAACGCGAACTTACACATTCTCCTATTTTTACAACTAGGGCGAGCCTTTGGAGATACAATGAATGATACTCCATTTTTCCTTTTACCAGTTATTTGTGTTTTTTAACCTAGAAAACTGTCATTCATAAAGATGTCGCTTTCCATGCATATTATGCAAAAAGGGATTAGATTCTTGTTTGGATTTTTGTAAAGTACGAGTAGAATTTATTAATCTTTATCTACTTTATTTCAAATAAGTATTCTGTTTATGTTTGTTGTTTACATCTTGATTCAAGTTCTATAGTTGGCTTCTATACATTGTTTGATAACATTTGTTTCAACAGAATTCACGATGGATGGTCTAATAATTATGCTTCAGATATATATAAATCTAAGTGGATGTGTGTTCGCTATCACATTTATGCATAATAGATATATAATGTACTGTGTACATGTGGGTGCATTTGCTACTAGGATTACATAGTGACCCTACACGTAGTATGAAGAAAGCGACATCTATGAAAAATGTTAAAAGCCAATGTCGCCTCTGCGTACTGCGATGATTCTTGACGATGAATTGAACACAAAGTACTCAAGTACCTTTTTTACAAAAAAGAAAAGAATAAAAAAAAGTCTCATTTTTTACATATTTGAAAAGCTCAATAACATCGAAACAAAAGATTTGACAAAAGAAACAACCCTTGCATATAACAAGATGAGAAAATATTTTGAATGATAAATACAAGAATACTGAAATCTTATATATCCAGCACCAACTGCTACCAGCAACAAGTAGGAAACTTAATGGAGAAAGAAGAGGGCAAGTGACCAGTTCTCCTTATATAATCCGCTGTTTCACTCGTTTTTACAGCTTTTTCATTCAAAATAGCCTCAGCGTTTGCTCGTTTCTCCTCTGCTATCCTTCTTGTTGAAGCAAGTTTGTTCGTATACTTCTCTTGTGCCCGAGATTTCAATCTTTCCGCCTTAGCCTAACCCACAATTTAAAACAAACCTTTTCAAATTAAAACATATTAGACAGTCTCATTGCAAAAACTTGTTATGTCATGTCCTTTATCCTAAACCAATAATTGACTTTATCTAAATAAAAAAAAAATCATCTAAACTGTTTGGCTAAAAAAATAAAAACCATGTAACTATTACCTCCATTCTTTTCATCTCCATCTCGGCTTTTCTCTTTTCATGATTCTCCCAAGCTTCTATCTTCACCTCTTCACGCTTAAACCTACAATCAACAACCAAAAAACGCATGTGCTTAATTTAGGAGCTAGGGTGTTTGGATGTGCCTTATTAAAAAGCAAGGACATGATATCAAACAAGCATGCATTATCATAATCACCTTGCCATGTATTTTGCACGTTCAGCTTCATCCCAAGCCATAGCCCGGGTTTCAAGAGGATTCATCTTAGAATCTTGACACGGGTTTCTATTTTCAACAACATTTTCACCATTTGTTTCTTCGGTTTCTCTCCTAAACCTTGTGGTTGCACCCGTGTCAGGTTTTGGGACAGGTGCAACCGCAGGTATTATTGTGAATGGCCTTACAGGAGTCGAGGAGCCTGAGGGTGCAGGGCTGTGTTTAGCCGGGGTTGTGGCTCGAACCGGTGTGGCAGATCTTGAAGGCTCTTGGCTAGCCATTGGGGTCATTTCGGTCCCCATGTCTCTCACACAAATTGAGCTAACATACATTGAATCTCCAAGATCGACTTTTTTTGTTTCAATCGTTCCATGTTCTTCATCTTCACTACTTGGGTAATCTTTTTTGGGAACTGGTGCTATCAGTCTTCTATCATCTGCATTGGAATCACGTGGCTCGATGTTGGATTGACTCTTATCTACACCTCTTGACAAATTAACTAACCATTTTTGGGCATCGTCCCATTTTGATGGTGTTGGTTTGCCTAGAGCGGTTCGATGGTGGTGTGAACCACGATTTGACCCGTTTCCTTTCTGAATCTCCTGAGGTGATGCAAGATGCAAGCAATCCTTATCTTCTATGGACTTCATAATCACGTATATATGTTGATCAAAGATTAAGTTTTGTTAACTCAATACACCTCTAGCTTACTCTTTATTCTGGATCCGCATCAAGTCCTCTCTCATTCCCACATCCGATATTGGAAAATTCAATATTTAAGTAAACTAGTTACACAGATCTAAGCATGCGGAGGCTAAAAAGGATAAAAATCAAACTAAATCAGTGGAGTGGAACGAGGGCTTATGGGCTTCATGATTTTAACTTCAAAACACCAAATTGGCAAATTCAATGATGATAAACTATCATACTATTCAAGCATATCAGAAAGGAAGAAATTGGAACTATTGTATGCGGATAAGGTGTTTGAGAAAATTACTAACAGAAAAAATGAACTCCGAAATGAATAGAGTGTAACCCAACTCAACTCGGCTTAAATATAAGATTATAAATGCCAAAGAATGATGAGTGCATACTCATGTAGTGTAACACGTACTAGAGAGAAAGATTGTGTAACTAAGCTTCTATGAAAAACAGAGGGTCCAGATGGATGAAAAGGAAGCAGAGAATACAACCTTGAAGCACCCTCAAAAGTTTTTGAGATTTGCAAGATTATAATATAATATAAATAGTATATATTAATATTTCGATAGAAAAATTAAGATCTGATTCATTAAACTACATGAAAAAACTTCCAACAAATATATTATATATATATATATATATATATATATATATATATATATATATATATATATATATATATATATATATATATTGATGTTATACATTAAAGATGGTTAAATATTATAATATAACTGATTAACTAAAAACAAATTGGAATTCAATACAATAACAAAAATTTATGATTAACCAGAAAACAAACCCAACTCAAAGCAATATTAAAACTCAATCTTTGTGATAGACCAATTATGAGAAAATAAAAATGAACTGGAATCAATAAACATTAAATCTTGTTGGTGAATAAAGGAAGAAGGTGGATGAGTATATTTAGGTTCTTTGATATCCAAACATAATAAAATTTTGGGATGTACAAGAAACAAATGGAGATAAAGCAAAGCCATGTTGAAACTTGAAACAATAGTAAACACCAAATCTTTAGTAAAAAAAAAAAAAAAAAAAAAAAAAAAAAAAAGTCATCAGCATCAGTTGATGATAATTGATAAATCTTTTATCTATTTTAGGAGTTACATGTGGAGGTATAAAAAGTGTTGAACATCAGCATATAAGTTGTAACATATTCCTTGGAATTATGAATTACAGTAATACATCTATCTGCATTAAAACTGAAGTCGGTTCTGAAATTTATCACAAGTTTGTCAAAGGGTCACGTGACGATTGATGAAACCAAGGAAGTAAATGATGTATAGAAGGTGTAGATTTGGGTTTGGCAGTTTAACGGTAACTTTGAGTGGTCCAAAGGATGGAGTGACACGTGGACGGACCTGATTAATAGACCTATCAAAGTGTGGGACAGATATATATTTCACATGGGTTGTCATTTGTGATGGATTTGAGGAATGTGTGTCCAAAATGAAGGGTATGGGTCCTTCTAAATTCCAAAAGACTGTTTTCTTCACTATTTTTCACTATTTAAGATGGGGATGGGGTTATTGGGGGTGGGTGGGTGGATAGAGTCTGATGGGGAAAGTAGTCCATAAGGTGGGGTGCAAGTAGACCATAAATTACAAGCCTAATACTAACTGCACTTTGTACTTATATATATTCAAGACAATGACAAATCTTGCTTAAATTATTAAGTTTGTTTAAAAAAAATTATATGGCCATCAGTTTTGCAGCCGTGAAAAAGGAATATCTGTTGTGAAATGCTTAAAATGATATCGAATGATAGTGTTCACTGCGGAATTCATTGTGTGAAATTATTCACATTTTTATAAAAACCGTGATTTTTTTTTTACAAAAACCAAAATATATGGTGTAAGTTTTACACAAACTCACATATTGTTCACAAATTCATTGTTAAAAAGAAGTTTTACAAAAAAAACTAAAATAAAATAAATAACATAATATATGTTGTAAAAATATGGAAAAATGAACAAAAAGCATCGTATTTATTAAGTGCCCATTTGCAAGGCCGAAACCCATTTTTAAACGGGTCCTCCAAAATTAATGATTATAGATGAGTTTTTCTTTATTTTTGGAAAAAACTTAATTATTTTGCCTAAATTTGTTTTTTTATTTCTCTCTATATTCACGACATTTATTAATATGGTTTAAGTTTTTATATCAAACTCTGATTTAAGGCCTTTTCCTGAAAATAGTCAGCAATGTATGATAATTATTTAATTCTAATTAGATGTGAAAATTTGATCCAATTACAAGTAATGAATTGATTTGGATTATAATTTGTCTCTAACAAAGTCAAATGAATAAAACTCAAAATTGAGCTAAAAACAAAATGATCAAATGGGATGAAACCTGAATTGGTGGGAAGTTGTCTACATTGTATTTAAGTTATAGTTAAATATGAGAAATAACCATATATTTAGCCCAAATTTATTATTATGACAAGGTATATTAAATTAATAATATCAACCTTCTTTTAAAGTATTCATGGGCAAAAACAAGTTAACAACCAATGGCCTAAATCGTTGTTATAATTCTGTTGTTGTAACGTGGAGAAATTTGAAAATGACTTGCTAATATAAGCAAAATTTAGAATTTTGGTTGGATACATAATACGTTGATATCTACTATAATAAATGAAAATGACTTTGCCACATGTCCTTCTCTCATAAAATTAGCCACATGTCATTTTGTCATAATTTGAGATATATTTATTTTCCACTTGTCATTACTTTAATTTTCATTTTCAATATATCATTAATTTATTTTCCATAAATTAAACCTACCATAATAACTATCAAATTTTAAATTTTAAATTTCAAATTTCAAATTCAATTCCAAATAAATTTACAGTTTAAACTTTTATGTTTAATATTTTGTTATAATTAACTCATTTAGTATAGAGAAAATGACAAAAATAGCCAATTACACTAATTGCATTACAAAAATAGCCAAAAAAAATCGGGATTACATATTTAGCCACCCATTTCGCAGATGAGAAGGTCCCATCTGCGAAATGGGCATCTCATCTGCGAAAGTACAAGTGCCTGAAGCACAGTTGTGCTTCAGGCACTTGTACTTTCGCAGATGAGATGCCCATTTCGCAGATGGGACCTTCTCATCTGCGAAATGGGTGATTTTTAGGTATAAAAACGTTTTTTTTTTTTTTTTCATTTTCAACATTCTCTACACAAAAACTTTCTCTAACTTTGGGCTTCTCTCGGAATTTTGGCTAGTTTTTGAAGAAAATGGAAGATTATGTCAACAATCCCGCAAATATGGTTAGATTTTAACTCTTTTAATGTTTAAAGTTTTTTTTTTTTTTATCAATTTTTGTATTATTTAGTGTTAAAAAATGGTAATTTTGTTGTGTTTGATTGATAGTTTTAGTATATTTTTAGTATACTTGAAGTTTAAATGCAAGTAGAGACAAGTAGAGACTGCGTAGATAATATTTACAATTTGTTATTTTTGTAGTTTTTTTAGTTGTTGTATAACCTGAAATCTTGTAAGTTTTTTTAGTAGAAACTGCAAAATAGTTGTTTGTATATATATTTGTCGTATAACATTTGTATAAGTTGAAAATTTGTCGTATATATATTGTTAGAAATTGTTTTTATTTGTCGTATAAGTTGAAAATTTTGTATAAAGTAGTCGTATAACTTGCAAAATTGTTAGTTTGGTTGTCGTTTTATTTTTAAATTTTTTTGTTTATATGGTTATATAATGTTAGTTTTAATTAGAAAGATAAAAATTGTTTATATATTTATCGTTTAAGTTGAAAATTTGTTTAAGTTGAAAATATGTTTAAGTTGAAAATATTTATATATGATATTGTTTTCTATCGTAAATATATTTGTTGTATAACTTGGAAAATTGTTTATATATGTGTATGTTATTGTTTTTTATCGGGGAAATATATATATTAGTAATTAAGAAAGTATTTGCAGTTCATAATCATATATTTAAAAAAAAAATATTTTTTAGTTATCTAATTTGTTTTTGTGTTTTTTTTTTGCAGCATGATTTTAGTTTAATGAATACGAAAGCCTTTGCGAACCTAAAAGGCTCTGGCGGTAACATATGGGAAGTCTTTGAAGTTTTAGATGATGCCCGACGTGCTATTTTCAGAAATACCGTCTTTGGCTATTTTATTGATGTCCCTCGTTTACAAGGGGACGCTTTATTGTTTCATAAAATGTTCCTTCATCAGATCCGGCCGGACCCTGTTTTATCTCCAGATGGAATAAAACGTTTATATTTTCGAGTAGGCAATACCAAAATGGTTTATGGGCCGGAAGAGTTTTGTTTGATTACCGGCTTCAATTTTGGGGAGTATCCAAAAAACATTGGGAGAAAAGGGTCGGAAAAATTAATAAGCAGTAAAAAAAGATGTTTACTGCGTGAACGGCTATTTCCGGACCATACTAATAGTTCGGTGAAAATCGGCGACCTGAAAAGTTTAATTTTAAATCAAACATTCTTAGCACTTGACGACCTTGATGCAGTTAGAGTATGTTTGATATACATTTTGTGTGAAGGTTTTTTGGGCAAAGAAGTTAACGATCGGGTGCCACAAGATTGGTTTTTTTTGGCTGAGAATTTGGATCTCTGGAATAGGTATATTTTCTTTACGTTAAAAGTTCTATTTTATTAAAGTTATAATTTATATAATAATCAATTTTGTTTTTTTTTGTTTTGTTAGCTTCTCTTGGGGTAGCTATCTATGGGATTTTACTTTTGTTGACCTTGAGGATACGTGGAATAAGATACATCATTATTTATCACTTCCTCAGCGTGGTCAAACTTTAAAGTATTCCGTCTCAGGATTTACGGCTCCAATTAGGGTATAAAAATTTTCTTATATTTAAATTGTTTTATTGTTATATTTTTTATTTTAATTTTAACTTTTATTACTGTTATTGTACAAAATTGTAGATATGGATATATGAGATGATTCCGGCTGTTCGTGCATGTGGATTTGCATTGAGAAAAAATAAAGACTTGCCTCGGATGAAAAGATGGAGCGGAACAAAAAAATTGAAATGGGTTGACGTGAACAAGATTTGGTCAAAGATGCAGGTTTAAAAATATTTCGTTTATTATTAATAAAGTTGGTTATTATAGTTTTATATGCATTTTTAATATGTTTAATTTTTTAGGAGGGGCTACCACCAAGACAAAACATGTTACCGGGTGATGGTGAGATGACATCTTTTTATTATATGTCATTTCAAGAGTATGTATATGGTGAAGGGAAAGCAGTTCCATCCCCAGTACGGGACCATTTTAGGAGACAAGACGAATCTTCGTCTAGTATGTCGTCCAGTGGTCGCTCTCATGGTAGAGGTCGGGGCAGTGGGAAACACAAGCTAGACGAGTTGTTGAAACGGGTACATGCACTGGAGCAGCATGTGTTTATGAATCAACAAAAACCTACAGAGGTTTTTTTTGAAGAAGTGAATAATGAACAATTTTGGAACGACATTATTTTTGAGGATCCGACAGTGTCACAAAGAAATTATGATGAACAGGTTAGTTATACGCTACATTATTTATTAAATTTTATTAACATATATGAATACCTGTGTTCATATTTTATATTTGAAAATATAGGTTGTGCAAGATGAAGTGATGAATAAAAACAATACAACTCAAAATGTTTTTGGTGATACTCAAGACGACAAGGTTGTTATAGATGTTACCTTTACGATTTTAATAATTACTTTTTAATAAAGTGTATTTTGTTATTAAGTAAAAAGTTATATTTTTAATGTAGGTGTTGGAGGAGAGTACTCAGTATGCAGGGAACAAATTTGATGATGATGTGTGTGATGTAAACGATTATAGTGAAGTTAAAGAGGTTATTATATAGTTACATTAATATTAATATTTTGTTTATTTAGATATTATTGCTTATTAAATTATGTGTATTTCGTTATTAAGTATAAAGTATTATCTTTAATGTAGGAGTGGGAGGAGAGAAATGACAATGCAGGGAACAAATTTGATGATGATGTGCCGGATGAAGACGAACTTATAATAATGGGAAATGTAGATTATTTTCATGATGATGATGATGACAAAGAAGTTACACCCGATAAACGTAGGAGTCGAAAACCATCACAATTTTTATGCACTCCTTACACCGAGGTATTCGTTTTATTTATAAACTGTTGATTTTATGTTTATGTGAATTATCTGAAAGATATACATTTAAACATTTGAATATTGTTTTTAGTTGCACACGACACCGAAACAAAAAAGAAGAACAAAAAAGAAGGTTGGTATGAAATCAACAAGCCCCGTTCCTCCTCCAGTTTTTGGTGTTGCTCATGACTTCTCCAGGTTGCGCCTGCAACCTTACGTAGCAGGCGGTGAGGATGTCATCCAAAATTATGTATTGCATTCATACGATGTGCAGCATCGTTTGTTTAATTTCGTGTTAGATAGAGATTTTTGGAGCTCATTGTTTGGGCATACACACGACGGATGGTTGGAGTCAGCGGTAAATAAATTGTTAATTAATTCTTTTAAAAGTTAATTGTTTTTTAGTCAATAACAAAAGTATCATGTGTGCAGCATATAACCATTTGGTACCGACTTTTGATGGAGAGACGGTTTGAGAGCGACCGACATACAATAATGCCTCCAAATTTTTTTGTTTCTCATGCTTTGGAAGAAGGACAGGACTGGAGGGCGTTTATGGCTGGTATTGCTACATACCCTAACTTCATGGTTGCTTGGTGGGATGTTGATACGGTAAACTTAATAGTTTATATTGAAAATAATATCGTTTTTTTGTTATGTTTTTGTATTGTGATGTTTTTGTATTGTGATGTAAATAAACATAATTTTATTCTCTGATCCTTATACAGGTCTTATTGCCGATTCATTCATCCCCTAATCATTGGCTATTTGGGGAACTACGATTAGCGTCAATGGAAGTGCATATTTATGACAGTCTTGGTAGAGGTGCTTATGAAAAATTCCAATCCGAAGGAATCTTTTCCAAATTTGAACGTCGGGTGGCAAATTATTTGGACAAGATTAAGTATTGGGCGCGGAGGAACATCCCAAGGATTCCATTGAATATGCAATTCATTTATGAAGAAAACGTTCCCCAACAAAGTAGTCATTTGGGAGATTGCGGTGTTTTTCTTTGTATGTTTATGGAGCAATTGGTTTCAGGTCAACCAATACGTGTTCTTATTGACCCAAAGAACGCAGCTTTACAGTTCCGTCTCCGGATGGCAAAAATTATTTGGGGGTCTAGTCTTGCTCCTCTGTAGTTGGATTATATAAATGTATATACAAATTAATGTTGGATTTCATTATTAGTTTATCTTTAGAGTTTACTCAACGGATGACAAAAAATATAACGTTACGACAATTACCACAATTTAATGACCTACTAATTACTTATCAATAAATTCAAAACATAAGAACGACCACAACATTTGTTTTAACGTTACAAATACAACAATTTATTGACCTAACAACTTCAAAACCATAAAAACAATATTGAAAAGCTTACAACTTGTAAACAAGAACTGCCAAGAACAACACCCAACTACAAACCAACGCTATCTTTAACTTCTTATTTTCTGATTGAAAGAGCTTATTAGAGTTAGCTACTTTAGCTATTACCATAGAAGATTGGTCCTTCTCTTCATCAACCCAACTGATAAACCCGCATTTTGGTCCCTGTTAAATTTAATATCCACAGTAAGAAAATTAATTTGTGTCATGTAAACACGAGGGTTTAAATTTGAATGACGGTAAGAACATGATACCAAATACGGGCAAGCGTAGAACAATCTTCCTGGGTTTTTAGCTGTACCCGAAATCCTAACGATACGTTCTCCTCCACAATTGCAGTATGCCATTAGCCTTCTTATTCTTTTAAATCGGAGTTACTTTCTCAGTTAAATTTTTTCATAATGAGTGACACCCATTTATAGAATAAATCATATTACGGACAATTCTTTTTTACTATGAAATAAACTGGTTTGACTATGAATTCATAAAAGTTCAACTATGGAATGGAGACAAGTACATTCTGTAGTATTGTCATGTCGGTCAGTGAAATTTGACTATGAAATGAACTGGTTTGACTATGAATTCAAAAAGGTCAACTATGAAATGCAGACAAGTACATTCTGTAGTATTGTCATGTCGGTCAGTGAAATTTGACTATGAAATGAACTGGTTTGACTATGAATTCAAAATGTTCAACTACGAATTTAAAGGGTTAAACTATGAATTTTGATCAGTAGAGATACAATATCTTCTATTTATAATTTCATTTGTGTGATCATTGTAGAGCACAATTATCGGTATTGAAAATGAGTAGTCACAGCCAAAGAACCTTTTCTCAACTACCAATTTTCTTGCATAACCTTCAAAGAACAAATCCTAATACCTTCACAGCCATTAAGAAAACCGATAACAACCGCTTTCAATTCTGTTTTGTGGCTTTAGGTTGCGTGGTATAACATACTTCTTTTATTGAGTTATACAATATTTCATGGTAATCTATGTCGATTAGTTCTTACATAACACTAATATGTCTTCGTTTTTATGTAGATTCGTACCTTCCTTAGGTGCATGATACCGCTGATATATGTGGGTTATTTACCCCTTCTTGGGAGCTTTCTGACAACAATGTACTTCGCAGTGGCTTTAGATGGAAATCATGAGCCACTACTCTTAGCACTTGGTTTGGGAACCTTACAGTGTGAAGAATCATGGAGATGGTTCATGATGAGGTTAAGAGATTGTTTAGGTGAGGACACAGAGGTTGGTTTCATAAGCAACATGTGTGATAACATAGACTTTGGTGTTGACAGTGCCTACCCGGATTCCTATCATGGATATTGTCCTAAAGATATGGCTCGAAAGATACGTGAGTCTATCAGACATAACAATACGGAAGTCGAATCGTTGTTTTGGAAGTCATGCAATGCATATAGCGTTGATGATTTTTACTTGTGTTTCGAAAGGTTGCAAAGTACATGTAGGCAACCACCTTTCTGCACCTTGCTTATGAGTCCAATTTACTGGCTTGACGATATACCGATTTCAAAATGGACAAGAGCATTTTTCCCAAAAATACGTTACAATGTTAAATCGATTGACGTCCCTGAAATTTTGCAAATTATATCCTCACGTGAGTTTCCTATAACAACGATAATTGAGTTAACCACCACGTCGATAAAATCAAAGTATGCTGAACGGGCCGAACTGGCTGGTAAGGGAGATTGTTATGTTTTGTTTTTTTTATTGTGCTGCTATTTTTATTAAAATATCAAATTTTACAGGGAGGTTGTCTGGTGGGTTGACCCCTTACGTTGAGAGTAAGGTTCAAAAAAGTCTCAGCAAGTCTTACAATTGTAATGCAAAACGTTTGTATGGGGATACATTTGAAGTCCATGACACTTTTGCCACCAACAACGTACAACTTGAACGAAGGGTATGTAGTTGTGGTAAATGGCAAAAAAGCGGTATACCATGTGGCCACGCTATAGCATGTCTAAGAACCCGTACATCTGAGTCCATTCAGAGAATGGTTGAATACAAGTTCACTAATTATGTGTATCGAGTTGCATATGGATCTGAGTTGGTGAATGGTATACCATCATATGAGCATTGGGAAATACCAAATGAAACGGTGGTCCTGTTACCTCCCTCAATGCAGTAGTTATTCATGTAGCACATTTATGTTTTATGTAGTATTATGTATTAGTTTTTTATGTACTCCGTTTTTATTTTACTGCTGTGTTACGTATTAGTTATCCATGTACCCAGTTTATTTTTTATGTCGTATTATGTGTTAGTTATTTATGTACCCCGGTTTTATTTTATTGCTCTCTAAATATTGGCTATTGAGGGAACAACATACATTAAAAGAAATGGACGTTTATTAAATAGTAACGACTAGACACATACAACAAAAAGCAACTTAAATAACGAAAAACAATTAACTTAACCAACATGCATATTAAAAATAAGGGACATTCTTTAAAACATTCCATGCATCTAAGTGGGTAAACTCGCTACCATCGTATTGAAAGCGGTATAGTTCCAAAGCCACCTGCCGTAGAATGTCTTCATCCGTATTTGCATGTTCGTTATCCAACTCGTTATAAATACATTGAAATTGTTTCACCTTCATTTTCATATTCAGAAACTTCGCTTTGACATCTCTTCTTCTTCGATATTGAGTGCGGTTCATTAAATGGTGAAACAAATGACAGACACGAGACCAAAATGATCCAGCACGAACTTGTGGGGGACCCGATGGAAAATCCACCTCTACAGTTGTAATCCAAGCTTGAACCAAAGCGACCTCCTCTGCGTTCCTCCATATATGTGGTGAGTCCATAATTGCAAGGAGGGAAGTAATAGAATACAATTACAACGGATATTGAAATCTATTTATAACGACTCCTTACTTTCCTGGTGCAATGAGTTGTCAACTCAAACAGCAATGTATTGTGTTGTCATTCAACCGGGGATGAATTGTCAACTCGAACAGTGATCTGTTGTGTTATAAGTATAGTACACTGCATTCGTCAGTTAATTTTGACTATGAATTGCAGACATATTAGAAGTTTGAACTGCGATTTTGTGTAGAAACTACTATAAATTGACCCTAAGTTACACGCAAAACGTTATTAAATTAACCAATATAGTTGTTCAAATATTGTTTTTTAGATTCTACCCTCTTTGTTTCAATCCAAATGACTTCTATATCATGGAGCAATGAAGAGTTCTTGGTTCTTACACATGCTTATATTCATGTGTACGAGACAAGCAAGTTGAATGATCCAATGTTTTGGAGCCGTCTAACAAATATTTTCAATGCTGCAAACCGAATGGCTACAAGAAACGATCGTGACGAACTAGACATCTTAGCAAGATGGTATGAAATGAAAACCGAAGTTCTATTATTCAACGATCTTTATACCAAAATTGACGACGCCCGTCTAAATGCTACTGAGGATGTCATCTTGGAAGCTGCTAAGGAGGAATACAAGTCATTAAGTAACGGGTTGGAATTCCAGTTTGAAGCCCCTTGGAATATTTTGAAATATATCCCGTTTGTTTAAAATCTATTTTAGTTTATTATTTGAGTACTAGGTTATTTTCATGTACTAGGTTATTTTCATGTATTTCTTATGTATTTCGTATGTATTTCGTTTGTTTAAAATCTATTTTAGTTTATTATGTGAGTACTAAGTTATTTTCATGTATTTCGTATGTAATTCGTATGTATTTCATATGTTTAAAATATATTTTAGTTTAGTATGTGAGAAACTCGTATGATTAAGTTGAGTTAATATATATATTTTACTTTATTATGTGAGAAACTCGTATGATTAACTTGAGTTAATAAATGGCCATTGCATTAGTTATCAAAATATATTAGAATACATTAGTAACAAGATTCCATGAACCATTAAAACATCACAACAATTACATGAAAAAAACGACATAATACGAACAAAGCATTAACGTAAAACACAAGTCCATGGCTTATTCTTAACACAAATTAGAGCGGTCTACTTGAAATATTGTTTATCTCTAACAACCTTCCAAACTTCCTCATATTCGAAGTCTCTGCCTTCATGCTCAAAGATGTAAAACTCTGTAACAACTTCCAAGAACTCTTCTTCGTCACGACAACGAACATTGTTACGTTTCGCATAACTACATGCTCGATTGAACCATGTCACTTCCTCCTTTACATCCGTCCACTTAGTAACAACATCTGATTTTTCTCTTTTTTTCCCTTCTCCCATCTCATGGTTAAACAAAGATGTGATGCGACTCCATTCATCACCAATTAGGCAATGCGGGGGAGCAAGTAACGGTTCACCATCCTTAACACTTAGCCAGCACCGTGTTAGAACTAACACCTCGTTTGTCGTCCATGGCCTTTCAGAATTGGAACCAGGTAATTCATTCGAAGAACTTGCTGCATTCGACGACATTTCTAATAATGGGAATTCGTTTCGTTTAGGTGATTTGGGTGTTTGGTTTATAGATCTTAAACATCTATTTATATAAATAAATAGACTATGAAATAATACTTTGACTACGAAATGGTTATATTTGGACTACGAATTTCAGCTTTATGCAGTGTTTTGTCATGTCAAACTGTCATTTATCTCTTGTCACTTAAGGGACCCACTGGGATGTGCAGGTTACTACAGTGACTTGTCATTACTGTCTAGTCATTTCAAAGTTGGACTTCTCATTACTGTCTAGTATGTATAAATACCACTTATTGCTCCAGTTTAATACAACATCGATTTTATTATGAGTTCCTCACACAAATTCGAAATTTGCTCATGCAACGAAG
The DNA here is from genome assembly GCF_051521515.1 of Lactuca serriola. Taxonomy (NCBI): domain Eukaryota; kingdom Viridiplantae; phylum Streptophyta; class Magnoliopsida; order Asterales; family Asteraceae; genus Lactuca; species Lactuca serriola. The sequence goes on from NC_136411.1 coordinate 4,612,971, forward strand.
TAGATTGTTACTACTGTGATTCGGTAGACCCTTTTTTTACACCCTCTTCAGTCGGGTCATATATGTCACATGAAAATTTTGAAGAATTAAAGAAGGCTGAAGCACAACAAGAAGAGGACAAAGAGTCATCCCGACTTCTCACTCAACTTGCTAATGATATAGGTTCGGAATGCAAACAAGCTGAAGAATGGATTGACCTCAATAAAAACAAAATCAAAGAGCATAAAGATTGGATAAAAAAGAGTAAGAAGGCAATCAAAACGACTGAAAAACGGCTTGCTGAGAAGGATGAGCAGTTGATACACATTATGGTAAAAAAGGATCGTTTCGAAGACAAAATGAGAATTAGGGATGACTATATAACAATGGAGAAAGAGAAGTACCCGTTGCAGTTCCCTGAGTTTAAAAATTAGTTATAAAGTTGTTGTAATATTATCATGAAACAGATTAGGTTGCCAAAGGATCGTTTGTTGTTTTTTTTTAAATAACATGTTGTAACTGTTAAAATAAATCTGCAAACTATATTTTATAATATAAAGGCTTCATTCATTGTTATAATCAACAAACTTAACTAAAATATGAAAGCATAGCAATGTCTTGTAAGAGTTAATAAAAATATTACAATACATAATAAGCTAACAACTCGTCATTACTCTTAATTTCAAGGTTGTTTTATATCAAAATCAGCGTTATGGGTTTGTGAGCAACCCGCTGAACCACCAATATTATATGCCATTTCTGCAGTAGAAATTATGTGACCTGCTCTGCTACCAGACGCCCTTCCAGTACAATTATTTCTCGTGTGTCCTAGTTGACCACATGTAGAACACTCTTTTATAATTGGACCCTCGCCTTGGGATGGAATGCGGTCTGTGTTTCTTGGCCTGCCTGGCTGACGTTTATCCATTATAGGTAGCTTAACAATCATCAAATCATCGGGGATCTCCCATTCGGATGGCTTCGGCAGAGGGTTTATTGATTCCTCATATGTTTTCCTCAGTGTTTCGGTAAAGTAAGCATTTAATGCAAACCTCGAGCAGTCTTGGTAATTGTTCACTGTTAAACATCTTATGACATGACCACAAGGTATCCCATCAAGTTGCCAATGCCTACATGTACATGTCATATGTTGAAAATCAACAATCACATTTTGTGCCCCCTTTTTGACCTCGCATTTCGTATTTGAGATCATGCGAACATCCCATTTGGTAAAATTTTTCTTGTTTTCTTTTACAACTTCATCCGCCCAAGGGGTAAGGGTTGTTGTTGCTTCCGCTAAAAAACAGCCAAAATGAAGAAGTTAAAATCAATAACATCGAAACTAATAAAACATTAATATTACAAATTTACGTAATACCTGCAAAGTTACGTCTTTGAAACCACCATTGTTGCATTGTAGCACGAAAAAAATCAATCAACATAAGTATTGGCACCTTACGTGCGTGTCTAGATAATGCATTTATAGACTCCGCACTGTTGGACGACATAAGATTGTATCGGTTCCCTTTAAAATGTGCCCTTGACCAGGTTTCTGGATTTATACTTTTTAAGTACTCCCATATTGGTTCTTTTGTCTTTTTCATAACATCCATGGCAGCATCAAAAGCATCAACTGTGTACGCCCTACACGCCTCCCAAAAAATTCCTTTAACCGTCTTACTCTTGCCGAATCTAGATACTATGTTGAAATACAAATGGACACCACATATTCCATGATGAGCGTGAGGAAAAATGTTGGCAACGGATGTTGCTATAGATGGAGACCTATCAGATATAATTGTAAGCTCCTGCATATTTCCTATGCAATCACGTAGTTTTTGAAAAAACCATGTCCAAGAATCAGTACACTCATTTTTGCATATACCATATGCAACCGGTAATATTTGATTTTGTCCGTCCTTAGTAACTGCAAGTAGCATGGTACCTTTGAACTCGCCCTTTAGGTGAGCTCCATCTACTACTAGGGTCGGCTTACAAAAATTGACAAAAGCTCGTACCTACAATACATTGTATATCTATTCAAATACACCAAAATAAATATTAAAAAAAATTAGGACATGATAATACTAACCGAGCAACCGAGTGCGACGTACAAAAACTCAAACCGATCATCAGCATCTGTTTTAATATGTGTGACAGTACCCGGATTATGTTTGGCCAAGTTGTGACAATACGCCGGAAGTTTGGTAAAAGAATCCTCTTTCGTACCCCTTAACGACAACAATGCATATTGCTTCGCACGCCATGCCTGATGGTATGAGATATTGATATTCAATTGAGCATTCATATCATTAACAATTTCTTTTCCCCGATAAACTCTACTATAGTCTTCCGCCAAAACATCAGCAACATATTCACCCAAAACATATTTGTTTGCTTGTCGATGATTAGGTTGCAACAATGTTGAAGAACATGTGTGTACATCAACAAATTTATTCACTTGGAAAAGTCCATCAGTATTTTTAATTGCTTTTGCTCTTAGTAACCAAGAACAATTTTTCGAAACACACACAGCTTCATACCTTGATTTGGTGGATCTACTTGTCCTCGTCTGGAAACCTTCTCGAAGACATTTTTTACCAATACACCGCTTTAAAAGTTCTTTGTTTTTAAATATACTCTCACATTGAATCTTTTGAAGATTAATGTCTACCATCTGTGTTGGGATATCTTCATTATTATCAACTGGCCATGCTGGTACAGGGGGCATACCGTAAAAAAGGTTATCGGGATACTTAGCTTTAACTTCATCACCCAACTCATCTCTATCGGAATTACTTTGTAGTTCGGTTATATCTAAACATACATCACCAACATCAACATAATGCCCGTAAACATGATTTTTTTCATTTTTTTGAGTTGAATTTTTTTTCTTTTTAGTTTTATCTACCACACGCCTATTCATAAGTTTAACTTCTTGTTCGGCAACATCATCACAACGACCACCAACATGATTAAGATATGTACCAACATCATCATCACCAACATACTTGTAATTCTCGGGATCCACATATTGAATAGGTGAATAACTAACATTAACATTTTCAGCAACACTGTGAAACTGAGGTACACTAGGAGTATTGAAAGTACCTATCGGATCGTTGCTCCCTTTAAAACTGCATAAATTACCAACAACTTCGTTTCCAATTTCACCGCCCCCATTAACCTCCTCAACTTCATCAACCACCACAAACACTTTCACAGCCCTTCCTCCACTACATTTGATTACGTTTATCAACATTCTAACATTCACGTCTTCAACTATAGCTATATAATAATTTAATTCAGGATGGTGGAAACGAAGACTAATTCTATATTTGTCTAACAAACCAATTTTGCTTCTTACCATAGATACAAAATCACTATAACTAATATACTCAGAAAATATCAAAGCAAATTCAGAAATACCTCCCTGTGGACATATGTATTCCAGATTAGTTCCATTAACTTGCCATCTCCCACCGGTTACAAGACAAACCAAATATTCAATCATTTTTTGAGCAAATTGTAGAGATAGAGAGTATTTCACAAACCAAATAACAACCAAAATGATATTTTTTCTACAAAAATTTTTATATACCAAAGCCCATTTCGTAGTCAAACCAATTCATTTCGTAGTCAACCTTAAAAAAAAAAAAAAAAAAAAAAAAAAAAAAAAAAAAAAAAAAAAAAATTCATCATTTCGCAGATAGGATCAGAGGATTTCGCAGATGGGACCTATTCCATCTGCGAAATTACCCCTATTTATACCGAAAAAATTTAAAAAAAAAAAATTCTCATCTGCGAAAGTACAAGTGCCTGAAGCACAACTGTGCTTCAGGCACTTGTACTTTCGCAGATGAGATGCCCATTTCGCAGATGGGACCTTCTCATCTGCGAAATGGGTGGCTAAATATGTAATCCCGATTTTTTTTGGCTATTTTTGTAATGCAATTAGTGTAATTGGCTATTTTTGTCATTTTCTCTTTAGTATACACTAAACACATAATTTTAATTAATTTATTCTTTGCATGTCTTTTTCTCATAATTTTCACTTATTTCAATTTCAAATTCAAATAAAATTTATATTTAATCGTTCGTACTTAACATTTTGTTTTAATCAACTCGTATATTATAATATACGGGTCTCACAACTAGTTAATTCAAATAACTATATATTATAACACCGGTCTAAACCGTTTATTAAAAAATAAATCATTATTTTTATTTGCATCGGTTTTGTAATTATATATAAATTAAGTAATAACGACAAAAGATAGTATAGATCAACATCTTTTAACTTGGATTAAAGTTTTAGCCGTCATCATCAAAACTCAACATGGATCATTTATCATCCACTTGATGTTTTAATTTGGAACAATTAATTAACTTTTGCTAGAAGATACAAAAATAACTACTTATAACTTAATATATTTTGCACATGCATGTGTAGGATCGAAGCATGTGACTTAGGGACTCTAGGACGGAAGAACTGTTATTCCAACAGTTGTTTTTTGTCAAATTTTCCTCTAATTTAATATATAGATTTTTAAAAGAGCCCTTGCCTTTGTGGAGACAAATAAGACTCAAACAGATATAACGCTTTATAAGCCATATCACTTCGACGATGTGAGATACGTTAAAGATTATTATACACTAGGTGAATGTCCGCGCGTTGCAGTTGAAGTGTTTACAAATATATGATTTTTTAAATATAACAATAACGTTGTTGTTAAATTTAATATAATAATTTGTATATACTAAATTGTTATAATATACTAATTATTTTGAATTATATGATAATATATACATTTACTATAATTTTATAATCTCAATCGTTTGAATGACTTCTACCCGCGACTTAGACATGAATAAAATTAAATATAATATATGATTTGATGTTATATATAGTTGTTTTTATTGTTAATTAATTTTTTAAAATTTATTTTGCTTAATGTTTTAATTTCTATCATTATAATTATTTAAAACATCAAACATTGTTTTTTTTTATTTTAAAGCTAACAATATAATCATTTATATAGAGTTGTTTTTAACTATTGTTATTGTAAGGGGCTGTTTGGCAGGATCTGAATTTTTAAGATCTGAATTTTTAAGATGTCTGAATTTCTAAGAGGGTCTGAATTTTTAAGATCTGAATTTTTAAAATGTTGTTTGTTTGGAACATCTGAATTTTTGTGTCAAATAATAAAAATGACCATTTTACCCTCTTAACAAAAACAACTTGAAATACATATAAAATTGACATGTTCTAAAATCTAATAATATATATAAGCAATTTTTTGTCAATTAAAACTAAAATTAATATCAAAGCACACACAAAAATCATATCCATATGTATAGTTATAATTTCTTCACCATAACATAAATAACTTCTCTCGAGCATTCCATCGAACACCTCATGTGCATAATTCATTATATAAAATCGAATAGTCTTGCATACACAATCAACAAACCAAATACATTCAAAAAATTATGTGAACACTAAACACCTTTATAAAAAACACTTTACAGATTGTATCCTTTAATCTTTGGATAATGGAAATAATAAACAACATTTGTATAACGAAATTCATCTATAACGGAATGATAGTTTGGGAACCTTGCTATCTCATGTTTTCTACCTGGAAATTTACATCAGAATTAAGAAACAATATGAACGAACGAAATCATCAGAAATTGTTATATGTTAAAAATGGTTCCACATTTTTGTAGAATAAACAGTAAAAATTTTACTGCGATTGAGGGGAAGGAGTAGGCAGTGGCGGTCGGTGTGCGAGGGGAAGAAAGGCGGCGTCTCTAGCCGGAGGGAGGCAGAACGGAGTGGGGGTGAGTGGGAGGAGAAGGGGCGGTGGTGTCGACGGTGATCTGCGACAGAGGTGGTGTGTGCGCCGGCCGGCAATGGTCCTCTGTGAAGTGCAACGGAGAGGATGGAGGCGGGTCTTTTTGAGGGCTGCAAGAAAAAGAAAGGAGGGTGAAGACTGAAGAGGATAGGTTAGGAAAAGTGAAATACGCGTGCCTCTTTTTTCTTTTCAGATGCATACTCATATCTGAAATATTAAGAGTCTTTTGAAAAATTAAGAGGCAAAAAATAAGATGCTGTCAAACACTCTTAATTGAAAAAATTAAGATATCTCTATTTTTAAGAGGCATTAAGAGGTAAACAAACAACCCCTAAGTTATTTTAAGTTACTTAATTGGAAACTTTTAACAATTATAAAAATATATTTAAGAAATATTTTAGATAAATTGAAATTACAATTTATTTTTTGCTTTTATAACTACAATTCATCACTTTTAACTATTTACAAAATATTCTCTAGTTTTTTTTAAATGGAACTGAAATTTATATTTTAGTTGACATTGTAATGCGCAGAAACACCTATATAGTTGAAGTCTTTACAAATATATATTTTTTAAAATATAACACTAACGTTGTTGTTAAATTTGATATAATAATTCATATATTAATTTGATATAATATATTGATTATTTTGAATTATATGATAATATATAAATCTATTATAACATCATAATCTCAATCATTTGAATGACTTCTACTAGCGAGTTACACATCAATAAATTTAAATATTATATATGGTTTAATATTATTTATCGTTGTTATTTTTAACTAATTTTTTAAATTTTATTTGCTTAATGTTTTAATTTCTATCATTATAATTATTTAAAACATCAAACATTATTTTTTGATTATAAAGGTAACATTATAATCATTTATATAGAGTTATTTTTAACTATTGTTATTATAAGTTATTTTAAGTTACTTATTTGAAAATTTTTAACGATTATATAAATATATTTAGGAAATATTTTAGTTAAACTGATATTACAATTTAGTTTTTGCATTTATCACTATAATTTATCACTTTTAACTATTTATAAAATATTATTTGGTTTTTTAGTGGAACTAAAATTTATATTTAAGTTGACACTGTAATGTTATATTTAAATTAACAATTTAAGTATTTTGTCAAAACTATTCAAAAATTGTAGTTTTAAACTTATAATGGTTTACATGCAACAACATTTTAAATCTAATAAATTAAGTATAATATGTTAAAATTTATAGACGTAACTTTATAAATAAAAGTAAAGATATTATTTTAAAATTGAAATTTAGTCTATTTATGATTACACTTTAGGTTTGATATTTATTTAACCTTATTAACCAACTTACAATTATTATTAGAAAGACACTACAATTTATCACTTTTAACGATTTATAAAATAATCTTTGGGTTGTTTAAGTTAAATAAAATTTATATTTAAGCTGAGCCTATAATGTTATATTTCAATTAATAATTTAATTATTTTATACAAATTATTCAAAAATTATACCTTTAAAATGATAATGGTTTACATCCAACAATATATTAAAACTAATAAATTAAGTATAATATGTTAAAAGTTAAAAAACATAATTTTATAAGTAGAATTAAAGATATTATTTTAATATTGAAATTTAGTTTATATATGAATACACTTTAGATTTGATATTTATTTAACCTAATTACCAAATTATAATTATTATTATAAGAAAATTGAAAAGTCATGGGAGTTTCAAATGAATGTGGTGAAAGGAAAAAGAATTGGGGTTTCAAATGCATGAGATTCAAGAAAAAATGCTAGCTTTATAAGTATGTATGATAAGTTAACCGATAGTTATTTCTATGGTCATTAAGATCTCATTTTTTATCATTTTAAAATCATATAAAATAAAAACAATCGATCACGTTAGGATATATCTTAAGTAATATATATTGGAATCTTAGGATCCCGGCTATGATATTAAGATGTTAACCTGATCCGATCTCATATTTTTATTCTTTATAATATAGGCAAGGTTTAAAAATTCATCTATTTAACTTGAAATCGAGCATCATATGTTGCAAGAACTTTCATAAAACATCATCATTTCATTCATTCATTTCGAATTAGGCGGAATATCGTGACACTCATGTCATTCTCTTTGTATTTATGTGTTTAGCTGTACTTGATCTTGAGGATCTTGTTTCTCTTTTTTTAAGATGATTTCTTTCTAATTTTTGTTGTTTACATCAATAAGAAATGTAATTCATGCTTAAAAAGTTAAAGTTAAAGTTAACTCCATCTTCGATGTCTTAATCAATATCATGTCATAATGACTATTGTAGAGACTAAGACCGTGTGAGCAAATTTGAAGACTACTTCATTTTGGTAGAATATTATAATTTTCATCCGAACTTTTTTTTTGGAATAACAATTTTGATCCGATCTTACGATCACAACTTAGACAAAATCTCGATCTTAACATCATTATTATTCAAGTAAAAGTTAATTAAAATACTTGTCTTAACTCTTAAAATATCATATTGTATATTAGTATAAGGGCAGTTTCTTTTTCCTTGAAAATTCTAACAAAATATGTTAAGTAGTTGGGAACTCAGGATCTATAATGAAGTTTTGGAAAAAATAGTTGAGATAAGTGAAGAAGGAAGTGTGAAAATGGTTTTCTAATAATTAGTATCTATAAGAAAAAGAAATTAAACAAAATTGTTATTTAAAATAAAATTTAAGCCGTTAAACACCTAGGTTTAAAATAAAAAATAAAAAATATATATAAAAAGAAAAAAAAAACATTTTCATTTTATTATTATTATTATTATTATTATTATTATTATTATTATTATTATTATTTTGAAAAAGGCAGAGAACAAATCGATTGTCAAAACTCGGACCTATCATTTGTTTCAGGCCCTAAATAATGAAATGAGTTAAAGAACTCTGCTTTACTTTAAATCTTTAATATAGTTTTCTCAAACAATTGGGCCGCTCCATATGTTTTGGACCAAAGAGGCGACAAACCACAATCCAGTGATACAAAAATCGATGTTTTAAACCGAGCAGGGTGTTCTTTTCTTCTGTAAAATAGCAAAACCAGTTTAAGAAAAAAAAATGGTTAGAAAAATCTAAATATAACTCTTTTAATAGTTTTCTAACTTCTCTACCGACTAACTTTCATCTAAGAAGAAATGTGACAGGTGAAGATTTTACTTAAGAAATTGATTGATAAGAAGAAATCTGTTTCAAGATCAATTGCTTTAATTCTTCTGACGTTATTGTATTATCTTGTCCATTGTTTTTCAAAATTGATTCAAGATCAATTGCTTTAATTCTTCCCAACTACCAATCGGTCTTCTCAAAGATTAAGATAATAAAATTAAATTACAAAAAGTCATTTAAGAAAGAAAAAAAAAATAGTTTTTTTTTTATCATATTTGTGAATAACTCATTATATTCTATCTCTCGGCAGTCAATGATATGTTTACCGGCTAAATTATCAAATATATAAACAATTGCAAGTCCTTTTTGTTATTTATTGTCAAAAAAGCTGTTAAAAAAAGCCATAGTTTAATAGTTTATGAGCCTATAGGTAACATTATTACAAATTAGTCGTAGATAATATGTAAAAAATATTATAATAATTGATAAATATACATTTTAATATTTTAAATTTAAATAATTCGACTATCCACACAGGAATATATATATACTTCTAATCATTTGATCTATAACCTTCTTTTATTATAACATCCTTTTATTAAATAATAAAATACATCAAAGATCATCTGATTATTACAACTTCAAACAAAACATCCTGTATTATTAGAGTTGATTATCTAATTCTGTTTATTTTATGTCAAATAATTCACGTTCAAGCACCCCAAAACACTTGTTAATAATAAATACATCATAAATCGACCATTATGTAATATGTTTCCATCGCTAAAACAAGACAGAGCATTGGCATCTAATTTCTTTAAAAAAGTCCAACAACATAATCCTTTCACCACATCATATATACTCTCAAACAACAAATTAAATGGTCACTAAAAGCACATCTACATAAAAAGAGTGTCATTTTACATATAACAAGATTAAAAAATAAAAAAAATAAAAACACCATCTCACATTCACATTTTGATTTTCACTACTATGGAATTGGAATCATTCATTCAAGATGCATATATTATATATATTACCAGAGCTCAAGCAGAACTACCAGAATAAGAGATCAAGTAAATGATTGTTGCTGTCATCGTGCCCAGCAACCCACCAGCAATAACCTACGAAAAGTATGTAAATAAAGATGAATCTTCACATAAAAATGACGAATATACCCTTTATGAAAACAGACCTGAGGAGGGGTGTGCCCAAGAAGTTCACGTAAAGGTATGCTCTCAGCTAAAGGATGTTCAGCTGGAAGTTCGTATACGATTTGATTCAAAACCTAAATTTTTTCCAATTTTACACATAAAGAGATGATATCTTTATACCATAATAATTCATAAAAATTTAATTTTTATAAGAAATCAAACAAACCTCTGCTTGACGCCCAGCTTGCAATCTTACACCAGTTGCATCATACATTACCTGACACAAATTTCCAATTTGAAAATAATTATCAAACCGACAACCATACAATAGAACAGTAGAAACGATGAAGAGGAAGAGAGAGATGATAATTCATACAATACAAGCTATGATGAGTGCAGTTGCGAAGGAAGAACCACCAAGGCCATCTTGTAAACCAACAGCAACCGCAAGAGCAGTGACTGTTGCAGAATGGGATGAAGGCATGCCACCAGATCCGATGAGTTGCTTAAGATCCCAACGATGTTCCCTAAACCTGCATATCTACCAAATCGATATAAGAGACTCTTAGCTTCTGTTTCTTTTTCACGAACACGAATAAATCGGGTAACTTATTCATCACGAATTAACAAAGTAGGTGATTCATGACGTAAAGCTGAGCTCACAGTCTCGGATAACAACAAACGAGTCTCTATCAACTCGCTAGATACGAAAACCAAGATTGGCGGATTAAACAAGCAACCGAATAGACAAAGATCATCATCCAGACGTAGTTTTCGCATACAATTAAAACTAGATTCGGGCCTGAATGATCGAAATTAACTAAACCGTACCAGGTGGTGAAGACCTTAATGGACTGCGCAAGAGCGAAAGCAGCGAGTGCAGAGAGTAAAGCATAGTTCATATAAACAGGCCGCGAAGATGAGGAAGAAGTGAACGACGGTGAGGTTGGGACTGAATTGTGGGATGTCGGCAACCATGAAGATGATGAAATTGCCAATTCACCTACTGGTCTCATCTCTGTATGAAGGTGGGTGGGTGGGTGGAAATCAGAAATTGATGATTTCGAATCGAAATTTGGGGAATTGGGTATTGGAAAACGTAAGGAAATATGAGGAAATAAGAAGCAAAGTTAATGTTTTTGGTTTAATTGTTGTGGGCAGAGGAAGAATCTTGAAGATGCTCTTTTTCCCTCTCTTTGAATTAAATAATCATTTGGAACCCTAATTCTCTAATGTCATAGAATATGCTATTGTTATTTCTTTTAGATACCTTCACATCAATAATTCACGACAAAAGCTTGTACGATGTGGTTGTATATGAGTATATCTATACTTATATCCTTTTGTGTTAATAGGAAAAACAATATTTGAACCTTGGCTTTCAATATCCGGTTTGGATTCAAAATAAACTCATTATTTAACTAAATTTTAGAAATCCAAATTGGCTTTAAGTTTTTCAAAGTGGTTTCGATTTGAGTACTTGTAGATCATACCTAACGAAATATTTTGGGTTTTGTATAATGCAAAATATTACAAAAACGCAACCAAAAGTAATAAAAATAAAATGATCGACTATATAGGCAACAAAACCACAACCATACAGATACAGAGTTGATAAAAACCCTAGGTTAAGGAGTCAATCTAGTTGTTATATGATAAAAAGTGAAATCTTGACAATTGACTTGACTTGGCTATTCTGGAACCAGCAATGTTCTCACTTTGCCAAATTCGAAGAAAAAAAAGATATATGATCCCGCTATTACTGTAAAGGAAAGATAAAAAATTATAGAATGTCTATGAGCCCTATGACCTTTCACTCCTGAAATGTGCCTTAATGCAAGGCTATATCTAGGGCTTTTGAAACCTAAGATCTTTATTTTTTATATTCGGGAACTTAATTTTAATCAAAGCGCCTTATCTTTCTGATCAAGTAGGTTTGAGCAAAGGCCATAACTATTATGATCATTGCCAAAAACACCGCAATTGACAAATCCACCTTAGCCTTGGGTAGTTGAGACTTTTAGGGAGAGCAAGGCCGTCATTTTCACTAAAGTCGTTGAACTGGATTCCATCTAAAAAATATGATTAGTTCATCTATATAAATGGATAGTTTTCAACTAGCTGAAGGCAAACGACATAATGAACCCACCCACAGTAGGGAAGCATTTATTCTGGGTGTAGGAAGGAAAGGTTAATGGACCAAAAACTTCAATAAGAAGGAAAGGTTAATGGACCAAAAACTTCAATCAATCCTATTGCATTGTAAAATCTCTTATCGAAGGCATTAGAAGTTCAACATATAGTGACAACGCAAAGCGATAGTGACAACACCAAGCGATGGAGTCTGTTTCAACAACTCCTCGTGAAGACGAAGGTCTACAATAAGACTTTGTAACTCTAAATTTATTAAAAGAAGAAGGATTGTAGGAGACTTATTAATATTTTCTTAATTTGTTTCATTACTGTTAATGTATTTATCATTATCAATAAAAAAAAATTGTTGATTCGATGAAATGTTGTTGAGAGATTATGCATATATCAATGATACATAGAAATTCATCCATGTATATTTTTTCAATGAAAAATTTAACTATTATTCAATATTTTTAGTTTTATTATTTTGAGAAAACTTGGGATGATTCTGCAATATTATTTTTTATTATTATTATTCTTGGTGTTACTCTTTTTATTCATTATTGTTATTTCATATTTGATTATGCTTCTTTTATCAATCTTATGTTTTATTTCTTCTTCTATTACTGAATAATTTGTCTAACCCGTAGATCAAATATGACTGAGTGATTCATGAACTATTTGATTGTTGATTATAAAATTCTTTTTTGTTTGAGTTTTATTTGATTCATATATTTCTCTCCGTATAAATAATGGAATTTTATTTCCTTTTAAAATGTCTCTTATTAATTGTTTTATAAAGAAAATGTTTTTGTTTCTTTCTTTTTTTTTACTTTTTTTTTTAAATCTTTGAGCTCTAAAATTTAATTTCTGATTTCGACTTTATAGTTTATACCTTTGAAAATAAGTTAAAAAGGCAGTTGTTTTGAGGAAGACCAATATGATATCTTGCTTCCATTCCAAAAATTGTTAAAAAAAAAAAACAAAACAAAAATCAGAATTCTCTTGTTGCTTTAGATCTCTATTAGAATCATAGAGTCCTAGTTTAGATCTTTACCAAAGTTTCAATTGAAAAGGATATAGGATTTTTATCTGAAAAAAATATTCTTAACAAATTATTAGGGAGTTTTATTTTGGAGAATTGAGGATCATTGGAGCTGCATTTTAGATAAATTCCTATATTCCAATCTTGGAAATTCCCATACCATTTCCAAGATTGTAGTGATAAAATATGGACAATATTCTTAGCTATTCTCAATAAAGGTAATTTAATATATTTTCTAAAAACTGATTGACCTAGTAACAAAACAACTCTTGTTTTGTGTCCATGTGGAATGTTCTCCAAGAATTCCATTATGTCGTCATGGTTATTTTATGTGTGTGTGTGTGCGAGTGAGTGCGAAGCGGACGGGGGATTGTTTATTTAAAATTTCAAAATTCAACTTTTCACCTAACCAAACTTTATTATTAAGAAAAAATGATTAGGTCACATATAGGAAAAGGAAAATCTTCTTTTATTTTTCCAAAAAAAAAAAGGAATGAGGATGTCCTTGATATGGTCCCTAAAAAAACCAATTCAGGCCTTTGAGTGCATAGTATATTCTATTCTTCCAATGTATTGTAAGATTATATTTATAACACACTTATATGCTTTTATACAATACATTATCGTTTTTTAAAATTTTAATATGTATTTAATTTTTTATAAGAATTTGATGAACAAAAAACAAAGTTTATATTTATAACTAATTAATATATAACAAAATATTATAAGTATTAAATATTACATTTAAATTATAATTAGTAGGTAAAAATAAACTAGAAATGTATAAATATATAAACAAAATGACTAAAACCGACAACGCAAAGTTCATCTCCATTTTGAGAGATGAATAATATAACACCACATTTGGTGTAATACTATTCATATAGATAAGCACGAAGCCCTGCTGGTCTACCATAGGAGGTCCCACAAGCCAAGAGGGGTGACCACTACCAAAGCATCTTCCAATTAGCTTGCAGGTAGGGGGAGTGTCACTGATATTTTGTTTGTTAGTCATTTCGTGACCATTATCCCCTGCAGGTTGTCCTTGTTGTTGGGAGGGGGACAACTTTTGGGTCGTATGTAATTCTCTGTCATTTTGGTCCAGGTTGTGAGTATAAGTAGGCCTTATTGCTCTCCTTTATTTTCTAGCTAAGAATTGTGTAAAGAACTTGTTTCTTCTTGGAGATACCCAGATCTCGAAAACTGGGATTATCAATACAAATTCGAATCATTTCAGTCTTTTCTGTGTTTCTTTCATTGTCTCTCATATAGATCCACCTTGGATCTATCAATTGGTATCAGAGCATGGTTGCTCCATAGAAGAATGTTCCAGCAGATAAGAGGTTAGAGACAGTAGAAGAAACCTAGGAAGAATCCTGGATGAACAACAACAACAGAAATTGGTAAACCAACAGCAAGCTAGAGCGATTGAAGACAACAAGATCATGCAGAATGAGATGATGAGAAAGCTGGATGCTCTGCTAGGGAAGGTGGAGAAGATGGATCGTGGGAAGGGAATGGAGACGCCTAACTCAGGAACACTTACTATGGGGTCTAACTCACAAAATAACAACAGTGGCCCAGGAGGCAGCGGAAGCGGCGGTTCCGGCGGTCCAGGCGGCGGTGGTCCAGAATTGGTTTTTGGTTCGTTTGATGGAGCGAACCAAGGGAGAGGGCGCTTTGAGTACAAACATTGGAAAGTGGACATGCCCACATTTGATGGTACCGATCCGGATGGGTGGATACTATAAGCTGAACGCTATTTCGCGATTTACCAGCTTGTGAATGAAGAAAAGGTGGAAGCGGCGGTTCTAAGCCTCAACGGGGATGTGCTCCCATGGTACCGATGGTCTAATAAACAGAAACCAATTGATACTTGGGAGGAGATGAAGGTCTTGTTCTTGCAGAAGTTCCGATCAATTCAGGGAGGAGATTTGTTCGAACAATGGGCTTCAATTGAACAGACAGGTACCACTGGCGACTACATACGACGTTTCATCGATTTGTCGGTGTCCCTGGATGAAGAGATACCGAAGAGGGTAGCCATGGTGATAGGTGCATTTTATGCACCTATTTTGCATGTTTATTTCCGTCTTTTTATAGCATTCTACTTCATAATTCTTGCATTTAGTTGATTATTAGGGCAATTACATATTTCATTAAGAATGTCTGGTACTTCACTATTTTTGATTTATTTTGCAGGCATTATAGAGCATGGAACGTGGAGCTTGGATGCATGGATGCTTGGATGCTTGGAGCGTAGAGCTTTGGAACATGAAGAGAAGATGAACCGGTCATTCCATGGCAGAAAACATAAAGATGGAGCCAACAGTGAAGACTTTTTGGAATTTTAGCAAAAAGCATGGGTCATGCCAAAAACACATGGTCAAGACAAATGGTCATGCCAAAAACACATGGGCAAAAGGCATGGCCATGCCAAAAACGCATGGCCTTATGGCAAGTCACGTGAACTTTAATAAAAGAGGAGGAGACGTCATTTTGAAGGAAAGAACGGTTTTGGGAGCAGTTTCTGGCGATCTAGGGCAATTTTGGGAGAATTCTTGGAGCTTTTGAGAAGACTTAATCATTGCAAACATTTGGATTTCATTTTTGTAAGGATTAAACATTCCAATTCCATCTTTATTCTTGTTTGATTTGTTCTTAGCCATGTGTGGCTAAGAAACCCTAGTTTCTAGTTCTTGTTCAAAACATGTTGATTGCTTGACTTGAAGCATATGATTTGATGTTTGATTTCTGATTCTATTCTAGTGATTATGTTTTTGTTTAAACTAGAATCCTTGAATTTGATTTGTGTTTGATTGGCCACTCTCATGAATTGAATTTCTGTGCAGTTAATTAACTTTTAGGGCACCTAATCGTTCTATTAAGTTAATAATTGGTAACAAGCAATAAGTTTTCTTATTGTAAAACATATATCACATGTTTTCACACTTCCGCGTGTATGAGAAGAAATGAACATCGTTGGGAAGCTTGTACAAAACTTAATGCAGTTTTTCAATACAATCTAAGAGAGTGTTTAGGTTGAATTAGTAAAGCTAGGTCTAGTCAAAGAGCATGTTTTGGTTAGATAATTTGGCAAGTGAGAGGTGTTAGAGCGTGTTAATATCTTTCAGTACTAACTTAGAATAGCAATCATGAATTACATCAAGTCATAATCAAGTTGAACAGCAACATTGAGAACTAGAACTGGAAGCACTTTTACAATTTGTTTACAAATCTGTTTTATTTTGTGCATGTTTTTAAAGTAGATTGTTATTTTCATTATTTGACTTTTGCAAACAAAACCCCCATTTGTGACCAAAGTACCTTGTGCAAAAAGGTATAGACTTTTGTCTCGTGTCTCTGTGGTTCGACCCTGCTTGTCTTGTACTACTTTTCAGCGCATTAAAGCAGTGTATTTGGAGTCTATTGTACCCCTTCATTTGTTGGGTTTGACACCCCTAACACATGGCGATCTTCAAAAGGGGCCTCAAACCAAACATCAGAAAGGAACTGCGGATGTGGACTCCCGAACAGTTGGGCCGCGCTATGGACCTAGCCCAACAGATTGAAGAAAAAAATCAACCCAACAGTAACAGCGGGTTTGGGACAACTGGACCCAGAAGTTCCACTACCTTGTCTTCAAGAGCTAACGTCGTTACTTCTTATTCCCCTAACACTTCCACTACCGTTAAAAACCCTAGTGCGTGGAAACGCAACTTAGGTGAAATACGACCATTAACGGAAGCTCAAATCAACGAGAAACGAGCCAAGGGTCTATGCTACAAGTGTGATGAAAAGTGGAACAAAAGCCACAAGTGCAAGTCTCAAATCAACGTTATCTTGGTGGAAGAGGAAGACCCCCACCTGGAACATGATCCTTCACCTGACGAAGGGCTAGACCAGGAAGCTCGACTGGAGTCAACGGAGGTGAACAATACGGTGGAAGTCTCTCTTAATTCGATAGTCGGATTAACTTCGCCCAAAACCATGAAGCTAACAGGAAGGGTTTGGGATAAACCCGGAATTACTCTCATCGACCCGGGGGCAACTCATAATTTTATAGCCTCAAGGGTAGTGGAAGAATTGGGAATTCCAATCACGGATACTGAACCATACGGAGTTAGGATGGGTACAGGAGATAGCGAAGCGGGAAGAGGGGTATGCAAGGAATACTTTTGCAGCTCCAGGAAGTTGATATTGTTGAAGAGTTCCTTCCTTTAAGACTTGGAAGCGCGGATGTCATCTTAGGGATGAAGTGGCTAGAAACGTTGGGTACCACCCAAACCAACTGGAAGGAGCAGACTATCGAATTCGAAGTGGGGGGTCAAATGGTGAGATTGAAGGGGGAAGCTGCTTTGGGAAAATCTCGTGTCACTCTAAGAACATTGGAAAGGGAACTCAAGAGAGAAGGAGCAGGGATGGTGGTGGAATTTTGTAACACCGAGACCGAGATGCATAGTGAGGTACCTCATTTATTAACTCAAATCCTCCATAAATTCAAACGTATTTTTCAAGAACCCAAGGAGCTACCGCCTAGGCGTCATCTTGAACACCAGATAGTCCTAAAAGACGGCACCCCACTGGTTAGTGTTCGTCCCTACCGGTATCCCCACTACCAAAAAGACGAGATTGAGCATTTGATTCAAGAAATGTTGACTACGGGGGTTAGTCAAAAAGAAGGACGGGTCTTGGCGGTTCTGCGTGGACTACCGGGCATTAAATCGGGCAACCGTTCCCGATAAATTCCCCATTCCGGTGATTGACGAGTTATTAGACGAACTACATGGGTCTGTTATTTTCAGCAAATTGGATCTCCGATCTGGATACCATCAGATTCGGGTTCGGACACAGGACATACCCAAGACCGTTTTCTGCACACATGATGGGCATTACGAATTCAAAGTAATGTCTTTCGGGCTTACAAATGCCCCGGCGACCTTCCAGTCCTTAATGAATGATATATTTCGCCCGTATCTGAGAAAATTCATTTTGGTTTTCTTTGATGACATCCTCATCTACAGCCCCAGTGAAGATCTTCATCAAAACCACCTCAATTTGGCCTTCGAAGTATTACAAAAAAATCAATTGTTCCTCAACCAAAAGAAATGCACATTTGGGCAACGAAAAGTCTCATACTTGGGCCATGAGATATCCGCCCAGGGAGTGGCTGCTGAAGCTTCCAAGGTTCAGGCGATGCTGGACTAGCCCACTCCAAGAAACATACGGGAATTGAGGGGATTTCTCGGACTCACGGGTACTACCGCAAATTTGTTAAGGGATACGCGGAAATCGCCACTCCCTTAACGGACCAACTTAGAAAGGACTGTTATTGCTGGAACGAGGCGGCTACCAAGGCATTCCAACAACTCAAGACAGCTATGACCACCGTGCTCATATTAGCTATGCATGACTTCAAGAAACTGTTCATTGTGGAAACGGATGCCTCGGGGTATGGGCTAGGTGCGGTGTTGATGCAGGAAAACAGACCAATCGCTTACTATAGTAGCACATTGGGAATCAAAGCTCGGAGTAAGTCAATCTATGAAAAGGAGTTGATGGCTATCGTAAAAGCAGTGCTCAAATGGAGGCCTTATTTGATGGGGAGGAGGTTCTTGGTGCGAACCGACTAGCTAAGTTTAAAATACATCTTGGAGCAGCGGGTTATCGGAAGCGATTATCAGAAATGGGTGACAAAGCTGATGGGATTCACATTTGACATCCAGTGCCGCCCGGGGGCTAGCAATAGAGTGATAAATGCTCTATCACGCAAGAGTCCAATTACTACTTGCAACACCATGACAGTGGGAGTGTGGCAATTCTGGGACAAGATCAAGGAAGAAATAACACAAGACAAAATGATTTCCCAGGTGAAGAAGGAGGTTTTGGAAGACCCAAACAGACACAAAGGGTTCTTTCTCTTTCAAGAGAACCTGTTATACAAAAACAGGCTAGTGATCCCAGCCAATTCCGCCCTCATCCCACTTGTAATCAAGGAATTTCACGATTCACCCATAGGTGGGCACTCGGGGGAGAAGAAAACGTACGAACGAGTTTCGAAGGATGTATTCTGGAAGGGTATGCGAGCTTCCATCCTGGAGTATGTCAAAAATTGTGAGGTTTGTCAAAGACACAAAAACCTCACAACCTCACCCGCTGGGGTACTCCAGCCAATTCCCTTACCGGCGCAAACATGGGACGAAGTAACAATGGATTTCATAGAAGGACTACCAAGATCTGATGGCTGGGATACAATTTGGGTGGTGGTGGATAGGTTGAGCAAATATGCTCACTTCATCCCTGTGACATCCCCAATTTCACGGCCAGAAAAGACCGATTTGTTTATGCTTTGTTTTATAAAATCAGAGTAAATCCTTTTGATTAAAAGAGTTGCGGAATTTGTTCCCAAAACAAAATATGATAAAATTTATCAAAACGTTTCTCAAAGAGAATGTATTTTTATTAAATAATAAAACCTCGGGATGTCATGTTCGATACAGACCAAAAGCATAAACAATATAAAATAGACCTTACAACAGTTATTTGTAACTACTGATCTATAATCCAAAATCTCTCATCAAGTCCACCAATTTATACTCTTGTGCCATTACCTGTAATGCAAAGAAAACTGAGTGGGTCAGGCTTGGGAGCCTGGTGAGCATATAGGGTTTTCATCCCACAATAATACATTTATTATATTCAATTATCAAACAATCAACCCAAATACTCATTCCCATTATCTCCTTGATTTCTTAAGGATTTACCCTAAGAATCAACTATCCTCTATCCATTTATTCCTAAGGATTGACCTAAGGAATTGACACAAAGTCCACCACTGCCAAGGTCCACAAATTACGACTGGTAGACACTTAGTTCAACATACTTAACAAACACCTAGTTCTAATACTCCTAGTGAACAATTAATTCAAAACATCTGGTGAATACTTAGTTCTAAAACACTTAGTGAGCACACTCAGTTCAACAATACCAAGTGAACACATAGAGTTCTAAAATACCTAATGAACACATTGAGTCCAAAAATACCAAGTGAGCACATAGAGTTCTAAAATACCTAATGAACACATTGAGTCCAAACACCAAGTGAACACATAGAGTTCTAAAATACCTAATGAACACATTGAGTCCAAACACCAAGTGAACACATAGAGTTCTAAAATACCTAATGAACACATTGAGTCCAAACACAAAGTGAACACATAGAGTTCTAAAATGCCTAATGAACACATTGAGTCCAAACACCAAGTGAACACATAGAGTTCTAAAATGCCTAATGAACACATTGAGTCCAAACACCAAGTGAACACATAGAGTTCTAAAATACCTAATGAACACATTGAGTCCAAACACCAAGTGAACACATAGAGTTCTAAAATACCTAATGAACACATTGAGTCCAAACACCAAGTGAACACATAGAGTTCAAAAATACCTAATGAACACATTGAGTTCAAAAATACTTATTATTTCGTCTCACATCAACTATTTCATCTACCCATGTTCTACCCAACATATTTGTAGATGCAAACACATATACAGTTTAAATCTTTTAAAACATGTATAACACATTATTTCAACATTTATCTCAAGTAAACAAACAATATATAAACACCTAGCACATACTTCATATCTATGCGGTAGAAGAAAGTGAATATACATTCACACATATAACAACAAAATATACACATAACACGTATTTGGTATAAAATACTTCGTATTTATGCGTTAGAAGTAAGTAACCACACACTCACTTGGTTAGACGATGCTCGGACAGCACTATAGCTCTAAAAGTAGTATTCTTCGGTGAAACCGGGACATCTTCACACACCAGGTTTCTCACGGACAGAGCTTCAGCTCGGAACCTCTTTTCTTCTCGAGATCTTCGGGCTTCGGGACTTGCTTCGGGTCTCGGGGTTGATACCGGGGCTTCGGGGGGTTAAAATAGGGCTTAGAGGGTGTATCGGGAGTGGGAGAGAAGGGATGGAGCAACCATAGTCGGCTGGCCCTTCAAATCTATTTATAGGGCAAATTTGGCCCTTGCCACGTCGTGGCACCCTTTTTCCACGTCGTGGGCTTGGTCGTCACTGCATACGTCATTGCAAGTTGCATCTGGGGGACTCCCGGAGGTGTCAGGAGATTTGTCACGTCGTGGCACTGCTTGCCACGTCGTGGTCTCTGACAGTTTTGGGGTTTCGCGCCCTGAACTTCAGAAATTCATAACTTTCGTATACGAACTCTATTTTCGACGTTCTTTATATCGACGCGAAGGTAAGATTATGCTCTACAACTCTCGTTTAGACTCCATTGGCTAATTTTGACTTTATTTTTAATATATTATAAATATATTACTTATATATTATCTTTAGTAGGCCGGGACAGGAAAACTCCGTTCAAAATTCATAACTCCTTCATCTGAACTCCGTTTTCGTCCGTCTTTCCGTCGTTGCACTACTATCGATGAGATCTTCAATTCTCATTTAGATCACTAAGGATAGATATCTATCTACCTTAAATTCACTATTTACGTCGCGCTGGGTCGTGTCGGTTCTGTCGCGAAACTTCGACAGGTCATAACTTCTTCGTTATAACTCGGATTTTGGCGTTCTTTATATGCACGGAAACCTTGTGACATATACTACAACTTGGTTAAGATTAATCCTTCTAAATAATCTTCCATCAAAAAGTCATTTTTGATGCTTATCGTCTCTAAATTGACTAGCCCTGATCTACGGGCGTTACAATCCCTCTTCGTCATCCGTTCATTGCTGCCACAATTGCTGACAGATTCATGCGAGAGATAATTCGACTACACGGGTTAACACTCTCTATTATCAGTGATCGGGACAGAATTTTTCTTGAGTCAATTCTGGCAAGAGCTATTCAAACTGAATGGGGTTGACCTGAAACGCAGCACAGCCTACCACCCCCAAACAGATGGGCAATCGAAAGTGGTAAACCGTTGTTTAGAAACTTATCTTAGATGCTTCTGTTCAGAAAAACCAAAGAGTTGGGCAAAATGGTTGGCTTGGGCAGAATTTTGGTACAATACATCTTTCCACACTTCTACCAAATGTACACCCTTCAAAGCCCTTTATGGGAGGGACCACCCCCAATCATCAGATACGAAGGCCAACAAACAGCGATTGACCATCTGGATCGCCTGCTGGAAGATCGAGACGCCATCCTGGATGATTTAAGAATTAACCTCCTGCGAGCTCAACAGAAGATGCAAATGCATGCTAATAAGAAGCGGACTGAACAGGAGTACAAGGAAGGCGATTTGGTCTTTCTCAAGCTCAAACCATATAGACAACAGAGTTTGGCGAAAAGGAGATTCGAAAAATTTGCGGCTAGGTACTATGGTCCTTATACCATCCTAAAGAAGGTCGGAAAGGTGGCCTACAAACTGGACTTGCCCGCTACATCAGCCATACATCCGGTCTTCCACATCTCTCAACTCCGGCCCATTTTTGGAGTTCCTACCCAACCCTCGGAGTTACCACCTCAATTGGATGCCAACTTAGAATTGGTGGTACAGCCCATAGAACTCAAAGGTGTTAGAAGCAAGAAAGAGAACCACAAAGAACTTGAAGTCTTAATACAATGGGAGGGGCTAACTGAAGCAGGAGCAACTTGGGAAGATTTCACCAAATTGGCACAGCAATTCCAAAGTTTTCACCTTGAGGACAAGGTGAAGGTTTGGGCGGCCGGTGTTGATAAGCCCCAAGCCCTGTTGGTCTACCGTAGGAGGTCCCACAAGCCAAGAGGGGTGACCATTACCAAAGCATCTTCCAATTAGCTTGCAGGTAGGGGGAGTGTCACTGATACTTTGTTTGTTAGTCATGTCGTGACCATTATCCCCTGCAGGTTGTCCTTGTTGTTGGGAGGGGGACAACTTTTGGGTCGTATGTAATTCTCTGTCATTTTGGTCCAGGCTGTGAGTATAAGTAGGCCTTATTGCTCTCCTTTATTTTCTAGCTAAGAATTGTGTAAAAAACTTGTTTCTTCTTGGAGATACCCAGATCTCGAAAACTGGGATTATCAATACAAA
Organism: Lactuca serriola; assembly: GCF_051521515.1. NCBI lineage: Eukaryota > Viridiplantae > Streptophyta > Magnoliopsida > Asterales > Asteraceae > Lactuca > Lactuca serriola. The sequence continues at coordinate 4,636,372 of NC_136411.1, forward strand.
TTCGAATCATTTTAGTCTTTTCTGTGTTTCTTTCATTGTCTCTCAGATAGATCCACCTTGGATCTATCACATATCCCCCAAAATGGGGGAGGGTTAGAGAAGAATGGGGGGAAAATAAAAAATAAGAGTGAGTTGGAGATGCTCTTAGAAGGTAAGAATTTCAGAGCAAAGGTGACGTTACTATCATAAATGCAACTTTGAGAATAGCAGACATAATTATATGTCAAATAGTTTTACAGCAACAAACATGTCTTTATTTTATGAAAGAGAAAGAGAAAGAAAAAGTCCAAGAAGAAAGTAACAAAAGATTTGTATGCTATACATTTGTCATAATCTATAACAGAGCAACTATCTAAAGGGCAAACTCTAGCTACAGGAACAAGACAACAAGGTAAGTGTGTAGACTGTAGATCTATAAACTTAAAAACAAAGACAAAGGGCCAATAATAATATATTCCATGAAGCAAAACATTTAAACGGCAGATTTTCCTGCAGCATCAATCAGTTGTGCTTTTGCCGCTTCCATTATAACATTAAAGTTTGTTTCAATATATCTCCCCCTGAAAAAGAAAAAAAAATCCTTAATTAATGTAGAAATGTCAAAGAAATTGTTAAAAAAAAATGTCGTGACATAATCTGAAGCTTACCAGAAATGAGTTTTAGACCAAGTTGAAGAAGGAAACGATGGACTTGCTATACCATGCATTATCCTAGCAATGGCACGAGGGGTAAATTTGGTGTGTGAGTTGCTCTGTATAAACACCTACAACACCAAAAATCAAGTTATTAAATAAAATAATATAATAAAATATCATTTGAAATGTGTTACCTTGATATCTGCTTTTAAAAACCGGCTGTATAGACACAAATTAGATGTGAGTCAGTAAAATAATAGAATTAGTATAGAAAATGAAAAACTGAATAAGCCATTATTAATTATTATGTATGACTGTATGTGTTTGCAATTTGTAAAGCTGACCTGGCTTGGCCCATTTTATTTGGGATATTATTGTCATTATCTGCATTGAAGTAATCCAAGAGCTTTTTTTGTAAACATGCCGTGTGTTGGGAATTACTGCAACCGTTTCTTCTATCACACGTTTTCACTGCAAAGACTGCAGCATTAAACATCGCGTCTATTTTATGCACCTGTGTCAATTGATATTTACAAATAGTAAGTAAGTAATACAAAAAAATAATAATCATGAAATGAAAACACCACAAATATATTTACCTTGCAACTCTCGACTTCTGATAACCATTCAGCCAGATCTGTTGCCAAGGAACATATATCTTTTGGGAAATTTAAGATTGTGTAACAATAAGCTGGATCCTTGAGTTCATATGTGATTTCTCCCTTGGCCTAAAACAAAACATTAATCTTACAAAAAAAAAAAAAAAAAAAAGGTTCATAAACACATGAAAAAACTAAACCAAACAAACCTTGAAAATGTGCAACTGATTAGAAATGGTAGAAGCTTGAACTCCAATGCTAGATGCCACAGTTGGTATGTCAAACACATATTGTCCATCTTTTATTTCAGACCTGAATCATATTCTATTTTATTAGCGAATTAAAATAAAATGCAAGATTTCATAATGGCCTTACTAAATACTCACTTTTTCAAAATTGCATTGATCACAGTGTCCTTAGCAGCAAGCAATGCTGGAGATGTCTATACATTCATCAACAAAATTGCCAACACATAGATTAACCACAGGCCCCATAAGTCAAGTATAATACTATAATGAAAGTCAAAGGGGAGGGAGTATGATGTGGCATTTAAGTAGGGGACCCACACCCACCATATGAAAATTTACAACACATGTGACACTTGCTTGGGGAAGTAAACCCAAGTACTGCTCTTCAGCTAACTCCAAGCGAGTTAAGATAGTCAGAATCACCTGAAACAATCAAAGTTACACAACACTGTTACTGTTACTGTTACTGTTACTGTAGAATTTGTATTAATTCCATATTAATGAGGTAAAAAGACCAGACCTCTTCTTTCATGTCAAATTTCCGAGATGCTGATTCCTTGACTATTGAGCAAATCCTTCCTTTTGAATGTGAATGTGAATGTGAATCCCCGATGAAAACTTGAGAGAGGAACTTATTTACTGTGTATTCATCTACTCCATCACTGCAGCAAAGACATATCACATATGGTAAAGGTTAAATCTCTTTTTTTACAGAAGAAAACTTATAGAATGTGGATTGGAAAGTGGCAAAATGTTATACCTGTACATGAGACTCCTTAGCTTAAAGTATGTCGTGTCATCGAAAAAGAGATGACAATGAGATAATCGCCCATCACGTCCAGCACGTCCAATTTCCTATAAAGATTAAAATAATTTTTTAAATCAAAATTCTAACTGATTGATATTTGATAAATAGATATATTATATGAAATGAACCTGAACGTATTCTTCCAAGCTTTCAGGCAAACTGTAGTGAATTACCTGTAACAGATAATTATGTGCTTTCAATTTATATATAGATTACACTTTAAAACAAAGAGAAAAAAAAGAATAATAATAAAGATTTGTTCTTACAGCACCAACGTCACTTTTATCAAGCCCCATTCCAAAGGCCACGGTTGCAACAATCTTTTAGACAAGGAGAAAAGAGATTGTGAGAAATAATGAAATATTGGATTTAATCTACTTTCATTAAAATGAAAGGTTTAGAAATTATTAAAAAAAAAAAAACATGAAAGATTTATGTACCACACGTATCTTGTTTAAACAGAACTGCTCTTGTGCACGCCTTCGGTCTTTAGCAGGGATCCCACTATGATAACTCTAATGTCAATTTATTGTTAGTATCATCATACTGAAATCATCAAAATATTATATATGAGATATGTCTAATCACTAATGCCAATCTGTTTACCTTTGCCCGGATATTGTTATCACATAAAACCTTGCTGATTGTATCTGTTTCCCACTGCAATTAAAATTCAGGATCTTTCAATTTTAAATTTTCATTTTAGGTGGTAAAATATGCTGCATACATGACACTGACACATACCTGATATTTGCAGTAAATTATAATGCTTTTAACCTCTGTGTAAGGTGAAGCCTTGAGCAATGTCATAAGATCCTTCATCCTGAATTAATTGACAGATTAGGATCATGAACATCTTTCTTTCTAAAATTGGGATCTAGTAAAAGCATTTTTCACTTGCCTATTTTCACTCAATGATACAGACAGCTGCAAGTTGTCCCTGGTTTGTTCTGTTTGAACAAGATTTGTAGGAGGAATCTCAAGGGAGTGCATCACATCATGCATGGTTTTGGTAGTTGCAGTTGCTGTCATTGCAAGAATGCAGTTTACTCCAAGACTATAACGAAGTATGGATGCTCTAAGCCTCATATATGAAGGCCGGAAATTATGTGACCTGTGTACTTACATTAATGTGATATGGGATAGAAGCTAAATAGTGATGAAATGAAATAAGCAACTACAGCAACTGACCATTCAGAAATACAGTGGGCTTCATCAATCACAACAAGTGAGATGAGTGAAGTTGCAGAAAATATGGATGTAAATTCTGCATTTAGTAATCTCTCTGGAGAAACAAAAAGGACCTGAAACACAAATAGATCAATGTACATGTTCAAAAAGATTTCAACTCAGTAAGAATCATTGATGAACTCACCTTCAAGGCTCCTTCTTGAACCCGCCTAAGTGTTTCTGCACTCTCTTCTAGTGTCTACAACAATCAGGCATGTGAAATTATGAATTGAAATGAAAGATCAGAATGTATATACACAGAGATAATACCTGACTGCTACATAATAAACCACCTGGAATCACTGGTGGGAGCTGTTTGAGTTGATCGAACATAAGTGACACCAATGGACTAATGACAAGTGTCATTCCCTGTAGAACCATAGCAGGCAACTGATAACACAGTGACTTTCCAGCTCCAGTGGGCAAAATCACCATACTTGATTTCCCAGAAAGTATAAATCTAATAGTTTCCAATTGCCCAACCCTAAAAGAATCATACCCATAAGTAAGCTTCAACAACTTGATTAGATTCTCATCAGATGGATCATGTCGAACATTCAGCACAGCCTGCTCAATCACTTCTGAATCAAGTCTCGTTTCAGTCTCTTCATCTTCGTCCAATGGAAAACCTTCTTCTTCACAGAAACTCTGCTCCTCTTCTCCTTCACCTCCACCTTTCCGTTTTCGTTTGATTCTCTTGTACGACTTGCGACTCGAATTATAAGCATTTGGATTCTTTTTTCTAATTCTGTTTGCATACTTCTTGCGTCCTCCATGACCATTGATGTTCAATCTCACAAAGTTCCCTTCATTTACAAGTTTAGGCTTGCTCACCTGCTCCTTGGGATAAACACCGCTCGGAATCAAGTTAGGATGCTTCTTCACAACTTTCCCTGAATCTCTAGCATTAACATCTCGACCTAGGGTTTCATTTACACACGTAGGGTCGGGCGTATTCGGATGTTCCAATCGAGAAGTATAACTCCCAATCAAATTCGGATGCTCCTTCACAATTGTTTCCGAGTCTATGACAGTAGCATCTCCGACTTGTCTTTCACTAACTCCGATTTTGGCTTCCAAACCATGATCAATTCCTTTTTCGGTTGATTCTAAGTTCAAGCAAAGCTTACGGTTCTTATAAATTGACGCGAAGCGTGAGCTACGAGCTAGAAGATTCTCACCCTGACGAATAGTAGCAAACGAATCACCACCGGATGACCGGTGAATTTTAAACGGTAGTTCAGCTGGAAGAATCTCAATGGGACCAATAGTATCCGACGAAGGACAACCGGAGGACCGGTGAATGTTAGATGGTAGCTCAGCTGAAAGAGTCTCAGTCGGAGCAATAGTATCCAACGAATCACCACCGGAGGACCGGCGGGTTTGAAGCGGTGGGTCAACATCAGGAGTACGCATAGCGGATGGAGTGGGGCTTTGAATCGGGTCAGTTCCATCGGTTTTAAGTGTAGATTTCGAAGGCGGGAGCTTAGTCTTCTTGGTGGATGGTTTAATTCTCAAAATTGGCCGGGAGAAACCGGATTTGGTTTTCGATTTGGGGTTTTTTTGTTGGTTACCAGAAAAGAGAAGAGTATGTGGTGCCTGCGGTGGCGGTCGGCGATGGAGAGGAGGCTGATATGGTTGACGAGGAGGCGTTGAGGAGATGTGAGATCCACCGGAGTCTGAATCAGAGTTATCCATCGGATAACGGCGCCGGAAGAAGAGAATAGAGAACTAAATAGATCAGGAGCTCATGTTTTCCCGCCTTGTCTGATTGAGGGAAAATTTTAATTTTTAATTCATGCGCATTAAAATACCGTACACAGGTGAAAACGTACAGTTTTAATATCCATGATGTATGAAATTAATTTTTATCAAAAACCAGATTTTACGCAGGATATATAAATCGATATATGAAATTTGTTTTTTAAATGATTACACCAGTTACATTATATTTATATTCTGTTAACGTGCTTTGAGAAATGACAACAGCAATATACACGACAAAATGGCAAATAAGTTAACGTGATTGAAAATTGACTCATAAGAACAAAAACAAAAGAAATAAAAAATTATTAATACTTTCATCTCAATAAAATTAAAATTACAAAAACAGCCCTGAAACAGAAGAGCAACTACGAAGCACATTCCACATGTACAAACCCAAATAACATATCGGCAACAATCAACAATCGTAGAAAATAAAAAAAAGAATGACAGGGCTTGTTGTTTGTTTTATATGTATACGGATAACACTAATACCCGGATACAAGAATAGAATACTATCGTCAACCTACCAAATTAAACTTTAAACCCACCCTTTACAAATATGCTTACAAGTTACAGTTGCAACAAATGAAGTGGAACCCAAAAAATAAAAATAAAAATAAAAATAAAACCCCAAGGACAGGACAAATGCATGGGAATGTACAGCTTTCACTGCAATAGTGATAGTGATAGCTATTATTTCACATTATTGTGCAGTTGCATTTGGATTCCAGCAACGGAGGTTTTTTACTCTCTCCATTGTCCCGAACCCCAACAATACGGGTTTTCTGCTGCTGATCGATTTTACCTTCAGTGGTGTTGGGGGATTTTGTGGGGTCGGTTTCTGTGTCCTTTTTGTGTCTGGATTTTTGGGATTTTGACGAGCGTTTGGTTGTGTTGCGTGTATGAGAGTCGGGTTCATTGAGATGGGATTTGCGTGTGGGTGTGGCTGGAATGAGTGGCCAAGAAGAGTTGTTGTCTGATGATGTGTCTTGGTTGTCTATGGCTATGGTTGCAGCATTGTGGGCCAGGTTGTGGACTATTGAGCTGCAAAACAGTATCGTGTCTGTTGCTTCTTCTAGTGTCAAGCTTCTTCCTTTGGGTCCTCCTTCCTCTTCAATCAATACTATGGATTCCCCTGCCATTACTAAAACTTAGCATCCATGCCAATTTCCATAATTACAAAAAATAACTTTACTTTAACTTTTTACTTTTGCTTTTTGCTTTTCAGATATGGGCCAAATTCATGTCCAACCAGTACAATAGGATTTATATTTTTTCACCTTCTAAAAAAAATCATTTTTTCCAATTATCCAGTTTTATAAAAGGTTGAAATACACAAAAACACAATATTATGTATAAGATTTTTTTTATAAAAAAATAAACACGTACCAATTACGTTGGTTGTGTGATTAGAAGTCCCAAAGTCCTCAGCAGAGAGCGCAACATCTTCCGGCAATTCTTCTATTGAATTTTGTGAAACATCACATTTTGAAGGAGAATCCAATTCTCCTTCTAAAATCACATCCAATGGAACTTCTGCAGCATCATCATTACAAGAATCAAGAGCTGTATCATCAGCTCCCAAATCTTCAGCTTTCTGAAATCCAACACTCTCTTCTTCATCTTTCAAGATATTAGTCAATAAAGAGTCATTTTCCTCTTCATTGTTTTCTTGAACATCTTTCCCAGATGAATCAAGTGTGCTTGTTCCAAGGCTTGAAGGATGGAAAACATGGCTAGAAGTTCCAGACAATGAGGATCCACTTCTCTGATGCTTTGAGTGTTCGATTTCAGATTTGGTGATGCTTGATTGACGTTGAAAACGGGTATCCGATTGTCTACTTTGACCTTGACCAAAGTCAACAGAAGATGTGGCAGATACACTTCTCATGCTATTTGTAGTGTCTCCTCTAACATAAGAAAAATCATCATACGAAATGCTACTTGCTGAAAAGTTTGTGTTCCGGACAACCACGCCACCTTTTATACTACTTGACCGTTTCAACAGTATCGAAATACCAGCACCTTCTAAAGATTCAACCTTTGAATTTGAAAAGTCAACACTGCCAACATTGACTTGGTTCCCTTCACTTTGACTGTCTTTGACTAAATCATTAGCCATAGCTTGTAGAGATTCCATCACATCCATTTGAGGTTCGATTGTAGTCAACTCGGGTTCAGGCCCTGAAACCACTACTGGGTCAAAGATGGTCAATTCCATGCAATTTTCACAAAGATTTGTGTCGTTTTCTACTTGTCCAATAGGAGGAGAGTACCCACAACCACATTTTGAACAAATTAACATCTCCTTTTGTGTACTGATATCTGAGACATCATCAATTGTTGTTAGAGTTGCAGCAGGATCAAGATCTATGGTATTTCTTGAATTGTCCAAAAATGAATCATTTCCATCATCTTTCTCGATCATAAACACTTCATCATCAACATCAACATCATGATCATCATCATCTTGCACCCTGACATATCCGCTAGTTGCATCATCCTGGCTAGCCTCGTGATCGGGATCATGATCATGATCATGTGCACCACTTATTGCCACCCCAGAACTTGCATTACTACTAGTTGTGACAGAGGAGTTCCTAGATATCACAGGATGATAAGGGGAAGTTGCAATTCCAGCATGAAAAGTTGAACTTGGGACACTCGAGAGAAGGGGTCTGAACATATTTTGTCCTTTTCTATGATCCTACAAACAAACACCAAAATATTCAATAAGTAACACTCAAAACAAAAACAAAACTTATACTTCTATTCGCAAATTGCAGGAAATACAAGCATGTTTTACTCTTTTTACCAACATATGCAATGTTATTAGTTTTTACCCATAAATAGCAACATACCTACATCTTTTTACCAATAATAGCAATATATATCTCATAATAGCAACGTATTTAAGTTTTCAATTAAATTAGATTTTTGGTCCCCGAGTAAAGCATATTTTATTCAATTTTTGTCCCAAAAAGTTTTCTCTTGTAATTTTGGTATTTATCTGAGGTTTTTGTAACATTTTGGTCCCTGTTCCAAGAAATGACTATATTTTAGGACCAAAGTTGCAAAAATCAGCTATACCCAGCGACAAAAAACGTTACAAGAACCTGACATGAGGACCAAAACTGCAAAGAGAACTTTTTGGGACTAAAATTGCAAAAAATCAGCTAGTACATTGCCGTTATAGAATGTACTTATGCATTTAATAATCAGATTATTTAGTTGTCTAAATCAATTTTACACTACCTGAAACAAAACTGATTATCAAAAGGTATAGTAAACCTAGTCTTAACACCCTTATTTGACCTATTATGTTTTAAAGAAATTTTTATGAAATTGATTAAAGAAATAGATAATAACATACCATTTGTCTTAGTGCAAGGTCGAAGGATCTCTTGGGAGCTGAACTAGAAGAAATTGTTCTAATCGGCTTTTTGGAAGGTGAAGCTTTATTATTCTGAAACCCACCGACACCAACTCTTCTAGAATTTGGGCGTCCAACAACTACAAGAACAGACGAAAGCGATTCCATGTCATCCTCAGCAGAAGACCCAACCGAACCTTTACTATGTGAGCTAAACCTATCTCTTTCATGACTATGGGAGGACCCAATGCTTCTAGAAGCAGTAGGCGACATCGATTGTCTGCTACTTCTAGAAGCCGGTGAGGACCCACGTACATACGAAGCCGGTCGATCAGCCAATGAGGTTCTTAGATTCGGTGGGACCTCAGTGGAAAAACCAGGAATGCTGGATTGCCATGCCTTTACTTTTGGTGAAGCTGAATTTCCTCTTATACCCTTTGTAGTCGTTGTGGTGCCATTAGTAGAACCTGTGCTTAATCTTCGTGGAGGAGGGGGTGTGGAAGCCCGTGGGACCGGTTTTCGAGATGGTGGAGGTGATCTATGGCTATGAGCTGGAGGGGTATTATGCCTTAAAGTAGCAGGTGGACTAGCACTGGCTGCTGAAGATGCTCGATGTCTACCTTCATATGTGCTGTTATGAGATCGAGGTGATAGGCTCACGCGATTTGGGCTTGCACTTCCTCTACTACTTCTACGCCCTTTCTCCATCTAAAATATAAATTAAGTCAATAAGCTTAAGAAACAGCATCTTATTTAGAAAGAATATGATTATAGCTCCAAAGATATATATATATATATATATATATATATATATATATATATATATAGAGAGAGAGAGAGAGAGAGAGAGAGATGACTTACTGTTGGTGATCTGGAGATTGATATTGGTTGAGTTCGAGTTCTACCCCTTTGGGTAAGATTAACTTGTGGTGCTTCATCGTCCAATGAGGGAAACAGAGGTGTGTCGGGAGGTGTTATTAACCTTCATTTCATGAAAGAAATCGGTCACAATATAACTAAGAAACTAAACAATTTGGAATTTAGGGTACAAAAACAAATGACTACCAACCATTCATAATCATTCTTCTCATCTTCTGCATGGAGGAGGTCACTGCTTTCTCCTCTAGCAGGAATGTTTATCCCAAGTTTGTAATCTGAAAAATGGCGCAACTTATTGGCTGCACAAAATGCATACAATCAGACTCAGTAACAACTAACAAACATCACTTATCAGTTATCATTACTTTCCTTTTTCAAGGAAATTTGTAATTTAGAAACCAAATAAGCATAAAATATTACCGAAAATGTCTTCAAAATCATCATCTCCCTGAAGCAAGAAGTTATCTCTTTCTCTGTTTTGCACCTCATTAAACAAAGCAAGATCATCGTCTCTCTGTTTCAAAGGTACTCCGCTTTCAAGACTGCGTCCTCTCTTGTGATTATCAGCTCTTGGTTCTCTACCAGGAGAACATCTCATTGCTGGTGAAGGAGGCATTTTGTTGCCACAAAACTTCGTCCTAGGCTACCACAAATATCTTCCCATATAACTCCAATTCCAACAAAATATCTTCAAACCGGACAATGGATGCTGACGAAAACCCTAGAAACTTCCCCGATAAATTCAAGGATGTGATAACTAAGCAAAAAGCTTAACGTAACTCCATCCAGGAGAACAAAATGTGCGCATTGTTTAACATTATGCGAGCTCCCATAAATACAATTTAGCTCGTATAGTGGTTATCCTCATCCCACCAACTCTATACATATCATTGACTTCATAAACCCTAATTTTCAAATTAAAGTATCCCAATAACGTTACGAAGAAAACGAACCCCCAATTGAGCTAGGTCCAAGCAATTCCAACTCAAAAATCCTCTTCCAGCACAGAATTGCAAGTAAAAATATCGTTAACTTACCCGTACCGAAGTCAAAAGTTATGTCGACGAACACTTGTCCAACCAAACCGATTAAACACCAAATTGTAGAGAACCTCAGGTTAGAAACGGAATAATTAGTCGGATCCGGTAGAAAATTGGTGGATCAGGGAAGCTGTCGGTGGAATTAAATCAAAAGAGCAATAAGTATTGAGAAAGAACCCTAATGAAAGAAAGCATGGTCTGTATTCACGTGAAATGAGGTGGAGTATGGAAGGATAAAGTGAAATGTTGAGAGGAATTAGAGAAGAAGGTAGCAGAAGAGGAGCAGGTGTTCATCATCCAACCACTGTAACAACAACAGGCTTTAGTTTCTTTATGGATTCTGATCATCAAGAGATAAAAAAGGTATTTTGCTTTAGTTCTTTCTGCCTCTTGGTTCACCATGTTAGTTGTTCTACTTCTATCGTATCTTTACTTTTAATTTTAGTCAAGTTGTAAAATCATAAATAGATATTTATGTTTTATTTTTATTTTTATTTATCAGTTTATACAACAAACGTAATTTTCACATAAGTTAAATATTATACCCAAATATATAATATTTTAACATTTAGAGAGAGAATGTCAGCGAACCTTATGATTAGGTTAGAAGAAGAAAACAGAATCAGAAAATGTGAAGTGGTTCTTTTAGTTGAAGTTATTATGTTCTTCCCCTATCATTAACTACGACAATAATGTATCTAGACTCTAGAGAAATGCAATCTGTTTGTTCGAGCTAAACAGCCTAATTAAGTCACCCATGTGCATCCAACAAGATACAAGGTTAGGGATAAATGACCATTTATAGACAACTCAAGTTTTAATGTGGAGGAATTATGATCTTTATTATGAATTTATTACATACCATTAAATGTTTATTTCCACTATGATTTGTAAGCATTTTATGTGAAACTTTTGACAAAATATATGTTATTTCTAAGAATAATTTATCATTTTCTATAGGCATAAATTACGGTAAAATCTTAAACATTGCTCTGTAAAATTGTACTATTCAGTTTGTGAGAATATAACAAATTAGTTAAACTAATCATAACGTAATATGTATTTAAAAAAATAAGTATTTTTTTTTTGCAGAATAATCACCAAGTCCAACCAACAAAAAAATAAATTTTGAATTGACATTCACGATTTCATTGTGTTAGCATTTCTTGCACTCGACCAAATAGATTGACTTCGTGTTGGGTTAGCATTTCTTGCATGATAGATTTAAAACTATCAAATATATTAAGTGTCGATTGCATTTTATTATTGATCCCATCAATGTTTTCATCTCTTGTCACAACATGAGTACTTCTATTGTTAACCATTTTTTAAGAAGTCTAAATTGATATATCTAATACGACAATCAAACGTTTAGAAACTACACACTTAGAGTACTACAGTTTAAGACCAAGTACTACATTAAGCGTCTAATTCACTTAAACAAATGTTTTGATATCAACTGAAAGATCTCTCGAAGAAGGTGGTTTTAAAATCAGGTTGTCATCTTGAAATCATAGTTTAATTTTTAAAACATGTGTTGACAAACAATTGGTCACATCTTAGATTTAGTTCAAAACATAGCAACCTCAAACAAAAATAAATATATGATGTTACATTTAATATCATCTTCTAAATATACAAAGTCTCATTTTATCTCTAACCTGAGCGACATGTCAAAATATATTGGAAGATATGAGAATTCCTTGTGTGAAGACCTAAGGTCAACTTTTTCAAGAGCAAATGATGATGGTGATCGTCCATGCTCAAAGTTAGACCACAAATAATTTAAAATCAACATATAATCTCAATACCTTTTATGGTAGCTTTGTTAATATATATATATATATATATATATATATATATATATATATATATATATATATAGAGAGAGAGAGAGAGAGAGTGTGTGTGTGTGTGTGTGTGTTAGGTTCAAATGATTCTACTATCTATTAGGGACGAGCATAAGCGGGTACCCACCTCATTTGACGAAAACCGGAATCGGCGGTTCCTAGAAAGTTAGAATCGGAACCGGAACCGCTCTAGGCGGTTCTTAAATTTTTGGAACCAGTCCCGGAACCGGCGGTTCCGTTTCCGTGAGCAGGTAACCCGGTTACATTAATTTTGTTAACTTTTGTTGATAAAACCGCAACTTAGTTCGATCCAAATCGAATCAATTCGAATCAGACTAATATATTCTAAACCGGTGTAAGTAACACACACATATTTATATGAAATACTAATATATATATATATATATATATATATATATATATATATATATATATATATATATAAAAACCGGTTTCGGCGGGTACCCAGCGGGTAGCGGTTCCGAAAAAATGAGAATTGGAACCGGAACCGCTTAAGGCGGTTCCATAACTTTAGGAACCGGAACCGGAACCGCTTAAAGCAATTCCAGTTCCAGAACCGGCAGTTCTGAGGCGGTTCCGGTTCCAAAAGCGGGTACCTGCTTTCCGATGCTCATCCCTACTATCTATTGTGTGCTTGTAGGATTGATTCTGGACCAATCATTTTAGTTATTTTAAGAAAGTAATTAATGCATATTAAATGTTGAAGTTTTAATTAATGCTCATTATATCTTTAACATGTAATATGCATTAATTAATTTCTTAAAATAACTAAAATGATTGGTCCAGAATCAATCCTACAAGCACACAATAAATAGTTAGAACACAATAACCTAACCCTATATATATATATATATATATATATATATATATATATATATATATATATATATATATATATAAGAAAACATGACAGTATCGCCAATTTCAAAACATTAGAAGGAATGCAATGCATATGCTTTTAATCCCATTTCCAGTGTACATCTCAATTCGTTTCGTTGTCTAAATGGTCAACATGATATTACAAGGTATGTAGCTCCATGTAACATGGAATTGGTTGTGTACAGTTACCCCAACATAAGATGATAATCGGTCATACAAAGTTATTAATGGAACTCAATATGTACAACACTTCCAATATAACATCTCACTATGTGACATGTGGACCATGACACATCCACCACACAAATGGTAGCTAACCTCGGTGTGCATAATGGTGATTATCTACAAATCTAACCACTCTCAACATTAAGATAAAGCTTTAGGTACTCGGGTATCATCTCAAGTCCAACCCATCTTAATATGAAATGCACGTATAGGATGCTTAAATACTTTTATAAAGTATGCAACTTAATCAAATAAAAACTTTTCAAAATAGTTTTCATGATGCAACAAGTAGCATATATAGCACATTGAAATCGACTTTTAAGAATAATTTTAAACGACATGTGCTCTGATAAAATCGCCTTGGTTGCATAGACACAAATACTTTACTTACAGGTAGACGGTCCTTACACCTCCTCACCTATGATATACATATACGTACCATTAACTCCTAATAATTTTAAACAGCATGGGTCTCCTAGTTTTCTAGTAGAAAATCGGCTAACTCTTGCCCCTTAATGCTTGTGTATGAACAATAATCGATATCATGCTCTCCTAACTCTATTGCCCATTTAGTTAAACATTCTGAGGTTTCTAGCTTAATGAGTACCTGCTTGATTGGGCAGCTTGTTAGCACTTCTATCTTATGTGCCTGAAAATGTTTCCATATACGCCGGTCGATGTAAATGAGTTCTAGCACCAGTTTTTCATAGATGGGTAAATAACTTTCAAGCCTTGAAGGGCTCGACTGACGAAATAGATTGGGAGCTACTTCCTCTCCCTCTCTATTGCTAGTACTGACAATATGGCCTCGTTAGACACAGATAGTTGTACTTGGAGTGTTTCCCCTGGGATTGGGCTAGCAAGTGTAGGGAACGTGTGCATGGATTCCTTTAGGCGTTGGAGTGCTACTTCGGCCTCTAGTGTCCAATGGAAGTTAATCTTTTCGATGCATCCTTTGAGTGTTTGGAACAATGGGATAGCCTTCTCTGCCGACTTGGAAATAAATCGGCTCAATGCGGTCATTTTGCCATTTCAACCTTGGACGTCCCTTAAGGCATGTGACGTTTCTTCTCATTAATCGTAACATCCATAAAAATCATGCCAAATTTAAACTTTTTAAAACATTTCAAAACCAATGATTATTACAAAACTTGTTTTCAAAATAGTATAATGTCAGAGTATCCCATAATCAAATCATAAAATCATGAAATATGTGGAGTTGTACGATCACGCCTTCGCCTTCCCGCGATCATCAGATGTATCTGAAACAATAATCGATAAATGTAAGCTTGAAGTCTTAGTGAGTTAACCCCCAAAATACCAACACCATACATATATAACCATATCATATAAACAACTACAACATGCATAACGAGTCATCAGTATGACTGGACCGCCTCATAGCCCATCAGTCTATCTGAACCGCTCTCCAAGCCTTTGGTATGTCTAGACTGCCTCTCAGGGCCTTCAGCCTATCCGGACCGCTCGCCGGGCCTTCGACCTGACTATATGCCCTCTTGGATCTGCAATATATCTGGTATGCCCTGGGTATCTTGGCATACAACACAAAGCAGGACCAGCCTCAACCCAATCCCCAATCCAACTAACATGTGCACATAAATATCATATGCTAGCTAGCATGTAAATATAAGCATACTGACCTAACAGATTACTAGCATGGCAACCATCCTATAACCAGGATACATATCTAACCGATCACTAACATATCAACCATCCTATAACCAGGATACTGATCTAATAGATCACTAACATAACACAAACCTATAAACCATGATACCGACATACCAGGTCACTGAGCATATCATTATCCTAACTATCAGGATGTAAATCGATAAACATATCATGCAATAAACCTGGATACAAATCCGATAAGGGTCGGCATTGGTGCCTTAGACCCCGTTGATATAGTGACGAGAACTCACCTCACAAGTAGCACGAGGTGATAAAGTCAAACTCCACCAAATGTAGCTCCAAGTCCAACACCTACATCCACCGATGATCCATTTCCATAAATTCTCAAATTACCAAAATACCCCCAGAAGTCAAATTGTTCAAGTCGTGGTCATAGTCAAAGTCAACAGTCCATGTTGGCCCAACTCGTCGAGTGCAACTAGCAACTCGTCGGGTTCCTTAAGAACTCAGAAAGTCATAAAGCCCTAACCGACTCGCCGAGTTTCCAACCAACTCATTGAGTCCATGTGTGTCCAGAAGTCGAGGAAAACCCTAACTGACTCGTCGAGTCCTCTTACTGACTCGCCGAGTTCATGCAGAGTCATATATGGGCAACTTTCATCCGACTCGCCGAGTCGGCTAAGCGACTCATCAAGTTTATGTAGTTCATTACTTATACATATGTTTTTAAGCCACCCCAAAGCTCCATATTGCATATCCAACATCCTAGGGCACGGTTTCCACGTAAAGTTTGCAAACTTTACGTACATGCATGGTCCTAAATGCCAAAACTAGACTAAGGGAAAGTTTAACTCAAAGGGAAAGGTCCAAGCTTTCCAAATCTCATAAGTTGATAGCTATAGGGACCAAGGGGAGTCCAGATCTGAAGTTACAACTTTAAATCTTGCCCAAATACTCGAAATGACTCCCAAATGTGCTAAAGATAGCCCTAAACCCAAACATGAAGAGATTTAGCTAAAGATAAGCCAATGTAACGACTTGTTACCTTCAAAATGATGCCAATATGAAGTAGAATCAGATCCACAAGCTCCATTTTGCTCCAAGCTTCTTATACTTCACACCTTCACACAAAGCACCAAAATCACTTTTTAAGCCTCACAATCACTCAAGAACAAGGTTAATAGCGATTAGGGTTTCTCTTAGCCGTCAAGGGGGTGGTAAAGGATTGGAGGAATGGACTTAAGGTCCTTTAAATAGGGTGCAAACCCTAAAAATTAGGGTTTCATCTCCCAGCTCCTGCTCGTCGAGTTCGGGTCCTCCGACTTGTTGAGTAGATCCAATAATTCACGCGGGCTAACCCGCCTTTACACAATGAGTTGGGGGCAACCAACTCATCGAGTAGGTCCATAAATATATGTATAATGCTTTAAAACTTTTATGTGGGAGTCGGGGTGTTACATTAACTCCTCTACTTTAGTAACTCCTCTACTTTAGTAGGGATTGGTTGGATCCCTTCGTTAGTGATATTATATCCTAAGAATTGGGTTTGATCCCCATGGATGGCGCCAAATGATGTGACCTCATTTCGTTGCTCTTAGTGAAAGAGTATTCTTGCTCCACTATGGTCTGCGAGATAACAACAAGAAACAAGGTTGTTAACCATTCTCCATGTGGTTCGGGAAAATGCTATGACAGTAAAGTCAGTGGATTATCTGAGAGTGAGTGTAAGAATCTGAGAGAGATAGCTTACTTTTCAGGGTGGCGAAGGATACATTTTATATTGAGGTCTCATACTAGTCCGTACATGGGACAAAGGCGTTAGATCCGAAAGGATCAGGCACGTTGATTGGCTAATCATGCTCCTCTTTCTGTTAGAGCTAACGATTGGTTCAGGTGGTAATGTTATGAGCTTACTCATTGTCATTTGGAGTCATTGGTTTTTTCGTGGAGTGTAGAGTGTCAGAGACTCAGCTCCTGCACGAACGTTCTGTTGGATAGACGCCCGCAGGCCCGATACTTTGTTGGGGCGGCCGGTTAGGATGATCTAACTGTGCGACCCTCCTAGTGGTGTCTCTAGCGCGGCTTTTGGCTAGCGTTAGGGGCAAGCTATCATATGTATGTGTGTGTGTGTGTATATATATATACATACATTCTAATCATTATCTTATCTTATATCTTATCTTATCTTGTCTTATCTTATCTATATCTATATATATCTTATAAAGCTAGCATTTTTTTCTTTCACCACATTTATTTGAACTCCCATGCATTTTTTTCTTTCACCACATTCATTTGAAACTCCCATGACAATTTCCAACTTATTCCTAATAATGGTTATAAGTTGGTTACTAAGATTAAATAAATATCAAACATAAAGTATAATCATATACAAACTAAATTTCAGTATTAAAAAAATATATTTACTTCTACTTATAAAGTTATATTTTTTAACTTTTAACATATTATACTTAATTTATTAGTTATAATATATTGTTGGGTGTAAAACATTATCATTTTAAAGCTACAAATTTTGAACAATTTGAATAAAATACTTAAATTATAAATTTAAATATAACGTTACAGGATCAACTTAAATATAAATTTTAGTTTAACTTAAATAACCCAAATAATATTTTGTAAATAGTTAAAACTGATAAATTGTAGTGTCTTTCTAATAATGATTATAAGATGCTTAATAACGTTAAATAAATATCAAGTCTAAAGTGTAATCATAAATAAACTAAACTCCAATATTAAAATAACATCTTTACTTCTACTTATAAACTTATGTCTTTAATTTTTAACAGATTATACTTGATTTATTAGATTAAGATGTTGTTTTATGTAAATCATTATCAATTTAAAGCTACAACTTTTGAATAGTTTGGACAAAATACTTAAATTGTTAATTTATAATATAACATTACAGTGTCAACTTAAATATAAATTTTAGTTCCACTTAAAAAACCAAAGAATATTTGGTAAATAGTTAACTGTGATAAATTGTAGTGATAAATGCAAAACTAAATTGTAATTTTAATTTAACTAAAATATTTACTAAATATATTTTTATAATCGTCAAAAGTTTCAAATAAATAGTTTAAAATAACTTACAATAACAATAGTTAAAAATAACTATATATAAATTATTATATTGTTACCTTTAAAATCAAAAAACAATGTTTGATGTTTTAAATAATTATAATGATAGAAATTAAAACATTAATTAAATAAATTTTAAAAAATTATTTAAAAATAACAACAATTATAAATAACATTAAACCATGTATAATATTTAATTATGTTCAAGTCTAACTCGCAGGTAAAATTCATTCAAACTATTGAGATTATGTAGTTATAATAGATGTATATATTATCATATAATTCAAAATAATCAATATATTATATCAATTTAGTCTACAAATTATTATATCAAATTTAACAACAACCTTATTGCTATATTTAAAAAAACATATATCCGTAAAGACGTAAACTATATAGGTGTTTACGTGCAAGGCGCGGGCATTCACCTAGTATACTTATAAAGGAATAATTTTTACTTTCACTACATTCCTTTGAAACTCCCATCATTTTTCCTTTCACCACATTCATTTGAAACTCCTGTGACTTTTCAATTTCTTTCTAACTGTAACGCCCTGATTCCCGTGTAACAATTTGTGGTTATAATTTCTCACGATTTCAAGGTCTACTCGACGAGTCGGCTACCTAACTCGCCGAGTAGCAGCGGGTTGGTACTCGTGTTTAAGTGACCTACTTGTCGAGTCCAAGAAGGGACTCGACGAGTAGGAGTTAGCAGATGAAACCCTAAATTCCAGGGTTTTTCACCTTATTTAAAGGATCCTTTTCCCCCTTTAGCTTTCCTTTTCAGCCCCTGTGAGTCCAGAAACCCTAAATCTCCATTTTCTCTCCATACTTGTATGTTTAAGCTTGAAATGTGGATCTTGGTGAGGAAAGGCTTGAAGATCAAGAAGTTGTGATCAAGGAACGGTTGGGGATCTGAAGTCTACCTCAATTTATCATCATTTGGAGGTATCAAGTCACCACCTTGAGCTTCTTCTAGCTAGATCCCTTTTATATCTGAGTTTTGGGGCCATCTTGGGCATTTGGTGTTGCATTTCGAGTGATGAACCAAGATCTAAAGTTGCAACTTCAGATCGAGGCTCACATTAGCTCTTATCATCATAAAGTCCCGACCTTTAGCATGTTGGTGAAGCTATTTGGCCTAGAACCTCTTCTTTAGCTTGATTTAGGTCATCAGCACGTTGCATGCACGTAAAGTTTGCAACTTTATATGATAAACATGCCTTGGGGATTGGATCTACAATATGGAGCCTTAGCATGGCTTAAGAAGCCTCTATATGGATGAAGGACTGCATGGACTCGACGAGTATCAAGACGACTCGGCGAGTCCAATGAAGATAGTTGTAGGCTCAACGAGTCGGATGAACAACTCGGCGAGTCTGATGAAGATTGCCTTGGCCTCGGCGAGTCAGTCTAGTGACTTGGCGAGTCGGCTAGGGTTTTCCCAACCTTTAGACACGTATGAACCCAATGAGTTGTATAGGGAGACTCGACGAGTCGGCCAAGGAGTTTACGATCGTAAACCTTAGGAACTCGACGAGTCACTCTAGTGACTCGGCGAGTTGGCGAGTTATGTAAGGAACTCAGCGAGTAGCTGAAGGTACTCGACGAGTTGAGGTCAACATGGACTGTTGACCTTGACCATTAACTTAGACCTTGAACCAAGGGTTGACCAGTTTGACCTTTGAGAGTAATTGGTAAGCGAGTATTTATGAATTTTATCATTGGTGGTTATAGGTGCTGGGGTTTGGGATAGTGTTTCGGGAGCGAGATTTAGTGGTTCAGTCCGGCATTGCAAAGTGAGTTATCCTCATTATACTTGAGGGTCTAACGCACCAAGGTCGGCCCTTTGGATTGTTATCTGGTTATGTTATGCTAGTATAATCTGTTAGATCGGTATCCTAGAGGGTAGGATAATATTACGTAGTATGTGGTATGATATGTTAGATCGGTATCCTGGAGGGTAAGATAATATTATGTAGTATGTGGTATGATCTGTTAGATCGGTATCATGGTAGATAGGATGGTATTATGTGTTATGTGGTATGATTCGTTATATCAGTTATTGTCTATAGACTGTTATGTGATTATGTGTTATATATATGTGCACATGTTTGTTGGGCGGTTGAGACTTGTCTTCTTTGTGCGGAGGCCAATAGACCTGGGCATTCCAACCTGTTGGTTGTGGGCCGTGAGTATTCCATCCCAAGGATGATTGGACTCATAGTATGTGGGCATTCTAACTTGTTGGTTGTGGGCCTGGGGTATTCCATCCCGAGGATGATTGGACCCATAGTATGTTGGCATTCCAACCTGTTGGTTGTGGGCCTGGGGTATTCCAACCCGATGGTTGAATGGACTTGTAGTATGTTGTTTATGATTATCTGTGTATTGTTATGGGTACAAGTATTTTGGAGGTAACTCACTAAGCTTTCGGGCTTACAGTTTCAGTTTATTGTTTCAGGTTCAACGGATGGCCGCGGGAAGGCGAAGGGGTGACCGTACACTTCCTCGATCAATGATTATGATTTCTGGGAACTCTTATGTTTAATCTATTTTGAAAACAAATTGTAATAATTGAATGGTTTTAAATGATTTAAAAAGTTTTAAATTAGCTCGAATTTTATGGGTGTTACAAGTTGGTATCAGAGCCTTGGTTTGAGTGAATTGGAGGAACACTCGTGTGAATCCAGTCTCAAATCATGGAAAGATTTTCAAAATGATTTTTAAATGGTTTTCAAAATAAGTAAAAGAGGATGTGAAGTGTACGATCAACCGGAGCCAGTAAGTAGACCCCAAAATATTATACAAGTTATTTGATATTATGTGATATGTTAGAACAACATGGTAGTGATATGATAGGGATCCTCAAGAACCGTATGAAAGAATTGTCGGATTTGTGATGCCTTATCTTATGTAGAGTACCTCATTTATTGTTTTATGAATCTTTTGTGTGTGAACTAACTATTGGGTGAATACTTTAAGTCACATGCTACAGGGGTTAAATGATCTTAGGGTAAGGGATTTGGTCCTGCTGCGCAACTCTTGTCCGAGTCCAACCGTTGTAGGATTAAATCTTTTAGCCCAATATTGTTTAAGTCATGCGACATATGATTGTATTCATTCAATAGTGAACTGGCACCAATGGAGGGTCGTGTGGCTGCTGGTGGATGGGTGGGCAGTGAGAGGTCGGGAGGCCAGTTATGAGATATTTAGCATTCCTCTATGAGTGAGGAATGAGCCCTCGCTATATACATGTATATGGATAGGGTGTTGTGGTGATACTTGAGACAAATATGGGTAAGTGTGGAAGGTAGTATGGGCCCGTACTACTGAAAGCACAGGACCCATATGCGTAGCAAGGAAGTCACAACCCCTAGGGTTTGGGTCGGGAGTAGGTTCCCCGTCGTTTATGCGGATTATCTGAAATCTTCCTGGTATATGTTCAGTATGGTGATGGCGAATCGATTTGAGGCGAGATCCGGATCAGGCTCGGGAGCGAATGGTGAGGATAGGCCGGTATTGTCCATCGATCGGATACGGGAGATGATTTTCGTGGAGGTTTCTTAAAATCTGCGAGAATAATTGTTCGGTGTTGTGGACTGGGTCACCGCAAGGGTGATCGCCAAGTTCGAGGAGCAAGTTACAGTGTTGCAATCTGTGAGAGATGTTGCTACCGGGATGAGGATGGACTTTTCAGCAGAGGACGAAGAGTTGGAGACAGCTAACCTAAGTACTGGAAGTCAGGAGGGTCAGGAGGTGTGGCAAGTATGGGGGCACCCACAGATTTGCTTGTCACAAATTCAGGTGTTACAAGTGCAGGGAGAGAGGGCATGTGCAATGGGATTGTAAGAAGGATCATATATGCTTTCACTATCACCAGCCAGGTCATTTTAGGTCCAGTTGTCCTGCGTTGAGGACGGACGGAATTCAGATTCCAGCGGTCATCGTTCCTCAGGAGGTCAAGGTCGAGCCGCAAGAAGTCTCTGGTATGTAACTGGAAAACCCCATTCTGTAATAATATTGTGTTCAAATCGTCCGTGATCGGTATTTATTTTGTCTTTGAATATTGTTGAATATGGATAAGCAGTAATTTCGGGTTAGTTGCTTGTTCTGTCTGATCTATATGTTGTAGAGTTTCATAAGTTGTTAGGCCATCGGAGGTGTCAAGAGAAATTTATTATCAAAGGATTGTAGGTGAGTAGAGTTCAGGGATTCATTAGAAGAGGGGAGGTAGAGTGATTGATTAGAATTTTATCATTTATGTCAAGGGTTGTGCCCTTCCGTTTTTCAAGTTCGAAAGAGTGAGAAGGCTTGTGATCCCAGGATCAGGTTGTATTCCATCTCGGGTCAGTTAGTCGTAGGGGTTGGCAACAGTATTTCAGCACGGGTGGGTCGACGTGGCATAAGTATTTGTGAGGTCCGGTTTGCCTTGGATCTCTGGTATCGGACGGTAAGGATTGATTGTGCGATCTATTGCACTATTGGGATTGTAGACTATGTCTTGGGAGTAGTTTGTAGCCCGGTTTAGGGCAGAGGTTGTTTCAGCTGCTGCAGTTTAGATGTGGGCATTTGAGCTGGTAAGTGAGTCAGGGTGCGAACCCTGAAGAGAATGATTTCTAGAGCCCGAGAGCAGGAAGCTTGTTTGGAACACCTTTGGAAAATGGGTATTATGTGGGAAGTCTGCGGATAGGGTCCCACAGAAGGTTTATTCAACAATATCATGATTCAGTGGTTTTAGCAACTGTTAGTGATTGTCGGACTAAGCGCCAAGGGAAGTAGCTCGTTGCCAAGATATTAGTTGGAGCATCTATCTTGTGGTCTTCAGGAAATATGTGTGGGGTCATTCAAGCATTAGTGGTTGTCGGTTTCACTGGGATTCAGGAAGTGTTCATCTGGTTATTAGAAGTGTGTGATCAATTGGGAAAAAGTTGGTTGTCATCGGATCGATTGTGCGAAAGTAAGAATGGTTGGGAATTCTCCAATGTCCATGTATTGTGAAAACTTAGTCGAATCTAAGTGGGGGAGAATCATCCCGAGATACAGAAGCAGGGGCGATGTTGAAAATAGGGTATGTCTCGCATCTTTGTCGGTAAGGAAGACAACCCAAGTGGCTGTTTAAGTATTGTGTGAGTTGGGAGTTTGGTAAAACTCCCCAGCATGTGTATCACGTCTTCTCGGTGGCAGATACGAAGGGTTGGACCTTCAACACTTAAACCCCTCTTATTCAGAGAAAGTTCATATGACTCGCCGAGTCTAAGACCATCTTCATATAACTCGCCAAGTTCCACTTTGGGACTCGCCGAGTCCCTTCGACCCACTTCCCATACAGACCAAAATTGAGACATGCAACGCTTCTAACCCATAGATCTATGCTCCTAGAGCATGCTTATCACGTAAAGTTGCAAACTTTACGTGCATGCATGGCCCTATGAGCTCAAGAAGGCAAATCCAAGATCTTTAAGGGGTCATACACTCAATAGGGACCTCAATAATCCCAACCACAGAGACTTTATACTTCTAGGATGTCCATAAGATCCCAATCTGAAGTCCTTTCAGAACTTAAAGCACAAATACATGGAATTTGAGGTTTTAGGGCTTGAAACCACTAACTTGGGACAAAAAGGGGATCTAATGAACTAATGATCAAGGTAAGAACTTTTCTACCTGAATGGAAGCTTCTGACAGTGTAGATTCCGGATCTACCTCCCCTCCTTGCACACTTCAACCTCCTCTTCCTTCCTCAAAGATCCAAACCTTCTCTACAAAGCCAAAATCACTCTCAAGAACAATATGGGGCTAGGGTTTCTTTCTACAGCTCTCTGGAAGTGTTAGGGACTAAGGAGGCCAAGTTAGAGCGTTTAAATAGGGTGCAAACGCCCGGATTAGGGTTTTTGTCCAAATATGGTCTACTCGCC
Source organism: Lactuca serriola (assembly GCF_051521515.1). Classification (NCBI taxonomy): domain Eukaryota; kingdom Viridiplantae; phylum Streptophyta; class Magnoliopsida; order Asterales; family Asteraceae; genus Lactuca; species Lactuca serriola. Next base: position 4,660,599 of record NC_136411.1, read on the forward strand.
GAGTCCGGGGACCGACTCTCCGAGTACAAAGTTCAAACCCCGCGCCTTATCCCGCTCCTACTCGGCGGGTTGGTCCTTCAACTCGCCGAGTCCAAGGCAAAAATGCATAAAATTAAAATATTAATCACAAGGAGTATGTACCAGGAACCAGGTGCTACAAATCTCCCCCACCTATTTCAGACTTCGTCCTCGAAGTCTGTTGCTCGATCTTGAAACAACTCGGGGTAATGCTCCATCATCTCTTCCACCGGCTCCCAAGTCCACTCCGATCCCTTTCGGTGCTGCCATTGCACCTTCACGAGTTCCACCCTCTTGTTCCTTAGATCCTTCGACTTCCTGTTGAGGATCGCCACAGGCCGCTCAATGTAATTCAGGCTGTCATCGACCTAAATATCCTCCAACGGCACCACTGCCGAGTCGTCCACCAAACACTTCCGCAATTGAGAGACGTGGAAAGTGTTGTGGATCTGGTTGGGTTCGGCTGGCAGATCCAACCTATACGCCACCTTGCCCACCTGGGCTACAATCCTGAATGGCCCGATGAACCTTGGTCCCAACTTGCCTCGCTTCCTGAATCGGATGATGCCTTTCCACAGCGACACCTTCAGGAGAACCATATCCCCGACTTGGAATTCCAAGACTGAACGACGCTTGTCGGCATAACTTTTCTGCCGATCTGGGCAGTCTGGAGCCTACTCCGGACCTGCTGGATCTTCTCTGTCGTCTGGAGCACCACTTCGGTGCTTCCCATGACCCCCTGGCCAACCTCTCCCCAATATATCGGGGTCCTGCACCTCCTTCCATACAACATCTCGAAGGGAGGGTGGTCGATGCTTGCATGATAGCTATTATTATATGAGAACTCCGCCAAAGGGAGGTAGGTATCCCAACTACCTCTGAAATCCAGAACATATGCCCGCAGCATATCCTCTAACGTTTGGATGGTCCGCTCGCTCTGACCATCCGTCTGCGGGTGAAAAGCGGTGCTGAAATGCAGACGAGTACCCAACTCGTCATGCAACTTCTTCCAAAATCTAGAAGTAAATCGCACATCTCTGTCTGAAATCATTCATTCGGGCACCCCGTGCCGCGCCACTACCTCCCTGATATAGATGCCGGCCAACTTCTCGACCGAGATGCTCTCCTGAATTCGGATAAAATGGGCGCTCTTGGTCAATCGGTCCACGATGACCCATATAGAATCCACTCCCCGCGTGGTCCTGAGTAGTTTCGTGATAAAGTCCATCGTAATATCTTCCCATTTCCACAACGGGATATCCAACGGCTGCATCTTGCCATGCGGTCTTTGATGCTCGGCCTTGACCTTCCTGCAGGTCAAGCACCGCTCGACGTACCAAGCCACATCCCGCTTCATGCAGGGCCACCAATAGTCCAGACGAAGATCCTTATACATCTTCGTCGCCCCGGGATGAATGTAGAATCAAGATTTGTGCGCCTCCTCCATCAAGACCTGGCGCACGCCTCCGAGGTACGGCACCCACACCCTGCGGTGTAATGACAATAATCCCCTGCTATCATAGTCGAAGGAGGAAACCTGACCCACTATGCGCTCACTCTTCCGATGTTCATCCTTCATGGCCTCCTGCTGGGCTTCCCGAATCCGCTCCAAAAGCGAGGTCACCACTGTCATCCGCATGAAAATATCCCTGATCGGCGCCACCTTGCGGCTAAGCGCATCAGCCACCACATTGGCCTTCCCCGGGTGGTAAAGAATCTCACAGTCATAATCCTTCACCACATCGAGCCACCAACGCTGCCTCATGTTCAGATTCGGCTGGTCCATGAGGTACCTCAAACTCTTGTGATCCGTGTAAATGGTACAACGAACCCCATAGAGGTAATGTCGCCACATCTTGAGGGCGAAGACCACCGCCCCCAACTCTAAATCGTGCGTCGGGTAGTTCGCCTCGTGAGGCTTCAGCTGCCTCGAACCGTAGGCAATGACATGACCTCTCTGCATCAGTACCGCGCCCAACCCCGAAATGGAGGCGTCACAATATACCACAAAATCATCTACGCCCTCTGGCAGGGCTAAGATTGGCGCCTCACACAATCTCTGTCTCAGAACCTCGAATGTTGCCTGCTGTTCATGCCCCCATCGAAAGACCACGACTTTCTTAGTCAGCCGCGTCAGGGGTACGACTATCTTGGAGAAGTCCTTAATGAATCTCTGATAGTAGCCCGCTAATCCTAGGAAACTCCGAATCTCGGATGGAGACTTCGGAACCTCCCATCTCATCACGGCCTCTACCTTGGTCGGGTCTACTGAAATCCCGTTCTGATTGACGAGGTGCCCAAGAAACTGCACCTCGCGCAACCAAAACTCACATTTGGAGAACTTGGCGTACAAGCTCTCCCTCCTCAAGGTCTCCAAAACCTCTCTCAGATGCTCCTCGTGCTCCTCCTGCGTCTTGGAATAAACCAAGATGTCATCAATGAAAACTATCACAGACCGATCCAACATTGGTCTACATACGCGGTTCATGAGGTCCATGAACGCGGCAGGAGCATTGGTGAGCCCAAACAGCATCACCACGAACTCATAATGGTCGTAACGCGTCCGAAATGCGGTCTTCTGTACATCCTCCTCTCGGACCCTCATCTGATGATATCCTGAACGCAAATCGATCTTGGAGAACCAAGATGCTCCTTGCAACTGATCAAAGAGGTCATCAATCCTCAGGAGTGGGTAACGGTTCTTCATTGTTACCTTATTCAGCTCCCGGTAATCAATACACATCCGATGTGACCCGTCATTCTTCTTCACAAACAGGATCGGGGCTCCCCAGGGTGAACTGCTCGGTCGAATAAATCCTTTGTCTAGCAACTCCTGCAGCTGCATAGACAACTCCTGCATCTCGGGAGGAGCCAACCGATAGGGTGCCTTGGCTATCGGAGCCACACCAGGAACTAGGTGTTGGATTAGTGTCTAAGTCCATAACTATTTTGGTATGTACTTGACCAGGTGGTGCATGGTCCTTTTGGGTTGCCTTCACCAAAGCAACTTGATAGGATGAATTATGGAGAGAGATGATTAAATATGATTTATTAATATATTATGGGAATAATATATTAAAAGAGAAATCATATTGTTTAATTAATATTAGTAAAGAATTAATAAGAATTAAGTTTATGACTAAAAGAGATTAATTAAACTTAAGGGACTGGAATTGTAATTATAAGATAATGCAATTGGGCTATGGATTGCATTATATTATAAGGTTGGACGAATTCTATGGGGAAACCCATTGGAAATCGTCCAAGGCCTTTAAGGAAAGGAGTCCATGGGTTGCTTAGGGCTTAAGCATCCAAATTAGGGTTTCCTTGTTAGATAACCCTAATAGCCTCACTATATATAGAACCCTTATGCCCCAAAAACGTGGTGAACTTGTTCTCTAGGGTTTCCACACGTTTTGGGCAGCCTCCTTCTCTTCTCCTCTTCATCCTCTTGCTCTTGGTGTTTGTGAACCATTAGAGGAGTGACATTTGTGACTCTAAGCTTTCTGAAGTCAATACAAGAAGGATTTGGGATTGTTATTGCTACATAACAATCAAGGTATGATCTAAACCCTAATTTATATGTTATATTGATTATCATATTCTAGATCTAGGGTTTGTATGAGCACATAGGATGTTCTTATGTCTAAAACCCATCAGTGGTATCAGAGCCTTGATTGGTTTCTATTGTATTGATGCCTTGTATGTTTGTTCAAGCTGTAAAATCGATTTTTTTGGCCCCCTGTCTGATGAACTCGGCGAGTTCCAATGTGGACTCGGCAAGTAGCTCCAACTCGGCGAGTCCATAGAGGAACTCGGCGAGTTCAAGCGTCAGAAGGAGGCTGTTTCGGGATTTTTGCCTATTTTGACTTAGGATAATTGCCATAATTGTTTAAAATTAATAAAATTCGAATTTTATTGATTCCTTATGATTATCCTTGTCAAAATAAAATATTTTGGTCATCTAATTGGATAATTGTTACCTTATTTGATAAATGTTAAGTTATGGAAATTATTTGATCATTATCTTGCAAGAATTTGAACTAGATCTAATTAGATAACCACCAATTATAGTTAATTGCCTTATTTGAATTATGTGATCTACAATATTCTTGACAAAGTTTGGAAAGGTTTCAAATTAATCCCTTTACGTTTTATAGTTTAAATTAGAACTTGAAAGTTTAGAATTTAAATAGTTGAAACCCTAATGTTTTGAAAAGGTTTTCAAAACTTGCCCTCAAGTTTTGGAATTTAAATTTTGATTGAAAAGTTTGATTTTGAAATATTTAAATTCTAAACCCTAATGTTTTGATATGTTTCAAAACTTTCCCTCAAGTTTTGGAATTTAAAAGTTGATTAAAAGTTTAATTTAGGAATGTTAAATTCTAAAACCCTACTATTGTTTTGAAAAGTTCAAATCACACCCTTATGGTTTTATTAATTAATTAAGGTGTGTAATTAAAAGAGGTTTAATAAATCCATAAAAAGTTTAGGTTTACAATTTAATTGAATTAAAAGTATAATTGTTAAATTTGACCTCCTAGTATTTTAAAAGTGTAAAATACACCCTATACTATATATAACATTAAAAGTCTAACATTATATATATATGTATGAGTAAAAGTCAGTCTTACCGTTAGTAGGCCTCATTCACAAAGCTGGTCTATAAGGGTGTTTAAGGAAATTGCCTATAAAATGGCGATTGAATGGGTATCTACTCTTACCCACCGTACTCTTGACTAGTGGAGGGTCGTTAGCCGAACGGGTATGATAGGACAAAACCTTCCATTATAAGTATAATAAAGTACAAAAGTAACTAAATGTTTTACAAATTCCCAATCTTAGTTACTTAGGCAAAAGTGAATTGATGCAATTCCATGAAATTACACTTTGTCCCCATGCGAAGACGTTAGTGGAGTGTGTGTGGTTAACCGACACACTAAATGGTTCTAAGAAAAGGTAGCAAAGGGTGACTCAATGTTTTTCATAGTTCGGTGGAGCGTGTGTGGTTTACCGACACATCGAATAGGTGACTGTAACATGTGAGGGCACCATGTAAGTTTGCATGGTTATTCACACCCGCTTTGTGATCCTCGGCATCCCAGTCACAAACAAGAGGGGCGTATCGAGATTTAAACATGCCATTGAAAGTTCAATGAATCTCAAAGGATCTAGGAGTTTTCATAGATTTAAAACTTAAAATTCTTTTTCGTTTTTCGTGGTGGAAATTAGTGAATCGTCATTCACTTACCTTCAAATGTTCTGCAATTTGGGTTACGGCATCCCTCTCCCGAGTTGTAGAATATTGTGTTGGGTCCTAGCCGTAGTATCTCATTTGGGTGATTTACTAAGGACTCATTCAATCAGCTAACTTGAATTCGTTTTCTCCCGTTTTGTAGATGTCAAAGTACGACAACTATGGTCTTCCCAAATCCCGTGGAACAAGCATTCCGCATGAAGATGATATTCCACGATTCGATCGAGGAACAAGAGATCATGCTTCACTTCCTCCACCTCCTCCAATTTTTCTCCCTAACCCACAAGTTCGAATGCTTGAAAAGTTCAAGCTTACTCAAGCCCTTTTGGCAAGTAAACATAAAGAAGGAAAGTCGGTGTGTGCACACGTCCTAGGGATGAAGTCACACATTGATAGGTTAAGAATGTTGGGATCCGTTGTCTGCGAGGAGATGACTGTTGACTGGGTTATTCAGTCACTTCCTAACTCATATAGTGAGTTTGTAAGAGAGTACTATATGATGAACTGGGATGTGACCCTTATAGATCTCACCTATATGCTTATTGTTGCTGAATCAACAATGGTTTGGCGCAATAGAAAAGCAAAGTTGATTGGTGAATCTGCCTTCAAGACCTCTATGGATATAGACAATGGCAACGAAAGACATGTTATGATCGAAAAGTTTGATCATAAGAGAAAGGCAATGTCTGAAGTAGTTCCATGTCCTGTTCCAAAAGAGTCAATTTGCTTTTGTTGCCAAGAGAAGGGGCATTGGAGACGAAACTGCCCTATTTACCTAAGAGATCTAAGAGATGGGAGAGTCAAAACGTATGGCTCTGCTTTAGGTAAAAATCCATTGACTAACTCTTTTAAGCTGCTATTCTGGATTCTTAATACATAATGTGATAAGATTACAATTGATGTTTTGTAGGATCGAAGAAAAGAAAGGAAGCTTAAGGGAAGAAGTGAGCAGAATCTGACCGTGAAGAAATGGATTTCGATCGCATTACTTGAAGATTAGATTTTGAGCTACTACTTAGAGTTAGAATTAGATTGCTAAGAAAGATGTATTAGCACAGTTTTTCAATGAATTGCATTGTAAGGACAAATTTTTCCGCAATAAAATAAATTTTGATTATTTATTTATCCTTGCAATGGCATGCATGAAAATTGATGTTTGAAGGTTTCTAATATTAGCAATAATGGATTTGATTCTTAATAATGTTATTTGTGATAATGTCGAAAATTTACCGAATAGGGAAAGTTTCTCATCGCCTAAGTTTCAATTGGACAGAAACTTGGAATCATGCAACCTGGTTGCACGATGAATGAGAAATTTCATATTTGGAAATTAGACTAATTCATTAACAAAGTGTCAAGTGAAGAACTAGGAAATCGAGTACACAAAGTTGCGTGCTGATTAATTCCACCACAAGAATAACAAAGATATTCGTCATGATTTACTAAAGGTTTAGTAAATATGATTATACTTGTAAGATTAAGTGTAATTCTGAATTGTTTGAAAGAGTTTAAATCAATAGCAGAACGAATAAGAAGAATCAAGTAGGTAGAAAGATAAAAGTTTCTTTATTCTAAGAAAAAGGGAGAGTACCTTTTATGCTTTATGATATGTCTTAATGATTAAGAACCATATCTCAATTGATCCTCTAAGTGAGTCTTAGTGCAATTGCATGTCTAAGAAGAGGAATCAAGAATTGAAGAAATGGTTAAATCAAGAAGTCAATCATACTTCATTCCAAACCAAGTCTTAGAGTTAAGATTGTGATATTGAGTGACAAGTATTAGGAAGGTTTATAACATTCATCAAATATGGAAAGTTGTGATGTCTCGGATAAGACAAAGACCAACTAAGACCAATTTATGAAGTGTTTTGATAAAAACTACACTAACTCTAGAATATTTGTTTGTCAAGAAATGTTTATTGACAAGAGAATCTTATATGTCAAGGAGTCAGTGGGAGTCTTAATGGTCTTGAAAGGTTTCAAGAACAAATCAAAATAGACCTTATCGATCATCACTAGCGCACGAGTTGAGGTTTACAACCTATCGTGTTGACACTATTTTGTTTCTGTGCCATTCCAATTGAGTTAATTATGCATGTGAGTTCTATGAGTTCTCATTTGAACGCATAAAAGGCAGGCACCTTGATCAATGGAAAGTACATTTATAGGAAAGGGTGAGCTTCTTATCTACTTGGAAGACATGGTAGGCAGCTGTGTTACCATAAGGCAAGAAGTCAAGATTAAAAAAGTTCGGTCCATATGAGTTTGAATTTGTCGTAAACTTTGGTTTTGACAAATTCACATGGATAGGAACACATACACCATTAAAATCTAAGTGTCATAAGATTCCCTCCTTCATGAAAATGACGGTGAGGAAATGCTTTCACTAAGAGAGATTTTAAAAAGATAGTGACTGTGAAAATTGGATTCTCAAATTCGATTATGGTTACGGTATCCCTTTCCATGATTCGAATTGTGAGATTTGGCAATTAGTCTGAATTGTTTAGACACACATATGAGCTATCTAAGGGAAATGTGTATAAGCTTAGATAAAGGATTATCAAAGCATTAGGTATTAGAAACATGAACTTAAGAAATTCAATAAGTATTGTTTTTCTGGAAGTTAAGCTGGTTTCTGAATACATGTCAAAGCTAGTGGGAGCATAAGTGTTATGTTTATAATAATTATCATGATAGTGGGAGCATAAATGTTATGATTGCATGATTATTATGGAAAGTATTGCAAGTTAGCAATATTAATTATAGAAAAACAAAAGTCATACTTTGCAAAGTTGTAAAGGTTGAATAGTTGTTTTGCTATAATTAAGGGAGAGAATATTATGCTTCATTTCAAATCTAAAGGCTTAGGTTGTGGAATGTTAATAATTTAGTCAAGGAAACATAGTGTGTTCTCAAATTTCGATTATGATTACGACATTCCTCTTCATAGTTCGAATTTTGAGAACGTAGCACATAAAATATTACGGCAGAAGAGTGATAAAGTATCAAATCTTTATGTAAGACATTATGCATCGTGTCCCATACGCTTCGAGTATAGGATCGATTGCAAATGCTATAATATTTGACCCTTCTAAAATTTTCCAAATGTCTAGCGCATTGAGAGGGAAAAAGGACAAGAATTGGTTTTGACTAAGATAATTAAACAACTATCAAAGGACAATCCAAAGTTCGCCGAGGATTGGTCGCTTGTGAGTAGTTGGAAGTATAGTATTAGATGGACCATATCGACATGATTATGAATAGAAAAGATTCTATTAAGAATGAGTTGTCATATGGAAAATATGGAAACGTTTCCATATTGGGAGTTGGATATTGAGAATCAATGTCTAGATTAGAAACTTTTATGCAAAAGGATGTTCAAAGGAATGTACTTTGAGCGAGAGACATCACATCTAAGGAATTGTATTGTAACAATCTCCGATAGAGGACTTTGTAATATCATTGGCAATAGTCATTGTGACTTTTGTGCTATGACATTATTAAAGGATCATTGCATAAAATGTTAGAATCTAATATATTCCATAAGTGGCAAGAATTTGATATTCTTTCACTTGTGAAAAGGATTGGGAGTTGTGGAATGAGTAGGATTGGAAATGTATTCATTTGATCTATTTCACAAAGTAAGAACCATAGGTAAACATTGTGTGCATGCTAAGAGCATGGGACAAGTGTTGTAATAATTCAAGTAAAAAGTTGATTAACCGGAACAACAAATAATGAGTAATCGATGATTTAGTGATGACAAACGTATATGCTCGGCCGGGCTAGGGCTAATTTGATTTGTTCAAATATTCAGTCGTTATAAATCGGAAGTCGAGAAATAGTACATAGAGAATGATTAGAAATCATGTCTCATACGATATCTAGAATGGAGGAATATATGATCCATTATCTAAAGGACACGCGCATTTGATAGGATTAGAGTTGACAACGGCTTTGGAAAGCTACGATTGCAGATCAGGATCTGAAGTCATACACAAAATAGTTATTAGACTTATCCAAGTGGGAGACTGTTGGATTAGTGTCTAAGTCCATAACTATTTTGGTATGTACTTGACCAGGTGGTGCATGGTCCTTTTGGGTTGCCTTCACCAAAGCAACTTGATAGGATGAATTATGGAGAGAGAGGATTAAATATGATTTATTAATATATTATGGGAATAATATATTAAAGGAGAAATCATATTGTTTAATTAATATTAGTCAAGAATTAATAAGAATTAATTTTGTGACTAAAAGAGATTAATTAAACTTAAGGGACTGGAATTGTAATTATAAGATAATTGCAATTGGGCTATGGATTGCATTATATTATAAGGTTGGACGAATTCTATGGGGAAACCCATTGGAAATCGTCCAAGGCCTTTAAGGAAAGGAGTCCATGGGTTGCTTAGGGCTTAAGCATCCAGATTAGGGTTTCCTTGTTAGATAACCCTAATAGCCTCACTATATATAGAACCCTTATGCCCCAAAAACGTGGTGAACTTGTTCTCTAGGGTTTCCACACGTTTTGGGCAGCCTCCTTCTCTTCTCATCTTCATCCTCTTGCTCTTGGTGTTTGTGAACCATTAGAGGAGTGACATTTGTGACTCTAAGCTTTCTAAAGTCAATACAAGAAGGATTTGGGATTGTTATTGCTACATAACAATCAAGGTATGATCTAAACCCTAATTTATATGTTATATTGATTATCATACTCTAGATCTAGGGTTTATTGTGACATCCCCAAAATCTCGGCCAGAAAAGACCGATTTTCATTTATGCTTTTAAATATTTTCAGAGTAAATCCTTTTGATTTGAAAGAGTTGCGGAATTTGTTCCCAAAACAAAACATGATAAAATAATATTTATCAAAGCATTTCATTATATAATCAAAACTCGGGATGTCATGTTCCGATACAGACCATAAAGAATAAACGATAAACATTACAAGTCATTCAACAAATATATACATATACAGACTTGTAAACAAAACAACAAGATGATCCATCCATCTTACGCCCTTGTGCCACTTCCTGTAATACAAATAAAACTGAGTGGGTCAGGCTTGGGAGCCTGGTGAGCATATAGGGTTTTCAACCCACAATAAATAAGTTATATTTATTTTCACCAACCAATCACTATCCCGATTACCCATTCCCGTTATCCTCACTTTACGTCCCTAAAACAACTATCTCAACGGACCTAATCTAGGATTTTCATCGGGACGGACATCACTGCGAAGGGGTTTCCTCAACAATAGATATCCTAAAGGCAACCATGAGGGGGATAGAGTACACCGGTGAACACATCGTTCACAACACCTACAGGTTATGAACCTGCTAGCGTTCCACTGGACTGTCTAGAAAGAGTCCGTGGTCGTTATCCATACTCCGCTGAATAACTAGATCAACAACAACAACAACATCGAGGCCTCTCATCTGTTAATTACACACCAACTATCTACCCATGCTCTACCCAACATATTAGTAGATAAAAATATATATTTTCATACGTAGTTTAAAGAAAACCTGTATAGCATGCTTTAATCAACACATATATCACATAACAGATGAGGCACACACACACATAACACATATCTCATAAAGAAATAAGCAGATCTATAAGATAGAAGAGAGTGAATACTCATTCACACATAACACAACCAAATATATACACATAGCACGTATTTTTATATAAAATACTTCGTATTATTGTATTAGAAGAAATAACTACACACTCACTTGATCAGAAGACGATCCGACAGCACTACGGCTTATAGAAGTAGTAATCCACAGCAGATCTGGAAGATCTCCTCGAAAATCGAACTTCTCGCGGGCAGAGCTTCGACTCGGGAACCGCGCTTCTCGGGATCTTCGGGATCTCGGGACTTGCCTCGGGGCTAGAGTATGATACCGGGGCTTCGGGGTAGCTTCGGCACGAAAAACGATGCAAAAGACTAGAGAGAAGAAAAGAAAATGAACAAGAAATGAGGCTGCCTTCGGATCCTTTATATAGAGGCTGGAACCTCGGAGTACGCGGGGCGTACTGCCCAAAACGTCATTGCTTACGTATTCGAAGTGCTCGAGTGCGAGTGTCAACATCCCTCGGAGTACGCGGGGCGTACCTCGGATCAGATTGGTGACTCCTTCGGATAATGCTTCCGAATTTTGATTTAAATTTAAATACAAAATGATTAATAAACTTCGGAAATTCATAACTTCTTCATACGAACTCCGTTTTCGACGTTCTTTATATCCACGGAAAGGTGAGACCATGCTCTACGACTTTCGTTTAGACTCCGTCGGCTAATTTTGACTTTATTTTTATTAATTATTTTTAATAGGCCGCGACAGAAACTTTCGTTATAAATTCATAACTTCTTCGTTTGACGTCTGTTCTCGCCTAACTTTTTATCGCTTCGATAACAACGAGATCTTCGATTCTTATTTAGATTGCTTCGGCTAACAACCGATCGATCTCAAGTCGAGTATTTCAGGCTGTATACCGCTAAGCCGGAACTTCGATAAATCATAACTTCCTCATACGAAGTCGGATTTGGGCGTTCTATATATATTCGGAAACCTCGTTTCGACTACTACAACATTAACCAAAGATATTAAGTTTATTTTACACTTAAATTTTGACGCTTATTTTTATTCTTAATTAATCAGACCACATAATTAAGCAATTAAGCACAAAACACATAATACTCAAATAATACATTCTTATTATTTCAAAACGGGTTACAAAGGTTAACCTAGACTATTATATTGCTAAATATGGCAAGCTCGGGAACACAGGCGTTACATTTATAGTCTTGGATAAATTGCATGTACAATAGAGAAACCTAGATCCAAGCATTAGGGTTTGTATGAGCACATAGGATGTTCTTATGTCTAAAACCCATCACTAGGTCGATCCTGAACTCTACCTGATGCTCCGGAGGTATTCCAGGAAGCTTCTCCGGGAACACATCAGCGTAGTCTCGCACCACTGGAACCTCGCTCACCGTCGCCTTACCCGCCTCCCGGGGTATCCATAACGTACGCGACATATCCCGCACAACCCTGCTAAAGGTAGCGCCTAGCCCTTGCTGCTGAACATACTGTGGGTCCACGATGTGGCCTCTCGTCGTGGATCACCAACTCTCCCCCACTTGGGGCCCTGATCCGTACTAACTGTTGCGCATAATCTATCACCTCCCCATTAGGGCTCAACCAATCCATGTCTATAATCACCTTGTTCCCCCGCAAAGGGATGGGAACCAAATCAACCAAATAGCGCTCCTCAAATAACCTTAGGACACAATCCCTGAATACTGCCGACGCTCGCACCAATCGATCATCGGAAATCTCTACCTCTAAAGGGCAATCCAACATGCCCGAAGATTCAGTAAATCTCTTGCTAAGCGCAAGGGAAACAAATGATCGGGTGGCACCCGAGTCAAACAACACCTGAACAGGAATACCGTTCACATGGAACGATCCCGTCACCACATCGGGTGCGGCACGTGCCTCCTCTGTCGTCAGCTGAAACGTCCGACTCCTCACCACCGGAGCCTCTGCCTTGCCCTGACGGCCATCTTTGATCCTCAGAGTCGCTGGAGCTGGCGCCTTCACTGGCGCTGATGTTGCCGTCAACTGGGGGCAATTGGCCCTCTTGTGGCCCCTCTGGTTGCAGTGGAAACACAGCAACTCAGATGTCTGAACAACCGAGACAGGGGCAGTACAATCCCTGCTAAAGTGCCCCGCCTTGCCGCACTTGTAGCAGCCTGATGATCCCACCCTACAGGCTCCCTCATGCGACCTGCCGCATTTTCCGCAGCGGCCCGGCCCCCCTTGGCCTTTCGGCCTACCATCTGATCCCTTGGGCTTCTTCCCCGAAGCCCCAACCACCTGCCCCCGTCTTTGCCTTTCTCTTTCGAATGTGCTCCAAATCAATCTCCCTTTCCCTCGCCCTGGCAATCATGGACTCCAGGGTAGGGCAATCTGAAAAGCTAACATGCTCCCGGATGTCGGCCCGTAGCATGTCATGATAGCGGGTCCTCCTCGTATCCTCATCTCCCGCATACTGGGGCACCAACAACGCTCTCTCCCGGAACTTGGCGGTGATCTCCGCCACAGTCTCCGTCGTCTGTCTCATGTCTAAGAACTCTCTGGCCAGCTACTGAAGCTCGAAAGCCGGCGCAAACTCTGCCCTGAACCTGGTCAAGAAGTCCGACCAGGTCATATCCTTGACAGCCGAGGCTCCCAACAAGTCACCAACGGACTCCCACCAATCCCTAGCTCGGTCTCGTAAACATCCTGCTACATATCTCACCTTCGACCCCTCGGGGCAGAAGCTGGTCGGCTGTGCGGACTCAATGTCCGCAATCCATCATCTGGCAGCAATGGGGTCCTTCGCCCCATGGAAATCCGGCGCACCACTTCCCCTGAAGTCCTTAAAGGACAGTGTACGAGATCCTGACTGGCCAGATGCCATGTCACTCCTGAACGCCCTGAGGCGGTCCTCCATCAGCTCAACTATCCCTTCCTTGATCGACCCGAATATGATGGGGGTCGACTCAAGGATGCCTCTGGTGATCTCTGATGCGACGAACTCGCGTAGCCTCTCATCTACTGGCTCGGAACCTGATCCCAAACCCGATCCCTCTCCAGAACTGCCACCAGTTGGCCTCTGGCGTAATACCACCATTCTGCAATACACACAGACAATCATTAGTGATACTGATACCCTTAAAGGGGTCACATTTACTTCAAGTTCCCCGGTCTTGTCTCAGCCTTCCTTAGTTCGGGTACGAATCCTATGCTTTCAGTAGTACGGGTCCATACTACCTTCCACATCTATCCGTACCTTCTCCAAGGACTGCCTTGACTCCACCAAGTCCATTTCACTACTGCTAATCACTGCCATACTCATCCTAGGCTTTCCCCAGGAAAGTCTCTAACTCCACCCTACCCGGTCCTCAGCTACTGAAGGCCTCCTTGTAATGTCAATTAGTCATTACCTGAATACCATCACATGTGGTGAGGCTCAAATAATCCCTCGAGTAACAGACTCGGCCCTCCCACAGTTAGACTTAGACAAGAGCTGCGCAATAAGGCCAAATCCAGCACTCTATGATTATTCAACCCTGATCACATGTGACGTGACGTATTCACCTAATTGATGGGTTTTGGTCATAAGACATCATATGTGCTCATACAAACCCTAATGCTTGGATCTAGGTTTCTCTATTGTACATGCAAGTTATCCAAGACTATAAACCCTAATTCTAGCATATGGAAATCGATATTAACATATAATTAGGTTTAAGATGTTACCTTGATTGTTATGTAGTAATAGCAATCCCAATTCCTCCTTGAATTGACTTTGGAAGGCTTAGAGTCACAAGTGTCACTCCTCTAATGGCTTACAAACACCATAAGCAAGTGGAGAAGGTATAAGGAGAGAGGAGAGGTATAATAATTCGTCTCTAGGACCTCTTGGGAAGGCATGGACGAATTCATGAGCCTTGGGGTCTTTATATAGGTGTAGATATTAGGGTTTTAGTCCTTATCCTTATCGAGTTGCTTGCCCACCAAGTAACCATAAGATAAGCCTTGAAAACCCTTATCCTAGTCGAATTCTAAGGCCTTATCACCTTAAATTTGTCCAACCTATTAATAAGATAATCCTTACCTTATTTTGTAACTATCACATAATTACAATTCAGCCCCTCTAGTTTAATTAATTACATTTGATCACAAAATTAATTCTTAATTAATTATTGACCAATATTAATTAAACAAATATGATTTCTCCTTTAATATATTATTCTTATAACATATTAATAAATCATAATAACCTCTCTCTCTTTATTTATTTCTCCAATCAAGTTGCTTTGGTGAAGGCAACCCAAAAGGACCATGCACCATCGGGTCAAGTACATACCAAAATAGTTATGGACTTAGACACTAATCCAATAGTCTCCCACTTGGATAAGTCTAATAACTATTCTGCGTATGACTTCAGATCCTGATCTGCAATCGTAGCTTTCCAAAGCCGCTGTCAACTCTGATCCTATCAGATACGCGTGTCCTTAGATAATGGATCATATATTCCTCCATTCTAGATATCATATGAGATATGATTTCAAATCATTCTCTTTGTACTATATCTCGATTCCCGATTTATGACGACTGACTAATTGAAGAAATCAAATTAACCCTAGCCCGGCCGAGCATTTACGTTTGTCATCACTAAATCATCGAGGGGCCCAAAGATATCGCTTTTATCCTACTTTGGATAAAAGGAACGGATAAACTTTGATACAATGCTTGCTTGCACTCACTCACCGAATCACACACAACAATATGTTTTATAACACCAAGTTACTAGTGCGTTTACATATTATCAATGTGCAACCGATTTGCAAGATACAACTCACACATCTCAGTTTCAAGAATATAAGATGTTATCGTCTCACTAATCACTCGTGATACAGTTTCATGGAGTGATCCAAGTGAGCGTGGGTTTAACCCAATGCTCAAATTCATATTCATAAGCACTCATGAACGTTGCAACAAACATTTGCTTATGTCTAATGCTCTTTAGACAATCCACACACCAATTCACGACAATCTTCATTCATATCTACTTCCAACATATGAACGACTGTGGCCCATTTGAATAATTCGATTATTCTTAATAAACTCAATTATTCTGGAAGTCAAAACATGCAAAGTAAAACACAAGAATAATACTAATCCCATATGGCCTCAACCTTTGAGTATAAATAAAACTCCTTCTATTTATCACCATATCGATTACTCATTATTTGTCGTTTCGGGTAATCAACTTTTTACTTGAATTATTACACTTGTCCCATGCTCTTAGCATGCACACAATGTTTATCTATGGTTCTTACTTTGTGAAATAGATCAAATTGAACACATTTCCAATCTTTCTCATTTCACAACTCCAAATCCTTTTCCATAAGTGAAAGAATATCAAATCCTTGCTACTTATAGAATATGCTAGATTCTAACATTCTATGCAACTATCCTTTCGTAATGTCACTGCACCAAAGTCACAAAGACTATTGCCAATGATATTACAAAGTCCTCTATTGGAGATTGTTACAAGACAATTCCTTAGATGTGATGTCTCTCACTCAAAGTACATTCGTTTGAACATCCTTTTGCATAAAAGTTTCTAATCTAGACATAGATTTTTAATATTCAATTCCCAATATGGACACGCTTCCATATTTTCCATATGACAACTCATTCTTAATAGAATCTTATCTATTCGTAATGATGTCGATATAGTCCATCCAATATGGAAACATTTCCATAATTTCCATACGACAACTCATTCTTAATAGAATCTTTTCTATTCATAATGATGTCGATATGGCCATCCAATACCATGCTACCAACTACTCACAAGCGACCAATCCTCGTCAAACTTTGGATTGTCCTTTGATAGTTGTTTAATTATTTTAGTCAAAACCAATTCTAGTCCCTTTTCCCTCTAAATGTGCTCGACATTTGGAAAAATTTAGAATGTTCAAACATTAAAGCATTTGCAATCGATCCTATACCCGAAGCGTATGGGACACGACGCATAATGTTTTATTTGCTATGTTCTCAAAATTCGAATTGTGAAGAGGAATGCCGTAATCATAATCGAAATTTTTAAGAACACACTATGTACTCTTGACTAAATTTATTAACATTCCACAACCTAATCCTTTAGATTTGAAATGAAGCATAATATTCTCTCCCTTAATTATAGCAAACAAGGTATAACTCTTGTTTTCTATAATTAATATTGCCAACTTGCAATACATGCCTTAATAATCATACAATCATAACATTTATGCTCCCACTATCATGATGATTATTATAAAACATAACACTTATGCTCCCACTAGCTTTGACATGTATTCATAAACATCTTAACTTTTAGAAAAACAATACCTATTGAATTTCTTAAGTTCATGTTTCTAATAATTAATGCTTTGATAATCTTTTATCAAGGCTTCTTGAACTTATACACCTTTGCCTTAGATAGTTCATATGTGTGTGTAAACAATTGCCAAACCTCACAATTCAAATTATGGAAAGGGATACCGTAACCATAATCGAATTCGAGAATGCAATTTTACAATCACTATCTTCTTAAAATCTTTCTTAGTGAAAGCATTTCCTCACAATCATTTTCATGAAGGAAGAAATCTTATGACACTTAGATTTAAACGGTGTATTTGTTCCTATCCATGTGAATTTGTCAAAACCAAAGTTTATGACAAATTCAAACTCATATGGATCGAACTTTCTTAATCTCGATTTCTTGCCTTTATGGTAGCACAACTGCTCACCATGTCTTCCAAGTAGTTAAGCAGCTCACCCTTTCCTATCAATGTACCTTTCATTGATTAAGGTGCTTTGCCTTTTATGCGTTCAAAATGAGAACTCATAGGACTCATATGCATAATTAACTCAAGTGGAATGGCACAAAAACAAAATAATGTCAACACAATAGGTTGTAAACCTCAACTCGTGTGCTAGTGATGATCGGTGAGGTTTTTTTTGATTTCTTCTTGAAACCTTTCAAGACCATTAAGACTCCCACTGACTCCTTGACATATAAGATTCTCTTGTCAAAACATTTCTTGACAAACAAATATTCAAGAGTTAGTGTAGCTTTAATCAAAACTCTTCATAAATTGGTCCTAGTTGGTCTTTGTCTTATCCAAGACATCACAACTTTCCACATTTGATGAATGTTACAAACCTTTTTAATACTTTTCACTCAATGTCACAATCTTGACTTTAAGACTTGTTATTGGAACGAAGTATGATTGACTTCTTGATTTAACCATTTCTTCAATTCTTGATTCCTCTTCTTAGACATACAATTGTACTAAGACTCACTTAGAGGATCGATTGAAATATGGTTCTTAATCATTAAGACCTATCATAAAGCATAAAAGCTACTCTCCCTTCTTCTTAGAATGGAGAAACTTTTATCTTTCTGCCTACTTGATTCTTCTTATTCGTTCTACTATTGATTTAAACATTTTTCAATCAATTCATAATTACACTTAATCTTGTAAGTATAATCATATTTACTAAACCTTTAGTAAATCATGACGAATATCATTGTTACTCTTATGGTGGACTTGATCAACACGCAACTTTGTGTGCTCGATCTCCCAGTCCTTCACTTGACACTTTGTCAATGAATTAGTCTAATTATCAAATATGAGATTTCTCATTCATCGTGCAACCAAGTTGCATGATTCCAAGTTTCTGTCCAATTGAAACTTGGGCGATGATAAAATCTTCCTATTTGGTAAATTCTCGACTTTCCATAACATAATAAGAACCAAATCCATTATTGCTAATAATAGAAACATTTTAACATCAATTTTTCATACACGCCATTGCAAGGATAATATAAAATCAAAATTTATTTTATGCAGAAAAATTTGTCCTTACAATGCAACTCATTGAAAAACTTATGCTAATACATCTTTCTTAGCAATCTAATTCTAACTCTAAGTAGCTTAAGAATCTAATCTTCGAGAAATGCGATCGAAATCCATTCCTTCACGGTTAGATTCTGCTCATTTCTTCCTTTAAGATTCCTTTCTTTTCTTTGATCCTACAAAACATCAATTGTAATCTTATCACATTATGTATTAAGAATCTAGAATAGAAGCTTAAAAGAGTTAGTTAATGGATTTTACCTATATTAGAGCCATACATTTCGACTCTCTCATCTCTTAGATCTCTTAGGTAAATGGGGCTGCTTCGTCTCCAATGCCCTTTCTCTTGGCAATAAAAGCAAATTGACTCTTTTGGAACAGGACATGGAACTACTTCAGACATTGCCTTTCTCTTATGATCAAACTTTTCGATCATATCATGTCTTTCGTTGCCATTGTCTATATCCATAGAGGTCTTGAAGGCAGATTCACCAATCAACTTTGCTTTTCTATTGCGCCAAACCATTGCTGATTCAGCAGCAATAAGCATATAGATGAGATCTATAAGGGTCACGTCCCAGTTCATCATATAGTACTCTCTTACGAACTCACTATATGAGTTAGGAAGTGACTGAATAACCCAGTCAACAGTCATCTCCTCGCAGACAACGGATCCCAACATTCTTAACCTATCAATGTGTGACTTCATCCCTAGGATGTGTGCACACACCGACTTTCCTTCTTTATGTTTACTTGCCAAAAGGGCTTGAGTGAGCTTGAACTTTTCAAGCCTTCGAACTTGTGGGTTAGGGAGAAAAATTGGAGGAGGTGGAAGAAGTGAAGCATGATCTCTTGTTCCTCGATCGAATCGTGGAATATCATCTTCATGCGGAATGCTTGTTCCACGGGATTTGGGAAGACCATAGTTGTCGTACTTTGACATCTACAAAATGGGAGAAAACGAATTCAAGTTAGTTGATTGAATGGGTCCTTAGTAAATCACCCAAATGAGATACTACGGCTAGGACCCAACACAATATTCTACAACTCGGGAGAGGGATGCCGTAACCCAAATTGCAGAACATTTGAAGGTAAGTGAATGACGATTCACTAATTTCCACCACGAAAAACGAAAAAGAATTTTAAGTTTTAAATCTATGAAAACTCCTAGATCCTTTGAGATTCATTGAACTTTCAATGGCATGTTTAAATCTCGATACGCCCCTCTTGTTTGTGACTAGGATGCCGAGGATCACAAAGCGGGTGTGAATAACCATGCAAACTTACATGGTGCCCTCACATGTTACAGTCACCTATTCGATGTGCCGGTAAACCACACACGCTCCACCGAACTATGACAAACATTGAGTCACCCTTTGCTACCTTTGCTTAGAACCATTTAGTGTACCGGTAAACCACACACACTCCACTAACGTCTTCGCAAGGGCACAAAGTGTAATTTCATGGAATTGCATCAATTCACTTTTGCCTAAGTAACTAAGATTGGGAATTTTGAAAACATTTAGTTACTTTTATAATTCATTATACTTATAATGGAAGGTTCGTCCTATCCTACCCGTTCGGCTAACGACCCTCCACTAGTCAAGAGTGCGGTGGGTAAGAGTGGATACTCATTCAATCGTCATTTTATAGGCAATTTCCTTAAACACCCCTTATAGACCAGCTTCGTGAATGAGGCCTACTAACGGTAAGACTGACTTTTACTCATACATATATATAATGTTATACTTTTAATGTTATATATAGTATAGGGTGTATTTTACACTTTTAAAATACTAGGAGGTCAAATTTAACAATTATACTTTTAATTCAATTAAATTGTAAACCTAAACTTTTATGGATTTATTAAACCTCTTTTAATTACACACCTTAATTAATTAATAAAATCATAAGGGTGTGATTTGAACTTTTTCAAAACAATACTAGGGTTTTAGAATTTAACATTCCTAATGAAACTTTTGATTAACTTTTAAATTCCAAAACTTGAGGGCAAGTTTTGAAACATTTCAACACATTAGGGTTTAGAATTTAAATATACATCAAAATTAAACCATTTAATCAAAATTTATATTCCAAAACTTGAGGGCAAGTTTTGAAACCTTTTTCAAAACATTAGGGTTTTAACTATTTAAATTTCAAAACAACAAAACTTTTGGGTTCAAATTTAAACTATAAAACCTAAGGGGAAAATATGAAACTTTTCATAACAACAAGTATCAAATAACAAATAATCTAAATCAACATTTAATTACATAATTATCCATATTTGATTTATTTAATGATTTCTTGCAAAACAATTTACCAATTAAGTCAAAATAATTAAACAATTATCACATAAGGAAACAATTATCTTATTAATTGATAAATATCTTCAATTAGATCAAGAATATAGTCAAATATATCATAAAATCGGATTTATATTGATCTAACATGATAAGGTAACTATCCATAAGTAAAAACAGCAAGAAATCAAGAAAATATCCCCATCTGACGAGTTGACTCGTCGAGTCTGCATGGACTTGGCGAGTTTAGCTATGGACTCGGTGAGTCCAGCCTCCAGAAACCAAAAAATCGAATTTTTCAAACAAATCAAGCATCAATACAATAGAAACCAGTCTAGGCTCTGATACCACTGATGGGTTTTGGTCATAAGACATCCTATGTGCTCATACAAACCCTAATGCTTGGATCTAGGTTTCTCTATTGTACATGCAAGTTATCCAAGACTATAAACCCTAATTCTAGCATATGGAAATCGATATTAACATATAATTAGGTTTAAGATGTTACCTTGATTGTTATGTAGTAATAACAATCCCAATTCCTCCTTGAATTGACTTTGGAAGGCTTAGAGTCACAAGTGTCACTCCTCTAATGGCTTACAAACACCATAAGCAAGTGGAGAAGGTATAAGGAGAGAGGAGAGGTATAATAATTCGTCTCTAGGACCTCTTGGGAAGGCATGGACGAATTCATGAGCCTTGGGGTCTTTATATAGGTGTAGAGATTAGGGTTTTAGTCCTTATCCTTATCTAGTTGCTTGCCCGCCAAGTAACCATAAGATAAGCCTTGAAAACCCTTATCCTAGTCGAATTCTAAGGCCTTAT
This sequence comes from Lactuca serriola, assembly GCF_051521515.1. Classification (NCBI taxonomy): domain Eukaryota; kingdom Viridiplantae; phylum Streptophyta; class Magnoliopsida; order Asterales; family Asteraceae; genus Lactuca; species Lactuca serriola. The sequence goes on from NC_136411.1 coordinate 4,682,487, forward strand.
CACCTTAAATTCGTCCAACCTATTAATAAGATAATCCTTACCTTATTTTGTAACTATCACATAATTACAATTCAGCCCCTCTAGTTTAATTAATTACATTTGATCACAAAATTAATTCTTAATTAATTATTGACCAATATTAATTAAACAAATATGATTTCTCTTTTAATATATTATTCTTATAACATATTAATAAATCATAATAACCTCTCTCTCTTTATTTATTTCTCCAATCAAGTTGCTTTGGTGAAGGCAACCCAAAAGGACCATGCACCATCGGGTCAAGTACATACCAAAATAGTTATGGACTTAGACACTAATCCAACACTAATGTCTAACTCCCATCACTCAAATTCCCACGAAGCACAAAGCAAGCAACATTCATACAAAAAGGGAAGAGTCTCAAGCAAATATGTTCTCATAGAGAAAAGCTGAACTAGCATACCATGCTAGCTCATACTATCAAACATAACCCTAACAGGCTATCCTACTGTTGTCTACTCAATTCTAGCATGCAATTTTCATACACAGAAACACATAAAGCAGGCACATAAGGCATCACTCCTAGATCCTTAGTCCTATTCTAGCATGTTGTTCTACTGAAATTGATAAACATAACATAAGTTGGTATGGTTACTTTGGGGAATACTTACTTGAGCTCGGTCGGTCGCGCACATCACACACTTTTTCTTAAACTCTTTACTTAGATTTTTTGAAAATATTTTCTGCTTTAAAATCTTTTAATCCCTCGATTTGAGTTCAGACACCCCCGAAGGTGTGTCCGAATCCCTCAAACTAGGGTTCTGATACCAACTTGTAACATCCCAAAAATACGAGCCAAAAATTTCATTTTTAAAACATATACTTAGTAAAACATTTAAAAATAAAAGCGTCACCGATCATAACATTTCATAAAAGATATCACATGTCTGGAAAACATTTTCATAAACATAATAATGTCAGAGTACAAATCTCTAGGAAGATCTCATAGTGCGGAATACGAGGCATGTGTGTGATGGGCCGCTACCGCGCCAGCTACTTCACCTTCGAAGAAGAGGTACCTGAAACCAAAACTAAGAACTGTAAGCACGAAGCTTAGTGAATTCCCCCATAATACCTCATACCATACAAACAAACAATGAACATCTAGGAGATACGGGCCTCGCCCACACTCATGAAGATACGGGCCTCGCCCACACTCCGCTAGTTGGCCTCGCCCACACTCCGCTATCTGGGAGATACGGGCCTCGCCCACACTCCGCTATCTTTGAGATACGGGCCTCGCCCACACTCCACTATCCGAGAGATACGGGCCTTGCCCACACTCCACTATCAGAGAGATACGGGCCTCGACCACACTCAGCTGCTAATCCATAACATACAAGTATCACATAGACAACGAGTATAGACAAATCTATCATACTGGCATATATCATAATCAAACTCGACCATGAGATACGGGCTCTGCCCACACTCCGAAACTAGCATATCATCTAATCGGGCCAGCCTTGGTGCCTTAGACCCGTTACTACTGGAAGAAGACTCACCTCGAAGAGTAGCTACCGAAAGTCTGACTACTAGACGTCTGGCTGCTGCACCGGTAATCCTCCGGCTACAAGCCCATACACATAGATTAGCCACTCAAAAATATCCTTAGGTCAATTGACTGACCCATCCCTGGTCCAAGGTCAACCCCTTGGTCAAGGTCAACTCCCAATTGACTGGACTCGCCGAGTCGTGGCACAGACTCGCCGAGTCCTTCCCTTACTAACCCGGTCCTACTCGCCAAGTCTCTCTTTCCACTCATTGAGTCACCCCTGACTCACTACTCGGGACTATGGAATCGAATCGTGACCCGACTCGCCGAGTCCGAGAGCAACTCGTCGAGTTCCACGAGCAGATCTCCTACTCGCTTCCAATCCTCACCAGAACATCCAGTAAGAGGATTTGGGGTTTTGGGACTACGTTACATTGCTAATTCCGCATGCAGATACGAAGGGTTGGACCTTCAACACTTAAACCCCTCTTATTCAGAGAAAGTTCATATGACTCACCGAGTTTGAAGAACAACTCGCCGAGCCTAAGACCATCTTCATATAACTCGCCGAGTTCCACTTTGGGACTCGCCGAGTCCCTTCGACCCACTTCCCATACAGACCAAAACTGATACATGCAACGCTTCTAACCCATAGATCTATGCTCCTAGAGCATGCTTATCACGTAAAGTTGCAAACTTTACGTGCATGCATGGCCCTATGAGCTCAATAAGGCAAATCCAAGCTCTTTAAGGGGTCATACACTCAATAGGGACCTCAATAATCCCAACCACAGTGACTTTATACTTCTAGGATGTCCATAAGATCCCAATCTGAAGTCCTTTCAGAACTTAAAGCATAAATACATGTAATTTGAGGTTTTAGGGCTTGAAACCACTAATTTGGGACAAAAAGAGGATCTAATGAACTAATGATCAAGGTAAGAACTTTTCTACCTGAATGGAAGCTTCTCACAGTGTAGATTCTGGATCTACCTCCCCTCCTTGCACACTTCACCCTCCTCTTCCTTCCTCTAAGCTCCAAACCTTCTCCACAAAGCCAAAATCACTCTCAAGAACAATATGGGGCTAGGGTTTCTTTCTACAACTCTCTGGAAGTGTTAGGGACTAAGGAGGCCAAGTTAGAGCGTTTAAATAGGGTGCAAACGCCCGAATTAGGGTTTTTATCCAAACAGGGTCTACTCGCCGAGTCCGGGGACCGACTCGCCGAGTACAAAGTTCAAACCCCGCGCCTTATCCCGCTCCTACTCGGCGAGCTGGTCCTTCAACTCGCCAAGTCCAAGGCAAAAATGCATAAAATTAAAATATTAATCACATGGAGTACGTACCAGGAACCAGGTGCTACATTGATTATTCCATAAGACCCTAAGCCTCATGACAAGGGTCAAATCCTTTCTTCCCCAAGACCCTAAGCTTCATGATAACTGAAGATTGGGCCGCAACCCCGAAGAACGAAGCAAATCCAAAACCGAGTGTTACATTATATTAAGTTGTGAATTTTGTGTACTGAATTGTGAATTAATTGTATTACGCTGTGAATTTTTATTGAATTTTGTGTTAAAATATGACTGATTTATGTATGAATGTTTGTATTAATTCTTTTATGAATATATTTACTTTTTGTGTTGTATAAATATGCAAGAATATATTAGTTTTTATAATTATTTTGCATTAAAATTTTAATTAATAAACTAATTGGTTTATTAAATTGTGAATATAATATTTACTTTACGAATCCATGATTTTATACACAAGTCTGATTTAGAATGAATGATATTCAGAAAGTGGCACATATATTTGGTGGCGGTGTCTGGTAGTGTCTGATAGTTAGTAGTGGTGGTAGAGTTTGGGTTTGATTTATTTAAATTTGTGAATTAGTGTGTAATGGATTGCATTATGTTGTAAATTTATGTATTAAACTCAAAATGAATTGTATAAAGTTGTATATATAATATAAATGTTTGCATGAAAAAATCAAATTATGTATTAGTTAATTAATAAGTTTATTAAACTGTGAATATGATATTTAAACTATGAATATGTATATATTAAAAAGTATTACCAATGAAATGAAATATACAATGATTGTTCTATTAAGCTGTGAACACTACTGGAAAATGTCATTGAATTTGGTGTTAGTTCGGTGACGGTCCGAATATTGTCTGGCAGCTGTCCAACAGCAAGTGTCAACTAACTAACTGTAAATTAAAGAATAAAAAAGTTTGTTTAATATAATATTAATGTTTGATTTGTTCAAAATCTCCTTAATGAAAATATTAAAGAAAAAATGATTATTAAGGTTTTTAACATTTTTGGTTCTCATTTGAACCATACACACACACACACTCACTCTTTCTCTCTCTCTCTCTCTCTCTCTATATATATATATATATATATATATATATATATATATATGGTTATGTTATTTTATTTTCAGTTTTCACTAACTATTGTGTGCATGTATGATTGATTCTTGACCGATCATTTTAATTATTTTAAGAAATTATTTAATGCATATTACATGTTGAAGATATAATGGATATTAATTACATCTTCAACATTTAATATGCATTAATTACTTTCTTAAAATAAGTAAAATGATTGGTCCGAATTAATCATACATGCACACAATAGATAGTGAAAACATTTGAACCTATATATATATATATATATATATATATATATATATATATATGTCATTTTCGTTTGGAAAAATTAATAATATTGATATTTGTTCATTAATTGGAAAACAAAAAAAAAGGTTAAGTAGGCTTTCGCCATCCTTGTCGTTGTTTGGTTTAATGGAATGTGTCAACTTTTATTTTTATAAAGGGAATTCCATTATTGAATTTATTGACTAAATTTATTTATTCACCATAAAATAATTAAAATTTCATGATTTTCTTTTGAAAAATTATTTTATTTTTATATATTGAAAAATTATACATTGTTGTCTGGCTTAGCTGCCGCCCAGAATAGGAGGAATGTAGAATACCAAACGAAACGGAGATGGGGATGTGCTATTTAAAGGGGGTTTTTGGATAATAATCAAATTTGTTTTTTTTGTTTGTTTTTTATTAATATATTTTTATTCAATGTGTTTCTTAGTTTATTTGATTATTTGGGTTTAACACTCTTAAGTCTTAATAATGTTAATAATCAATTTTTGGTGCTCATGTGTATTCAAATTTAAAATGTTTTTATTTGAAGTAAATAAAGAGTTTATATAAGATAGTGGTCTAACTCATCCAAAATCGTTTATGACTTATTTAAACTCATTATCATTTGATAATTACCTGGTCATTGTTATTAGTTATTTTACATCTATAAACAAAAAATTACAAACTAAAAGAATTTATCAATTTATTATATTTGATACGGAAAATATGTTTTTGTTTGAAATTTTTAAAGAAGAATATAGTATAAAAAGTAATAAACTGACAATTTAAGCATTTATAAAATTCTAAAAAATGACATTTGTAAAACTTAGTAAATTTCAATGTATTCCTATTGATTTTAAAATTATATTATTAGGGATGAAAATGAGTCGTGTTTGAGGCGGAGTTGATCTTCCATGCCCTCATCCCCGAGTGTCTAACACCGTCTCCATCCCTATCCCCATTCCCGACGGAAACGGGGAATCAAATCCCCTCCCTTTTGTATTTTGGGTTTTTCCCGGCCTATCCCCGACCCATTCCCAACTCATCCCCAACTTATTAACATATTAAACTCAACTTACAAAAAAAAAAAACCAAGTTTAATAAGTTATCAAAGCCATATGTCATGAATAGATTATGTTTATATTAATCATAAAGTTTAACAAGCATCGAAACAAAAAAAACGTCGATTTGATATATAGATCGACAAACAAAGTGACGACTGATGAACTCTTGGAATTGTGAACATAATTTGGTATATGAACTCTATCTCTAATGGTCTAATATAGATCAATTCATTTTAATGGACTTAATTCAAATTCAATAAATGATATATATATATATATATATATATATATATATATATATATATATATATATATATATATATAGGCATCAAAGCGGGGGCGGGGCGGATTGGAGATTGTTATACCCGACCCCGGCCCCATCCTCGGTAATGGGGATCCCCGGCCCCGTACCCGGTACCCGTTTTGGCGGGGAATACACATCCCCGATTGGAGCGGGTCAACCGGGTTCCCCATCGGGTCGGATGGAATTTCCATCCTTATATATTATATTTCACCAATAAACCCCCTCAACCATCAGTTATTGGCCTAGTTGGTTGTCGATGAGTACATGGTAAACATTCCCATGTAGAAGTGAACTAAGTTCAAATACCACTCAAAACTCAAAACACAGCAATGGTTGACAACGTACTGCAATGCCTTATCATATTGTTTAAAAAGTCTGCCCTCGCCCATATGAGGATATCGTCTTACAGCAGGGAAGTCATAGTTGGCAGCCGGAAAACTCATTTTTACTTGGAGCAGAAGGAGATCGAATGTTTGTCGTATTCTCAAATAAATATGACATGATCGTAGATGACATCTACAAAAATGTTAGATCTATCTAGGGTGACAATTGTTGACACGACACAACAAAAATACACCACATGAAACGAAATTTGGACGAAACTGAAATTCGAATTCGTATTCGTGTCAAGTGTAAAAAACACGATGTCGTGTCGTGTTCGTGTTCAATTCGACACGAAATTGACACGATTTAGCATTTATTTGTCATATTTTTCTTGTTATGTATATTTATATATTAATTAAATAAATAAGTTGTTATATTATGTTATCTTTGTCGTTTCTTCTCATGTTGGTCGTTTTTTAATTGGTTCGTTTTCATGTTACTTAAAAAAAAACACAATATCGTGTCATGTCGTGTTCATGTTACATAAAATTTTGTCGTGTCGTGTCATGTTAGACAAAAAAACAAGACGATAACCCGATTTATCACCCTTAGATCTATCTGAGAAAACGGTATTTTCACAAGTAAAGAAATGTAAAGAAACATAAACAATATTAAACAACATTTAAACGATGACACAACTCACTGTAACATATAGACTGTTGCTATCTTCCATTTTATTTTAAAAATAATTTCTCAAAATATGCGATAAAAATGAGACATTGAATATATATATATATATATATATATATATATATATATATATATATATATATATATATAGGTTCTATGGAAAACAAAAAACCATAAAAATACATGAAAAAAATACTTAGATATCACAAATCTTTTTTTTTTTTTGACTTTATATTCTTAAAAATTGCAACTTTTTATACATTTTCGCTGAAATTTTTTTTGAAAAAAAACCAAAAAATAAAAAATAATAAAAATAATAAAAAAATAAAAAAATCAAAAAAATCAAAATTTTAATTTTTTTCTACGAATTTATAAAAAAAACTGCATTTTTTAAGAATATAAAGTCAAAATTTTTTTTTGTGATCTCTAAGTTTTTTTTATACATTTTTATGACTTTTAGGGTTTATATATATATATATATATATATATATATATATATATATATATATATATATATATATATATATATGAGACCCATTTCTCGGTCAATTCCGTAGCCCATCGACACTTTTTCTACGCCAATTATCATATTAATATTAGGGGTGAGCATAAACCGAACCGAGAAAATCGAAAAAACCGCATAAATCGAAACCCAATTAAAAAATCAGCGGTACGGTTTTTAGTTTTGCAATAACCGAAAATGTACGATACAGTGCAGTTTTTAGTTTTGCAAAAACCAATAAAAACCGAACCGCTCTCTCTCTCTCTCTCTTTTTATATATATATATATATATATATATATATATATATATATATATATAGAGAGAGAGAGAGAGAGAGCTAGGTTCACGTGTTTAAACTAAGTATTGTGTTATTGTATGCATAAATGTGGACCAATCAAAATTAAATAAAAAAATTAAATAATTAAATAGATAAATAAGGGTAATTTAGTCATTTGTTTAATAACTTCTAAAAATAATCCCTAGAATCATGGTATCTCTCCAGTTTAAATCTCGTTCCCCTCTTTATCTAAAAACCGATTTTGAAAACCCTAAATTGAACAAATCGACACCACTAGCGACCCTTTGTGGGGATGCCTTTCATCGTCTTCTTCATACAGCGGGACATTTCGATCGATCGCAAGGGGGGCTGAGAAAGCGACTTCGGTACTTGTTCTTGTGTTTAGCGCTTCTGCAACCGCCCAATCAACACCCTCCCCTGATTTGATCATCTTTAATCGGTCGCCCCTGTTGTCGCACTCAACAACTAAGGGTCATTTTTGTCCAATTTTTGCTGTTATACACCCAAAGCGAACGTTCGCAGGTGAACCAATTTTGACTTTTCGTTAGTCAACCCATGTGTTTCGAGTCAATTTCACATATGTTCGCTTACAGATGGAGTTACGAATCTGAGTAATTCGTAGTTGATTGCAATGCAGTTCACTACAAACGAACTCGAGCCAAACAATTACAGACTCGGTGCGAAACCCAACCAACAGGTTCGTTGCGAACCATTGTCCTCCCTGACGTCGATTTTTTACTAGCTTTCACTCTTTCTTCTTTTCCATGGTTTCTGTTATATTTATTTGTTGTTCTATCAATTGATGCATAACTCTTTCATCTTTTCTATGTTTCTTCGTTCTTCGATCTGTTCATACGAATTTTCAACAAACAAGATTCATGAATTCTTTGTATTCTGAAATTGGTTTCTGTGCAGGTTTGCTCGATTGAACATAGTTGTTAACAAGTATTCGCTTCATCGTATCCCTTAATAACTTATGTGAGTAATCACTGATTTAATTAATTGTGATTTTAAGTTTCTTCTAGTGAAATCTTCATGTATTACTGCTCTATTGTGATTAGAAGTAGTGGGACTTGTTAATTTGCGTGTTCGTAATTTTATGAATGGATTAGATTTAGAAACTCAAATCCTTAGATTAAAACCATGACTTTAGATCCAAAATGTTTGCTATAGTTAATGTGATGATGAATGAAATCGGCATATTGTGATTGGAGAAACATACTCATCAAATCCCTCCTCAAATCCTTGTATGTCTCTTTCTAATGTAATGGGTCTAGCTTCAAATGAAGTCTTTGATTTTTGCATTCCAAGTGTTTGTGAAAAGTCTTGGTTTGGAATTTAGAAGAACCTTACAAATTATAAGTATATTCTTGATTGTTGTCAATTCTGCATAACTAAATTAGAAAATTGGGACAAAATTGATTGTATTTTTCTATTTAACTTAAAATAAAAACCGAATTGTGTATCTATACAGGTGATCCATTGAGTGTATGTTATGGTCTAAGGGTACAACTTCCCATTGCAACAACAATAGCAACAACCAAATGATTCAGATTCTCCCCGGAAAAATCAACCTCTCTAACAGAATGCATACCGTAACTGAATCTTGAATTCCAATTCTATCAGAATAGAATCACAAATTCCAATTATGTTGGAATGGAATATGGATATTTTTCTCACCGATTTATGCATTGGATTTGTTTCCACAGAAGCAACTGATGCTTGAAGAATGGACCATGAAATTGAAAGTGATTCTTAGCAATATTATTCTTTTTGAATGTATTACTGTCTTTGTTAGATTTTGATGTTTTTTTTCCCGATTTGAAAGTTTTTTTAGTTTTATTCTTTAAAAATAAATGTAATTCTTAGCAAATGTTACATTTATTCTATAAGAATTAATGTAATTTTTGTTTTAATTCTTCAAATGATGGTTCGAGAACTTTGTTATTCTACCATAATTTTTGTTATTTTTGAACATACTCAAACTTATTCTGTCAGAATGTCCGAACTAAAAACCTTATAATTTGTAAAATTCGAATTTTAAAACTAATAGAATCTTTGATTTCTTAAAATATGTAAATTTCCTTTATTAAATCTATGTTAACTGACTAAAATACCCTTCTAATTAAATTAGATGATATCTTTCAATTATATTTAATTAAATAACTGTAACACCGAAATTTTCAAAACAAAATTTTCACAAAAATCTCCATTTTTTTAAATTTACAATACATGACTCTTTTGTCCAATCAAATAATAAACCATGATCCTCAAAATAAACGCTTCCTCTGGTGTGTACAATCGAGCCGGTGCCGTCCCGCGATACTGTGATAACCTGAAACACATAACACAAAACACTGTAAGCACGAAGCTTAGTGAGTTCCCTAAAATACCACTCTAACACATATTAGCCACTCGAGGCTATAACTCTGTTGACCCTCCGGTCAGTGTGTCTCAGTGGGACCCTCCAGTCCCAGCTCTCTGTGGGCCCTCTGGCCCTAACTCTATGGACCCAAGGGTCCTAACTCTAAATCATGCATATCACATATCACAATAAATCTCAACATATAAATAGCATACAAATATACTGGCACATAATACGAAAAACACCACATATAGCACATATTAGCCACTCGAGGCTATAACTCTATGGGCCCTAACTCTGCGGACCGTCTGGTCCTAGCTCTATGGACATTCTGGTCCTATCTATGATATACACACAAAATAAATCACATAGAAATAATGCGGTGCCACACGTCACATACAATAACTCTGTCACATAACTCTGTTACCACTCTAGGTAAAGTATAGTGAGAAGACTCACCTCGGGTATCTCGGTAAATCTCTGACTCAGTAATTGTTGGCCTAGCCTCCGTCTAATCATATAAAATAATACTCCATTTAGTATAACTCTCAAAGGCTATACTATGTTCTCTTATGACACTCTCAGAAGGGTAAAAGACCATTTTACCCCTCTCATAGCTCAAAGGCCCCACATTAGACCATACCCTAAAAGTCAACCAAAAGTCAACTCTCTGGGTTACGCTGCGCGTACCAGATGTGTACGCTGGGCGTACCCGGCTGCACCACAGAATTGGGGAGCGCCACCCAGTACGCGGCGCGTACTAGGGATTACGCCCGACGTACTCCCCTGCTTCAGCCCTTTTGCTCTTGAGGTCTTAAACAGTTAAGACCTATGTCTATATTTTAGATCTGACCCCTTCTAAGCCCCTTAATCCATAAAGTTGATGACTTTAAGCCTTTGCATGGTTGAACAAGTCACTAACTCCCAAAATGATCCAACCTTCAACTCTAGAAGGCTTAAAACACATGCATGACTCCAAAGTAACATCCAAGATGGGAACTTTATGGCTCTACATCACCAATAACACTAAAAAGGGACAGATCTCGGACCATGGAGTACTTTACACTCATTAAGTCTCCACCTTTGGGGTTTTTACCCCTAAAAAGGACACATACAACAACAACCAAAAGAAGAGGAATGTTTTGAACTTTATACCTCCAAAAGTAGCTCTTTCCTCTGTAGATCTCAGATCGAAAATGGCACCTCAAGCTTTAGCCTCCAAGATCTCCTTTCCTTATTCTTCACCAAGCCACTAAAGCACCAACGAGCTCAAATCAACACTCTCACACACTAAGAACGATGGGGCTCTCTTTTAGGGTTTCACTCACTGATATGGAGGCTAAGGAATGAGCCATAACACCCTTTAAATAGTGCACAAAGAGGATTAGGGTTTTTGCACCTGGGCCGGGTACGCCCGGCGTAACTCCAGGTACGCCCAACGTACCTTGGCGACTCCGCTTCCAAATTAAGCGCGTGAGTACGCGCAGCGTACCCCTCTGGTATGCCCAGCGTACTCACTTGCTACACATCCTCCACTCAAGGACTAAACATGACAATCCAATAAAGAACAAGGATGAAAGATATGCACCTGAATCTCGGGGTGTTACAATTATCCCCCACTAGAACTAGACTTCACCCTCGAATTCTCATTCCTCGAACAACTCTGGATGCTGCTCTTGCATCTCCGACTTTGACTCCCAAGTCATCTCGGATCCCTTCCGATGTTGCCACTGAACCAAAACCAAAGGCACCTTGTTGTTCCTCAAAACCTTGATCTTCCGATCTCTGATCGCCACCGGTCTCTCAGCATAATTCAGGCTCGCATCCACCTGAATATCCCCCAATGGCACCACTGCCGACTCATCGGCAATACACTTCCGCAACTGCGACACGTGAAAGGTGTCATGAATCTGACCAAACTCTACAGGTAGCTCCAAGCAATACGCTACCCTGTCCACCCTTGCGATCACTCTAAACGGTCCAATAAACCGGGGTCCCAGCTTGCCCCTCTTCCTGAATCGGATCACTCCTTTCCAAAGAGATACCTTCAGGTGCACCAAATCACCGACCTGAAATTCGAGCTCGGACCGGCGCCTGTCCGCATAACTCTCCTGGCGACTCTGAGCGGTCAACAACCTCTGCCTGACCTGTTGTATCTGCCCTGACGTCTGAAGCACGATCTCTGTACTTCCCATCACACGTTGCTCTACCTCTCCCCAGCAAATGGGGTCCGATACCCCCTTCCCTACAACAGCTCAAAGGGTGGCATACTGATGCACTAATGATGGCTGTTGTTGTAGGAAACTCTGCCAAGGGCAAATACGGGCCACAATTTCCCCCCGAAATCTAATACACATGCCCGAAACATACCCTCGAGTGTCTGAATCATTCGCTTGCTCTGAAGTGTCCACAAACATCACCATGGAAAACTCTAGCTCATTACTCATATTCATCTTCGATACCGAGCACCAGGTCAGCTTTTGGCCCCACAGCTGAACCCCCAATGGTCACACATAACCTGATCCAAAATATCTCACTAACTTCCACCCCATGGCCACTATCACGGCCCAATGACACGCAAGTCACAAAATTCCCTTTTCCTCATAAAAATACAATCCAATCGAAGATCGACTCAGCTCTAACCTCTGGCGTCTGCTGCGCCTATTCTCCCGCATCATTATGACAGCCTCTGACTAGTGAGTACTACGGCTCCCCGTAGTATCACAACGCCAACTAACTAGTGAGTACTACGGCTCCCCGTAGTACCACGACTCCCTCCCTCTGACTTGTGAGTACTACGGCTCCTCATAGCATCACAACACCCTCTGACTGGCGAATACTACGGCTCCCCGTAGCATCACGACTCTCTCTCTCTCTCTGACTGGTGAGTACTACAGCTCCCCGTAGCATCACAACACCCTGTGACTGGCGAATACTACGGCTCCCCGTAGCATCATGACTCTCTCTCTCTCTCTCTGACTGGTGAGTACTACGGCTCCCCGTAGCATCACAACACCCTCTGACTGGCGAATACTACGGCTCCCCGTAGCATCACGAATCTCTCTCTCTCTCTGACTTGTGAGTACTACGGCTCCCCGTAGCATCACAACACCCTCTGAGTGGCGAATACTACGGCTCCCCGTAGCATCACGACTCTCTCTCTCTCTCTCTCTGACTGGTGAGTACTACAGCTCCCTGTAGCATCACAACACCCTCTGACTGGCGAATACTACGGCTCCCCGTAGCATCACCCTATACTCTCATTCTCATTACAACGACACACTATGTTCACTAACTCATGCACCGAAGACTATCATAGATAGTTACACACACACTTGCCCCGATATGCATTACAGACTCTTGCGGCAACCGCCATAACACAGAACCTACCTCTGTGGAGATCCACTTCCTTAAATAATCCCTCTTGATGACAATATACGAAGGGCTCCCACTGGAATCGTGGATACATGATACATCATTAGTCATCTTAAACCTAAGACTCTAAATAACTTCCGAAATCGGGACGCTATACGCGGAAACCACGGAACACCCTAACAGAGCATCACAATGTCCTGCCTCTACCACTGATTCCCTTACTCCTAGCACCATACACATACAACAATACATTTCCTTTTTCACTCAATGCGCAACTTCAGTGCATCCAAACACTCAATTGGAATACAAGGAAGGCGCTAACTCTTCAGAACACACTGATGATCCTCCGAAACCCTTTCCACTACTGTTCAAAATCCAAGCAAAAATACACATCCCAGCCCGGGAGTTGGCTACTTGACAATCTTCTACCCATATTTCAACCCAGAAGTTCTCAACTGCCCATACCATCATTACGAGTCTTCCACTTGAAACGACTCTGACCAGCACCAGATTCCTGACCATTGACCACTTGCCGTGGAAACACCCATTCTTCTCTCAGACATATACCACATGCATTATCTCGCCCTGCACCTTTCTTTGATCATCAATGACCCTGATCTCATGAATTCAAGCCGCAGGTTTCTGTATCCAACCCCTAACCGCTCTTGCACAAATCTCTGGTTCTCTCAATAAACCACCCGGTTCTCCCCCACTTAGGGTTCGAACCATCACTATCTGATACATCAACAACCTCACAAACTATTTTCACCAGCAATAACACACATGCCCCTAGAAAGTGCTACACAACGCTCGATAATCCCCGTTAAGGAAATCAATCGATCTTATAACTTTGAACCTCAGACGAATTCCTCAAGAACTTCTCGTCACGACTGCCTCTAGTCGTTCCAAGTCTCGTACCAATCCAATTCCAAACAACTCAACTGTCCAATAACATCACTGACTCTGGACCATGAAATCATCGTACTCCCCCACCTCGACTCATCAACCGACGTTCCAACACATGGATCATCCCAAGAACAAGGACCCACTCCTATCTTCAATACCCAACATAGATAGAAAAACCACTACACTAATTAACTCGACTGAACTTCCCACTGATACCTCTACAATACGCCCTACTATACTCAAATAGGTGCAACGTGGTCCTTGACTATCTCAGTCCCAACAGACTATCTGCTCATGGTAAATCACTGTCTTGCGGCACACATGCTACCTGATACTCTGATGGACAACCATCACCAATGACAACCTGCAGGGTTTACCCCCAACCCATAACTTAAACATCATACCCCTAATGTTCCGCACACGAACATAAATTGTACCACCCAGGTCATAGAAGGTGTCATCTCCTCTATCGACTGATTGCTCAACTCAGACCAAAATTCTCCCCTCCCTCTGACTCCTTACCAAAATTCTATGAAAGGCTCTCGACCTCCCTCTCAAGGGACGCCTCTTCGAACTCAATCATGGCCCACAGGCCTAAAACCCATAACGTCCAATCTCTACCTCATCAATCGCGACCAGACAACCGGAGAACCACAAGTATCATTCACTACGAACCATGGTACTCATCCCATGACATCTCTTCTCAATATGCTCCGGTGTATGGTACCCGTACCACAACATCACTCCTTCATCTGTTCCGATGTATGGTACTCGAACCATAACATCACTCTTCAATCCGCTCCGATGTATGGCACTCGAACCATAACATCACTCCTCAATCTGCTCCGATGTATGGTACTCGAACCATAACATCATTCCTCAATCCGCTCATTAGAACCTTAAGAATACTCCCTGTATCAAGTATGGGTCCTCTGCTTTCAGTAGTACGGGCCCATACTACCTGCCACATCTACCCATACTTTCCACACGGACTATCCCGGAGCTCCTAAGTAGCTGCTCGACCTTCTAGTTCACTCATTCCGTCGCACGCTCGCTCCCCAGCAAAATTCTCTACTCTGCCAACGCACTCATCTGGCTAAGGTTACTCCCTAGGCTCTTCCTAGATTCCCACACTTCTCTGCCATCAGCTGCTGAAGAGCTCCTAATGATGCCAGCCATCTACCTCCTGAATATCGTCATATTCGCTTGGTAGTTGACTCCCATCATCGAGAGTTACACAAAGCACGAAGCAAGCAGCATTCGAGCATCGAAGAATAAATATGACTCGCTCTGGGTGATAACTCCGCTTGCTCTGCTCATCCTCGAAAGTACCACTGAACTCTACAACTCTACCCCTCGCGGGTTCGGACTATTCTTTCGATAAGCACCACGGTACTCATCTAGGCATCTCCCTTATATTACTCCTCTACTCAAATCCCCTAAAAGGATTCCAACTGAATATTCTCACTCATCGCATACTCAAAAGCACATCACATATAACAACAACTCCTAGGCTAAGGCATCACAAATCAAGCCACTCTAGTCCTAAGATATGGAATACCTAGCCTGTCTCTAGCATGCAATAATATCTCATAAAGTGCATCATAAATATCTCATAACACAAAAGTAAGGGTATTTTGGGAAATCACCGTTCGGGCTCTGGCTGATTGTACACACTGCTCTTTCTTGCATTCTCTTTGAACTCTTATTCGCTTTAGAAAATTATTTCTCTGAAAACTTTTCTTACTTCCTCAGTTTGAGTCCAGATTTACCCGAAGGCGCATCCGAATCCCTCAAACCAAGGCTCTGATACCAACTTGTAACACCGAAATTTTCAAAACAAAATTTTCATTTAAAATCGTTTATCTCTTTAACACTTTTCACAAAAATCTCCATTTTGTTTAATTTACAATACATGACTCTTTTTTCCAATCAAATAATAAACCAGGATCCTCAAAATAAACGCTTCCTCTGGTGTGTACAATCGAGCCGGTGCCGTCCCGTGATACTGTGATAACCTGAAACACATAACACAAAATACTGTAAGCACGAAGCTTAGTGAGTTCCCCAAAATACCACTCTAACACATATTAGCCACTCGAGGCTATAACTCTGTTGACCCTCCGGTCAGTGTGTCTCATTGGGACCCTCCAGTCCCGGCTCTTTGTGGGCTCTCTGGCCCTAACTCTATGGACCCAAGGGTCCTAACTCTGAATCATGCATATCACATATCACAATAAATCTCAACATATAAATAGCATACAAATATACTGGCACATAATACGAAAAACACCACATATAGCACATATTAGCCACTCGAGGCTATAACTCTATGGGCCCTAACTCTGCGGACCCTCTGGTCCTAGCTCTGTGGACCTTCTGGTCCTATCTATGATATACACACAACATAAATCACATAGAAATAATGCGGTGCCACACATCACATACAATAACACTGTCACATAACTCTGTTACCACTCTAGGTAAAGTATAGTGAGACGACTCACCTCGGGTATCTCGGTAAATCTCTGACTCGGTAATTGCTGGCCTAGCCTCCGTCTAATCATATAAAATAATACGCCATTTAGTATAACTCTCAAAGGCTTGACTATGTTCTCTTATGACACTCTCAGAAGGGTAAAAGACCATTTTACCCCTCTCATAGCTCAAAGGCCCCACATTAGACCATACCCTAAAAGTCAACCAAAAGTCAACTCTTCGGGTTATGCTGCGCGTACCAGATGTGTACGCTGGGCGTACCCGGCTGCACCACAGAATCGGGGAGCACCACCCAGTACGCGACGCGTACTAGGGATTACGCCCGGCGTACTCCCCTGCTTCAACCTTTTTGCTATTGAGGTCTTAAACAGTTATGTGACAACCCGAAATTTCATTTTGTACGAACAATATCTATTCAATAGAAGCCAGTCCAGTTTCAGTGATTTTTAGACTTTTCCGAATAAGCTTGTGTACATTAGGGCTTACGTTTAAGGAGATATCAGGAGAGTGGATGCTCCTGGGTTTGTGAAACTTGAGCATTTCAAAACTTCATAATGTTATAGTCCATTTCCGAAATAAAAATATTTTTTCCAAAAATATTTCAGGACTATAAATAGAATTCTGAACCAAATTATTCATTATTCACATTTCCAACTAGAGAAAACCCAATTTCTCTCTCACGGATCTTCGGGTTTTCATCCCAAATCGTGAGTCTACTTTCCTAGATGTGTTTTAATACTTGTTATATGCTTAATAACATTGTTTACATGTCTAAAATGAGAGATCCGGGAGTTTACCGCCCAAGAACGTTCTTGGGGAGTAAACTCCAAAACGAAGCCTAAAAGCCACCTAGTCCCATTTCCTTGTTAGGTAGCTAGTTAAGGACAATATGTATGATCTTTTAAAGCTAGAACACAATCAAGAACAAATAGTTTTAGGAGTTTACGGCCCAAGAGATTCTTGGACCGTAAACACCTTTTTCAAGGGCTTAAAGTGCCCTAAACACCCCTTAAGGCTTTAGACAATAACCCTCTAATACTTGTAACTTGAATGGGGAGTAAATTACATCAAAATCATCCCTAAAGGGGAGTTTACGGCTATGAAATGCTCTTGGGCCGTAAACTCCAAGTAAAGGCACCAAAGTGTGCCTAAAGTCCCCTTTAGCCTTAAACAAAAGTCTAGGATTTATCCTTTGTGTGCAAGAGGCTTAAAAGAATTAAAACACCCACCCCATAGGAGTTTACGACCGTAAACTCTAGGGGATATGGTCTTTAGGCCGTAAACTCCTCAAAGGAGCATTCTAAGGCCCTAAACTACCTAAAGGATTAAAGCACCAATGCTAGGCTTATTCTAGAATTCATTTAACACTTCAAAACACCCAAAACCACCAAGTCAAGAGTTCACGGCAGTAAGCTCAAGGGTTTACGACCGTAAACTCCAAAGGTGGGGTTTGTTGGGTGGTAAACTCATATACAAGGTCATTTGGTACATTAAACCCCTTTAGCCTTGTCCCGTAGCAACTTAGATGCAACCATTAGGACCTATAACACTTATACAAAGTGTTTACATGTTCCTAAGTGTCCAAACTTATTTCATTAAGTTATTATTTGGCTAATTAGTTATATATATATATGCTTATTATATGATAACTAGGCTCGTGCGTGTGAACAAGTCTCCGTTTGCCACCTAGCACGGTATCCGACACTACAATCCAAACCACTCACCACAAGTGAGTTCATACCCCTTTAAATTAATCTTTCAAATACTTTAAATGTTTTAAATACTTTATGGGGGGGGGATACAAGTTCAATACTTATAGTTATTGAAATCAATCACATGTGATTGCATTAATCACATGTGATTAATAACTAGAAAACCAATGATTTTTCATTGTTCAAACCGTTTATCAAACTGATTTACTTTGAAATGTTTTACAAACTCTTTTACTTACCAAATACTTTTATTTAAACTTTGTTATACTTCTTATAAATTGCATGCCCATATATGTATAGATATATAAGCAATGTTTAAAGGGCTTAGGAAGGCCATCCGCCCTATTTCCTTTTTCTCGATTTGGATGTGGTCTGGTGGGATTTCGGGTGACCATCCGAAGGTTGTTTCAATATTAGTTATATATCAGTTATACATATATAGACATAAAAGTACTTCCATATTCATACGTGCTATACACATTACTAGTAAGTTACCATCGGGGTAACACAGGATCATACTACTACCACTGTTAGATCAATGAGTCAGTTCATTCATGAGTCTATACATTACATTACTATGAGAACATATACAACTATACTAGGAGGAGAACATATACAACTATACTAGAGGAAGAACACATACAACTACACTAGAACGGTTCATTACATTACATATGCTAGAATACGTTAATTACTGTGATTTAAATCGGAGCATGACTCAAATGTCATGACTCGAGTTGTGGCCAGAGTCTCTTGGAGGGAGAGCGTGAGTTTGCGTATAGATCTATACTAGATTGACAATCCTACACCTCGCTGCTAGCTACAGTGGGACCGACAGGTCTGAGGGTGCCAAACGTAATTTCGTTATTACGACCATTCATTATGTCGTTGTTACTAGTCGATAGTATGGTGCAATTTATCACAGAATGCCTTAATATAAAATCCGGTTTAAGGTAGTTAGTACAGTAGTAGTTCCTATAATACAAAACTACAGTACTCCAATGATTTACCCATTATATATTTTTAGTGATAACCTCACTTAAACATTAATGTACAAACTATATTTGTTAAATGATAGTTACACTTGGGAAATTACACACTTTTACAACGAACGAGCCTACAAAACAGTTAAGCCTTGGTAGAAGGCTACTTTAATAGAAAATATAGGTTTTTCTGAGAAATTCAAACTTTTACAAACACTTACATACATTTTACAAACTTATACTTGAGACACGTTCAGACGTTTTGACAACAAACATCAACACTAAAATACTTATGAACTCACCAGCTTAATGCTGATAGACTCTTTCAAAATAACTTGTATTCTCAGGTCATCAGTAGACAGGTACCGATGCCAGCTTTTGAGAAGATGGAGCGCATTCAAGACTCATCTCATTATTTTGATTTTCATTATATTTTTGGTGTCTAGAACTGTACATAACACACTTGTATTAAAATTATATATTTAATGCAATGGATGATGTTGTTTGCTTATTTACATTTACTGTGTTGTGATACTTTACATGACGTCCTCCGCCCCAGAATGTTTCCGCCGTTCTTGGTTTTGGGGTGTGACAGATTGGTATCAGAGCATTGTTTATAGTGAATCAAGTATATCAACCCATAAAAGATATACTAAACTATAAACCCATTAGGGACTAAAGCACTCTAACCAGGAGTCTATACTTTAAATATTAAAATATTTAATTAAGTATACTAGTCTGCATTCATACTAAAATCAGTGTCACAATGACAAGAACAAAAGTATTACGATTGTTAAATATCACAAGTGAGCTCGGGGATGTTTGGTCAGTTCTGGGAATGGCATAGCCTGATCAACTATGCTGGTCCTAGGAGTGATTAGCATATGCCCTAGAATAGTTGTGATGTGTTAACAAGTCTAAAAACTTACCAACAATACCACAAGAAGATCAGTAGTACTTAAACTTAAAATACTATAGGTGTATTTTGTACTACTAGTTACATGTATACTATATTCTTATACCTCTCTTCTCGCGTAGATTTAAATGGCTGGATTCCATCACGGCGACCCGTACTTTCCAAATGAAGGCAATGTCGGGTGGATCGAAGAAGAGCCCGAAGATGAGCATCCAATCCCTTTGGATGATCACTTCGCAGAAGGCTTTTCTGACGGATCCGACTCCGAGCCTGAAGTCAACAACCTACCGCTAGTAGGTCAAGCCCCGAACAACAACCCCCGACCAGCTTTTCTAGGTCCTACTCCTATGTGGGCAACCAAATTGAATCGCTGGAGTGATGAACAAGGTCAGCCCTTACCATACTTTGGGGACTGAAGCTTTTACAACATCAGTGAAGGTGGCTCTGCTGACCGAGCTCTGCCCGTCATTATCCGCAGGATAGCTCGTAATGTTGAACAAGGTCGAGCAGCCATCGACCGGGTCATGGAGATTGATGCCAACTCAGGTGTCAACACAGTCCGCATCCGTCGTCTTGAAGAAGACATGGACGGACCCGGAGAACCAATGAAACCCTGCAGCAACAGCTGGCTGCCTCACGAGCTGAAGTCTTGGAACTTCGAGCCCGTCAGAGGGCTCAGGAGCGACAACTTCAAGAGGTGTTTCGTCAAGTGTCCGACCTCAGGGCTCGCCCGAGGAATTCCCATCGCCGTTAGATGATGTCTAGTACATCTTTGTCTTTTGGTTAAGGAATAGCCTTTAACATCTGTGCTCTATGTAGCACTTATCTGTAATATATTCCTAACTTTCAGTACTCTAATTAGGAATCTAAGAACTGTCAAACTTTTCTGTATGGTATGATGTAAGACCTACGGTTAGGTCAATTTTCTCAGAACTTATTGCATCAGTAATACCAGTATTATTGACATCTATCGAATCTGTGGGAAAAATCTGTACAGTTGTATTTCCTACTAATATTCTTTGTTGTGATTTCAAACACTCATTCAACTGTTGGGCTATGGTTAGTTAGTCCATGTGTCACTCTCACGTTGCTTACAAATTGATTCTCACCATCTTTCTTATCTTTATAAACTTATAGCTGAAAGATGCCTCCTCGCAAATCTCCCAGGAATAACCTTGCACCTCCACCGCCTCCTCCGCCTCCGGTCATCGATACTGCAGTCCTGAATGCTGCCGTAGCTGCAACAGTGGCGACTGCCATGGCTCAGTATCACTCAACTGATGCCAGCAGATGTGGAACCCCTGTGGAATCAACCCCGGTTAAAACCCCTGTGCGCTCGAGAGAGTGCTCCTACAAGGATTTCACCAATTGCAAGCCGAAGCCTTTCTATGGCACCAACGGAGTCATTGCCCTCTCGCAATGGTTCGAGAAGACTGAATCAGTATTCGAAATCTGTTCATGCCCTGCTGCGTGCAAAGTCAAATATGCCGCATGCACCTTTGAAGGAAAGGCCCTGACATGGTGGAACGGCCATGTTAAGGCACTAACCCTCGTCATAGCCAACGACATGGGCTGGGAAACGATGAAAGACCTCATGATTGAGGAATACTGCCCGAGGGGCGAAATCCAGAAATTGGAACAAGAACTTTGGAGCCTGACCATGAAGAGCAGCGACGTGGTCGCTTATACCGCTCGATTCAGCGAACTAGTGGCCCTCTGTCCCAGTATGGTTCCCACTGAAGGGAAAAAGATCGAAAGGTACATATGGGGGCTAGTGCCTCCGTATCAAGGGAATGTTCTATCATCAAACCCTGCTACCTTCGACAGTGCCAAACGATTGGCACAGCGACTCATTGACCATGGAGTCAAAACCCCTGCAACCACAACAAACCTAACCTTCTCAGAACCCTCCAAACCCGCTGACACAAAGCGGAAACTCTGGGACGAGAAGAAGAAACAGCGAGCTGCCAAAAGGCAGCAAATTATGGCAGTACATGCCGCGGTAACCCCTGCTGCTGCTACTGCTCCGGTGAAGCAGTATGCTATAAGTTTTCCTAAGTGCAACAAATGCAACTTCCACCACAACGGCCCCTGCCGTGAAATGCAGTGCTCTAACTGCAACAGGAAAGGACACACCGTCCGTTTCTGTAAGTTCCCGGCATAACCGATCAACCAAGTCCCTGGCTTTGGCGCGAGCCCGACCTGCTATGGATGTGGCGAAACAGGCCACTTTAAGAGGGACTGCCCCAAAGTGAAGAATGCTGGAGGAGCAGGGAGGGTACTAGCTATAGGCCACGGGGAAGCAGTTGCTGACCCGACAGTGGTGACTGGTACGTTCCTCCTCGATAACTCCTATGCATGCATTCTGTTTGATAGTGGAGCGGAGCGAAGCTTCGTAAACCATAAATTTGCTCGCATGCTTAAACAACCACCACACACACTCAAAGAACAATTCACAGTAGAAATGGCTAATGGAAAAACTGAAAGTACGAATAGCATATACTTAGGTTGTACCCTAACTCTAGATAACCATTCATTCCCAATCGACCTTATGCCAGTCTCAATTAAAAGTTTCGACGTTATCATCGGCATGGATTGGTTAAGTCTTCATCGTGCCGACATCATGTGCTTCGAGAAAGCAGTCCGTCTAAACCTCCCATCTAACGAAACACTTATAGTCTACGGCGACAAACCTGGTGCAAATCTTCGTATTATATCAAGTATTCAAGCACAGAAATATCTGCGTAAAGAATACCATGCATTCCTTGCTCACGTCGTCGACACGAGCCTCGAAACGATAGAACTAAAGAACATCCCAGTGGTGAGCGACTTCCCCGACATTTTCCCAGAAGAGCTACCTGGATTACCTCCGCAACGACAAGTCGAGTTCATAATTGACTTAGTCCCAGGAGCTACCCCAGTAGCCAAGTCGCCCTACCGCTTAGCACCAGCTGAGATGCAGGAACTCTCTAGTCAACTTAACGAACTGCTCAACAAGGGCTTTATAAGGCCGAGTTTCTCACCTTGGGGAGCACCAGTCTTGTTCGTTAATAAGAAAGACGGATCATTCCGTATGTGTATTGATTACAGAGAACTCAACAAAATGACGGTCAAGAATCGTTACCCTCTGCCTCGCATAGACGATCTATTTGACCAACTGCAAGGGGCGAACTATTTTTCCAAAATTGATCTGAGATCCGTATATCACCAGTTACGAGTACTAGAGAAGGATGTGCCGAAAACAGCCTTCCGAACTCGTTACGGACACTACGAGTTCGTGGTGATGCCATTCGGATTGACCAATGCGCCCGCAGTCTTCATGGATCTGATGAATAGAGTATGCCGACCTTACTTGGATCAGTACGTCATCGTTTTCATTGACTACATCCTGATCTACTCCCGAAGTAAGGAAGAGCATGGCGATCACCTGCGACAAGTTCTAGGGATATTACGAAAGGAGAAACTTTATGCGAAGTTCTCGAAATGTGAATTTTGGATCCGAAGAA
This sequence comes from Lactuca serriola, assembly GCF_051521515.1. NCBI lineage: Eukaryota > Viridiplantae > Streptophyta > Magnoliopsida > Asterales > Asteraceae > Lactuca > Lactuca serriola. The sequence goes on from NC_136411.1 coordinate 4,706,147, forward strand.
TCGAATTCTTAGGACACGTGGTAAGCGAAGAGGGAATCCACGTGTACCCATCCAAAATTAAAGCCATTGAGAACTGGTCAACACCCAAGACGCCTACAGAAATTCGTCAATTTCTAGGTCTCGCTGGCTAGTACCGCAGATTCATTCAGAACTTCTCCCGAATAGCGAAACCCCTTACAACCCTGACCCAGAAAGGCGTGGCCTTTGACTGGGAAGAGAAACAAGAGAGAGCGTTCCAAATGCTCAAACGAGCCTTGTGCACCGCGCCGATACTATCCCTCCCCGAAGGGGTAGAAGACTTCGTAGTCTATTGCGATGCATCGAATCAAGGGCTCGGGTGTGTTCTGATGCAGCGAGGTAAGGTCATCGCCTACGCCTCGAGACAGTTGAAGACACACGAGGTTAACTACACGACACACGATCTTGAACTAGGAGCAGTGGTGTTTGCTCTGAAGATCTGGAGACATTACTTGTACGGAACGAAAAGCACTATCTTTACCGACCACAAGAGTTTGCAACACATTTTCGATCAGAAGGAGCTCAACATGAGACAACGACGGTGGGTCGAGCTACTCAGTGACTACGAATGCGATATTCGTTATCATCCGGGTAAAGCCAACGTAGTAGCAGACGCCCTAATTCGGAAGGAATACTCTGGTCGCAAAGTCAAGTTATTATCAATAACCATCCATTCACACTTGTCTAAGCAAATTCAGACGGCTCAACTTGAAGCCATGAAACCTGAAAATGTGACGAGTGAATCCCTTAGAGGAGTGGACAACAATTTAGAAGCCAAGGGTGACGGAGCCTTATATTTCATGAACCGGATCTGGACACCGAAACACGGTGGTTTCCGAGACTTGGTCATGACCGAGGCGCACAACACTCGGTATTCCGTCCACCCAGGTTCAGATAAGATGTATCTGGATCTTAAAAAGCTATACTGGTGGCCTAATATGAAAGCAGAGATTGCTACCTTCGTAAGTAAATGCCTTACTTGCGCAAAGGCGAAGGTCGAGTACCAGAAGCCCTCTGGTTTATTGCAACAAGCAGAGATTCCAGAATGGAAGTGGGAGCGGATCACTATGGATTTCATAACCAAGTTGCCCAAGACAACTGGTGGACTTGATACCATATGGGTCATCATCGATAGGTTGACCAAGTCTGCACACTTCCCACCTATCAAAGAAACTGACAAGATGGAGAAACTTACGAGAACATACATTAGGGAAATCGTACGACTACATGGTGTACCTATGTCCATTATCTCCGATAGAGATAGTAGGTTCACCTCAAGATTCTGGCAATCACTACAACATTCCTTAGGAACAAGGCTGGACATGAGCATAGCCTACCATCCACAGACCGACGGACAGAGTGAGAGGACCATCCAAACACCGGAAGATATGTTGCAAGCCTGCGTGATTGACTTTGGGAAGGCATGGGATACTCATTTACCCCTTGTCGAGTTTTCCTATAATAACAGTTATCACACAAGCATCAAGGCTGCTCCATTTGAAGCTCTCTACGGCCGAAAGTGCAGATCTCCTCTGTGCTGGGTTGAGGTGGGTGATACCCAATTAGCCAGGGGGCAAGCTTCCGACAGTACTCTCACCGGTCCGGAGATCATTCGGGAAACGATAGAGAAAATTGTTCAGATCCGTGAACGATTAAAAGCCTCTAGAGACTGACAGAAGAGCTACGCTGATAAACGAAGAAAACCTTTGGAATTTCAGGTGGGAGACAGAGTCCTTCTCAAAGTCTCACCCTGGAAGGGCTTGATACGCTTCGGAAAGCGTGGGAAGCTTAATCCGAGGTACATAGGGCCTTTCGTGATTCTTGCAAGAGTCGGCCCCGTAGCTTACAAACTCGACCTACCCGACGCACTTCGTAACGTACATTCTACATTCCACGTATCTAACTTGAAAAAGTGTCGGTCCGATGAGACTCTTGTAATCCCACTCGACGAGATCGAGATCAACGAGAGCCTCAACTTCGTGGAAGTACCTGTAGAGATCATGGACCGTGAGGTCAAGCAGACAAAGCAAAGCCGTTTCCCTATCATGAAGGTTCGCTGGAACGCCAAGCGAGGACCAGGATTCACTTGGGAACGTGAGGTTCAGATGAAACTGAAATATCCTCGTCTTTTCGCTTAATTATGTGTAACTTCTTATTTGCTTAAATTCTAATTTCGGGACGAAATTCCTTCTAACAGGGGGATGATGTGACAACCCGAAATTTCATTTTGTACGAACAATATCTATTCAATAGAAGCCAGTCCAGTTTCAGTGATTTTCAGACTTTTCCGAATAAGTTTGTGTACATTAGGGCTTACGTTTAAGGAGATATCAGGAGAGTGGATGCTCCTGGGTTTGTGAAACTTGAGCATTTCAAAACTTCATAATGTTATAGTCCATTTCCGAAATAAAAATATTTTTGCCAAAAATATTTCAGGACTATAAACAGAATTCTGAACCAAATTATTCATTATTCACATTTCCAACTAGAGAAAACCCAATTTCTCTCTCACGGATCTTCGGGTTTTCATCCCAAATCGTGAGTCTACTTTCCTAGATGTGTTTTAATACTTGTTATATGCTTAATAACATTGTTTACATATCTAAAATGAGAGATCCGGGAGTTTACCGCCCAAGAACGTTCTTGGGGAGTAAACTCCAAAACGAAGCCTAAAAGCCACCTAGTCCCATTTCCTTGTTAGGTAGCTAGTTAAGGACAATATGTATGATCTTTTAAAGCTAGAACACAATCAAGAACAAATAGTTTTAGGAGTTTACGGCCCAAGAGATTCTTGGACCGTAAACACCTTTTTCAAGGGCTTAAAGTGCCCTAAACACCCCTTAAGGCTTTAGACAATAACCCTCTAATACTTGTAACTTGAATGGGGAGTAAATTACATCAAAATCATCCCTAAAGGGGAGTTTACGGCTATGAAATGCTCTTGGGCCGTAAACTCCAAGTAAAGGCACCAAAGTGTGCCTAAAGTCCCCTTTAGCCTTAAACAAAAGTCTAGGATTTATCCTTTGTGTGCAAGAGGCTTAAAAGAATTAAAACACCCACCCCATAGGAGTTTACGGCCGTAAACTCTAGGGGATATGGTCTTTAGGCCGTAAACTCCTCAAAGGAGCATTCTAAGGCCCTAAACTACCTAAAGGATTAAAGCACCAATGCTAGGCTTATTCTAGAATTCATTTAACACTTCAAAACACCCAAAACCACCAAGTCAAGAGTTCACGGCAGTAAGCTCAAGGGTTTACGACCGTAAACTCCAAAGGTGGGGTTTGTTGGGTGGTAAACTCATATACAAGGTCATTTGGTACATTAAACCCCTTTAGCCTTGTCCCGTAGCAACTTAGATGCAACCATTAGGACCTATAACACTTATACAAAGTGTTTACATGTTCCTAAGTGTCCAAACTTATTTCATTAAGTTATTATTTGGCTAATTAGTTATATATATATGCTTATTATATGATAACTAGGCTCGTGCGTGTGAACAAGTCTCCGTTTGCCACCTAGCACGGTATCCGACACTACAATCCAAACCACTCACCACAAGTGAGTTCATACCCCTTTAAATTAATCTTTCAAATACTTTAAATGTTTTAAATACTTTACGGGGGGGGGGGGGGGATACAAGTTCAATACTTATAGTTATTGAAATCAATCACATGTGATTGCATTAATCACATGTGATTAATAACTAGAAAACCAATGATTTTTCATTGTTCAAACCGTTTATCAAACTGATTTACTTTGAAATGTTTTACAAACTCTTTTACTTACCAAATACTTTTATTTAAACTTTGTTATACTTCTTATAAATTGCATGCCCATATATGTATAGATATATAAGCAATGTTTAAAGGGCTTAGGAAGGCCATCCGCCCTATTTCCTTTTTCTCGATTTGGATGTGGTCTGGTGGGATTTCGGGTGACCATCCGAAGGTTGTTTCAATATTAGTTATATATCAGTTATACATATATAGACATAAAAGTACTTCCATATTCATACGTGCTATACACATTACTAGTAAGTTACCATCGGGGTAACACAGGATCATACTACTACCACTGTTAGATCAATGAGTCAGTTCATTCATGAGTCTATACATTACATTACTATGAGAACATATACAACTATACTAGGAGGAGAACATATACAACTATACTAGAGGAAGAACACATACAACTACACTAGAACGGTTCATTACATTACATATGCTAGAATACGTTAATTACTGTGATTTAAATCGGAGCATGACTCAAATGTCATGACTCGAGTTGTGGCCAGAGTCTCTTGGAGGGAGAGCGTGAGTTTGCGTATAGATCTATACTAGATTGACAATCCTACACCTCGCTGCTAGCTACAGTGGGACCGACAGGTCTGAGGGTGCCAAACGTAATTTCGTTATTACGACCATTCATTATGTCGTTGTTACTAGTCGATAGTATGGTGCAATTTATCACAGAATGCCTTAATATAAAATCCGGTTTAAGGTAGTTAGTACAGTAGTAGTTCCTATAATACAAAACTACAGTACTCCAATGATTTACCCATTATATATTTTTAGTGATAACCTCACTTAAACATTAATGTACAAACTATATTTGTTAAATGATAGTTACACTTGGGAAATTACACACTTTTACAACGAACAAGCCTACAAAATAGTTAAGCCTTGGTAGAAGGCTACTTTAATAGAAAATATAGGTTTTTCTGAGAAATTCAAACTTTTACAAACACTTACATACATTTTACAAACTTATACTTGAGACACGTTCAAACGTTTTGACAACAAACATCAACACTAAAATACTTATGAACTCACCAACTTAATGCTGATAGACTCTTTCAAAATAACTTGTATTCTCAGGTCATCAGTAGACAGGTACCGATGCCAGCTTTTGAGAAGATGGAGCGCATTCAAGACTCATCTCATTATTTTGATTTTCATTATATTTTTGGTGTCTAGAACTGTACATAACACACTTGTATTAAAATTATATATTTAATGCAATGGATGATGTTGTTTGCTTATTTACATTTACTGTGTTGTGATACTTTACATGACGTCCTCCGCCCCAGAACGTTTCCGCCGTTCTTGGTTTTGGGGTGTGACAAGTTAAGACCTACTTCTATATTTTAGATTTGACCCCTTCTAAGCCCCTTAATCCATAAAGTTGATGACTTTAAGCCTTTGCATGGCTGAACAAGTCACTAACTCCCAAAATGATCCAACCTTCAACTCTAGAAGGCTTAAAACACATGCATGACTCCAAAGTAACATCCAAGATGGGAACTTTATGGCTCTACATCACTAATAACACTGAAAAGGGACATATCTCGGACCATGGAGTACTTTACACTCATAAAGTCTCCACCTTTGGGGTTTTTAGCCCTAAAAAGGACACATACAACAACAACCAAAAGAAGAGGAAAGTTTTGAACTTTATACCTCCAAGAGTTGCTCTTTCCTCTGTAGATCTTAGATCCAAAATGGCACCTCAAGCTTTAGCCTCCAAGATCTCATTTCCTTATTCTTCACCAAGCCACTAAAGCACCAACGAGCTCAAATCAACACTATCACACACTAAGAACGATGGGGCTCTCTTTTAGGGTTTCACTCACTGATATGGAGGCTAAGGAATGAGCCATAACACCCTTTAAATAGTGCACAAAGAGGATTAGGGTTTTTGCACCTGGGCCGGGTACGCCCGACGTAACTCCAGGTATGCCCAGCGTACCTTGGCTACTCCGCGTCCAAATTAAGCGCGTGAGTACGTGCAGCGTACCCCTCTGGTACGCCCAACGTACTCACTTGCTACACATCCTCCACTCAAGGACTAAACATGACAATCCAATAAAGAACAAGGATGAAAGATATGCACCTGAATCTCTGGGTGTTACAATAACATGTATTAATCACTTTCTTAAAATAAGTAAAATGATTGGCCTACATTTATGCATACAATAAAATTTAAATAAATATAAATATCTATTTATCAGAGGATTATTATATATTTTTAAGCATACATTCGTTGATATTTACAAGAACAAATAATATTTATGATATTTTTAACATTCAAATATGAAGAGTACTAATGATAATAATATAATTTTTATGAATACATTAATTGATATTATCGCATGTACCTGTGAAACAAATATTATATTTAATTCATATTATATTCAAACATTAGAAGCATGTTGGATGAGTTGTTATTCCACTCGAATTTAAACTAAGAGGTGGTGGTATCGGTTGATCTCCAAGACTTATAAGAGCATCCTACATTGCCTTTAAGATAAAACCTTCACCATTTTCACATTTTATATAAGAGAGTTAAGTCTATGGATTTTAACCCATATGTTTTAGGAGTCTCACATTGATGGGGATGAAAAATCTAGCGTTCCTCATCTCTATATAAAGTTTCTCAAGAAATGATTAGAACTCATCATTCGAGTCAAAGCAAATCGCTAAGTTACATGAGTTTTAGTAAAAAGGCAACACAAAAAAACCGACAAAAAACCGCAAAAAAAACTGAATGACAAAAAACCGCAAAAACTGAACCGCATAAAAACTAAATGGTGCGGTTTATAAACTTCAAAAAACCGAAGTTGCGGTTTTCCGTTTGATTTTGGCCAAAACCGCACCGAACCACACCATACTCATTCCTAACTAATACAACATTTTTCTAGGTGGGAGCGTGGTGATTAGGTCATTAAACCATTTACTTTATATTCTTTTGCAATGTTTTGTTAGTCGTTTCCAATCAAAATCCCAACAAGAAACACTATTACACTGTTACATATTTGTTAGCTTTTTGCTAACTTTTTAATATTTGAAATATAAACCGTAAAAAAATACAACTTTTTGATTGTTCTTGAAAAATGTTTAATATGATTTGCCATATTTGTCTTTTCTTTTTTCTTAAAAAAATATACAAACTTAAAATTTAGTGTAATCCGTAAGAATGACAATAAGTATGATACAAGCTTGACACTTGTATAAGCCCATATGTTATTTTAAATCATTAAAGTAAAATAATACAAAAACCATCGTAAAACAAGTTCTAGCATACAATCGGCCGAAGAATTTGGTTATCCAAATAAGAGTGTTATATGCGAGGAAGCTTTCTACGAACAGACTTTTTAAAACAATTTAGTTCAAGACTAGCAAATGAACCAGATGAGTAATAAATTTCTTGATAGATGAAGCTGACTATGATGAAGGTATAGACACACAAGTTTTATTTTGAAGTTATGTGTACAAATAAAAATTTAATGACCATTTTGACCCTCATGAACATTAAGGATCAATAGTTCAATACATACTTTCATGATTGAGAAAATAAGAAAAATACGTCACGTCAGTAGAAAATCCAATTCAATCTTTCCAAGTTCATAATTTGTTCGTGTGGCCCATTTGGTCTAATGTGGCCCAGAATCGAAATTCTTTTTTTTTGGTCCAAATTCTCGATCCCCAAACCCAATTACAAATTTACAATACCAGTCACCACCTAAACCACTCTCAGAAACGACGACCAATTTTGGTGGCGCCGTCGCAGGAGATTTCATGTGGCCGTCTCTAAGGCAACGGACTCTTTCCCTCTCATCAGAAGCTATTCACCAATGGATGCCAGGTCTTAATCGCTCGTTTTGTTCTTCGGTAATCAATGCTACAAACACCAACGGAAAGAGTGGAAATGTTGTCGAATTACTGAACTTAGAAGAGGTCGAGAAGATTCTGAAAGATGTTCGAGCAGATGATGTGCGAGTCATACCTGTTAGAAAGCAATCGGAGTTTACAAATTTCGTTGTTGTTGCCACCGGCCGGTCTCAATGGCATGTTCGTAATATCGCTCAAGCCCTAATTTACAAGGCATGTTCTTCTCATCTGAGTTTTATTTTTTTCAATGGTTATTATATCATATCGTAACTTTGTGATGTTTTGTAAATGCATCATGCTTGGTCTCATGAAATATTTGGAGCAATTTAGGTTTATTTCTGCTTTCAAGTGGTGGTTAATGTATGGGTAAAATGGTAGATTGGTTAGAAGGAGAAGATGATAATGATTTATTAGTAGGTGATCCTCTGTGAATGCATTTCAGTTGAAAGACATTTTTACATATGAAATCCAATATGCAGGAACTAGGAACTGCAGATTCAAAGAATACAATAACAGTCAAAATGAAACCGAGGCTTAGAACTCACATTAACTCTCTATATATATTACATTGCTTCTGAATATTTAACACAAGCTTGAGATGTTGACATGTAGTAATTTTGATTTGTGGAGCAGGTGAAGCAAAAACAAACGGGAGCGAAAAGAATGTTGTTACCAAGTGTTGAAGGGCAAGAAGGAGGGAATTGGATTGTGATTGACTCAGGTATGCAATCTGTGTTGTTGTATATTATTATTATTATTATTATGTTAGAGAAATTAAGGACCTGATCTAATGATCTTTTTATGGTAAAAATGTCAGGTTCGTTGATAGTCCATGCACTTGATGAGAAAGCCAGGGCTTATTACAACTTGGAGCAGCTATGGACCTCCAAGGAGTCGATTAAAGAACAAAGTCAAAGTCAAAGCAAGGTAAACAATGTCTATATGTCTATATAATATATAAATGCCAAGGGGTTAAATAATAAATTGTATGTATCATTTTCCATCGCTGAGTAACAATATGTTCCTTATCAGGACTTGGATCAAGCTTTTGTGAAGGTACGCCGCAAGAATAACTCCAAGAAACCCCAAAAGGAATGTGCTTGATCAACCATGTATGCTTTCCTAGTGTTTAAAATGTGTTTGTTTTGTTTTTTTTTTATAAAGGAGTTGTACATGTAAATTCTTCAAGACTATAGAAAATGATCATATTCTAATTCCATCTTGGGATAATAAAACTATAAAAGAGAATATGGACTCAACTCAGGATCTCAATGTTTTCCCAGCTTGTACAAGCTCCAATTTATGATCTTTTCAACTTTTTGGAATATGTTTATTTGCAAAAATATATCAAGTGTTCTCATTGTTTCATAGATCATGTGTGTTGGGGATATAATAATAAATTGGTTTGTTGGGTTACAAGGTACAATCCAAAAGCTTAAGAGCAACAAAAATATTTAAACATCAGAATATGATGTTTTAATTAAAAACTTAGGAAAAGTTTGAATTTAGAAGATAGTTATATAATTATCTTAATCTAAGTCATGTTTGGCAATTATTAGAATAAGGGATAAGTATTTAAAGGCTCCTATTGGTCCTTCTGAGAGACACACATCGACACCCTCTCTCTTGAGTCTTGAGAGCAAATAGACGTACAACCCTTCTATGGTAATTTTTGTGCTTGCTTGGGTTACTACGACTGTGATAGAGATATTATAGTTTGAGGGGTGTTTGGATAAGGAAAAAAAGACTGCTTATTGCTTATTGCTTATTGCTTAATCCCACCGCAATAAGCAAATTTAAGTGTTTGGATAGGAGTCTTTAAAAATCAATAAACAAAATAAGCTGATTTTAATAAGCAATGAGAGAATCCTTATTGCTTATTAGTCATTTTACTCATATAAGCTGTTTTGTGTGCCAAACACTTACAATGCTTACTGCTTATTGCTTATTTCCACCGCAATAAGCTAATCCAAACACATTTAAAAAAAATGCTTATTCCCACAACAATAAACAAATAAACAATAAACTAATAAACTAAAAACTCTTTATCCAAAGACCCTTGAGTCTTTGTCTTCCTGTTATCATAAAATTAAGTAAATCATGGAAACACCACTTGTAGCTTAGTTGTGATGATTGTAAGAAACATATATCCATGAAATATCTCGATGGTTTTTTATTGCTTGGGTTGCATGTTTAGTTTGACTTGTGTTTAAGTTTTTAAACAATCATCATAATCCAACATAGGTATGTGAGCCTAATGTTTTATTTGCACAATAAGAAACCATTTTTGCTTGAAATCGACGAGGTGCCTCTTGTGTACACAAAAGATAAATTGCGTGTATGATATATACATATCGAGTTTCATTGATTTAAAACAAAAGAATGAAAACTGATTTCTTATATAAAATGAGTTCCAATTTATGTGCATCGTGATTTCCCAAATTTTGATTTATAGTTTCGTTTGGATGGTTTTGGCATAACCATACAAATAAAATTACCTAAGTGTGTTTATAGGTTTATGTCATTAAATTTGATTTTATGGTATCAAAATCAAAATATATAAACAAAGATAGGTATTTATGTGTCAAATGTTAAATACAACCTTAATCAAAATATTGCAATTTGTAAGGTTTTTGCACACCATAGATTAAATAAGTTATTGCAACTCTTCAGAACGGGTTGTGTTAGGTTATTTTTCAATATTTTAAAAATGATGTTACACATTTTCAAAAAGTTACATAGACTAGTATGATTAGCTATTTTGAACGTGCTACATAAAGTTGTTGCGACAGATCTAATACAATGCTATTCAAATTTTATGTTGCAACACTTTACAAATTGTTGCTTGGTTTCTGATGCATCACTTTTATATAAATGTTGTTGCATGTAATGCAACATTGTTTCTAAATTGATGCCTTACACTTTTTTATGCATCAATGTCCGCATATTTTATGATGTTTTTGATATATTGTTTTTTATGGTATTAAACTATCGGTACTTCCAACTTTTATGAAAAATAACTGTTTCACTTATGCTTTTGATAAGAAATTTTGATTTGAAAAATTAGTACATTACATATGACTTTTTTATTGTTCTTTAATGCTATAACCTCTGCCTTTTGTCTCAACGACAAGAACCACCGAAGGGATGTACTATCACTGGAGAATTTTTATATGAATTGATGGTGAACCAATGTATTCTAGGATGTAACTCATGAAATATGTCGTCCTTTGAAGTGTGTTGTTGCATTTGTCAAAGTCTATAGTTACTCAACTGCAATGACATAATGGGGTTTCAAATTCGCAAACGACTAGCCCAATGAGCCATCTCTATCAGCTGAAACTGTTATGGCCACCCATCTCAAACACCGATTCAACAACCAAGTGTGGTTATCAACTAAAAGAACTATGTTTGTCTATTATTAAAATATTATTTTGACACGGTTGTTCGTTATTCAACTCTTCTTATTCTAAATAAACATAGAGCAAATATCCACTGATGATTTGTCACTAGTGATATATTGATAGTTAGCCACTAAAGAACTCAAATTCAACTGAAGATTTGCGAGTGATGATCAACTGACTCCTATCAATCAAAGATTGTTGCTCATCCACTTATAATTAAGCACTGATGGAGTGTCGTTTCAGTTGTTCACGCGTTAAAAAATATCAAACATTTTTAAATGAGTTCTACAATCCAACCCTCTCACTCCTACCTTATCATGGCGGTTTGTTGGCATGGGCGCCGATGCAATTTACGAATTTTAGTACATGGCAGAGTTTGATGAAGACATTTTGTCTCTGATTGGAAGACTTATCAATGGATATCATGATGTACACATCAATGTCAATCCCCCGTATATGGAAATGTTTTATTAGGATAATCATCAAGCATCTCAGTCTTGTGACTGGAAGTTGGGATCAATTAAATCCTTTATGCTATGTTATATAGGAAGAATATGGATTTAGTCCAACTATTCTTCAACACATTTGTTAAGCCGTTTAAGAAGTCTCCAAATCGTCAATTAAATGTGCCATTTCCAAGATTTCCCTCAATGGTAATGGAAGAAGCATTAGGTCCAGTTATATATGTACACCTACTTGGTCATTTCCTAATGAAAAATCAACTCGGTGTTAGTACTTTTCAAGATATTCCACAACCAAATGATTCTACTATTACTCTGTATATGCACCACTAGATTGTACATCCATATCAACCAGACCAACCAGTTGACAACCAAGTCATTACAGAAGAGGTAAATGAAGAAAATGATGCAGATGCCATTCTTAGTGTTCAATCCCCCCTGTAAATCAACACATTTATGTGATCTCTCCTCAACATAATCATACCATCAGTTTGAGGATAACTCATATCATTAATCATATGCTCAATCTCAACATCTTTCTAAGCCAGATTTACAAGGTATGGATCCTCCCTATTTAATCCTATCCTATGGCATCAAACCCCTATAATTATTCTCATTCTGGGAATAGGGCTGCTTAAACATGATGGGTTTTAAGCAAGGTTGTCAAGATCGGGAGCATACCTAGGATTATATTGGGTTTGCAAGATCGGGATCGGGATTCTAAGATCCCACAAAATAAAATATAATTTTAATTTATAATTTTTAATCATGAAAAATATTTCAAACATTCAATTTTTTGTTCAAAAGTTATAAAAACTTCAAATATTAGTCATAATCACAATACAAAATGATAACTTGTAGGTAAAGGATAAAAGACATAAATGTTGGATTAGTGTCTAAGTCCATAACTATTTTGGTATGTACTTGACCCGATGGTGCATGGTCATTTTGGGTTGCCTTCACCAAAGCAACTTAATAGGATGAATTATGGAGAGAAAGGATTAAATATGATTTATTAATATATTATGGGAATAATATGTTAAAGGAGAAATCATATTGTTTAATTAATATTAGTCAATAATTAATTGGTAATTAGTTTTGTGACTAAAAAGAGATTAATTAAACTTAAGGGATTGGAATTGTAATTATAAGATAATTGCAATTTGGGTCATGGATTGCCTTTTATTATAAGGTGGACGAATTCTATGGGGGAAGCCCATATGAAATCGTCCAAGGCCTTAAGGAAAGGGCTCCATGGGTTGCTTAGGGCTTAAGCATCCAAATTAGGGTTTCCTTGTTAGATAACCCTAATTGCCTCCTATATAAAGAGATCCCTTATGACAAAAAATGTGGCTAAGACTTCTCTAGGGTTTGTAGACATTTTTTTGGGCAGCCTCCATCCTCTCTCCTCTTCATCCTCTTGCTTATGGTGTTTGTGAACCATTAGAGGAGTGAAAATTGTGACTCTAAGCTTTCTAAAGTCAATACAAGGAGATTTGGGATTGTTATTGCTACATAACAATCAAGGTAACATCTTAAACCTATTATCATGTTAATATGATTACTTGAATGCTAGAATTAGGGTTTATAGTCTTGGATAACTTGCATGTACAATAGAGAAACCTAGATCCAAGCATTAGGGTTTGTATGAGCACATAGGATGTCTTATGACCAAAACCCATCAGTGGTATCAGAGCCTAGCTTGGTTTCTATTGTATTGATGCTTTGTATGTAGAAAAAATTCGATTTTTGTGTTTCTGGGGGCTGAACTCGCCGAGTTCATGATGAACTCGACGAGTCCATGCCTGACTCGACGAGTCGGCTGGCCAGAAGGAGGGAAAACCGGGATTTCTTGCTGTTTTTGCTTAAGGATAGTTGCCTTATCATATTAGATCCATATAAATCCGATTTTTAGATATATATGACTATATTCTTGATCTAATTGAAGATATTTATCAATTAATAAAATATTTGTTTCCTTATGTGATAATTGATTAATTATTTTGATTAAATTGGTAAATTGTTTTGCAAGAAATCATTAAATAAATCAAATATGGATAATTATGTGATTAATTGTTAATTAAGATTATTTGTTATTTGATCCTTGTGCTTTGAAAAGTTTCATATTTTCCCCTTTAGGTTTTATAGTTTAAATTTGACCTCAAAAAAGTTTTGTTGTGTTGAAATTTAAATAGTTGAAACCCTAATGTTTTGAAAAAGGTTTCAAAACTTGCCCTCAAGTTTTGGAATTTAAATTTTGATTAATTGTTTAATTTTGATGTATATTTAAATTCTAATGTAACATCCCAAAAACACAGGCCAAAAATTTCGTTTTAATTAAGTTATTACATAAAACCAACAGTGTGATAAAACATCTGTAATACAATGTCATGTCAAAATCGAGTAGGAATAATCAAACGTTTTATCATAAAACAATATCAGAGTGTAATCCCAAAGATCTCATGTGTGGAAAACCATAGTGTGATGCGCTGCGATCAAGCCGGCTCCTTTCCTTTAAACACGAAGTACCTGAAACCAAAACTGAAAACCGTAAACACGAAGCTTAGTGAGTTCCCCCATCATACCACATACTATACAACCATATAATGAACATCTAGGAGATACAGGCCTCGCCCACGCTCACGGAGGTACGGCCTCACCCACACTCCGCTAGCTGGGAGATACGGGCCTTGCCCACACTCCACTATCTCTGAGATACGGGCCTCGCCCACACTCAGCCACTAAACCATAGCATACAAGTATATACAATCATATACTAAACAGCTAGGAGATACGGGCCTCGCCCACACTCATGGAGGTACGGGTCTCGCCCACACTCCACTATCTATGAGATACGGGCCTTGCCCACGCTCAACTACTATCACAAATATCATAACACAAACATACTATCAGACATATCTGGGGTGTCTGACCTACCCTTCGGTCCTAACAACCGAACTCTACTACTATCACATATAACATAACATGCCAGCATATAACATATCGGGTAGTAGCAAACCTAGATGATATCACAAAGACAATCATCTAACATACAACTCCTACTGGTGGGCCGGCATTGTGGCCGTAGACCCACCGCTACTGGAAGGTAACTCACCTCACATTGCTGAAGTCCCGTAGACACAATCCCACACTGCTAAAGTCCCGCAGACTCAACCCCAGCTGCTGGATGACAGATTCCCGATCTGTCAATATCAAAACATCACCCAATTAATAATTGGGTCCCACTACATAACCATAAACACTTACTTTGGATAATTACATTACCCCAAGCTTGGCTTATTCAAGCCCAAGGCCCAACCCGTAGGCCCAAAGTCAACTAGGAAATCAAAGCCCAACACATGGCCCAATTTTCCAAATTGGGCCTAGGCCTATACATGGTCTCATTCTGAGGCCCAACATCATATAATCATTAAGGCCCAAACTATGGCCCATCTATGGCCCAGTTTTCCAAATTGGGCCCAAGCCCCTTACATGGGCCTTACCCTAGGCCCATTAAATTATTCTAGTCTAATTGCTTGACTTTGGATGGCCCATTAATAACCCGATCATCAAGGCCCAAAAGGAAGGCCCAACAATAAACCCAAGTGAAATTAGGGTTTCCCATAAAATGATGATTAGGGTTAAGTTTCCTACTTAACCCATTAAGGACTTAATCCATTAAGTCCATTATCGCTTAGATTAATCTTTGCCAAAGTTTATTATTTAATATCTCAGGTTATTAAATAATTCTCGTGTGCTTCCCGATTAATTCTCAAAAATTAGAGTTTAATTGGCATTAGTGTTTTCCAACCCAAAGACTAACCCATTTATTAACTTGTTGGGCTTCTAGATCAATTAGGGCTTTATTGGGCCTACTAGGCCCACTAGAATGTCATTAAACCCATTAGGGTTTTATAGGGTCCATTAAGGTTTTATTAAGCCCATTAAGTCTTATTAGGCCCATTAGGGCTTCCTTGGGCCCATTAGGGTTTCAAACCCTCCAAACGAATCAACACAATCGAGACAAGGCACACCGCCACCCGACACGGCGGCTGGTGGCGGCAGCCACCACCCTAAGGTGGTGGTTTCCAATTTATTTTATTATTCTTGGCTCTTACAACTTTTACAATGAATTCCTAAAACAAACACACACACACTACACTAATACCAACACACACATGCGGTGGTCCTTGGCGGCAGCCACCACTTCCCGGTGGTGGCAGCGGCGGCTCTTGTGATTTCCGGTCAAACAAATCATACCCATAAACGAAAACACGCACACCATCACGTCCTTTGCTCGAAACAAGAAACCAACCACCCGATAGTGGCGTATGGCGGCGGCAGCGATGGTTTCATGCCGGCAGGATAGAGATAGCGGTTCAGCAGCAACGAACCGAGCAGAGGGGGGGGGGGGTTCCGTGACGATGACAGCTCCGCTCAAGCTCTTCCGGCGGCGGCAAAAACAACATAACAATGGAGATTAGCGGCTCCCAGCCTCATTGTCTATTGATCTTGCGGCTCCACCGATGGTCCCGCTTCTTTGGCTTCACATATGAGGAGGAGGAGACGGCGTAGGTGGCTACGACTTGTCTCCCGCTGCTTCCGACTGAACGATGCTCCATCGTCGTCCTCCGTCTCCAGCAGCAACAAAAACGACGGATGAGGTCCGGTGGTTCGTAACAACAGCAGACCATCCAACCACCGTACTCACTTTCCGATGTAGAAAAGATGGACTCCGGCGACTGGCTTCAACGGTGGCGAGGAGGAAAGCAGATTCGGCGGCTGTGCTCCATGGTGACGGCTAGAGAAAACGCAATAGGGTTGGGGTTACCGGGGGTGACGGGTTTATATACCCCGATCCCCATAACTTCTTTTCATAATTCCAAGTTTAGCCCCTCCATCCAGAAATATTTTTGAAATAAACCCCATATTTACCTTTTTAGCCCTCAACCTTAAAATTCCTTACAATTTGAGTATAATACTTACCAAACAGCCCCCTTCTCTTCAAGATCTTTTAAAATAAGGTCCATATGTTACTCTTTTAACCCCCAATCTCTTAAAGTGTGTCAATTAACTCCTCGAGACCAGCCTTTGACATATAATTATTTATTTTAGGGCTTCAATTTGTTTATTAATTTATTTATTTATTAAATATTAAACGGAGTGTTACAACTCTCCCCCAATTAAATTAGATTTCGTCCTCGAAATCATTCCTTACCATCTCTTGTGCCCAACTACTCTAGTAACATGGTCACCAACCTGGCAACACCCTAGCCTTCCCAGGGTAGCCATGACCAACCCTCGTAAAGCCCTAAAATCCGCAGGTGTTGAATTCCTTGCAACAAGACCACATGTACTCTGTCCGAAATCTGCTGTCTCGAGATGGTCTGAATCCCTGAAAGACCACTCATACTAAATCATTATCGCTGAATCTAGCATGTTTATCCCTCAACTGACTACTTGACTTCTGATAGCTTTAGGTCCTCACTATAAAACAGGTGCACATACCCAATTATCCCTGCAAATCACTTACACTTAGCCAAGGCTCAGCTAATCTCCCTGTGAGTGACTTGTCACTCCCCAAATTATCTAGCTATTTCGTCCAAACTTGCGACCCTAAACATAAATACTAGTATTGCCAATCGTTGAAGCAGTCCGAACACTGAACTGCCTGAAGCGGTATGTTGCCACATGGCTGCGTTCTAGATTCTAACGAGACCTGCCTGGTCTCAATTCGTTCACCAACCATCTGAATACTGGGTTCCGGCCAGGCTGCGGAGCCAAAGGACGCTCACTTAGTCGCCTCACGCGACTTCTGAACAAAATCCTTCTCTGGAACTAGTCGGCACTAGTTATCATGCCACTGTGGCTCAAACATCCTTCCGATCTAACCGATCGCATCCGCGCGTCGAATCCTGTCATCCTCAAATCCAAGTCTAAAAGTGGTTGCTACCTGACCAATGGTAGCCTTATCTCACACGTAATCGTATACAGTCCATTGCTTTCCTGATCCTATAACTATAGTGGCGCTCCTACAGTCCTATCACTGGATCAACCAGATCTAATCCATCTGGGTAATTCCGAAATCCAATCTGTGGATTTCCTTATCTTTACTGCTACACCCGAACTGGTGGGTACTACTGTTCCTTCTGCGTCCTAACAACGCACTCACACTATCTACTAACCTAGTGAATGTTGCGGCTACACCCGCAGTCTCACAACACTCTATCACTATCTGACCGCTAGTGAATGCTACGGCTACACCCGCAGTCTTAAAACACTTCCCATGCTAACTGGCCACTAGTGAATGCTACGGCTACCCCCGTAGTCTTACAACACTTCCATACTATCTTACTGTTAGTGAATGCTACGGCTACCCCCGTAGTCTTACAACACTTTCCCAACTATCTGACTGCTAGTGAATGCTACGGCAACCCCCGTAGTCTTACAACACTTTCCAAACTATCTGACTACTAGTGAATGCTACGGCTACCCCCATAGTCTTACAACACTTTCCATATCGGTCGAACACACACTCGACCTAACACACAACTGAACTTGCATCCTAACTGGAACTCTAACCTGGTTCCCGAAACCTGCTATCACGTGACCCCACTGAATTAGTACCACACCCACGCTCGTGATCAAAGCGTCATAGTAAACCACGAAATCATCTACACCCTCTGGCAGGGTGAGAATCGGTGCCTCGTACAACTGCTGTCTGAGAGTATCGAAGGATGCCTGCTGCTCAAGCACTCAACGAAAGGCCACCGACTTCTTGGTCAGTCGGGTCAAAGGAACCGCAATCTCGGAGAAGTCCGTATATGTCTCCGTTCATAACATGCTAGAACTAGGAAATTCCGAATCTTAGATGGAGACCTCGGAATCTCCCACTACATCACGGCCTCTATCTTGGCTGAATCAACTAGAATACCCTTCTGGTTGACAGGGTGCCCAAGAGATTGCACCCCGTGCAACCAGAACTCCTAGTTGGAGAACTTTATAAAAGTTTCTCCCCCACTTAGATTCGACTAAGTCTTCACATCACATGAGAATTGAAGGATTCTCAATCCTTCTCGCTTTCTAATATCCCACTGATGACAACATGTGCCTGCCAATGCTGGCGTTTAATCGTCGATTAAACCTGACCTCCCATCCTAGGAAATCTCGATGAGTACTCTTAAGTTCTGATCCAGTCTGACACCTCAATCCATCTAACATGCTGTCAGTTGAAGACCTTAATCTTCACTCTAGCTGACGAATCCTCGTTCCCTCTCCCAATCTTGCAGTACCACTGAACTCTAACCGAACACGGCCCATGCGAAAACACAATTCTCTTGAACATCCGATGACCAACCACTTATGCATCTAACACCCGCGACTGACACTACCCTCTTCCTGTCACCAGTTCTGTCCTAGCAACGGTAGTGCCTCGAACTCCAAAGTTCATCCATAAACAATTCCCGTCCATACTTGAACAATGATAGAACCTCTGATCGCTGACTTCATTGGAGAACAATCACTCCAACCCTGATTGAGTATCCTTAAATAATACTCCTGCATAGATCCTGACAAGATCCAAAATGATAACGGTGTGCGCGGAACCCACTCCGCAAGATGCGTCCCCCCTTTGGGTTCATCAAGGACCTTTCGGCATGCAGGATGGCATATATGGTCCTTGGTAACCCAAACTCTAGCAGAAAACCGACCCGAGATATGACTTATCCAAACTCACTCACAATTGCAAAGCGATATGTGTTCTAAACGTCCTCCTAATATCATAGAAGATGACATACCCGCAACATCTGGAGGAATACTGGCCCCCTTCTACTGATATAACCAATCCTGCTACCCTTTAGCAGCCTAAACCCTTGGAGTGACAAACTCTCTTGTGTACTTTCTCGTACGCGCTACACCGACTCAGGCCCTGCCGGCCTTTCACCTGATTATCAGAAGTCATGGGTTTCTTCCCGGGACCCTCTACTATACGCACCTAGCACACACCTCTCTTTCCAGAGTGCTCCCAAATCGATCCCACATCTGCAACTCTTGGAAATCATATCCTTCAGGGTCTGACACCCTGTCACGCGCATTAGCTCGCTTGCCAATGGCTAAGCTGCAACAACTGGAACATCCTCTGTCCCCAAACTGGGTCACAAACTCTTCCCTGAAGCTTCTTAGATTCTCCAAGACTCTCACTGATTCGAGTATGGACCCTGTGCTTTCAGTAGTACCGGCCCAATACTACCTTCCACACCTATCCATACGTTCCTCAGCAATCCTCCCGGATCCTCCGAGTCACTTCCTCAACTGGTACACCCAAGTCTAACTGAGCCTCACTTCTAACTCACTGAAATATATCCTAGGCTTCCCTAGGTTCCCGAACTCACCCAGTCCTCAGCTGCTGAAAGATTCTCAGTAATGTCAACTAGCTACCTCATGAATATAGCCACATGCAACAGAGATCAGATAATCCTTCGAGTAAAAGACCCATCCCTAGAACGGTTGGACTCAGACAAGAGCTGCGCAATAGGATCAAGTCTCGCACTCTGAGATTATCCAGCCCGTGTCCCATGTGACCTAGCATATTCACTTAATAGTTAACTCACATTACTAAGAGTCCCACAAAGCACAGAGCAAGCAGCATTCAGACAATGGGAAATCTAACCATCATATTCCAATAAGATCATCCTATCCTTTAATCAGGAATCTGTACATGCAATTCAAAGGCTCATACAATCAGGCATAACCTAAACATGCTATCCTATCACTGACTGATCAGTACTACCATGCAAGTCTACAAGCACACATACAATAGGCATATAAGGCATCCTCGTAGATCCATAGCCCTAAGCTAGCATGCAATTCTCATAATCATATCATATCATAACATCTCATAACATGTACGGATATCTTAGGGAAAACTTACTTGAGCTCAGCTGATTGCACGCATCACACACCTTGTTCTTTTCAAAGTCATTTTCTCTTTTCAAACTTCTTTTATAAAATGATTTTACTTTTGAAAATTTTTATACCAACCCCTTAGTTTGAGTTCAGACACACCCGAGAGTATGTCCGAGTCCCTCAAACCAAGGCTCTGATACCAACTTGTAACATCCCAAAAATACAGGCCAAAAATTTCGTTTTAATTAAGTTATTACATAAAACCAACAGTATGATAAAACATCTGTAATACCATGTCATGTCAAAATCGAGTAGGAATAATCAAACGTTTTATCATAAAACAATATCAGAGTGTAATCCCAAAGATCTCATGTGTAGAAAACCATAGTGTGATGCGCTGCGATCAAGCCGACTCCTTTCCTTTAAACACGAAGTACCTGAAACCAAAACTGAAAACCGTAAGCACGAAGCTTAGTGAGTTCCCCCATCATACCACATACCATACAATCATATAATGAACAACTAGGAGATACGGGCCTCGCCCACGCTCACGGAGGTACGACCTCACCCACACTCCGCTAGCTGGGAGATACGGGCCTTGCCCACACTCCACTATCTCTGAGATACGGGCCTCGCCCACACTCAGCCACTAAACCATAGCATACAAGTATTTACAATCATATACTAAACAGCTAGGAGATACGGGCCTCGCCCACACTCATGGAGGTACGGGTCTCGCCCACACTCCACTATCTATGAGATACGGGCCTTGCCCACGCTCAGCTACTATCACAAATATCATAACACAAACATACTATCAGACATATCTGGGGTGTCTGACCTACCCTTCGGTCCTAACAACCGAACTCTATTACTATCACATATAAAATAACATGCCAGCATATAACATATCGGGTAGTAGCAAACCTAGATGATATCACAAAGACAATCATCTAACATACAACTCCTACTGGTGGGCCGGCATTGTGGCCGTAGACCCACCGCTACTAGAAGGTAACTCACCTCACACTGCTGAAGTTCCGTAGACACAATCCCACACTGCTAAAGTCCCGCAGACTCAACCCCAGCTGCTGGATGACAGATTCCCGATCTGTCAATATCAAATCATCACCCAATTAATAATTGGGTCCCACTACATAACCATAAACACTTACTTTGGATAATTACATTACCCCAAGCTTGGCTTATTCAAGCCCAAGGCCCAACCCGTAGGCCCAAAGTCAACTAGGAAATCAAAGCCCAACACATGGCCCAATTTTCCAAATTGGGCCTAGGCCTATACATGGTCTCATTCTGAGGCCCAACATCATATAATCATTAAGGCCCAAACCATGGCCCATCTATGGCCCAGTTTTCCAAATTGGGCCCAAACCCCTTACATGGGCCTTACCCTAGGCCCATTAAATTATTCTAGTCTAATTGCTTGACATTGGATGGCCCATTAATAACCCGATCATCAAGGCCCAAAAGGAAGGCCCAACAATAAACCCAAGTGAAATTAGGGTTTCCCATAAAATGATGATTAGGGTTAAGTTTCCTACTTAACCCATTAAGGACTTAATCCATTAAGTCCATTATCGCTTAGATTAATCTTTGCCAAAGTTTATTATTTAATATCTCAGGTTATTAAATAATTCTCGTGTGCTTCCCGATTAATTCTCAAAAATTAGAGTTTAATTGGCATTAGTGTTTTCCAACCCAAAGACTAACCCATTTATTAACTTGTTGGGCTTCTAGATCAATTAGGGCTTTATTGGGCCTACTAGGCCCACTAGAATGTCATTAAACCCATTAGGGTTTTATAGGGTCCATTAAGGTTTTATTAAGCCCATTAAGTCTTATTAGGCCCATTAGGGCTTCCTTGGGCCCATTAGGGTTTCAAACCCTCCAAACGAATCAACACAATCGAGACAAGGCACACCGCCACCCGACACGGCGGCTGGTGGCGGCAGCCACCACCCTAAGGTGGTGGTTTCCAATTTATTTTATTATTCTTGGCTCTTACAACTTTTACAATGAATTCCTAAAACAAACACACACACACTACACTAATACCAACACACACATGCGGTGGTCCTTGGCGGCAGCCACCACTTCCCGGTGGTGGCAGCGGCGGCTCTTGTGATTTCCGGTCAAACAAATCATACCCATAAACGAAAACACGCACACCATCACGTCCTTTGCTCGAAACAAGAAACCAACCACCCGATAGTGGCGTATGGCGGCGGCAGCGATGGTTTCATGCCGGCAGGATAGAGATAGCGGTTCAGCAGCAACGAACCGAGCAGAGGGGGGGGGGGGTTCCGTGACGATGACAGCTCCGCTCAAGCTCTTCCGGCGGCGGCAAAAACAACATAACAATGGAGATTAGCGGCTCCCAGCCTCATTGTCTATTGATCTTGCGGCTCCACCGATGGTCCCGCTTCTTTGGCTTCACATATGAGGAGGAGGAGACGGCGTAGGTGGCTACGACTTGTCTCCCGCTGCTTCCGACTGAACGATGCTCCATCGTCGTCCTCCGTCTCCAGCAGCAACAAAAACGACGGATGAGGTCCGGTGGTTCGTAACAACAGCAGACCATCCAACCACCGTACTCACTTTCCGATGTAGAAGAGATGGACTCCGGCGACTGGCTTCAGCGGTGGCGAGGAGGAAAGCAGATTTGGCGGCTGTGCTCCATGGTGACGGCTAGAGAAAACGCAATAGGGTTGGGGTTACCGGGGGTGACGGGTTTATATACCCCGATCCCCATAACTTCTTTTCATAATTCCAAGTTTAGCCCCTCCATCCAGAAATATTTTTGAAATAAACCCCATACTTACCTTTTTAGCCCTCAACCTTAAAATTCCTTACAATTTGAGTATAATACTTACCAAACAGCCCCCTTCTCTTCAAGATCTTTTAAAATAAGGTCCATATGTTACTCTTTTAACCCCCAATCTCTTAAAGTGTGTCAATTAACTCCTCGAGACCAGCCTTTGACATATAATTATTTATTTTAGGGCTTCAATTTGTTTATTAATTTATTTATTTATTAAATATTAAACGGAGTGTTACAACTCTCCCCCAATTAAATTAGATTTCGTCCTCGAAATCATTCCTTACCATCTCTTGTGCCCAACTACTCTAGTAACATGGTCACCAACCTGGCAACACCCTAGCCTTCCCAGGGTAGCCATGACCAATCCTCGTAAAGCCCTAAAATCCGCAGGTGTTGAATTCCTTGCAACAAGACCACATATACTCTGTCCGAAATCTGCTGTCTCGAGATGGTCTGAATCCCTGAAAGACCACTCATACTAAATCATTATCGCTGAATCTAGCATGTTTATCCCTCAACTGACTACTTGACTTCTGATAGCTTTAGGTCCTCACTATAAAACAGGTGCACATACCCAATTATCCCTGCAAATCACTTACACTTAGCCAAGGCTCAGCTAATCTCCCTGTGAGTGACTTGTCACTCCCCAAATTATCTAGCTATTTCGTCCAAACTTGCGACCCTAAACATAAATACTAGTATTGCCAATCGTTGAAGCAGTCCGAACACTGAACTGCCTGAAGCGGTATGTTGCCACATGGCTGCGTTCTAGATTCTAACGAGACCTGCCTGGTCTCAATTCGTTCACCAACCATCTGAATACTGGGTTCCGGCCAGGCTGCGGAGCCAAAGGACGCTCACTTAGTCGCCTCACGCGACTTCTGAACAAAATCCTTCTCTGGAACTAGTCGGCACTAGTTATCATGCCACTGTGGCTCAAACATCCTTCCGATCTAACCGATCGCATCCGCGCGTCAAATCCTGTCATCCTCAAATCCAAGTCTAAAAGTGGTTGCTACCTGACCAATGGTAGCCTTATCTCACACGTAATCGTATACAGTCCATTGCTTTCCTGATCCTATAACTATAGTGGCGCTCCTACAGTCCTATCACTGGATCAACCAGATCTAATCCATCTGGGTAATTCCGAAATCCAATCTGTGGATTTCCTTATCTTTACTGCTACACCCGAACTGGTGGGTACTACTGTTCCTTCTGCGTCCTAACAACGCACTCACACTATCTACTAACCTAGTGAATGTTGCGGCTACACCCGCAGTCTCACAACACTCAATCACTATCTGACCGCTAGTGAATGCTACGGCTACACCCGCAGTCTTAAAACACTTCCCATGCTAACTGGCCACTAGTGAATGCTACGGCTACCCCCGTAGTCTTACAACACTTCCATACTATCTTACTGTTAGTGAATGCTACGGCTACCCCCGTAGTCTTACAACACTTTCCCAACTATCTGACTGCTAGTGAATGCTACGGCAACCCCCGTAGTCTTACAACACTTTCCAAACTATCTGACTACTAGTGAATGCTACGGCTACCCCCATAGTCTTACAACACTTTCCATATCGGTCGAACACACACTCGACCTAACACACAACTGAACTTGCATCCTAACTGGAACTCTAACCTGGTTCCCGAAACCTGCTATCACGTGACCCCACTGAATTAGTACCACACCCACGCTCGTGATCAAAGCGTCATAGTAAACCACGAAATCATCTACACCCTCTGGCAGGGTGAGAATCGGTGCCTCGTACAACTGCTGTCTGAGAGTATCGAAGGATGCTTGCTGCTCAAGCACTCAACGAAAGGCCACCGACTTCTTGGTCAGTCGGGTCAAAGGAACCGCAATCTCGGAGAAGTCCGTATATGTCTCCGTTCATAACATGCTAGAACCAGGAAATTCCGAATCTTAGATGGAGACCTCGGAATCTCCCACTACATCACGGCCTCTATCTTGGCTGAATCAACTAGAATACCCTTCTGGTTGACAGGGTGCCCAAGAGATTGCACCCCGTGCAACCAGAACTCCCAGTTGGAGAACTTTATAAAAGTTTCTCCCCCACTTAGATTCGACTAAGTCTTCACATCACATGAGAATTGAAGGATTCTCAATCCTTCTCGCTTTCTAATATCCCACTGATGACAACATGTGCCTGCCAATGCTGGCGTTTAATCGTCGATTAAACCTGACCTCCCATCCTAGGAAATCTCGATGAGTACTCTTAAGTTCTGATCCAGTCTGACACCTCAATCCATCTAACATGCTGTCAGTTGAAGACCTTAATCTTCACTCTAGCTGACGAATCCTCGTTCCCTCTCCCAATCTTGCAGTACCACTGAACTCTAACCGAACACGGCCCATGCGAAAACACAATTCTCTTGAACATCCGATGACCAACCACTTATGCATCTAACACCCGCGACTGACACTACCCTCTTCCTGTCACCAGTTCTGTCCTAGCAACGGTAGTGCCTCGAACTCCAAAGTTCATCCATAAACAATTCCCGTCCATACTTGAACAATGATAGAACCTCTGATCGCTGACTTCATTGGAGAACAATCACTCCAACCCTGATTGAGTATCCTTAAATAATACTCCTGCATAGATCCTGACAAGATCCAAAATGATAACGGTGTGCGCGGAACCCACTCCGCAAGATGCGTCCCCCCTTTGGGTTCATCAAGGACCTTTCGGCATGCAGGATGGCATATATGGTCCTTGGTAACCCAAACTCTAGCAGAAAACCGACCCGAGATATGACTTATCCAAACTCACTCACAATTGCAAAGCGATATGTGTTCTAAACGTCCTCCTAATATCATAGAAGATGACATACCCGCAACATCTGGAGGAATACTGGCCCCCTTCTACTGATATAACCAATCCTGCTACCCTTTAGCAGCCTAAACCCTTGGAGTGACAAACTCTCTTGTGTACTTTCTCGTACGCGCTACACCGACTCAGGCCCTGCCGGCCTTTCACCTGATTATCAGAAGTCATGGGTTTCTTCCCGGGACCCTCTACTATACGCACCTAGCACACACCTCTCTTTCCAGAGTGCTCCCAAATCGATCCCACATCTGCAACTCTTGGAAATCATATCCTTCAGGGTCTGACACCCTGTCACGCGCATTAGCTCGCTTGCCAATGGCTAAGCTGCAACAACTGGAACATCCTCTGTCCCCAAACTGGGTCACAAACTCTTCCCTGAAGCTTCTTAGATTCTCCAAGACTCTCACTGATTCGAGTATGGATCCTGTGCTTTCAGTAGTACCGGCCCAATACTACCTTCCACACCTATCCATACGTTCCTCAGCAATCCTCCCGGATCCTCCGAGTCACTTCCTCAACTGGTACACCCAAGTCTAACTGAGCCTCACTTCTAACTCACTGAAATATATCCTAGGCTTCCCTAGGTTCCCGAACTCACCCAGTCCTCAGCTGCTGAAAGATTCTCAGTAATGTCAACTAGCTACCTCATGAATATAGCCACATGCAACAGAGATCAGATAATCCTTCGAGTAAAAGACCCATCCCTAGAACGGTTGGACTCAGACAAGAGCTGCGCAATAGGATCAAGTCTCGCACTCTGAGATTATCCAGCCCGTGTCCCATGTGACCTAGCATATTCACTTAATAGTTAACTCACATTACTAAGAGTCCCACAAAGCACAGAGCAAGCAGCATTCAGACAATGGGAAATCTAACCATCATATTCCAATAAGATCATCCTATCCTTTAATCAGGAATCTGTACATGCAATTCAAAGGCTCATACAATCAGGCATAACCTAAACATGCTATCCTATCACTGACTGATCAGTACTACCATGCAAGTCTACAAGCACACATACAATAGGCATATAAGGCATCCTCGTAGATCCATAGCCCTAAGCTAGCATGCAATTCTCATAATCATATCATATCATAACATCTCATAACATGTACGAATATCTTAGGGAAAACTTACTTGAGCTCAGCTGATTGCACGCATCACACACCTTGTTCTTTTCAAAGTCATTTTCTCTTTTCAAACTTCTTTTATAAAATGATTTTACTTTTGAAAATTTTTATACCAACCCCTTAGTTTGAGTTCAGACACACCCGAGAGTATGTCCGATTCCCTCAAACCAAGGCTCTGATACCATCTTGTAACATCCCAAAAATACAGGCCAAAAATTTCGTTTTAATTAAGTTATTACATAAAACCAACAGTATGATAAAACATCTGTAATACCATGTCATGTCAAAATCGAGTAGGAATAATCAAACGTTTTATCATAAAACAATATCAGAGTGTAATCCCAAAGATCTCATGTGTAGAAAACCATAGTGTGATGCGCTACGATCAAGCCGACTCCTTTCCTTTAAACACGAAGTACCTGAAACCAAAACTGAAAACCGTAAGCACGAAGCTTAGTGAGTTCCCCCATCATACCACATACCATACAATCATATAATGAACAACTAGGAGATACGGGCCTCGCCCACGCTCACGGAGGTACGACCTCACCCACACTCCGCTAGCTGGGAGATACGGGCCTTGCCCACACTCCACTATCTCTGAGATACGGGCCTCGCCCACACTCAGCCACTAAACCATAACATACAAGTATATACAATCATATACTAAACAGCTAGGAGATACGGGCCTCGCCCACACTCATGGAGGTACGGGTCTCGCCCACACTCCACTATCTATGAGATACGGGCCTTGCCCACGCTCAGCTACTATCACAAATATCATAACACAAACATACTATCAGACATATCTGGGGTGTCTGACCTACCCTTCGGTCCTAACAACCGAACTCTATTACTATCACATATAAAATAACATGCCAGCATATAACATATCGGGTAGTAGCAAACCTAGATGATATCACAAAGACAATCATCTAACATACAACTCCTACTGGTGGGCCGGCATTGTGGCCGTAGACCCACCGCTACTAGAAGGTAACTCACCTCACACTGCTGAAGTCCCGTAGACACAATCCCACACTGCTAAAGTCCCGCAGACTCAACCCCAGCTGCTGGATGACAGATTCCCGATCTGTCAATATCAAATCATCACCCAATTAATAATTGGGTCCCACTACATAACCATAAACACTTACTTTGGATAATTACATTACCCCAAGCTTGGCTTATTCAAGCCCAAGGCCCAACCCGTAGGCCCAAAGTCAACTAGGAAATCAAAGCCCAACACATGGCCCAATTTTCCAAATTGGGCCTAGGCCTATACATGGTCTCATTCTGAGGCCCAACATCATATAATCATTAAGGCCCAAACCATGGCCCATCTATGGCCCAGTTTTCCAAATTGGGCCCAAACCCCTTACATGGGCCTTACCCTAGGCCCATTAAATTATTCTAGTCTAATTGCTTGACATTGGATGGCCCATTAATAACCCGATCATCAAGGCCCAAAAGGAAGGCCCAACAATAAACCCAAGTGAAATTAGGGTTTCCCATAAAATGATGATTAGGGTTAAGTTTCCTACTTAACCCATTAAGGACTTAATCCATTAAGTCCATTATCGCTTAGATTAATCTTTGCCAAAGTTTATTATTTAATATCTCAGGTTATTAAATAATTCTCGTGTGCTTCCCGATTAATTCTCAAAAATTAGAGTTTAATTGGCATTAGTGTTTTCCAACCCAAAGACTAACCCATTTATTAACTTGTTGGGCTTCTAGATCAATTAGGGCTTTATTGGGCCTACTAGGCCCACTAGAATGTCATTAAACCCATTAGGGTTTTATAGGGTCCATTAAGGTTTTATTAAGCCCATTAAGTCTTATTAGGCCCATTAGGGCTTCCTTGGGCCCATTAGGGTTTCAAACCCTCCAAACGAATCAACACAATCGAGACAAGGCACACCGCCACCCGACACGGCGGCCGGTGGCGGCGGGAGGCGGCAGCCACCACCCTAAGGTGGTGGTTTCCAATTTATTTTATTATTCTTGGCTCTTACAACTTTTACAATGAATTCCTAAAACAAACACACACACTACACTAATACCAACACACACATGCGGTGGTCCTTGGCGGCAGCCACCACCTCCCGGTGGTGGCAGCGGCGGCTCTTGTGATTTCCGGTCAAACAAATCATACCCATAAACGAAAACACGCACACCATCACGTCCTTTGCTCGAAACAAGAAATCAACCACCCGATAATGGCGTATGGCGGCGGCAACGATGGTTTCATGTCGGCAGGATAGAGATAGTGGTTCAGCAGCAACGAACCGAGCAGAGGGGGGGTTCCATGACGATGACAGCTCCGCTCAAGCTCTTCCGGCGGCGGCAAAAACAACATAACGATGGAGATTAGCGGCTCCCAGCCTCATTGTCGATTGATCTTGCGGCTCCACCGATGGTCCCGCTTCTTTGGCTTCACAGATGAGGAGGAGGAGACTGCGTAGGTGGCTACGACTTGTCTCCCGCTGCTTCCGACTGAACGATGCTCCATCGTCGTCCTCCGTCTCCAGCAGCAACAAAAACGACGGATGAGGTCCGGTGGTTCGTAACAACAGCAGACCATCCAACCACCGTACTCACTTTCCGATGTAGAAGAGATGGACTCCGGCGACTGGCTTCAGCGGTGGCGAGGAGGAAAGCAGATTTGGCGGCTGTGCTCCATGGTGACGGCTAGAGAAAACGCAATAGGGTTGGGGTTACCGGGGGTGACGGGTTTATATACCCCGATCCCCATAACTTCTTTTCATAATTCCAAGTTTAGCCCCTCCATCCAGAAATATTTTTGAAATAAACCCCATATTTACCTTTTTAGCCCTCAACCTTAAAATTCCTTACAATTTGAGTATAATACTTACCAAACAGCCCCCTTCTCTTCAAGATCTTTTAAAATAAGGTCCATATGTTACTCTTTTAACCCCCAATCTCTTAAAGTGTGTCAATTAACTCCTCGAGACCAGCCTTTGACATATAATTATTTATTTTAGGGCTTCAATTTGTTTATTAATTTATTTATTTATTAAATATTAAACGGAGTGTTACAACTCTCCCCCAATTAAATTAGATTTCGTCCTCGAAATCATTCCTTACCATCTCTTGTGCCCAACTACTCTAGTAACATGGTCACCAACCTGGCAACACCCTAGCCTTCCCAGGGTAGCCATGACCAATCCTCGTAAAGCCCTAAAATCCGCAGGTGTTGAATTCCTTGCAACAAGACCACATGTACTCTGTCCGAAATCTGCTGTCTCGAGATGGTCTGAATCCCTGAAAGACCACTCATACTAAATCATTATCGCTGAATCTAGCATGTTTATCCCTCAACTGACTACTTGACTTCTGATAGCTTTAGGTCCTCACTATAAAACAGGTGCACATACCCAATTATCCCTGCAAATCACTTACACTTAGCCAAGGCTCAGCTAATCTCCCTGTGAGTGACTTGTCACTCCCCAAATTATCTAGCTATTTCGTCCAAACTTGCGACCCTAAACATAAATACTAGTATTGCCAATCGTTGAAGCAGTCCGAACACTGAACTGCCTGAAGCGGTATGTTGCCACATGGCTGCGTTCTAGATTCTAACGAGACCTGCCTGGTCTCAATTCGTTCACCAACCATCTGAATACTGGGTTCCGGCCAGGCTGCGGAGCCAAAGGACGCTCACTTAGTCGCCTCACGCGACTTCTGAACAAAATCCTTCTCTGGAACTAGTCGGCACTAGTTATCATGCCACTGTGGCTCAAACATCCTTCCGATCTAACCGATCGCATCCGCGCGTCGAATCCTGTCATCCTCAAATCCAAGTCTAAAAGTGGTTGCTACCTGACCAATGGTAGCCTTATCTCACACGTAATCGTATACAGTCCATTGCTTTCCTGATCCTATAACTATAGTGGCGCTCCTACAGTCCTATCACTGGATCAACCAGATCTAATCCATCTGGGTAATTCCGAAATCCAATCTGTGGATTTCCTTATCTTTACTGCTACACCCGAACTGGTGGGTACTACTGTTCCTTCTGCGTCCTAACAACGCACTCACACTATCTACTAACCTAGTGAATGTTGCGGCTACACCCGCAGTCTCACAACACTCTATCACTATCTGACCGCTAGTGAATGCTACGGCTACACCCGCAGTCTTAAAACACTTCCCATGCTAACTGGCCACTAGTGAATGCTACGGCTACCCCCGTAGTCTTACAACACTTCCATACTATCTTACTGTTAGTGAATGCTACGGCTACCCCCGTAGTCTTACAACACTTTCCCAACTATCTGACTGCTAGTGAATGCTACGGCAACCCCCGTAGTCTTACAACACTTTCCAAACTATCTGACTACTAGTGAATGCTACGGCTACCCCCATAGTCTTACAACACTTTCCATATCGGTCGAACACACACTCGACCTAACACACAACTGAACTTGCATCCTAACTGGAACTCTAACCTGGTTCCCGAAACCTGCTATCACGTGACCCCACTGAATTAGTACCACACCCACGCTCGTGATCAAAGCGTCATAGTAAACCACGAAATCATCTACACCCTCTGGCAGGGTGAGAATCGGTGCCTCGTACAACTGCTGTCTGAGAGTATCGAAGGATGCCTGCTGCTCAAGCACTCAACGAAAGGCCACCGACTTCTTGGTCAGTCGGGTCAAAGGAACCGCAATCTCGGAGAAGTCCGTATATGTCTCCGTTCATAACATGCTAGAACCAGGAAATTCCGAATCTTAGATGGAGACCTCGGAATCTCCCACTACATCACGGCCTCTATCTTGGCTGAATCAACTAGAATACCCTTCTGGTTGACAGGGTGCCCAAGAGATTGCACCCCGTGCAACCAGAACTCCTAGTTGGAGAACTTTATAAAAGTTTCTCCCCCACTTAGATTCGACTAAGTCTTCACATCACATGAGAATTGAAGGATTCTCAATCCTTCTCGCTTTCTAATATCCCACTGATGACAACATGTGCCTGCCAATGCTGGCGTTTAATCGTCGATTAAACCTGACCTCCCATCCTAGGAAATCTCGATGAGTACTCTTAAGTTCTGATCCAGTCTGACACCTCAATCCATCTAACATGCTGTCAGTTGAAGACCTTAATCTTCACTCTAGCTGACGAATCCTCGTTCCCTCTCCCAATCTTGCAGTACCACTGAACTCTAACCGAACACGGCCCATGCGAAAACACAATTCTCTTGAACATCCGATGACCAACCACTTATGCATCTAACACCCGCGACTGACACTACCCTCTTCCTGTCACCAGTTCTGTCCTAGCAACGGTAGTGCCTCGAACTCCAAAGTTCATCCATAAACAATTCCCGTCCATACTTGAACAATGATAGAACCTCTGATCGCTGACTTCATTGGAGAACAATCACTCCAACCCTGATTGAGTATCCTTAAATAATACTCCTGCATAGATCCTGACAAGATCCAAAATGATAACGGTGTGCGCGGAACCCACTCCGCAAGATGCGTCCCCCCTTTGGGTTCATCAAGGACCTTTCGGCATGCAGGATGGCATATATGGTCCTTGGTAACCCAAACTCTAGCAGAAAACCGACCCGAGATATGACTTATCCAAACTCACTCACAATTGCAAAGCGATATGTGTTCTAAACGTCCTCCTAATATCATAGAAGATGACATACCCGCAACATCTGGAGGAATACTGGCCCCCTTCTACTGATATAACCAATCCTGCTACCCTTTAGCAGCCTAAACCCTTGGAGTGACAAACTCTCTTGTGTACTTTCTCGTACGCGCTACACCGACTCAGGCCCTGCCGGCCTTTCACCTGATTATCAGAAGTCATGGGTTTCTTCCCGGGACCCTCTACTATACGCACCTAGCACACACCTCTCTTTCCAGAGTGCTCCCAAATCGATCCCACATCTGCAACTCTTGGAAATCATATCCTTCAGGGTCTGACACCCTGTCACGCGCATTAGCTCGCTTGCCAATGGCTAAGCTGCAACAACTGGAACATCCTCTGTCCCCAAACTGGGTCACAAACTCTTCCCTGAAGCTTCTTAGATTCTCCAAGACTCTCACTGATTCGAGTATGGATCCTGTGCTTTCAGTAGTACCGGCCCAATACTACCTTCCACACCTATCCATACGTTCCTCAGCAATCCTCCCGGATCCTCCGAGTCACTTCCTCAACTGGTACACCCAAGTCTAACTGAGCCTCACTTCTAACTCACTGAAATATATCCTAGGCTTCCCTAGGTTCCCGAACTCACCCAGTCCTCAGCTGCTGAAAGATTCTCAGTAATGTCAACTAGCTACCTCATGAATATAGCCACATGCAACAGAGATCAGATAATCCTTCGAGTAAAAGACCCATCCCTAGAACGGTTGGACTCAGACAAGAGCTGCGCAATAGGATCAAGTCTCGCACTCTGAGATTATCCAGCCCGTGTCCCATGTGACCTAGCATATTCACTTAATAGTTAACTCACATTACTAAGAGTCCCACAAAGCACAGAGCAAGCAGCATTCAGACAATGGGAAATCTAACCATCATATTCCAATAAGATCATCCTATCCTTTAATCAGGAATCTGTACATGCAATTCAAAGGCTCATACAATCAGGCATAACCTAAACATGCTATCCTATCACTGACTGATCAGTACTACCATGCAAGTCTACAAGCACACATACAATAGGCATATAAGGCATCCTCGTAGATCCATAGCCCTAAGCTAGCATGCAATTCTCATAATCATATCATATCATAACATCTCATAACATGTACGGATATCTTAGGGAAAACTTACTTGAGCTCAGCTGATTGCACGCATCACACACCTTGTTCTTTTCAAAGTCATTTTCTCTTTTCAAACTTCTTTTATAAAATGATTTTACTTTTGAAAATTTTTATACCAACCCCTTAGTTTGAGTTCAGACACACCCGAGAGTATGTCCGAGTCCCTCAAACCAAGGCTCTGATACCAACTTGTAACATCCCAAAAATACAGGCCAAAAATTTCGTTTTAATTAAGTTATTACATAAAACCAACAGTATGATAAAACATCTGTAATACCATGTCATGTCAAAATCGAGTAGGAATAATGAAACGTTTTATCATAAAACAATATCAGAGTGTAATCCCAAAGATCTCATGTGTAGAAAACCATAGTGTGATGCGCTGCGATCAAGCCGGCTCCTTTCCTTTAAACACGAAGTACCTGAAACCAAAACTGAAAACCGTAAGCACGAAGCTTAGTGAGTTCCCCCATCATACCACATACCATACAATCATATAATGAACAACTAGGAGATACGGGCCTCGCCCACGCTCACGGAGGTACGACCTCACCCACACTCCGCTAGCTGGGAGATACGGGCCTTGCCCACACTCCACTATCTCTGAGATACGGGCCTCGCCCACACTCAGCCACTAAACCATAGCATACAAGTATATACAATCATATACTAAACAGCTAGGAGATACGGGCCTCGCCCACACTCATGGAGGTACGGGTCTCGCCCACACTCCACTATCTATGATATACGGGCCTTGCCCACGCTCAACTACTATCACAAATATCATAACACAAACATACTATCAGACATATCTGGGGTGTCTGACCTACCCTTCGGTCCTAACAACCGAACTCTATTACTATCACATATAAAATAACATGCCAGCATATAACATATCGGGTAGTAGCAAACCTAGATGATATCACAAAGACAATCATCTAACATACAACTCCTACTGGTGGGCCGGCATTGTGGCCGTAGACCCACCGCTACTAGAAGGTAACTCACCTCACACTGCTGAAGTCCCGTAGACACAATCCCACACTGCTAAAGTCCCGCAGACTCAACCCCAGCTGCTGGATGACAGATTCCCGATCTGTCAATATCAAATCATCACCCAATTAATAATTGGGTCCCACTACATAACCATAAACACTTACTTTGGATAATTACATTACCCCAAGCTTGGCTTATTCAAGCCCAAGGCCCAACCCGTAGGCCCAAAGTCAACTAGGAAATCAAAGCCCAACACATGGCCCAATTTTCCAAATTGGGCCTAGGTCTATACATGGTCTCATTCTGAGGCCCAACATCATATAATCATTAAGGCCCAAACTATGGCCCATCTATGGCCCAGTTTTCCAAATTAGGCCCAAGCCCCTTACATGGGCCTTACCCTAGGCCCATTAAATTATTCTAGTCTAATTGCTTGACATTGGATGGCCCATTAATAACCCGATCATCAAGGCCCAAAAGGAAGGCCCAACAATAAACCCAAGTGAAATTAGGGTTTCCCATAAAATGATGATTAGGGTTAAGTTTCCTACTTAACCCATTAAGGACTTAATCCATTAAGTCCATTATCGCTTAGATTAATCTTTGCCAAAGTTTATTATTTAATATCTCAGGTTATTAAATAATTCTCGTGTGCTTCCCGATTAATTCTCAAAAATTAGAGTTTAATTGGCATTAGTGTTTTCCAACCCAAAGACTAACCCATTTATTAACTTGTTGGGCTTCTAGATCAATTAGGGCTTTATTGGGCCTACTAGGCCCACTAGAATGTCATTAAACCCATTAGGGTTTTATAGGGTCCATTAAGGTTTTATTAAGCCCATTAAGTCTTATTAGGCCCATTAGGGCTTCCTTGGGCCCATTAGGGTTTCAAACCCTCCAAACGAATCAACACAATCGAGACAAGGCACACCGCCACCCGACACGGCGGCAGCCACCACCCTAAGGTGGTGGTTTCCAATTTATTTTATTATTCTTGGCTCTTACAACTTTTACAATGAATTCCTAAAACAAACACACACACACTACACTAATACCAACACACACATGCGGTGGTCCTTGGCGGCAGCCACCACCTCCCGGTGGTGGCAGCGGCGGCTCTTGTGATTTCCGGTCAAACAAATCATACCCATAAACGAAAACACGCACACCATCACGTCCTTTGCTCGAAACAAGAAACCAACCACCCGATAGTGGCGTATGGCGGCGGCAGCGATGGTTTCATGCCGGCAGGATAGAGATAGCGGTTCAGCAGCAACGAACCGAGCAGAGGGGGGGGGGGTTCCGTGACGATGACAGCTCCGCTCAAGCTCTTCCGGCGGCGGCAAAAACAACATAACAATGGAGATTAGCGGCTCCCAGCCTCATTGTCTATTGATCTTGCGGCTCCACCGATGGTCCCGCTTCTTTGGCTTCACATATGAGGAGGAGGAGACGGCGTAGGTGGCTACGACTTGTCTCCCGCTGCTTCCGACTGAACGATGCTCCATCGTCGTCCTCCGTCTCCAGCAGCAACAAAAACGACGGATGAGGTCCGGTGGTTCGTAACAACAGCAGACCATCCAACCACCGTACTCACTTTCCGATGTAGAAGAGATGGACTCCGGCGACTGGCTTCAGCGGTGGCGAGGAGGAAAGCAGATTTGGCGGCTGTGCTCCATGGTGACGGCTAGAGAAAACGCAATAGGGTTGGGGTTACCGGGGGTGACGGGTTTATATACCCCGATCCCCATAACTTCTTTTCATAATTCCAAGTTTAGCCCCTCCATCCAGAAATATTTTTGAAATAAACCCCATATTTACCTTTTTAGCCCTCAACCTTAAAATTCCTTACAATTTGAGTATAATACTTACCAAACAACCCCCTTCTCTTCAAGATCTTTTAAAATAAGGTCCATATGTTACTCTTTTAACCCCCAATCTCTTAAAGTGTGTCAATTAACTCCTCGAGACCAGCCTTTGACATATAATTATTTATTTTAGGGCTTCAATTTGTTTATTAATTAATTTATTTATTAAATATTAAACGGAGTGTTACAACTCTCCCCCAATTAAATTAGATTTCGTCCTCGAAATCATTCCTTACCATCTCTTGTGCCCAACTACTCTAGTAACATGGTCACCAACCTGGCAACACCCTAGCCTTCCCAGGGTAGCCATGACCAATCCTCGTAAAGCCCTAAAATCCGCAGGTGTTGAATTCCTTGCAACAAGACCACATGTACTCTGTCCGAAATCTGCTGTCTCGAGATGGTCTGAATCCCTGAAAGACCACTCATACTAAATCATTATCGCTGAATCTAGCATGTTTATCCCTCAACTGACTACTTGACTTCTGATAGCTTTAGGTCCTCACTATAAAACAGGTGCACATACCCAATTATCCCTGCAAATCACTTACACTTAGCCAAGGCTCAGCTAATCTCCCTGTGAGTGACTTGTCACTCCCCAAATTATCTAGCTATTTCGTCCAAACTTGCGACCCTAAACATAAATACTAGTATTGCCAATCGTTGAAGCAGTCCGAACACTGAACTGCCTGAAGCGGTATGTTGCCACATGGCTGCGTTCTAGATTCTAACGAGACCTGCCTGGTCTCAATTCGTTCACCAACCATCTGAATACTGGGTTCCGGCCAGGCTGCGGAGCCAAAGGACGCTCACTTAGTCGCCTCACGCGACTTCTGAACAAAATCCTTCTCTGGAACTAGTCGGCACTAGTTATCATGCCACTGTGGCTCAAACATCCTTCCGATCTAACCGATCGCATCCGCGCGTCGAATCCTGTCATCCTCAAATCCAAGTCTAAAAGTGGTTGCTACCTGACCAATGGTAGCCTTATCTCACACGTAATCGTATACAGTCCATTGCTTTCCTGATCCTATAACTATAGTGGCGCTCCTACAGTCCTATCACTGGATCAACCAGATCTAATCCATCTGGGTAATTCCGAAATCCAATCTGTGGATTTCCTTATCTTTACTGCTACACCCGAACTGGTGGGTACTACTGTTCCTTCTGCGTCCTAACAACGCACTCACACTATCTACTAACCTAGTGAATGTTGCGGCTACACCCGCAGTCTCACAACACTCTATCACTATCTGACCGCTAGTGAATGCTACGGCTACACCCGCAGTCTTAAAACACTTCCCATGCTAACTGGCCACTAGTGAATGCTACGGCTACCCCCGTAGTCTTACAACACTTCCATACTATCTTACTGTTAGTGAATGCTACGGCTACCCCCATAGTCTTACAACACTTTCCCAACTATCTGACTGCTAGTGAATGCTACGGCAACCCCCGTAGTCTTACAACACTTTCCAAACTATCTGACTACTAGTGAATGCTACGGCTACCCCCATAGTCTTACAACACTTTCCATATCGGTCGAACACACACTCGACCTAACACACAACTGAACTTGCATCCTAACTGGAACTCTAACCTGGTTCCCGAAACCTGCTATCACGTGACCCCACTGAATTAGTACCACACCCACGCTCGTGATCAAAGCGTCATAGTAAACCACGAAATCATCTACACCCTCTGGCAGGGTGAGAATCGGTGCCTCGTACAACTGCTGTCTGAGAGTATCGAAGGATGCCTGCTGCTCAAGCACTCAACGAAAGGCCACCGACTTCTTGGTCAGTCGGGTCAAAGGAACCGCAATCTCGGAGAAGTCCGTATATGTCTCCGTTCATAACATGCTAGAACCAGGAAATTCCGAATCTTAGATGGAGACCTCGGAATCTCCCACTACATCACGGCCTCTATCTTGGCTGAATCAACTAGAATACCCTTCTGGTTGACAGGGTGCCCAAGAGATTGCACCCCGTGCAACCAGAACTCCTAGTTGGAGAACTTTATAAAAGTTTCTCCCCCACTTAGATTCGACTAAGTCTTCACATCACATGAGAATTGAAGGATTCTCAATCCTTCTCGCTTTCTAATATCCCACTGATGACAACATGTGCCTGCCAATGCTGGCGTTTAATCGTCGATTAAACCTGACCTCCCATCCTAGGAAATCTCGATGAGTACTCTTAAGTTCTGATCCAGTCTGACACCTCAATCCATCTAACATGCTGTCAGTTGAAGACCTTAATCTTCACTCTAGCTGACGAATCCTCGTTCCCTCTCCCAATCTTGCAGTACCACTGAACTCTAACCGAACACGGCCCATGCGAAAACACAATTCTCTTGAACATCCGATGACCAACCACTTATGCATCTAACACCCGCGACTGACACTACCCTCTTCCTGTCACCAGTTCTGTCCTAGCAATGGTAGTGCCTTGAACTCCAAAGTTCATCCATAAACAATTCCGGTCCATACTTGAACAATGATAGAACCTCTGATCGCTGACTTCATTGGAGAACAATCACTCCAACCCTGATCGAGTATCCTTAAATAATACTCCTGCATAGATCCTGACAAGATCCGAAATGATAACGGTGTGCGCGGCACCCACTCCGCAAGATGCGTCGCCCCTTTGGGTTCATCAAGGACCTTTCGGCATGCAGGATGGCATATATGATCCTTGGTAACCCAAACTCTAGCAGAAAACCGACCCGAGATATGACTTATCCAAACTCACTCACAATTCCAAAGCGATATGTATTCCAAACGTCCTCCTAATATTATAGAAGATGACATACTCGCAACATCTGGAGGAATACTGACCCCCTTCTACTGATATAACCAATCCTGCTACCCTGTAGCAGCCTAAACCCTTGGAGTGACAAACTCTCTTGTGTAATTTCTCGTACGCGCTACACCGACTCAGGCCCTGCCGGCCTTTCACCTGATTATCAGAAGTCATGGGTCTCTTCCCGGGACCCTCTACTATACGCACCTAGCACGCACCTCTCTTTCCAGAGTGCTCCCAAATCGATCCCACATCTGCAACTCTTGGAAATCATATCCTTCAGGGTCTGACACCCTGTCACGCGCATTAGCTCGCTTGCCAATGGCTAAGCTGCAACAAATGGAACATCCTCTGTCCCCAAACTGGGTCACAAACTCTTCCCTGAAGCTTCTTAGATTCTCCAAGACTCTCACTGATTCGAGTATGGATCCTGTGCTTTCAGTAGTACCGGCCCAATACTACCTTCCACACCTATCCATACTTTCCTCAGCAATCCTCCCGGATCCTCCGAGTCACTTCCTCAACTGGTACACCCAAGTCTAACTGAGCCTCACTTCTAACTCACTGAAATATATCCTAGGCTTCCCTAGGTTCCCGAACTCACCCAGTCCTCAGCTGCTGAAAGATTCTCAGTAATGTCAACTAGCTACCTCATGAATATAGCCACATGCAACAGAGATCAGATAATCCTTCGAGTAAAAGACCCATCCCTAGAACGGTTGGACTCAGACAAGAGCTGCGCAATAGGATCAAGTCTCGCACTCTGAGATTATCCAGCCCGTGTCCCATGTGACCTAGCATATTCACTTAATAGTTAACTCACATTACTAAGAGTCCCACAAAGCACAGAGCAAGCAGCATTCAGACAATGGGAAATCTAACCATCATATTCCAATAAGATCATCCTATCCTTTAATCAGGAATCTGTACATGCAATTCAAAGGCTCATACAATCAGGCATAACCTAAACATGCTATCCTATCACTGACTGATCAGTACTACCATGCAAGTCTACAAGCACACATACAATAGGCATATAAGGCATCCTCGTAGATCCATAGCCCTAAGCTAGCATGCAATTCTCATAATCATATCATATCATAACATCTCATAACATGTACGGATATCTTAGGGAAAACTTACTTGAGCTCAGCTGATTGCACGCATCACACACCTTTTTCTTTTCAAAGTCATTTTCTCTTTTCAAACTTCTTTTATAAAATGATTTTACTTTTGAAAATTTTTATACCAACCCCTTAGTTTGAGTTCAGACACACCCGAGAGTATGTCCGAGTCCCTCAAACCAAGGCTCTGATACCAACTTGTAACATCCCAAAAATACAGGCCAAAAATTTCGTTTTAATTAAGTTATTACATAAAACCAACAGTATGATAAAACATCTGTAATACCATGTCATGTCAAAATCGAGTAGGAATAATGAAACGTTTTATCATAAAACAATATCAGAGTGTAATCCCAAAGATCTCATGTGTAGAAAACCATAGTGTGATGCGCTGCGATCAAGCCGGCTCCTTTCCTTTAAACACGAAGTACCTGAAACCAAAACTGAAAACCGTAAGCACGAAGCTTAGTGAGTTCCCCCATCATACCACATACCATACAATCATATAATGAACAACTAGGAGATACGGGCCTCGCCCACGCTCACGGAGGTACGGCCTCACCCACACTCCGCTAGCTGGGAGATACGGGCCTTGCCCACACTCCACTATCTCTGAGATACGGGCCTCGCCCACACTCAGCCACTAAACCATAGCATACAAGTATATACAATCATATACTAAACAGCTAGGAGATACGGGCCTCGCCCACACTCATGGAGGTACGGGTCTCGCCCACACTCCACTATCTATGAGATACGGGCCTTGCCCACGCTCAGCTACTATCACAAATATCATAACACAAACATACTATCAGACATATCTGGGGTGTCTGACCTACCCTTCGGTCCTAACAACCGAACTCTATTACTATCACATATAAAATAACATGCCAGCATATAACATATCGGGTAGTAGCAAACCTAGATGATATCACAAAGACAATCATCTAACATACAACTCCTACTGGTGGGCCGGCATTGTGGCCGTAGACCCACCGCTACTAGAAGGTAACTCACCTCACACTGCTGAAGTCCCGTAGACACAATCCCACACTGCTAAAGTCCCGCAGACTCAACCCCAGCTGCTGGATGACAGATTCCCGATCTGTCAATATCAAATCATCACCCAATTAATAATTGGGTCCCACTACATAACCATAAACACTTACTTTGGATAATTACATTACCCCAAGCTTGGCTTATTCAAGCCCAAGGCCCAAACCGTAGGCCCAAAGTCAACTAGGAAATCAAAGCCCAACACATGGCCCAATTTTCCAAATTGGGCCTAGGCCTATACATGGTCTCATTCTGAGGCCCAACATCATATAATCATTAAGGCCCAAACTATGGCCCAGTTTTCCAAATTGGGCCCAAGCCCCTTACATGGGCCTTACCCTAGGCCCATTAAATTATTCTAGTCTAATTGCTTGACTTTGGATGCCCATTAATAACCCGATTATCAAGGCCCAAAAGGAAGGCCCAACAATAAACCCAAGTGAAATTAGGGTTTCCCATAAAATGATGATTAGGGTTAAGTTTCCTACTTAACCCATTAAGGACTTAATCCATTAAGTCCATTATCGCTTAGATTAATCTTTGCCAAAGTTTATTATTTAATATCTCAGGTTATTAAATAATTCTCGTGTGCTTCCCGATTAATTCTCAAAAATTAGAGTTTAATTGGCATTAGTATTTTCCAACCCAAAGACTAACCCATTTATTAACTTGTTGGGCTTCTAGATCAATTAGGGCTTTATTGGGCCTACTAGGCCCACTAGAATGTCATTAAACCCATTAGGGTTTTATAGGGTCCATTAAGGTTTTATTAAGCCCATTAAGTCTTATTAGGCCCATTAGGGCTTCCTTGGGCCCATTAGGGTTTCAAACCCTCCAAACGAATCAACACAATCGAGACAAGGCACACCGCTACCCGACACGGCGGCGGGAGGCGGCAGCCACCACCCTAAGGTGGTGGTTTCCAATTTATTTTATTATTCTTGGCTCTTACAACTTTTACAATGAATTCCTAAAACAAACACACACACTACACTAATACCAACACACACATGCGGTGGTCCTTGGCGGCAGCCACCACCTCCCGGTGGTGGCAGCGGCGGCTCTTGTGATTTCCGGTCAAACAAATCATACCCATAAACGAAAACACGCACACCATCACGTCCTTTGCTCGAAACAAGAAACCAACCACCCGATAATGGCGTATGGCGGCGGCAGCGATGGTTTCATGCCGGCAGGATAGAGATAGCGGTTCAGCAGCAACGAACCGAGCAGAGGGGGGGGGGGGTTCCGTGACGATGACAGCTCCGCTCAAGCTCTTCCGGCGGCGACAAAAACAACATAACAATGGAGATTAGCGGCTCCCAGCCTCATTGTCTATTGATCTTGCGGCTCCACCGATGGTCCCGCTTCTTTGGCTTCACATATGAGGAGGAGGAGACGGCGTAGGTGGCTACGACTTGTCTCCCGCTGCTTCCGACTGAACGATGCTCCATCGTCGTCCTCCGTCTCCAGCAGCAACAAAAACGACGGATGAGGTCCGGTGGTTCGTAACAACAGCAGACCATCCAACCACCGTACTCACTTTCCGATGTAGAAGAGATGGACTCCGGCGACTGGCTTCAGCGGTGGCGAGGAGGAAAGCAGATTCAGCGGCTGTGCTCCATGGTGACGGCTAGAGAAAACGCAATAGGGTTGGGGTTACCGGGGGTGACGGGTTTATATACCCCGATCCCCATAACTTCTTTTCATAATTCCAAGTTTAGCCCCTCCATCCAGAAATATTTTTGAAATAAACCCCATATTTACCTTTTTAGCCCTCAGCCTTAAAATTCCTTACAATTTGAAATAAACCCATATGCTGTCAGGAACTATCTTCTGTAGATATGATGTAAGACCTTTACAAGGTCATTATCCAGAATCTTTACGTCGTGAATATCCAAGATATTGACAGTCGGCTAACTTCTGTGTTATTCTTCATTCAAGTACTTTCATCATACTTTCATTGGAGTCTATCTGAATCATGCTTTAGTCAAGTCATTTGACTATAGTAATTTAGCTCCGGAGACATTTCCAAGTCTCTTACAGTGGTTAGATCTTGTTATTTACTAACCCACGATACCTCGGCTTGAACAACCAACGTCTTGAGACCATTCTACAAACATAATTCCATTCCGTACTAGGACTGCATCATAGGGATGTAGGTCAAACCTTCGCGAACATACTTTCATTCTGTACTAGGACTGCATCATAGGGATGTCGGTCAAACTTTCGAGAACATAGTCGTACTCTTTACACGAACAATCTAAGTACATCAGGATCAACCAGAATCACTCATAAAATCCTTATCTTTCGTGTTACAGAATCATGTCATCATC
Organism: Lactuca serriola; assembly: GCF_051521515.1. Classification (NCBI taxonomy): domain Eukaryota; kingdom Viridiplantae; phylum Streptophyta; class Magnoliopsida; order Asterales; family Asteraceae; genus Lactuca; species Lactuca serriola. The sequence continues at coordinate 4,750,430 of NC_136411.1, forward strand.
CGGAAGCAATCAGTCGAACAAGGAAACCTCCGCTTTTACTATGGACGCCGCTACCTTTCAAACAGCCGTTACAGCTGCCGTAGTGGCTGCCGTAACCGCGGTCCTTGCGCACCGTAGCGCTAACAGCACAGTCAATGCTGCTGATGGGAATGAAGTTTCCAATCGTGGTATCCATCCAGGAGGTCATCAAACGGTAACGGCCTCAGGCCCGCAAAGCCGAAAATCAAAGAACAAGAAACGGAAGCGTCAAACTCAGAAAGAACGCAAGAAACCCCGAAAACTTACCACGCAACAACAGCAAGTGGGAACCTCTGCCATCCCCGTACCGAGCAGACCATACAAAGGAACACTCCCGAAGTGCGACCGGTGCAACTACCACCACGAGGGAATGTGCCGATTCTTGCAATGCGATAATTGCAACAAGATAGGGTACATTGCTCGTTTCTGTAGAACTACCTCCACCACTGGAGCAAGCCTAGTTTGCTTTAATTGTGGGGAGTTTGGGCATTTTAAGAGGGATTTCCCGAAGAAGGAAATCAAGGAAAGAACCCGTGTCCCCATAACTCCTACTCGACACTTCACTTCCACCACCAATATTGGTGCTGTCCAGATATGTCACCAATGCGGTGAAATTGGGCACTTCAAGAAAGATTGCCCGATAACAAAGAACTCGGGTGCTGATGGGAAGATTCTCAGGATCACAGCTACAGGAGAGCCTACTCCGGAAACCACGTTAATTTAATTTAGGCGTTTCGTTGTAACAGACTGATAAACTATCCAAAACTAGTGCAACTAGAGTCTTACCTTTTGCGAGATCCTGTCTGTATAGGAATTCTCGTGCTGCGTATACTTGTCTTTTGTAGTATATCTTATTCGCAGCAATAGTCTTGTGGTAAATCGAAAGTACTGTAACTCTGTTCATAGTTGCACGGTTGTGTTTTGTCTGTAATCGTCTTATATTCGAATCTAATGTCTTTAAGTTTCAGTATGATTCCGACGTTATCATACGACTCGATTAAATTTGATCCTCACGAAAACAGCTTCATACGTACATCTCTTTCTTCTAGATCACTTTTCCAGCGAAGCCGTCATATCAGAACACCGAAGTATTCATGCCAGGAGTACCTCGTAGTTATTTTCTTTCCGAAGAAATCCCCGAAGTATCACTCGTGCAGTACGTCAAGTTCAATCCAAGGATTCATACAATTGATCTATCACTGAGGAATGTATGCACAAGAGTGATATATAATCAAGGTTCTACAGGTTTAGGATTGATGATTCCACTTTAACTTCGTTTCCCCGATGGGATGTGAGCTTAAGGAAGAATCAGTTATTCGACTACCTTTTCAATCTTAATTATATAGGACTCGTATACACGAAATAGGGATTGTGAACCCTGTATGAATTCTAATATGAACTTCAGGACGGAGAACTGCTTAAGCCTACGAGTAATCACATCGTCATGCGAACAAACTTAGAACCCAGTACGACTCCCGTAAACAGATCGCCCTATGGTTTAAACACCTACGGAGATACAAGAACAGTCCGGACAACTTAACGAACTACACATAAATAGAATTAGAGGACTAGGTTTCCCACCCTAGAGAACCCCGGTCATATTCCTCCAGAGATCGACGGATTGCATCGTATGTGCCTCGGATTTCGAGGACTCCGTCAAGATTTTTCATTAGAAATCGCTATCTCTGCCTCGCGTAGACGAAATGGTTGAGCAAACCCAAGGACATAATTACTTTCAGAAATGGGCCTGAGATCCGAATATCACCAGTTCGAGTGTTAGGGAAAGATGTCCGGAAGGCAATCTCCTGAACTTGATGCGGACACTTCGAGTCCGTAGTGATACCCTGCAGATAGGACCAATACGCCCATAGTTTTCATGAGCTAAATGAATAGGGTTACGTCTTTCTTACTAGGATCAATTCGTCATTTCTCCATGTAATGACTTACTTATCTACCCTCGTAGTAAGAAGAAAACCCAGGGAAACACTTCCTACAGAGGAACTTTAGCGAAGTTCTCTAGACACGAGTTTTGAAATTGAAGAGTCAAATTTCTATGACACACTGTTAGTAATGTGAGAAATTAAGAGCACTCTTTCAATTTGTCAAAACCGTTGAGCATTTATTGACACCAGAGACGCCGACAGTCTTTCGCCAAATTATAGGTCTTACCGACCTACCGCCTCAGTTCATTTAGGACTCCTCGCAAGCTACAAAAACCCGTACGACTTTGACCCAGCAAGGGGTGGCCTTTGACTGGGAAGTTAAGCAGGAAAAGGAACCTTTGAAATTCCAAGTGAGTGACCAAGTTCTTTAGGATAACTCACTTTGGGAATGGATTAATACGCTTCGTGAAGCGTGGAAAGCTAAATCCAAGATAGACAGGACCTCCGAGGTTCTTATCAGAATCGGTCCTGCGCCTCGCACAAACTAGACCTACTCCACGAAATCAGTAACATACATTCTACTCTTTGCATCTCGATCGTGAAACCATGCCTTTCCGTTAGGACTCTTGCAAGTCCACTTGTCGAGATCCTTTCCTTCGTATTAGAACCGTAGTGAACCTCGACCGAGGGGTCCAGCGGACGAAGCAACGCCGTCGCCAGTTAGTGAAGGTTCGTTGGAATGCCAACCGAGAACCCGATTTCACCTAAGTGCGCTAGAACCAATCGATTAGGAAGTTTCCTCCTCACGACTCGATCATTCGTGCGTACTTCCTTGCCTAAATTCTAATTTCGGGACGAAATTCCCTTCAACAGGGGGATGATGTGACAACCCGAAATTTCCATTCTGAACAAACCACACCAAGCCAATCGAAGTAGAACAGTTACAGTGAAAATTCAGACTTCGAGTATAAGTTTGGCAGTTTTCAGGATTTTACACTTAAGAAGATATTAGTAGAGTGGATGCACTAGGGATTTGTGCAATACTGAAATTCCAATACTCTAGGATATTAGAGTTCATTCCGAGAATAGAAATATTTTCTGCCAAAAATCTCAGGACTATAAATAGAATTCTGAACCAAATTGGTTCATTAGTTGAATTCCAATCAGAGAAAAGCCAAATTCTCTCTCACGGATCTTCGGGTTTTCATCCCAAATCGTGAGTACACTTCTCTAGTTGTGTTTTAATGCTTGTTTTATGCCTATTAACATAGATTGTAAGTCAAATATAAGAGATCCGGGAGTTTACCGCCCAAGAACGTTCTTGGGGAGTAAACTCCATTTTAAGGTCCTTAAGGGTTCAAATGACCCTCAAAGCTTTAGAACTCGAACTAGGAGCCTCCAATTCATGCTTTATACCACAAAACAACTAGGAATGATGGTTAGAAGGGAGTTTACGGCCAAGGAGCTTCTTAGGCCGTAAACTCCATGTTTTAGGTGCCAAATTGCTTTGAAACACTACCTAAGGCTTGGACTATATTTTAGACAAATACCCTAAAGGTTTAATACCTAGAAAACATAAGAAAAGCACATGTGTTGAAGAGTTTACGGCCAAGAGTGGTTCTTGGGCCGTAAACTCCTATAAAGGGGTCAAAGGACACCTTAAACCCTTCCTTAAGCCAAGTGACAATTTGGGCATGTACCTAAATGAGTTATGGACTAGTTAAAACATTTAGGACTCCATGAGTGAGGGAGTTTACGGCCCAAAAGGTTCCAGGGCCGTAAACTCCATAAAATGGTACCAAATGGTGCCATAAACTCTTCTAAAGCCAAGTACAAAAGCCTAGAATTGTTCCTAGTTATTATAGAGACTTGAAAGCACCATAATCACCCTCCCAAGGGAGTTTACGGCCGTAAACTCCAAGGGAATATGGTCTATGGGCCGTAAAATCTCCAAAGGAGTTAATATGGTACCCTAAACACATGTATAGCCTTGAAACAATACCCCACTAGAGTTGTAATAATTCTAAGCACCATTTCAAGCCTTGGTTGAGAGTTTACGGCCAGGATTTTACTCCCCTGGGCCGTAAAATCCAATGAATATGGTCATTAGACCTTAAAATCCCATTAGGGGCTTTGCACTCCTTTGTTGCAACCCATTAGCCTCCTAGCACTTGACCAAAAGTGTTTTCCTCGCGTTTAAATGTTTATACTTGTATAATTAGTGTTTTAATCACTAATTATCTATATACATATGTTTTCATATGTAAATAGGATCATTGTGTGTGTCTAAGTCTTCGCTTGACACCAAGCACTTGCCCGATCCTCCCGTACGATAACAGTCCGTTCAATTCCAGTCACTTACTGAAGGTGAGTTCATACCCCTTAATTAATGTTTTAAACTATTTTAAATGTTTTATGGGGGGGGGGGATACAAGTAGAATCATGCTACTTATTATGTCAATCACATGCGATTAATAAGTAGAATTACGCTAGTTATTATATCAATCACATGTGATTAATATATAGCATTCAAAAGATTTGGCTACTCATTAGCCGTTTTACCAAACGGTTTCCTTCAAATGATTTTTATAAACATTTTATATGTTTTAAACTACTTATTACACTGTACATCTTACTCTGTACATTACATTTCAAACTTATTTGCAACTGTGTTTCAAACAAATGTTTCCTTACACTTAAACTGTTTTATCGAACTTATGCCTTCAAATTGTTTTATAGATTGACATCAAGTCAATCTTTTCTTAAAATAATATTTAAGTTTTAAATGTCTTACAAAATTTAGTTATGCTTTTATATTATTATAAATTGCATGCCTCTATATGTATAGTTATATAAGAAATATTTAAAAGACTTAGGAAGGCTATCCACCCTATTTCCTTTTCACGCTTGAGATGTGGTCTGGTGGGATATCGGGTACTCGTCCGAAGGTCGTTTAAATATTAGTTATATATCATGTGTACATATATAGTCATAAAAGGTCCTTCCAGTTCATCCCATGCCCTTGGGTAGCAAGGGTATACATCCATGACCATACGTACCAGATAGATTACTAGTAAACTACCATATGGGTAGTTTAGGAAGATACTAGAACAATTATTAGAACGCGATATCATACAATGAGTCAGTTCATTCATGAGTCAATACTTTCTAGAACAGTTCATTACATTACATATACAACTATACTAGGACGAGAACATATACAACGATACTAGAACGATTACATTACTATACTTGCTAGGTAGATAACACGTACATTACAGATAGAACAGTTCATTACTTTACATATACTAGAATACGTTAATTACTGTGATTTAAATCGGAGCATGACTTAAATGACATGGCCCGAGTTGTAGCCAGAGTCTCTTGAAGGGAGAGCATGAGTTTGCATATAGATTCTATAATGGATTGACTATCCTACACCTTGCTGCTAGCTACAGCGGGACCTGCAGGTCTGCGGGTGCCAAATGTCATACATTAATTTCGACCATTCTTATGTCGATGTAACCAGTCTATAGTATGAGTTTGTGTATAGATCTATACTGGATTGACTATCCTACACCTTACTGCTAGCTACAGTGGGATCTGCAGATCTGCGGGTGCCAAACGTCATTCCTTATTACGACCATTCTTATGTCGTTGTTACCAGTCGATAGTATGGTACAATTTATCACATAATGCCTTAGCCTAAAATCCGGTTTAAGGTAGTTAGTACGGTAGTAGTGCTTTTAGAGCTACGTTTTAGTACTACATTAATTTTCTCCATTACATATTTTTAGTGATAACCTCACTTAAACATTAATGTACAAACTATATTTTGTTAATAATAGTTACACTTGGGAAAATTACACACTCTTACAAGAAACGACCATTCAGAACAGTTAGGTCTTGGTAGAAGACACCTTCATATACTAGTAGGAATCATAGGGATTCTAGGGTTTTTCAAACACTTAAAGTTCATATACACTTTCAATACTTACAATACATAGACTTACAAATTCTTACATACGAATTAAGACACTAAATACTTATGATCTCACCAGCTTCAAAGCTGATACTCACTTTCAAAATTACTTGTATCCTCAGGTCATCATAGACAGGTACCGATGCAAGGAGAAAGGAAGATGGAGCTTGTTCAAGACTTATCTTTCATTTTGATTTATGCTTTAGTGTTTACCAAAATTTGATGGAATACAATTGTATAATAATTATTTTATTAATGCAATGGATGATGTTGTTGCTTGTTTACTACTTTACATTGTTGTTGATATTATACATGACGTCCTCCGCCCCAGAACGTTTCCGCCGTTCTTGGTTTTGGGGTGTGACAGATTGGTATCAGAGCATTGTTTATAGTGAATTAAGTATATCAACCCATAAAAGATATACTAACTATAAATACATAAGGGATTAAAAATACTCTGACCAAGAGTTTATACTTTAAATAGTAAAATATTTAAGTAAGTATACGTGTTGCATTCATACTAAAATCAGTGTCATTAGGACAGTACAAAAGAATTACGATTGTTGGACAACACAAGTGGGCTTAGAGACATATGGTCAAAACTGGGAAGATATAGCCTGATCGCCTATTTTATCCGAGGGTTGACTAGCATGTGCCTAAGTTTAATTGTGTGGTTGCAACAATGCTAAAATCTTACCAACCCTACCACGATGAGAACAATAGAACATAACATTAAAATTAAAATACTATAGGAGTATTTGTTGTTACTATAAGTACTTTATACTTGAGAATTAAAACGGGATCTTCATTAATAAGTTGATAGTTGCTAAGTGGATACACTAAGGCTATATGTAATTAGGATGTTATAAGCTTAGAATCTGTGATAATTTTGCCTTACCCCTATTCTGTGTGAATTTGGAATTAAGGTCATTTATTCGAAGGTCTATCCTGTTTAGATTACCCATAGCTGGTATGCACTTCACAAATAGCGATGTAACTAATGAAGGTTTTCTAAATAATTATCTAGATAGTTCGTGTAATAATTATTCTCTTACCCTAAATTCTCGCATAGAAAACATAGCTGGACCCCATCCCCTCGGCAACCAGTATCTTCCGAATGAAGTCATAGTTGGTTGGTTTGGAGAAGAACCAGAGAATGATCATCCTATCCTCTTGAATGATCACCATGATGAAGACCTTTCGTACAATGCTAACTCCGAACCAGAGGTTGAGAACCTATCCCGAGAAGCTCCCTTTCCAATTTCTAACCCTCGTCCGGCTTTTCATGGCCCGACCCCCTGAGTGAGTGGAATGCTTGGAAACATGGAGCCAAGGACAAGATCAGACCATGCCTTTTAATGGCAACCGAAGATTAGACGACTTGAGCAATGGGGGCTCAGCAGATAGAGCCTTGCCAATCTTGGTCCGCAGAGTGGCCCAAAATGAGATTGAAGGCAGGACAGCCCTACATCAGATTACAGAAATAGTCGCCTATGCTAGAATGCATACCCTCCACACCATTCATCTAGAAGATGCTCACGAGAGATCTAAGAGAAACCATGAAACCCTTCTGCAAGCACTGGCTGAATCACGAGCCGAAGTCATAGAACTCCGAGTACGCCAGATGGTGTGCGAAAGACACCTACTTGACATGGAACGTCAATTGGCTGAACTAAGAGTTCACCAGAGGGATAACCGTCGCCAGTAGTAGACGCTTTACTTTATTTCCTTATAAAGAGAAATCGTATTTTTTCTGTCTATGTATGATGTGGCATTTTCTATGAAATTATCTTATACCGTAAGTACTTTAGTTAGGTCTTTATGCTGTCAGGAACTATCTTCTGTAGATATGATGTAAGACCTTTACAAGGTCATTATCCAGAATCTTTATGTCGTGAATATCCAAGATATTGACAGTCGACTAACTTCTGTGTTATTCTTCATTCAAGTACTTTCATCGTACTTTCATTGGAGTCTATCTGAATCATGCTTTAGTCAAGTCATTTGACTATAGTAATTTAGCTCCGGAGACATTTCCAAGTCTCTTACAGTGGTTAGATCTTGTTATTTACTAACCCACGATACCTCGGCTTGAACAACCAACGTCTTGAGACCATTCTACAAACATACTTCCATTCCGTACTAGGACTGCATCATAGGGATGTAGGTCAAACCTTCGCGAACATACTTTCATTCTGTACTAGGACTGCATCATAGGGATGTCGGTCAAACTTTCGAGAACATAGTCGTACTCTTTACACGAACAATCTAAGTACATCAGGATCAACCAGAATCACTCATAAAATCCTTATCTTTCGTGTTACAGAATCATGTCATCATCCGGAAGCAATCAGTCGAACAAGGAAACCTCCGCTTTTACTATGGACGCCGCTACCTTTCAAACAGCCGTTACAGCTGCCGTAGTGGCTGCCGTAACTGCGGTCCTTGCGCACCGTAGCGCTAACAGCACAGTCAATGCTGCTGATGGGAATGAAGTTTCCAATCGTGGTATCCATCCAGGAGGTCATCAAACGGTAACGGCCTCAGGCCCGCAAAGCCGAAAATCAAAGAACAAGAAACGGAAGCGTCAAACTCAGAAAGAACGCAAGAAACCCCGAAAACTTACCACGCAACAACAGCAAGTGGGAACCTCTGCCATCCCCGTACCGAGCAGACCATACAAAGGAACACTCCCGAAGTGCGACCGGTGCAACTACCACCACGAGGGAATGTGCCGATTCTTGCAATGCGATAATTGCAACAAGATAGGGCACATTGCTCGTTTCTGTAGAACTACCTCCACCACTGGAGCAAGCCTAGTTTGCTTTAATTGTGGGGAGTTTGGGCATTTTAAGAGGGATTGCCCGAAGAAGGAAATCAAGGAAAGAACCCGTGTCCCCATAACTCCTACTCGACACTTCACTTCCACCACCAATATTGGTGCTGTCCAGATATGTCACCAATGCGGTGAAATTGGGAACTTCAAGAAAGATTGCCCGATAACAAAGAACTCGGGTGCTGATGGGAAGATTCTCAGGATCACAGCTACAGGAGAGCCTACTCCGGAAACCACGTTAATTTAATTTAGGCGTTTCGTTGTAACAGACTTATAAACTATCCAAAACTAGTGCAACTAGAGTCTTGCCTTTTGCGAGATCCTGTCTGTATAGGAATTCTCGTGCTGCGTATACTTGTCTTTTGTAGTATATCTTATTCGCAGCAATAGTCTTGTGGTAAATCTAAAGTACTGTAACTCTGTTCATAGTTGCACGGTTGTGTTTTGTCTGTAATCGTCTTATATTCGAAACTAATGTCTTTAAGTTTCAGTATGATTCCGACGTTATCATACGACTCGATTAAATTTGATCCTCACGAAAACAGCTTCATACGTACATCTCTTTCTTCTAGATCACTTTTCCAGCGAAGCCGTCATATCAGAACACCAAAGTACTCATGCCAGGAGTACCTCGTAGTTATTTTCTTTCCGAAGAAATCCCCGAAGTATCACTCGTGCAGTACGCCAAGTTCAATCCAAGGATTCATACAATTGATCTATCACTGAGGAATGTATGCACAAGAGTGATATATAATCAAGGTTCTACAGGTTTAGGATTGATGATTCCACTTTAACTTCGTTTCCCCGATGGGATGTGAGCTTAAGGAAGAATCAGTTATTCGACTACCTTTTCAATCTTAATTATATAGGACTCGTATACACGAAATAGGGATTGTGAACCCTGTATGAATTCTAATATGAACTTCAGGACGGAGAACTGCGTAAGCCTACGAGTAATCACATCGTCATGCGAACAAACTTAGAACCCAGTACGACTCCCGTAAACAGATCGCCCTATGGTTTAAACACCTACGGAGATACAAGAACAGTCCGGACAACTTAACGAACTACACATAAATAGAATTAGAGGACTAGGTTTCTCACCCTAGAGAACCCCGGTCATATTCCTCCAGAGATTGATGGATTGCATCGTATGTGCCTCGGATTTCGAGGACTCCGTCAAGATTTTTCATTAGAAATCGCTATCTCTGCCTCGCGTAGACGAAATGGTTGAGCAAACGCAAGGACATAATTACTTTCAGAAATGGGGCTGAGATCCGAATATCACCAGTTCGAGTGTTAGGGAAAGATGTCCGGAAGGCTATCTCCTGAACTCGATGTGGACACTTCGAGTCCGTAGTGATACCCTGCGGATAGGAGCAATACGCCCATAGTTTTCATGAGCTAAATGAATAGGGTTACGTCTTTCTTACTAGGATCAATTCGTCATTTCTCCATGTAATGACTTACTTATCTACCCTCGTAGTAAGAAGAAAACCCAGGGAAACACTTCCTACAGAGGAACTTTAGCGAAGTTCTCTAGACACGAGTTTTGAAATTGAAGAGTCAAATTTCTATGACACGCTGTTAGTAATGTGAGAAATTAAGAGCACTCTTTCAATTTGTCAAAACCGTTGAGCATTTATTGACACCAGAGACGCCGACAGTCTTTCGCCAAATTCTAGGTCTTACCGACCTACCGCCTCAGTTCATTTAGAACTCCTCGCAAGCTACAAAAACCCGTACGACTTTGACCCAGCAAGGGGTGGCCTTTGACTGGGAAGTTAAGCAGGAAAAGGAACCTTTGAAATTCCAAGTGAGTGACCAAGTTCTCTAGGATAACTCACTTTGGGAATGGCTTAATACGCTTCGTGAAGCGTGGAAAGCTAAATCAAAGATAGACAGGACCTCCGAGGTTCTTATCAGAATCGGTCCTGCACCTCGCACAAACTAGACCTACTCCACGAAATCAGTAACGTACATTCTACTCTTCGCATCTCGATCATGAAACCATGCGTTTCTGTTAGGACTCTTGCAAGTCCACTTGTCGAGATCCTTTCCTTCGCATTAGAACCGTAGTGACCCTCGACCGAGAGGTCAAGCGGACGAAGCAACGCCGTCGCCAGTTAGTGAAGGTTCGTTGGAATGCCAACCGAGAACCCGATTTCACCTAAGTGCGCTAGAACCAATCGATTAGGAAGTTTCCTCCTCACGACTCGATCATTCGTGCGAACTTCCTTGCATAAATTCTAATTTCGGGACGAAATTCCCTTCAACAGGGGGATGATGTGACAACCCAAAATTTCCATTCTGAACAAACCACACCAAGCCAATCGAAGTAGAACAGTTACAGTGAAAATTCAGACTTCGAGTATAAGTTTGGCAGTTTTCGGGATTTTACACTTAAGAAGATATTAGTAGAGTGGATGCACTAGGGATTTGTGCAACACTGAAATTTCAATACTCTAGGATATTAGAGTTCATTCCGAGAATATAAATATTTTCTGCCAAAAATCTCAGGACTATAAATAGAATTCTGAACCAAATTGGTTCATTAGTTGAATTCCAATCAGAGAAAAGCCAAATTCTCTCTCACGGATCTTCGGGTTTTCATCCCAAATCGTGAGTACACTTCTCTAGTTGTGTTTTAATGCTTGTTTTATGCCTATTAACATAGATTGTAAGTCAAATATAAGAGATCCGGGAGTTTACCGCCCAAGAACGTTCTTGGGGAGTAAACTCCATTTTAAGGTCCTTAAGGGTTCAAATGACCCTCAAAGCTTTAGAACTCGAACTAGGAGCCTCCAATTCATGCTTTATACCACAAAACAACTAGGAATGATGGTTAGAAGGGAGTTTACGGCCAAGGAGCTTCTTAGGCCGTAAACTCCATGTTTTAGGTGCCAAATAATATTTAAGTTTCAAATGTCTTACAAAACTTAGTTATGCTTTTATATTATTATAAATTGCATGCCTCTATATGTATAGTTATATAAGAAATATTTAAAAGACTTAGGAAGGCTATCCACCCTATTTCCTTTTCACGCTTGAGATGTGGTCTGGTGGGATATCGGGTACTCGTCCGAAGGTCGTTTAAATATTAGTTATATATCATGTGTACATATATAGTCATAAAAGGTCCTTCCAGTTCATCCCATGCCCTTGGGTAGCAAGGGTATACATCCATGACCATACGTACTAGATAGATTACTAGTAAACTACCATATGGGTAGTTTAGGAAGATACTAGAACAATTACTAGAACGCGATATCATACAATGAGTCAGTTCATTCATGAGTCAATACTTTCTAGAACAGTTCATTACATTACATATACAACTATACTAGGACGAGAACATATACAACGATACTAGAACGATTACATTACTATACTTGCTAGGTAGAGAGCACGTACATTACAGCTAGAACAGTTCATTTCATTACATATACTAGAATACGTTAATTACTGTGATTTAAATCGGAGCATGACTTAAATGACATGGCCCGAGTTGTAGCCAGAGTCTCTTGAAGGGAGAGCGTGAGTTTGCGTATAGATTCTATAATGGATTGACTATCCTACACCTTGCTGCTAGCTACAGCGGGACCTGCAGGTCTGCTGGTGCCAAACGTCATACATTAATTTCGACCATTCTTATGTCGATGTAACCAGTCTATAGTATGAGTTTGTGTATAGATCTATACTGGATTGACTATCCTACACCTTACTGCTAGCTACAGTGGGATCTGCAGATCTGCAGGTGCCAAACTTCATTCCTTATTACGACCATTCTTATGTCGTTGTTACCAGTCGATAGTATGGTACAATTTATCACATAATGCCTTAGCCTAAAATCCGGTTTAAGGTAGTTAGTACGGTAGTAGTCCTTTTAGAGCTACGTTTTAGTAATACATTAATTTTCTCCATTACATATTTTTAGTGATAACCTCACTTAAACATTAATGTACAAACTATATTTTGTTAGTAATAGTTACACTTGGGAAAATTACACACTCTTACAAGAAACGACCATTCAGAACAGTTAGGTCTTGGTAGAAGACACCTTCATATACTAGTAGGAATCATAGGGATTCTAGGGTTTTTCAAACACTTACAGTTCATATACTCTTTTAATACTTACAATACATAGACTTACAAATTCTTACATACAAATTAAGACACTAAATACTTATGATCTCACCAGCTTCAAAGCTGATACTCGCTTTCAAAATTACTTGTATCCTCAGGTCTTCATAGACAGGTACCGATGCAAGGAGAAAGGAAGATGGAGCTTGTTCAAGACTTATCTTTCATTTTGATTTATGCTTTAGTGTTTATCAAAATTTGATAGAATACAATTGTATAATAATTATTTTATTAATGCAATGGATGATGTTGTTGCTTGTTTACTACTTTACATTGTTGTTGATATTATACATGACGTCCTCCGCCCCAAAACGTTTCCGCCGTTCTTGGTTTTGGGGTGTGACAATATCGACTTATTATGAATAGAAAAGATTCTATTAAGAATTAGTTGTCATATGGAAATTATGGAAATGTTTCCATATTGGATGGACCATATCGACATCATTACGAATAGATAAGATTCTATTAAGAATGAGTTGTCATATGGAAAATATGGAAATGTGTCCATATTGGGAATTGAATATTGAAAATCTATGACTAGATTAGAAACTTTTATGCAAAAAGGATGTTCAAAGGAATGTACTTTGAGTGAGAGACATCATATCTAAGCAATTGTCTTGTAAAAATCTCTGTTTGAGGACTTTGTAATTTCATTGGCAATAGTCTTTATGACTTTGGTGCAGTGATATTATGAAAGGATCATTGCATAGAATGTTAGAATCTAGCATATTTTATAAGTAACAAGAATTTGATATTGGATTTGAGCATTGGATTAAACCCGCACTCACTTGGATCACTTCATGAATTGTATCACGAGTGATTGGTGAGATGATAACATCTTATGTTCTTGAAACCGAGATGTGTGAGTTGTATCTGGCAAATCGGTTGCACATTGATAATATGTAAACGCACCAGTAACTTGGTGTTATAAAACATATTGTTGTGTGTGATTCGGTGAGTGAGTGCAAGCAAGCATTGTATCAAAGTTTGTCCGTTCCTTTTATCCAAAATAGGATAAAAGCGATATCTTTGGGCCCCTCGATAATTTAGTGATGACAAACGTAAATGCTCGGCCGGGCTAGGGCTAATTTGATTTGTTCAATTAGTCAGTCGTCATAAATCGGGAATCGAGATATAGTACAAAGAGAATGATTTGAAATCATATCTTATATGATATCTAGAATGGAGGAATATATGATCCCTTATCTTAAGGACACGCGTATCTGATAGGATCAGAGTTGACAGCGGCTTTGGAAAGCTACGATTGCAGATCAGGATCTGAAGTCATGCGCATAATAGTTATTAGACTTATCCAAGTGGGAGACTGTTGGATTAGTGTCTAAGTCCATAACTATTTTGGTATGTACTTGACCCGATGGTGCATGGTCCTTTTGGGTTGCCTTCACCAAAGCAACTTAATAGGATGAATTATGGAGATAAAGGATTAAATATGATTTATTAATATATTATGGGAATAATATGTTAAAGGAGAAATCATATTGTTTAATTAATATTAGTCAATAATTAATTGGTAATTAGTTTTGTGACTAAAAAGAGATTAATTGAACTTAAGCGACTGGAATTGTAATTATAAGATAATTGCAATTTGGGCCATGGATTGCCTTTTATTATAAGGTGGACGAATTCTATGGGGGAAGCCCATATGAAATCGTCCAAGGCCTTAAGGAAAGGGCTCCATGGGTTGCTTAGGGCTTAAGCATCCAAATTAGGGTTTCCTTGTTAGATAACCCTAATTGCCTCCTATATAAAGAGATCCCTTTTGACCAAAAACATGGCTAACTAGGGTTTGTAGACGTTTTTTTGGGCAGCCTCCATCCTCTCTCCTCTTCATCCTCTTGCTTATGGTGTTTGTGAACCATTAGAGGAGTGACAATTGTGACTCTAAGCTTTCTAAAGTCAATACAAGGAGATTTGGGATTGTTATTGCTACATAACAATCAAGGTAACATCTTAAACCTATTCTCATGTTAATATGATTACTTGAATGCTAGAATTAGGTTTTATAGTCTTGGATAACTTGCATGTAAAATAGAGAAACCTAGATCCAAGCATTAGGGTTTGTATGAGCACATAGGATGTCTTATGACCAAAACCCATCAATAAAGTGGTAAAAAATTTCATTTGAAAAAAAATCAAGGGATGGTAGGATCGAATCGGATCTTGATCTTATGATCCTACCCCAAATACGATCATTTTACGATCCAGATCGTTATTCATACCTAGGATCATAGAATCGTACGATCCTACGATAAGGATTGCGATATTGACAACCATGGATTTAAGCACTACAACATTTCTATGGTGCACATGCAACCCTAATGCTTTAGATCTAAGTTTTCCTCTATTGAACATGCAAATACAAACTCCAAAGCATAAACCCTACTTCTAGTATACAATTTTGAAATTTACAACTAAAACCAAATTAGATGAATACCTTTTCTTGTAGCTAGTTGATCTTGACCTTCAAGAGCTTAGTGCCCCAATTGATGCACCTGTAATGGAGTCACAAACACCAAGTAGAAATTGGATGAATATGAGAAAGATGGTTAGGCTCAAAATGCGGCTGGGGTTCTCTATGAGTACACAGGTGTTGATTTTGGGAGCTAATGGGTTCCTTTTATAGTTGAGGCTTCTAGGGTTATCAACTTGGAAACCCTAATTCCCTTTCTTAGACCTTAAGCAACATATGGACCTTCACATGAAAGGCTTTGGAAGAAATCTTTATGGACTCTCATAGAGTTTTCGTCCACCACTTATCAACATGGTCCATTAGCCCAAACTACAACTATCATTGATTTACATAATCAGTCCCCATTATTTTAATTAGTCTCTTTTGATCACTAAATTAATTTCAAACTAATTTCTGGGTTCAATATACACTTAGTTGGTCCCTTTGGGCCCAACGGCCAGGTATCATGAATATTAAGCCTAATAATTGATTATCGACATAGTTTGTTCGTTCGTTTTTGTTTCGTGGTTTGTTTTAGCTAAGGGTTTACTAGATTGTCGATAAGAGTTTTCTTTTTGAAAAAAAATGACATTTTTACCCAATAATCCTCAAATTTTTAGTTAAGGCCCAAAGTTTTGTAAAAATGACATTTTAGTCCATAAGCTATAAAAAGTTGCAGTTTTGTCCCAAATGTCTAAAAACTTACGGTTTTAGCCCAAAAAGTTATATTTTCACATTTAGGAACCTGTTTTGAAGAAAAGTGCATTTTCAGCCCTTTGTTTGTAAACATTTACATTTTCGGCCTAATTTTGGAAAGTTTTACATTTTTGGTCCATTTTGAAAATAAATGTTATTTTCACCTCCAAATTTGGTTTATTTACATTTATGACTCCAACTTTGGCCAAATAACATTTTTAAACCTTAAAACTTTATGTTTTTCGCAAATTGGGCCCTAAGGCCGTGAGGCCCAAAAGTTTGGCCCAATAAGCTTAAATTTGCATTTTTGACCCTTGTAAAAGTATGTTTAGCATAAAAATATCTTTTTATACATATAGGACCTGTTTGGACCCTTTTAAAACATAATTTTCGCTTTTTACCCTTATCTTTTGTTTTTTTGACAATTTTGACCCTTAACAAGATTTTTGTTGAATTCTTTTGTATCTTAAACATGTGTTCTTCTTTGGATTGGTAATATGATATGTATAATGTAGTAGTTCATAGATCCTTGCTAGATAATACTTGAATTTTGAGATTTGCTAAGATCTAACCCATTATTACCAAATAAAACAAGTATTCACACAAAACATGCATATAACACATAGATCTACACATTTTACTTGTATTCTCCCCCAAAAATCCTATGAAAACCAAAAACAAGGGGGTGTGAACTCACCTTTTCTTTGATGTTTTGGTTTTGAAGAAAAAGTGAAGAAGATTTTGTTCCTAACAAGCTTTCTTGAGTGGATTTCGAACTTAAGAAGTTTTAGGAAGCAAAATCACCAAAACTTTACTTAAAAGAGTGATCTAATAAGAGAATGGAATTATAAAACTTGGAGGTGTAAAGACTTACCAAGAAGTGATGATTATCTTGTGAAATCCTCTTGAAACACAAGCAAATTCTTGAGAATTTTGAATGAAGAAGATGAATGAGTCTTGAGAGAATTGGAGAGAGTTTGGTGTAATGCATGTGTGTGTGTGTGTGGTTGTGGCTCTTGGCTGAGAGTAGAAGAGGAGAGGGGAGAGAGAGTGGTGAATGACTAGCTTGGATACATGGCGGATTTTGCATGGATGTATGATGGACAAAATGGAGGTGGCACTCTAAAGTCACACCCCTTAATTCTCTTCTTCTTTTTTTTTAATTTTTTTAATTTTTTTATACATGGTCCGAGATTTTGGGTCAAGGAGAATTAGCGGAGTAGTTTGGGCCTATTAAATTTAGTTGGGATATTTGGGTCCTAAACATAAACTTTTTCGGCCCATTGGGCTCTTGGAAGCATTTAAGGCCCAATTAGAATAAAAGAATGGTTTATGGCTCACCAATGGTTAATCGGATTAGTTATGGCCCAATTAGGCCCATTAGGTTTAAAATGAATCATTCTAGGCCAAAATGGTCCAAAATGTTTTAGCTTTTTGAATTGGGTACAATTAGGATCCAATTAGGGCTTCTAAGTCCAATAAAGTTGAATTGGATTCTTACTGGTCCATTAGGCCCAATAAGGAACTCCTAGTCGAATATGGACTTAAACCAGGATTCTTAGGGTTTTTAGTCTCTTTGTTGGACGTCATTGATTAATCTAATGAGTAAGGTGTGAGGTTTACTTAGAGTATAAGATTTACAATAGTTGAATGGTTACACAGGAATAGAATTTCCTAGCTAAAATGCTAGTTGTGACATCATCCCCCCGTTAGAGGGAATTTCGTTTCGAAATTCTTTTGAAACTAAGATTGGGAAGGAAAGAATAGGTGAGGGTACTTTTGCTTCATCTAGTCTTCGCGTTCCAAAGTGAATTCGGGTCCTCGCTTCGCGATCCATCGAACCTTCACGATCGGGATATGACTTTGTTTTGTACGCTTCACCTCTTTATCCATAATCTCGACCGGTTCTTTGAAGAACAGGAGATTCTCATTATCTCTTGCAAAGGGACGACAAGGGTTTCGTCTGATAGACACTTTTCAGGTTTGAGACATGGAACACTGGGTGCACGTTGCTGAGCTTGGCGGGTAGTTGCAGTCTGAAAGCCACTGGACCAATCCGGGCAAGAATTTTGAATGGTCCAATGTACCAAGGGTTCAATTTTCCTCTTTTCCCAAAGCGAATCATTCCCTTCCATGGAGAGACCTTTAATAGCACGTGATATTCGACTTAAAATTCTAGTGGCTTTCGCCGCTTGTCAGCCTAGCTCTTCTGTCAGTCTCGCGATACTTGAAGTTGAGCTTTGATTTGGACTATCTTCTCGGTTGTTTCACGAATGATTTCGGGTCCTGTAAGAGCATTGGCTGGCGATTGCCCTTTTGCTAGTTGAGTGTCACCCACCTCGGTCCAACATAGGGGCGATCTACATATACGAACATAGAGAGCCTCGAAGGGAGCAACCTTGATGCTCGTATGGTAACTGTTGTTATAAGAGAATTCGATAAGAGGCAAGTGGGCATCCTATGATTTGCCGAAATCAATCACACAAGCTCGGAGCATGTCCTTGAGTGTCTGAATGGTACGCTCACTATGACCATCCGTCTGTGGGTGGTAGGCAGTGCTCATATCTAGTTGTGTTCCCATTGCTCTTTGAAGAGATTGCCAGAACCTTGAAGTGAATCTGCTATCTCGACCTGAGATAATAGATACGAGCACTCCATGGAGTCTCAAAACCTCCTTGAGATAGATTTGGGTCAGCTTTTCCATCTTGTAGGATTCTTTTATTGGCAGGAAATGAGCGGATTTTGTTAATCTATCGACAATTACCCAGATAGCATCCAATTTGTCCGCTATCTTCAACAGTTTAGTCACGAAGTCCATAGTAATCCTCTCCCATTTCCACTCGGGTATCACTGGTTGTTGTAGTAGTCCCGAGGGCTTTTGGTATTCCATTTTCACCTTGGTGCAAGTAAGACACTTGCCCACGAAAGTGGCTATCGCTGCCTTCATATTAGGCCACCAATATTGCTGCTTGATATCCAAATACATTTTGTCTGACCCTGGATGAATAGAATATCGCGTCTTGTGGGCTTCGTGCATGACTCTCTCTCTCTCTCTCTCTCTGAATCCCCCAATTTTGGGAACCCATATTCTATTCATGAAGTAGTAGGTTCCGTTGTCTTTGACTTCGAGCTCCTTCTCCATTCCTCGTAGCGATTCACTGGCGACATTTTCTGGTTTCAATGCGTCCAATTGGCCTTCCATGATTTGTGAGACTAGATGAGATTGGATGGTGATTGACAGGGTCTTCACATGATGACTTGAATACTCCTTTCGGCTTAGGGCATCGACTACTAGTTAGCCTTGCCTGGATGGTATTTGATTTCACACTCATAATCATTTAATAGTTCAACCCATCTCCGTTTCCCCATGTTCAGTTCCTTTTGATTTAGAATATGTTGGAGGCTCTTGTGGTTTGTAAAGATGGTGCACTTGGTACCATATAGGTAGTGCCTCCAAATTTTTAAGGCGAAGACCACCGCCCCCAATTCGAGATCATGCGTGGTGTAATTTACCTCATGCGTTTTTAGTTGTCTGGATGCGTAAGCAATTACTTTCCAACGTTGCATAAGGATACAACCTAAACCATGATTCGAAGCATCACAGTAAATTATGAAGTCCTCGGTTCCTTCTGGTAAGGATAGCACTGGAGCACTACAGAGGGCTCGCTTCAAGGTTTGGAAGGCAATTTCTTGCTTCTCGGTCCAGCTGAAAGGTACGCCTTTCTGTGTCAATGTGGTGAGGGGTTTGTTTATCTTGGAGAAGTTCTGAATGAATCTTCGATAGTAGCCTGCAAGGCCTAAGAATTGACGAATTTCCGTTGGTGTTGCCGAAGTTGTCCAGCTTTTGATTTCTTTGATCTTGGTAGGGTCTACGTGTATTCCTTCTTGACTGACTACATGGCCCATAAATTTTACACTGCGGAGCCAGAATTCGCACTTGGAGAGTTTCGCGTACAGCTTTTCAGCCCGTAGGGTTTCTAAAATCTGTCGGAGGTATTGGCTATGATCTTCTTCACTTTGAGAGTATACGAGAATATCATCGATGAAAACGATTACGAATTTATCAAGGAATGGTCGTCATACCTAGTTTATGAGGTCCATAAATGCAGTGGGGGCATTCGTTAGACCGAAGGGCATCACGACGAATTCATAATGACCATAATGAGTTCAGAAAGCAGTCTTAGGAATGTCCTCTTCTCGGACCTTGAGTTGATGATAACCAGATCTCAGATCTATCTTAGAAAAGTAACTAGCTCCATAGAGCTGGTCGAATAGATCATCGATTCATGAAAGTGGATACCGGTTTTTGATGGTGAGCTTATTTAACTCCCTGTAGTCGATGCACATCCTGAAGGATCCGTCTTTCTTTTTAACGAAAAGGACCAGAGCTCCCCATGGTGAGAAGCTGGGTCTGATGAATCCCTTATTCAGGAGTTCGCTTAATTGGCTTGATAATTCTTGCATTTTTGCAGGAGCCAACCTATAAGGTGATTTGGCGATTGGAGTGGCTCCAGGCACTAGGTCGATTCGAAATTCGATTTGTCGTTCTGGGGGTATTCCCGGAAGATCTTCTGGAAACACATCCGGGAAATCACATGCCACTGGATGTTGTGAATGCTCGCTTCCTCTTTGGTTTTATCCACCACGTGAGCAAAGAATGCGTACTTCTTCTTTTGTAGGCACTTTTGTGCCTTGATACTCGAGATAAGGCGAAGGTTTGCGCCGGGTTTATCCCCATAGATTATTAGGGTTTCATGGTTAAGAATATGAAGGCGAATGACCTTCTCGTGACACATAATATCGGCATGATGGGGGCTTAACCAATCCATGCTGATGATCACATCAAAACTACTAATATTGACAGGCATTAAGTTTATTTGGAAGGTGTGACTGTTTAGAGTTAGTGTACACCCTACATAGATATCCTTAGTTGATTCAGTCTTCCCATTAGCCATTTCCACCATGAAGGCTTCATTAAGCTTTTGGGGTTGTTGTTTTAGTAAGTATTTAAACTTATTACTCACAAAACTTCACTCCGCTCCACTATCAAATAAGATGCATGCATACGAGTCGTTAAGTAGAAACGTACCGGTGACAACGGTTGGGTCCTACACTGCTTCACCCTGATCCATTTTCAGAACTCTCCTTGATGGGGCAGTTTCGCCTGATAGGCCCCATTTTCCCACATCCATAACAAGTATAGCTAGCTCCAGTATTGGCGTTGTTGTTGTTACTGTTGTTGTTGCTATTTGTCATCTGGTTCTGTTGAAGTTGAGTCCTACAACACTTTTCTGTGTGGCCTTTCCGATTGCACCTTGTGCAACTCATCTCTCGGCACTCCCCGTGATGGTGGAAGTTGCATTTGTTACACTTGGGGAGATTTCTCGAGTACTGCTTGGAAGCATTTGGTGTGGATAAAGCTGGAGCATGTGGTGTGGTAGTAGCTTGTGTTGCAGCATGGATAGACACCGTTTGTTGCTTCTTAGATGATTTTGAGTTTTGCTTTCCTTTTCGCTTGTTGTTTTTCCCCTTCTTGTTCTCTTCCTCCTTCTTAGCCTCCACTACCACTGTCTTGGCACCCTTCTTATTGCCATGATCGTACAGTTTCTTGGCCAGTCTCTTAGCACTATCAAACGTCTTAGGGTTTGCTGCAATGACATTCCCTTGAATAGGCTCAGTCAGTCCCCAGATAAACCTTTCAATATTTTTCTCTTCTGAGGTGATCATTCCGGGACACAGAAGAGATAAGTCACTAAACTTGGATATGTATGCGTCGATGTTGGAGTTTTGGACCGTGAGGTTCCATAACTCTTGCTCCATCTTTTTAATCTCACCTCTAGGGCAGTATTCTGCTAACATCATCTCCTTCAGCTCTTCCTAGGGCATCACATTCTCCACCGGGAGTGTCATGGCCTCTATGTGACCATTCCTCCAGGAGAGAGCACGGTTCATGAACGTGCAGGCTGCGAACTTGACCTTACACTCATCCGGACATCCACAGATTTCGAATACCAACTCTACTTTCTCAATCCATCTTTTCAAGGCTATGACGCCTCCTGTCCCATTAAAGGTTCAAGGTTTGGCGTTGTTGAAGTCCTTGTAGGTGCATGGTCGTGCGACACCATGGTTTGTCCCTTGATTTGTGCTTCTAGCTCCCTGACCGTTGCCTTCTCCGTTGTTTCCATTGCGAATTTGCGCAAGTGATGCAGTGACCGCAGCGGACACTGCTGCCTGGAATGCAACTGAGTTTATTTCGGGCGGGGTTGGTGTTGCGTTTTTCCACGGTTGGGTCTTTAAGGCATCTTTCTGTCATGGAATGGAAAGATGTTGAGTGCCTATGGTTTTTGCGAGTTGTGATCCTATAGTCTAGGGGTATGACATGTACTCAAGTAATTTCACATTTTGACATAAAACAAGGAAGTAAAACACATAGTAGATAACAATATCATGATAAAACATAAATCATTTTCATTAATACTAATAGTTTTGATACATGAAAATTTGCCAGAAGGCATACAGTACATGGAAATATAAAATCCGGTAGCATGCCGACCCTATGAGTAGTGTAATCACTTAAACATAGAGTCGATAGTTCATAGCATATATCACATAAGAGAAACCTTATACTAATAGTTATACTACTGATCCTGGTCAAACCGTGAGATTCCTAATGGTGGTAATGATATCATATCCCAAAATGTTTTGCCAACAACTGAGCCATCTAGGTCATCTCTCTGATGACCTCATCCCGTTCCTACTCCGCTTGCATGCCTCGTGCCTCCATAGCAAATAATTGTTGTCGAAATGTGGCGACCTCTGCTTCCAGAGAACGATCCTCACCAACGGGATCCTCTGGTGGAGCAGGGTGGTCATGGTGTGCTTCATCAGTAGGTGGTTCGACAGGGGCCTCATTCACGTCCCTATCTTCTTCCATGTCTTCGTCAGTCCCCTCAAACTCATAGTTGGTATCGGCATACTCGTCGGGTTCAACGTCATGAGCTCCGCCTTGTTCCCCTTCCGGGTCCTCCTCAATCACTCCTTGTGCCACTAGCGCTTGGTAGAAGTGTACCCCTTGTTGATCGTCCTCCATGGTGACTGCATGGGGCGCGGGAATAAGTCATGTTTTGATTACTCTCATAGTATTTTTAATTATTTTTGTTTGGATCCCTAGAGTTATTGGAGAGTAGGGTAGGCTTTTGGATTCATTTCCCGCTATGATTATTCCCGAACACATGTTGGTCATATTCTGAATAAATATAGTTGATCAGACGATATTTATCCCTAATAGTAATATAACTACATAACTGTCTACTTTTAATCCTAGTGTTCAATTTCCCCTAGAAGCTTTTATTAGATATAGTTAGGTTATTCTCCTAATATACGCACATAAGTGTGAAATTTTGTTTTGTTCATAGTTATTTGGTCCCATTTTGTTTATAGTTGCATATCATGTATGGTTAGATATGCTAGTTCACTATAAACATTGCTCTGATACCAACCTGTCACACCCCCGAACCAGACGGCGGAAATGTCCGGGGGCTCGTGTGACTAACAATTGAATAATCATCACAGTGAATATACATGAAACATAACACATTCATCACTAACATTACATAATACAACCAACATTTTTCATATCAAGTACATTGTTAAAATACATAAATTCTAATTGTTCAAAGTACGATAAGTGATATTACATAAAAAAAACCAAACACAATCGCATATCTTCCAGCTAACGATTACCTGAGAATACAAGTTATTTTGAAAACGTTCAACATATATAATGTTGGTGAGTTCATAAGTATGTTTGAGTAAAAGTTTTTGTATCTTTAGTAAAAACCCAGAAAATCTGATATTTTCTGTAAATTGTATGAAAATGATGTGAAAATCCAGTATAAATGCATGTGTGAATTTAATAACTATAACTTGTATAAAAGTAGTTTAGGTTCATTGTATTTTGAATCACTGATGAGTATATATGAATAATTTCCCCAGAAAATCCGATATTTTCCGTTTTATAGCAATGTTTAGATTCTTGTATCATTAAATAAGATTTTTGTATTGACACCCTTAAAGAGTTTATCTTTAAAAGATTTAACTTTTGGTATCGAATCCCTAAATGAGCCGTTATAATCATGCATGATAATGACTAGGTCGCCTGTCTTGGTATTTTTCCAAACGCCGGTCCTGATAAAGATGTTTTCGCCCTAGACTGGCCTAGTCTAGCAGTAGCGAACAACTAAGGCGTGGGGGGGGGGGGGGTCACCCCGTATAGATCTATACATAAACTCCCGCTTTCCACCTAGGAAACTCTAATTATAACTACATGCTACGATTGTACACTTAGTGGTGCCCATCGACATGTCTCACTAGATTCTTAACTCCTTTTTTGTACCATGTTTAATGTTCACACATAAGTTGTAGGTTTGGATTCAAAAGGTACATTTTTATATAACTATAAGATGTTAAGTGATTGAAAACGAAATAGTTTTGATCACAAGCACATGAATTCCATTCCAAACCCAATTAGCATGTAAATGGACCAGAAGGCCCAATAACATGTAAGAAGGTAACTTAGGCTCAATAGACATGTATATGGGCCACAAAATCCCAATAAACATATAGCCCATAATTCAGGCTCAAATTAACATGTAAGTGGGTCGCAAGGCCCACTAAACACGTCATGGAACACATTGGGTTCAATATACGCTTAGTTGGGCCCTTTGGGCCCAATGACCAGGTATCGTGAATATTAAGCCCAATAATTGATTATCGACATAGTTTTTCCTTCGATTTTGTTTCATGGTTTGTTTTAGCTAAGGGTTTACTAGATTGTCGATAAGAGTTTTCTTTTTGAAAAAAAATTACATTTTTACCCAATAATCCTCAAATTTTTAGTTAAGGTCCAAAGTTTTGTAAAAATGACATTTTAGTCCATAAGTTATAAAAGTTGCAATTTTGTCCCAAATGTCTAAAAACTTATGGTTTTAGCCCAAAAAGTTATATTTTCACATTTAGGAACCTATTTTGAAGAAAAGTGCATTTTCAACCCTTTGTTTGTAAACGTTTACATTTTCGGCCTAATTTTGGAAAGTTTTACATTTTTGGTCCATTTTGAAAATAAATGTTATTTTCACCTCTAAATTTGGTTTATTTACATTTATGACTCCAACTTTGGCCAAATAACATTTTTAAACCTTA
Organism: Lactuca serriola; assembly: GCF_051521515.1. Taxonomy (NCBI): domain Eukaryota; kingdom Viridiplantae; phylum Streptophyta; class Magnoliopsida; order Asterales; family Asteraceae; genus Lactuca; species Lactuca serriola. The sequence goes on from NC_136411.1 coordinate 4,775,659, forward strand.
AAACTTCATGTTTTTCGCAAATTGGGCCCTAAGGCCGTGAGGCCTAAAAGTTTGGCCCAATAAGCTTAAATTTGCATTTTTGACGCTTGTAAAAGTATGTTTAGCATAAAAACATCTTTTTATACATATAGGACCTGTTTGGACCCTTTTAAAACATAATTTTCGCTTTTTAACCTTATCTTTTGTTTTCTTGACAATTTTGACCCTTAACAAGATTTTTGTTGAATTCTTTTGTATCTTAAACATGTGCTCTTCTTTGGCTTGGTAATATGATATGTATAATGTAATAGTTCATAGATCCTTGCTAGATAATACTTGAATTTTGAGATTTGCTAAGATCTAACCCATTATTACCAAATAAAAGAAGTATTCACACAAAACATGCATATAACACATAAATCTACACATTTTACTTGTATTCTCCCCCAAAAATCTTATGAAAACCTAAAACTAGGGGGTGTAAACTCACTTTTGATTTGATGTTTCGGTTTTGAAGAAGAAGTGAAGAAGATTTTGGTCCTACCAAGCTTTCTTGAGTGGATTTCGCACTTAAGAAGTTCTAGGAAGCAAAATCACCAAAACTTTGCTTAAAAGAGTGATTTAACAAGACAATGGAATTATAAAACTTGGAGGTGTAAAGACTTACCAAGAAGTTATGATTATCTGGTGAAAACCTCTTGAAACACATGCAAAAGTCTTGAGAATTTTGAATGAAGAAGATGAATGAGTCTTGAGAGAACTGGAGAGAGTTTGGCGTAATGTGCGTGTGTGTTTGTGGCTCTCGGCCGAGAGTAGAAGAGGAGAGGGGAGAGAGAGTGGTGAATGACTAGCTTGGATACATGGAGGATTTTTCATGGATGTATGATGGATAAAATGGAGGTGGCACTCCAAAGTCACCCCCCCCCCCCCCCTTAATTCTCTTTTTTTTATACATGGGCCGAGATTTTGGGCCAAGGAGAGTTGGTGGAGTAGTTTGGGCCCATTAACTTTAGTTTGGATATTTGGGTCCTAAACATAAACTTTTTCGGCCCATTGGGCTCTTGGAAGCATTTAAGGCCCAATTAGAATAAAAGAATGGTTTATGGCTCACTAATGGTTAATTGGATTAGTTATGGCCTAATTAGGCCCATTAGGTTTAAAATGAATCATTCTAGGCCCAAATGGTCCAAAATGTTTTAGGTTTTTGAATTGGGTCCAATGAGGATCCAATTAGGGCTTCTAAGTCCAATAAAGTTGAATTGGGTGCTTATTGGTCCATTAGGCCCAATAAGAAACTGCTAGTCTAATATGGACTTAAACCGGGATTCTTAGGGTTTTTAGTCTCTTTGTTGGACGTCATTGATGAATCTAATGAGCATAGTGGGAGGTTTACTTAGAGTATAAGATTTACAATAGTTGAATGGTTACACAAGAATAGAATTTCGTAGCTAAAATGCTAGTTGTGATACCTAGGCTCTGATACCACTGATGGGTTTTAAGCACTACAACATTCCTATGGTGTACATGCAACCCTAATGCTTTGGATATAAGTTTTCCTCTATTGAACATTCAAATACAAACTCCAAAGCATAAACCCTACTTCTAGCATATAATTTCGAAATTTACAACTAAAACCAAGTTAGACGAATACCTTTTCTTGTAGCTATTTGATCTTGACCTTCAAGAGCTTAGTGCCCCAATTGTTGCACCTCTAATGGAGTCACAAACACCAAGTAGCAATTGGATGAATATGAGAGAGAGGGCTAGGCTCAAAATTCGGCTAGGGTTCTCTATGAGTACACATGTGACAATTTTGGGAGCTAATGGGTTCCTTTTATAGTTGAGGCTTTTAGGGTTATCAATTTGGAAACCCTAATTCCCTTGCTTAGGCCTTAAGCAACGTATAGACCTTCACATGAAAAGCTTTGGATGAAATCTTTATGGACTCTTATAGAGTTTTCACCCACCACTTATCAACATGGTCCATTAACCCAAACTTCAACTATCACTGATTTACATAATCAGTCCCCATTATTTTAATTAGTCTCATTTGATCACTAAATTAAATCCAAATTAATTTTTGATCAATACTAATTAAATAATATGATCACTCAATCTATATATTATTCTCATAATATATTAATAAATCACAATTAATCCTTTTTCTCCATAATTCATCCTATCAAATTGCTATGGTGAAGGCAACCCAAAAGGACCATGCTACTATCGGGTCAAGTACATACCAATTATAGTTATGAGCTTAGGCACCTAATCCAACAAAACCCCATTCAACCCATCCAATTCCCTCTTATTGCTACTTTCATGCAACCATCCTCTCCAAGTCATTGCTTTCACTCTCAAGCAATTGTTGGGGCAAATTACATTAATGCACAACCAATTAGATCACCCTCTCATTCCCCTTCAAACAAATTGCCTACCCCTGATCCTTTTACTTCTCAAATTTTCCTCGACTCTTATCACCATTATCTGGAGAAACTGAACCGATTAACATGTCTGACATATGTTCTAATTTTGCCCAAAACACCTCAGGCACAATTTGTAACAGCCCAAAATCCAGGTAAGCTTTATGGCCCTTCTATTTTGGAAGTTGGCAAGATTAGTCCCTTGAGTTGTATGTTTAATTGGTGAGTACGCTTGGCGTACTGGGGTGTACGCCGCGCGTACTCACGCGCTTAATTTGGACGTGGACTTGACCGAGTACGCTGGGCGTAGTAAGCCCAGATGCAAACCCTAATTTCTGGCTTGTGCACTATAAAAGGAACATGTGGCCCTTTGCCCTAGCCACCATATTCCTTGAGTGAGTCCCTTGAGAGCTGAGATCCCTGCCTTAGCCTCTGTGTGTATGTTTTGAGCTTGGAGCTAACTTTTCAAGGTGAAGAAGGGAAGGAGGAGCCATTGTTGGTGCTAGAAGTGGAAGAACAAGTGTAGATCCGTGCTCTACAGTGGTTGGAGATCTCTTTTGAGGTAAAAAGCTCAGAGTTTTCCTTGTTCTTCTTAAGTTTTGCTTTTTGGGACCATTTTAGGGTTTTTGGGTCCAAAGTTTGAGACTTTGTGTGCAAATAGTCTCCATGAGCATGAATCTGGCCTCTTCTAGTGTGCTTGATGTTAAGGATTCATAAAAATCCAGTCTTGGTCGTGGATCTAGTGTCATGCATGAGTTATAGTCCCATTTTGGAAAGAGAAATGGTGTTTTGAGCATAAAGTGACCTCTACAGCCATGCAAAGGCATAAAGGTCTCGACTTTATGGGTTAAGTCGTATAAAAGGAGTCGGATTTGAAGTTTGGACGAAAGTCTTAACAAATTAAGGTCTGAATGAATGGGATAATGGAACTGGGTGTTACGCTGGGCGTAATCCCAGTACGCGCGGCGTAGAGTGTCGCGTACCCCGATTCTGTGGAAGCTCCGGGTACGCCCAGCGTACATGTTGGTATGCGCAGCGTAACCCGGAGAGGGTTGACTTTTGTTGACTTTTAGGGTTTGGTCAACTCTAGTGTATTTGAGCCAAGCAGGGGGGGGGGGTAAAATGGTCTTTTACCCTTCCTAAGAGTGTTTAGAGAGTTTGGTCTAGCCTTGGGAAATTATGTTGATGACGAGTGTATATTTCATATGATTAGGCGCAGGCTAGGTCCTATTCACCGAGTTCGAGGTTTTTCGAGTTACCGAGTTACGCGAGGTGAGTCTTCTCACTATACGTTACCTTGAGTGGTATTCTAAGTTGACCAGATGGTCTTATGTGCTATGTATGAGATTATGTGTTATATTAGAGATTACATGCTATGTGTTATTTGTAAGCTGTATGATTATATAGACCGGACTGGAGGGTCCAACGATTCAGACCGGGCCAGAGGGCCCAATGAGCTATGACTGGACCTGAGGGTCCGACGAGCTGCGGGACTGGAGGGTCCCGCTGAGACATCTTGACCGGAGGGTTGGGTTTAGCCTCGAGTGGTGTATTTGTGGTATGTGGTATTTTGGGAACTCACTAAGCATTTATGCTTACAGTTGTTGTGTTTGATGTCTCAGGTACCAACGAGGACCGTGGGAAGGTGACGACTTGACTCGTACACACCCACACCGATGGAGTTCACATTAGAGAGATCTTGGGATTTGTTTTGAAAACACTGTTGTTATGGATTTGAGATTGTGATATGATATACATTTTGTGGTTTAAAAATGAAAAATTAAATTGGAAATTTTACGTTGTTACAAGTTGGTATCAAAGCCTTGGTTTGAGGGATTCGGATGCACCTTCGGGCGTATTTGAACTCAAACCGAGGATTTGAGAAATTTTACAACCAAAACTACAAATTTTCTAAAAAGAAAAAGAAGTTTTGGAAACAAGCAGAGTGGATGGTGTGTACGGTCAGCCAGCGTCCGAACGGTGAATCCCCAAAATACTCTTACATTATATGTTATGAGTTATGAGATACTATGTTATGCATGTTAGAGAGGCTAGGTACTCCTATGAGGACTAGAGTGGCCTGATTTGTGATGCCTTAGCCTAGGAGATTACTGCTGCTATGAGATACTTTGAGAGTGAGTAGGTAGCAGTGAGGAGCTCATGAGAGGTCTACTGAGGGTAGCCAGTGCATAGCGAGAGTAGAGTATTTACGACTTAGGATCCTAGGAGGAGGACTTGGGTTGTATATTGATTCGATGTGGACGATAGTATTGGGCCCGTACTATTGAAAACACCGGATTGGTGTACAGTCCAAGTAAGAATCCTTGGGGTACCAGAAGTTGAGGATGATTGAGTTATCGAGTGTGAGTATACTCGAGAGTGTCCCTAATATTTCTTATGTCGTATTTCAGAGGTTGATCATGGTCGGGACACGCCATACCGTCGGGGGCAGTGGGGTGAGTGATGAGGAGATCCGTCGGATCATCCATGAGGAGGTGGCTGCTGCCATCAGAGCCGAGATTCGGGAGATGTTTGGGTCTATTAAGACCACACTGATCGAGACGTTTGACGAGTGTTATGCTGCCTTGACTGATGCTGATGTTGCTGCTGCGAGACCCCAGGGGGGGTGATTCGTTGCTGTACCGAGAGTTCAGCAACACGAAACCACCAGAGTTCGATGGTACACAAGATCCGATCGCCGCTATGAGGTGGATCTCAGACATAGAGGGGTGTTTCTATACATGCTCGTATTCGGAGCACTTGAGAGTGCGGTTCGCACTCAACCAGCTTCGCTTGGGGGCGAAGGACTGGTGGAAGTTTGTGACCGCGAGCTATTCGATAGCTGAGCTAACTGCAGTGACCTGGGAGAGGTTTACTACGATGTTTCCTGACGAGTATGTTCCCCAGGTGGAGAGGGAACGTTTAGCTTAGGAGTTTCTGAACCTCAAGCAGGGGATTGAGTCGGTGACAGTGATTACGAGGATGTTTCATGAACGGGCGCTGTTTTGCCCGGAACAGGTGTCCACCGAGCAGGCTCGGATGAGCCGTTATCTGAGTATACTGAGGAGGGACATCCGTGAGTTCCTGGCGAACTCGACTTACCGGACATTTGTCAAGCTCCAGGCAAATGCCCGGAAGAGGGAGATTGAGCTTGAGACACAGGCGAGGGAGGAGACCGAGTCTCAGAGGGGTGATCGGCGACCGGCGCAGTCGCAGCCGGCCGCCAAGCGGGCAGCCCGCTGATTCGAGGATGGGTAGTTCGAGGGGCCGCACTTGTGGGAAGTGCGGAAAGAGCCATGATGGGTCGTGCAAGACTGGGGTATGCTACAAGTGTGGGAAGGAAGGACATTTCCCGCTACAAATTGCCTACCCCTGATCCTTTTACTTCTCAAATTTTCCCCGACTCTTATCACCATTATCTGGAGAAACTGAACCGATTAACATGTCTGACATATGTTCTAATTTTGCCCAAAACACCTCAGGCACAATTTGTAACAGCCCAAAATCCAGGTAAGCTTTATGGCCCTTCTATTTTGGAAGTTGGCAAGATTAGTCCCTTGAGTTGTATGTTGAATTGGTGAGTACGCTGGGCGTACTGGGGTATACGCTGGGCGTAGTGAGCCCAGATGCAAACCCTAATTTCTGGCTTGTGCACTATAAAAGGAACATGTGGCCCTTTGCCCTAGACACCATATTCCTTGAGTGAGTCCCTTGAGAGCTGAGATCCGTGCCTTAGCCTGTGTGTGTATGTTTTGAGCTTGGAGCTAACTTTTCAAGGTGAAGAAGGGAAGGAGGAGCCATTGTTGGTGCTAGAAGTGGAAGAACAAGTGTAGATCCGTGCTCTATAGTGGTTGGAGATCTCTTTTGAGGTAAAAAGCTCATAGCTTTCCTTGTTCTTCTTAAGTTTTGCTTTTTGGGACCATTTTAGGGTTTTTGGGTCCAAAGTTTGAGACTTTGTGTGCAAATAGTCTCCATGAGCATGAATCTGGCCTCTTCTAGTGTGCTTGATGTTAAGGATTCATAAAAATCCAGTCTTGGTCGTGGATCTAGTGTCATGCATGAGTTATAGTCCCGTTTTGGAAAGAGAAATGGTGTTTTGAGCACAAAGTGACCTCTACAGCCATGCAAAGGCATAAAGGTCTCGACTTTATGGGTTAAGTCGTATAAAAGGAGTCGGATTTGAAGTTTGGACGAAAGTCTTAACAAATTAAGGTCTGAATGAATGGGATAAGGGAAGTGGGTGTTACGCTGGAAGTAATCCCAGTACGCGCGGCGTAGAGTGTCGCGTACCCTGATTCTGTGGAAGCTCCGGGTACGCCCAGCGTACATGTTGGTACGCGCAGCATAACCCGAAGAGGGTTGACTTTTGTTGACTTTTAGGGTTTGGTCAACTCTAGTGTATTTGAGCCAAGCAGGGGGGGGGGTTAAAATGGTCTTTTACCCTTCCTAAGAGTGTTTAGAGAGTTTGGTCTAGCCTTGGGAAATTATGTTGATAACGAGTGTATATTTCATATGATTAGGCGCAGGCTAGGTCCTATTCACCGAGTTCGAGGTTTTCCGAGTTACCGAGTTACGCGAGGTGAGTCTTTTCACTATACGTTACCTTGAGTGGTATTCTGAGTTGACCAGAGGGTCTTATGTGCTATTTATGAGATTATTTGTTATATTAGAGATTACATGCTATGTGTTATTTGTAAGCTGTATGGTTATATAGACCGGACCGGAGGGTCCAACGATTCAGACCGGGCCAGAGGGCCCAATGAGCTATGACTGGACCGGAGGGTCCGACGAGCTGCGAGACTGGAGGGTCCCGCTGAGACATCTTGACCGGAGGGTCGGGTTTAGCCTCGAGTGGCGTATTTGTGGTATGTGGTATTTTGGGAACTCACTAAGCATTTATGCTTACAGTTGTTGTGTTTGATGTCTCAGGTACCAGCGAGGACCGTGGGAAGGCGACGACTTGACTCGTACACACCCACACCGATGGAGTTCACATTAGAGAGATCTTGGGATTTGTTTTGAAAACACTGTTGTTATGGATTTGAGATTATGATATGATATACATTTTGTGGTTTAAAAATGAAAAATTAAATTGGAAATTTTACGTTGTTACACAATTGCTTTTGTGTTCACGTACATTGGTGAATAGTGATGGGTTTTAGGAGTAACAAAACAAACTTAAAAACTCTTAAGTGTGCATGCAATCTAAAATAAGATATATGTTTTCACTATTGAATCTATAACTAAGAACATCAAAATAAGAACCCTAGAAACCCTAGGCAATTTTCGAAAAACACAAGAAAGGGTTTAGGATTACATACCTTATTGTTATTATAGCAAATAACAATCATACTTGACTTGAATAACCTTTGGAAGCAAGAGCCACAATTGTCGTGCTTCTAATGGATCACACCCAAGCTAGCAAGAAGGATATTATGGAGAGAGGATAGGGGAGAGTATAATTTTGACCAAACCTTGGGGAAGAAGTGATGACCGAAATATAAAGGGCTAGGGGTCCTTATATAGTGCAACTAGGAAATATTAGATAAGTCTAAAACCAATATGATAATATTATCTTGAATAGCCTAAAACCAATTATCTACCTTCCTAATTATCCTCCAAGGATAATTCCAGAAACCCTAAAGTCCTTTAGAAATTGTTCACCCTATGTATGGAAGGTTATGAAGCCTTTCGTTTAACTATTGAGCAATTGTACTTTAGACCTGCACTTTTAAGTAATTCTATTAATCCCAAAATTAATTCCAAGTAATTTCTGATTAATTATTAATTAAATATTACTATTTCTAATTAATATATTATTCTCATAATATATTAACAAATTATTTGTTTCAATTTATTAATCAAGTAACAAATCAACCTCTATCTCCAAAAATCATCCTGTCCAATTGCTAGGTTTGAGGGCAACCCGAAAGGACTGTGCTACTATCAATTCATGTTTATACCAATTATAGTTATAGGCTTAGACAACTAAAACAAAAGTCTCCTATTTAGATAAGTTTGTAACTACAATTTCCAGTATAACTTCCGAATTGATAAAAAAACTGTAGCTTCTAAAAACCGATGTCGAACTCTGATCCAATCAGTTATGTGTCCTAAGATAAGTGATCATATAATCTTTCATTCTGCAAGATATCATTTGAACATGAGACATGGAATAGAGTCAATCTCATTGTCCAATACTTTGTTTCCCGATCTGATTTGTAATGACATCGAACTTCTAATTAAACACATCAATTTAGTACTGGCCAGACCTGACACGATAAGACAACACCAAATCACCTAGGGGCCCAAAGTTATCGCTTTTCCAGTTAGGGAAAAAGGAATGAATAAACTTCGACTTATATGCTTGTACCATTTACTCATAAAATGATGCACAACACATTTTATAACATCAAGTTACTGATGTGTTTACGTATCATCAATGCACAACCGACTTGTAAACCACAACTCATATATCTCCATTTGAACATTATAAGAACATTATAAGATACTATCATCTCAAAATTACTTGTGATAAATTCCATGAAGTAATTCTCTGAGCGTGGGTTAGTCCAATACTTAAATCTCCATTTCAAAGTACTCATGAACATTGAAGCAACACCATTGCTATCTCTAAACCTCTATAGACAATCTAAAATTCAAGTTATGACAGTCTTAATTCGCTACTTACTTGCAAAAGTATGATCGACTGTGGAGTTTGAATAATTGAATTATTCAGGAGGTAAAATATGCAAAATAAAACACAAGAATACACAATTAAAAAAAGGTAGTAAAAAACTCATAAATAATTCTTTGTTATTTAATCACCAAAAGTCAATTACATTTACTTTGTTACATGTTTCATGTAAGGTCACACCTTATGATCCGATGAGTCAAACACACGACACGCTGATAGATCAGCGTTAACATCTACTACATCTAGAATACCAGCGTATCAAGCTTATCAGAGTTAGCTTACAGTTCAGTTTTCCGATTGTAATCTTTTGTATATTAGGTGATGATATAGATAAGTACATAATAGATCACATATTAGGTATCTTTGTGATCAGATCGGTTCTTAGTATAGATTAGTCGCAATCCTTTCAGTCAAGGGATATACATGTATAAATTAGTATATATACAACATTATGGCAAACCCTAATGTTGTGATCGTGGCTTTGTGTCAATCGTCTTTGTAAAAAACTCGTTTTCTTGGTGAAGACAAAACTCTTTCTTGGTGAAAGAACAATTTGGAGAACTTCTGTGTTATTTACTTTCTGATTATTATTTTCCTTAGATTAGTTTTACGTTTGTTATTCATACTTGAAGTGTATCCAGTCGATCCAAACCTTCAATTGGTATCAGAGCGGGTTTTTAATACACTCAAGTAATCATGTTGTCTTCAAGCAACTTCAAATCCTTTGGTCTCAACAAAATTCCTCCCTTCGATGAACACAACGTCGCCATGTGGAAAACCAAGGCCATGATGGTTATTGAAACCATAGATGATGAGATGCGCAAAATCATTGAAAAAGGTCCTTATGTTCCCATGTATCAACCTATGGCCAAAAATGATCTAGTTGGTCCCTTGAAGCAAAATCTAGAGACCAACTATGACGACAATGACAAGAGGTAGATACATCTTCATGTTAAAGCCAATGTTCAGATAAGAAACTCTCTTCCCTATCATGTGTACCATCTTGTGCAAAATTGTGACTCAACATAAGAGATGATGGAAATGCTGACTATGGCCAACGAAGGTACTGTGGAAGTCCAGTCCACAACCATCAATAATCTGAATCAGAGTAATGAGCTTTTCTTTGCTCAATAAGGTGAGTCTTTAACCCAAACCATAATAGGTTTAACTATTTGGTTAATGATATGCACATGCTGGGAATCATCAAGCATTCCTCTTAATTGGTTCTAAAGTTTCCTGAATCTCTCAGAAAAAGCTGGAAACATCATGCTGATGTCCTCAAGAATGGTGAAAAGATTAATGAGATGGATCTGAATTCCTTGTTTGGTAACTTATGAAACTATGAAGAGACCAAAGCTCTTCGAAAAGAAATCATGAAAGACTCAAGCAAGGAGAATTATGTTGTCCTGGTATCTCTAAAGGAAGAAATAAAGCACATCAACGACTCAGATAACTCACATCAGGGTGAAGAGAGTGATGAAAATCTCACCAATGAGCTTGTTGCCAGCGCTGCACTTGTCATTAAGCGCTACGAAGAAAGCGGAGCAAACAGGGTTAGAAGAGCTCAATTAAAGGGAAGTAATTCATCAAGGATATTTCACTACATTATACATTTTTTCTGGAGGTTCAAACGATATTGAGTTGGGTTCTACCAGCTTTACTGAATCACAAATATTGCATTTATAAATATCTGAATTCAACAAGAAAAACATTTTTTTTTCAAGAGAAAAAGAAACATCACTTACACAAAATCTCGATTGTTAACTTGATTAATTAACTTATGTGTTACAATCCATATTTATTACATTATATGTAATAAAATAATTAATACATCTAATTCCCAAACACAATCGTTACAAGAACTATCACCTAAGTCTTACAATAAAAACAATTATAGTTTTCTTATTATGAAATTATTATGAAAGTAATGCTTTTGATAAATATATCATACAATACAAATAAACATAAAAAAAAAAGATATCGGCCTAAACCACTTATATGTATTAGGTGCAAATGCAATTGAGCAACCTATAACTAAAAGGAATTATCATTATACTCTATTACTATATATTTGTATAATTTACTATTGTAAGTCTAACATATTTAGACCTAATTGTATATTGTATATGATATTTATGTCATTGCAATACACATTGATGTTATGTGACTTATATGCTATCTACGGAGGAGTGAGAGATAAACCTCATTTTGTGATATTTATAAGTTATTCATGTTTGCAAAATTTTAAATATGTTGACAAGTAAGCTTTGATAATTTTTTAAGGCAACTAGCACTACGAGAATTTCTAAAAAAAAAAAAGCAAGTAAGCTCTATATGAAAGGCACATGTAGAGAGCAAAAGACAAACATCCAAAGTCTCATATTATACCTCCACTAGAAAAGGTATTTGACATCAATAGAACACACTAAACATGTAATAGTTGTCACCGCTTTGAACCTTACTTTCATCATTTTCGTTATCATTCATGACTAGAGTTGTCACCGCTTTGAACCTTACTTTCATCATTTTCGTTATCATTCATGACTAGAGTCGATTGACAGAAGGATATAGAGTAAACATGACTCATCATTTTATTTAAGATTTCAAGAGACAATGCATTGATTTTATAACCAGTTGGGATTTAGGGTTTGCAAACGGATGTGAAATATTATCAAATTCTGAATATACCTTATTTATGATAACAGTCCTTTTAATATAATGAATCCTACTAGTTTTCCTAAATCTTGGCAAACACTTAAAATACTTAGCCATTTTTGTCTCTTTCTTAAGTTTTTATTCAATTGAAATTAATCATAATTACATAAAATAGGTTTTATTTATCCTAATGATTAATTTCTTGCAATTAATCTATACATGTCTTTTTAGATCTATTGTACAATCTCATACGGTTTAAAAATTAAGTAACTAAATTTAGCTAACGTTTATAGAATTAAATTATGTAGTATTTAGAGTTGTTGTCAAACCGCACAAAATCATTGGCACCGTATAACATCAATAAACTATAACATACGAGAAAGATAAATAAAAATAAATGAACTTTTTTTATTTTGTTTTTTAGGATGTTAAATATTATAAAATGTTTATAACAATATAAAGTAATAATATAAAGTAATAGGAAGAAATTTATAATTTTTATAAATCAAGGAGACGACTTAAGTTCAAATATGTTCCACCCGTTTGACTCAACATTTTATAATATTTTATAAATATGCATAACATCCTTAAACTATAAGATGAAAACATTTGATAAATATGCAAAACATCCCTAAACTATAACATTAACATGCGAGAAAGATAAGGACAAAATAAATAAATTTTTTATTTTATTCTTTTAAGATGTTAACGTAAATATGTCAAAACTAAAGTTGAAATGAATAAAAGAAGATGAGAGTTGAGATACACTGCAAATTTTGTGTATACCAACCTAGAGATAATTGATGAAGCAAAGGAATATGATAAGGGTAAGCTCTTCATGTAAACTTTATTATTATTGTAAAAGTTGATAGTCTTTTGTAAAACCTGTATTCTATAAAGAGTTATTATTTTATTTATGTTAGTGTTGAAAACATCAAACATAAAGAAATTGTTAGGTCTTTAGATTTGATGAGTCAAGCTATTGCAGCGGATAATCTCAAGGGCTAAAATATATATTCCTTATTCTTATAAGGTTGACTTCAAAGATAAGAGTTATCGTATCAGAAGACTCATTTTTAGTAAGGGTTGTGTTTCCATATTTATCCAACTTGCATTTAAGCTAGATTATTAGGTTTTTTGTTATATGTATCAAGATCCCTCTTTGTTAAGGATTATCAATTAAGAGTGTGTTCATAATTAGAGTATGCTTATTGATTATCTCTTAGTATTTTATGAAACTATTCTTATTTAAAAAAGTTTAGTTTCAAAGTATTCTCTATTGCTCTTCATAATATTCGTATTTACTTGATTGAATCAATTGTTTAGGACTAACATTATGGATGTTTTGCATATTTTGATGGAGAATAATGCCAATTGTCATAACAAGCCGGTAATATTGTTATAAATAACAATGTCCGTTTGTGTTACATGCAAGTGCAAAACAGAGCATAACTATAAATATATTTATTTTAGGGACTTGTTTTGTTAATTGATTAATAGTTTAATTAATTATTTAAATAACAAATGAAATTCGAATAATCTATAATGATTTAAAAAACCTAGATAATTACAAATATATTTTATAATTATCTTTAGGGTTTCAAATCACCTCTCTATATAAAGAAGGGTCAAAAACTGGTTTTTGGGTGCATGGAAAATAGCCTTATACCTCCGATGTTCGTAAACCCTAAAAGAGTTGGAGCTCATCACCACATCGTGGTCCACTATTTGTCACACTGTGGTCATTGTCTGATTCGTTAATCGAGTCTAGTTCCCGCCGATTCTCGAGTTGGTTTCATATTTGCTGGTGTTTTGTGTCTTGGGTACAATCACAAGAAAAGAACTCTACGTAAAGTCCTCAAGTTCGATCAACTGTCTAGATCTAATAAGTACAAGAAAAACACGAATGTATGATTCGCTTTATAAGTCCTTTAAGTTGCATAGATTTGTTTAGATCTAGTATTTCGTGTCTATAAATTAGAAAAGTTGTTGCTTCAGTTGTCATGATTTGATCTTTGGCTAAGCTCGAAACCATCATATTTATCAAATAAGGGGAAGTGTCTGAACGTAACTCGTATCCTTGAATTACAAAATTTCTAATTTTGACATATTCCCCTTTTTATTATTATAAACATTCTTTAATATTTAACATCTTAAAAGAATAAAATAAAAAAAATTATTTATTTTTGTCCTTATCTTTCTCGTATGTTAATGTTATAGTTTAGGGATGTTTTGCATATTTATCAAATGTTTCCCTTTTATAGTTTAAGGATATTCTGCATATTTATAAAATTAACATCCTAAAAAACAAAATAAAAAAGTTAATTTATATTTATTTATCTTTCTCGTATGTTATAGTTTATGGATGTTATACAATGCCAATGATTTTGTGCGGTTTGATAACAACTATAAATACTACATAATCTAATTCTATAAACGTTAGCTAAATTTAATTACTTGATTTTTAAACCGTATAAGATTGTGCAATAGATCTTAAAAAGACATGTATAGATTAATTGCAAGAAATTAATCTTTAGATAAATAAAACCTATTTTAAATTTCAATCGAATAAAAACTTTAGAAAGAGACAAAAATGGCTAAGTATTTTAAGTGTTTGCCAAGATTCAGAAAAGCTAGTCGGATTCATTAAATTAAAAGGACCGTTATTATAAATAAGGTATATTCAGAATTTGATAATATTTCACATCCGTTTGCAAAACTCTAAATCCCAACTGGTTATAAAATCAACGCATTGTCTCTTGAAATCTTAAATAAAATGATAAGCCATGTTTACTCTGTATCCTTCTATCAATCGACTACAGTCGTGAATGATAACGAAAAGGATGAAAGTAAGGTTAAAAGCGGTGACAACTATTACATGTTTAGGGTGTTCTATTGATGCCAAATATCTTTTCTAGAGGAGGTATAATCTGATACTTTGGATGTTTGTCTTTTGCTCTTTGCATATGCCTTTCATATAGAGCTTACTTGCTTCTTTTTTAGAAATTTCGTAGTGCTAGTTGGCTTAAAATTTTTTATCAAAGCTTCCTTGTCAACATATTTATAATTTTGCAAACATCAACAACTTATAAATATCATAAAATGAGGCTTATCTCTCACTCCTCCGTCGATAGCATATGAGTCACGTAGCATCAACGTGTATTACAGTGACATAAATACCATATACCATATACTATATACAATTATGTCTAAATATGTTAGACTTGCAATAGTGAGCATACAAACACAAACACTAGTATAGAATAATAGAGTATAACGATAATTCCTTTTAGTTATAGGTTGCTCAATTGTATTTGCAACTATTACATATAAGTGGTTTAGGCCGATACCTTATTTCTTTTTATGTTTATTTGTATTGAATGATATATTTATCAAAAGCATTACTTTCATAATAAGAAAACTATAATTGTTTTTATTGTAAGACTCAGGTGATAGTTCTTGTAACGATTGTGTTTGGGAATGTATTCATTATTTTATTACATATAATGTAATAAATATGGATTGTAACACATAAGTTAATTAATCAAGTTAACAATCGAGATTTTGTGTAAGTGATGTTCTTTTTCTCTTTAAAAAAATTGTTTTTCTTGCTGAATTCAGATATTTATAAATGCATTATTTGTGATTTAGTAAAGCTAGCAGAACCCAACTCAATATCATTTGACCCTACAGACAAAATGTACAATGTAGTGGAATATCCTTTCTGAAATACTTCCTTTGAAATGAGCTCTTCTAACCTTGTTTGCTCTGCTTTCTTCGTAGCTCTTAACGATAAGTGCAACACTGTCAACAAGCTCATTGGTGAGATCTTCATCACTCTCTTCACCCTGATCTGAGTTATCTGAGTCGCTGATGTGCTTTATTTCTTCCTTTCGAGATACCACGGCAACATAATTCTTCTTGCTTGAGTCTTTCATGATTTCGTTTCGAAGAGCTTTGGTCTCTTTGTAGTTTCATAAGTTACCAAATAAGGAACTCAGATCCATCTCATTAATCTTTTCATCATTCTTAAGGACATCATCATGATGTTCCCAGCTTTTTCCGAGAGAGTCAGGAAACTTTAAACCTATTAAAGGTTTGGGTTAAAAACTCACCTTGTTGAGCAAAGAAAAGTTCATTTCTCCGATTCAAATTATTGATGGTTGTGAACTGGACTTCCAAAGTACTTTCGGAGCCAAATGCAATGGTGAAGTTCATTTCTTATTGTATATGCATGTTGCTCTTGTAAGCTCACATAAGCCGCGGTCCACCAAAAATATAGCACATCGGAGCCAGATGCAATGTTGAAGTTCCACCAACTATAGTGACTATCGAGTCCTCTTTCTCCCCAACATTCACATTAATTAGTAAAATTGATCCCATCAAAGCGAAATTGTGAACACTACACACTAAAGCTTTGATAAGCTTTAAAAAGTCATATTTCTCACAATTTCACTTTCCTGAGATCAATTTTACTAAATAATGCAAATGCTGGGGAGAAAGTGGACTTAATAGTCAATATAGTTCGGTGGAGCTTTAACATTGCATTTAGCTCCTATGTGCTCTATTTTCGGTGGGACATGGCTTATGCGGGCTTTCAACAACAACATAGATATATAAGAAGAATTTGGAACTATGCCGGTAGAGTTCTCGAAAAATGGTTGGGGGCCAATTGAGGTTTGTGATATGGATTAGGGTGTGCCTTTCAATAACCAATCGCCTGAATTTATTGTGTTTATTTAGGTTCATCCTTTATGTTCATGTTCATGGTGTAACGTTTTTAATTAAAATTTCATAACGAAAAACACCTTAATGTTGTTAAATCATTAAGTCGTGTAGTAAAAAAACACCTTAATTCTCATGACTAGTGTACCCTATGTAAGGTGTAGAACATGTTTATAATTCTTTTATTTTATATAACAAACCCACCACGTGGCAAAATCCCACGACATCATACATTTTGTGTGTGGAGTCAAATAATATTGAGTTGACTCTGTCAGCTTTATTGAATCACAAATATTGCATTTATAAATATTTGAATTCAACGAGAAAAACAATTTTTTTCATCAAAGAAAAAAAGAAAATCACCTACACAAAATCTTGATTGTTACCTTCATTAATTAAATTGTGTTACAATCCACATTTATTCCATTAGATGTAATAAAATAATGAATACATCTAATTCCCAAACACATCCGTTAACAAAATTATCACCGACGTCTTACAATAAAAATAATTACAAATTTCTTATTATGAAAGTCATGATTTTGATAAATATCTCATCCAATACAAATAAACATAAAGATGAAAGAAGTATCGGTGTAGATATATGTAATAGCTAGAAATGCAATTTAGCAATCTGTAACTAAATGGAACTTGTGTTATACCCTATTAGTGTATACGAGTCTTTGTGTTATTATTTTTTATAACCTACTTAAGTATAACATGGATAGACCCAATTGTATCTTGTACATGGTATTTGTCACTACAATAGACATTTCTGTTACATAGCTCCTATGCTATCGATGAGGAGTGAGAGATAAACCTACTTTTGGGATCTCTATAAGTTGTCATGTCTGCAAAATTAGAAATATCTTGGCCATCGGGGTGGATTACGATAATACACCACCATACCCCATCACACATTATCCAATTGTGGAGAAATATTGACTCCATTATGCATTAGAGACAATCCTCTTATAACCCTAATTTTGACTACCCGTTCTGGTGGCTACCTCCTTGCGTTGATCTTCTTATTTACGACGGATGACAACAACACATCAAACTCCAACCTCAATCTGTATAGCATCACTAACATCAAGGCATACATGCCACTCATCCTTGATCTCTATAAATCAAACAACAACACTTGGCGGGTCCTATTGAAACACATTTTCAAAGCTTATGGTGTTGTGGGACATCTTGATGGCTCCTACAACTCTACCGCTACCGATGAACTGGAGTGGCCCAAACTTGATTAATTGGTTACCATGTTGATATACAGAAACCACTCTTAATCACTACTAATTATGGTGATCAAGGATCGATTAGGGACCAATAAGGTATAAAAACCACTTGAAGATCTTTTTTGAGACACAAAAGACACACAAAAAATTGAGATTGAAACAGAAATTTGCTCCATGACTCTTGGCGATCAGACCACTTCTAGTATATATCATAAAATATTGGTAGTTTTGAACATTTTGGCAAACATTGAGTCTCCAATTCCCAAGAAAATGCTTATAAATAATCTCCTAAATGATTTGACTCCGTGTTTTGACAACATTGCCATTATCATACGCCACCAAAATCCCCTTCCATCCTTATTAGGATCTCGATTTATGCTTACATTGGAAGAAAATCGCCTTAATCGGAACCGCCCCATGCATGTCATTCATTCCGACCACTCATCGTCTTATACGGTGCTTCATATTGGGTCCTCATCGCAGCCAGAAGACAAGTCAAACAACCACTCCTCTAACAATCGGAACAAGTCACACCATCATAACCATGGAGACAATCACATGCCATATAATCTTGACAACCGCCGTCATCAGTAGCCCTTCGTCGTCGTCGGTCACAGCTTGTTGTCGTTGAAGACTTATACATAACCCATGCCATGAAATACCTACGACTGGCCTATGCCACCGTAGGGTATCACTAGACCTTCTAACCAACAAAACTATTCATGGAGGCAATGTTCTCAACAATTGTTGGACCTTCTCGACACCAACCCCTCTTCGGTTTCCACTTTGCCACATGTTACCCTACAATGTCCCCACTCCTCCATCGGGTTTGACCATTCCTTGGAAATGGTACCCTTCAGTCTCCAATGATCAAGCAACCAACCTCATACATGTAATGAATCCCTACATCGTTAATGAAACTCTAGAGACATGAATTGGTGCATAGATACATGAGCTACTTCTCACTTCGCTTTAAACTTAGGTATTCTCAATTCTCTTAGAAATAAGAGGCATATTAACTTTATACTTGTTGGCAATGGCTCCACCATTCCGGTCATATACAGTTGACATACCACCAATTATTCAATACGTTGTCCCTTACATTTACATCATATTCTTGTTAAACCTGATATCATAATAAACCTTATCTCTGTTCGTAAACTAACCAAATATAATAAAGTTTTTATTGAGTTTGATATGTTTGGCTTTTTTGTGAAGGACTTCCTAAACAAATACACTTGTTAGATCAGATAGGGAGGGTGATAAACCATGCATTCTAGAAGCCTAATACGTGTGTTGTTTTCCTTTCACGTAGTCCAACTTTGTGCCATCAAGAACTTGATCATCCCGACTTCCATATGATATAAAATTTAGTTTCAAATAAATTTGTTGCATGAAATACACGTCTTGGTTCAAATTTTTTGAATCATGTAAAATTGGCAAATATACCATTTATTACTTCTAATTCAGTTGTTTTCAAATTGTTTGACATTATACACTTCGACTATTAGATAATGGATTGATTGATTCTTAAAACACAATTACATAAGAATATATAGAGAATACCTAAAGCCTAATGGATAAACCTTAAATGGCTTGGGCCTAAACCCTAATCACTAACACCCCCCCCCCCCACACACACACACACAGTTTGATCGGGTGGAGACGAATAGACGATTAAACTAGAAAAACAAACAAAAGAAGAAAACATAAAAACTAGTTGAAGATAGCGACATCGATGGTGGTAGAGCTTTAACAATGGCGGCTAACATCGACTGCTCGTCGGAGAAGAAGCGGAAGCCATAGATGATTTCGTTGTAGAAAAAAAAAGAAGACTGTCGGCGACGATGATGATCATGTAACCAACGGCCGAGGAGTCCGGAGAAAGGCAATAAGAAAGAAAGAGGGCTTGAGCTGCGGTGGACGGAGCCAATTCCGGTGAGATCATCAGCTGCAATGTTGATAGAGAAAGAAACGGCTACATATCAGAGGCTGCCCGACAGAGATTGTGCCATGGAGGGAAGCAACAACAACATCAGAAGTGGCTAAACCAGAAAAGAGATTTGAAGAAGTGGTCAGCCGAGGAGGAGGTAGAAGGCTTAAAGACATGGGTCATCTGACGAGGAGGTAGAAGTAGACGAGGCAATTAAAGAAACCGATGAAAGGGATCTAGTTTGGTGCCGATGGCTTTTTTATTATTTAGGAGGAAAAGAGAAGAAAAAGGAAACATATGGAACATGATGAAGGCACCTCCGACGACTATTAGAGAAGGTCGCCGGAGGTGGAAGACGGTGGTTGTGGGTCGTGGTCAGCAGAGTTTTAATCTAGAACTCTAATACCGTGTAAGATAATGGATTGATTGATCCTCAAAAGACAATAATATAAGAATACTACATTTTATTTTTAGATCACTACTCCCACTTCAATCTAAATTGAATGTTTTTGAAAAATTTTACTTATTTTCATGCTTATGTCAAGACTCAATTCAAACGTGAAATTAAATCCTTTCGATGTGACTATGGGGGCAAATCTGACAGCCATTACTTTCATACTTTCTTTGATAGCAACGATATCATCTTTCGTTTCACTTGCCCTCACATATCTCAACAAAATGAATTGTCTGAATGAATGACCTTTAACATAAACAATATTATCCCCACCTTATTGTTTTAAGCTCACATCCCACCTACCTATTGGGTTAAGGCTTTACCTATGGCCACTATCTCCTCAACTTACACCATATCCATCGAACAATATTAAATTCCATACGCTAAACGTTTCCTCAAAACACCTAACTATGATCGCCTTCATGTTTTCGGGTGAATTTATTACACACATCTCTCACTGCCTCATAAATTCTCCAATCGGTCAACCTTGTGTGTGTTTCTTAGCTACCCATCATAATACCATAGATTTTGGTGTCTTGCTCTCCCCTCATGAATCCCACCATGTCACGTTCTCACGTTTGATGGTCTTCATTTCCTTTTTTGCTCTATGACTCCAAACCAATAACCGTGAGAATTAATAGTCAATAGTTTATGAATTGTGACAATGAAATACACATATAATCGATAACATGTTGAAGAAAGTACTTAGCTTATTAGTTTTAATGCACTATTATGTAAACTAGGTAATCACTTACTTTGGACCAGTACATCTTCTTGTAGTCCCCAAGCCACCTTTAAGCTTTAGCACCACAAATTTATCGAAATCTCTTGGTTTGAGTAACATCTACACCTATTAACATAATTATTTCATAAAAGATACATTAACGCTTGATCAAAAAACACATTAGTCACTTGATATCAAATGGTTCCAAGTTCTACCAGATGGTAATGTGCATGGAGTAGAACTAATTACCAGTAAAATTTTAAATTATTACTTCCATTGCATGTGATAAAGTTTCAGTATGTACCAAATAGAAAATCAATAAATTACCTTTTGGTATAACTAAGAGGGTATCATAGGGATCAATTATCCTTATCGGTTGGCGTTTGATTCTTACTCCATTTAACATGTTGTGCTACGTCACTCAATTTGCATGAAAGAAAACAGAAAATGGAAAACGAAACATTAGTATCAAACCATGGCCAATTGATCTGTTTCTGACATAATAGTTGTACTTAGAATGATAAACAAATCTATAATTTTTGGATATATTATTCGATGATTGAATACGCAAAATCCACCCATTAACGTATTTGAATGACAAACAAATTCGCATTGTTCGGTTTTCCGGTTTAGACCAATTGTGAAATGTATTTATTTAGTCCAAAACATTTATCTTGATTTACGAAATTTAGAAAAAGTCTATCATTTATTAGCATTCGATCCCTTGATCGAACTTATAAATCGAACATACCATCTAACAACAATAGGATTGGCCATTTAGACATTCAGTGATTCACATAAAATAAATCAATAAACCTTACTTATTTTGATTGTTTATTCGCCATTAATAAACTATTGGGCCTTATATTTAACAAATGACAAATATCATACTATTTCTTTTCTTGTTTTCATCCTCTAAAACACATACTGCATACATACACATTTAAGTACGTGTGACAATCACAAATATTAAAATGAATTCAAAATTAAGAGTAACTACCTCAATTAATTCTTGTGTTGACTTTATCATTCTTCATCTTTCTTTACACTGTCACTTCTTCTTCGTGAAAGCCACCTAAAACCATCCAGTTCAACCGGTTTGACCCTTTGAGTTTATCTCACATTCTCTCATCGTTCTAACCATCACCAAAGGCATTAATAACCCTCTTCCTTTCTCTTGCTTCCTTAGATCGATGTATGGTGACACAACACCTCTCTGACAGCAAAAATCGTTGTGAAGAGTTACAACCGGGAACACTACCTTCGGCCTCTATATCTTTCTCTCCACCTGTGCAGTGCTTCCCTATAAATCTCTTTCTTACTCTTGTTTTCTGTCAACCGGAGAAGACAACCTCATCTGATCTCGTCTCTCTACTTCTGAGTTGACACCGAAGTTTTGTCCTCGGCCCTTACCGGAAAGGTCATCGGAAAAAAAAAAACAAGGGACTATGAAAACTCACACATACACCGGCACACTTGGCTTGATTTCAGGAGATAAAAAAATGGGACATGAGCATACAAAGAAACAGGATGCAGGATGTATAAAAATGACGAGAAATCACCACTCATCAACATCTCACTCACTCTACTTCCTCTCTCAATATCGGTTTAAAATGTCGAGAGGGAAGCTATTTGAGGCTAGGGATCGAATTACTTTCAAAAGATTCGAGTTTGTCAGGTTATAAACAGAGGAAATGAAGCAGCAGGACCTGCGTTTGTAACAGGGAAGAAGACAACCCATTTTCCGAATTTGGCAAAAACGATCACTGCGGTTTGGTCAAAGAACTCCCTCGTTCAATCCTCTCTACAAAATTATAGTTTTTGAAATTACCAACTCAACCATATGAATGGTGTTACGGAATTTTACTCATTAGGTTTTGTTAATTGCCAAAAAAATCAAGAGTAAAGTACAGTTTTTCAATAATGTAGTAGAAGCAAACCAAAATCATTTTTTTAGAAATAGAGGTTTGTTTTTCTCATAGTAAATTGTTATATTTACATTTTATAAATTACAATTTTAGTCCCTTATTACATTTTAAAATTATGTTTTTATCCATTCATCAATTTTTCTATACTTTTTCTTTTTATTAATACTACCTTTTGTTATTATAATTTCTTACAGAGTTATCATTTGCGGTCACAAATCATATTTTTGCCTTTTTCTTACATACATAATTGTTTTGGTCCAGTTTTTTTTTTTTTTTTTTTTTTTTTTTTTTTTTTTTTAATAATTTCGTAGTTTACTTGCTATAATATAATCCTCGTAGAAATATGTAGTTGACGATTGAAAAATAACATTAAGTATACGAATTACAAAGAAGTTCACCGCCGCAGTGCAAGGGGTGACATTCATACATAATTGTTTTCCAGAAACCTTATCCATGTCCAGATATGTTTTCCAACATTCTGAGCTTCCGTAGCATTGCACGAATGACCCAAACCCTAATTATTATTATAATTATCATCCTTTTTGTTCTCTCTACAAAATTAGTTTTAGAAATTACCAACTCCATAGACTTATATATCCTAATTATTATTATAACTATCATCCTTCTTCTTTCTATTATTATTATTATTATTATTATTAGCTTATATATATATATATATATATATATATATATATATATATATATATATATATATATATATATATATATGGTTAGGTTATTTTGTTTTCACTATCTATTGTGTACTGATTCTAGACCAATCATTTTAGTTATTTTAAGAAAATAATTAATGTATATTACATATTGAAGATATAATAGATATTAATTACATCTTCAGCATTTAATATGCATTAATTACTTTTTTAAAATAACTAAAATGATTGGTCCAGAATCAATCATACATGCACACAATAATAGTGAAAACATTTGAACCTAACTCTCTCTTTCTATATATATATATATATATATATATATATATATATATATATATATATATATATATATATATATATATATATATATAGCTACGTTTAAATGTTTTTAGCAACTATTGTGTGCATAAATGCACCAATAGGAAATTAGGAAAAAATAAATTATTAAATAAATCATTTAAGGGTAATAATGTCAAAACAATCAAATGTTCTATGAATAAATGGTATATATTATATAATACTTATTAAATATTAATACTTGATATATAAATACGTTTAAAAATATAATAATTTTTTATTAAGAATATAAACGGGTTGACGGGTCAACCCGTTTATTTTTTGAGAAACTCATATATGACCCGTTAAATAAACGGGTTGGCGGGTTATGTGACATCCCCATTTTCACGGCCAGAAAAGACCGATTTTGTTTATGCTTTATAAAAGTCAGAGTACTTCTTTTCATAAAAATGTTGCGGAATTTGTTCCCAGAAAAACATGATAAATACGTTATTAAAACATTTTCGAAGAAACGTATTTTATTCATTTTAAAACATTTGGGATGTCATTGTCAATACAGAAACATAAGCATAAACAGAACTTACATTTATTTACACTAGTGATCTACATCTCTTTAATCTCTCAGTGTAATGTGACTTCATATCAACACCTGTGATATAAATAAACTGAGTGGGTCAGGTTGGGAAACCTGGTGAGTACATATGGTTTTCAACCCACAATAATATAATTATTATGTTTAAACTATCAAGCAATTAAACCCAATTACCCATCCCCATTATCTTCTTTACTCTTAAGGATATACTCTAAGAATCAGCTATTTCTCGTTCATTCATTCCTAAGGATTATCCTAAGGAATCGGCATGAAGTCCATCGTTACCAAAGCTTATAGATTACAACTGGTGAACACGTAGTCCAAAACATCTGGTAAACACTTAGTTCAAAAGTAACTAGTGAACACACTTAGTTCAAAAGACCTAGTGAACACACTTAGTTCAAAAGACCTAGTGAACAAACTCAGTTCAAAGATACGTAGTGAACACACTCAGTTCAAAATACCTAATGAGCACCTAGTTCAAAAATACCTACAGGTTACGAGCTTACTAGCGTTCCACCGGACCATCTAGTATCGCCCATGGTCATCATCTATACTCCACTAGATGACTGGATCACTGACAACATTGATGTCTCCCATCGTGTTATCACAAAACAACTATTTCATCTACCCATGTTTTACCCAACACATTTTGTAGATATAAAATACATATACAGTTTAAATCATTTAAAACATGTATAAAAATCTTTCACCCAACACAGACAGCAACTATTCAGACAATATGCACACACAACATGCAATTTATATTAAAATACTTCATATCTATGTGTAAGATGAAATGGACTATGCACTCACCTGAGAAGGTGGTGACTCGGTACTCGGACAACGCTTCGTTTACTTTAAAATAATTTCCTTCGACGAAACCTAGTATTATTACCACTAGATTTTAGTCTAATATTTACCGTGACTAATTATTAGTCTTATTATTATTATTATTATTATTATTATTATTATTATTATTATTATTATTATTATTATTATTATATAAGCGTTTAAACAATACTTTCCAACCACTATGTACAGACAGGGGCCAGACATAAAACACCAAAGGGCAGGACCATTTTGGCATATAGCACTTCTAAAATCCAACAACCTTATGCGGCCCTTCAAACCAGATTCCCCGTACTGCGAGTAGTTAAAAAGATATTATAACGACACTTATATAAGTCATAATAATAGCTCAAATATTTATTATAAATTTATAATAACAATACTAATTTTAAATATAAACTATATTTAAAATAGGGTAAGCATAACTTACTTACAAGGGGATTTTAGCTAGGAGTCGGGCTCTGTAGGGGCAGAACTTAGTTGCTGAATCTTTCTAAGAAAGATTCGTGCAGCGCTCACCTTACTATACTAAAACTAAAGAAAGAGAAGTCGAATCACGAGGGACCGAAATGCTCGGGGGATAAGGAGAGAAAGACTCTTGAATCAAGAGAATGATGCGAGAAATATGAGAGCCCAAGCCTCTTATTTATAGTAATTGAATTTACAAAAACTACCCTCCATAATTACTTAATGACCTTATAGTTATATAAACAACTAAACACCCCTTTATAATACTATTTTAAATAGATTTAACAATATTTGCACTAAACTAATGTCGAAAGAACTCAACATTAGTCTTATAATGACCGCATCGTCGATACCTTTCTAATGATATATACATATGTATATACATGTGTACGTATATATGATTTATACTTTATTTTAATACGTAAATATGCTATTATAATTTGTAACTCGTTCATACGAACTCCGTTTTTGACGTTCTTTATATCCACGCGTAGGTGGAGACGTACTCTACAACTTTCGTTTAGACTCTGTCGGCTAATTTTGACTTTATTTTTAAAGTTATATTTTTAACAGGCCGGGACAGGATTGGTCCGTTAAATCCTCATAACTTCTTCATCCGACGTCCGTTTTCGCCCATCTTTTTCTCGTTATGCTACTCTTAACGAGATCTTCGATTCTTGTTCAGGTCGTCTCGGCTAAAAATCGCTCGATCTAATATTCGAATTTCGGGTTGTACACTGCTAATCCGAAACTTCGAAAAATCATAACTTCTTCATACGAAGTCAGATTTGGGCGTTCTTTTTATCGAAGTTCTTAGTTTAACATATTGTACGGCTTTCATTTAGAGCGTCAAGGATAAATCTCGATCTATCGTAAATTCACTATTTACGCCTCCCGGTATCGAGCTGGTTCCGTCGCAAAACTTCGACGGGTCATAACTTCTTCGTTATAACTCGGATTTCGGCGTTCTTTATATGTACGGAAACCTAGTGACATATACTACAAAGTGGTTCAAATTATTTATAAGCTTATTGATGGGTTTTGGTCATAAGACATCCTATGTGCTCATATAAACCCTAATGCTTGGATCTAGGTTTCTCTATTGTACATGCTTTGAATCCAAGACTATAAACCCTAATTCTAGCATATGGAAAACAATATTAACATATAATTAGGTTTATGATATTACCTTGATTGTTATGTAGTAATAACAATCCCAATTCCTCCTTGAATTAACTTTGGAAGGCTTAGAGTCACAAGTGTCACTCCTCTAATGGCTCACAAACACCATAAGCAAGAGGATGAAGAGGAGAGAGGATGGAGGCTGCCCAAAACGTGTTCTAACCTTAGAAAAGAAGTTCCCCACGTTTTTGAGCCTTAAGGGTTCTATATATAGTGAGGCAATTAGGGTTATCTAACATGGAAACCCTAATTTAGTTGCTTAAGCCCTAAGCAACCCATGGAGCCTTTTCCTTAAAGCCTTGGACGATTTCATATGGGCTTCCCCTATAGAATTCGTCCACCTTATAATAAAAGGCAATCCATGGCCCAAATTGCAATTATCTTATAATTACAATTCCAGTCCCTTAAGTTTAATTAATCTCTTTTAGTCACAAAAATAATTACTAATTAATTATTGACTAATATTAATTAAACAATATGATTTCTCCTTTAATATATTATTCTCATAATATATTAATAAATCATATTTAATCCTTTCTCTCCATAATTCATCCTATCAAGTTGCTTTGGTGAAGGCAACCCAAAAGGACCATGCACCATCGGGTCAAGTACATACCAAAATAGTTATGGACTTAGACACTAATCCAACAGTCTCCCACTTGGATTAGTTAACAACTATTCTGCGTATGACTTCAGATCCTAATCTGCAATCGTAGCTTTCCAAAGCCGTTGTCAACTCTGATCCTATCAGATACGCGTGTCCTTAGATAAGGGATCATATATTCCTCCATTCTAGATATCATATGAGAAATGATTTCAAATCATTCTCTTTGTACTATATCTCGATTCCCGATTTATGACGACTGACTAATTGAACAAATCAAATTAGCCCTAGCCCGGTCGAGCATTTACGTTTGTCATCACTAAATCATCAAGGGGCCCAAAGATATCACTTTTATCCTACTTTGGGTAAAAGGAACGGATAAACTTTGATACAATGCTTACTTGCACTCACTCACCGAATCACACACAATAATATGTTTTATAACACCAAATTACTAGTGCATTTACATATTATCAATGTGCAACTGATTTGCAAGATACAACTCACACATCTCGGTTTCAAGAATATAAGATGTTATCGTCTCACCAATCACTCGTGATACAATTCATGGAGTGATCCAAGTGATCATGGGTTTAATCCAATGCTCAAATCATATTCATAAGCACTCATGAACGTTGCAGCAAACATTTGCTTATGTCTAATACTCTTTTAGACAATCCACACACCAATTCACGACAGTCTTCATCCATATCTACTTCCAACATATGAATGACTGTGGCCCGTTCGAATAATTCGATTATTCTTAATAAACTCAATTATTCTGGAAGTCAAAACATGCAAATGTGAAACATAAGAATAATACTAATCCCATATGACCTCAATCCTTTGAGCATAAATAAAACACCTTTTATTTATCACCATATCGATTACTCATTATTTGTCGTTTCAGTTAATCAACTTCTTACTTGAATTATTACACTTGTCCCATGCTCTTAGCATGCACACAATGTTAACCTATGGTTCTTACTTTGTGAAATAGACCAAATTGAACACATTTCCAATCATTCTCATTTCACAACTCCTAATCCTTTTCCATAAGTTTAATAATATCAAATTCTTGCCACTTATAGAGTATGCTAGATTCTAACATTTTATGCAATGATCCTTTCGTAATGTCACTGCACCAAAGTCACAAATACTATTGCCAATGATATTACAAAGTCCTCTACCGGAGATTGTTACAAGACAATTCCTTAGATATGATGTCTCTCACTCAAAGTACTTTCCTTTGAACATCCTTTTGCATAAAAGTTTCTAATCTTAGACATAGATTTTTCAATATTCAATTCCCAATATAGACACGCTTCCATATTTTCCATATGACAACTCATTCTTAATAGAATCTTATCTATTCATAATAATGTCGATATGGTCCATCCAATATGGAAACATTTCCATATTTTCCAATACTATACTTCCAACCACTCACAAGCGACCAATCCTCGTCGAACTTTGGATTGTCCTTTGATAGTTGTTTAATTATTTTAGTCAAAACCGATTCTAGTCCTTTTTCCCTCTAAATGTGCTAGACATTTGGAAAATTTTAGAAAGGTCGAACATTAAATCATTTGCAATCGATCCTATACCCGAAGCGTATGAGACACAATGCATAATGTTTTGTTTGCTATGTTCTCAAAAATCGAATTGTGAAGAGGAATGCCGTAATCATAATCGAAATTTAAAAACACACTATGTACCCTTGACTAAATTTATTAACATTTCTCAACCTAATCCTTTAGATTTGAAATGAAGCATAATATTCTCTCCCTTGATTATAGCAAAACAACTTTACAACCCTTACGACTTTGCAAGGTATAACTCTTGTTTTCTATAATTAATATTGCTAACTTGCAATACGTGCCTTAATAATCATACAATCATAACTTTTATGCTCCCACTATCATGATGATTATTATTATAAACATAACACTTATGCTCCCACTAGCTTCGACATGTATTAAGAAACAGCTTAACTTTCAGAAACACAATACTTATTGAATTTCTTAAGTTTATGTTTCTAATACTTAGTGCTTTGATAATCCTTTATCAAAGTTTCTTGAACTTATACACCTTTGCCTTCGATAGTTCATATGTGTATCTAAACACTTAAGACTAATTGCCAAACCTCACAATTCAAATTATGGAAAGGGATACCATAACCATAATCGAATTCGAGAATGCAATTTTACAATCACTATCTTCTTAAAATCTTTCTTAGTGAAAGCATTTCCTCATAATCATTTTCATGAAGGAGGAAATCTTATGACACTTAGATTTAAACGGTGTATGTGTTCCTATCCATGTGAATTTGTTAAAAACAAAGTTTACGACAAATTCAAACTCATATGGACCGAACTTTCTTAATCTTGATTTCTTGCCTTATAGTAGCACAGCTGCCCGCCATGTCTTCCAAGTAGTTAAGCAGCTCACCTTTTCTTATCAATGTACTTTCCATTGATCTAGGTCCTTGCTTTTTATGCATTCAAATTAGAACTCATAGGACTCACATGCATAATTAACTCTATTGGAACGACACATAAACAAAATAATGTCAACACGATAGGTTGTAAACCTCAACTCGTGTGCTAGTGATGATTGATAAGGTTTATTTTGATTTGTTCTTGAAACCTTCCAAGACCATTAAGACTCCCACTGACTCCTTTACATATAAGATTCTCTTGTCATAACATTTCTTGACAAACAAATATTCAAGAATTAGTTTAGCTTTTATCAAAACACTTCATAAATTGGTCCTAGTTGGTCTTTGTCTTATCCAAGACATCACAACTTTCCACATTTGATGAATGTTATAAACCTTCTTAATACTTGTCACTCATTGTCACAATCTTAACTTTAAGACTTGTTATTGGAATGAAGTATGATTGACTTCTTGATTTAACCATTTCTTCAATTCTTGATTCCTCTTCTTAGACATATAATTGTACCAAGACTCACTTAGAGGATCAATTGAGATATGGTTCTTAATCATTAAGACCTATCATAAAGCATAATAGCTACTCTCCCTTCTTCTTAGAATGGAGATACTTTTATCTTTCTGTCTACTTGATTCTTCTTATTCGTTCTGCTATTGATTTAAACCTTTTTCAGTCAATTCAGAATTACACTTATTCTTATAAGTATAATCATATTTACTAAGCTTTTAGTAAATCATGACGAATATCTTTGTTACTCTTATGCTGAACTTGATCAACACACAACTTTGTGTACTCGATCTCCTAGTCCTTCACTTGACACTTTGTCAATGAATTCGTCTAATTTCCAAATATGAAATTTCTCATTCATCGTGCAACGAAGTTGCATGATTCCAAATTTCTATCCAATTGAAATTTGGGCGATGAGAAACTCTCCCTATTTGGTAAATTCTAGACTTTCCATAAATAACATAATAAGAACCAAATCCATCATTGCTAATATTCAAACATCAATTTTTCATATATGTCATTGCAAGGATAAATAAATAAAATTTAAAATCAAAATTTATTTTATTACGGAAAAATTTTGACCTTACAATGCAATTCATTGAAAAACTATGCTAGTACATCTTTCTTAGCAATCTAATTCTAACTCTAAGTAGTATCTCAAGAATCTAATCTTCGAGAAATGCGATCGAAATCCATTCCTTCATGGTTAGATTCTGCTCACTTATTCCTTTAAGCTCCCTTTCTTTTCTTTGATTCTAAAAAACATCAATTGTAATCTTATCACATTATGTATTAAGAATCTAGAATGAAGCTTAAAAGAGTTAGTCAATGGATTTTACCTATATTAGAGCCATACGTTTCGACTCTCCCATCTCTTAGATCTCTTAGGTAAATGGGGCAGCTTCGTCTCCAATGCCCTTTCTCTTGGCAATAAAAGCAAATTGACTCCTTTGGAACTTGACATGGAACTACTTCAGACATTGCCTTTCTCTTATGATCAAACTTTTCGATCATAGCATGTCTTTCGTTGCCATTGTCTATATCCATAGAGGTCTTGAAGACAGATTCACCAATCAACTTTGCTTTTTCTATTGCGTCAAACCATTGCTGATTCAGCAGCAATAAGCATATAGGTGAGATGTATAAGGGTCACGTTGCGGTTCATCATATAGTACTCTCTTACAAACTCACTATATGAGTTACGAAGTGACTGAAGAACCCAATCAACAACCATTTCCTCACAGACAACGGATCCCAACATTCTTAACCTATCAATGTGTGACTTCATCCCTAGGACGTGTGCATACACCGACTTTCCTTCTTTATGTTTACTTGCCAAAAGGGCTTGAGTGATCTTGACTTTTCAAGCCTTTGAACTTGTAGGTTAGGGAGAATAATTGGAGGAGGAGGGGAAGTGAAGTATGATCTCTTGTTCCTCAATCAAATCGTGGAATATCATCTTCATGTGGAAAGCTTGTTCCACGGGATTTGGGAAGACCATAGTTGTCAAAATTTGACATCTACAAAACGGGAGAAAACGAATTCAAGTTAGTTGATTGAATGAGTCCTTAGTAAATCACCCAAATGAGATACTAAGGATAGGACCCAACACAATATTCTACAACTCGGGAGAGGGATGCCGTAACCCAAATTTCAGAACATTTGAAGGTAAGTGAATGACGATTCACTAATTTCCACCACGAAAAACGAAAAAGAATTTAAGTTTTAAATCTATGAAAACTCCTTAATCCTTTGAGATTCATTGAACATTTCAATGGCATGTTTAAATCTCGATATGCCCCTCTTGTTTGTGACTGGAATGCCGAGGATCACAAAGCGGGTGTGAATAACCATGCAAACTTACATGGTGCCCTCACATGTTACAGTCACCTATTCGATGTGCCGGTAAACCACACACGCTCCACCGAACTATGACAAACATTGAGTCACCCTTTGCTACCTTTGCTTAGAACCATTTAGTGTGCCGGTAAACCACACATGCTCCACTAACGTCTTTGCAAGGGCACAAAGTGTAATTTCATGGAATTGCATTAATTCACTTTTGCCTAAGTAACTAAGATTGGGAATTTTATGAAAACATTTAGTTACTTTTATACTTCATTATACTTATAATGGAAGGTTTCGTCCTATCCTACCCGTTCGGCTAACGACCCTCCACTAGTCAAGAGTACGGTGGGTAAGAGTGGATACCCATTCAATCACCATATTATAGGCAATTTCCTTAAACACCCCTTGTAGACCAGCTTCGTGAATGAGACCTACTAACGGTAAGACTGACTTTTACTCATACATACATATATATATATATATATATATATATATATATATATATATATATATTATAGGTAATTTCCTTAAACTTCCTTTAATTATACACCTTAATTAATTAATAAAACCATAAGGGTGTGATTTGAACTTTTCAAAACAATACTAGGGTTTTAGAATTTAACATTCCTAATTAAACTTTTAATCAACTTTTAAATTCCAAAACTTGAGGGCAATTTTTGAAACATTTCAAAACATTAGGGTTTAGAATTTAAATATACATCAAAATTAAACTATTAATTCAAAATTTAAATTCCAAAACTTGAGGGCAAGTTTTGAAACCTTTTCAAAACAATAGGGTTTTAACTATTTAAATTTCAAAACAACAAAACTTTTGGGTTCAAATTTAAACTATAAAACCTAAAGGGCAAAATATGAAACTTTTCAAAACAACAAGGATCAAATAACAAATAATTTTAATTAACATTTAATCACATAATTATCCATATTTGATTTATTAATTGATTTCTTGCAAAACAATTTACCAATTTAATCAAAATAATTAATCAATTATCACATAAGGAAACAATTATCTTATTAATTGATAAATATCTTCAATTAGATCAAGAATATAGTCAAATATATCATAAAATTGGATTTATATTGATCTAATGTAATAAGGTAACTATCCATAAGCAAAAACAGCAAGAAATCGCGAAGATATCCGCATCTGACGAGTTGACTCGTCGAGTCAGGATTGGACTCGTCGAGTCTGCATGGACTCAGCGAGTTCAGCTATGGAATCGGCGATTCCAGCCTCCAGAACACCAAAAAACGAATTTTTCAGATATACAATGCATCATTACAATTGAAACCAGTCTAGGCTCTGATACCACTGATGGGTTTTGGTCATAAGACATCCTATGTGCTCATACAAACCTTAATGCTTGGATCTAGGTTTCTCTATTGTACATGCTTTGAATCCAAGACTATAAACCCTAATTCTAGCATATGGAAAACAATATTAACATATAATTAGTTTTATGATATTACCTTGATTGTTATGTAGTAATAACAATCCCAATTCCTCCTTAAATTGACTTTGGAAGGCTTAGAGTCACAAATGTCACTCCTCTAATGGCTCACATACACCATAAGCAAGAGGATGAAGAGGAGAGAGGATGGAGGCTGCCTAAAACGTGTTCTAACCTTAGAAAAGAAGTTCCCCACGTTTTTGAGCCTTAAGGGTTCTATATATAGTGAGGCAATTAGGGTTATCTAACATGGAAACCCTAATTTAGTTGCTTAAGCCTTAAGCAACTCATGGAGCCTTTTCCTTAAAGCCTTGGACGATTTCATATGGGCTTCCCCTATAGAATTCGTCCACCTTATAATAAAAGGCAATCCATGGCCCAAATTGCAATTATCTTATAATTACAATTCCAGTCCCTTAAGTTTAATTAATCTCTTTTAGTCACAAAAATAATTACTAATTAATTATTGACTAATATTAATTAAACAATATGATTTCTCCTTTAATATATTATTCTCATAATATATTAATAAATCATATTTAATCCTTTCTCTCCATAATTCATCCTATCAAGTTGCTTTGGTGAAGGCAACCCAAAAGGACCATGCACCATCGGGTCAAGTACATACCAAAATAGTTATGGACTTAGACACTAATCCAACACTTATGTCGAAAAGTCGTTTTCGACACTTATTGCCTCTAATTTGATTAGCCCGGATCTGCGGGCGTTATAGGTTAGCGGGTTGAAAAACTAAACCCAAACCCATTTATTTCGTGTCGTGTCGCGGGTCGTGTCGCGTGTCGTGTCGAGAATTGCCAGCCCTAACTGCACATCTATCTTCCTCCTCAACTACCGTCTTCACCAACTGTTCTTCACCACTCGTTTATGTTTCTGCTCAGCCCTATCTCATCTCTCGCTTCCCTTCCATTTCCATTTTTGAAACACAATCCAAGAAACAGACCCACCATGGAAAACGATGTTGACATATGCTTTCAAGAAGTGATTTTGAGGGTAGACTACATGTTTACCAAATACTACCTAGATCGATTCAAGAGATGAAGACCGATCTCCACCCGGTGAGTTTCCTGGTGTGCTCGAAACCCACATATACCTCAAGAAGACCAGAACCCACCATCTCCCTTCACTCGATGCAGATCATAACCATTCATGTTCGTTCGTTTGATGCAGAATGACTGCACCAAAAATCATAAGGTACACTTTATAAATCGATCTAATATCACATTATAATCTCAATTCTCTTCTGATAGATTTCAGTGAGACCATTTATTTGTTGATAATAATATAAGCTTCTCAGGAAGTGTTTTTAGTTATCCAAGTCCTTTTTTATGAACACCAAGTGTTCGACTAAATGCCTAAATGAAGGTTTACTTTGTAATTTGTCACTTGTCCATTAAAAACTCTTTTCTATGGTCCTAAGTGAATTGTTACTGAGTTTAGATAGTTCTTATATTTTGATTAATGGTTTTGTTTTCACTTTTTCAAATAGTTGTTTACCTTTCAATTATGTTTGGTTCAGTTATCAATTTATGTTTGTGTAAAGTGCACTAATCTTGTTAGGTTCAATTCTCGCATTATATGGATATATAATTTCAATAGGCCTAATTAAAAGAATGATCATGAAATTAATTTATGTTATTTCATCTCATGAAAATTGAGTAAGTAATTGTGTTGTTGATTTGTAACTTACAGCTAAACCATTGAAGGAGCACAAGCAAAGAAAGTATGGGCAATATTCTGCCAGAATGTATACTATGTAGTCTTCCATATTCTATGTATATACTGATGGGGTTGATTTCATTTGCCAACACAGTGAATTAATTCTGTTTGATTTCATATACCAACATAGTAAAGGCTTAATATCATATGCCAATATAGATTGGTGAAAGCTACTCATCTTGTTCTAGAAAATTGTTTAAAAAGGTAAGTAATTTGTTTGTGTATTATTTT
Organism: Lactuca serriola; assembly: GCF_051521515.1. Taxonomy (NCBI): domain Eukaryota; kingdom Viridiplantae; phylum Streptophyta; class Magnoliopsida; order Asterales; family Asteraceae; genus Lactuca; species Lactuca serriola. The sequence goes on from NC_136411.1 coordinate 4,811,335, forward strand.
GGTTCAATTTATGATTTTGATTCCAATTTCTATTCTCCCTTGTTATTGTGTATTTGGAATCTAAAATTATATTAGCAGTAAATACGATACTTTTGAATGTATTCTAGGTATTTTGTCAGAATATATTCTCCCAAAATAAAATATATGTATTATGCCAGAATATATTCTATGTATTCTACCAGAATATATAAAGTGATAGTTAATTGCAAGCAACATGTTTTTAACCATTATTAGGTTTTGTTGTATTTGTGATAGGAATGGCTGGAAGAATGTGTTGAAGACCTAATAGGAATAACTTGAAGAGTGAATAAAGTTTGATCATACTCACATTTTAATAATGTTGTTATTTATTAAGAATTTTATTCATTTTTGTAAATATTCTTTTAGAATATGTATAATTATATTAAAATGTATAAGACTTTTAGTGTGACATCCCCAATTTCACGGCCAGAAAAGACCGATTTGTTTATGCTTTGTTTTTAAAATCAGAGTAATCGTTTAAAGAAAACTGTTGCGGAATTTGTTCCCAAAAACAAAAATATGATAACCATTTATCCAAACATTTCTCAAAGAGAATGTATTTTCATTAAATAATAAAACCTTGGGATGTCATGTTAGATACAGACCAAAAGCATAAACAATATAAAATAGACCTTACAATAGTTATTTATAACTACTGATCTATAATCCAAAATCTCTCGTCAAGTCCGCCAACTTATACCCTTGTGCCATTACCTGTAATGAAAAGAAAACTGAGTGAGTCAGGCTTGGGAGCCTGGTGAGCATATAGGGTTTTCAACCCACAATAATATAATTGTTATAATTAATCAGCAAACAATCAACCCAATTACCCATCCCCATTATCTTCTTAAGGTTTTACCCTAAGAACCAACTATCCTTCATTCATTTATTCGTAAGGAATTGGCATGAAATCCATTGCTGCCAAAGTTTATTTATCAAGTACTAAATCCATAGTTATCAGGCGCTAACTCCATAGTCACCAAGGTTCACTTAACAAGCGCTAACTCCATAGTCGCCAAGGTTTACTCAACAAGCGCTAACTCCATAGTCGCCAAGGTTTACTCAACAAGCGCTAACTCCATAGTCGCCAAGGTTCATCAAATAGGCACGAAGTCACATCGTCGCCAAGGTTTATACAATAGGCGCTAACTCCATAGTCACCAGTTATCCCATCTACCCAAGTTCTACCCAACATTTTCGTAGATATAAATACTTACACAATTTAAATCATTTAACACTTGTATAAAACATCAATTCCATGCCCATCTCAAATAGACAAATAATATATAAACACATAGCACGTATTTCATAGCAAATACTTCATATTTATGTGCTAGAAGAAAGTAACTACACACTCACGCATATAAACAACAATATACTTAATACACTCAAACCATACTTGTATTATTATCGTGTTTATGAAATGTAGTATACACTCACTTGATTAGAAGATGATCTGACAACACTACGGCTTGTAGAAGTAGTATTCTTCGGTAGATCTGGAAGATCTCCACAAAAATCGAACTTCTCGCGGGCAGAGCTTCGGCTCGGGAATCTTACTTCTCGGGATCTTCAGGACCTCGGGACTTGCTTCGGGGCTCGAGAATGATATCGGGGCTTTGTGGTACTTCTGGAACGCAAAACGATGCAAAACGGGAGAGAGAAGAGAGAAAAAGAGCAATTGAGTCGGCTGCCCTTGCATTCTATTTATAGGAGGCTGGAGCCTCGGAGTACGCGGGGCGTACTGGTCCGAAATCGTCATTGCGTTCGTCATCCGAAGAAATCGAGTGCGAAGGTCGTCATGCTTCGCTGTACGCGGGGCGTACAGCAGTACGCTGGGCGTACTTCGGATATGCCCGGTGACTCCCCCTTCGGATAATACCGGGTTTTATAGTTAAATTTAAATATTAATTATTTAATAAACTTCGGAAATTCATATATTCTTCATACGAACTCCGTTTTCGACGTTCTTTATATCCACGCGTAGGTGAGACTATGCTCGACAACTTTCGTTTAAACTTCGTCGGCTAATTTTGAATTTTATTTTTATTAATTATTTTTAGTAGGCCGGGACAGAAAACTTCGTTATAAATTCATAACTTCTTCGTTTGACGTCAGTTCTCACCTAACTTTTCATCGCTTTGATACCAACAACAAGATCTTCGATTCTCGTTTAGATTGATTTGACTAAAAACCGCTCGATCTCAAATCGAGTATTTCGGGCTGCATACTGCTAAGTCGAAACTTCAATAAATCATAACTTCCTCATACGAAGTCAGATTTGGGCGTTCTATATATGTACAGAATCCTTGTAACATATACTAAAACTTAGTTAAGATTATTCATTCTAAATAATCTTTTATCAAAAATTCATTTTTGACGCTTATCGTCTCTAAATTACTAGCCCTGATCTACGGGCGTTACATTTAGTCTGTAAGAATATGTATGAATTTGTATTTAAGTTTGGATGTATAAGGATATATTAGAATGTTGTTATTTTTCAAGCTCGGATTCAAGAACTTTGTTATTCTTCAATAATATTCTAATAGAATAAAACTCTAAAAGAACATCATTCTAACTAAAAAAATATTTCGACAGAATAAAATCGGTTATGTTTACAAATTATGTTAGAATTAAAATTGAATTAATTAAAAAAATTCATATTTTTTAAATTAGGAGAATTAATTATCCATAAATATCTGAAAATTCCCTTTTATAATTGTAGTTAATTGTCAAAAATACCCTTTTGCTAAAATTTGTATGATTATATGATACATGTTATCTCATTGTAATATCATACACTCTTAAATCATGTCCATTGATGAATTACATCCGTTGGTCCAGATTTGTGTATTCTGGCACACAATAGTTAGTAAAAACAAAATAACTTAACCCTATATATATATATATATATATATATATATATATATATATATATAGAGAGAGAGAGAGAGAGAGAGAGAGAGAGGGAGAGAGAGAGAGAGAAAAAGAGAGAGAGAGAGAGAGAGAGCTAGGTTCAAATGTGAATTCACATATATTGTGCGGACGTGTAAACAATGTTATTCTATGAGAATGACAAAGAAAATATATTGTTTGATAATATGAATACGTTCAATCTTATATAACATTTGTCATTATCACACATATGAATACGTTCAATCATACATAATTATTGTCATTATCACACATTCTCATTAATTAAATCGTCTATAAGGTTATTAAAGACTTTTTTATTATTATTCTCATTCTGTCATAATGTTGTCAAAATATTTAGTGAGTCTTATTCTGTAAGAATATATGAGTGAAAAACGATGTGTAAGAACAAAAATGAATAAGAATTAGTCAGAATGCATAAAAATGACGATATTTGTGTGAGGTTGAATGTATTCGCATTACTAAACAACTTATTATCTTAGTAATTATCATAGAATAGCACTATCCACACATCTGTATAATATATATATATATATATATATATATATATATATATATATATATATATATATATATAGGGTTAGGTTCATTTGAGACCACTTATATTTTGTGAGACCGTGAGACGCATTTGTTTATTTTTTTATTTTTTTTTTTATTTTTTTATTTATTTTTAGTTAATTCATGTTCCGAAAATAATATTTAAAAAAAGAATTTTTTGATTTTTCCATTTATTTTGCATTTTAAAATTATTTTTAGAATATGTACAGTGTAATATTCTATTTAGAATATTTCACGTATTTTTCAAAAAAAATAGAATTTTTTTTTTATTTTTTTTAATTTTTTTTTATTTTTTTTAGTTAATTCAAGTTCCGAAAATAATATTTAAAAAAAGAATTTTTAGATTTTTCCATTTATTTTGCATTTTAAAATTATTTTTTAGAATATGTCAGTGAAATATTCTATTTAGAATATTTCACGTATTTTTCAAAAAAAAAAACGGATTTTTTTTTATTTTTTTTTATATTTTTTTAATATTTTTTTTAGTTAATTCAAGTTCCGAAAATAACATTTAAAAAAAGAATTTTTGGATTTTTCCATTTATTTTGCATTTTAAAATTATTTTTAGATTTGGTCTCACGGTCTCACAAAATTAGAATGGTCTCAAATGAACCTGAACATATATATATATATATATATATATATATATATATATATATATATATATATATATATATATATATATATATATATGAAATCTAAAAATTTAGCCTTTAATTATATAAGTGTTCATTAATATTTATTGACCCTATTTAGAAATCATTAAACAGAAACGGACATTACAACAATAATAGATGTTAAATGTTAATTTGGAGTTCATTTTGTAAGTAATTGCAACTTCTGATTTCGAGAGGAGCATTGGTTGGGAAATCCTTTAAACATATGTGTGTGATGACTCCACCATAGTCTTTCATGTAAGTGTTATGACTCCATCATAGTCTTTCATGTAAACGTTATGCCACACCATAGTCTTTTATACAAAAGGTCACAAAGACAATCTACCATGTCGTGACACCTAGTGTCTTACATAGTATGTTGAGAAAACTCACTTGATAATGAAATCACAGTCATGCTATCATGATTCCTCGAATCAACTAATACAGAACAACTAAAACCAAATAAAGGTCCAACCTCATTCTATAGCTCAAAACCTACATGTTTATAGATGAATTACTTGAATATTACGTGAATTATGTGCTTCTGTGTGCTTATTACTTGTTTATAATAATATAATAAATAAAAAATAAAATGTTAGATAAACCCGACATATATGAAGAAAGTTGTAGTGGTCGTGAAAAGGATTCCGAACATATAAAGAGCACTGAAATCCGAGTTATAACGAAGAAGTTATGGTTTGTCGAAGTTTCACAACAAAACCGGCACGATACTGCGTGACGTAAATAGTGAATTTACGATAGATGACTTTTTAGCCTTGGAGATCTACACAAAAGTCGTAGTGTTCTTTAATTAAAGAGTGTGCGTAAAAAGAACGCTCAAATCTGACTTTGTATGAAGAAGTTATGATTTTTCTAAGTTTTGGATCAACAGTGCACAACCCGAAGTTCGAATTGTAGATTAAACGATTTTTAGCCGACGCAACCTAAATGAGAATCGAAGATCTCATCAATAGGAGCTCAATAGTAAAAAGACAGACGAAAACGAAGTCCATATGTAGAATTTATGAGTTTTACACGAACGTTAAACATTGTAATCTTCTCATACTATTAAATTTAAAATCGGTCGAGAATTAGTTGACGAAGTCTAAACGAAAGTCGTAGAGTATGGTCCCGCCTACGCGTGGATATAAAGACCATTGAAAATGGATCTCATACATGAAAGATATGAATTTTTGAAGTTGGAGTGGGAAATCACAAAGGCTGTGAAGGGGTACGCTCAACGTACCTTCGGACGCTAAGCGTTCGCACTATGCCCCACGTATGAAGGAGGTACGCCCCACGGATTGAGTTTTTCCTCGGTCCACAACGAGCCACGTTGCCCCACCGAAGTCTCGCCACGTGTGTACGGATCAAGCATTACGCCCAACATAGGTCCAAGGTACGCCCGACGTACCGAGGCCTCACAGCCTATAAAAGGAGGACGAGGGCTGCCATATTTCTTCACCAATTTACCACTGCTCTCTCTCTACTTTCTCTCACTGCCTCCCTAACCCCCTAATAAGCCTAGGTAAACCTCCTAGCACTAGAAGAGGGTCTCGGAGAGCCCGAAGGCTCCGATAAAAAGAGTTTTTCGGTCTGAAACTCTGCCCGCACAGAGCCCAGTTTTCAAGCAAACTTCCCGGTTTTGTCAAAGAAGGTTATTTTTAAAAGCGATGTGCTGTCCAAATCACTCTGTATCAGGTGAGTGTATAGTCACTTTCATCTTACACATAGATATGAAGTATTTTATGTAAAATATGTATTATGTGTATATATATGTTATCTGTTTACCTGAGATATTTGTTGGATGAAAGATCTATACTTCCTCCTTTCAGATCTACACTTCCTCATCTAAGATCGAAACTTTTTCTTCATATCTAAATTGTGTACTTTGAGATCTATGTTGGATGAAAGATCTGAACTTCTTTCTTTCAGATCTGAAACTTTTTTTTCAGATCTACACTTCCTCATCTCAGATCTAAACTTTTGTTCATATCTAGACTTTATAATTTGAGATCTATGTTGGATGAAAGATCTGAACCTCTTTCCTTCAGATTTGAATTTTTTCCTCAGATCTAGACTGTATATGTATTTTATGCCTTGAAAGTTATGCTGAATAAAAGATGTAAGCTTTGATTTACAGATCTGGATCATGTATGTATTTTATATCTACAAATGTGTTGGGTAGAATATGGGTAGATGAAATAGTTGGTGTGTGGTGAAATTAAATGATGAGAGGCCTCAATTTTGACGTTGTTCCAGTCATTTAGCAGAGTATGGATGACGACCACATACTTTTCTAGGAAGTCCAATAGAATGCTAGCAGGCTCGCAACCTGTAGGTGTTTGTGAACGAAGTGTACACCGGTGTACTCCATCCCCCCCATGGTTGCCTTACGGACATTTATGGCTGAGGAATCCCCTTAGCAGTAGTGTCCATCCCGATGAAATTCCTTAGGATAGGTCCCTTATGATAGATGCTTTAGGGACGTTAGGTGAGGATAACGGGAGCGGGTAAATCGGGTTAAGGATTGTTGAAAATAGTAAACTTATTTATCGTGGGTTGAAAACCTTATATGCTCACCAGGCTCCCCAGCCTGACCCACTCAGTTTCTTGTATTACAGGTAGTGGCAAAAGCATAGTTGGATGACTTGACGAGAGATTATAGATTTGAGGCCAGATTATGTTTTGTGGCCTAAGATGTTTATTTCTTTTTTTGGTTTATGCTTATAGTCTGTATCGATGATTTACATCCCGAGTTTTTGTAATGTAATGAAAATACATTTCTTTAAGAAATGTTTTGATAAATTTATATCATATTTTATTTTGGGAACAAATTCCGCAACACTTTTTTTAGAAGTTACTCTGATTTTTATTAAAAAGCGTAAACGAAATCGGTCTTTTCTGGCCGTAAAAATGGGGATGTCACAGTTGGTATCAGAGCGTTAGTTTAAGCGAACTAGGAAATTTGTAGGATTTATATACTTAAACTTAGAATGCTAAGCAATGATCGTGAGATGAGTGTCTTCCATATTTTAGACACGAGCACTAGTTTATTTTAGGAAAGATGCCTAAAATGCTTTTATGTGCTAAATGCTTTATGCATTCATTATGTGCTATTATTTGTTCGGATCTATGGTCTGTTGCCGACCGGATCTGGAAACCTTATGTGTTTAGGATTCTAAGCGTTTGAGTACGATATTAGAACTAGCATGTAACATTTTAGAGTGATAAGGGGAATTTAAACGTCTATCGTAAAGAAAGATCTAAATTCACCTAATTTGGTGTATGGATCGAAATGGCAAGAACCCGAAGTGGAGATGGAAACGCAAATGAAAACAGGAATCAACAGCTTCGTCCCGAAGTGATTGAGCAGGTGCCAATAGTCGAAGTTGCACCCGAACCAGTCACAATGGTTGGAGTTCAAGCCATGATTCGGGCTATGATGGCTGAACAGAAGGAAGAAATGAGACAACTGTTGCAAAATAACATAAATGAACCTTCGATGCCTGTTGAACAACCAGAACTGGATGACAAAGAGTTCGAAGAAGGGAATAACAACCGTACTATTAGTCAAACTGAACCCCTAGTAGTGAGATGGAATGACCCGGAGAGGGAAATTGACCGAGATGGACATATGTATAACAACTTCTTGCGTGCCAAACCACCAAGTCTTTCTGGAAACCCACAGCCTGTGGAGATTATAGACTGGATCTCCGAAATGGAGATGGCATTTGAAAGCTGCAACTGTAATGATAATCAGAAAACCGTCTTTGCAGTTCGACAACTGAAGACCGGAGTCTTGAGTTGGTGGAAATTGCTGGTGAATATGATGCCACGAGGGGAAGCTTTGAAGATGTCTTGGGAAGCGTTCTTGGAGCAGTTGAAGATGCAGTACTGCTCCGAGATAGATCTGATCGATCTAAACAATGAGTTCCAAAACTTGAAGAAAGGGAAAATGAGCATTGATGACTATGATACTGCATTTACCGAGAAGATGAAGCTATTTCCATACCTGGTGCCGACTGAGCTCGCTAAGATAGAAAATTTTGCTAACGGATTGTCGTCATACTTTGATCCAACAGTCAAAATGGTAAGCACATTGAAGGTAGCCGTTAGAGCAGCCAAGAATGTTGATACCCAGTTAAAGGAAAGGGGTCTGGAGAGAACTGAGGTGGGTGAGAAGCAGAAGTTCGAGGGATATTCAAGGTCCAACAAGAAAAGTAAATGCTCGAAGTATGGTTCGAGAGGAAGAGAAGGCGAAGCGAAATGGTGCGAAAAGTGCAAAAAGAAACATCATGGGAAATGTGACGGGGAGGTCACTTGTTTTAAATGTGGGAAGTCTGGGCACTATGCCAACGAGTGTACATTCAACAAGAAAGTTTGTTATGGTTGTAACGAGGAAGGCCGCCTTTTGAGGGACTGCCCAAAGAAGAAGGAGGCAACAAGGCCTAATGTCCCACCGAAGCCAAAAGCCAGAGCTTTCCAAATGACACTCGAAGCCGCAAAGGAAGCAGCGGGCATCGCTTCAGGTACCTTTCTTGTAAATGGATTGCCTGCCAATATATTGTTTGATTCTGGAGAAAATTACTCCTTTATATCACATAAATTTGGTGGATGACTAGGATTTCCTATAGAAAAACTTGATGATGCTCTAGTTATAGAAGTTTCTAGTGGAAAATTCATACCTGGTATTGATTGTATTAGGAATATCGTCATCGACTTAAACGGAAACGAATTCCATGAGGAGCTTTTACCTATTGAGCTGAATGGTTTTGACATCGTACTAGGAATGGATTGGCTTAACGCCAACGATGTTGAGATTTTGTGCAAGAAGAAGATAGTAAGAGTGAATCCGCCTGGGAAAGAGTCATTTGTGGTCTACGGGGACAAACATAGAGTGAATTCTGGAATCATCTCCCTGATGAAAGCCAAAAAATATTTGTCCAAAGGATGCACATCATACTTGGCATTTGTGATCGATGCTAAGAAAGAGAAGAAGGAGATGCAAAATATACCATTCATGTGTGACTATCCGGAAGTCTTTCATGAAGATCTTACTGGATTGCCTTCTGATAGACAAGTGGAGTTCCGAATAGAATTGTTACCAGGAACAACACCAATAGCAAAAGCACCATACTGATTAGCACCGATGGAGATAAAGGAGCTTATGACGCAACTTCAGGAGTTGTTGGACAACGATTTCATTAGACCTAGTTCATCACCTTGGGGAGCTCCTGTTTTATTTGTGAAGAAGAAAGATGGAAGCATGAGGATGTGCATAGATTACAGAGAGCTGAACAAGGCAATAGTGAAAAACAAATACCCATTGCTCAGGATTGATGACATTTTCGATCAGCTGCAAGGTTCGAGTTATTTCTCCAAGATCGATCTTAGGTTAGGGTATCATCAGTTGAAGGTGCGATAACAAGAAATTGAGAAAACTGCGTTCAGAACAAGATATGGATACTATGAGTTCTTGGTTATGTCGTTTGGACTGACCAATGCTCTAGCGACATTCATGGATTTAATGAACAGGGTTTGTAAGCCATTCCTCGATAAATTTGTGATAGTGTTCATAGATGACATTCTGGTTTACTCAAAAAGCGAGCAGGAACATGGCAAGCATCTACGAGAGGTGCTAGAAGTTTTGACGAAGGAGAAACTGTACGCAAAGGTCTCCAAATGTGATTTTTGGATTCGAGAAGTCCAATTCTTGGGTTATGTGGTTAACCAAGAAGGGATCATGGTTGACCTAGCCAAGATTGAATATGCAATAAAGTGGGAGCGACCGAAAAGCCCCACAGAGATCCAAAGCTTTTGGGGATTAGCCGGATATTACCGAAGGTTTATCCAAGACTTTTCTTCAATAGCTGCACCGTTGAAAGCATTGACCCATAAAGGAGCTACTTATACATGGAGTGAGAAGCACGAAGAAGCATTCGAGAAGCTAAAGAAGAAATTATGTGTAACACCGATTCTTTCTCTACCCGATGGAGTTGAAGACTTCGCAGTGTATAGCGATGCGTCGGGAGCCGGGTTTGGATGTGCTCTAACTCAAAGAGAAAAGGTGATAGCATATGCATCTCGACAATTGAAAGAACATGAAAAGAACTACCCCACTCATGATCTGGAGTTGGCAGCGGTAGTATTTGCACTAAAGATATGGAGACATTATCTTTACGGCACGAAGTGCAAGCTTTTCACTGATCATAAAAGTCTTTTGTATCTCTATGATCAAAAAGAGTTGAATATGAGGCAATGACGCTGGCTAGAGTTACTTAAGGATTACGATTGCGAAATACTTTACCACCCTGGTAAAGCAAATGTCGTAGCTGATGCCTTGAACCGAAAAGTGAACCTAGAAAGGAGAAGGCCAAGAGCGTTAAGAATTGAAGTTGTCTCAACAATCGTGGAAAGTATTAAGAAAGCTTAAGAAGAAGCGTCAGAGAAAAATGACCGAAAGGAAGAACGTTTGGGCAAAATGTTAGTGTTCGGTACAAACAGTCAAGGACTGAAGGTATTCCAAGATCGGATATGGGTACCTAATATGGGAGGTGTAACACCCGATTATTTATTAGTTAAATACATAAATTAGTGAACGAATGGTAGCCTAAAATAAATAAATAAACGTATAGAAGCCCTAAAATCAAGAATAAATGAGCAAGGCGTTAGTTCGAGGAGTTAAAAGTTATAATTATAGAAGTTGGGGAATGAATTGTAATTCACGGATTAGTTTGTAAAGAATGTTCGAAGTTTAGAGTGATTTGGAAATTCTGGGTTTAATTTGAAATAAAATCATTAAGGAAGGGGTTAAAGTGTAAGTATTGGATTCAATTTAAGAATAAATTATGGAGGAGGGGTTGTTTAGTAATTTTGGGATTTATTTTGTAAGGAATTATGGAAGGAAGGGCTAAAGGGTAACTTTTGGATTTAAATTGAAAAGGATATGGTAAGGAGGGACTAGAGGTGACAAATTTGTAGAAAGTTTGGATGGGATATGGGACTTTAAACCCGTGCGTTCTTTCCCTCCCATGTTTGGATGAAAAAAACCTTAACCCTATCTAGAGTTCTCTACAGCCGCCACCATGTTGGGAGCCTCCTCAGCTGCTTGCATCAAGAACCAATCACCACCCACCTTAGTGTTTCCGATCGAGCAAGACCGCCAGGCGCCGCCATTTCTCTCGTTGCCGACGACCAAGCCGTCATAGCGCTGTCACCATTCCATTGTGGGGTCGATGAAGACCAGCAACGGGAGTCCTCCCTGTTGTCGACGCTATTGCCATTCGCGACCACACCTCCTTTTCATCTTTTGCTGATGTGTCACATAGTGAAGACGAGATCGTTGCTGCCGCTGTGCTCAATCCCGATGAGAGGACGAAGTCGCCGCTCCTGTCACTCGCGGTTCCTCAACCCATCACGTTCCTTCGCCTATGATTCGTTCCTAAGCTAGAGTCGCCGTCTACCGCCTCCTTTGTTGCTGCTTGTCTAGGAACCAACAGAGTCGCCGCTACCACCACCTCACGGTGGTGGCTGCCATCTCAGATTCGCTATTGCCACCGTCGGGAGCCACCAGGTGGGTGGCTGGTGAGTGAGCTACTCTTCAAAATGTGTGCTATGTGTGCTTGTCAAGTCGGAAAGCCGAGAACCGCCGCATGCCGCCGCCGGCCACCGGATTATTATGTATAGGTGTTTGTATTAGTGTGTGTGTGCGTAATTTTGGGGTTTTAGTGATGTAAATGTAACAAAAATGGAATAAAGAAAGTCATAACCACCACCGTGAGGTGGTGGCTGCCGCCACCGGCCGCCATGTCGGGTGGCGGTGTGCTTGTCTTGTGAGTTGACTCGATTGGGGATGCTTGAAACCCTAATGGGCCCAAAGAAGCTCAAATGGGCCCAATAAAGCTTAATGGACTCTAATGGACCCTAATAAAACCCTAATGGGCTTAATAATATTTTAGTGGGCTTAATAGGCCCAATAAAGCCCTAATTGACATAAAAGACCAACAATAAATGAACTAATATTTGGATTGGAAAACCCTAATGCCAATAAAACCCTAATTTGGGGAATTAATCGGAACACACGAGAATTATTTAATAACTTGAAGTATTAAATAATAAACTTTGGACAAGAATAATCTAAGCGATAATGGACTTAATGGATTAAGTCCTTAATGGGTTAAGTAGGAAACTTAACCCTAATAATCATTTTATGTAAAACCCTAATTTCACTTGGGTTTATTGTTGGGCTTTACTTTTGGGCCTTGAGGATTGGGTAATTAATGGGCCATCCAAAGTCAAGCCAATGAACTAGAATAATTTAATGGGCCTGGGGTAAGGCCCATGTAAGGGGCTTGGGATAGATGGGCCATAGTTTGGGCCTTAATGATTATATGATGTTGGGCCTTAGAATGAGACCATGTGTAGGCCTAGGCCCAATTTGGAAAATTGGGCCATGTGTTGGGCTTTGATTTCTAATTGACTTTGGGCCTACGGATTGGGCCTTGTGCTTGAATAAGCCAAGTTAGGGGTAATGTAGTAATTACCCAAAGAATATACTTATGGTTATGTATTGGGACCCAATTATTAATTGGGTGTTATTTTGGTGTTGACAGTTTGGGAATCTGTCAGCCAGCAGCTGGGGTCGAGTCTGCGGGACTTCAGCAGTGTGGGATTGTGTCTACGGGACTTCAACAGTGTGAGATGAGTTACCTTCCAGTAGCGGTGGGTCTAAGGCCACAATGCCGGCCCACCAGTAGGAGACGTATGATAGATGATTGTCTCTGTGATATCATCTAGGTTTGCTACTACCTGCTATGTTATATGCTAGCATGATATGTTATATGTGATAGTAGTAAAGTTCGGTTGTTAGGACCGGAGGGTAGAAAGACACCCCAGATACGTCTGACAGTATGTGATGTTATGTTTATATGCTAGCATGATCTGTTATATGAGTTAGAGGTAGTAGGAGGGGAGCAGTCCCCAAGTTCGGTTGTTAGGACCGAAGGGTAGTTCAGACACCCCAGATATGTCTGATAATCTGTTATGTTGTGATATGTTATAGTAGTAGTAGTAGGGGTGAAATAGTCCCCGAGGTTTGGTCGCTAGGACCGAAGGGTAGTCAGCACCCCAGAATGTCTTGACGTGGGTAGTCAGCACTCCAGAATGGCTTGACACGGGTATGTCGGCACCCCAGAAAGGTCATACCGGGTAGGTCGGGCACCCCAGAAATGCCTGGCAGTATGTATGTTATGTGATTGTGTGGTATGTGGTATGATGGGGGAACTCACTAAGATTCGTGCTTACAGTTTTCAGTTTTGGTTTCAGGTACTTCGTGTTTAAAGGAAAGGAGTCGGCTTGATCGCAACACATCACACTATGGTTTTCCGCACACGAGATCTTTGGGATTACACTCTGATATTGTTTTATGATAACGTGTTTTGATTATTTCTACTTGGGTTTTGACATGACATGATATTATGGATGTTTTCTTATACTGTTGGTTTTATAATAAGGTATTTAAAAATGAAATTTTTGACCTATATTTTTGGGATGTTACAAGTTGGTATCAGAGCCTTGGTTTGAGGGATTCGGACATACTCTCGGGTGTGTCTAAACTCAAACTAAGGGCTTGGTATGAAAATTTTCAAAAGTAAAACCATTTTATAAAAAGGAGTTGAAAAGAATCTGAAAAGAGAAAAGAACTTTGAGAAGAACAAAGTGTGTGATGCGTGCAATCAGCCGAGCTCAAGTAAGTTTTCCCCAAGATACCCATACATTTTATGTTATCGTATGATATGATATGATTATGAGAATTGCATGCTAGATTAGGGCTAAGGATCTAGGAGGATGCCTTATATGCCTATTGTATGTGCTTGTAGACTTGCATGCTAGTACTGATCAGTCAGTGATAGGATAGCCTATTTAGGTTATGCCTGATTGTATGAGCCTTTGAATTGCATGTACAGATTCCTGATTAGAGGATAAAATGATTTGATTGGAATATGATGGTTAGAGTTTCCATTGTCTGAATGCTGCTTGCTTTGTGCTTTGTGGGACTTTTAGTAATGTGACCTAACTATTAAGTGAATATGCTAAGTCACATGTGGCACAGGCTGGATAATATCAGAGTGATAGATTTGGCCCGATTGCGCAGCTCTTGTTTGAGTCCAACCGTTCTAGGGATGGGTCTATTACTCGAAGGATTATCTGATCTCTGTTGCATGTGGCTATATTCATGAGGTAGCTAGTTGACATTACTGGGAATCTTTCAGCAGCTGAGGACTGGGTGGGTACGGGAACCTAGGGAAGCCTAGGATATATTCCAGTGAGTTAGTAGTGAGGTTCAATGAGACTTGGGTGTACCAGTGTGAGGAAGCGACTTGGAGGATTCGGGAGGATTGCTGAGGAAAGTATGGATAGGTGTGGAAGGTAGTATTAGGCCCGTACTACTGAAAGCACAAGATCCATACTCGAATCAGTGAGAGTTTGGAGAATCTAAGAAGCTTCAGGGAAGAGTATGTGACCCAGTTTGGGGACAGAGGATGTTCCAGTTGTTGCAGCTTAGCCATTGGCAAGCGAGATAGTGAGCGTGACAGGGTGTCAGACCCTGAAGGATATGATTTCCAAGAGGTTGTAGATGCGAGATCGATTTGGAGCACCCTAGAAAGAGAGGGTTGTGCTAGGCGGGTATAGTAGAGGATCCCGGGAAGAGACCCATGACTTCTGATCATCGGGTGGAGGGCCAGCAGGGCCAGAGTCAGTGCAATGCGTACGAGAGAGTACACGAGGGAGTTTGACACTCCAATGGTTTAGGCTACTACAGGTGTGGCATGGTTGATCATGTCAGCTGGAGGTGACTAGGGTTCCTCCAGATGTTGTGAGTATGTCATCTTTTACTGCTACCCGATTCATGTTGGGAATACGTATCGCTTTGGAATTGTGAGCGAGTTTGGATTAGTCGGATCTCGAGTCGGTTTTCTGCTAGTGCTTGGTTATCAAGGACCGTATATGCCATTTTGCATGCCGAAAGTGATGGGTTTTGGTCCTAAGAACATCTTATGTGCTCATACAAACCCTAATGCTTGGATCTAGGTTTCTCTATTGTACATGCAAGTTATCCAAGACTATAAACCCTAATTCTAGCATACAAGTAATCATATTAACATAAGAATAGGTTTAAGATGTTACCTTGATTGTTATGTAGTAATAACAATCCCAAATCTCCTTGTATTGACTTTAGAAAGCCTAGAGTCACAAATGTCACTCCTCTAATGGTTCACAAACACCATAAGCAAGAAGATAAAGAGGAGAGAGGATGGAGGCTGCCCAAAAACGTGTGAAACCCTAGAAAAAAGCTTATCCACGTTTTTGGTCCTTAAGGGGTCTATATATAATGAGGCTATTAGGGTTATCTAACAAGGAAACCCTAATTTGGATGCTTAAGGCCTAAGCAACCCATGGACTCCTTTAATTAAGGCCTTGGACGATTTCCTTATGGGTTTCCCCATAGAATTTGTCCACTCCTTAATACAAGGCAATCCATGGCCCAAATTACAATTATCTTATAATTACAATTCCAGTCCCTTAAGTTTAATTAATCTCTTTTAGTCACAAAACTAATTACCAATTAATTCTTGACTAATATTAATTAAACAATATGATTTCTCCTTTAATATATTATTCCCATAATATATTAATAAATCATATTTAATCCTTTCTCTCCATAATTCATCCTATCAAGTCGCTTTGGTGAAGGCAACCCAAAAGGACCATGCACCATCGGGTCAAGTACATACCAAAATAGTTATGGACTTAGACACTAATCCAACAGTCTCCCACTTGGATAAGTGTAATAACTATTCTGCGTATGACTTCAGATCCTGATCTGCAATCGTAGCTTTCCAAAGTCGCTGTCAACTCTGATCCTACCAGATACGTGTGTCCTTTAGATAAGGGATCATATATTCCTCCATTCTAGATATCGTATGAGACATGATTTCTAATCATTCTCTTTGTACTATATCTCGACTTCCCGATTTATGACGACTGACTAATTGAACAAATCAAATTAGCCCTAGCCCGGCCGAGCATTTACGTTTGTCATCACTAAATCATCGAGGGGCCCAAAGATATCGCTTTTATCCTACTTTGGAAAAAAGGAACGGATAAAATTTGATACAATGCTTGCTTGCACTCACTCACCGAATCACACACAACAATATGTTTTATAACACCAAGTTACTGGTGCGTTTACATATTATCAATATGCAACCGATTTGCAAGATACAACTCACACATCTCGGTTTCAAGAATATAAGATGTTATCGTCTCACCAATCACTCGTGATACAATTCATGGAGTGATCCAAGTGAGCGTGGGTCTAATCCAATGCTCAAATCATATTCATAAGCACTCATTAACGTTGCAGCAAACATTTGCTTATGTCTAATGCTCTTTAGACAATCCACACACCAATTCACGACAGTCTTCATTCATACCTACTTCCAACATATGAACGACTGTGGCCCGTTCGAATAATTTGACTGTTCTTAACCAATTAAATTATTCAGGAAGTCAAAACATGCAAAGTGAAACACAAGAATAATACTAATCCCATATGGCCTCAACCCTTTGAGCATAAATAAAACACCTTTTATTTATCACCATATTGATTACTCATTATTTGTTGTTTCGATTAATCAACTTCTTACTTGAATTACAACACTTGTCCCATGCTCCTAGCATTCACACAATGTTTACCTATGGTTCTTACTTTGTGAAATAGATCAAATTGAACACATTTCCAATCATTCTCATTTCACAACTCCGAATCCTTTTCATAAGTGTAAGAATATCAAATTCTTGCCACTTATAGAATATGCTAGATTCTAACATATGCAACGATCCATTTGTAATATCACTGCACCAAAGTCACAAAGACTATTGCCAATGAAATTACAAAGTCCTCTATCGGAGATTGTTACAATACAATTCCTTAGATATGATGTCTCTCAGTCAAAGAACATTCCTTTGAACATCCTTTTGCATAAAAGTTTCTAATCTAGTCATAGGTTTTCAATATTCAATTCCCAATATGGAAACGTTTCCATATTTTCCATATGACAACTCATTCTTAATAGAATCTTATCTATTCATAATAATGTCGATATGGTCCATCCAATATGGAAACATTTCCATATTTTCCAATACTATACTTCCAACTACTCACAAGCGACCAATCCTCGGCGAATTTTGGATTGTCCTTTGATAGTTGTTTAATTATTTTAGTCAAAACCGATTCTAATCCATTTTCCCTCTAAATGCGCTAGACATTTGGAAAATTTTAGAATGGTCAAATATTAAAGCATTTGCAATCGATCCTATACCCGAAGCGTATGAGACACAATGCATAATGTTTTGTTTGCTATGTTCTCAAAAATCGAATTGTGAAGAGGAATGCCGTAATCATAATCGAAATTTTAAGAACACACTATGTACCTTTGACTAAATTTATTAACATTCCACAACCTAAGCCTTTAGATTTGAAATGAAGCATAATATTCTCTCCCTTAATTATAGCAAAACAACTATTCCATCCTTACAACTTTGCAAAGAATGACTCTTGTTTTCTATAATTAATATTGCCAACTTGCAATACTTTCCTTAATAATCATACAATCATAACATTTATGCTCCCACTATCATGATGATTATTATAAACATAACACTTATGCTCCCACTAGCCTTGACATGTATTCAAAAACAGCTTAACTTTCAGAAAAACAATGCTTATTGAATTTCTTAAGTTCATGTTTCTAATACTTAGTGCTTTGATAATCTGTTATCAAGGCTTCTTGAACTTATACACCTTTGCCTTAGATAGTTCATATGTGTGTCTAAACAATTGCCAAACCTCACAATTCAAATTATGGAAAGGGATACCGTAACCATAATCGAATTCGAGAATGCAATTTTACAATCGCTATCTTCTTAAAATCTTTCTTAGTGAAAGCATTTCCTCACAATCATTTTCATGAAGGAGGAAATCTTATGACACTTAGATTTAAACGGTGTATGTGTTCCTATCCATGTGAATTTGTTAAAAACAAAGTTTACGACAAATTCAAACTCATATGGACCGAACTTTCTTAATCTTGATTTCTTGCCTTATGGTAGCACAGCTGCCCGCCATGTCTTCCAAGTAGTTAAGCAGCTCACCTTTTCTTATCAATGTACTTTCCATTGATCAAGGTCCTTGCTTTTTATGCATTCAAATTAGAACTCATAGTACTCACATGCATAATTAACTCTATTGGAACGACACAGAAACAAAATAATGTCAACACGATAGGTTGTAAACCTCAACTCGTGTGCTAGTGATGATTGATAAGGTTTATTTTGATTTGTTCTTGAAACCTTCCAAGACCATTAAGACTCCCACTGACTCCTTTACATATAAGATTCTCTTGTCATAACATTTCTTAACAAACAAATATTCAAGAATTAGTTTAGCTTTTATCAAAACACTTCATAAATTGGTCCTAGTTGGTCTTTGTCTTATCCAAGACATCACAACTTTCCATATTTGATGAATGTTATAAACCTTCTTAATACTTGTCACTCACTGTCACAATCTTAACTTTAAGACTTGTTATTGGAATGAAGTATGATTGACTTCTTGATTTAACCATTTCTTCAATCCTTGATTCCTCTTCTTAGACATACAATTGTACAAAGACTCACTTAGAGGATCAATTGAGATATGGTTCTTAATCATTAAGACCTATCATAAAGCATAATAGCTACTCTCCCTTCTTCTTAGAATGGAGAAACTTTTATCTTTCTGCCTACTTGATTCTTCTTATTCGTTCTGCTATTGATTTAAACTTTTTCAATCAATTCATAATTACACTTAATCTTGTAAGTATAATCATATTTACTAAACCTTTTGTAAATCATGACAAATATCTTTGTTACTCTTATGGTGGACTTTGATCAACACACAACTTTGTGTACTCGATCTCCTAGTCCTTCACTTGACACTTTGTCAATGAATTAGTCTTATTTCCAAATATGAAATTTCTCATTCATCGTGCAACCAAGTTGCATGATTCCAAGTTTCTTTCCAATTGAAACTTGGGCGATGAGAAACTCTCCCAATTTGGTAAATTCTCGACATTTCCATAATTGACATAAATAAGAATCAAATCCATTATTGCTAATAATATAAACATTTTAACATCAATTTTTCATACACGCCATCATAAGGATAATACAAAAATCAAAATTTATTTTATTGCGGAAAAATTTATCCTTACAATGCAACTCATTGAAAAACTTATGCTAATACATCTTTCTTAGCAATCTAATTCTAACTCTAAGTAGTAGCTCAAGAATCTAATCTTCGAGAAATGCGATCGAAATCCATTCCTTCACGGTTAGATTCTGCTCACTTCTTCCCTTAAGATTCCTTTCTTTTCTTTGATCCTACAAAACATCAATTGTAATCTTATCACATTATGTATTAAGAATCCAGAATAGAAGCTTAGAAGAGTTAGTTAATGGATTTTACCTATATTAGAGTCATACGTTTCGACTCTCCCATCTCTTAGATCTCTTAGGTAAATGGGGCAGCTTCGTTTCCAATTCCCTTTCTTTTGGCAATAAAAGCAAATTGACTCTTTTGGAACAAGACATGGAACTACTTCAGACATTGTCTTTCTCTTATGATCAAACTTTTCGATCATGGAATGTCTTTCGTTGCCATCTTCTATATCCATAGAGGTCTTGAAGGCAGATTGACCAATCAACTTTGCTTTTCTATTGCACCAAACCATTGCTGATTCAGCAGCAATAAGCATATATGTGAGATCTATAAGGGTCACGTCGCGGTTCATCATATAGTACTTTCTTACGAACTCACTATATGAGTTAGGAAGTGACTGAAGAACCCAATCAACAGCCATTTCCTCACAGACAACGGATCCCAACATTCTTAACCTATCAATGTGTGACTTCATCCCTAGGACGTGTGCACACATCGGCTTTCCTTCTTTATGTTTACTTGCCAAAAGGGCTTGAGTGATCTTGAACTTTTCAAGCCTTTGAACTTGTGGGTTAGGGAGAATAATTAGAGGAGGTGGAGTAAGTGAAGCATGATTTCTTGTTCCTTGATCGAATCGTGGAATACCATCTTCATGTGGAATGCTTGTTCCACGGGATTTGGGAAGACCATAGTTGTCGAACTTTGACATCTACAAAACGGGAGAAAACGAATTCAAGTTAGTTGTTTGATTGAGTCCTTAGTAATTCACCCAAATGAGATACTAAGGCTAGGACCCAACACAATATTCTACAACTCGGGAGAGGGATGTCGTAACCCAAATTGCAGAACATTTAAAGGTAAGTGAATGACGATTCACTAATTTCCACCATGAAAAACGAAAAATAAATTTAAGTTTTAAATATATGAAAACTCCTAGATCCTTTGAGATTCATTGAACATTTCAATGGCATGTTTAAATCTCGATATGCCCCTCTTGTTTGTGACTGGGATGCCGAGGATCACAAAGCGGGTGTGAATAACCATGCAAACTTACATGGTGCCCTCACATGTTACAGTCACCTATTCGATGTGCCGGTAAACCACACACGCTCCACCGAACTATGACAAACATTGAGTCACCCTTTTCTACCTTTGCTTAGAACCATTTAGTGTGTCAGTAAACCACACACGCTCCACTAACGTCTTCGCAAGGGCAAAAAGTGTAATTTCATGGAATTGCATCAATTCACTTTTGCCTAAGTAACTAAGATTGGGAATTTGTAAAACATTTAGTTACTTTTGTATATCATTATACTTATAATGGAAGGTTTTGGCATATCCTATCCGTTCGGCTAACGACCCTCCACTAGTAAAGAGTGCGGTGGGTAAGAGTGGATACCCATTCAATTGCTATTTAATAGGCAATTTCCTTAAACACCCCTTATAGACCAGCTTCGTGAATGAGGCCTACTAACGGTAAGACTGACTTTTACTCATACATATATATATATATATATATATATAATGTTAGACTTTTAATGTTATATATAGTATAGGGTGTATTTTACACTTTTAAAATACTAGGTGGTCTAATTTAACAATTATACTTTTAATTCAATTAAATTGCAAACCAAACTTTTATGGAATTATTAAACCTCTTTTAATTATACACCTTAATCAATTAACAAAACCATAAGGGTGTGATTTAAACTTTTCAAAACAATACTAGGGTTTTAGAATTTAACATTTCTAATAAAACCTTTAATCAACTTTTAAATTCCAAAACTTAAGGGCAAGTTTTGAAACATTTCAAAACATTAGGGTTTATAATTTAAATATACATCAAAATTAAACTATTAATCAAAATTTAAATTCCAAAACTTGAGGGCAAGTTTTGAAATCTTTCAAAACATTAGGGTTTCAACTATTTAAATTTCAAAACAACAATACTTTTGAGGTCAAATTTAAACTATAAAACCTAAAGGGGAAAATATGAAACTTTTCATAACAACAAGGATCAAATAACAAATAATCTTAATTAACATTTAATCACATAATTATCCATATTCGATTTATTTAATGATTTCTTGCAAAACAATTTACCAATTTAATCAAAATAATTAATCAATTATCACATAAGGAAGCAAATATTTTATTAATTGATAAATATCTTCAATTAGATCAAGAATATAGTCAAATATATCATAAAATCGGATTTATATTGATCTAATATGATAAGGCAACTATCCTTAAGCAAAAACAGCAAGAAATCCCGGTTTTCCCTCCATCTGACCAGTCGACTCGCCGAGTCAGGCATGGACTCGTCGAGTCAGCATGGACTCGGCGAGTCCAGCCTCCAGAACCACAAAAATCGAATTTTTCAATCATACAATGCATCAATACAATAGAAACCAGTCTAGGCTCTGATACCACTGATGGGTTTTGGTCCTAAGAACATCCTATATACTCATACAAACCCTAATGTTTGGATCTAGGTTTCTCTATTGTACATGCAAGTTATCCAAGACTATAAACCCTAATTCTAGCATACAAGTAATCATATTAACATAAGAATAGGTTTAAGATGTTACCTTGATTGTTATGTAGTAATAAAAATCCCAAATCTCCTTGTATTGACTTTAGAAAGCCTAGAGTCACAAATGTCACTCCTCTAATGGTTCACAAACACCATAAGCAAGAGGATGAAGAGGAGAGAGGATGGAGGCTGCCCAAAAACGTGTGAAACCCTAGAACAAAGCTTATCCACGTTTTTGGTCCTTAAGGGGTCTATATATAATGAGGCTATTAGGGTTATCTAACAAGGAAACCCTAATTTGGATGCTTAAGCCCTAAGCAACCCATGGACTCCTTTAATTAAGGCCTTGGACGATTTCCTTATGGGTTTCCCCATAGAATTCGTCCACTCCTTAATACAAGGCAATCCATGGCCCAAATTACAATTATCTTATAATTACAATTCCAGTCCCTTAAGTTTAATTAATCTCTTTTAGTCACAAAATTAATTACCAATTAATTCTTGACTAATATTAATTAAACAATATGATTTCTCCTTTAATATACTATTCCCATAATATATTAATAAATCATATTTAATCCTTTCTCTCCATAATTCATCCTATCAAGTTGCTTTGGTGAAGGCAACCCAAAAGGGCCATGCACCATCGGGTCAAGTACATACCAAAATAGTTATGGACTTAGACACTAATCCAACAGAAAGGTCATTGATGAACCCAAAGAGGGACGCATCTTGCGGAGTGGGTTCCGCGCATACCGTTATCATTTCGGATCTTTGCGAGGCCTATGCAGGAGTATTATTTAGAGGATACTCGATCAGGGTTGGAGTGATTGTTCTCCAATGAAGTCAACATTCAGAGGTTCTATCATTGTTCAAGTATGGTCGGTAATTGTTTATGGATGAACTTTGGAGTTCAAGGCACTACCGTTGCTAGGACAGAACTGGTGACAGGAAAAGGGTAGTGTCAGTCGCGGGTGTTAGATGCATAAGTGGTTGGTCATTGGATGTTCAATAGAATTGTGTTTTCACATGGGCCGTGTTCGGTTAGAGTTCAATGGTACTGCAATATTGGGAGAGGGAACAAGGATTCGTCAGCTAGAGTGAAGATTAAGGTCTTCAACTGACAGCATGTTAGATGGATTGAGGTGTCAAACTGGATCAGATTTCAAGAGTACTCATCGAGATTTCCGAGGATGGGAGATCTCAAGGTTTGATCGGCGATTAAACGCTAGATTTGGCAGGCACAAGTTGTCATCGGTGGGATATTAGAAAGCGAGAAGGAATGGAAATCCTTCAATTCTCATGTAATTAAAGACTTAGTCGAATCTAAGTGGGGGAGAGACTTTTTATAAAGTTATCCAACTGTGAGTTCTGGTGGCGCAAGGTGCAATCTCTTGGCTACCTTGTCAAACAGAAGGGTATTTTAGTCGATCTGGCCAAGGTAGAGGTCGTGATGTAGTAGGAGATTCCGAGGGCTTCATCTGAGATTCGAAATTCCCTGGGTCTAGCGGGTTATTACCAGAGATTTATGCAAGACTTCTCCGAGATTGAGGTTCCTTTGAGCCGACTAACCAAGAAGTCGATGGCCTTTAGTTGGGGGCCGAGCAGCAGGCAGCCTTTGAGGTTCTCAGACAGCGGTTGTGCGAGACATCGATTCTCACCCTGCCGGAGGGTGTAGATGATTTCGTGGTTTACCGTGACGCTTGATCATGGGCATGGTTACGGTATTGATACAACGGGGTCACGTGATAGCAGGTTTCGAGAACCAGGTTAGGGTTCCGGTGAGGACTCAAGTTCAGTTGAGGGTTAGGTCGAGTGTGTGTTCGACCCGGTTTGGAAAGTGTTGTAAGACTACGGGAGTAGCCGTAGCATTCAGTAGCAACAGATAGTGTGAGGGGTGTTGTAAGTCTGCGGGTGTAGCCGTAGCATTCACCAGGTTGGCAGATAGTGTTAGAGTGTTGTAAGACTACGGGAGTAGCCGTAGCATTCACTAGCAGCAGATAGTGTGAGGGGTGTTTTAAGTCTGCGGGTGTAGCCATAGCATTCACTAGGTTGGCAGATAGTGTTAGAGTGTTGTAAGTCTGTGGGTGTAGCCGTAGCATTCACTAGCAGCTAGATAGTGATGGAGTGTTGTAAGTCTGCGGGTGTAGCCGTAGCATTCACTAGGTTGGTAGATGGCATGAAAGTGTTGTTAGGACGCGAAATGAACAGTAGTGCCCACCAGTTCGGGTGTAGCAGTGAGGATACTGGAATCCACAGATTGGATTCATAATTACCCGGATAGATTAGGTCTGGTTGAGCCAATGACAAGACTGTAGGAGCGCCACTACAGTTATGAGATCATGGAAGCAATGGATTGCTTAAGGTCGTTTGTGATGTAAGACTACCATTGGTTAAGTAGCAATCACTTTTAGTCTTGGATTGGATGACGTCAGGATTCGACACATGGGCTCGATCGGTTGTATTAGGAGGTTATTAGAGTCACAGTGGCATGATAACTAGTGACAACTAGTTCCAGAGAAGGATTTCGTTCAGACTTCGTGTGAGGTGACTAAGTAGGGAGTCCTTTGGCTCCGCAGCCGGGTGGAAACCCAGTATTTCAGAGGATTAGCAAGCGAATTGAGACCCAAGAGGTCTCGGTATCTTTTGGTAAGCAACTATGTAGCAGCATATACTGTTTCAGGCAGTTCAGTGTTCGGGCAGTTTCAACGTTTGGGCAGTGACAGTATGTGTGTTTTACTTGCATATGCGCACGGAATAGGTGGTTTATTGGGGAGTGACAAGTCACTCACAGCGGGATTAGCTGATCCTTAGCCGAGAATAAGTGATCTGCGGAGGTAATTGGGTTTGTGACCCCGGGTTTATGGTGGGAACCACATGCTATCAGAAGTTAAGTAGTCAGTTGAGGGATAAGTAGGCTGGTTCCATCGGTAATGATTTTGTATGAGTGGTCTACCAGGGATTCAGACCATCTCGAGACAGCAGATTTCGAACAGAGTACATGTGGTCTTGTTGCAAGGAATTCGACACCTGCGGATTTTAGGGCTATACGAGGATTGGTCATGGCTACCCTGGGAAGGCTAGGGCGTGCCCAGATTGGTGACAATGCTACTAGAGTGGTTGGGCGAGCAAGGAATGGTAAGGAATGATTTTGAGGACGAAATCTAATTTAAGAGGGGGAGAGTTGTAACACCCGTTTATTTATTAGTTAAATAAATAAATTAGTGAACGAATGGTAGCCTAAAATAAATAAATAAACGTATAGAATCCCTAAAACCAAGAATAAATGAGCAAGGTGTTAGTTCGAGGAGTTAAAAGTTATAATTATAGAAGTTGGGGAATGAATTGTAATTCACGGATTAGTTTGTAAAGAATGTTGGAAGTTGAGAGTGATTTGGTAATTTTGGGTTTAATTTGAAATAAAATCATGAAGGAAGGGGTTAAAGTGTAAGTATTGGATTCAATTTAAGAATAAATTATGGAGGAGGGGTTGTTTAGTAATTTTGGGATTTATTTTGTAAGGAATTATGGAAGTAAGGGCTAAAGGGTAACTTTTGGATTTAAATTGAAAAGGATATGGTAAGGAGGGACTAGAGGTGACAAATTTGTAGAAAGTTTGGATGGGGTACGAGACTTTAAACCCGTGCGTTCTTTCCCTCCCATGTTTGGATGAACAAAACCCTAACCCTATCTAGAGTTCTCTACAGCCGCCACAATGTTGGGAGCCTCCTCATCCGCCTGCATCAAGAAACAATCACTCCCCACCTTTGTGTTTCCGATCGAGCAAGACCGCCAGGCGCCGCCATTTCTCTCATTGCTGACGACCAAGCCGTCACAACGCTGTCACCATTCCATCGTGGGGGTGATGAAGACCACCAACGGGAGTCCGCCCCGTTGTCGACGTTGTTGCCATTCGTGACCACACCTCTTTTTCATCTTTTGCTGATGTGTCACATAGTGAAGACGAAATCGTTGTTGCCGCTGTGTTCAATCCCGATGAGAGGACGAAGTCGCCGCTCCTGTCGCTCACGGTTCCTCAACCCATCACGTTCCTTCGCCTATGATTTGTTCCCAAGCTAGAGTCGCCGTCGACCGCCTCCTTTGTTGCTGCTTGTCTAGGAACCAACAGAGCCGCTGCTACCACCACCTCACGGTGGTGGCTGCCATCTCAGATTCGCTATTGCCACCGCCGGGAGCCACCAGGTGGGTGGCTGGTGAGTGAGATACTCTTCAAAATGTGTGTTATATGTGCTTGTCAAGTCGGAAAGCCGAGAACCACCGCCGGCCACCGGATTATTGTGTATAGGTGTTTGTATTAGTGTGTGTGTGCGTAATTTTGGGGTTTTAGTGATGTAAATGTCCAAAAATGGAATAAAGAAAGTCAGAACCACCACCGTGAGGTGGTGGCTGCCGCCACCGGCTGCCGTGTTGGGTGGCGGTGTGCTAGTCTTGTGAGTTGACTCGATTGGGGATGCTTGAAACCCTAATGGGCTGAAAGAAGCTCAAATGGGCCCAATGAAGCTTAATGGACTCTAATGGACCCTAATAAAACCCTAATGGGCTTAATAATATTTTAGTGGGCTTAATAGGCCCAATAAAGCCCTAATTGACATAAAAGACCAACAAAATGATAAATGGGCTAATATTTGGATTGGAAAACCCTAATGCCAATAAAACCCTAGTTTGGGGAATTAATCGGGACACACGAGAATTATTTAATAACTTGAAGTATTAAATAATAAACTTTGGCCAAGAATAATCTAAGCGATAATGGACTTAATGGATTAAGTC
The DNA here is from genome assembly GCF_051521515.1 of Lactuca serriola. Taxonomy (NCBI): domain Eukaryota; kingdom Viridiplantae; phylum Streptophyta; class Magnoliopsida; order Asterales; family Asteraceae; genus Lactuca; species Lactuca serriola. Next base: position 4,838,378 of record NC_136411.1, read on the forward strand.
CTTAATGGGTTAAGTAGGAAACTTAACCCTAATAATCATTTTATGTGAAACCCTAATTTCACTTGGGTTTATTGTTGGGCTTTATTTTTGGGCCTTGAGGGTTGGGTAATTAATGGGCCATCCAAAGTCAAGCCAATGAACTAGAATAATTTAATGGGTCTGGGGTAAGGTCCATGTAAGGGGCTTGGGCCCAATTTGGAAAATTGGGCCATAGATGGGCCATAGTTTGGGCCTTAATGATTATATGATGTTGGGCCTTAGAATGAGACCATGTGTAGGCCTAGGCCCAATTTGGAAAATTGGGCCATGTGTTAGGCTTTGATTTCTAATTGACTTTGGGCCTATGGATTGGGCATTGGGCTTGAATAAGCCAAGTTAGGGGTGATGTAGTAATTATGTTATTTTGGTGTTGACAGTTCGGGAATCTGTCAGCCAACAGCTGGGGTCGAGTCTACGGGACTTCAGCAGTGTGGGATTGTGTCTACGGGACTTCAGCAGTGTGAGGTGAGTTACCTTCCAGTAGCGGTGGGTCTAAGGCCACAATGCCGACCCACCAGTAGGAGACGTATGATAGATGATTGTCTCTGTGATATCATATAGGTTTGCTACTACTTGATGTGTTATATGCTAGCATGATATGTTATATGTGATAGTAGTAGAGTTCCGTTGTTAGGACCGGAGGGTAGAAAGACACCCCAGATACGTCTGACAGTATGTGATGTTATGTTTATATGCTAGCATGATCTGTTATATGAGTTAGAGGTAGTAGGAGGGGAGCAGTCCCCAAGTTCGGTTGTTAGGACCGAAGGGTAGTTCAGACACCCCAAATATGTCTGATAATATGTTATGTTGTGATATCTGATAGTAGTAGCAGTAGGGGGTGAAATAGTCCCTGAGGTTTGGTCGCTAGGACCGAAGGGTAGTCAGCACCCCAGAATGGCTTGACATGGGTAGTCAGCACCCCAAAATGGCTTGACGTGGGTAGTCAGCACCCCAGAATGGCTTGACACGGGTATGTCGGCACTCTAGAAAGGTCGTACCGGGTAGGTCGGGCACCCCAGAAATGCCTGGCAGTATGTATGTTATGTGATTGTGTGGTATGTGGTATGATGGGGGAACTCACTAAGCTTCGTGCTTACGGTTTTCAGTTTTGGTTTCAGGTACTTCGTGTTTAAAGGAAAGGAGTCGGCTTGATCGCAGCGCATCACACTATGGTCTTCCGCACACGAGATCTTTGGGATTACACTCTGATATTGTTTTATGATAACGTGTTTTGATTATTTCTACTTGGGTTTTGACATGACATGATATTATGGATGTTTTCTTATACTGTTGGTTTTATAATAAGGTATTTAAAAATGAAATTTTTTACCTGTATTTTTGGGATGTTACAGGAGGAATAAGAGATCTTCTGATGGAAGAAGCTCACAAGACCATGTACTCAATTCATCCTGGCAGCACAAAAATGTATAGGGATCTGAAACCCTATTAATGGTGGTCGACAATGAAGCTTGATGTTGAGAAGTATGTGGCCAAGTGTGTGACATGTGCGAGAGTTAAGGCACAACATCAGAAACCATATAGGAGTTTAGAACCTTTACATGTACCCATGGAAAGGACATCACCATGGATTTTGTCACTAAACTGCCTAGAACGAAGGAGGGTCACGACATGATTTGTGTGGTCGTTGATCGATTCACTAAGAGTGCACACTTCATAGCAGCTAACGAAAGATGGTCGATGGATAAGATCGCCAATGCTTACGTGAAGGAAGTAGTAAGACTTCACGGTGTTCCTTTAACGATAGTATCAGACCGTGATAGTCATTTCACATCAAGGTTTTGGAGAAGTCTGCAAGAGGAATTGGGTACAAAATTGTGTTTAAGTACAGCTCACCATCCGCAGACTGATGGTCAGAGCGAAAGAACAATCCAAACGTTGGAGGATATGCTAAGGGCATATACCCTGGAATTTCAAGGTAACTGGGATGAACATTTGCCTCTAGTAGAGTTTTCCTACAACAATAGTTACCATTCGAGCATCAAGATGGCACCTTATCAAGCCTTATATGGACAAAAGTGTCGTATGTCGTCTTGTTGGCTTGAAGCCGGAGAAAAGCAGTTTATGGCTCCCGAGATAGTCCATCAGACTGCTGAAAAGCTGAAAGTGATCAGGGAAAGGATGTTAGCAGCTCGGGATCGTCAAAAGAGCTATGCTGACAATAGGAGGCGACCGGTGACATTCGAAGTTTGGGATTCATTTTTGCTCAAAGTCTCACCATGGAAGGGACTTATAAGATTTAGGAAACGAGGAAAGTTGAGTCCATGACTTATTGGACCGTTCAAAGTTCTTTAAAGGATTGGGAACCAAGCTTACAAGCTCGAATTACCTGAAGAACTAGATGGTATTCATAACATATTCCATGTGTGTTGTTTGAGGAAGTTCACGGGAGAAGTTCCCGACATAATTCCGATTTCAGAGTTAAGGACGGATGAGAATAAGAGGCTAATCGAAGAGCCCGAGGCGATTGTTGACCGAAAGACGAAGAAGTTGCGACGCAAGATGGTCGACTTAGTACTTGTGTGATGGAAACATTCAAATGGGCCAAATCTCACCTGAAAAACGGAGAGTGACATGATGAGTCGCTATTTGCATCTGTTTGCTGATGCATGATTCCAGGACGGAATCATCCTAAAGGGGAGAGAATTGTAACGCCTATGTTTCGAGGCTAAGCATTGATGTGATGATGTAATAGTCTAGGTCAACCATTGTAACCCATTTTAAAGTAATATAGATGAATTACTTGAATATTACGTGAATTATGTGCTTCTGTGTGCTCATTACTTGTTTATAATAATATAATAAATAAAAAATAAAATGTTAGATAAACCTGATATCTATGAAGAAAGTTGTAGTGGTCGTGAAAAGGATTCCGGACATATAAAGAGCGCCGAAACCCGAGTTATAACGAAGAAGTTATGGTATGTCGAAGTTTCACGACAGAACCGGCACAACACTGCGGGACGTAAATAGTAAATTTACGATAGATGACTTTTTAGCCTTGGTGATCTAGACGAAATTCGTAGTGTTCGTTAAACCGAGAGCGTGCGTAAAATGAACGCCCAAATATGACTTCGTATGAGGAAGTTATGATTTTTCTAAGTTTCGGATCAGCAAGGCATAACCCGAAGTTTGAAATGTAGATCAAACGAATTTTAGCCGACGCGACTTAAACGAGAATTGAAGATCTCGTCAACAGTAGATCAACGGTAAAAAGACAGACGAAAACGGAGTCCATATGTAGAAGTTATGAGTTTTACACGAACGTTAAACAGTATAATCTTCTCATACTATTAAATTTAAAATCGGTCGAGAATTAGCCGACAAAGTCTAAACAAAAGCCGTAGAGTATGGTCCCGCCTACGCGTGGATATAAAAAACGTTGAAAATGGAACTTGTACGTGAAAGCTATGAATTTTTGAAGTTGGAGTGGGAAATCACGAAGGCTGTGCGAAGGGGTACGCCTAGCGTACCTTTGGACGCTTAGCGTTCGCACTACGCCCCGCATACGAAGGAGGTACGCCCCACGTATTGACTTTTTCCTCGGTCCACAACGAGCCACGTCGCCCCACCGAAGTCTCGCCACGTGTGTACGGATCAAGCATTACGCCGATCGTAGGTCCAAGGTACGCCCAACGTACCGAGGCCTCGCAAGCTATAACAGGAGGCCGGGGGCTGCCATATTTCTTCACCAATTTACCACTCCTTTCTCTCTCTACTTTCTCTCACTACCTCCCTAACCCCTACTAAGCCTAGGTAAACCTCCTAGCACTAGAAGAAGGCCTCGGAGAGCCCGAAGGCTCCAAGAAAAAGAGTTTTTCAGTCTGAAACTCTGCCCACACAGAGCCCGGTTTTCAAGCAAACTTTCCGGTTTTGTCAAAGAAGGTTATTTTTAGAAGCGAGGTGCTATCCAAATCACTCCGTATCAGGTGAGTGTATAGTCACTTTTATCTTACACATAAATATGAAGTATTTTATATAAAATATGTACTATGTGTGTATATATGTTATCTGTTTACCTGAGATATTTGTTGGATAAAAGATCTATACTTCTTTCTTTTAGATCTGAAACTTTTTCCTTCAGATCTACACTTCCTCATCTCAGATCTAAACTTTTTCTTCATATCTAAACTGTGTACTTTGAGATCTATGTTGGATGAAAGATCTGAACTTCTTTCTTTCAGATTTGAACTTTTTTCTCAGATCTAGACTGTATATTTTTTTATGCCTTGAAAGTTATGCTGAATAAAAGATGTAAGCTTTTGTTTACACATCTGGACCATGTATGTATTTTATATTTACAAATGTGTTTGGTAGAACATGGGTAGATGAAATAGTTGGTGTGTGGTGAAATTAAATGATGAGAGGCCTCAATGTTGACGTTGTTCCAGTGATTTAGCGGAGTATGGATGACGACCACGGACTTTTCTAGGAAGTCTAGTGGAACGCTATAAGGCTCGCAACCTGTAGGTGTTTGTGAACGAAGTGTTCACTGGTGTACTCCATCCCCCCCCCCCCCCATGGTTGCCTTACGGACATTTATTGCTGAGGAATCCCCTTAGCAGTAGTGTCCATCCCGATGAAATTCCTTAGGATAGGTCCTTTATGATAGATGCTTTAGGGACGTTAGGTGAGGATAATAGGAATGGGTAAATCGGGTTAAGGATTGTTGAAAATAGTAAACTTATTTATCGTGGGTTGAAAAACCTATATGATTACCAGGCTCCCCAGCCTGACCCACTTAGTTTCTTGTATTACAGGTAGTGGCAAAAGCATAGTTGGATGACTTGACGAGAGATTATGGATTTGAGGCCAGATTATGTTTTGTGGCCTAAGATGTTTATTTCTTTTTTTGGTTTATGCTTATGGTCTGTATTGATGATTGACATCCCGAGTTTTTGTAATGTAATGAAAATACATTTCTTTAAGAAATGTTTTGATAAATTTATATCATATTTTGTTTTAGGAGCAAATTCCGCAACACTTTTTTTAGAATTTACTCTGATTTTTATTAAAAAGCATAAACAAAATCAATATTTTCTAGCCGTAAAAATGGGGATGTCACAGGCGAATCCATCCCCGCCGATTTTCTGGAATGACCTTTAATGACCTACTCCGGATCCATCCCAACAATTGCCTGTAAAACAACCACCACTTTAGCCCATGAAACTACCACCATCGTCGTCCCTGAAACAACCACCATCGATCTGCATTTTTTTGTTGCTATGAACTTCCTTGAAACAATCGAACCTGAAAAACTTAAACCAAAAATCCCCAATCCAAATAAGAAAAAACACTAAAAGAAACAATAAATCAAACTGATGCAGAATCAGACAAACATCAAATGAAAGCAAAATCAAACTTGAGAAAAAAAATCTAACCATAATCCAGAAATCAAAATCGAACTGGATTAAGTAAGAAAAAACATGATAGAGTACATATAAGATGTTGGAGATAGCGTGTGGTTTTTTCCGACAGAGTAAATCGAAGATGCTGACGATGATGGCGGAGATGCTAGCGACATTGACAGTGTTCCGACTTCAGGGGTTAGGGTTAGTTCACCGGAGTTGAGAGAGGGAGAGGAGAAGGTTTTTGGTTTATGATTTCTGTTCGTCGGAAATACCCAGAGCAGCGGTGGCGACGAGATATGATGTAGATATCACACATTGCCCGTTCCTCTGGTGACCAAAATCTTGTTGATTTCCGTTGCCATTTGTTTTTTCTGGTGAAAATTGTTTCTCCGGTGAAGAGGGGGGGTTTGATTGGTTTGCGTTTGCCAGAGATTTAGTGAATTTGTCGGAGTTGGGATGAAGGAATTGAAGACGGGAGAAAGGTCGAGGGAAGAACAAGGTTGAATGGGGCAATGACGGAGGGACCCACATGTATTATTTATATCAATTCTTTGTTAATAAAATAATAAATTAATAAATAAATAAAAATTAAACTAAAAAAGAAATGGATGAGAGTCAGGGGCGGACCCAAGAATTTTCCGAAAAAAAGACAATTGTCATGGAGAGAGTCTGACGAGAGACTTTTCTTTTAAAAGTCCGAATTTAAAAAAAAAATTATTAGAGACCAAACTCGAAGATTCCTCCTACTCACATGGACCATCCTTGTAATATAACCTTTATAAAAAATTCTTTATTCGACGTGTTCAAATATGTTTAACAATTAAAAACTCGAACCCGTGGTCCAAAGTAGGGGTGAGCATTTGGACCGGCCCGGACCGAACCGGACCGGACCGGCTCTTGGACCGGACCGGTTATGGAGAATTTTGTGGACCATGGACCAGACCGGATGGGTCGTGTCCGTGTCCGTGTCCGTGTCCGGGTCCAGGTCCGGGTTTTCCGGTTTTTGGACCCGTTTGGACCGGTACAACTTTAATTGCAGAGAGTATAATAAGTAATCTACATTGATGTATAATATTATAACTTGCAAAATTAATATGTTTCCGTTTCATGCCTAACTAATCTACATTGATGTATAATATTATAACTTGCAATTTGCAAAAATTAATTTTCCAAATAAAAGCAACTAACATATAAATCAAGTTCACCAACAAAAGTTAAACAATTTTAAGACAAACATACAAAAGTATTACCGTAACAACAAAAATCATAGTTTAAACTTTAAAATCAATATGTAACATATTTAAAGCTTGTGCAATCTCTAAATAAACACAAATGAAAATGTTGTTAGTATTTAATAAAAAGTAATAATTATATAAAAAAAGAATAAATATTGTAATTTTTTTATCCAAAGCTATATCATCATCGTTCAAGATGTCACCAACGTTGTCAACTATCGGATTTGTAAACTTTATCACCCAATCATGGGTGCATAACAAAGCTTCAACTATCAATGTTGATAAACTAGTTTGATACTCACTTACAACACTACCACAAGTGCTAAACGCGGACTCGGAATTATAGTATAAAATAATACTAAAAAGCTGAAAATATTTTAGCTTTGATAGCTCTACTTTGAAGGATTGTAACTCAATGAATATAATACCAAAATAAACAAAATTATAGTCTAAATTCATCTACAAATTGTAAACTAAATGTTGGAAAAAACCGTAGGTGAATCCGACTTAAAACGAATGAGTTATGGGTGTTTAAAAAACGTCACAGATTATAAAATCTTGCTAAAAAGCTGAATTTTTTCAACTTTGATAGCTCTACTTTAAAGGATTATAGCTAAGTGAATATAATACCAAAATAAACAAAATTATAGTCTAAACTCATCTACAAACTGTAAACTAAATGTTGAAAAAAATCGGAGGTCAATCCGACTTAAAACGAATGAGTTATAGGTGTTTAAAAACCGTCACAGCTTACAAAATGTTGCTGAAAAGCTGAATTTTTTCAGCTTTGATAGCTCTACTTTGAAGGATTGTAACACGGTGAATATAATACCAAAATAAACAAAACTATAGTCTAAATTCATCTACAAACTGTAAACTAAATGTTGGAAAAAACCGCAGGTCAATCCGACTTAAAACGAATGAGTTATGTGCGTTTAAAAAACGTTACAAAAATCTTAATCATGTCCAACCGGTTCTAAACCCGGTAAAAACCGGACCGGACCGGCAAGAAATCTTAGAACCGAGAACCGGCCCGGGGGTCCAAAAAAACGGTCCGGTCCGGTCCGGTCCGGTTCACCGGTCCGGTCCGGTCCACCGGTCCAAATGATCACCCCTAGTCCAAAGTGTATGGGTGCACATAAAAACCGATTCTTCGGCTTTTCCCGGCCCGGTCCAACACGGGTATTAACCTTCATGTCTTCGTCCACAAATCCTATCATACCGCCAAAACAGCACCAATTTCCTATTCCCATAAACCACCTATTTGTCGACGCCAGGTTTCAAAAATCATGCCAGCAATGGCTTCGCAAGGCAAAATTGATCGGATCGAACTCGAGAACTTCAAATCTTACAAAGGTCACCAAGTCATCGGTCCTTTCTTTGATTTCACCGCGATTATTGGTCCCAACGGTTCTGGAAAGTCTAACCTCATGGATGCTATAAGCTTCGTGCTCGGTGTTCGAACCAGTCAACTCAGAGGCGGGCAGTTGAAGGACTTGATTTACGCTTTTGACGACCGGGAAAAGGAGCAAGGAGGTCGTAGGGCTTCTGTTAAGTTGGTTTATCGACTTGAAAACGGTACTGAACTCTTGTTTACTCGTATTATTACTGGTGCCGGGGGAAGTGAGTACATGATCGATGATAGGGTTGTGAATTGGGATGATTATAATGCCAGGTTGAAATCTCTTGGAATTCTCGTGAAGGCCAGGAATTTTCTGGTTTTTCAGGTTATTTGGTTTTAAGTTTAAATTCCTTGCTTATACGTTAATTATTTATGATACACGACTGTCCTTTCATTGTTAAAGTGAACATGTATTGTGTTAATAGGCTTTAAGTTAAGGCACTTCAAATGCAGGGTGATGTGGAGTCTATCGCATCTAAAACTCCTAGAGAACTTACGGTGCTTCTTGAGCAAATATGTGGGTCTGATGAAGATAAGAGATTGTATGAAGATCTAGAAGAAAAGAAAGGTGCAGCTGAGGAAAAGTCTACACTTGCTTATCAGAAGAAAAGGACAATTGTCATGGAGAGAAAGCAGAAGAAGGAGCACAAGGAAGAGGCCCAGAAACATATGCGTCTGCAACAAGAGTTGGTATGTCATCCTAGGGTTTCACTATCCCCATGCATGCATGTATCTGTGTGTGTGTGTTTTACATGTTAGATTTGAAATGAGTATTGCTCATATGTTTAATTACCTGTTTTTTTTTTTTTTTTGCAGAGATCTTTAAAGAAGGAACACTTGTTGTGGCAGTTATTTAACATAGAAAACGATATTGAGAAGGCCAATCAGGAGATTCAAGCTGAAAGTAGTAGACTTGAAGAAGTTGAGAATGAATTGGGTGGTTATGAGAATGAATCATGCAAAAAAGAAAAGGAACAAGCTAAATATAGAAAAGAAATTGATAAACAAGAAAAGAAGCTTGCAGAGAAGAAAAATAAAATTGATAAATATGTTAGTTCTTTTTCTATTTGCTCTGCATCCTTATCAGTTGCTTACTATATATAGATGATATGCTGGTTCAATAGCAACAGGAGCTTCTGAAGCCAAAGGAGGAGAAGTTTCGGTTGATTGCAAAACTTGAAAACACTGAGAAAGAGCTTGAGAAAAGGAAAGAAGAGAAGAAGAAACACATGGTTGAAATACAGAAGCTTCAGAATGACTTGGAGGACCTTACAAACCAACTCAATAACTTACAAACAAAAGCTCAATCTGAAAAAGGGAAGCAGCAACTTCACTTAACTGCTCATCAGTTGGAGGCCTATAATCGCATGTAAGTAGTTAAGTACTTACTTATTTGTTACAAATTAATTATAAAATGTGGTTAATTTGTTGCAGTAAAGAGGAAGCTGGTATGAAGACTATCAGGTTAAGGGACGAAAAAGATGTCCAAGATAGGGAACAACATGCTGACGTGGAAGCTGAAAAGAATCTGGAAGAGAATCTTCAACAGTTAGAGAGTAGGAAACAAGAGCTTGAGTCACAACAGAAACAAATGCAAAGTAGACTAAAGAAGATTCAAGAAGCCATTGACGAACATAATGAAGACCTCAAACGACTCAAAAAGGAACAAAATGACATCACCAAGAAGCTTGGAGATTCCAAAGTAAAATATGAGAAGTTGAGGGGTGATATAAGTGATTTGGAGAATAAATTACGTGAGTTGAAGGCTGATAAAAATTCAAATGAAAGGGATACAAAGTTGTCAGAAACAGTTGAGGCTCTCATGCGTTTATTTCCTGGTGTTCATGGTCGTATGACTGACCTTTTCAAGTCAACACAGGATAAATATAACCTTGCTGTTACTGCTGCTATGGGCAGATTTATAGATGCTGTAGTTGTTGATAATGAGGATACAGGAAAAGAATGCATCAAGGTATATGATTATATGTATATACTATGGTTGTTGATGCATTTCTGTATTTCACTTTTTATTTTTGTGCAGTATTTGAATGACCAAAGGCTTCCTCGAATGACTTTTATACCTCTTAACTCAATCCGAGTTGAGCCAATTATTGAGAAGCTGCGTGCCTTAGGTGGAACTGCAAGGCTTATCATTGATGTGATCCTATATCCTTTTAACTCTCATATATATATATATATATATATATATATATATATATATATATATATATATATATATATATATATATATATATATATATATATATATATATATAGATTTTAATTCAATTTGGGACCCCACATGCAATCAGTTATATATAAGCTTGTTTACTTAACAATCAAACAAATGATCAAGTACTGAATAAGGCCATCATGTTTGCTGTGGGGAATACTTTAGTCTGTGATGATCTTGATGAAGCTAAGCATCTGAGTTGGACAGGAGAGAGATTTAGAGGTAAATGTCTTAAACACGTACTACATATTTTGATTTTCTTCTACAGGATCTTTTAAAATTTAAAGTTTTGATGTCTTTGTAGTTGTAACCATTGATGGAATTTTATTAACAAAGGCTGGCACCATGACTGTTGGCACAAGTCGTGAAATGAATGCAAGGTCACAAAAAAAGAAAATACAAGGTTTGTTATTTTTGCATTAATTAACTTACCTATAAATTCTCTTAATCTTAATTCCTGTTTACACATGGAAATATTTTCAGATCTTAAAAAAGAAAAAGAAGGGTTTGAAGCTGAGTTGCAAGAGGTGGGGTCCATAAGAGAAATGCAGTTAAAGGAGTCTGAAGCATCTGTGAAGATCAATGGAGTTCAAAAGAAAATTCAGTATGCAGAGATTGAGAAGGTTGTTGAACATTATCAAATTCTTTTTTCTTATTAAAGTTCCTGATAATCTGATATGATATCACGTCTTTTTCATTATTCTATTGTAGGAATATACAAAGGAAAAACGATCAAAGTTGATATCGGAATACAATAATATAAAAAGTAAAATTGGTGATATCGAACCTCGTCTTCTTGAGGTGGTGTTAGAACTTGCAACAATAAGTCAGATCCTGTGATTTGGTTGACCATATACAGTTTACATGGATCTGATTCGAGGGTTTTGTTGCAGATAAGAAATAAGATTTCCTCAAGACAACACAAGATTTTATCACTCGAGAAGAGAATCAATGAGATTGTTGACAAAATTTACAAAAGATTCAGCGAGTCTGTTGGGGTGGAAAATATCCACGAGTATGAAAAAAGCCACCATGAACTGGCTGATGAAAGGCTTCGTTTGCATAATCAGCAGTCCAAAATCAAATACCAGTATGTTTATGAATTTGCAACTTGTTTCAAAATCAAAGAGATTTACTCGTATTAATTAAACTAATCTCTATGAAATTTGTGTTTATTTTCAGGCTGGAGTATGAGAAAAAGCGAGACATGGGAGATCGAATTGCAAAGCTGACATTATCAAAGAATGAATTCAAAAAAGGTTTGCTTGAGGTTGATGAGAGAGAGAAAGAAGTTAAATCGAGTATAGAGAAAGTGACCAAAGAGTTTGCTACATTAAAGGAAGAAATAAAGGGTATGTAATAATTAATGCATGTTCTTGTAAAAATATATGATTGTTGATAAAAAAAAATTGTGATGATTTTGTTTCTTTGATTTGTAGAGTGGAAGTCACAATCAGAGGTGTGTGAGAAGGAGATGAAACAATGGAAAATTAAGATCTCTATTTCTACAACCAATATAACAAAACTTAAAAACAGGATAGATGCCAAGGAGACTCTAATCACGCAATTAAACTCCAAGAAACAGGATATTTTGGACAAGTGTGAGTTAGACCAAATCACCCTTCCAACTGTGGCTGATCCCATGGAAGTGTATGATTTCAGTCAACTCGGTGGGTCACATCAGCATAACACGACACCTGCTGAAAAGGGAGAAGGTGGAAGCAGAGTTTAAACAGAAAATTGGAAGCATAATATCAGAAATTGACCAAACGACCCCTAACTTGAAAGCCCTAGATCAATACACCGCATTGCAGGAGAAAGAGAAAACAGCCATCAAAGAGTTTGAATTGGCCAGAGATGAAGCGAAAAAGATAGCCAAGGAGTTTGAAGCTGTGAGGACCAGAAGGTAAATTTATATGTTAACAAAATGAACATTTTTTTTTTTAAAAAAAAAAAAATTGTTTTTTTACAGGCTTACTCGTTTTATGGAAGCGTTGGAGCATATATCTGGTAACATCGACAAAATCTATAAGCAATTGACAAAGAGCAGCAGACATCCGTTAGGTGGCAGTGCATATTTAAACTTGGAAAACGAGGAAGAACCATTTTTGCATGGAATAAAGTACAGTGCTATGCCACCTACAAAACGTTTCCGTGACATGGAGCAACTATCAGGTGGGGAAAAGACGGTTGCAGCCCTTGCTTTACTTTTCTCCATCCACAGGTAACAAAATTTCATTTCATGCGTGTTTTGTTTTAAGGGTATATATGTCATTTTAGTTTTGTTAATTTGTTCCAGTTACAAGCCATCGCCATTCTTTATACTGGATGAGGTGGATGCAGCACTTGATAATTTGAATGTTGCTAAGGTTGCTGGATTCATTAGATCAAAATCGAATGGCTTACAGAGTATTGTGATCTCACTCAAGGATACCTTTTATCACAAGGCTGAAGCCATGGTTGGGGTTTACAAGGATTTTCAAACAGGGTAACTTTTTCTCTTCATACATACTCTCTCTCCCTCTCTCTCTCTATATATATATATATCATTTTTTTTATACAATAATGGGTTCCAAATAAACATGTAAAAAAATTAATATGAATGTTTCCTATTTCTTTCTAATGCAGCTGCTCAAGAACTTTGACATTCGACCTCACAAAATTCGAGGAGTCATGACAGGTTGGAAGAGAAGTTAATAGTGAACATAAATGTCAATTTTTTGTTTAAAAAAGATAGCCCATGTTTTTTTTTGTTGACATTGTTCGACCTTTTAGACCACACCACACCCATTCTTTCCTTGATTTAAGGATATGTGATTAGATTTCTTGTTTGACTAGCTGTTGCTTTTAAATTCTAGTTGTAACTGCTTGTTCTATATGTGGAATGAAAGCATAAGAATTAAGACAACAACTCTTCATTTTTCCTTCTAACCTTTGTAACTTTGTTTTTCATTTTATCAAAAAAAAAAAAGGCCATTTGGTTTAGCTCCTTTCTGTCCCTGTGTTCCTCTGTTTTGACAGCAAAACGCCATACTTTCAGCCCTAAGAAAGCTTAAATTTGATCCATTTGATTTCTAACAAAGTGGTAGCCAAATTATTGTAGAGCTAAAAGTTCTCCAAAGCATATTGCCATACATGCTCATATAATGTTGTAGACAATGAATTTGATATATTTAGATGTCAAAAAGTATTTGTAAATTAATTAGCCCATATATGATATAAGAATATTTACTATAAATGCTTATCCATCTTCGTAACTCCCACAAGCTTTGAGCTCTTCACATTAATGTTAGAGTTATTTCATCTAACGCTAATAAGCAAAAGCATAATTCGATTAATAATTTTAGCACGGAACCTGTTGGTTGACAGAAACAGTTGAAAAAGATCTAGGATGTTTAGGGGATTTGAACCCGACGTGAATCGAACACGCAACCTTCTGATCTGGAGTCAGACGCGCTACCATTGCGCCACGGATCCTATTGCTTTATTTATTAGCGACAATTAATATATCCATTTCACGACTATTAATTTTTGTATTTATTATCAAAATATTATGATTTATATATAATCACAAAACTATATTATTATAATTTGTGATAGATTTTATCTAAAATAACAACCAACTTACATTTTTGGTCATTTATATATAACCAGAAAACTATATTATTAGAATAAAAATATTTTTAAATAAAATAATTACGATAGTTTTGTCAGGTAATAGTACATTTTAGATAAATTCTTAGCACTACAGTATTATAATAATAATATTTTTTTTGAATAAAATAATTACAATAGTTGTATCAAATAATAACACATTTTAGATAAATTCTTAACAATGTTTAACCTATTAGTTATTAGATATAAAACATAATTCAAATTTATAAAAGAAATAAATAAGTACAAGTTAATTCTTCTAATAGTCATCATTGTCATCTTTTTAATGATTCTATATACTACTTTTACATACCATGATAACAGTGCAACTTATCCTTGGTCTCGGGGTGACCGTTGACGCCTTGACGGTTGACTTTTGATCGGTTTGATTTTTGGTCAAATTGTGGGCTTTGAGTTGTAGATTGAGGTTTGACCTCTGTTTGGATTAGGTGGTGTGAGTAGTTGGCTATGTAGTACTTCTAGTGTTTGGCCTTTCGACTCTTGAACTCATGTGAGTTTTCTCATTATATTATATATATTATAATATGTGTCCTATGTATGTTAGGATGTTGTTATGTTGTAGTATGTTGATTAGTAAAGTATGTTGGTATAGTCTTTTGCATGTATGATATGTTGGTATGTTATGTGTAGGGAGTTTATGGTGGACCGACACGAGAGCCAAGAGCCCAAATTACTCGTGTTCACATACATGAGATCCGTTGACCGTTGGGATGACTAGACATGCACTAGAGTTGTTAGTCGTGACTAGACGTGCGCTAGAGTTATTAGTTGTTATTTGTAGTCAGTTAGATCAGAACGAGAGCTGAGAGATTGGTCACTGTATGGACGACACGAGATTCGAGAGTCTTGATTTGTATGCATTGTATGTGTATTGTGGTATGTGGTATGTGGTATTTTGGAGAACTCGTTAAGCTTTGGCTTACAGTTGTGGATTAAATATTTTTCACGTACTTCTTTTGATCATGGAAATGCGAAGACGTGACTATACACATACACACATCAACAAATTTTATGTTCTTGAGACTTCCGGAATGATTTCACTTATACTCTGATCTTGGATTTTTTTTTGAATTGTGGTTTTATGAACAAGTGGTTTTATCTTGATCATGATTTTATTATAAAAACTAGTAAAAAGTCTTGCACTACGCCACAAGTTTGAATTAGGTTGATGAAGTGCGTCGAGACTGAGTCGAAGGAATGATGTGAAAGTGAAAATGTTAAAAGTGTAACATTCACGAAATTACTAAGATGATCATAATTCAAACATAATTTTTCATGATATTGTTACGTTGACATTGTACATCGATGTTAAAACTGTAACATGAACAACATTTCTACATTTACCAAAATCATTGATGTGCATAGATTTGTCTTCTCATGGATCCTTTTTAATGATGAGTACCATTTCCTCATAGGTTGTGATGAGTTTTTCGGTGAGTATGATGGAGAAACGTAAGCACTCGAGGTTAGCGAGCTCTGCATTTTTGTGATTATGATAAAAGTATTTGTGAGAGTGATTGATAGGTAAATGGCATTTCACATTCTATGTTTTGTGTAGTTTCTTCCTTCATTTATAGTTGTCAAAGTAGGTTTTGACCAGACTTTGAATTAAATTTGTCATAGTTTTCTTCAATGGATCTTGAATTTCTTTGTCCGTCATTGGAGGCAGGGTTTAAAAACTTTTTGTTGGTAGGATGGCGTAGCTATAAATAGGGGAAGGAGATTATTAAGTATGTCAAGTTAAAGGCAATTGAAGAGGCGACATGCATTAATTTAAGTCAGATTGGTATTTGAGGTGATGATTGTTACTTAGTTTTTTTTTTTGAATGGCAAATAAATATAAGAGAAATTAAATATCTTTCATCCACTTGTCACCATTTCATATGGGTAGAAGGATACTAGGAAGAAAAATAGAAGAATATTTAATTTCTTTAAATATAAATCTCCTCTGCCTGGGATTGAACTCAGAATCTCCTAGTTAGTAGTTAGATTAGAACCTCCATGTTAGCCAAATGGACTAGCCCTAACTTGTGATTGTTACTTAGTTATTTTTATTGGTTGTGATCATGGTGATCGATGTTATTAAGATTTGTGCATTTATTAATTGTGGTTTTACCGACGTGTTATTTTCTTTACTCTTAATGTAATGATTGTTTATTTATTTTCATTGGCTATTACGGTGGTGATCGATATTATTAGGATATTTGAGTTTAGCTAGTGTGATTCATGGGGGCGTTGAGGGGGGAGGGGGAGGGGAGGGGGGCTAAGTGCACAGTTGCAAGGGCCCAATTTTTTTAATGTATATTTTGTTTCAATAATAAAAGCTTATAATAACAATAAGTGTATTTTTTTTCTGGTTCATCCTAGGCCTTTGAGGATATTTAATTCTTCAGGACCGGCCCTGACGTGGGTTAGTTCTAATGCATTCAATATCTATTTTTTTGTTTTTTCTTTTTCATTACGTCTACTTTTGTTTAGTATTTGTAACTGACGTTTAATGCATGTTAGAAATGTTGATTATATGAATTTAAGAAATTGTTGTTTATTGTTTTAGATATTTTGTTGAATATTTTTGTGAATGAAACGAATTTTGCCTGTTATTTGTGTTTAAATTTTTTTGAAATAATTTGGTTGTCGATTGTTGTGAAAGCGTTCGTGTTTTTGCATGTCAAACATTGTATTTAAAGTAACATATAACTCAAGCATGGGAGAACTTAATGCATCAAGACTCCAACTTTATGTCAAATCCAAATCAGAAAAGGCAAGATCTACAATCCTAGGCTCTTGGAGTGACTCAAACTCACAAAGAGCCTCAAAAGACCATAACATGCAAAATTTAAGCCCTAACTTAGATCTTATGATCTTGAAGTATCAAGATGAGAACTTTATACCTTTAGTTGCTTGCAATTGTGATGAAGAATCTAGATCTAGAAGTTCAACTCTAACCAAGGCGTGATTACCAAGTTTCTTCTTCTTCAAGGTACAAAAACATAACAATCCAAGACCCAAGTAGATCTATTTGAGAAAACCATCAAGGTTGAGACTTTACACCTCCAGGGGCTAGATCTATTTGAATAAAGCTTGGATCCAAAAGCTCCAAGCCAATCAATGATTCTTCAAGAAGCTACTTCTTCCTCCTCAAGCACCAAAAACACACTTAAACCACTATGAAGCTCAAGAATCACTCAAATGGAGGCTAGGGCTTCATTCTTAGGGTTAGAGAAGATGGAGGCTGAAGAATGGAAGATGTTTAGGTCCATAATGATGCTTATAAAGGGGCCAAACCCTAAAAACAAACTTTTAAAGTAGCCCATTAAATTCCCAACGTTCCCTTAGGATAGCCCAACTCTACCAAGTTGGCCCGCGTCCAATTTCCTTTTTGAATGCCAGGCGTTCCTACTTGGTACACCATGCGTACCCATTTTGGCCCAAAACCCCTCTAAATTCAAATGGTCATAACTTTTGCATCCCCTATCTGTTTTCGACGTTCTTTATATCCACAGAAAGGTAACGAGAAGCCCTACAGTTTTATAAACTTTATATAGTCTGAAAACCAACCGAAATAAAATCCAAAATTCATAAAAGGCCCGAACCAACACCTTCACCGATACCCTTGGGCTCTAAAGTACAAACCGAACCCTTTCATCACATAACCAACATCACCCACATCTAAATGGGTCTTAACCTTTCTTCCCCAAGGCCCTAAGCCTTATGATAATTCATGATTGGGACATGGTCCCGAATAATGAAGCAATTCGAAACCGAGCGTTACAGGGATGGGCCCGGATTGATCGCAGTGCCACCACCCATGTTTCTACACTTTTATGATTTTGGGGATTGTACTTTGATAACTATTTTATTATGACATACTTTTTGATGGTTTGATATGAATGTTTGATGATTTGGGTTGAATTAAAAAGGAAATTTTTATCTATGATTTTTGGAACGTTACAATGGCATCCCTCCACTAAAAGATAACCAAAACTAGTGGGCCAGCATTGGTGCCTTTGACCCACAGGTACAATGAGGCAAAACTCACTTGAATTGAAGAACCTTGAAACATTGCGATATGCTCCCATCTGCACTGCTTTCTCTCGTGAATTCGCTAATCATCACAACCAGGTAGAATCTTAATTAATAGCCCAAAATCCTTAAGTTTGACCGAAGTTCAAACTTGGTCAGAAGTCAACGGTCAACATAAGTCAACAAAAGTCAAATTCCAAGGCTGCTGAGTATGCCCAATGTACTCAATGTGTGCCCAACGTACGTGGCCTGATCCCACTCCTTCATTAAGCACTTAATCCAGTAAGTTCTTTTGTCCATGGTTCAGATCTAGACTCAAAATATTGACTTAAGTCATAAAGTTCCCATCTTTATGAATTTACATGGCTAGAAAAGGTCCAAAAACTAAAATCCTAACTTATTAATCCATTAAGACATCACAACTCTTGCATGGAAATGATAGAAGGACCAAAATCACATATTTATGGTTCCTAATAGCTCCATAATGAATAAAGTTTCCAAAATTATCCATTAGGATGGTCCAAACAACCAAGATCTAGTCTTTAAGTCTCAAAGGGACCAAAAGTGCATCTTTCTCAACTTAATCCATTAAGTTCAAGTCTCTAACCTGCAGATTTGAATCAATATGATGTTTAGATGGATAAAGTTTCCGACTTTTTCCATAACAAGGTCACAAACTTTCCAAATATAAACTTTATGCACTAAAGTGGTCAAAAGCTCATAATACCCAAAACTAACTAGATCTAACAAATGCATCATAAAGATTCAAGCTTTATACCTCCAGAAGACAGATCAATGTGAACAAGGTCTGGATCTACAAACTCCAATGCAACCAACACTTCTCCAATGAGTTCCTTCTTCTCCAAGATGCACCAAGAACACTCCAAAGCACTTAAAACTCCTTCTTTTTTCTTTCACAAGGCTCAAACTAGGGTTAGGGTTTCAAGGGAGGACGTTGGAGAGGTAGTGGCTGATAATGGAAAGGGTTTGAGGAAGTTAAGGAGCTTAAATAGGTCTCAAAACCCTGAAATTAGGGTTTGGATTCTGATCGCGTACACCCAACGTACTCTTGATATGCCCAGCATACCAATTTGAACTTCCGCGATCAGCCATGCTTAGTATGCCCAATGTACAACCTGTACGCCCAACGTACTAGAATAAACCCAAAACCTTCCTAACTTCTAAAGGTCATAATTTCTTCGTTCCAACTCCGTTTTCGACGATCTTTATATCCATGGATAGGTATCGGACAACCCCACAATATTATCCATATAAGAATGGACCCGAAGACCCAATTCTCTTGTGAACCGAAGATGATGTTGAAGTCTGTTTGTCATCTTTTGGAACCTGAAGACGAGAAGAAGACCCGAAGACATATGAGAACATGAAGATTGTGACAAGTTATCTTTATTGACTATGCGTGTAAACTTAGTATTGTTTGGTGTACCTTTTAGAGACACCAAAGTCAGTCTCTTTGTAATTGTTTATCATTTTCCTGTAAGTTTTGGACCTCTATAAACAGAGGGTTCCACTTCATGTTTATGCATCAATTCTGAACTTATCAATATAAGATTTCTTCATCTCTATTCTATCTAAAGTTATCTGATTGATATTTTATTTGAGTCCCTCTTCACTTCTGTTGTTCATCATTTACTAACATGGTTGGAGTGAAAACCATGTTACGATTCAACTAAGTGTCTACTTGTTTATGCTTATTAATATAACTTGCTGCTATTTACATTTCTTACTTTTCCGCAATCTAACTTTTATTGTTGAGCTAACAAAGATCCATTAAGATTAACTTACAATTAGGAAATATATTATCTCATTCTTAACTTTTATTAAGTTCTTCTCTCAATAATTGGTATAAGAGCTAGAGTGGTTTCCTTTTAACTCCTTTCAGAAAATGAAAGCTTTTTCTCAACAAAACTCTGACTTAAAAAGGCCTTCTATACCACTAAAAGCTCATTAAAATAAGGAAAAATGTCACAAGCTTATTCTTTAAACATTTCAAACAGTGTTGGAGGTTCTAATAGAGCACCAATACTTTTTGCAAGTGAATATCATCATTGGTCTCAAAGAATGGAAAGATATTTAAAGACACTCAGAGGATATGTTTGGAGATATGTAAAAGAAGGACCTCATGTCCCCATTTTCACTCCCATTGCAGCTGATGGTGCTCAGGAAAGACTTGGAGGTGGTCTGAAGGCCATGAACAGACCTACCAACGATGACCTCGATAAAATGGTGTTGCTCTAAACAACTTTCACTAGGCTATGAAAGACGTAATTGCCTTCTATGAAATTTCGTGTGGCGTTGCTCCAAATAAATTTGACATCACCATCAATTATTAATTTGTAAAATAGATCTGGGATGTACTAAAAAATATCTACCAAGGTTTTGAACAAGCACAAGAAAAAAAGCTCACCATTGCTCTCAACGAGTTCACCAACTTCAAAGACCTGTCTAGTAAAAGTCTCGATGACTCATTTAAGAGATTCAACCTCATAATCACTAAAATCTCAAATGTTGGTACCGTCAAAAGCAACCCTGAAACCAATTTGTAGTTTCTGAAAGGGTTAGGAAGACATTGGAAGACTGCAAAAATGATAGTTCAAGGACACAGGAAGATCTAGACACTTTCACTGTTCAAACTCTAATGTGAACTTCAGGCTCAAGAATCCACAGTGTTAAAAGAATGTGTAGATATGGGTTGATCACTTGCTTTAATGGATCAGGCTCCTCAGTATGTCATCAAAGCACCACAGTATCCCTATCCTAGAGAGTCATCATATCAACTCACTACAGTCATATGAGGCAGATGTCGAACTAGATGATGAGGAAGAGTTACAAAATGCCATAACCCTTTGTCATTCAACAGTTCAATCGACTCCCACCATCTACTTTTCGGAAAATCAACAGTTCACCAAACCACCTTTCAACCAAAACTTCAACCCGCGGAAAAATCATCAAAGATATCCCATAAACCCCCATCACCAACCTCACCCTCAGAATGCTCCTCAAATGAGTTCCAATCACAAGGAAATTTCATAGACTAACAAATCACCAGACTCCGGTACTACTACCAAAAACAACAAAGATAAAGCTCTTGTCTGTCACAAATGTCACAAGGAAAATCACTTTGCAAGAGACTGTAAAGAAAACGTAGCGAAAGACAAAGCATTCTATCTTAGAATGACTCAGGAGATGGAAGATAAGGAGAAGGAAAAAGTGAAAGCATGTGTAGCTCAAGTTCGTATAGATCACCGTGTTTGGTATTCGGGTGATGAAGATGAGAAGCCTGACAACAAAAGGAAGAGAGGAAAGATATGCATGGTGGCAGCAAGCGAAGAAGATGAACCAACCAACCTGAAGAAGAACTACTGCTACATGGCAAGGGAAGGGACCCTCAGCATCGTTAAACAGGTAAAATTTATGATTCAGTCAATAATTATAGCATGCATGATTGTGAATCTCACTTAAAAAGACTTAATGAAACGTGTGTTTCCGTCCTTACAGACTACAACAAAGCCTTAGATGAAAAGAACATAGCGACCCACGAGCTGTATCACTTGAGAGGAAGACTAGAATACTAGAAGCTTAAGGCGACGATGTTAGAAAAAGATTTTTTGTTAGAAAAATGTAACACTCATAGAAAATAATGATAAATTTAAACTTTTTTTTATAAAACCAACCAATTTCACAAATTGTTTACAAACATAGTTTTCAAAATATGTTCAACATCAGAGTCTCCCAAAATCATAAGCCAAAACATGAGGATGTGTATGGTCATGCCTTCGCCTTCCCGCGATCATTCGAAGTACCTAAAACATAACCCAAAATTGTAAGACGGCGCTTAGTGAGATCCCTCAAAGTACCAACACATAACGTAAGCATAAAACATATAGCATGCATACAAAGCCTTCAGCCCGACTAGAGCGCCCCACCAGCCTACAGTCTATCTGAGACGCTCACAGAACCTTCAGCATGACTGGTACACCTCATCGGGCCTTCAACCTATCTGGAACATTCTCCGGGCCGTCGGCCTTACTAGTACGCCCCTCAGGCCTGCAGTCTATCCAGGACACCCTGGGTCTCTTGGCCTTCATTCTACATTGGTCCGCCTCAACCCAACCACACATAAACCATGTCGACATATACATAACATATAAGCATACATATAACCAGTCAACAGACAATCAGACTGATCTTACAAATCACTAAGCATAACATGATCCTACCTACAAGGATACAGATCTAACAGATCACTACATCATACCAACATGCGATAAACCAGGATAACAATCCAATAGTTTGGCCTTGGTGCCTTCGACCCAAAAGTACAGTGAGGGAAAACTCACCTCGCAAACTGGACAGAAGCTGATGAGGTCTGGACTTTGAATCTCAGCTCATTAACTAGCACCTAATCCCACCAATGACACTTTCCATTAAAATTCCAAAATACCCTAAAGGTCAAACTTGGTCAAAGTCAAAGTCAAATTCAAACCCACTAAGTCAACTGAGTAAACCCAGCCGGGTCAACCCAACCGAGTCAACTCAGTTGGGCATACTCCAAACCCTTTTGACCACCATCGGGGTGGTTGACCTCGTATGTAGGGCGTACACCTCGTACTCGGGGCATACTCTTGCATCCTTCAAAACTCAATAAGTGTTTAATGGCTTAAGCACTTACATCCATATTTTAGATCTAGGGATCAAATACATTCTAGAGTCATAACGTTCCAACTTTATGACTTTACATGCCCATTAAGTGCTTAACTCAAGGAATTAATGTAACACCCCGTTTATCAGGTATTTTCAAATTCATCTTTTGGTTTTAAAGTATGTAATTTTGGCCCTTGTTTTGGAAGGAAGTAGTCGCAAGAAGCCCTAATGGAAAGATCATAATTTTAGGAGAATAAGTGTATGGTAAGCGTATATGTGAGTACGCTAAGCATACTAGGGTGTGCTCTAGTACGTTGGGAGTACACATGTCTGAAAGAAACCCTAATTTTTGGGGTTTGAGGGGTATTTAAGCATCCTTATGGTCATTTATCCCCACCTTTTTTGCCTCCAAATCCTTAGAGTCGTTCTTGCAAAATGTTAAACCCCCTTGAGTGTGATTTTGAGCCCTTAAGTGTGTTCTTGGTGTTTTAGAGGAAGGACATGTGCATCAAGAAGCTTAGAAGCTTGAAGCAAGGATTGTATTCGGAAGTTTGGCTCTTTTCTTCATCATCTAAAGCTATATAGTTCATACCTTTATGGTTCATTTGATAGATCTCATGTCTGGGTCTTTTTATGCTTCTTTTTGGTCCAAAATGATCCATCTTGAGCATGGAATGTGTAACGCCCCATTCCCGGTATGTATTTAAATAAGTTTTTCCATTTTGAGGAGAACTCGGCGAGTCCGTTGCCCAACTCGCCGAGTAGAGTCGGGATGAACATGCGTATTTAGCCGGCAACTCGGCGAGTCCTTACGCTGGACTCGGCGAGTTTGCCTATCTGGAGGAAACCCTAATTTTAGGGTTTTGGACCTATTTAAATTTCCTTATGCGCCTAACTCGTCCCTTTTCACCCCAGAGCATCTGATAGCAAAATCCTAGCCATTTCTTAGTGAGTGTGTGTGTGTTCATTGCTTGTAAAGGCACCTTTGGAGTAAGAAGGAGAAGGTGGAAGTTGGAGAGCCCAAGAAAGAGGAAGTAGATCCGGATTATACACTCTATTGGTCATCTTTTCTGGTATTCAATTCTATACCTTGGCTTTTGATCATATAGATCTATGTTTTCCCTAATTTGTGGGTTCTAAGCTCTAAAACCCCAAATTCTCTATGATTAGGCCTTAAGGTCGGGTTATACTTCAGATCTGGACACTCATGGCATGCTAGAAGTATAAAGTTTTGGTTGTGATTGTGTTTGAAGTCCCTATTGAGCCTAGAACCCCATCTTTGGACTCGGCGAGTAGTTCTTTGGACTCCGCGAGTCGAGTCGCGAGTCCCCGTCTTTCTTTGAGTCGAGAGTTTGGAGTGAATCGGTGAGTGAAAGAAGGACTCGGTGAGTAAAAATTAGAGTTAGTAAAGGAAGGACTCGGCGAGTCTGCGCCCTGACTCGGTGAGTCCGATCAACTGGAAGTTGACTTTAACCAGGGGTAGAATAGTCATTTTACCCTCAGTACAGTTATCAGTAATTAATTGAGTGTAATTATGGTAATTGTAGCCGGGGAGATACCGGAGCAGCAACAGACAGTTTCCAGAGCAGTTCATTTAGCAGCCAGTACACGAGGTGAGTTTCATTCTAGTAGGAACGGGTCTAAGGCCACAATGCCGGCCCGTTTAGTTAGAAGTAGTTCCGAACTTCGGTCCGATGTAGTAGTTAGTATGTTGATGTCTTCGTGACTCAGACAGGATTATGCGTTATGTGTTCCGGGCTACGGCCTGATGCAGTATGCAGTATATGTGTTTATGCTGGTTGGTATGTTTATGTGCTAGTTGATATGTGTTTATGCTATGCTTTGCTCAGTTAGTTATGGATGTCGGTCTGATGCAGTTAGTTCCGGACTTCGGTCCGATGCAGTCAGTTCCGTACTTCGGTCCGATGCAGGGGACGAGGTCCCGGTCAGTTCCGGACTTCGGTCCGATGCAGCTTCCGGACTTCGGTCCGATGCAGTGGGCGAGGCCCAGTATGTGATTTATATGTATTGTATGGTATGTGGTAGTTTGGGGGAGCTCACTAAGCTTCGTGCTTACAGTTTCAGTTTTGGTTTCAGGTACTTCCGCAATAAAAGGGAAGAGCTCGGGTTGATAGCATCGCACACACCACAGCTTCAGCAGTTTTTCCTGGGAGTTTGATTGGACATTTTCACATGTTTGATACAGTTTGATATGATACATTCCATTATGTTTTGAGAATTATGAAATATGTTTATTAGTATGGTTTTCAGTATCATGATTTTAATATTATAAAACAAAAATTTTTGGGTCGTATTTTTGGATGTTACAAGTTGGTATCAGAGCCTTGGTTTGAGGGATTCGGATACACTCTCGGGTGCATCTGAACTCAAACTAAGGAAAATGAAAAAGGGTTTTCAAAAGAAAAGCATTTTTGTTAAGAACTTAGAAAGAAAAGAGTTTTGATAAAAAGAAGAGGGTGTGGTGCACGTGATCAGCCGAGCTCAAGTAAGTACTCCCAAATTACCCATACAAGTTTATATTATGATTAATTATTTCAGTTTCAATAGAACAACATGCTAGTATAGGACTAAGGATCTAGGAGGATGCCTTATGTGCCTGCTTTGTGTGTTCCAGGTCTATGAGAATTGCATATTAGCATCAAGTAGACAGCAGTAGGATAGCCTGTTTAGGTTATGCCTGATAGCACGAGCTTAGCATTGTATGCTAGTACAGTTACTCATTAAGATGATAGAATTGCTTGAGTAGTTCCGTGTCCGAATGCTACTTGCTTTGTGCTTTGTGGGACTCTGAGTAATGGGAGTTAGCCGTTAGGTGAATGCGCCACAGCACATGTGAACATGGTTGAATAATCTCAGAGTGTTGGATTTAGCCCTACTGCGCAACTCTTGTTTGAGTCTAACCGTTGTGGGGACGAGTTCTATACTCGAAGGATTATATGAGCCTCGCCACATGTGATGACATTCATGTAATGACTGGTTGGCATCACAAGGAGGCCTTCTGCAGCTGAGGACTGGTAAGGGTTGAGTCGGATATTTCCCTAGGGCAAGCCTAGGGTGAGTGTAGTAGAGATCAGCAACAGTAGTAGTGGTCGGGTGGAGTTGAGGCAGTTCTTAAGGAAACTACGGATAGATGTGGAAGGCAGTAGGGGCCCATACTACTGGAAGCAGAAGGTCTGTAGTAGTAGTGATCCCTCGAGATATATCAGTGTTTCTGACATTTATCGTAATGTGTTTTCAGAATGGTGGTTTTACGCTCTAGACCAGCAGGCGGCAGTTCAGGTGCCGGAGAAGGATCGAGATCAGGCTCAGGAACCGAACAGTTGGATGAACAGACCAAAGAGTTCTTCACTTCAGAAGTCACTCGTATCATTCTTGAGCAGACTCCAGTGATCTTTGGTTCGATCAAGGAGGGTATACTAGAGTTGATGGAGGAGAAGCTAGGCACCTTTCGTGCTGAGGTGGCGGCCATGATGGGGTCGTGCACGCTTACTTTCAGGGAGTTCCGGGCATGTGGAGCTCCCGACTACCCTGGGGCGCGAGACCCCATAGCGAGTACCAGATGGCTGGCGGACGTGGCCAACGCATTCCGCTCAAGCAGGTGTCCTGAGGGGGACAAGGTCAGATTGGTAAACTGTCTTCTGAAGGACAGGGCACGAGATTGGTGGGAGGAGGTTGGTCATGCCATCATGAATGACGCGACTTTGGATGCCATGACTTGGGCAGACTTTTCTACCAGATTCAGATCTGAGTTCGCATCGATTATTGAGGTGCATAAGTTAGCACATGAGTTCCAGGATTTGACCCAGACCACAGAGACAGTGGCGGAGATTACCGCAAAATTCAGGGAGAGGGCACTTCTCGTTCCTCAGTACGCAGCTGATGAGGAAATGAAGAAGGCCCGTTATCATGAGATGCTGCGGAGTGATATCCGCCAGTTTGTGAGCCGGTCCAGCTGTAAAACGCTGGATGACATGATTGCTAGAGCTCGGGAGTGAGAGATTGATCTTGAGTTGGAGAGGAAGAGGAAGCTGGAGGCGGGTTCGGTTCCAGGGGGTTCGGGCAAAAAGCCCAAGGTTTCTGATCATAGATCCAGGAGTCAGCAGAGCCACAGTCGATGTGGAAAATATGGGAGATTGCACGATGGGGTGTGCAAGGCAGGGAGTTCCGGCTGCTTTAAGTGCGGCCGAACTGGGCATCTGAGCAGAGATTGTACAACCACTACCACCGCCATTGCAGCGTCAGACCTGATTTGCTTTCAGTGCAACCAAAGGGGACATAAAAAGTACCAATGTCCGAGTTTAGCGGCCGCAGGGAAAGTGTCAGCACCTGCCCCTGCTACTTTGAGGATTACAGATGGCCGTCAGGGCCGAGCTGAGACGCCAGTGGCAAAGAGTAGGGCTTTTCAGCTGACAGCAGAGTAGGCAAAGGCAACTCCTGATGTGGTGACGGGTATGTGATTCTCTTTTATCTTTGTATCTTTTTATTGTTTATTTTCTCATGGGTGTATGTTTTGTATAGGGTCGTTCTCAGTGAATGGCATTTCAGCTACAATGTTGTTTGATTCGGGGGCTACCCGGTCATTCGTCTCTCTTGCACTTAGCAAGAGGTTTAGCAGAGCTCCTGGGGAGCTAGATTGTCCACTTGAGGTCGAGATAGCAGCTGATAGGACCGTTAGGGTTGCAAGGGTACATAGAGGGTGTTCTCTGCAGTTATTCGGCGAGCAGTTTCTAGTGGATTTGGTCCCTATTCCCCTGCGAGGGAATAAGGTCATCGTAGGCATGGATTGGCTGAGCCCTAATGGGGAGGTGATAGATTGTGAGCTGCAATTAGTGAGGGTTCGCACTCCCAGTGGGGGAGAGTTAGTGATCCAGGGTGAGAGGCTACAGCGCGGACCAGTTCTGTGTTCAGCGGCGAGAGCGGGGCGCTATTTTCAGCAGGGTTGCGCAGGTTATGTAGCTTATGTCTTGGATGCCCGGGAGAAGGGCAAGGCGACAGTTGACGATGTCCTGGTGGTGCGAGATTTCCCGGATGTATTTCCAGAGGATTTACCGGGAATACCTCCTGAGAGGCAGGTCGAGTTCGGGATCGACCTAATTCTTGGTGCGGCTCCGATAGCCAAGGCACCGTACCCGTTGGCACCCCCAGAGATGCAAGAGTTGTCTACGTAGCTGCAAGAGCTGTTAGACAAAGGTTTTATCAAGCCGAGCAGTTCACCCTAGGGTGCACCGATTTTGTTTGTGAAGAAAAAGGACGGGTCGCACCGTATGTGTATAGATTATTGGGAGCTGAATAAGGTAACGGTGAAGAACCGTTATCCACTTCCGATAATAGATAATTTGTTTGATCAACTTTAGGGGGCATCTTGGTTCTCCAAGATCGATTTACACTCCGGATATCACCAGATGCGGGTCAGAGGCGAGGATGTGCAGAAGACTGCCTTCAGAACCAGGTATGGTCATTATGAGTTTGTGGTGATGCCGTTCGGGCTCACCAACGCTCCAGCCGCGTTCATGGATCTCATGAATCGCGTATGCAAGCCGATGCTAGATCGGTCTGTGATAGTATTCATAGATGACATCTTGGTGTATTCCAAGACTCAGGGGCAGCATGAGGAACACCTGAGGGAGGTGCTAGAAGTTTTGAGGAGGGACAGGCTTTTTGCGAAGTTCTCCAAGTGCGAGTTCTGGTTGCGCGAGGTGCAGTTCCTTGGCTACCTCATCAACCAGAAGGGTATTTTGGTAGATTCGGCCAAGATAGAGGCCGTAATGCAGTGGGAGGTCCCGAAGTCTCCATCCGACATTCGGAGCTTCCTAGGCCTGGCGGGGTATTACAGGAGATTCATCCAGGATTTCTCCAAGATAGCAGTACCGCTCACTCGACTGACCAAGAAGTTGGTGGCGTTTCGTTGGGGGCATGAGCAGCAGGTAGCGTTTGAGACCCTCAAGCAGAGATTGTATGAGGCACCGATCCTTACCCTGCCAGAGGGAGTAGAGGATTTCGTAGTCTATTGTGACGCCTCGATCACAGGTATGGGAGCAGTGCTGATGCAGCGAGGCCGTGTGATAGCTTACGCCTCGAGACAGTTGAAGCCCCACGAGGTTAACTATCCTACGCATGATTTGGATTTGGGAGCAGTGGTGTTTGCTCTCAAGATCTGGAGACATTACCTCTATGGGGTCCGGTGTACCATTTACACGGATCACAAGAGTTTGAGGTACTTCATGGATCAGCCAAATCTGAACATGAGGCAAAGACGGTGGCTAGATGTGTTGAAAAATTATGACTGTGAGATCCTCTATCACCCTGGGAAGGCCAACGTAGTGGCCGACACCCTGAGCCGCAAGGTAGTAGCGGCCCCAATCAAAGACATTTGTTTGAGGATGACGGTGATTACTCCATTATTGGAGCAAATCAAGGAGGCGCAGGTGGAGGGCCTCAAGGAGGAGAGGCAGAAGTGTGAGAGGATTGTGGGCCGGGTAGCTTCTTTTGACTATGATTTTAGAGGATTGTTAACCCTTCATAGGAGAGTTTGGGTGCCGTACTGGGGCAGAGTACGGCAAGTGTTGATGGATGAGGCTCATAAGTCTCGGTTTTCCATCCATCCACGGACAACGAAGATGTATAGAGATCTTCGACCCGACTACTGGTAGCCCTGCATGAAGCGGGATGTCGCCTGGTACGTAGAAAGATGCCTGACCTGCAGGAAGGTCAAGGCAGAGCACCAGAGGCCTCACGGAAAGATGCAGCTGCTAGACATTCCAGTGTGGAAATGGGAGGATATCACTATGGATTTCATCACTAAGCTTCCCAGGACCACGTGTGGGGTGGATTCCATATGGGTTATAGTGGATCGGTTGACGAAGAGTGCTCATTTCATACCGATCCAGGAGAGTATATCGGCCGAGAAGCTAGCCGATATTTACGTGAGAGAGGTGGTGGAACGGCATGGAGTGCCCGTTTCAGTGGTGTCAGACCGAGATGTCCGTTTTACCTCTAGATTTTGGAAGCGGTTTCACGACGAGATGGGTACTCATATCCATTTTAGCACCGCTTTCCATCCTCAAACGGACAGGCAGAGCGAGAGGATGATTCAGACTCTCGAAGACATGCTGCGGGCATGTGTTCTAGACTTCGGTGGCAGTTGGGATACGTATCTTCCGTTAGTAGAGTTTTTGTATAACAACAATTACCATGCGAGTATTGATCGACCTCCCTTCGAAATGCTCTATAGGAGGAAATGCAGGACCCCGATTTGTTGGGGCGAGGTCGGTCAGCGAGTCATTGGGAGCACCGAAGTGGTGCTCAAGACGACAGAGCTGATCCAGCAGGTTCGTAGCAGACTGCAGACTGCGCAGAGTCGGAAGAAGAGTTACGCCGATAGGAGGCGTTCAGACTTGGAGTTTCAGGTGGACGATATGGTCCTCCTGAAGGTATCACCCTGTAAGGGTGTTATCAGGTTTCGGAAGAGGGGCAAGCTGGGCCCCAGGTTCATTGGTCCTTTCAGGGTTGGCCCGGGTGGGTCGGGTTGCTTATCGGTTGGATCTTCCGGCAGAGCTCAGCCAGATCCACAACACTTTCCATGTTTCTCAGTTGAGGAAGTGCTTGGTGGACGAGTCAGCAGTGGTACCTTTGGAAGATATTCGGGTTGATGGCAGCCTGAATTACATTGAGAGATCGGTTGCGATTTTGGACCGGAAAACAAAGACCTTGAGGAACAAGGTGGTTCAGTTGGTGAAGGTGCAGTGGCAGCACCGGAAGGGGTCTGAGTGGACGTGGGAGACAGAGGAAGAGATGAGGGAGCACTATCCGAAGTTGATCCAAGATTTAGCAGCAGTAGACTTCGAGGACGAAGTCTGAGCCAAGTGGGGGAGAGTTGTAACGCCCCATTCTCGGTATGTATTTAAATAAGTTTTTCCATTTTGAGGAGAACTCGGCGAGTCCGTTGCCCAACTCGCCAAGTAGAGTCGGGAAGAACATGCGTATTTAGCCGGCAACTCGGCGAGTCCATACGCTGGACTCGGCGAGTTTGCCTATCTGGAGGAAACCCTAATTTTAGGGTTTTGGACCTATTTAAACTTCCTTATGCGCCTAACTCGTCCCTTTTCACCCCAGAGCATCTTATAGCAAAACCCTAGCCGTTTCTTAGTGAGTGTGTGTGTGTTCATTGCTTGTAAAGGCACCTTTGGAGTAAGAAGGAGAAGGTGGAAGTTGGAGAGCCCAAGAAAGAGGAAGTAGATCTGGATTATACACTCTATTGGTCATCTTTTCTGGTATTCAATTCTATACCTTGGCTTTTGATCATATAGATCTATGTTTTCCCTAATTTGTGGGTTCTAAGCTCTAAAACCCCAAATTCTCTATGATTAGGCCTTAAGGTCGGGTTATACTTCAGATCTGGACACTCATGGCATGCTAGAAATATAAAGTTTTGGTTGTGATTGTGTTTGAAGTCCCTATTGAGCCTAGAACCCCATTAAGAGCTTATTTTGGTCATATGAAGCCTTTAAAGGCATGCATGCACGTAAAGTTAGCAACTTTATGTGAAAAGCATGCCTTAGAAGTTCAGATCCGTGATTGGAATCAGCTGCATGGCTCCGATCGGATCTGTATGGAAAAAGGACTGAAAGAACTCGGCGAGTCCCCAGGCCGACTCGATGAGTTGCATGAAGATAGTCGTTGACTCGACGAGTTGGAGGAACAACTCGGCGAGTCCGATGAAGTTTGCCTTAGAACTCGACGAGTTGCATGAGCAACTCGGCGAGTTGGATGAGTGTTCCCAAATAAAGTGTGTCAAAGATCAATGGCTTCATTCCTTCATAGTTACAAGTAAAGTTAGCAACTTTACGTGTTCAAATGAGTCCAAGAATCCAGATCTACGAGTTGGGAACCATAGAGCGGATTCAAAAGCAGTATAT
Organism: Lactuca serriola; assembly: GCF_051521515.1. Lineage (NCBI taxonomy): Eukaryota > Viridiplantae > Streptophyta > Magnoliopsida > Asterales > Asteraceae > Lactuca > Lactuca serriola. The sequence goes on from NC_136411.1 coordinate 4,869,958, forward strand.
GGAGTCTGCATGTTAGAACTCGGCGAGTAGTTCGTCAGACTCGGCGAGTAGTTCTTTGGACTCCGCGAGTCGAGTCGCGAGTCCCCGTCTTTCTTTGAGTCGAGAGTTTGGAGTGAATCAGTGAGTGAAAGAAGGACTCGGTGAGTAAAAAATAGAGTTAGTAAAGGAAGGACTCGGCGAGTCCGGTCAACTAGAAATTGACTTTGACCAGGGGTAGAATAGTCATTTTACCCTCAGTACAGTTATCAGTAATTAATTGAGTGTAATTATGGTAATTGTAGCCGGGGAGATATCGGAGCAGCAGCAGACAGTTTCCAGAGCAGTTCATTTAGCAACCAGTACACGAGGTGAGTTTCCTTCCAGTAGGAACAGGTCTAAGGCCACAATGTCGGACCGTTTAGTTAGCAGTAGTTCCGGACTTCGGTTTGATGCAGTAGTTAGTATGTTGATGTCTTCGTGACTCAGACAAGATTATGCGTTATATGTTCTGGGCTACGGCCTGATGCAGTATGCAGTATATGTGTTTATGCTGGTTGGTATGTTTATGTGCTAGTTGATATGTGTTTATGATATGCTATGCTCAGTTACTTCCGAACTTCGGTCCGATGCAGTCAGTTCCGGACTTCGGTCCGATGCAGCCAGTTCCGGGCTTCAGTCCGATGCAGGGGACGAGGTCCCGGTCAGTTCCGGACTTCGGTCCGATGCAGCTTCCGGACTTCGGTCCGATGCAGTGGGCGAGGCCCAGTATGTGATTTATATGTATTGTATGGTATGTGGTAGTTTGGGGGAGCTCACTAAGCTTCATGCTTACAGTTTCAGTTTTGATTCAGGTACTTCCACAATAAAAGGGAAGAGCTCGGGTTGATAGCATCGCACACACCACAGCTTCAGCAATTTTTCCTGGGAGTTTGATTAGACATTTTGACATGTTTGATACAGTTTGATATGATACATTCCATTATGTTTTGAGAATTATGAAATACGTTTATTAGTATGGTTTTCAGTATCATGATTTTAATATGATAAAACAAAAATTTTTGGGTCGTATTTTTGGATGTTACAGAATGTTCTGGATGTTTTAAGTCGTCCTTTCAGATCCTTGGAGGGGTCCTTGGTCATAAAAATAAGGTCCCAATGGCTAGAAGTGTCTCATGCTTTTGGTAGAAGGGTCTTAATGGATTAAGACCTCGTATTAAGAGCTTTATGGACGTGTATGGTCATAAATTTGGAGACTTTATAACCCTAGTATGCCTCTGGACATTGGATCGGAAGTGTGAGATTAAGTGCTAAAGCCATTAAGCACTTATGAAGAAAATGGGATTTGCGAGGGTACACCTCACGTAGGGAGGTGTACGCCCCGCATACCTAATCAGCCATCCTGATGGTGGATTCTATGTAGCCTCGTGTACCATGAGCGTACCTTCGGAGTACGCCCCGTATACGCGACAGTATTGGGCCTCTTCATTTTGGGCCCAGATTGTCTTGGGCCATGTTGTGCCATCTGGATTTTATGGTTTGGGCTTTTTGTCTTGTTGGACTTTCTTGGGTAAAGGCCCACAAAAGAAATTTGGCCCAATTTGGATAATTAGGCCATATTTGGGCCTTAGATGTTTATTTTGGATTTGGTCCTTTGGTCATATAGTTGGGGCCTTAGCTTTGGGCCAAGCTTGAGAAGGGTAAAAAGGTCTTTTACCCTAATTTGAACTCATAGTGTAAGTTAGGGGTTGGATGTTGACGGGTTGTCATTGTGGATTTGATAGCACATTAATTTTAGCGGATCTGCCGTTAGAGATTGTTTGTGGGATCAACTGTTGGTGGGGTGTTGTCTTGATATTGGCGGTTCGGGGATCTGTCATCCAACAGCCAGGGATCATCTGTATTATTCGTCAGTGCGAGGTGAGTTGTCCTCACTGTACTTGCATGTTGAAGGCACCAATGTCGGCCCATTGGATTGATATCCTGTTATGTATGATTTTATGCTATTATGATCTGTTAGATCGGTGTCCTGGTAGATAGGATGATGATATGCTTATTGATTTGTAGATCTGCATGATTGTTTGTTGACTGGTTATATGTTGATTAATGGTTGAGGTTTTACTGTTATGTGCGTGAGCCAACAGACTCGGGGCATTCCAACCTGATAATTGATTGGACCCAAGGGTATTCCATCCCGAGGATGACTGGACCCGTTGTATATTGGCATTCCAACCTGATGGTTGATTGGGCCTGGGGTATTCCAACCCAATGGTTGATTGGATCCGATATGATTGTATGACATATGGTGAGATTAGACTGCTTTGTGCATCAGTCACTAGGCCGAGGGTATTCCATCCTGAGGATGATTGGACCCATAGTATGTTGGCATTCCAATCTGATGATTGAGGGCCTGGGGTATTCCAACCCGATGGTTGATTGGACCCATAGTATATTGGCATTCCAACTCGGTGGTTGAGGGCCGGGGTATTGCAACCCGATGGTTGATTGGACCCATAGTATGCTGTTATTTGTGATATGTGTTATTTTTTGTGTGTTGATACTTTGGGGAAACTCACTAAGCTTTGTGCTTACAGTTGTGTTTATGGTTTAAGGTTCTTCAAATGATTCGTGGCAAGGCGAAGGCATGACCATACACATCCTTGGTTTTACAACAAGTTGGATCTTGGGAGACTCTAATTTTAAGTCATGTTTTGGAAAACAATGTTTTTGTAAACACCTTTGTTAATAAATGGGTTTTTTTGAAATGTTTAAATTTTGCTAAATTTTTTTGAGATGTTACAAGTTGGTATCAAAGCCTTGGTTTGAGTGAATTGGAGGAACACTCATGTGAATCCAGTCTCAAGCTAAGGAAAAAGGGTTTTTAAAAAAATAATTTTCAAAGTAAAGGTTTTAAAAAAATAGCTTTCAAAGTTGATTTCAAAATAACCGAAAAAGGATGCAATGTGTACGATCAGCTGGAGCCAGTAAGTTGACCCCAAATTACCACACTGTTCTTTGATATTGTGATATGTTAGAACAACATGTTAGTGATAGCCTAGGGATCTTTAGGAATTGCATGATAGAATTTCCTGGTTATATTATGCCTGATAGCCTAGGGCTCTTCCTTGTATATGAAATTAACATCATTACTGTAGTTGCTTAGTGTATACATTATAGTTGTTCATAAATAAGATTCTATAGATTGAGAATGTTTGGTTTGGCCTTATTTATTGTTCTTGTTTGATGAAGGGCTTATTGTAGGCTCGTATATTCGACTATCTATAGGATCCAGTATTATGTATGGCTAGCATACACGAGTGTTGCAACGTTGGTGGAAGTTTCATGAGTGGGTGCAGTGTATAGCGGGTCAGTGCGAGGAATGATTATCCACTCTAGGGAGAGTGAGAGCAGGGAGAAGGTGCACCCGTGGTGCGAGGAGTTTGAGATCGAGGATTGTGTATGAGGACCTGTCTGATTTTATTGCGTTTTAGTTCTAGTCGGCTTCTCTGCTCGAATGTTGCTTGCTTTGTGCTTTGTCGACCCATGTTGATGAAATTTAATCATCAAATGAATACAATAAAATAACATGTTATGAAGGTTAAATAATCTTAGAATGAAGGACTCATACCTATTGCACAACTCTCGTTTGAGTCCAACCGGTGTAGGGTTGGGCCCTTTAGTCGAATGATTATTTAAGCTTGGTAGCATGTAATTGTATTTGTGAAGTGATTAGCTGGCGTTGGTAGTGGTTCTTCAGCAACTGATGGAGGAGGGGGTGTGGTGAGTCCTAGGAGAGCCTAGGAAGTAGTTTAGTGCGGTTGTTTCGTTGTAGAGAGGGTATTGAGAGTATCTTCAAGACTAGGACTTAAAAGACCCTAGATGATTCTTGAGAAAAGTATGAATAGGTGTGGAAGGTAGTATTGGGCCCATACTACTCGAAGCATAGGATCCATACTCGAATCAAGGAAGGTTTCGGGGATTCTAAGGGCTCTTCATGGGAGTTAGCATGGTTGGATACCATGATTTGTGGTAGTGTTTCTGTTCATGTCAATCTCATGGTTGTGGCTGCTCAGGTATGCGGATGGACCTGGTAAGTGTTTTGAGCCCTAGTGGCGTTATTGATTTGGGTTGTGTGGTGCAAACCTAGTGAGCTTTGGTTTGAAGCCTCAGAGGTTTTGCTCAAGGTCGGGTATTCGAGTCGCGAGACTCAAGAAGGGGCCGATGATTATGACTGGTTTGGGTTTTGCAGCTAGAGGTGGGATGGTTGATTGATGGATTGGAATGTTGTTATCTATGGCACGGATCATGCCCTCTTCAGTTTTCTGAGTTCGGAAGAGTGAACATGCTTGTGACTTCTAGGGTTACAATGCAACTCAGATTGGTTTTTGTTGGTTGCGGTGGTTGGTGACAGTATATTAGAGCCCATGTGCGCAGGTGGTTGATGTAGTATGAGTACTTGGTGATGTGATCAAGGGTCAGTATTCTTTGGATATAAGAAAGACAGGTGTCATATTGTCGTTGAGGTTGCAGGCAAGTAGTATTTGTTTGGATCGTAAGTCAGTAGTTTCTTACACTTTTGTGTGAAACCCATAATGTTAAGTGGTTATAATTGGGGATTTCATAGGTCTTCAACTGAAATTCTGGATTTTCTTGGGATTCATTTGATCCTTATATAGAGGATCATTATGTGTGTATTATTCATTCCATAGTTAGATTTAGTCGTATATGGTTGAGCCGATTGAGTCATGATTTGGTTTCTGCATTAGTGGATGGTGGGTTGAGCTCTAAGTGGGGGAGAACTAGGATTCTCAGGTTGCGCATCAGTCCATGTGGGATTTATCAGTTTTTTGTTTGGATTGCGGTTAAGATTAGTTTGGGCTGACATAGAGCGGTGATTTATTTCTAGAAATGGTATGTTTAGTTACGAGTAGTGTTTGGTTCTCTATATTTAGTGTCAATGTGTCCCATGCCATTGGTTGTTGAATTCATCATTCAGCGTAGGTTCACTCGAAAGTTTAGTTGTATCCGCCGAGGTTCAGTGGTCGGGCCAATATGCCGTCAAGTAAAGTATGGTCTATGTTCCTTTGGTCTTCAGGTATATTTACCCTCAATGGTGGAGTGGGAACTTGGTTTATAGCAAACTCAGGTTTTGGTGACCTTCAGGATCACCGTTGAAGCCTTCTCGAGCTACTTGTGTAGTGGTGGAATCCGCTCAGTCTCAACCAAGCATGGGATCTTGTTTCGACTAATCGTGAGGATGTTTTCTGTTATTGATTAAGATGTTATTTCTATTATTTCTGGTAATTCTTCTCTCTTTGGATGATATTATGTGTTCCCTAAGGATGTACATGGTGGTTTTTCATGTGAGTTGGGCATGATAGCATTGAAGCACTTGGTTCGAATTATGTGCATGGGTTTTTTGGTTGATAGCCTTCGAATTGGGCCAAGAGTGCGACTGTTATCCTATTTGTGGGTCGCGTGCGACCATGTTTTGTAAGGCTTTGCTGTGGTAGCAGCTTTGTGGTGCTCAGATAATGGAATGAGGTGGGTATATTTAGGCCTGGAGTGTTGGGCGAATGATGTGATGGAAACATGGTCGGTGTGATGTCAGGAGCATTCAGTCATAGGCTGTGGGCCTAGAGAACATGGTTGTTCATTTCTTCTTGTGGTGCTCTCGGTGTTGATGTGTTGATGGGAGTCGGGTGAGTCACAAATTTGTTGGTTGGATAAAGGGAGCAGTAAGGGTTGTAGGGAGTATCAGTCAGGTATCTAAAAGTCTCTATGTGATGTATGCATTATATTTCTGTTAGAACCTGAAAGTGAACCTCTAGCAATCTCTAACCCTTCATGTTCCAAAGTCAGTGTTAGGTCCGGAGTCAGTCTATGGTCAGATTTGAAGTTGGTGTCCGGAATAGAGTGTGTGGTCGAAGTGAAGATGTTCCGAGATTGTGCATCCGTCTACATTAATTGTTCTTATCATTTTCTGTGATGTAACGTTACTTAGGACTTAGTCTTTTTGTGTATTTGGATAATCAGAATGTCAGAAATAGTGACATTGTCCGATCCTTTGTATGTTTTCCAGTTTGTAGTGTATTCCTCCTTTTGCTATATAAGGAGTGTTTAATGATAAGAAAACAAGACTGATTGTTACTCCAAAGATAGTTATACTTGAATTTACTTCACTTGCATCTTTCTCTCAAATCAGACTCTTTCAAACATTCTACTTGTTTATTTATTGTCTTTACATTGATTATATTCATTACTCCATATTTAATACTTGAAGTACTTTGTTGATTCTCATCTTCAGTCTCGACTGGTCTTGCCAGACTTGCCTGGAACTCTTAATCAGAAGCAGACATTGATCTTAAGCATTAACTCAATGTTTGAGTTTTCAAGCCTTGTCCCTGCACAATCAGATCTCTGTTCTCACACTTGGTATCAGAGCTTGAGTGGTTGTCCTTTGAATCCATAAGAACAGATTATAGTTGACTCAAGATTACCTTAGTATTTCGATCATTTTTGTGTTCAGGATAAAAGTTCTTCTATATACCACTTTTCCTTAAGATATCTTAATTTCAATGGTTGCTTATAATTCTCAACAAATGTACTCAATGCAAATAGGAAATAGCGAGGGTTGTCCTACACGTGCCCCACTTTTAGTTGTTAAAGAGTATGATCACTGGAAAGTCAGAATGGAAAGATTTTTACTTGGAAAAGAAAAAGGTGAATCTATCTAGAGATCCGTTAAAGAAGGTCCTCATGTTCCAGTTCGAACCATTGTTAGAGATGTTGTTGCAACCCTCATGGGACAGGATGAACAATGTCAAGCGCCTCTCACTGTTGATGACCTTGAAAAGCTGAATGCAGATCAAGTTACCTTTTCCGAAATGGTGTTGGTGTTCCACCTTCTCTCTTTGAGCACATCAAACCATGTAAATTTGCAAAAGAGATTTGGGACACACTTCAAGATTTGTTCGAAGGGTCATAGAACATGAAGGATAAGCGTCTAACCTCCATTGTCAACGAGTTCAACACTTTCACTACAACACATGGCTAATCTGTTGCCTCAGCCTCAAATAGATACTTAATCATCGTCAACAACATAACATCTCATGGGATATTCCGAACCCCACTTGAATACAACCTCAAGTTCATTAACAGCCTCGGAAAGGGATGGAGAAATGTGAAATCATGTCTTCAGCGTAATAGGTCTCTAAAAAAGTTGAAGCTCTACCAATTATTTGATGAGCTTCAAGATCATGAATTAAATGTTGCACAAACCCTACGTGAACTCACTGGAGGCCCTCTTGCTCTAGTCAGTTCCTATGATCCACATACTCCGAACCTTGCTGTTTCGGACCCTCTATCTGTTGTTGTTCCATATATCCCTCCTGTTCAACCCTTACCCCCAACCATACCTGCTCCCACCAATAACAACTATCAACTAACTGGTGACCTTAATCCTGAAGATATGGACTCCGAACTTCGTTTTCAACAGGATTTTGCCTTACTTTCCATGAAATACAATCATCCTTATAACAAGCCATATCACAACTATTTTCATGCTCCTCACCAAAATAATCCTCAACCTTTCAACAAACCTTCAGAAAACCCACCATCCTACAAACATAACCTTTCAACAAGAGTAGACAGTTGTTGTGTGATGAAATAAAATGATGAGAGGCCTCGATGTTGTTGTTGATCTAGTGATCTAGCGGAGTATGGATGACGACCATGGACTCTTTCTAGACTGTCTAGTGGAACGCTGGCAGGTTCATAACCTGTAGGTGTTGTGAACGATGTGTTCACCGGTGTACTCTATCCCCCTCATGGTTGCCTTAGGACATTTATTGTTGAGGAAACCCCTTTGTAGTAATGTCCATCCCGAAGAAAAATCCTAGACTAGGTCCCTTGTGATAATTGTTGTTTTAGGGACGTAAAGTGAGGATAACGGGAATGGGTAATCGGGTTATTGTTGGTTGGTGAAATTAAATATAATTATTTATTGTGGGTTGAAAACCCTATATGCTCACCAGGCTCTTAGGCCTGACCCACTCAATTTTATTTGTATTACAGGTAGTGGCGAGAGAGCATTAGTTGGATGAATCATCAAGATATTTTGTTTATAGGCCAGTAGTTGTATATATATGTTGTAAGGCCTATAATGTGTCGTTTATGCTTTTGGTCTGTATCGGAACATGGCATCCCGGGTTTTGATTATATATAAAAATACATTTCTTTTAGAAATGCTTTGATAAACCTTATTTTATCATATTGTGTTTTAGGAACAAATTCCACAACTCTTTTAAATAAAAGAATTACTCTGAAATGATTTTAAAAACATAAATTAAATCGGTCTTTTCTGGCCGTGATTTTGGGGATGTCACACTTGACCTGGCATAGCGAGCCTTAAACCTAGTCGTGATGTGTATTTGGCTTAACAACCTAGTTCTTAAGGACTTAATACCTTAAGACCATAAGTCCAAATCTTTAGATATGAAACTCCTAATGGTCCTAATGGATAAAGTTTCCAACTTTAATTTATCCATAACCATAGCTCCATCCTTTAAGATCTCAAAACCTAAGTACATGAAATCTCCACAAGGTCAAATCTTAGAACATGGTCCAAAGAAAACACATGCAAGACCCTTTTCTTTTTATCTAAACTTAGAGGTTAATTGACAAGGAAATGTCATTATAATGTTGTTGTCACAATATAACGGGGTAGATTGAGAAAAAAAACACCTATATCTACAAGAAGTCATCGTATTGTAAGTAGTCATAACCATAACATGATACTTAGTCTTTGTAGAAGAGCAAGAGACAACATCAAATTTCTTACTTTTACATGAGGTTAATGAATCTTCAAGGAAGATACATAAACCAATTGGGGACTTGCGATTATTAGGATTATTATCCCAATCAACATCACTATAAACATGAACCTCTAGAGGATATGTAGAAGAGATAAGAAAATTTGGTGTATACTCGTAATCTACCAAACAAACTCAAATTGTGATTACTAGGAATGAAACCAAGAAAAGTAATAACTCTATATAATTTCTTAAACCAATGTCAATGAGCTTGTTTGAGACCATATAGAGCTTTTTGGTGTCGACACACTTCATCGGCTAATGAGCAATACATCAGGAGGAGTCATATAGACCTCATCGTGAAGATCACCATTCAAAAGCGCATGTTGACAGTAAATAAAAAAAACAACAATAAACATAAGAAATAAACACTAGTAGCGAATTCAGATAAATATCAACAATAAACACAAGAAATGAACACTAATACTCATTTATATGTAGATTGGTAAATTTATATTATGTTTTATCTTTAACAACTTAGATATATAAAGTAAGCATTAGATAAATATAATAAGCATAGTTGAAACTTGAATTAAGCATGTTAGAGTTTGTCTTAAATGTATTTTAAATCAATATAACTCATGTAAATGTTTTATTAAAAATAAAATAATATCTAATATATAGTTTTCTAATCGTATAGAAATGACAAAAAAATGTGATCGAGTTGTCGTTCTAGATAAAAGTTGCTTACTGATAATATAATTTTATGATTATACACAAATGATAAAAAAAAAATATAGGTTGCTAATTTAAGATAAATACAAAAAAGAGAAATAATTCGCATAAATGGATACTATTAAACGTCGCTTAAAAATAAAACAACAGGATCCGTGGCGCAATGGTAGCGCGTCTGACTCCAGATCAGAAGGTTGCGTGTTCGATTCACGTCGGGTTCAAATCCCTGAAATTAAAATCCTGATTCTTTTTTTATTTTTTTTTATTTTTTTTTTAACGTGGTATTACCTAATCCAATCCGAAGCAAATACCCACATGGCCACATCAGCACATGTCCATCTGAGCTCCTCCAAAATAACATTTATATATGTATGGAAAACTAATACAATAATATTTATTTCTAACAATTTTATTGCAATTTATTATTTATAAGAAATTATTTACAACAAATTGATTGAAGAAAGAGAAAATTGTCATCAATTCCTACTTAGAAAATTTATCAAGAAGAAAGTGATTACATATGTGTTGTATTTGCTGGAAATTTTGTTGCATATGCGGGAAGAAGTATTGCCTAAAACTGTGTTTCCAAGAATTAAGTCAAAATATTGAAAATAAATAAATAATACACCATCATACATTGGTGAAACATTTTGTTGGTCTTATATATAATATTTTGTTTTAATAAATCATTTTTCAAAGGTTTTTTCTTTCTAAATAGGAGTTTTTATAAAAAAAAAAACATTAAAGTGTAAATATAAAATATTTTTAATGTACTACTTTAAAATAAGAAAGAAAGAAACTTATTTATTGCAATTTAATATCATATATATGATATTTAATACGTTATGTATATAAGTATATGACTTTAATTTTAAAAATTGAAACAAACCAAAAATTGACAAGTGGATAATATTTATTTCAAAAATACCACAAAATGACAAATGTCAAAAATCATGAAAGACCGGCATGTGGGAAAAAACATTCATGTGTGATTTTGGGAAAATAATTCTTTAAGGTTAACTCGTAACACTTTAATTTAAAGGAATGCAATTTTTATAAAAAAATGTAGCATAGTCTTTTTTTTTTTATTGTAAAAGATAATTGAAAGTTGACACAAATGAAGCTAGTTCTTAAGATCCTTCACCTCGTTGATGAGTGACTTTCGAGATGAACTCCCGATGATCAATAGTTCTTAGATTGTCAAGTTGACGAATGCCTATTTCCAAGCGTAGAAGCATTCTATCTGCAATGAACTTCTCTCTTGTTTCTAAGGTTTGAACTCGGTCAGCCAGTGATTGTTGAGCTGAGTCAGCCAGTGATTGTTGAGTTGAGTCTGCGGTTGTATGAGGAGTTGTTTTCATGACTACGACCATAATTTGATCAACCTTAGACTGGAGATCAAGGAATTCTTTTCTTGAAACTGCCAGTTCTTCTTTTTCTTTTGCTTTGGCTTAGAGGTGGAATGATGTGACTCACTGGATTCTTCGTCATCAAGAACCATAATAAAGTCATTGGAAGGGTGAGGTTGTTGGACTTCTTCAAGATTTTCATCATCTAACCCGAAGAGTGGTTCATAACTTAATTCAATCTTTGTTCCTCCTTCATTAGAATCATGCACTTCAGTGTTGGTGGAAGAGGCTTTGATCCACCGACATTGTCTTCCATAGCTTGAACTCTTTGAATTGTGTGTTCCATGTCAGACATCCATTTCTAAATTATTAGGATGTCATACACAGTTTTGGCATTGTTGATGATAGTGGCCCAATACTTGGAAACATGAAGAAGAGACTCCTCCTTTTGTTGTTGTTGTTGAACTTGCCTTGCTTTCCTGGCCTGGAGTGCCCTTTTGAAGGCTTCAAATTTCCTTAACCCTGATTCAGTTGTTGGTCGATACCGAGACCAGGTATCATCATAAGCATATCCATCAGTTCCTTTGCGCACTGAGGTGTCCCTCGGGCCCATGGATCCTCGCATGATGGTGCTCACCATGCCTATGCCGCTTGGTCATAATATCAATGGCGAAGGATTTCCAGAGCTTCCTCGGTTACCTTGGTCTGAAACCAAGTCTGTTCCCAGCTCTGTTCTAGCAAGGTTCTCTAAAAAAGGACCATGCAGTGCAACTTGTGTTTGAAGTGTATGTGTGACATGAAGTAAAATGGAATTTTCAATTCCTCAGGAGTTATAAAGTGCAGACATGAATTCCTTGAGACCTTAGGGCAATTATCAATATCCATATCCACTTGGAATGTAGATTGGGTATTGTCTCCATGTTCTAATGAAACTGATACACTTACTGTATTAGAGTGGATGGATGAGGTTGCTTCGGGTGAGTCAGCATGGACTCGAATGGTTGTTGGAGTCTTTTGAGAGACTCCAACATCTGCCTTGTTTCGCTTTTGGCCATGGGTAAGGGTAAGCTTCAATTTCTTCCTTCTGAAAATGTCTCCAGAATCCGAAGGCTCATTTAGACTATCATCAACCACGTTTACTGGTGGATCAAGAGCCTTGGATGGAGAAGGTTGAACACGATGTATTGACTTTGCGGTGGTGGCTTTTCTTTTCCTCGAAGTACATGCACCCTTTGATACAATATTTGAAGGAGTGTGTTTGATAGCCAGGGATTTGACACTTTTTGGCTTGGGCTACGGGGCTTGGACCTCGTTTAGCTATGGGGGGATTGGTGGGGTAGAGTGGTATGGGGCAATACCACTCATAGCAACAATGTGATCAACTACCTGAAGATTAGTGAGTCCAATAGACTCGAGAATGTACATAGGAAGATGTCTAATGGGACCGAAGAGAGATTGGTCTTTGGAAGGATTGTACCTTTTGAGATCTTTGTAGGAGAAGAGGTTGGCATCATTTCCGAGACTGAGCTTTGCATATTTTTGTAGATCGATCAAGCACAAAGACAAATACCTTGCTAAGGTGAGTTCCATCATCCCTTCCTTCGGGGTCCCCTTGTTGACATATTGGAGGAAATCATCCCAAAGGATGTTTCCATAAGTCACAAGGTTTCCAGTAAAGATGCTCCACATAATGTCGAGTAGTGGCTTGCCCATGTTATCAGTACCACCATTCTTCAAGACAAACATCTGATAACAGAGTGGCAAACATATTGCCAAATAGCCGGTAATCAGCCATTCTTGAATTCAGATACCCCTTTTCAGTTTAGATTGGTACCCCATCTAATACAGAGCAGCAAAGATTTCGTTGTTGCCGAGAGTGTAGAACTCAGTGCATAGTAAAACTCGTAGGTTGATGGCTTCCAAAAACTTTTCTTTGGTTAGAACAACCAAGGAATCATCGGTCAATCGGAGATGAATTTCTTGCAGTTTGTCCAAAGGTCTAAATGCAGAAAAGGCACAATTGAACAAGATCGCTTGTGGTACTGGTTTTGTGAAGGAATAAAACGCGCCAAATAGTGGATTTGTTGGAAGGTATTTGATGATAATCTTGATGGATTCAATGTAGCTTTCATGATCATCAAAGATTCCTCTGTAGTTGCTCGCTGCGATGAAAGGAGTGATGTTCTTGATGGTTGATCCAGAGCCAGTAGGTTTTGCAAAGCAGGAATCCTTGGATCGTTTCTTTGAGGCATCATATTTTACCATTGTTATGAAAAAGATTTCAAGAACTTGCATGAAAAAGGTTTTTTTCTGTGCAAGAAGATGACGAAGAAGAACATCGTCGTGAGAGTTCAGAAAGCATAAACTTTCTTGGAGAAGAGAAAGGGGCTTTTATACATCCGGATTTCAAAATTTATTGACATCAATTTAATGACAGTTGGTAAAAATCTTTGTGTTTTTATCTTTATCGGTTTTTAAATTAAATCAAAAATGTTTCCAGGAAAAGAGGGAGCATTAAATGCAGTTGCAGACGCGTGATGATGTGTCGGACAATCATGGGGTGAAAATTGTTTCATCCATTGAATAAAATAAGGAAGTAGAATGGATGTGACCCCAACGGTTGCTTGATGGGATAAGTTGAGTAAAAAGAGATTTTCAAAATATATTTCTTTTAAGGAAAATCAAATTGTTTATCCTTTAACCAAAAATATATCTGGTTCTGAAAAGTCATTTGAAGAGAAACCGTTTTTCATGTGCGAAAAATTAAATGAAGAAGAATAAAACATTTTCCTTTTGAATGATTGATGATTCAGATTCATTAAATAGCACACACTGAAGTTTAATATGTCTGATGCAAGATGGCTTCGGGTTGTTGAGTAAGTCTGTGGGAGATGATACTGAAAAGCAACTTGATCACAACGATTAGAAATACAAATAATAAGTAGAACCAAGGAGTACATAAATCATAAATGATCTTTGGTAGACAGAGCATATAAATGAGCAACTTATGAAGTATGAACTACATCAGTTATTCTAGAAATTAGATTAGGTAAGTAAAATGCTTCTAAGAGTTTTTTTATTATTTTTTTTAAATTTTGATTAAAAGAAAAGAAGTAGATTTAATTACACTCGAAGATTATGAGATCCTCAGTCGTTATCCTTTCAAGCAGAATTGAGGGCTTGGGTTCATCATTCCTAACATTTCTAAAAAGGCATTAAGTTTTGTGGTGTCGAGTACTTTTGTGAAGACGTCAAATATTCCCTCATGAGATGGAACAAAAATTAGTTCAATATTACCTTTGAGGATATGATCCTTGATGAAGTGATACCATAGCTCGATGTGTTTCGTGTTTGAGTGATGAATAGGATTGTGTGAAATGTCTATTGCACTCTCTGAATCACAATTGATGGGTACCGTAACATCCTATACCCGTAATCCATAAGCTATGTTTTCATTCGGGGGACCTGAGAGCAGTAACTGGCTAAGACAACATATTCAGCCTCTACGAGGGAAAATGAAACACAATTTTGTTTCCTTGAGTGTGCTCAAGTGTGATACTTTGGGATCATCTTGGTATCTAGCACATAAAACCGTGGCGAAGACTATATCTGGTCCAATTGCAGTGAGGTACGTTAATGAACCAATCATTCTTCGGCAGAAAAATACATATGGTTTCCATCCTTGCTACCAGAGCATATGCTTCATCATAATCAACTCCTTCCAGTTAACTATATCCTTTGGCAACCAGACGAGCTTTGTTGCGGATTACGGAAACCGATTCATCTATTTTGTTCTTGTAGACCCAACAAGTTCCAACTACAATATGGACTTTAGGCTTCGATACTAGTTTCCAAACCATGTTTCTTTCCAAGTTTGCCAGTTCCTCTTGCATTTCAATAATTGTAAGTCCCTAATTTGCCTGTGTATCAATCAAATCCGTTTGATGGTGCGGAATCCCAATCAAACGGATTATTTCAGATCAAATAGAAGAGAATGAGAAGAAGAAAAAGATGAATCTTGATTGTATTAATGATATGAATTAAAGCTCCAGATACAAACGATTCACACACATACGCTCCTTATTCTTTCTGGCCGTAAACTCCTTCTAGTTCATCAATCTCTACTCCTCACCCTAACACCTCTATTTATACTAGGGAACATGGGCCGGAAACAATTGGGCCGTAAATGAGTTTACAGCCGTAAGGTGTTTACGGCCGTAAACTCCGCTGTAAACTAGACCATAAATTAATAAAATATTACATAAAAATAATTGCCTAGAAAAGTAAAGTATAAACCATATTTTTGACCCAACAATATCCCCCTTGGTTTATAGCTTTCTTTTCTTAATTGACCCAACAAGCTCCCCCTAAAAAGTAGCTGGCTTTCTTGATAATCTTCAATGGGAGCTTGGCTTCAGCTTTAACCTTCAATTTCTTCACAGCATCAGGATGAACATATGAATCTTCAATGAATGACTTCATCTTAAGCACTTGGGCATTTCTTCAGAATTTGGCATTGAACGCACGTTGGGTGAAGAGGCTTGACGTACTGATTCTTGAAAGATAGCGCTTTCAGCTTGAGAATCTTTAGAGAGAATAAATCTTCTGGATCACTTCAGCAGGTACAAAGATAGCAGCAGACTGATTGAGGGGGCTTCAATGCAATCTGTCACATAATCTTCAAGTTCTGCTTCACCTTGCTTCTGGGGTTGAAAGATAGAATGTTGAAAGAATGATCTTCATTTCTTGCTCCTTCGAATGAGAATTCTTCGATGCTCACGGACGAAGCCTTTGGCTCAGAAATCTTCAACACAAACTCCATGAGTCTTATCTATACCTGAAATCACTTTTCAAGACAAAACAAAACTAAAAGAAAACTTAGCACACAAATTAAAACAGAAACAAAAATATTTTTTTTTGGATTTTTGATTTTTCTGAAAAAGAAATAAAACAGAAATAACACTATTTTTGGATTTTTAATTTTTGATTTTTTTTTTATTTTTGAATTTTTCTGATTTTTTTATTTTTTTTTTATTTTTCATTATTTTTAATTTTTAATTCTCCCATAATATTTAAATTAGAAGAAACTATGACAAATTTAACAAAAATAAAAATGATATCTAACTTTAAGAATGATTTGGGATCAAAGTTTTTAGACAACCTTTATCCACTTGTCGGTACCTTCCATATTCACATCTTTGTGTGGTCGATCGTCGGTATTGTGGTCCACTTAAACACGAAAAATTTGTGACAGATTTAGGACATACTATTTGTTACAAGACAGGTGAACTTAAGTCCTAAAAAAATTATATCTGATCCTAATTTCTTAGATATTATATCTTAAGGACCATTCATCTGACGACGACCAGGGATATTGTTGTCCACCTAAATTGAGCAGCGAGATCTACAGACAATCTGTATATGTTCAATTTTAAGTGTACTGGAACGTGTTTCCCGCTTCCTAATATGCCCCAGCCATCAAGAACTTCCAGAGTACTCCTTACATCGGGTGAGCAGACAACCATTCAGAGAGATGAGAGATTCATAATTCTATTGCTACCTACTTTAGAGGGGTTGAGAAGAAGAAGGTTGCATATGCTGTGTACCAGGTCGGATTAGAAGTCGCGCAAAGGAGACAACATATGACTAACAGATAAGAAGTATTTCACACACACACACACACACACACACATATATATATATATATATATATATATATATATATATATATATATATATATATATATATAGCCCGCAGAGAAATAGAGTTGCATATGTTGTGTACCAGGTTGAATTGGAAGTCGCGTAAAGGAGACAACATATGAATAACAGACGGAAAGAAAGAAAATGATATTCTACAGACCTAATTTATCGGAATTTACTAGTCGCCCCATCCAACCGGAATTAAGGACAGAATCCGCACATCGAGGAAAAGTTAAACCATGGTTCCAAGTACGGGTTCAATTAATGTGACGAGTAGATTCTCATATATATCTCCCTGCTTAACCTATCCGAGCGTCGTATTGTCAGGCTGAATGGATCTAGCTAGGTCAAAATTTGTCAAGTCTATAAATTTCCTAAATTCAACTCTGCCTAGTCATGTCCACTTTAAAAATTTTCGTGCCTACCGACGCATCAAACCAGAGCATAGACGCTTCAACTTTGGGTACGTTACGCAGACTCAGATTGCTTGTTATCACTTAATAATATCACTTCCCAGAACATCTCCCTCAAGCCCGTATCATAACCAACATAAATTTTTTTGATTTTTTGATTTTCTAATGTTTTTGGATTTTTTAAACTTTTCTAATTTTTGTTTTGTTTTTATTTCTCCCCCTAAATTTGTACATAGGAGAGAAACGAAAGTAAATGCGCAAATTTAAACTGTCCTAAAACAAAAATTAGTCTTTAAAGCGAATCAGCTTAAGAAAAACACAGGAGTATAGAGAAGAAAACGCAAACCGTAATTCACCGATTGAATCTGCATTCAGAAGGTTTGAGAACAGCAAGCATAATCTCATAACAGATCCAAAATTTTTTCACATCGTTAAGTACTAACCCCATTTGTGATCTCTTCCTTTCTTCCCTTCCCGCAAAGGACACATACTCTCAAGCAAAGGTCAAAATGTTGCACAGTTGAGAGAAGTCTCCTATTATGTGCCTGGAGCAGGCACAGCCACTACCAACAAACCGAAGTCTGATGATATGCCTCCATAGCTGCTCCGACATAGAGCGGAATCAATTGGTCTTTGGAACCCAGTCCATTTTGAAACTGGATCGACCTTTGTCATCAATGCAGGGTACTCTCTCCCACGACATATCCTGCTTATCACAAACAGAAGATGAAGAAATATTAGAATCGTTAGAAGATTTGAGAGTTTTCACCTTTGGTACCCATCTATATTCGGGTTTAACCCATTTCTTGTTGGATTAGATGGGTGCCTCGGCACTTGCTTTGGAACTTGAAGCCGACTGCCGAGATGACTTTGACCTAACCAGTCTTGGATTCACTGGAGCATCTCTTGGATTGGGCTTCTTGGTCGACATTCCCTTCTCGCCCTTGGCATTCGGATTCTTGGCCTTGTCGGTTTGATTCTTGGCCTTCTGCGCATTCCAATCGCTATTGTCTGAACGTGACCTTGAGGGGGTTTCTTTTGAAATATCTCCCTCTTGGCGCGTCTTGCCATCCTTGTGCGCAGTAGGGAACATATGCGCGATTTGGACAGTTTTGGGCAATGTGTCCAGGAGTTCCACAGTGAAAACATGTCTTTTTCTTCACTGTGAAATTTTTTCTTCCTGCCCCTGGTGGCGTATCCCTGCCTTGTCACTTGTTGTTCCCATATGCACACTTACAACAGGCACTTTGTTGCGCTGGAATTGGAGGCCTATATTTCTCAACGGCAGGTTTGTTAGAAACAGCCGAGTTCGAAGCAACAGATTTAGAGTTCAAGGAGTCATTGGTTTGTTCAGAAGAACTCTCCTTGTACTCATCCTCTGCTACTTTACCTGCACATGTAACAGAAGCATCAGTATTTTCAACATTAATAACCCCTCCTGACACAAATCCAGCTGGTTTTCCGTATTTAAGATGTACCTCCCTGTCAATTTCTTCGTGTTTCATAGGGATGGATGTGTAGTTATGATTGTAAGGAGGAGGTACACTATCATACCCTAGACCCTTGTTTTGATTCCTTTTAAACTGCATGCTTTGGTCTATCATATTTGCAACCACCTCACTTGAGAAATCATATTTTCTAACATCAAGTTTGGCGGTTTCAAACTTTCCTTTCAAAGATTCAACTTCAGCCACTAGCTCAGCATTTTGTTTGACTACATAATCATAGTTTTCACATTTGTTACTGTAGTCTTCCTGAAGTTTCCTAAAGTCCTTGGTTTTTGCTTCCAACTCAGCCTTCAGGGGTTTCTGTCCTTTCCTGAGTTGATATCCTTCATATCTCAGGTCCTCAACTTCTCTTTTTAATAAATTAGTTTGTTCCCGAGGAAATTTAATTGTATCTTCACATGATTGAGAACATGAAACTTCACATGAATGAGAACATGACACTTCATTGACCGGAAGGTTTACAGAACTCTTTAAAGCGTCAAGCTCTTCAATTACTTCAGCAATACTAAGATGATTGAGATCTTTTGTCTTCTTGATGACAGCTACATTCATATCCCACGATTTTGGAAGTGAATTCAATAGCTTTTTGTTTATCTCGGACTTAGTCAAGAAGATCCCGGCTATATTCATCTCAGTAGTGAGTGTAGTAAACCGCTGCAACTGAGTTTCGAGCGTTTCTCCAGGGACATAATCAAAAAAGTTGAAATTTTGTCTTAACATATCCTGACGACTTTCTTTCATGTTTTCAACTCCCTCGTAGACCTTAAAATCAATAATAAAACAAAACTAGAAGCTAAAATAAAAATTAAACGTCAAATTTAAAATGCCTTTTTTTTTAAGTCAACCTTAAAAGTCAAATTTAAAAAAATCAAACTCAAAAGTCAAACTTGAAAAGTCAAACCGAAAATCTAAATTTGAAATTTTAAAAGTTAAACGAAAAAGTCAAAGTTTAAAGTCAAAGGTCAAACTTGGAAGTCAAAATCAAAACTTGAAATAAAAAGTCAAAAATAAAATACAAAATTTAAAATTAATTTTTTTTTTATTTTATTTTGGATGAAAAAGGAATTTAAAATTAAAAGAAATTGAGTTTTTGGGTTAAAAGTGTCAAATTTTCGAAAGTAGGTGCGAAAAAGACGGGTTATATTTTAATTTTCGAAGGAATGGAACAAGGAATCAGCTAGTTGAGTTGGTTAAGGCGCAGGCTTGAAGACTTTGAGATCGTGGGTTCGAAACCCTGCACCCTCAAAATGGCGCCCCTATTTTTATTTGAAGCTGACTGCTGCTTAGCTGCTATCCGAGCCAAGCCGCTGAACCGAGCCGCAACTTCCGTCCACCGAGCCGACGTCGTTCTCCAAGCCGAGACCGCAAACACCGGCCGCAAATATCCGGCGACTGTGAACAATTTCCGGCCGTAAACTCCGACCGTGAACTCCGAAACCCTAGCCGCCGCCGACGAGAAACCCTAGCCGCAAACACGAACTCCGCCGCCGGCCGTGAACTGTTTCCGGCAGTAAGCTCCGGCCGAAAACCCTTCAACGATTACGTGAAAAACAACGATTTTTCGACTTTGAAGCTCCAAAACTCGATCAAAAACCCTTTTTTTTATGAAAAACACGAGGAACAAACCCCCCTTAATTTTGCGAGATCTATCCAAAAACGCAAAAATATTTCAAAAATAAGATCAAATAATGCCCCAAAATAGGGTTTACGGCCCAAGAACTCGGTGTTTACGGCCGTAAGCTTGGACCGGAAACACCAATTATTTAGATTCCAGATGAAACAATAAATCCTTTTGACTGATACAAACAGGCTTTGATAACAATTGTAAGTCCCTAATTTGTCCGTGTATCAGTCAGATCCGTTTGATGGTGCGGAATCCCAATCAAACGGATGATGTCAGATAAAATAATAAGAGAAGGAGAAGAAGAATATTATGAATCTTGAATGTATTGATAATATGAAGTAAGTTCCTTACACAAGATTCACCCACACAAACGTTCCTTTCTCTCTGGCCGTAAACTCCTTCTAGTTCATCAATCTTTACTCCTCACCCTAACACCTATATTTATACTAGGGAACATGGGCCGGAAACAATTGGGCCGTAAATGAGTTTACGGCCGTAAGGTGTTTACGACCGTAAACTAGACCATAAATTAATAAAATATTACATAAAAATAATTGCCTAGAAAAGTAAAGTATAAACCATATTTTTGACCCAACAATAATCCAATCAGGCTCCAAAGAGCCTTTTTCGTGGTTTGGGGCTCGGTTGATGACATAAAAGTTGCATAGTGACAATGATTAGTTAAATCTGAAGAGGAACAAGTTTGTATACCTGTAGATGGATTGTCGATGATTTGGCCAGGTGGATGATCTTTTGTCTAGATATGTAGGCGAGATTGTTGATGTTCAACAGCTGCATTAGAGGGAATATCCTCTACTTTAAAGGATTCTTCGGGTCTATCAGTTGAAGGTTGTTCCCCCTCAGTTTGTGAGCATCCCGCAGATGAGTCTTGAACTGTTGGGATTAGATCAGCAGCTGAAGATAAAGGTTCCCTTTGGACTAATGATGGTTCCCCCAGAAACGATAATGGTTCCCACTGAACCAATGATGGTTCCCCCTAACCCGATGTTGGATTTACCATTCATGGATTCCCTTTGGTATCAATGTTTCCACTTCTTCGTCCTCGAATCTTTGGAGACAGTCTTCATCCTCGAAACTTCAGAAATAGTGGATCGATTGGTCACTTTGTATACAGGTACATGAGTAGCATCTTCAGGTAAGGGAACCTCGATGGTTACGATTTCCAAAGGATTTGCGCTTTCCCCCTCAACCGGAAAAGTGGAAGTATTGACTGACGTTCCTTCAGATATGGTTGGTCCAGATACCTCTGAGTGTTGTTGTTGTGCTACCGGAGACACCAATATCTCTGAAAGATGGGCAGTGTCTACAGGATCAAAGAGATCGTCTTAGTTAACTTCAACTATGTTCAAGGGCCTCAACGAATGTGGAATGTCATTTTCCATGATGAACTCGGTTTCTTTATTTAGAGTAGTACTGCAGACATAATAGTCATCAAATTTGACATCGAAGCTTTCAACTATTAGTATTGTCCTCCTGATAAGAGCACGATATGCAACCTTTTTTGTTGAGTAACCCAAAAAGATGTCGTCATCAAATTTCGGTGCAAATTTGTTGAGATGATCCTTGCTATTGACCACGAAACACCTACAACCAAAAATATCAAAGAAAAGTACATTGGTTTTTCTTTTGTTCAGACCTTCATATAAAGTTTTTTGAGACGTTTGTAAATGATACTTCGATTTTGAACAAAACTTGTTCTTTCCACTACTTCAGTCCAAAAATAGAGAGGTAAGTTGGCAAAGTTGAGCATTGATCTAGGAACTTCGACCAACGTTCTGTTTCTCTTCTCCACTACTCCATTCTACTGCGGTGTGTATGGTGCCGAGAAGTTATGGCTGATCCTTTGGATACTAAAAAGCTTTTCAAAAGTTGATTAGTGATCTCGATGCCATTGTCACTTCTTATTCTTCTGACAGGCAGCTTGATCTGTAGCTCTATCTCTTTGACGAAGTTGATTAGAATCTGTGACATCCCCTTTTTCACGGCCAGAATAGACCGATTTGTTTATGCTTTGTTTTATAAATCATAGAAATCTTTTAAAGAAAACAGTTGCGGAATTTGTTCCCAAAACAAGATATGATAATAATTTATCAAAACATTTCTCAAAGGGAATGTATTTTCATTTAATAATAAAACCTCGGGATGTCATGTTCCGATACAGACACATAAGCATAAACAGAACTTACATTCAATTATACTAATGATTTATATCTCCTTTAAATCTCTTGGTGAAATATGTCTTCGTATCGATACATGTGATACAAAGAAAACTGAGTGGGTCAGGCTTGGGAGCCTGGTGAGCATATAGGGTTTTCAACCCACAATAATACATTTATTATATTCAATCATCAAACAATCAACCCAATTACCCATCCCCGTTATCTCCATTTATTTCTTAAGTACCTTCCCTAAGGAATTATCCCAAGGGTCAACTCCTACATCGTACTTACCTCTCATCTCCTTACATCGCATTTCCTTTATATATATATATATATATATATATATATATATATATATATATATATATATATATATATCCATTCCTAAAGCATGAATACGCAGTCATAACATCGCATGGACTCGTAACTCATAGTAAGGGTTAGGCTATCATCGCATGAATACGTAGTCACAACATCGCCTGGACTCGTAATTCATAGTAAGGGTTAGAGTATCGTCGCATGAATACATAGTTACAACATCGCATGAACTCGTAATTCATCACCTACAGGTTATGAGCCTGCTGGTGTTTCCACTGGATCATCTAGAATAGTCCGTGGTTGCCATTTATACTCTGGTAGATGACTACATCGCCAAATTGCCACATAGCCGGTCAAGGTTATGGTATCTCCTCTCATCTCACATCACCTATTTATCATCACCTAATTATCATCACCTATTTCTCATCACCTAATTATCATCAACTATTTCTCATCACCTAATTATCATCACACATCATCTAATTCATTTACCCATGTTCTACCCAACATATTTGTAGATATAAAATACATATACAGATTAACTCATTTAACACCTATATAAAACATCCATTCCACACTCATCTCAAATAAACAACAACATATAAACACAGATCACGTATTTCATAGCAAATACTTAATATATATATATATATATATATATATATATATATATATATATATATATATATATATATATATATGTTAGAAGAAAGTGATCACATACTCACCAAAAACATATATTAATACATTCAAACAATACTTGTATTAAAATCGTGTTATGAAAGGGACTATACACTCACTTGATCAGAAGATGATCGGACAACACTACGACTCTTCAAATAGTATTCTTCGGTGAAACCGGAATATCTTCACACACCGGGTTTCTCGCGGACAGAGCTTCGGCTCTGAAACTCTTTTCTTCTCGGGATCTTCGGGCTTCGGGGGGGGGGGGGGGGGGGGGTTAAAATAGGTCTTAGAGGGTGTATAGGGAGTGGGAGAGAAGAGATGGAGCAACCCTAAATGGCTGGCCCTTCAAATCTATTTATAGGGCAAAATTTTCATTTTCCACGTCGTGGGCTTGATCTTCGCTGCATGCGTCATCGCAAGTTACATCTGGGGGACTCCAGGAGGTGTCAGAAGACTTGCCACGTCGTGGCACTGCTTTCCACGTTGTGGTACTGCTTACCATGTCGTGGTATCTGACAGTTTTGGGGTTTCGCGCCCCGAACTTCGGAAATTCATAACTTTCGCATACGAACTCCGTTTTCGACGCTCTTTATATCGACGCGTAGGTAAAAACAAGATCTACAACTTTCATTTAGACTCCGTCGGCTAATTTTGACTTTATTTTTATTATATTATTTTTAGTATGCCGGGACAGGAAAACTCCGTTATAAACTCATAACTCCTTCGTCTGACGTCCGTTTTCGTCTGTCTTTCCGTCGTTGCACTACTATCGATGAGATATTCAATTCTCATTTAGATTGTTTAGGATAAATATCACTCTAACTTAAATTCACTATTTACGTCGCGCTGTGTCGTGTCAGTTCTTTCGCGAAACTTCGACAGGTCATAACTTCTTCGTTATAACTCGGATTTCGACGTTCTTTATATGTACGGAATCCTTGTAACATATACTATAACTTAGTTAATATTAATACTTCTAAATAATCTTCCATCAAAAAGTCATTTTTGATGCTTATCGTCTCTAAATTGACTAGCCCGGATCTACGCGCGTTACAATTATCTCCCCCTTAGGATGATTATGTCCCGGAATCATCAACGAAAATAGGACTTGTATAATGATTCCATACGTTATCTTTCCATCCTAGGTAATAACCGTAACTTCTATGTTTCTTCGAAAGAGTATCTAACTCTAGGGCTTCTTGACTGCAAACGATGCTCAATCTTGCATCCGCTTTTCGTACTATGTTGGACTTTCAATCATAACCTTCAAGTTACAAAATAAGTCCTCATTTTGGACTCCTTCTTCTTCTTAGGATAAATACTTTCCTTTATCTATTGTAACAGACCGATGGGTCATGTTCTAACGATCTCTCTTCGTATGAGGCAACGCTTAGACTCAAGTCTCTTAGAGTCAAATTCCAGAATGGAATATACTTTCATTCATATTCTAATGTGATATAATCACATTTTAGCATATAGCATCTCCAGCTACCAATTCCTCTAACAACGATGTGATACTATCGATCGCATTGATTTCAATCTTTTAACTTAGGTCATATGTTACATCGAACTCGGTTCTCGGAACCACGTAACAAAATCCTCGTAGTCGGACTCAATTTGATATGACCACTAGGGTCGGAATAACAATCATCTTCTTATTCATTACCAAAACAATGGTAACGACATACTTGAATAAAAACAAACTCAATTACAAGCTTCTTGGTAACCTTGTGACTTTCCCTGATCCAAGTGCGAGTCATGTGCTTTCGGTAGCATAGATTTCTACTACCATTCACATCTACTCATACTCGTCCCAAGTATTGTCTCGCAGTCCCCAAGTCCTAAAATCA
Organism: Lactuca serriola; assembly: GCF_051521515.1. NCBI lineage: Eukaryota > Viridiplantae > Streptophyta > Magnoliopsida > Asterales > Asteraceae > Lactuca > Lactuca serriola. Next base: position 4,895,114 of record NC_136411.1, read on the forward strand.
CAAAGCAACTTAACACATTCGAATGTGTCCAAATAATCATAAAAAATCTCCTAGAATCTACTAGGACTTCTTCCATGCGTATCTCCAATCATCAATCCTGCTTCACCTTGGTTGGTGGTGGAAAGTTCATCCGATAGGACAACTTCAGGAATAACACCAATTGTTCCATCATTCCGCCAATCGAAGGTGTACTTTAGACATACCGTACTCCTCTAAACGTTCCGTTATTTTATTAGACATAAACTAAAGGCAAGACACCACTCTTACGATATCTTCCGATAGGTGTCATTCACTATCATAAGCCTTTCATTTCCTCCACTTACTCAATTCTCTACGAGTCTTCACCATAATGTTTTGTACACCCGAACTGACGTTCGGTGTACCGGGAAAGAATTTAAGATAAGAAAGCTTTATTTACGATAGACGTATAAATCTCCTTATCACTCCGAAACGTTTACATGCTAGTTCTAATATCGTAGTTGTACTCTTAGAATCCTAAACACATAAGGTTTCCAGATCCGGTCGGCAACAGACCATAGATCCGAACAAAAAATATCATATATGGAAAACATATAGCATTTAGCACATAAAAGCATTTTAGGCATCTTTCCTAAAATATACTAGTGCTCGTGTCTAAAATACAGTAGACACTCATCTCACAATCATCACTTAGCATTCTAAGTTTAAGTCTAGAAATCCTACAAATTCCTAGTTCGCTTAAACTAATGCTCTGATACCAACTGTGACATCCCCTTTTTCACGGCCAGAAAAGACCGATTGTTTATGCTTTGTTTTATAAATCAGAGAAATCTTTTAAAGAAAACAATTGCGGAATTTGTTCCCAAAACAAGATATGATAATAACTTATCAAAACATTTCTCAAAGAGAATGTATTTTCATTTAATAATAATACCTCGGGATGTCATGTTCCGATACAGACACATAAGCATAAACAGAACTTACATTCAATTTTACTAATGATTTATTTCTCCTTTAAATCTCTCGGTGAAATATGTCTTCGTAACGATACCTGTGATACAAAGAAAACTGAGTGGGTCAGGCTTGGGAGCCTGGTGAGCATATAGGGTTTTCAACCCACAATAATACATTTATTATATTCAATCATCAAACAGTCAACCCAAATGCCCATCCCCGTTATCTCCATTTATTTCTTAAGTACCTTCCCTAAGGAATTATCCTAAGGGTCAAATCCTACATCATATTTACCTCTCATCTCCTTACATCACATTTCCTTTATATATATTCGTTCCTAAAGCATGAATGCGTAGTCACAACATCACCTGGACTCGTAACTCATAGTAAGGGTTAGGCTATCATCGCATGAATACGTAGTCACAACATCGCCTGGACTCGTAATTCATAGTAAGGGTTAGAGTATCATCGCATGAATATGTAGTTACAACATCGCATGAACTCGTAATTCATCACCTACAGGTTATGTGCCTGCTGGTGTTTCCACTGGATCATCTAGAATAGTCCGTGGTCGCCATCTATACTCTTGTAGATGACTACATCGCCAAATTGCCACATCGCTGGTCAAGGTTATGGTATCTCCTCTCATCTCACATCACCTATTTATCATCACCTATCTATCATCACCTAATTATCATCACCTATCTCTCATCACCTAATTATCATCACCTATTTCTCATCACCTAATTATCATCAACTATTTCTCATCACCTAATTATCATCACACATCATCTAATTCATCTACCCATATTCTACCCAACATATTTGTAGATATAAAATACATATACAGATTAACTCATTTAACACCTATATAAAACATCCATTCCACACTCATCTCAAATAAACAACAATATATAAACACATAGCACGTATTTCATAGCAAATACTTAATATATATATATATATATATATATATATATATATATATATGTTAGAAAAAAGTGATCACATACTCACCCAAAACATATACTTAATACATTCAAAAAATACTTGTATTAAAATCGTGTTATGAAAGGGACTATACACTCACTTGATCAGAAGATGATCGGACAACACTACGACTCTTCAAATAGTATTCTTCGGTGAAACCGGAATATCTTCACACACCGGGTTTCTCGCGGACAGAGCTTCGGCTCTGAAAATCTTTTCTTCTTGGTATCTTTGGGCTTCAGGACTTGCTTCAGGTCTTGGAATGTTATCGGGGCTTCGGGGGGTTAAAATAGGGCTTAGAGGGTGTATAGGGAGTGCGAGAGAAGAGATGGAGCAACCCTTAACGGCTGGCCCTTCAAATCTATTTATAGGGCAAAATTTTCATTTTCCACATCGTGGACAGTGTTTCCACATCGTGGGCTTGATCGTCACTGCATGCGTCATCGCAAGTTGCGTCTGGGGGACTCCAGGAGGTGTTAGAAGACTTGACACATCGTGGCACTGCTTGCCACGTCGTGGTATCTGATAGTTTTGGTGTTTCGCGCATCGAACTTTGGAAATTCATAACTTTCGCATATGAACTCTATTTTCGACGTTCTTTATATCGACGTGTAGGTAAAAAGAAGATCTACAACTTTCATTTAGACTCCGTTAGCTAATTTTGACTTTATTTTTATTATATTATTTTTAGTAGGCCGGGACAGGAAAACTCCGTTATAAACTCATAACTCCTTCGTTGGACGTCTGTTTTCGTATGTGTTTCCGTCGTTGCACTACTATCGATGAGATCTTCAATTATCATTTAGATTGTTTCGGCTAAATATCGCTCTAACGTAAATTCACTATTTGTCGTGCCAGTTCTTTCGCGAAACTTCGACAGGTCAAAACCTCTTCGTTATAACTCGGATTTCGGCGTTCTTTATATGTACGGAATCCTTGTAACAGATACTATAACTTAGTTAAGATTAATCATTCTAAATAATCTTCCATAAAAAAGTCATTTTTGATGCTTATCGTCTCTAAATTGACTAGCCCGGATCTACGGGCGTTACAGAATCTTCGGTGTGTCTGACTTCAGATTTAGAAAGAAGACCCAAGTAAAATGAGTGCACCCATCAACTATAACCAGAATGTATTTTTTATGATGAAGATTGGCTACAGTTGAAGGATCGCATAGAGCTATGTGAAAGAGCTCCAGATGTTCAACAATTGTAGAGTCCATTATCAGAGGATGACTTCCTTTGGTTTGTTTATCACACTCACACGCTGGACACAGAGTATTGTTGTTGAATTTTAGAATTAGTAGTCCTCGGAGTAGCTCTCCAGTCACTAAATTGTTGATGTATCTAAATTGACATGTGCAAGCTTCTGATGCCATAACCAACTAACCTCGGAAACTACCTTAAAAAGGAAACATAGTTGTGGTTTGTCAATGATCAGAGGAACATCTAGTGGGTAGATTGTTCCTTCGACTTTGGACTTGATCAAACACTTATCTCTATCATATGTCATGATGTAACAGTACTCGTAAAATTCTACCTAATGACCTGCTTTATGGAATTGACCAACAGTTATCAAGTTGTGTTTTAAACCCTTTACGTAAGCTACTCGGTGAATGGAGAAGCCTCCCATATTTAACACACCATATTCATTTATTATCCCATTTGCATTATTCCCGAAGGTGACGTGTCTGCCACCACTGACTGGACCGAAGTTACGAAGGTAGTCTAACCATCTCGTCATGTGGAAGGAGCAAGCACTATCAATCAACCATTCTTCTTCATGGTCCTCCTCGCACATAGCCTGCATAATCAGTTGATTAATTTGTGCACCCAAACAAGTTTGGGGCCTGTAGTAACATGGGAAACATTCCCATCAAATGTATGCATGTAGGAATGATGAAGAGATTTTTCTTTCCATATTTGTTTGTGTCCATGATGTTTCACATTCTTTTGGACAATTCGAGTTAGGATTTGATGTGTCCCTTTTGATAGCGGGTAGAGGCAAAAAGTGAGGTTCTTCTCATTAACCCACAAACCATACTTGGTCAAAGGTCTGGAGGGTGAGGTTTGGTTCTTTTACCTAGTCCTTGGGTTGTGCCTTAATTAAGAGTCTTTTGTATTTGATGATGACTTGCTAAAGGACCTAAACATAGGTTTTTACTTCCTGATGGGTTCATGGGATTTTGAAAAGTGGGGAGTGTGCAAAATACCTTTCATTTTTTATTCTTTTAAGGAAGTTTGTGACAAGGACTCGACCTTGTTGTGAGTGGGTACAGTGTTGTTGATTTTGAAAGATTTAGCCATTGTACATGTTTTTTGACAAGATCCTTCGACTGCAGTGTCATTTTGAAAAGATTTTTCAGTGGTGAATTTGTCCAAATTCCTTTTGTTTGAAAATTTGGCCGGAGTTTTGAAAGATTTAATTTTTGACTCAGCTTCCTACCTTTCAAGTCGGGATCTGACTTCATTTTTTAGAGCTGTTTTTGCCTCAAGTTTTGGTGTGACAACATCAGAAGCATTTACTTAGGGTTTTTTTTAGGTTCTTTGATCTAGACATTGACCAAAGGGTTGAATCATCAGAACTATAGAGTTCATGATTTTGGGAGCACTGTCCAAACTTAAAGTTATTAATGGGAAGTTCATGTGTGAAAAGTTGAAGGATTTATGTGGACTTGACTGGGGTCTGTGGGATGTCATTTGCTGGTAATGAGGATTAAATTACCACAGAGTAGGTCAAAGGCAAATCTTTGTTATGACTTGTCTTATAGGACAAAGATGGTTAATCTAAGATTATTTCCTTATTAACAGTTGATGTTGAGACAGATTCAAGTCCATCCATAACAATTTCCTCGTCTGCTACAGAACTGGACTGGGAATCATGACTAATCGTACTGATGACAGGCAAGAAACTTTCTAAGTTTCCTGAGGATTCTGTATGAATCTCATCGATTACACAATTGTTACTGATGTCATGAAGTCTACCGAAGTAACATCGAATGTATTCAGGAAAAGTCTTTTCATTGACTGGGTAATGAAAGGTTCGATCTAGTGGGACATAAGAACGTTCAACATCAAACTGAGGAGGATAGTTCTCTTCGGTAGAGTACCCATTGGACCATACCCAATTATACGTATTATCAACAGTCCCATTATTAACTAAGTTTTCAATGGCCTCACTTTCATTAAACAACTTTTCAATTAAACGATTCAAACATACAATTTCCTTTCGGGCTAAATCCTGTTGATTGAAAGCAATTTCTAACTGAGTGTCACTAAGTAACCTTAGCATCTATTTTGTAACATCCTGATGATAAGGTCCTTCAAATTTCATCCCCTTTAATTCATTTATAGTAAATTTGTTCCAAAGGTTTAAGAGTGTATGAAAAAAGAGCGTTAATGGAACTTTGGTAAATTAAGTCTTCGAAGTACGCCATACGTACATGGTGTACGTTGAGCGTACATCGTTGTATGCTGGGCGTACTTGCTAAATGAGGAAACCCTAATTTTTAAGGTTTTCTTGGTGTTTAAGCATCATTATGGCCTCATTTCCCTTCACCTTATCAATCTTCAATATGAGCTTGGCTTCAGCATTAATCTTTGATTTCTTCACGACTTCACGACGAGCATATGAATCTTCTATGTGAGTGACTTTATCTTGAACAGTTGGGCATTTCTTCAAAATTTGACTTTGAACGCACGTTGGGTGTGAAGGCTTCTTGAAAATCAACCCTATCAGCTTAAGAATCTTTAGAGAGAATAACAGAGAATGAAACTTTTGGATCACATCAGCAGGTTCATAGATAGCAGCAAATTGATTGAGGAGGCTTCAATGCAATCTGTCACATAATCTTTAAGTGCAGCTTCACCTTGTTACCACCACGACCACCACCACGACAATATCCAATCTGATTTGCTTTCAGTGCAATCAGAGGGGCCACAAGAGGTCCCAATGTCCGATTTTAGCAGAAGTAGGACTGGTGGTGACACCCTATCCTGCTACGTTGGGGATTACCGACGGCCATCAGGGCCGGACAGAGGCACCTACGACGAAGAGTAAAGCCTTCCAACTGACAGCATAGGAGGCACGTGCAACTCCTGATGTTGTAACGAATATGTATCTTCTCCTTATCTCTTTATTTATATCTATTGTTGTGTATGTTTATGTGTTTCATTATAGGATCGTTCCATATGAACAATATATTTGCTTTGGTATTATTTGATTTGGGGGCTACCTGGTCTTTTGTGTTTCTTGCGCTCAGCAAGCAATTTGTGGGAGCTCCAGGAGAGTTAGACTGTCCACTTGATGTAGAGATAATGGATGATAGGACCGTTTGGGTTGCGAGGGTTTATCGGGGATGTACAATATAGTTGTTTGATGAGTAGTTTTCCGTGGATTTAGTCCCCATTCCCCTGCAAGGGAATAAGGTTATCGTGGGTATGGACTGGTTGAGCCCCAATGGGGCAGTGATCGATTGCGAGCAATAGCTTGTACGAGTTCGGACCCCAAGTGAGGGAGGCTTGGTGATTCAAGGTGAGAGGTTGCAGTGTGGACCGACTTTGTGTTCAGCTGCGAGGGCAAGACGCTTCCTACAACAAGGTTGCATAGGTTATGTCGCCTATGTCATGGATACCCGAGATAAGGGTAAGGTGAACGTGGGTGATGTACCGGTCATACGGGAGTACCCGGACGTGTTCCCAGAGGATTTTCCTGGGGTACCTCCATAGAGGCAGGTAGATTTCAGGATTGAGCTAGTTCCTGGTGCGGCTTCGATAGCCAAGGCACCATATCGGTTGGCTCCTCCCGAGATGTAGGAGTTGTCTACACAGCTGAAGGAGCTGTTAGACAAGGGATTTATCAATCCGAGCAGTTCGACATGGCGAGCCCCGATCCTGTTTGTGAAGAGGAAGGATGGGTCACATCGGATGTGTATATATTACCGGGAGCTGAATAAGGTAACGGTAAAGAATCGTTATCCCCTACTGTGGACTGATGACTTATTTGACCAGCTTCAGGGTGCATCTTGGTTCTCCAACATTGATCTACGATCGAGTTATCACCATATGTGAGTCAGGGACGATGATATGTAGAAGACAACCTTTTAGACTCGCTATGATCACTATGAGTTTGTGGTGATGTTGTTTGGGCTTACCAATGCTCCTGCCGCTTTCATGGATCTCATGAACCGCGTGTGCAGACCGATGTTGGACCGGTCTGTGGTAGTCTTCATCGATGATATCTTGGTTTACTCCAAGACTCAGGAGTAGCATGAGGAGCACCTGAGGGTGCTGCTGGAGACACTAGGTGGGAGAGACTTTTTGCAAAGTTCTCCAAGTGCAAGTTCTGGTTGCGTGAGGTACAGTTTCTAGGGCACCTTGTCAACCAGAAGGGTATTCTAGTCGATCCAGCTAAGGTAGAGGCCGTGATGCAGTGGGAGGTTCCAAAGTCTCCATCCGAGATTCATATTTTTCTTGGTCTGGAAGGTTACTATTGGAGATTCATCCAAGATTTCTACAAGATTGATGTTTCATTGACCCAACTGACCAAGAAGTCGGTGACATTCTGTTGGGGGCCTAAGCAGCAGGCAGCTTTCGAGACTCTCAGACAGTGGTTCTACGAGACACCGATTCTGACTTTGCAGGAGGGCGTCGACGATTTCGTGGTTTAATGTGATGCTTCGATCATGGGTATGGGTGCAGTGCTGATGCAACGGGGTCACGTGATTACGTACACGTCGAGGCAGCTGAAGCTTCATTAGGCGAACTATCTGACGCATGATTTGGAGCTAGGGGTTGTGGTTTTTGCTCTCAAGATTTAGCGACACTACCTCTATGGGGTTCGTTGTACCATTTACAAGGACCACAAGAGCTTAAGGTATCTGATGGACCAGCCGAATCTGAACATGAGACAGTGTCATTGGTTGGATGTGGTGAAGGATTATGATTGTGAGATCCTTTATCACCCGGGGAAGGCCAATGTGGTGGCCGATGCTCTCAGCCACAAGGCGGTAGCAGCTATGATTCAGGATATATGACTGAGGATGACAGTGATTACTCTGCTACTGGAACAGATTCGGGAGGCACATGTGGATGATATGAAGGAAGAGCATTGGAAGTGTGAGCGGATCATAGGACAGGTGGCATCATTTGATTATGACAGCCGTGGTTTGTTGACCCTGCATCATAGGGTCTGGGTTCCTTACTGGGGCGGTGTACGCTAGGTTCTGATGGATGAGGCTCATAAGTCGAGATTCTCCATCCATCATGGGGCGACGAAGATGTATCAGGATCCTCACCCTGATTATTGGTGGCCCTGCATGAAGCGAGACATTGCTTGGTATATGGAGTGGTGCTTGACTTGCAGGAAAGTCAAGGCCGAGCACCAACGACCTCACGACAAGATGCAACCATTGGAGATTCCCGTGTGGAAATGGGAAGACATCACTATGGATTTCATCACGAAGCTTCCCAGGATCGCACGTGGAGTAGATTCGATTTGGGTCATCGTGGATCAGTTGACCAAGAGTGCTCATTGCATCCCGATCCAGGAGAGTATATCGGATGAGAAGCTAGCATAGATCTACGTACACGAGGTAGTGGCACGTCATGGAGTGCCGATATCGGTTGTGTCAGACAGACATGTTCGTTTCACTTCTAGGTTTTGGAAGCGGATTCATGACGAGATGGTTACTCGTCTTCACTTCAATACAACTTTTCACCCTTAGAAGGATGGGCAGAGTGAGAGGACAATTCAGACTCTAGAGGATATGCTATGCGCATGCATATTAGATTTTGGCAGCAGTTGGGAAACGTATCTTCTGTTAGCGGAATTTTCGTATAACAACAACTACCACGCTAGCATAGATCAATCTCCCTTCGAGATGCTCTACGAGAGGAAATGTAGGACCCCAATGTGTTGGGGCGAGGTCAGTTAGAGATTCATGGGGAGTATTAAGGTGGTACTCAAGACCACTGAGAAGATTCAGCAGGTCCGAAGCAGGCTCCAGACTGCTCAGAGTTGGCAGAAAAGGTATACTAACAAGCGTCGTTCATACATAGAGTTCCAGGTAGGGGATATGGTCCTCCTGAAGGTGTCACCTTGGAAAGGTGTCACACCCCCGAACCAGACGGCGGAAACGTCCGGGGGCTGTCGTGACTTCATTGAATACCATAACATTGAATATATATGAAACATAACATCATTCGTCACCATGCATTAATATAGTACAACTGATAAGGTTTACACTGAGTACAATGTTTTAGCATTACATTCCCAAAAATAAATTGTTCGGTTTATAGATAAACAAACTGCAAGCCATCACTGAGTACGTTTTCCTTTGGTTCACTTGTTACCTGAGAATACAAGTATTTTGAAAAACGTCAACATATGAAATGTTGGTGAGTTCATAAGCGGTATTTGAAAAGCAACGTTTTGTATTATTTTGAAAACCACCAGAAAATCCGATATTTTCTGGAAAGAGTTTCAAAAAAAAAGTTTGTCTGTTTTCAGCCCCTCTTTATTTTGTAAATTTACTTTTTCAACCCTTTGCATAAATAAATTTCCGGTTTAGTCCTTAAACTATTTTTCTTGGCATTTTAACATCAAAACTTATTGGAATTGATATTTTTCAGCACATTTTTAGTTGAAAACAGTTTTAGTCCCTGAAAATACAGTTTTCTCGGTTGAAACCTTCCTTTTTTCGCAATTTTACACTTTTGGCCCAAATTGGAAATTTTTTGCAACTTTGGTCCTTTTTAATTATGAAAAGCATTTTTAACCTTAGAAAAGGACTTGGGACACTAGTAGTCCACTGTTTTACAGAAAAACACAGTTTTGACCCTTCAAAACAGAAAATTTCGCATATTGGGCCCTATTGGGCCAAAAATGTCATTTTTAGCCCATTAAGCTTGAAATTTATATTTTTAACCCTCCAAAAGAGTATATTTCCAGAAAATACTTCATTGAAACTGTTTTGACTCTTCTCATCCATCAGAATATGTAATATGTCATTTTGGGCCCCTTTAACTTTATTTTTTTAACATTTTGTGTCCAAAAAATGAGTTTTTAGCCCAAAGGAGATGTTATTAAGCCACTTAGCAATTTTTCTTGGAATATTTTGTATGTAATAATAAATTTTATACTAGTATCATTTAACATAAAATATATCTCGATTTTTAGGAGTTTATGGCTAGATCCAACATCATAAACACACAAAAACACACATATAAGCATAGAAACCATACAAGACATACAAAACACATATAGATCTACACTTTCACTTGTATTCCCCCCCCCCCCCCCCCCCCCACAAAACTTATAAAACAGAAAAATAGGGGGTATGAAGCTCACCTTAGGGTGTTGTTTCGGTTTTTGAAGAAAAGATGGAAGAAAACTTGGTTATTTTTGGCCCTAGCTCCCCTTGATGAAGATCTCGAGTTTATGGAGTTTTCTAGGAGTATGATCACCAAAGAAACTTGTTTAGAATAATTGATCTTATATGAGAGGGGAGTTTTGTAACTTAGACATGGAAAACTTACCAAAGGATGATGATTATCTTGTGAAATCTTCTTGAAACACAAGCAAATTTCGAGATCCTTGGGTGAGGAAGAAGAGAGAAGTCTTGAGTGATTTAGAGAGATTTTTGTGAGGTGTGTGTGTGTGTGTTACCCACGGCCGAAACAAGAAGAGAGAGAGAGAGAGAGAGAGAGAGAGAGTTGCATGGAGAAATGAGATTAGCATTGATATTTGAGGAGTATTATCTTGGATAACCACCATGTAATAATGAGGTGGCATGCATTAAGTCAACTTCTCCTCTTGAGCTTGGTCTTGGGACGAAAATATGGAAGGGAAAAGGGTTTTTGGGCTTTATGATCCTCAAGCCCATATAGAAGTAAAGTTGGATGATTTTTGTCCTAAACAAAATATAATATGATTTTCATACTTTGTTGGGCTAGTTTAGGTTAATCATGGCTCAAAACTTTTAATTTATTTCATTCTAGGCCCAATATGGCCCAAAATGATGAAATAAATGAATGTGGGTCCAATTAGAGCCCAATTAAGGGTTCTAAGCCCATGATAGTCAAATTGGAAGCTTATTGGTCCATTGAGTCCAATAAGGAAGTCCTAGTCCAAAATGGACCTAACAAGAACTTCTTGGGTTTCCAATTGTTTGATGACTATTTGTAGTATTTGTATGATGTATTTGATTGGAGTTTTTGATGTCATAATAATAGGTATCACACATGCTCTTAAGTTTTTGATTCAACATTTTACTTAGGTATAGTGATTACAAGACTCAAAATTTCTAGTTGTGACATCATCCCCCCGTTAGAGGGAATTTCGTCCCGAAATTCTGTTTGAAAGCTAGGTTTGAGAATGCTAAAATAGGTGAGGGTACTTTTGCTTCATTTGGTCTTCGCGTTCCCACGTGAATTCTGGCCCACGCTTTGCGTTCCACCGTACTTTCATGATCGGGATGCGACTTTGCTTAGTACGCTTCACCTCCCTGTCCATGATTTCCATTGGTTCTTCAACGAACAGGAGATTCTCGTTGATTTCGATTTCGTCAAGAGGAATGACGAGGGTTTCATCTGATAGGCACTTCTTCAGATTAAAGACATGGAACACGGGGTGAACATTGTTTAGCTCTGTGGGTAGTTGCAGCCTGTATGCTACCGGACCTATTCGGGCGACGATTTCGAAAGGTCCAATGTATTGTGGGTTCAATTTTCCCCGCTTCCCAAAACGAATAACTCCTTTCCAGGGCGAGACTTTTAACAGTACTCGATCTCCATCTTGAAATTCTAAGGGCTTTCGCCGTTTATCGGCATAACTCTTTTGTCGGTCGCGCGATGCTTGCAGTCGAGCTCTGATTTGAATGATCTTTTTCTGTGGTTTCACGAATGATTTCCAGTCCCGTTAGTGCCTGATTCGACGTGAGTGCTTTTGCTAGCTGGGTGTCACCTACTTCAGCCCAACATAACGGTGATCTACACTTACGCCCGTACAGTGCTTCGAAAGGAGCGACCTTAATGCTTGACTGATAACTGTTGTTATACGAGAATTCGACTAAAGGTAAATAGGTATCCCATGACTTCCCAAAGTCTATCACACATGCGCGAAGCATGTCTTCAAGCGTTTGAATGGTTCGTTCGCTTTGACCGTCCATTTGTGGGTGATACGCGGTGCTCATGTCGAGATGAGTTCCTAGTGCCTTATGGAGAGATTGCCAAAAACGCGAAGTGAATCTACTGTCCCTATCCGAGATAATAGACATTGGTACTCCGTGGAGTCTCACGATTTCTCGAATGTACAAACGTGTCAATCTTTCTATCTTGTAGGATTCTTTTATAGGCAGGAAATGGGCAGACTTCGTCAGTCGGTCGACTATTACCCATATTGTGTCCAGTCCGTCCGACGTCTTGGGTAGCTTGGTCACGAAATCCATAGAAATCCCCTCCCATTTCCACTCAGGGATTACCGGTTGTTGTAACAATCCTGAGGGTTTCTGGTACTCCACCTTTACCTTGGCGCACGTAAGGCACTTACTAACATAGGTCGCAATTTCCACCTTCATGTTAGGCCACCAATAGTGTTGTTTAATGTCCAAATACATCTTGTCTGAACCGGGATGAATGGAGTATCGTGTCTTGTGGGCTTCCTTCATAACAACCTCCCTAAACCCTCCGATTTTAAGGACCCAAATTCGGTTCATGAAGTAGTATACTCCATTCTCCCTTGCCTCCAGGTTCTTCTCCATCCCGCGTAATGCTTCACTTGCTCTATTTTCTGTCTTCATGGCCTCTAACTGGACTGCTGCAATTTGGGTGGCCAGATGAGATTGAATGGTTATCGAGAGAGTTTTCTCACGGCGATTAGAGTACTCCTTCCGACTTAATGCGTCAGCTACCACGTTGGCCTTGCCTGGGTGGTACTTGATCTGGCACTCATAATCGTTTAGCAATCCAACCCATCTTCGTTGCCTCATGTTCAGCTCCTTCTGGTTCAGGATGTGTTGGAGACTCTTGTGGTCCGTGAAGATGGTGCACTTCGTACCATACAGGTAGTGCCTCCAAATTTTCAGAGCGAAGACCACGACTCCCAATTCCAAATCATGGGTCGTATAATTTACTTCGTGCGTCTTTAGTTGGCGAGATGCGTAAGCTATCACCCTTCCACGCTGCATGAGAACGCAACCTAAGCCCTGATTTGACGCGTCACAGTAGACTACAAAATCTTCCGTTCCTTCAGGTAGAGATAGCACCGGGGCGCTACAGAGAGCTTGTTTCAGGGTTCGAAATGCGACTTCTTGTTTGTCCGTCCATTTGAATGGTACACCCTTTTGTGTAAGCGAGGTAAGTGGTTTGGAGATCTTATAGAAGTTCTGAATGAATCTCCTATAGTAGCCTGCTAGACCTAAAAATTGGCGAATTTATGTGGGCGTTGTCGGGGTTGCCCATCCTTCCACGGCTTTGACCTTAGAGGGATCCACATGAATTCCATCTTGGCTAACTACGTGACCTAGGAAGTTCACATTCCGGAGCCAGAACTCACACTTGGAGAGTTTTGCGTATAGCTTCTCCAATCGCAGCGTTTCTAGGATTTGTCGGAGATGTTGGCCATGCTCTTCTTTGCTTCTAGAATAAACGAGAATGTCATCAATGAAGACAATGACAAAGTTGTTGAGGAATGGTCGACAGATTCGGTTCATCAGATCCATAAATGCAGCAAGTGCATTTGTTAGACCGAAGGGCATTACGACGAATTCATAATGTCCGTAGCGGGTTCGGAAAGCGGTTTTTGGAATATCCTCTTCCCGGACTTTGAGTTGGTGGTATCCGGACCGTAGATCTATTTTTGAAAAATAACTAGCTCCTTGGAGCTGGTCGAATAGATCATCGATTCGTGGGAGTGGGTAGCGGTTCTTGACTGTGAGTTTATTTAACTCTCTGTAATCGATGCACATCCTAAAGGATCCGTCCTTCTTTTTGACAAAGAGTACCGGAGCTCCCCATGGCGAGTAACTAGGTCGGATAAACCCCTTGTCTAGAAGTTCACTGAGTTGGCTGGACAATTCCTGCATTTCAGCAGGAGCCAGTCGATAGGGTGATTTAGCAAGAGGAGTTGCTCCTGGTACGAGGTCGATTCGAAACTCAACCTGTCTCTCTGGGGGTACTCCCGGAAGATCTTCAGGAAACACGTCTGGAAATTCACACGCTACCGGAATATCTTGAATGTTAGTTTCTTCCTTGGTTTTATCCACTATGTGAGCCAAAAATGCCAAATCCTTCTTTCGTAGATGCTTTTGTGCCTTGATGCACGAGATGAGTTGAAGGTTCATGCTAGGTTTGTCTCCGTAAATTACTAGGGTTTCGTGATTTGGGAGAAGAAGACGAACGACCTTCTCGTGGCACATAATTTCAGCATGGTGGGGGCTTAACCAGTCCATGCCGATGATCACATCGAAACTCCTAATTGATACTGACATTAGATCTATTCGAAAGACGTGTTGATTAAGGGTTAGGGTACATCCGGTGTAGATTTCCCCAGTGGATTCGGTTTTCCCATTGGCCATTTCCACCGTATAGGTTCCATTTAGCTTTTGGGGTTGTTGTTTTAATAAATGTTTAAACTTATCGCTTACGAAACTTCGCTCCGCTCCCGTGTCAAATAAGATGCATGCATAAGTGTGGTTTAGGGGAAACGTACCGGTAACAACTGAGGGGTCCTGAATCGCCTCACCCTGACCCATGGTCAGCATCCTTCCTGTTCCTCCGTTTCCTGGATTGTTGTTGTTAGGGCAGTCTCGGCGGAAATGCCCAGTCCTTCCACACCCATAGCAGGTGTGGCTAAGCCCTGCATTGTTGCCGCCGGTGGTGACGTTGTTGTTGTTGCGATGGTTGTTATTGTTGTTTCCCTGATTTTGGTTCTGGGGAGGGTAAGTCCTGCAGTACCTTGCAGTGTGTCCCCTTCGATTGCAACTGGTGCACTGAAAATCCTTGCATTCTCCATTATGATGGAGACCGCACTTATTGCACTTGGGAAGATTACCGGAATAAGGTCTTGAAGCATTTGAAGCAGCTGAGGCTGGAGCATGTGGTGCGGCTGGAACCGGTGCGGTGACAACGTTAATCGCCACTGTCTGCTGCTTTTTAGAGGTCTCGGGGCCCTGGCGCCCCTTTCTCTTGTTGTTCTTTCCCTTCTTGCCATCACCTTCCTTCTTTTTCTCAGCCTCCACTGGCTTGTCGCCCTTCTTGTTGTTATGGTCATACAGCTTCTTTGCCAATCTTTTTGCACTGTCAAATGTTTCAGGGTTTGCAGCTATCACATTCCCTTGAATTGGTGATGTCAGTCCCCAGATGAATCGTTCAATCTTCTTTCCTTCCGAGGTGATCATACCCGGGCACAGCAGAGATAGTTCACCAAATCTCGATATGTAAGCATCGATATTCGCATTCTACACAGTGAGGTTCCATAGCTCTTGCTCCATCTTCTGTATTTCGCCTCGCGGGCAGTATTCAGCCATTAACATTTCTTTCATCTCTGCCCACGGCATAGAGTTGGCTACAAGGAGCGTCATGGCTTCCACGTGTCCGTTCCACCAGGTGAGTGCTTGATCCACAAAAGTGCAGGCCGCGAACTTCACTTTCATCTGCTCAGGGCAATCGCATATCTCGAATACCGACTCCACCTTCTCGATCCATCGCTTCAGGGCGATCACTCCTCCAGTGCCGTTAAAAGTTCGTGGTTTGGCGTTCGTAAAGTCCTTGTAGGTACATGTTTTGGTAGGTCCTTGATTCATCCCGTTGTTCGAACTCCCTGCCCCTTGCCCGTTGCCTCCTCCATTATTCCCCTGATGGAGTTGTGCCATAGCTGCGGTGACCGCAGCAGACACGGCTGCCTGGAATGCAGTGGAGTCAACTTCGGGTGGAGTTGGTCCTGGGTTTCCGCGAGTAGGTCGGAGAGGCATCTTTCTGTCACGAAACGGAAAGATGTTGAGTGTATGTGGTTTCTGTGAGGTTGTGATCCTACTGACTAGGTGCATGGTACGAACTTGAACACTACTACCATTGGACATTCCATCATAATTTCTCAACACATAGCAATTTGTAATATCATAACAAAACACGTAAAAGTTTATTAATATTATCCACATTTGATACAAGAAAATTTTGCTCGTAAGAGCATACATGAGTGACACTAATTCGACAGCATAACGGCTCTATGAGTAGTGTAGTCACTTAAACATAGAGTCGGGGTACATAGCATAGTTCCTAACGATCTACTAAGATAAGTCTATCCCTAACCACGATGAGTTGCGTCCTACGTAGTGACGAGGTCATATGCCGAAATGTTGCGCCAGTAACTGAGCCATCTCCGCCATGTCTCCAATAACCTCATCCCTCTCATGCTCAGCTCGCACTGCCCGAGCTTCCATAGCATACAGCTGTTGTCGCAGTGCGGTGATCTCAGCTTCGGGGGAACGGTTCTCCCTTAGGGGGTTCACTAGTGGAGCGGGGTGGTCTGGTTGCGCCTCGTTCTCACACGGAGGGATATGGTCCTTGTCCCCGTCTTGGCCTTCCTCGACGTCGTCGTCGGTCTCACCAAATTCGTAGTCGGTGTCTATGTATTCGTCAGGTCCGACGTCGCGTGCTTCCTCTGGATTCCCTTCTGGTTCATCTTCAAGCATCCCGTGAGCCACTAGGACTTGATGGAACTGAATACCCAGCTGATCTCCCTCCATGACGACTGGGGGAAAGTATAAACTATCGTCACTCTCACGACTATGATATATATTAAATAGACGTTCTCTTTTTAGTGCTAAAAGGGTATAGTTTTAAGTTCCCTAGCTATCCCGATCTCATCAGGACGTGTGTTAGTTATACTTTGGAGAGAACGTAGTTGATCAGGCTACATCCACTCCTTGGTACCACTAAGAACAGTCCTGAATTAACCGAGATACTAGCATTATTTTGTTTGGTTCGGCGTTATGTTCCTTGTTCCTAATGCAAGCAAAGATGTTTTATTGTTGTATTTTTACTTGTTTTGTTCAGAGTTAAGTTAGTCCCTCTTTTTGGTTTATAGTTGCATATCAATGTGTGGCTAGATATGCTAGTTCACTATAAACAAAGCTTTGATACCAACCTGTCACACCCCCGAACCAGACGGCGGAAACGTCTGGGGGCTGTCGTGACTTCATTGAATACCATAACATTGAATATATATGAAACATAACATCATTCGTCACCATGCATTAATATAGTACAACTGATAAGGTTTACACTGAGTACAATGTTTTAGCATTACATTCCCAAAAATAAATTGTTCGGTTTATAGATAAACAAACTGCAAGCCATCACTGAGTACGTTTTCCTTTGGTTCACTTGTTACCTGAGAATACAAGTATTTTGAAAAACGTCAACATATGAAATGTTTGTGAGTTCATAAGCGGTATTTGAAAAGCAACGTTTTGTATTATTTTGAAAACCACCAGAAAATCCGATATTTTCTGAAAAGAGTTTCAAAAAAAAAGTTTGTGAAGATCCATAAGTATGCTTGTTGGTTTCTATAGTTGTAAAAAGTGTTCATTAAACTTGTGTACATTTCGAAATTGTATGTATTGAAAAACCCTACGAAAACCCGATGTTTTCCTAATACTTTGAATTCCATCTAGTTGTAGAACCATCGCGGCGTGTGAAGTCATTGATTCCAGGCGACGTCGGATTATGGCGCATGGTGAATTGCTATAAACACGCGTTACACAAACGACCAGTTTACAAATATACTAACGATCTCGTAGGCGTCGTCCGTACTATTCACGTAATCCAACCGCCCTGACTTCTTGTAGTCCCACATCCGAAGAGAAAGAGGGCACGAAGACCTCGATAACCCCGTTAGTCGGTTGGGGAAAAAAAAAAGAGTGCAAAGGGCCCTTGACCCGACTCGCATTTTAATAACCGACTTTACTAGCAGTACCAAAGGACCCTTGGGGACCAATAGTATAAAAGCCATTGAAAGTCCTTTTACGTTGTGTTGGATCATGTAAGACTCAACAACTCGTAAGGTTGAAGTCTTCGGGCCTAAAGATCAAGCCATTGGGCTAGCTAGGTCCAACAAACAAGATTTTACACTTTGGGGCCCAAAGATGGTGCGTCGACGTCTGTGCACTCTCACGTGTGTATTGAATTCCCAAATTTTCCGTGTACGAATCGAGTTGTCGTCGTGTTAGTAGTTTCGGGTTTGTTATTGATTCGAGACCGAATCAATTCGTTAGATAACGATTTTTGGTGTTGATGTGTATTGTAATTCGTCGGTAGTCGCAGTGCCAATATTTGATCACAACGGATGTATCGAATTAGCATTGAAATTTTTCTGTTTTCAGCCCCTCTTTATTTTGTAAATTTACTTTTTCAACCCTTTGCATAAATAAATTTCCGGTTTAGTCCTTAAACTATTTTTCTTGGCATTTTAACATCAAAACTTATTGGAATTGATATTTTTCAGCACATTTTTAGTTGAAAACAGTTTTAGTCCCTGAAAATACAGTTTTCTCGGTTGAAACCTTCCTTTTTTCGCAATTTTACACTTTTGGCCCAAATTGGAAAATTTTTGCAACTTTGGTCCTTTTTAATTATGAAAAGCATTTTTAACCTTAGAAAAGGACTTGGGACACTAGTAGTCCACTGTTTTACAGAAAAACACAGTTTTGGCCCTTCAAAACAGAAAATTTCGCATATTGGGCCCTATTGGGCCAAAAATGTCATTTTTAGCCCATTAAGCTTGAAATTTATATTTTTAGCCCATTAAGCTTGAAATTTATATTTTTAACCCTCCAAAAGAGTATATTTCCAGAAAATACTTCATTGAAACTGTTTTGACTCTTCTCATCCATCAGAATACGTAATATGTCATTTTGGGCCCCTTTAACTTTATTTTTTTAACATTTTGTGTCCAAAAAATGAGTTTTTAGCCCAAAGGAGATGTTATTAAGCCACTTAGCAATTTTTCTTGGAATACTTTGTATGTAATAATAAAGTTTATACTAGTATCATTTAACATTAAATATATCTCGATTTTTAGGAGTTTATGGCTAGATCCAACATCATAAACACACAAAAACACACATATAAGCATAGAAATCATACAAGACATACAAAACACATATAGATCTACACTTTCACTTGTATCCCCCCCCCACAAAACTTATAAAACAGAAAAATAGGGAGTATGAAGCTCACCTTAGGGTGTAGTTTCGGTTTTTGAAGAAAATATGGAAGAAAACTTGGTGATTTTTGGCCCTAGCTCCCCTTGATGAAGATCTCGAGTTTATGGAGTTTTCTAGGAGTATGATCACCAAAGAAACTTGTTTAGAATAAGTGATCTTATATGAGAGGGGAGTTTTGTAACTTAGACATGGAAAACTTACCAAAGGATGATGATTATCTTGTGAAATCTTCTTGAAACACAAGCAAATTTCGAGATCCTTGGGTGAGGAAGAAGAGAGAAGTATTGAGTGATTTAGAGAGATTTTTGTGAGGTGTGTGTGTGTGTTACCCACGGCCGAAACAAGAAGAGAGAGAGAGAGAGAGTTGCATGGAGAAATGAGATTAGCATTGATATTTGAGGAGTATTATCTTGGATAACCACCATGTAATAATGAGGTGGCATGCATTAAGTCAACTTCTCCTCTTGAGCTTGGTCTTGGGCCGAAAATATGGAAGGGAAAAGGGTTTTTGGGCTTTATGGTCCTCAAGCCCATATAGAAGTTAAGTTGGATGATTTTTTTCCTAAACAAAATATAATATGATTTTCATACTTTGTTGGGCTAGTTTAGGTTAATCATGGCTCAAAACTTTTAATTTATTTCATTCTAGGCCCAATATGGCCCAAAATGTTGAAATAAATGAATGTGGGTCCAATTAGAGCCCAATTAAGGGTTCTAAGCCCATGATAGTCAAATTGGAAGCTTATTGGTCCATTGAGTCCAATAAGGAAGTTCTAGTCCAAAATGGACCTAACAAGAACTTCTTGGGTTTCCAATTGTTTGATGACTCTTTGTAGTATTTGTATGATGTATTTGATTGGAGTTTTTGATGTCATAATAATAGGTATCACACATGCTCTTAAGTTTTTGATTCAACATTTTACTTAGGTATAGTGATTACAAGACTCAAAATTTCTAGTTGTGACAAAAGGTGTCATCCGATTCAGGAAGGGGGGAAAGTTGGGCCCCAGGTACATCAGTCTGTTTAAGGTTTTGGCTCGGGTGGGTCGGGTTGTTAATCGTTTGGATCTTTTAGCAGAGCTCAGCCAGATCAAAAACAATTTTCATGTCTCCCAGTTGTGGAAGTGCTTAGTGGATGAATCCATAGTTGTGCCTTTAGAGGATATTCAGGTGGATGACAGCTTGAACTACATCGAGAGACTATTAGCCATTCTCGACAGGAAGATGACTAAGTTGAGGAACAAGAGGGTTGAGTTGGTAAAGGTGCAGTGGTTGCACCGCAAGGGGTCTGAGTGGACTTGGGAGCCTGAAGAGAAGATGGGGGAGCACTATCCTCAGTTTTTCATGGTA
Organism: Lactuca serriola; assembly: GCF_051521515.1. NCBI lineage: Eukaryota > Viridiplantae > Streptophyta > Magnoliopsida > Asterales > Asteraceae > Lactuca > Lactuca serriola. The sequence goes on from NC_136411.1 coordinate 4,915,611, forward strand.
GCAGACTTCGAGGACGAAGTCTGATTCAAGTAGGGGAGAATTGTAACACCCATGACTTGAGGTAATGCTAATTGTTTAATCTTTGTAATTAATTGTTGGACTATGAGATTAATGTTGGATTATTGAGTTGGACCTTTAGTGAGTGGGTCCTTATATATTTGGGCTGTCTGAAGACGTACGTTGGGCGTATGCAGGGCGTAGTGGCATCAACGTGCCAAGGGGTACGCGCAGCGTACGCGATCAGACTCACAACCCTACTTTTTAGGGTTTAAGCCATATAAATACCTCATTATGTCCCAAACTGTAGCCTCCTTACCGGCCTCCTTGACTCAGAAACCCTAGAAACCTAACCTTCTTCATCTTTGTGTGGTTTTGATCTTGTGAAGCTCATATTGGTGGTTTGGAGCTTGGAAGGAGAAAGAGGAAGTTGGTGAAGAAGAACTTGTGTAGCTTGAGCTCAGAGATCTGAGATATCATCATCATCTAGTACTCATTTGAGGTAAAAAGCTCAAAACTTGCCTCATGAATGCTTAGATCTCTTGTAATGGGGTTTTGGACCTTTTTGGTTCCAAGAATGGAACTTTATGATTCCAAATTCGTTTTTAGTCTTAGGGTTGCCACCCTTAGTACTATTTGAGTCCCAAACACAGAAAAGTTACCACCTTGAATGTCTTAATGTGGTCATGCATGAGTATTAGTCATTTCTATGGAAATAGGTTGCCATATTTCAAGTTTGGGTCCATTTGGGGGTTTGCAAGCCACCAAGTAATCAACTATACTGGTTAAGACACTTTATTGGTCTCAGATATGTGTTTGGAGCGTCAGGTCTTAAGGGATTAAGACTTTTTGGAGATTATTGCTTAACAGGGTAGTGCGTTGGGCGTACAAGCCCGTACGCACAACGTACAAGCCATGCAACCTATATGCTTAGCGTACAGAGGAGTATTCCCCACGTACTCACTGGATTTGGTTTTTTGTCGTTTGGGCTAGGGATGTCAAAAAGTCCCATGGGACCCCGAACCCGTGGGGCCCCAATCCCGAATGAGGAATATTTGTTTAAAAAATCGGGAACGGGGGCGGGGGCAAGTTTAACCCCCATTTTAATTTCGGGGGCGGGGGCGGGGGTGGGTAGTCCCGTCCCGAACCCCCAATGGGGACCCCGTTAATGTATTATTTATATTAATATATATTAATTACAAAAATATAATAAATAATAGAAATGATTTTGAACTTCCAAAATTCAATAAAATATAATGTTTTTAAGTTGTTAGTATAACGTTTTTGAGATGTTATAATATTTTTTTATTTTAAACATATAAAATTAAGCTATAAATAACTATTTTTACCCAAAATGGCTTCTTTTAGCCCAACAAATAACTTCTTTTAGCGTAAACAACACCTTCGTACGCCGAAGAAAAAGTCAACCCAAACGGGGGCGAGGAAACGGGGGTGGGGAGGCTAGAGATTTCGGGGGTGGGGGCAGGGGAACGGGAAAATTTCGGGGGTGGGGGCGGGGGATGCAATCCCCGCCCCGTTTGCCCCCGTTGACATCCCTAATTTGGGCCTCGGGTTGGGGCATTTCATGGACTTTGCTATTTTGGGCCATAGTAGGCCATTAGAAATCAGTTAGTTTGGGCAAAGAATATGTTGGGCTTAAGAGAAGGCCCATTTGAGGATTTGGCCCAATCTAGAAAATTAGGCCATTGGTGGGCCACTAGTGGACTTGGAAAGGCTATCTAGACTTGGGCCTTAGTCATGGAACAAATTAGACCAGGGGTAAAAATGATCATTTTACCCTAAGAATGATTATTAGTTTTTGACTAAGTGTTGTTGTGGTAATGATAGCTCGGGGAGTCGTTGGAGCGGCCGTTAGAGATTCCTTACCATGAGATTATGCATTCAGCTTTGCGAGATGAGTTTTCTCCTATAGGAACGGGTCGAAGGCACCAATGCTGACCCGTATGTATGATTGTATGATTCCAGATTTCGATCCGATGTCGGGCGGTGCCCGATGAATGCTTATATGCTTTCCAAATTTCAGTCCGATGTCGGGCGATGCTTGATGAAGGTTTGTAAGCTTGATGTATTCGTGATTCTTGCATGTATTTGTATTTGTATGTTTCTGGATTTCGGTTCATTGTCGGGCAATGCCCGATGAATGTTAGTATGCTTCCGGATTTCGGTCCGATGTCGGGCAGGGCCCGAGGAATGTTTATATGTTTATGTTATGTGATTATTTATGTGTATTTGTTGATATGTTTATATGTATATCGCCCTTTGCTCAATGTCGGGCGGGGCCTGATTCCGGTATGATGCCGTGCGAGGCCCGATGCCGGATTTTGTCTGATGCGGGGTGGGGCTCGTGATATGTTATTATGTGATTATGTGATTATGTGTATGGTATGTGGTAGTTTGGGAAGACTCATTAAGATTCGTGCTTACAGTTTTCAGTTTTGGTTTCAGGTACTTCTGGTAGCAAAGGGAAGAGCTCAAAATGACTATAGTGCACACACCATTATGTTTAGTCTGGGATGATTGCTCTGATATATATTTGACATATGTTTTGATATGGATATACTGATTATGATGTTTCGAGATATTATGGTTCCTGTTTTGATAAATGATTTTTAGTAACTATGGTTTATTTAATAATTTAAAAATGAAATTTTTGGTCATGATTTTTTGGATGTTACATTCAGGATCGGTGGTATGCTCTTGTGAAGGTTCTTTGTCATCCCCTTAGATTGTTGAACCACTTTCATCACTTTCTTCTTCCAACCAGTCCTCAAATCCATCCCAATATGATCTAAATAAAGGTCTATTGGCATTTTTGTGGCTTGATAAGTTGCATCCATAAAAATAACATAGTCGAACTCGTTGTCTATAACCCTAAGATCATTTTCCAAACTTTCATTACGTGCTACATAGTAAAGTTTCTCAAAAGTTTCTCCGGTAAACCTTTCTAGAAAGGTGCAACACTCCTCAAGATGCATTCCAACAAAGGTAGCTTTTTCGAACAGTTATTTTAAAACAAAGACGACGTGTTATTGCTAACATGTCTTTTAATTGAACAAATAGGAGGTCAAAAGTCCACATCACAGTTAATTACTGGGTGATCTCTTCGCTTCTTCCAAAAGCATGTAAATGACACGTAGTTTTCCACTTTAATGAGGTCTAAGATACAAAATTTACTTTAAGGACATTTTAAAACCATAAGAAAAACTTCATTGTGCCTCCATCTCAATAACCCTTTTCGTTTTACCAAACATTAAATAAATAGTCATGTTCAGTTTTTCATGACCAATCAAAATTTTCTATCACATCTTATCTTGTCGTACTGTAACACTAAAGGTCACCGACACATCAATTATTCCATTTGTTTTTTCTTTTTAATTTTTCAACCAAAACTTATAAATAAAAAATTATGTTTCAATTAGCAAAGAAAAACACATATTTTTATATTTTTGGATGATCATAATATAAAAATAACAAAATCATAGCTTAAAAAATGTATAAACTTTTTTCTAATCTTCTGAATAATAATAATAAAAGTTAATTATAAATGTAATTATTTTTTAATAAATTGGTTGGATTAATTTGAACTAGAGAGGTTACCCCCGCTACGCGGGGGTCAAAAGGTTTCGATATGGTTTCCCAGTCGGAAGTCCTATTCTGACTATATTTTTGTAATTCTGGACACTGTAAAATTCCAAATCCATCCCCTTGGAACATCAATTGGATTGAAATCGATGAAGGATCAACAAACATCTACACATGGATGGATGTGGTGGTGCTAATTGAGTTTCAGTATATGATGGAATAAATAGTAAAAGAAGTAGAGAATGTGATACATTACATTATTTTTAGTATAGGGTGCTCTATTTCCACATCCTATTTCCTTCCAATCTATGGCTTAAAATCTTCTTTAAGGAGTAGTGCTGAGTTGATTCCGATTCCGTTGTCATGAGGAGTTGTGCTGCTGATGGAATCAAATATAAAGAAGTTATTCAATTAATGATCTTCAAAAACAGAATATTATGCCAGGAGTTCCATGAAACATATCAACATCAACAACAATATCCTGTTCAGAGAGAAAAAAGAACTACACCACTTAGGAACATAAATACTTAAGATAGAAAAGGGAAAAGTACACAAAAAACATTACATCATCAAGCTTAAACCTAAAAAGTAATATGGAAAAATGATTTGTATAAAAGCCATGGGTATATAGTTTTTTTTTGTTTCAGCCATTACAAATCTATAAAACGCGGTTAGGAAGTTTAATTTGCTTACATGAACAATTTTTTTATAAGGTGGCATCTACATCATGTAGGAAGGGAATCATTTAAAGACAAAGTAATATAAGTTTACAAAGATTAATAAGGATGAATGAAAAAAATAGCAACATGCTTTCATTTGTTTGTTTACTATAGGATCTTACTTTCATTTCGTTTCGATTATTTTTTTTTAACTAACTAATCCAATTTATTAAATATACAAAATGAAAATCAACATATGTTAATTATGATAATTACCATTTCTGAGTTTTGCTTGTTGTTCCATGGCTTGTAACCGCATCTTGAGCTCTTTGTTCTTATAAGTTAGGCCACTTGTATTCCGTTGTATCACAAAAAGTAATAATTAACTATATAGTAAATTATATCAAATTTCATGTCTTTTTTTTCTATTTTTATTATTCGTTCAAAAGTATTTAGTGTCTTTTTTATTACAATCAAGTACCACATTTAAGTCCATTAAGTCAAAATTGGCCAGTAATCAGAATTTTTTAGTTATTATTAAGGCTATGTTGTTACAGTGGACATGACAAGTTTTTTCTAGGACTAATTTCGATGATGAGGGTATTTACGTCTTTTGTACATACCTGGAGCATTGTGACTTGGGTGGACAGTGTTGTTGCCTCATTTTGAGGGGTTTGTACTTTTCTCTCCAACTCACTTGTATACCTTATTTTCCTCTCCTTTAAATGGAGTGGAATAAAAGTTTGGGACTTCTGTTCTTATGGGATTTAACCCCCGACCCTAATTATCAGAAGAAGAATCATATATAGTATTATTTAACACTCTCTTCAACGAAATCCTACAAAAAGAAAATCAACAAAAATGAGCATCTTATCTTTTTCCTGATAAAGCTTGGATAAAATCATTGAAATAATAAAAATAATGGATTGTTGTTCATTATATTTCGACAGATAGGTATGACAAACCTTATCCATGATGATGCAACCTTTGGAAAATGAATAATATAACCGAATAGAAACTTAGCAGTACCGTGGAACCTGTGGTGAAACAAAAATGGAACATATTTAGTAAAACAAAGGCAAAACTTTTCCAAATAACAACAATGTTTTGGATTACATACGCGGTATTCATTCGAATCTTTCTGCTAGATATATTGAAGCTAACATCTTTGCAGTTGAAAGATGTACAAAAGAGGAAAAAAGCTCAATTTCTACCTATAAGAAAAACAACAAATAATAAGCCAAGAAAATTCACTAACCAAAAAGTATAATATATTGGAAGTGTACTTTGATCATTTCAAACGAATCAAACCTGATCATTTGAAACGAAGAAGTAATGATAAACCCAAAAAAATTTGGATCCAAAGACATTTCACATCTATTTGTATCCAAATAAAATTAGAAGAAAAAACATAAAACTTGAAGTTGAAAACCATTCTTCAACCAAAGCACCAACATTTTGTCCCCAATAAGAGTCTACTTTGGTGTGCCTGCTCAGATGGCTTGATACAATTTGGAAGTGAAAGATGAATGTGTCATTTACGCCTGTTACTTGATAAGAACTAAAATTATACATATATACATATATCATGGAAAGGAAAGCCATTAAAGAAAGAGTAACCATTCTTGTAACTCCATTAACCATAACAGCCTTTTCCTCATGGTTATTGAGTCTGCCATTTCCATAAGACATAGAAAGATTTAAATCAATAATTCACATTCAGCAACACATCAACACAATGATTTTATAATAATGGGACAAATTTGTGAAAAGGGCATAATTGTCAAAATTATCTTAAATAGATTATTTTGACAAAATTGTCAAAAGGCCATAATTTTCATTTTTAGAATTTGCATTCCGGAGCACATGATGGATAGAAAGCAAAGTTGAATGAGCATTTGAAAACTTCATCTTGTAATGTTATAACTGATTCTGATACCCCCTTTTGAAGTGGAAGTAAGATGTGATCTCCTTTTACTCTAAATGTGAATTCGTTATGTTTCATCAACTTCCTGTTAGTAATTATGTACCTATTCTTATGTTAATTGGACGAATTAAAATAATGTCATCTATAATCAAGGCATACCTAGTATGCTTCCATATAGCCAAATATAGGAACTCCGTGGATAGAAATCAACACTAGTTTACTTGTAAGGATCTTTATGATGCAGAATCAAAGCTTATATATTTGAATAACCCAATTATGATTGAACATAAAAATCTAATCCATGAAATGACAAAAAGGTTCACATTTTTCTTGATAATATATGCGCCATATCATTTCAAGTTATAATTTGAAAATCCGAAAATCCTTATTCTGATTTTTTCAATATGTAATCTCTCAATAATGCAAGGGAAGTTCTTACACATTTTATGATAGGCAATCAATTCATGCTACTCACTACTCTTTTTGAAATCATCAGAATCTTGAATCTATATAACAATTTGTATTATAGTTTTCCATGTTTACCCTTTTATCATTTGTTCAATTTGTAACCTTTTTTCATCAATGATTCGACTGTTCGTCTAGTTATTATGCAAGGTTGGGGTTAGGAAGGGTATTTTACCTTTCTTTATATAGGAAAAGAATCATCATATTCAACTTCATGAGAAAGCCTCGATAACCATTTCAATCCATCGACAGTAAGACAACTTGTTGTAGAAAACCTAAAAAATTTGAGTAAAGATTAGATAAAGGATGTGCATTCAATAAAAGTCAGAAGTTACTATGAGATTTTAAGAAATTTGGTTCAAACTGAAGTAATCAGAAGATTGATTTCATCAATCTTAGTCTTCATGAAATCTTTGGGGGCACAACCAATTTAACCTAAACCACACTTAAAAAAATTGACTTCCAATTTAAGTGTATCGTATGTAGAAAAATTGAAATGATTGGAGGACCTCCCCACATACCTCATGCGTTGCTTCCCCACCTGACTCGAACTCATATGCCGAAGGAGTTGGACGGACTGAGTTGTTGTCGTCGAAAGAAATTGGAGGATCTGTGGAAGACGTAACATCGAGGAAAATCGAGTTTGGAAGATAGATAGCATTAGAAACAATCAAACCATACCTATAGGGTGCAATTAGGGTAAGTAGCAGGAACAGGAAGCAACAAAGAGAGCAACGTGGGTACCTCGTTAGTTGACAATGCCCAGTCTCTCATCTTGGGCGTTCTTTTCCAGTCGTTCAAAATACACACAATCTTGAAGAACAGAATGTTGGATAAGGTGTCTAAGTCCATAACTTATTTGGTATATACTTGACCCGGCCCGGCATGGTCCATTTGGGTTGCACTTCACCCAAACGATTTATGGATAATTTTATGAGAATTGTATGCTTATGATTTATTAATATATTATAAGTTATAATATATTAATATGAAGTCATGTTATTTAATTAGTTTTAGTCTTAAATTAATTATGAATTAATTTAGAGATTAAAAAGAAGACTGATTAAATTATGGGCTATTATATTTTATATAGTGTGGCTAATACTCATTTGTTAATGGGCTAAGCTAATATGAAAGTCCATGGATGATCCATGGAGCTTTTAACCCATGGATCCTTGGAAAGGAAAAGACATGGGTTATTAGGGTTTCACCCTAACCATGCACACTATATAAAGAAGCATATGATGCAAGAAATGGCACACTAGTTGTGTGAGACTTAGTGGTGGCCGATTTCATAAGAAAGTATGCTATTCTATCAAGTTTCCAAGTGTTTGTGGTGATTTGTGATTCCATTTGAGGCATTCACACTATTGGTGCTTGGCTCTCAAACTCCAAACAATCAACCATCATCAAAAGGTATGTATTTCTACTAGTACTTTTATGATTCATAATCCTTATGCTATGCCAGTTAGGAAGAAACCTTGGAAATTATTATTTGCATGTATTTTAGAAGAAAACATAGATCCAAGGTTTATTAGGGTTGCATGCACACTTAGGAAGTGTTAGATTGCTCAAAACCCAACAGTGGTATCAGAGCCTAGACTTGTTTTCTTGAATACTTGATGCAAATTGCTGAAAATCGAAGTTTATGTGTTGTCTGCACAGCAGACTCGCCGAGTCCATGAAGGGACTTAACGAGTCCAAGACAAAATTCATCCAACTCGGCGAGTTGGTTCATGCACTCGACGAGTTGGAACCCCAGACAGCATATCTTCGAGTTTTGGTGCTGGAATTAGTCTAGAATCATTACCTTAAACTGTTTTGGACTCATAAAACCTGTTTTTGATGTGGTAATGATGATGGTGGACCAATTTCAAAGTTATAATCAAAATTTCAAGTTTATATGTGTTCATATGATTCTTGAAATTGTTGATGTGGATGTTCATGTTCATATCAGTTTTGTTAGATCATAGGAATTATTTGCAAATTGTTTGTTAGTTAATTTTTGATCTTAATGTGTTTTAATGAAATTCATAATTTGTCCTCAAGGTATGGAATTCCAAAAGTTTTTTTCTTTTAATTTTTTTTAAGAAGTCATAAGTTACACTTTTGAAGAGTTTTTTCTAATAAATGCTTTTATGGACTTCATAACTTGTCCTCAAGTTATGGATTTCCAAGAGACAATTCATTAAAAGTTTTAAACACTTAATTAAAACTCATAAGTTATGAATATCCAAAAGTTTATGAATTGTTCAAAACTTGTCCTCAAGTTTTGGAATTTGTAAAGTCTCACACAAACTTTAATTCCATACCCTAGAAGTTTTAAAAGTTAAAATTCTACCCTTATACTATTGTAAGATTAATGGTTAATTACTATATATATGTATAAGAACAAGTCGTTTTACCGTTAGTAGGCCTCATTCACGAAGCCGGTCTATAAGGTGGGTATAAGGTTGTTGCCTATAAAATGACAACTTAATGGGTGTCCACTCTCACCCACCGCTTGCTTGACTGGTGGAGGGTCGTTAGCCAAACGGGTAGGACAATGAATTTAAATTCTCATTAAAAGTATAATGATTATTATAAAGTAACTAAATGTTTTATTTAATTCCCAATCTTAGTTACTTTAGGAAAAATGTGAATTTGGTGCTAGCCCATGGAATTCACACTTTGTACCTTACCAAGTCGTTGGTGGAGCGTGTGTGGTTAACCGACACACTAACTTGGACTAGTAAAGATCACGAAGGGTGACTTAATGTTTGTCATAGATCAATGGAGCATGTGTGGTTAACCGACACATTGATTGGGTGATAATATTAAGGGTACCAAGTGAATTGGTATGGTTATTCACACCTTGTTTTGTGATCCTCGGCATCCCAGTCACAAAATTTGAGGGGGCACACTCGAGATTGAAACATGCCATTGAAAAGTTCAATGAATCTCAAAAGATCTAGGAATTTCAAATCCAATTAAAACCTAATAAATTATCTCGTTTTTCATGGTGGAAATTGGTGAATCGTCATTCGCCTACCTTCAAATATTTTATAGCTTGGATTACGGCATCCCTCTTCCAAATCATAAAATATTGTGTTGGGTCCTAGCCTTAATATTTCATATTGGGTGTTATATTAAGGACTTTGAATCAACTAACTTGATTTTCTCCCATTATAGATGTCTGGTTCAGACAACTATGATCTTCCCAAATCTATTGAAGATGGTGTCCCTCAACATCATGCTTCACTTCCTCCACCTCCTCCAATTATTCTCCCTCACCCACAAGTTCTTGAAAAGTTTAAAGTCACTCAATCCCTATTGGCAAGCATAGTCTATGTGTGCTCACATCTTGGAGATAAAGTCACATATTCACAAGCCGGGAGAGTTGGGTGTCAAAGTCTCGTGAAAGTTGGATGTTCAATCACTTTCTTAGTAACATAGTGAGTCTCTTTGGGACTACTATGAGGCAGACTATGCCATGACCCTTAATGATGTTATCTATTTGCTTGGTGTTGTGGAATCAGCAATGATTTGGAACACCAGTAAAGCAAATTTGATTAAAAGAACAACTTCCCAAGTCTTAAATGGACATTGACAATGGTAGCATTAGATATCTAGAAAGACATTTCTCTTCCCAATGGAAAGGGATCGGCTATAGTCAACTCGGTTGACCAAATGGTAAAGAGAAAGGCTAAGTATGAGATAGTCTCATGTGCCATTACCAAAGGGTCCATGTGTTTTGTTGCCAAAGGAAGGGGCATTGGTTGCGAAGCTGCCCTATTCACCTGAAAGGTCATAAGGTTGATCAAGTCAAGAGGTTTGACTCTACTTCGGGTAAAGTCCACTATCTAACTCTATTAAGTTCCTATTTGGAGATTCTTATTACATAATGTGAATGGGTCACATGCTGATGTTTTTAAGAATCAAAGAAAAGATAGGAAGCTTAAAGTAAGTATATGTTGATTCTGATTGCGAAGGTGGGTTTCGATCGCATGGTTCGGCAATCAGAATTTTGAGCTGTTGCTTAAGAGTTATAATATATATTGCTTATGAATACATAACAACAAGGTTTTCATGTGGATTGTAAGGATAAGTTTTTCCGCTAAGTTTTAAAATAAAAGAAAAAAAAAGGGTTTTAATTTTATTTATTTTAAAAATATCCTTACAATGGCATCTGTGGAAAATTGTTGCTTATATGTTTCCAGTAATAGCAATATTGGAAAGTGGATTTGATTTTTTCATTTGTGGTAGTGTCTGAATTTACCAAATGAAGAAAGTTTTTCATCACCCAAGTTTCAATTGGATAGAAACTTGGAATCATACAAGTTGTATTGTATGATGAATGAGAATTTTCATCTTTGAAAATTAAGACTAATTCTTTGATCACATGTATATGTGAGTCAATTGAAGGACTAAGGAATTAGGTACACTGGATGTGCGCGGGTCAAGGTCCACCACAAAGATTGATTTGTCATGATTTACTAAAGATTAGTAAATATGATTATACTTATGAAGTTAAGTATAATTCTGTAACATTGGAAAGGTTACAATGTATGACAAAACAAATGAGAAGAATCAAATTAGGCAGAAAGATAAAAGTTTCTCAAATCTGAAAGGATGGGAGAGTACTTTAGTATCGTATTTCATGATCATCTTAATGATTATGAAACCATATCACAAATTCATACTCTAAGGACGTCTTAGTGCATTGTTATAGCTAAGAAGAGAGGTCATGAATTGTTGGATTGGTTAAAATCAAGAAGATGAGTCATACTTCGTTCCAAAACAATTCTTAGAGTCATACTCCAAGATTGTAACTTTGAGTGACATAAAGGAAGATTTATTAACACTAGTCAAATGTAAGAGTAAAATGTTTTCTACTCTTGTACATTTGAGATTGGTAAGTTGTGATGTCTTGGATGAGACAAAGACCAACTAAGACCAATTGTGTGAAGTGTTAGTCTTGATAAGAATCCGCATTGTCCCTTGAATATTTGTTTTGTCAAGGAATGGTTCTTGACTGGGGAAACTTATATGTCAAGGGGACAGTGGGAGCCTTAAAAATCCTGAAAGAGTTTCAAGATTTAATCAAGAGTAAAACCTGTAATTTATCACTAGCACACGACTTAAGGTTTGCAACCTATCGTGTTGACATAATTCTTATTTATGTACCTACTTCAAATAAGTTGAATTTGCATGTGAGTTATCAGAGTTCAACTTGGAAGCATTGGTGGGCCTTGTGCTACCAAGGTGACAAGAAACTAAGATTAAACAAGTTTAATTCATGTAAGGCTGAATTTGTCACTAACCTTATCTTGTGATGATGGTTTTGACAAATTCACATGGATAGGAACTCATACACTATAAAATCTAAGTGTCATAAGGTTTCTCTCCGATTCATGAAAATGATGGTGAGGAAACGCTTTCACTAAGTAGATTTTACGTAGATATCAATTGTGTTATTTGCATTTTCAAAAGTCGTTAGTGGAGCGTGTGTGGTTAACCGGCACACTAACATGGACTTGTGAGAAATGACAAAGGTCTAAGAAATTGAGACTATGATTACGGCATCCCTTTTCATAGTTCTTGAAATTGCTTAGACACACATGTGAGCTATCTAAGAAAGGGTGTATGAATCTAAATTTCAGAAGTCCAACAGATTTCTGGAAATATGTCAGAGCTAGTGGGAGCATAAGTGTTATGCTGATAATCATCATGTTAGTGGGAGCATGATTATTACGTTTAGTGTTGCAAGTTAGCAATGTTAATTATAGAAAACAAAGTTTCAATTCGTGAAGTTGCAGGGGTTGAAAAGTTGTTTTGCTATAATTAAGGGAGAGGAAATTATACTTCATTTTAATTCTAGAAGCTTAGATTGAGATTTTAATCATCTTTAGTCAAGGACATATATATGAATTTTATGTCTGAATGGTTCGACTTAAGGAAATTCTATATATATTGCGTTCTCAAAATTCAATTATGACTACGGCATCCCTCTTCATAGTTAAATTTTGAAAACATGGCAAATAAAAAAATATTGTAGCAAAAGACTGGTCTAGTATCATGTCTTTATGTGAGACATCATGAATCGTGTCCCATATGCTTCGGATATAGGATCGATTTCATGTGCTATAATATTCATCCTTTCTAAATTTTCCAAATGCTCGTGGTATTTAGAAGGGAAAAGTCTAGAACTGGATATGACTAAAGTGATTAAGCAATTGTCGAGGACAATATGAGGTTCGCCAAAGATTGTTTGCTCAGGGAAAGTTGGAAGTATGATATAAGTTGTCGGAAAGGACCGTATTGACATGTTCTGAAAAAAAGTAACTCTTGTTCGGAAGTGATAGTCAAAATGGGACTATGGAAATGTCTCCATAGGTGGAAGTTATTCAATCTATGTAAGATTAGAAAACCTTAATGCAAGAAGGATGTTCAAAGCAATGTACTTTGAATATGAGACTTCCGTTCCATAGAAGTTGACCTTCTTTGGAATACTCTGTAATGACTGGTGACAAGGTTTTGGTGACTTTGTGCATAATCATTACAAGAGGAACATTGCATAAAAGTTTAAAATCTAACAGTTTTTTTGGTAAATGATAGGAATCGGGGATTCTCACATTTACAATAAGGATTTGGGATTGTGAAATGAGTATCATTGGAATCATGTTCAATTGATCTACATCACAATGTAAGGATCATAGACAAACATAGTGTGCATACTTGGAGTATGGCATAACTATTGTTTAGAAAAACAAAGTGTACATGCTAGGAGCATGGGACGACTGTTGTTTTTATTCAAGTCTTAAGTTGATTGTTTGAAACATTATACAATGAATAATGTGTAATCAATATGGTGATAAATAAAAGGTGGTTCTATTTATATTCAAAAGGGTTCTGAGACCATATTGGATTCGATTATTATTGTGTTTCACTTTGCATGTTTTGACTTCCAAAATAGCTAGGTTATTCTTTCCGAATGACTAAGTTACTTAAACACTCCACAGTCGTTCATATGTAGGAAGTAGGTATGAATCAAGACTGTCATGAATCAGTTTGTAGATGGCTAAATGGGTTTAGTCATAACAATGGTTGCTACAACATTCATGAGTGCTCATAAGTTATGAGTATTGGATTAAACCCACGCTCACTTATATCACTTCATGGAATTTATCTCGAGTGATCGTGAGACGGTAATATCATATAAATCTTCAAACCTAGAGATATGAGTTGTTACCTATGAGTTGGTTGTGCATTGATTGCACGTAAACGCATCAGTAACTTGATGTTATAAAACGTGCCTTTGTGTACAATTCAACAAGTAGTAGAACAAGCATATGAGTCGAAGTTTATCTGTTCCTTCTAGAAATAGAAGTGATATCTGGGCCCCTCGATGATTTTGTTGTGACCTATGTACCGGCCGGTCAGAACTAAATTGATGTGTTCGATTAAGTTCTTTGTCAAACAAATCAGAAATCGGGAAACAAACTGCTGGACAATAAGTACGACGTTGTTCCATGTATTTGTCCGGATGATATCATGAGAACAGAGGATTATATGATCACTTATCTAAAATGGCGCTTCATAGTTCAACAGAGTTTTCGAGAGCTACGATTGCTGGTTGGTTCCTGAAGTAACATACGCAAATATAGTTATTAGACTTATCCAAGTGGGAGTCTGTTGGATAAGGTGTCTAAGTCCATAACTTATTTGGTACATACTTGACCCCGCCCGGCATGGTCCATTTGGGTTGCACTTCACCCAAACGATTTATGGATAATTTTATGAGAATTGTATACTTATGATTTATTAATATATTATAAGTTATAATATATTAATATGAAGTCATGTTATTTAATTAGTTTTAGTCTTAAATTACTTATGAATTGATTTAGAGATTAAAAAGAAGACTGATTAAATTACGGGCTATTATATTTTATATAGTGTGGCTAATACTCATTTGTTAATGGGCTAAGCTAATATGAAAGTCCATGGATGATCCATGGAGCTTTTAACCCATGGATCCTTGGAAAGGAAAAGACATGGGTTATTAGGGTTTCACCCTAACCATGCACACTATATAAAGAAGCATATGATGCAAGAAATGGCACACTAGTTGTGTGAGACTTAGTGGTGGCCGATTTCATAAGAAAGTATGCTATTCTCTCAAGTTTCCAAGTGTTTGTGGTGATTTGTGATTCCATTTGAGGCATTCACACTATTGGTGCTTGGCTCTCAAACTCCAAACAATCAACCATCATCAAAAGGTATGTATTTCTACTAGTACTTTTATGATTCATAATCCTTATGCTATGCCAGTTAGGAAGAGTGGAAATTATTATTTGCATGTATTTTAGAAGAAAACATAGATCCAAGGTTTATTAGGGTTGCATGCACACTTAGGAAGTGTTAGATTGCTCAAAACCCAACACAAAATTACTCAATTTGAGGCGGTCACCTAAAAACACAGTTAAATAAAACCTCTCCTTCGTTCTTTCTGAATCAAATGGGCCGATAAGGAATTGTAAAAGAGGGGAGCGGTGGCAACATGGCCACCAGTG
This sequence comes from Lactuca serriola, assembly GCF_051521515.1. NCBI lineage: Eukaryota > Viridiplantae > Streptophyta > Magnoliopsida > Asterales > Asteraceae > Lactuca > Lactuca serriola. The sequence goes on from NC_136411.1 coordinate 4,930,817, forward strand.
TTACAGACAGGGCCATCTCCTTCGCTTCACTACTTCCTCGGCCAACCGACTACTGTGAGGCGGTGGAGATGGGTGTGAATTAAGGATAGTGGAGGCCGATAAGATTACCCACCGGATTTCCAAAGCACGACAGCAGAAGTGAGAGGAGGCGGTGGAGGTCAGAACGCAAGCAGGGAAAACATACCTGGAGCAAGTAGAAAACGGGTCTGGATCGATAGTGAAGAAGCGAGAAACGGTGGAGACGAAGAGTGAGAACAGAAGGGTAATTGAAGGAGGCGGTGACCCTGGTGGACTAACTAACCCATGAACAGTACCCTAGTCAGGTACTGTAGCTAAGATGAGAGAAATTATATATATATATATATATATATATATATATATATATATATATATATATATATATAGAGAGAGAGAGAGAGAGAGTTAGGTTCAAATGTTTTCACTATCTATTGTGTGCATGTATGATTGATTATGGACCAATCATTTTAGTTATTTTAAGAAAGTAATTAATGCATATTAAATGTTGAAGATGTAATTAATACCCATTATATCTTCAACATGTAATATACATTAATTACTTTCTTAAAATAACTAAAATGATTGGTCTAGAATCAATCATACATGCATACAATAAATAGTGAAAACAAAATAACCTAACCCTATATATATATATATATATATATATATATATATATATATATATATATATATATAGGCGGTGACCCTGGTGGACTAACTAACCCATGAACAGTACCCTAGTCAGGTACTGTAGCTAAGATGAGAGAAATTATGTGTGTGTGTGTGTGTGTATATATATATATATATATATATATATATATAGGGCTAGGTTATTGTGTTTTTTACATTTACTGTGTGCTAGAATGCACCAATAGAAATTTAGTAAATTAAATAATTATAGATATTAAATGATTTCCATAATTATATGTATATTAAATGATATCCATAATTATAATTCTCTTTTTATGGAAATAATTAAATCTGTCGTTAATGTCAGCAATAACATTCTCTCAGAATGAATTTGCATCTAGGTTTTTATGTATGAGTTCGTACTTTGTTTCAAGACTCAATCATTTAAAATACAAAAAAGTTGTATAAAATATGAAGAACGAGAGTGTATTCTACTAAAATACACTCTCATTCTTCTAGATATGAATTTATTCTAAAAGAATATTATTGTTTACATTAATGACGAATTTAATTAGTTTCCATAAAAATGAGTTATAAGTATGGATAACATTTAATATACATATAATTAATATTAAATTTCTATTGGTGCATTCTAGCACATAATAGATATGAAAAACATTTGAACCTACCTCTCTCTCTCTCTCTCTCTCTCTATATATATATATATATATATATATATATATATATATATATATATATATATATATATATATAGGAAAAGTGAATATACCCTTAAGGGTATATACGCTTAGGTACCCAAACTCACTATATTACGTTGTTTTGTATTATATAATACATTCTAATTGTCTAATGTTTTTATAATTTAACTTCTAACTTGATTTACTTTCATGATTTTTATAAATTACACATTTATTTTCCTTTTACATATTATTCATTTTCAGCTACAATATATATAGATTAGTAGGTGTTCGGTAAAAATATATGATATATGAGAAAGATAATAGTGAAAATTGGAAAATCTTGAAAGTAAATCAAATTAGGGGTTGAAGTTTAAAAACATTATAATGAATATATCAAACAAAATGACGTATTATAACGTGTTTGGGTACCTAAGCTTATATACCCTTAAAGGTATATTCACTTTTATATACACTAACAAATTTACAAAAAGGGAAATTATTGAAATACATGACATAAATATATATTTTTCCATAATAAAAGGTTAAATTAATATAGATCATCAATGCATAGCAAACTTATATGATGTACATTAAAAAAAGTTAAAAACAAGAGTAAAAATTTTCACGTTCTATGATGTGCGACAGAGATATAGCCGTTGGGCGTTGTGTTAGGTGTGGGGCCCACATTTAAATTAATCCCAAAAATAACCCAGAAAATTAAAACTAGACGTTGGGGAAATGTCCATCAGCTTCACAGTGTTCTTCACCAGAATATAAAAACCAATCCATTTAAAGCTTCAAATTTCAAGGATTAATTAGACCCAAGATTTACAAACACAAAAACAAGGTTTTTCCTTTCTTTCTTTCTTTTTCTTTTACTAGGGATTACTTTCTCTCTCTAGATCTGTGGAAATGGGTGAAGCAGCTCCTTGCTTGATGCGTTCAGTTTCACAACCTCTCTTCGCTTCTTGCGAATACAAAGAGGTTAGTTAGTTCAAGAATATGATATAAAGAACCCTAATTTCTAATCTGTTTCTAGGGTTTATATGCTCTCCAATTGAACTGTTTTTCAATTTTTATTTGAATCCAAATTTGATTTTTTTTTCAAAATTGCACTGTTGTCGTCCCTGAAATTGAAGTTTTAGCAATAACATTCATCTCGTTTTTTTTCAAAATTCTTCATTTGTGTCACGATTATGTATGTGTACGCTTTGTCATCTTGTTCAAAACCCCAACTTTAATCTGTTTCTGCTTTCTAGAGTTTGTATGATTTTTACTTCCAGGGCTTTTCATTTTGATATGAACCCGATTAGGGTTTTGATTATGTGTTGTTGTCACCAAAATTGAAGTTCCACCACTAGTTTGTATCTTGTTTTCTTGAAATTACTTGGTTTTTGTCAAGACTTTAATCTGTTTCTTGTTCAAAACCCCAACTTTAATCTGTTTATTGGGTTTTAAAGAAAACCCTAATTATATAACGTGTTTCTAGGGTTTATATGGTTCTTTTTATGTGCCACAGGGTGACCCTCTACGAGCCCTAACCACATCAATTTCATTTGGTCGATTCATGACTGAACCATTAGATTGGGAAAAATGGTCTTCGTTTTCTCACAATCGAACCCTAGAAGATGTTCAAAAACACTCTCGACCCGGTGCTGTTGCTGAAAAGAAAGCTTTCTTTGAAGCACATTACAAGAAAATCGCATCCAAAAAATCCACAAAAACAAAATCACCTCAAAAAGAAAACAAACCTCCAAATCACTCCCCTCAAGCCAACATTTCTCCTACAAGATTCAATACCCTTTCACCCATTGATGAACCACAAGAAAACGAGTCATCAAAACCTATTGCTACTACTACTACCACTACTCCAGCTTTCTCACAACATATCGATGAACAAGATATAGAAATAGCATCATGTAAAGATGTTTGCTCACCTATTACTAACCTAGTTCTAGAACAATTTGGAAATGTTGAGGATGACATGGCAAGTAGCCGCTGCCAGGTGGAAGTGGAACAAGGGAAAGTATCAAGCGAAAATATTTCATTAGAGAAACATAAAAATAAGATAAACAAAGGTTCTGAAATTTCTTTGAGTAAGAAGGAAACTTCTAGAAAGACACCAACTCCTCCAATTCGTCCCAAAAAGGCTGCAAATGATGTAACAGAGAAAAAGAGATCAGTTTTACAATCTCTTCATATGTCAATGAACTTTCCCCCTGCTGTAATTAAAAATAGGATCTTAAAAACTATAAGTAAACCTAAAGATAGACTTATTCAGCAACCTCTAAACCTAAAGGTAACCTTCAGCTTTCTTTTCTTGAATTTTCATTATTATTATCACATTTGAATCATCTGTTTTGATTCCCAGGTGTCTATCAACGGGGTAAAGAAAGCTTCTCAGGTCCTCCCACCACCAGAAAACAAAAGGTAATTTTTATGGAATAAAACCAATGATGTTGTTGGATTTGTAATTTTTATCCCTGTAAATGATATATACCCTAATAATGTCTCTAAAATATATCGTGTCATCCATTCTAGTGTATGTACAAAGAAACCAAAATCTTCTTCTTCTTCTTCTACTGTGCCTTCATCATTTAGCTTCAGAAGTGAAGAACGTGCAGCAAAACGTAAAGAGGTAAAGATAAAGATAACCAAATTTTTGGGTTCTTGATGTTTTTTTTTCTTGTTATGTTTGTTGATGTTTTCTTGCTTCTCTCACTACAGTTCTTTCAGAAGCTAGAAGAAAAGGGCAACAAGAAGGAGACAGAAAAGATTCATCTTCAACCTAAACTGAAGGTTTGCACATTCTAGTTGATACATAGTTTGTGAAATGTCTGATATAACCTTTTGGTTATGATAAAGATTCCATCCATATTCTTGTACAGACTACGAATGACAATAAAAAGTTGCGAAGGAGCACTGCTTTGGAAGCAAAAACATTTGCAAGTGAAACAAAAGTGATAAGAAGTAGTAGCATTCAGAAGGTAATTAAATTATCAATGAGTTTGTGGTATGAAGTAAAAAAAGCTTTTTATTTAATCAGTAAAAAAACCATATTTTTAAAAATCATGCAGGTTCCACAAATGCAACCTTGCTCACCAAAGATTGGAAGGAAGCCGACTCCAAGATTAGTACATAAGGATACTTGCTGTCAATCTCCTTCAAAGCCAAAGAATTTCATAGAAATAAATAAAAAAAAACTAAGTAGTTCCATGGCTTTTATGTCAAAGAAACAATGTTGAAAGTTGTTGTTGATTGCTTCTTTCAACATCATTTAAGTGCTGTAATAATTTTTTGTATTATTATTATTCTATCAAAACAAGTTTCTATCTAGTGCGTTGTTGCAAAGGAAAAATGTATGTACCCAAACAAAATAGCCTCTTCTTTTTGCCCATTGTAGGACGCCTCAAATTCTTGCCAAAGAGGATCATCCATCCATATATATGATCATGTTTTTAAATGAGATGAGATGAGATGATGTCAAACTATGAATAGGCCTTGATCTATTACTGGATATTCCAATGAGTCAGGAGGGTATTCATATTCATAGTCGAATCTTAGTGCATCATATAAGCTTGGAGGGAACTCTGGATCATTATACTCGGCTACTCCTTTCTTTTGTATATCAAGATTTGTTGAGGAGGAAAGTTGTTGACCTTGAAGCAGAATAGAAGATAAATCAAGATTATTAATGGAATGATGATGATGATCATCTTTCAGGCTCCATGGATCTGGAGGTTGGAAAGTTGGCATAATGTTAATGTAGGAGGAGGAGCCAAAAGATGACTTGATTCCACTGTTTGAATTTGCTATCCTTTTTCCTCTTTCTTGGTTGTGTTGTTGGATTACAGTAGTAGGCAATAGTCCCGACCCATTTTCAACCTCAAAGTGTTGGTTGTTGTGTTCTTGTTTGAACTGAATTTCTGTGAAACCTCCATCCCAAGAGTACTGAGTTGGCAACACTGAGTTAAATGTTGGGTACTGAGTTGAACCGAAGGAGTGGTTGTTTCCGATTCCGATGTTTGAACTGCTGGCCTTGTTGTGCTGAGCCTGCCCCTTGGCTGCATAACCGGTTAATACTTTCTTGGATTCTATTGTCTGCAATGAAGTGGTGGTGGTGGTGGTGGTTTTGAGATCAACTTCATGGATTCTGGAATTGGTATTCTGGACGCCTTCATTTTGTTGCATCTTTATAGAATCTGTACTTTTAAGATCATCTTTTTGTAACCTAGTTAAGTAGAGACGATATTTCTGCACTATTTTAAGAAACTTTATGAGAGAACCGGATAAGATCTTAAAAAAAAAAAAAAAAAAAAAAACTGATAGCCCAGAGTTAAAGAAATACCTGCAAGTGGCTTGCAACATTCTCTCTTGTTAACCATGGCACGTTCATTAGGTCAAGTATTTTCTTGGGACCCACTTCTGTCATGAAAAAACAAACGTTTTTATATCAAATGATCAGAAGAAGTAAATTCAAGAAAAGTACGTGCTATGATGATTGATGACTCACTTTCAAAACCGATATGATTGACAGCTTTTACAAACTTCTGATGAAGATCGACTGTCCATACAACTCTTGCTTTCTTGATTGAAGAATGGTCAATGAAGTCTTTGTCACTGTAATTGTTATGTTCAGCGTCTTTTCTTTTCTTACCTGGTGTTATGTCACCCCCAGAAAGCAAGTAGCCATCATCAGATTGTTCTGATACATTTCTCATCATCAGAATCTCTTCAAGGCATTCATGGCTTTCACTATCTCTCACCTCATGTATCTTCTTTCTGTAAACATGCTGCCATATGTTTCTTAGTTCCTTCATTCGAATTGGCTTCAGAAGATAATCACAAGCCCCATGTTGGACACCTCTCATCACTCTGCTTGTTTCCCCATCAACAGACATCACTGCATAGAAATAATCAGTTCTGGTTTTTAATATATATATGTATATGCATATAAATCTTGGATATAAATATATTGGGGAAGAAAGAGACTGACTAATGACAGGAAGCTCCATTTCAAGTCCAACATGCTCCAAAAGCTTGAAACCATCCATGTCAGGCATGTTGACATCACTAATTACAATGTCAAACCCATCTTTTCTTTCACGAAGCAGATCCAGAGCCTCTATTGCTAGTCCACATGTAGTAACTGAAACAACAACAACCACAATCAATCATCTTCTCCATGCCATTGTTTAACAATGTCTTCTACTTGGATCATGAATTAACCAGGCTCTGTATAAAGTATAGACCTCATAAAGAACAATCAAACTATGTAACAGGGGTTGATTTTGTATATGCCCAAGGCTTCCTACTAACGTACTATATACCTTCGACCTTTGTTTATTAATTGGCTGATACTTCACAACTGAAAAAAATGATCTTGCTTGAAAAAGCTAAACTCATTCATGGCCTTCTCTACTAATAACACCCTAAATCTCAGAGCTTACCTGATATCGATGTTCACCCAAAGCTTAACTTTGATGACAGATATGAATCAGTAAAACTGGTATTTCTGCTTGATTTAATTGTTTTGTAATGTTATATACATAAAAAACAAACCCTCATGCAAATTCAGTCGAACAAATATATACATGAACGAAAACGAATCATATTGAACCAAAAAAAAAAAAAAAACAGTTGCTGATGAAATACAAACAGACCTTCATAAGAGCACTTCTTGAGCATCTTCTCTAGAATTTTCAACCAAGTAGGATCATCATCGACGACAAGGACACGAAGTCCTGCCGGAAAAACGTCGGCTCTTGGCGATGAAAATCCATTTATTCCCTCTGCCATCGGAGAAGACAGATTAATCAAACACAAAAATACTCAGGCGAACAGCCGGGAGTGAAGAAGTAGAGCTCTGATGAAGAAGAGGTGTATGGAGTTTGAGAGTTCGGAAATCGACTGATGTTTGCAGGAGTTTTTAAGAGAGGGAAGAAGACGAATATTTGGCGCCGGCAGTAAGCTTGTAGTAACCAACGGTCCCGGGTGTTTAAAGTAGCGAATATTCTAATTAGACCACTCAAGTTTATGATTTATTTTATTGGACCCTAAACATTAAAAAACATCACCACCAACACCCTCAAGTTTGTACGGTGTATTCCCTATTCACTTTCTGCGTTTCTTATTATCATCTTTATTGTTGATACCCTCTAATATGATTGTATTATGATTTATTCATCTTCATGTTTATCTGTTCACAATGACTTATTTGTTCATTGTTTGCATTATTTGCAGGTGATGATATTCGTATGGATGTATTAGGAACTTAACTCATGTCTATGTCTTACGGTTCACTTTACTTACTATCCCTTTGTTTTCATTCACATGTTAAGGAACATTTTGTAGGACATCAATGTGGTGCAGTCATTTTTGGAGGTATAATATCAACATATATCTCATCTACTCGGAGACAAGTGTTCGATGTTACCCACAGTTTGACGCTACTTATCTCAAGACACCTATATCCCATATGCATAAACCTTTCCCATATACAAAGTCATAAAATACGAGAAATCATGTATGAATAATCAACATGATGCGTTTATACTATTTTGGGTTGGATACTTTTAATTTCTTAGTACCAAAATAGAGCCCAACGGGTCATTTAATGTAGTTTTATGACCCCAAGATTTATTGACATATTTTTAAAAGAATTAGTTTTTCAATCTATTAACATAAATGTAATTGGATAATTTAATATTGATGTTATTGGAAAAATAATTAATGTAAACAATGAATCTTTATGCCTTACATGTCGCCTCTCTATTGAGCTTGATTAGATGAAACAACACCGTCTTAATTTATGGGACCATCATACTTATTTCTTCATAATTTTGTTATCAGAAAGTGAGTATTTTTCAAACAATATTTTATATCGACCTTACAAATTACAAAATTTTGGAATATATAGTAAACTAATGAGGATGAGTGCCAATCATGGTTAAAGTTGGGTTTAAAAGTAAGTAGAGTAGGTTTCTAATGCTTAAATAAAGTGAGTGTTGAGTCATGTTATCCCACACTAAGCCTAATGGCCATTCCCACCTTCAACTTCTATCTTTTTCCAAATTTCTATTGAAAACAGTAACCATAAGATTTTTTTAAATTAAATCTAAAAACTCATTGAAAAGGTTAACATCATTGTATATAACCTAATATTTGATAAGAAAGTCAAGATGAATTAAAAAGAAATAATATAAAACTATATGATGCTATGTAGCTTCCTAGAGAGTTGTTGGTATGTGGATGGTAGGACTGTTCACTATTCAGATAAAACCGAATTATCCAATTGGACAATTTGGATTGGACTACTTGGTTCAGATATTTGGATTTTTAGATTGGTTTTTAACAAAACCGAATTATTATTTTGGATTTCGGATTGGTTTTGGTTTATAAAATAACAACCGAATAGTCCAAAAAAACCGAATAAACTTTTATTATTTATCTATTTATAATATATATCCATAGTTATTTATTAATTTGGTAATTTATTTTTTCAAATAGGTTCAAAACGTTTCACCCGATAAAAAAAAACATTAATATGCATTTTCTATCAAAAGTTTCTATCTATAAAATATTTAACTATAATATATCTTCTTAGTAGTTGTTTATAAATTTCAACACACAACTAAATAATTTGTTTTTGGTTTTTGTGTAAAGTTGGGTAATATTATAATTATATATCGTTTTAGAATGTTTTGTTTTTTGAAAACCGAATTATAAAAAACCGATCCAATCGAATTGTAATTGGATCGGATCAAACCGATCAATCCAAACGAACACCCCTAGTGGATGGTCTTCTCCAATGGGGCTTATGAAGGAAATTACGCTGCAAAATAGATAGACACTAAGTTAGGAAGCACTACCGAGAGTGGGACCCCAATATTACTCTCTGATGCCTAAGTTAAATATCGGAGATGGATATTGCATATGTAAAGAGTTTGAGAGTGTTGATGATTTTTACCAGTTTGCACCAATGTATTTATATCTGGATGAAGGACTCTTTGTTGTTGTTGTTGTTGTTGACCAACCGAACTTAAATCTAAAATTCATAAAAGGCCCGAACCAACGCCTTTACCGATACCCTTGGGATCTAAAGTACAAACCGAACGCTTTCATCACATAACCAACAGCACCCACATCCAAATGGGTCTAAACATTTCTTCCCCAAGGACCTAAGTCTTATGATAATTGATGATCGGGCCACGGTCCCGAATAATGAAGCGATTCGAAACCGAGCGTTACAACTCTCCACCACTTAAATTCGATTTCATCCTCAAAATCATTCCTTACCATCCCCGGCAATCCCGAAAGCCCGAGGGACACAATCACAACCTTGAGCATACAATGGCCTTCACAAGGCAACCAAAACCAACCCAAGCAAGACTTTCCAACCCGAAGAAGTCAAATCCATAATCCCATACAGATGACCAACCCCTATTTACCTAAAATCTGAAATCTCGAATTGATCTGACTCCCCGACAGACCCGCCCATACGATACTACTACCAGACCAAAACCTCACTGAAGCCCAAACTTAAACAGAACGCTTCCCACCCTTGATTGACTTGATGCTTCAAAAGGAGACAAAATTACTGACCATTATTGATGCGGAACACTCATACTTGACAAAAGGCTCAAATAATCCTTTGAGTAGAAGACTCATCCCTGCAACGGTTAAAATCAAACGAGAGCTGCGCAACATGGTCAAATATTTTACTCTGGGATTATTTAACTCAAACTGCAAGTGACCTAACATATTCCCCGAATTAGCAAATCCACACACGAGATCCAAATCAATAATATTGCCTTGACTTATCTTGATGCCCTTCACCAATAGAACCAATCCAAAACACAATCACAAGAGCTTGATCTATCACCAAATCTGAATCCATTCCTTACCCTTGAACCATTCGATTTATGCGCTCGACATATAGATACCCCAAATTCTTATCCCTTGAAAAGAAAATCCTGTGCATAAACACTCGTGATTCCCAAATCGAGATCTCACCCAAAAATCCAACCCGATACTTAACTCATAACCCGAAATCCATGGATTTGCGCTTGTATTTCACCCAAAACCTTTTGATTCATGACAACCCCTCACTAGACCGAGATATAAAGGTTCCCATACCATCGCTGAGACTACCAGTCTCGTACCTGGTCCAACCACCAGGTTCCCAAGAGTCCAAATAACAAGGCTACACAGCCTATAAATCCATTTGCGTCACACATTGACCCCCACTTGATCTTGTGACTCAAGATCCAAAACCTTGACCCAACGGTCTCCACCAGGTCCTACCTATATTTCCATAATCATACGGGCCTCGCCGACGGGTACCACACAACTATACCATGGAGCGGCCTCACCCACGAGTCCTACCCGACTAGAGATACACAGGCTCGACTCTGCCTCGGACGCTAATGGTCCTCAACTCGAATAGAGAAATACTCCTTGACAATCCTGGCCAGCATGCCCAAGGCACGACTAATTCGTCCTTTACGCTTATGACCACCTCTAACGATAGTCTACCTTGAACTGGTGAATGCTACGATCCATCGTAGTCTTACAACACTTCTAACCAACCATGGATACCAATCATGGCCTAACCATCACAATCCCACGTATTCAGAGCCGAAACCTACATCCAACTGCATACAATCAGGTGTTCGGGTCAAAATTTAAACCCTAAAGCCTTCATCAAACAAGAACAGGCAGCGAGGTTATAACACAACCCTCGTCTTGGATCCATCCACAAGCCTGCTATGTGTTGGGTTTTGAGCAATCTAACAGTTCCTAAGTGTGCATGCAACCCTAATAAACCTTGGATCTATGTTTGTCTAATACATGCAAAATAATAATTTTCCAAGGTTCATAACTTATCTAACATGGCATGGGGAACTTTTAAACATAAAAGAGTTAGATGAGATTACATACCTTTTGATGAGATTGATTCCTTGGAGTTTGAGAGCCAAGCACCAACAGTGTGAATGCCTCAAATGGAAATCACAAATCACCACAAACACTTGGAAACCTTTAGAGAGTGTACACACACTTGTAATTTTCGGCCACACACAAGCACACACACTAGTGGCTATTTCATGCAACATAAGCATGCTTATATAGTGTACATGGATAGGGTGAAACCCTAATAACCCATGACCTTTCCTTTTCCAAGGATCCATGGGTTAAAAGCTCCATGGATCATCCATGGACTTCCATATAAGCCTAGCGCATTAACAAATGAGGGTTAGCCCACACCATATAAAACCAATAGCCCATAATCTAATTAGTCTTCCTTTTAATCTCTAAATTAATTCATAATTAATTTAAGACTAAGACTAATTAAATAACATGACTTCATATTAATATATTATAACTTATAATATATTAATAAACATATGTGTATAACTCTCATAAAATTATCCATAAATAGTTCGGGTGAAGTGCAACCCAAATGGACCATGCTGGGTCGGGTCAAGTATATACCAAATAAGTTATGGACTTAGACACCTTATCCAACACTATGCATAACAAAGAAGGCACCGACCAGCTGTTGGAAGTTTCCTGGACTTCCAACTTACACAACTTCAATCCAAACAGCCACTTGGGTTGTGTCTCCTCCTGACTGGGTTGTGAACCTTACCTTAGTTTCACACCCGATCTGACTCCCATAATTTTTGATCGATACTCGCCCACTTAGACTCGACGGAGCTTTCTCATTCCTTAAATCCGATGGATTCCCAACCCATCAACCTTATATAGCCGGAACCGCCTATGTCATGCGTTAATCAATACTAACGTTCCATTACTAGCCAAACTCAAAGATCGCCCCACTCCTGAAATCCTAGATAATGCCCTTGAAATCCTAACCAGTCTGATAATCCAAATCACCTCGCATGATACCATACCGAATCCTTGGGTTCTTATGCTGGCGACTAGAAACCACAACCCTTGCCCTACACCGACGAACATCCACCCCAACTTCCATTCTCAAAGAACCACTGAACTCTAACCGTCTACAACCCATGAGAATATACAACTCCCTTGACACATCCAATGACCAACAACTCATGAAACTGACACCATTATCTTCTTGTTACCGCTCCTCCCCAAGAAACGGTAAGATTTCAACCTAAAAGTTCTTTCATAAACGACTGTCGATCCCACCAGATCAAAAGATAAACAATGAACCTTGAATTCATTGTAGAACTAACCCGCTAATCTTGAGCAAATATCCTCCAAACAATACCCATGAATTGATCCCGACATAGACCCGGATCAACAACTGAAGATGCGGAAGCCCGCTCAACAAGATATGGCCCTCTGATGATTCATTGAAGACTCTCGGCATGCAGAATGGAATATAACAATCCTTGATAACCCAAACAATAGCAGAGAATTGACTCAAGATATAACTTATTCAAACCCAATCAAAATTCCAAAGCAATACAAATTCCCAATAACCACCCTGAAGAAGCAGAAGATAACATACCCGCAAAACATATGAAGGAATATTGACCTCCTCCTCCTGATTTACACCGACCATCCTGGGTATATGGTGCGAATCTCACCTCTAGTCCTAAATTTCAAGATCCGAAAATAGGATCCTCCTTCCTGAAGGATTCTAGAGATCCACAAGTTTTGGGCTCCAGACGAGCCCTCAACTGCCCTACTACAATCTTGGCCCGAAAGGCCCCCAAATGACCATCCAAGAACTCCAAATTCCCTACCTTGACTAAACCAAAGACCACCGGGGTACATTCTAAAATACCACGAGTAATCTCCGATGAGATGAACGCCCGCATCCGCGCATCGATAAACTCAATACCTGCTCCTGAGCCGGAATCAGAATTCAAATCCCCATTCCTGAGTAATTAACACCATACCGAAAACAACATGAAAAAGAATTGATTATTCCTAAGAATTCATATCCCACAGGCTTCCTAGATTCTCTAAGACTCTTCTTGATTCAAGTATTGATCCTGTGCTTTCAGTAGTACGGGCCCAATACTACCTTCTACACATATCCATACTTTCCTCAAGAATCCTCCTGAATCCTCTAAGTCACCTTCTCAAATCCATACACCAAACAATCGCTAACCAGCTTAATGAAATCCATTGAAGCAAACCCTAAGCCTTCCTAGGTTCCCGACCTCACCCTGCCACTAGCTGCTAAAGAACTCCCTATAATGCCAGACACCCACCTCATGAATACAATCATATGTAATAAATCTTAGATAATCCTTCAAGTAACATAATCATCCCCACATCGGTTGGAATTAGACAAGATTTGCACAATAGGGTGAAATCCATCACTCTGAGATTATCCAATCTTTGTTACATATGACTTGACATACTCACTTAGTAGCTAACTCCCATCACTTAAGAGTTCCACAAAGCACAAAGCAAGAAACATTCGTACAATAGAAATCCAATCCATAGAATAATCACAAGTATCCAATCCCACATACCATGACAACTTGAAAATTTTCAGAGCAAACTAGGTCTAAACTTCAATCATGTACCAATGAATTCACAATGTAACTTGGTGCAATAGAACTATAATGGTCATTGAAAACCATGCTTATATATATATATATATATATATATATATATATATATATATATATATATATTACCTTGGAAAAACCTTGTAGTAATAAACCTTTGAAGTTAATACAAGTTAACAAAACATTAAGGAGTCAAAGGAGTCAACACAAGCCAAAATGATAAATCTAAAAGCATGAAATTGTAAAGTACTTTAGGATTTCGGTTTTAGGAATCTAGAAAACACTCATAGACAAAAATTACTTTCATTGAAACACATCATGACCGAAATCACCTCCCTAAGGCCCACTAAGGCCGAAAACACTTCACGGAAGCATAACAAGACCGAAAACTCCTTCTTAGTGGAAGCTAGGACCAAAAACTACTTTGTGTGAGATATTTGATGATTCTGGTCATGCTAGACCGAAATCTCTTCCACTTTGTCTGAAATCCTCCTTAAAACTTAGATATTTTATGCAAGTAGATTGATTATTTACCTTCCCAAAGTGATTTATCACACTTACCAACGTAAGTGTCATTTCTCTTACACTCTTATCCCTTGTTTTCCCATATATAATACACACATATGAAGCCATTCTTCATTCACAGTTAACTTACTTCACATTTGCTCTCAAATTCAAACCCATTTCCTTTCTAAATTTAAAGATCAAACACTTCATGGAACTTCATTTCTTCAAGCTATTTCCTTAAAGAAATCATTGTAAGTTCTTGTAAACTAATGTTATGCAATCATATTTATGTTAGTTCAATATATTTACACATTATTATGTGTTTAAAACCATTAGGATACAAAACCCTTCACGTATTCTAAACTCGAAGATTACTATTTCTGTCTCGTTATCTAAACGCAATCACGCTCGAGGCGAGTTCATACCCACACATTTTTCACGATTTTTCTATGTTTTAGCGGGGGAATACAAGTAAAACACAAGGAAACTTATGTGAAAATTACAAACCATTTATTATGTTTTATTATATTTTATACATATTACGTAAAGAGTTTAAATAACGTTGCTACCAAAATTATAAATTTTTACACGCAAAGTGTTAAAATACAAAGGTTTTTCATTTCAATAGAACATATATTATAAAATATAAGAGGTATAGTTTATGGGTCATTTTACAATATCTGTACACTTAGAAATTTCTATGGAAAAGTTACATTTTCATTTACTAAAGGTTTTTCAGTTCATTACTTGTAAACTCGTTGAAGCAATTTGTGAGACAGTCTTCAAGTACTTACCTAAGTACCAGTGAAAGTCCTGACTTATAACCAGATTCTCTTGCAGGGAGAGCGAGATATTTGTGTATAGATCTATATGGGACTGACAATCTCACACCCTGATTGTTAGCTACAGCTGGACCGGCAGGTCTGGGGTGACAAATGTCGTTAACATTTCCGACGCCTGAAGATTGTCGTGTTCAATCCATCTTAGGTCATAGTATGGTTATAAGAACTTACATGGAGAAAACAACGACACATTTATGGAGTAATATATTTTCAAACATTCTCATTTGAGCATTAACTTTACATTTTGTTTACGGGAAAAACATACCTTCAAATAGTTTTACATAATAATAAAACCACATTACAAGACTTCCCAGTACAACATGGGTAACATTTCTAGAAACATACATTTAAAGGGATTACATACAAATACAACTACAGTACATTATTTTTCGAGTACAGTGCAACTTACAGGACCATTATTGTTAATTCAATGATTACTTAACGTATACATTAGGGTTATATATAATGAAGATCCTATAGGCATTAGAATGCATGATTCCGCCTTAGATCCTGTTCCTTGTTTGGTTGTGGGTTTAGGGCAGAGTCACTCATTCGACTGTCCGTTTGATCTTGATTATATATAATTTGTATACACTAAGTAATCATAGGAGGTAACAATATAGGTCACATCACTTACATAAATCAGAAATTCATATTTCAAGTTTTAAGCTTAAGAAACTTATACATTTTGGTCTTAAGGTACTAAGACTACAACACTTATACAGAGAAAATATTGGATTTTCTGGAAGAACACACTAACGTTTTCAAGAAACAAAGAACATATTTTTCGTACAAAATGATTATAAGCTCACCAAATTAAATTTTGACACATTTTCAAATCACTTGTATTCTCAGGAAATTAGTAGACAGGTACTCACACAGGTTTCAAGAAGACATAAACATCATGTCGTAGTTTTTGCTATAGTTTTAGTGTCAGGAAAACAATGATTTGAATATATATATATATATATATATATATGTTAGGTCCAGTTTAGTGTTGCGTCTTTGGGCTCGTTAGCTAGTCCAAGTTTTGTCTCCGGTATGGGCCTGTCTATCCGTGAGTTTCGTATAGGGTTTATTATATAAAGATGCTTGCATGCATTCTGGAATGTAATGTTTTGATAGAGATTTTATAGCGTACACGTTCTTATCATCTGTAACCCTAGAATCCTCGACAACGGAAGTTCTTTATCGAGCTCTGCTGAGGATTGAGTTAATTGAATCATTCAACTCTTTCAGATCCATACTTGTGTTTTTGTTTAACTGTTATTGCTTTCTTTATTCGCCTGTTTTAAAGATCTAATCGATCAAAGAGTTTTATAAACTCATCAATTGGTATCAGAGCAGGAGGCTGTGTAATTCATACACATCTCTTCTGTGAAAGAAACGATTAGGGTTATTCCGCATTAACTGATATTTATTGAGTCGTCACTCCATAATTTACGTATCTCTTTATTTATTCGTTTGCCCTAATATTACATATTACAAGTCTAATCTTTCAAACAGGTTAAACGATCAAGCATGGACGATTCTTAATCTAATCCTATCAACATCTCAAACAGTATTAGATCAACGACGAAGATTCCTATTCTATACACCCAGGATTACGAAGTTTGGGCGCATCATTTTGAAGACTATGTCATCGGATCTGAAGATAATGGGTATCTTATTTGGGAAGCCATTGTGTCTGGACCATTTGCTCACTCAGGAACATCCAAGATCATTAAAACTCAGAAAGAATATAATGATCTGTTAAAAGATGTAAAAGACGTTGCTCAAGACAAAAAAGAGAAGTTTCAGTGCAACATCAAAGCATTGAGACTGATCCGATTCGCTCTTCAATCTGACACGTTTAGGTTGGTGAGTTCCTGCAGTACCGCTAAAGAAATCTGGGATAGGTTGCGAGAACTGTATTCCACAGATGAAGATTTAGAGCACTCTATTCAGACGTTGCTTTTGTCTGAGTTTGGAGAATTCAAGAAAAATTCTAATGAGATCGTCACACAGACGTTTGATCGCTTCAATCATCTTCTTAGCAAGATGATCAAACATGATATCGAAAGGAAGCTGATTGAACAGAAGGTCACCTTTTTGAATGGCCTAAGATCTGAATGGAGAGCTTTCGTTTCTACAGTTAAAGCTCATGAGCAGTTCAAGTCATATTCATTGGCTAAACTGGTGGGGATTCTAAAATCCAAAGAAAAGATTGTCATGCAAGAGAAGAATGTGGTCTCAAGTTTGGGGTCCTTGGCACTCCTGTCCAAAAGCAAGAATGTAGTAGAAGATGAAGATCTGAACCTGGAGGACTACGATCTTACTTCAGAAGATTATGCTATGATGGTGTCCAATCCAAAAAGGTTCATCAAGTTGAGGTTTCCTACCAATAAGAACCAAAATTGGCAAGGAAGCTACAGTTCAGAAAAGGTAAGGGAGGAGCCGGAGACTGAGGAACCAAAGAAAGAGGCGAAGGTTGATGGAGATTCTGGTGTGAACTGCTACTACTGTGGAGGAAAGAACCATTATGCCAAAGATTGTGTTCTGAAGAAAATGGCAGAGAAGGATGAGGAGAAAGATGAAGAGGATGTCTTGATGAAAAAGCTGGAAGAGATCAAGAGGAAGAAAGCTGCTACTAACCCTTCTATGAATGCTCTTATTGTACAGGGTTCGGCAGAGGATGACGAGTTCGGTGGCGTGCAGGTGTGGACAACCGACTCAGAAGATGATGAGGTGAGAAAGCCTTCGCATGGAAAGGCGTATGTGGCAAGAGGTGGTGAAAGCGGCGGAAAGTGTTTGATGGTGACTGACGTATCTCACATGAGGGGATACAATACAGATGGTGGAAATGAGGACACCAAGGAGCGAGAGGACTTATGCTTCACAGCAAAACCTCTCAGTGTGCATATCAATGAGCTTGATGAATTGATCAAAAAGGTACAATCTCTTTTTATCTCGTTCAAAGTTCCACAGAAATCATATGAAAAGGAATTAAATAACCTAAATTCAAGAATCTCAAATCTGGATAGTTGTTTAACTCAAACACGGGTCACCAATTCTAACCTAACTGACCAAATAAGCAGGGTGTCATCCAAGAGTGAGGAGCGAAGGATGTGGATTGAGCAAAAGGAATCGGAGCTGATTAAGTCTAAGGATGAAAACATTTATTTACAAAGAGACAATTTGAAACTTTTAAAACAAAGAAATGTTTTCTGTTTGATTGCTAAAAGACTTTATGCTAACATTACTCAACTGCATCTGAATTGTGAAATAGGGCAGAAAATACATCGCATTATTTTACCCTTCCTTGAGTTTAAGGAGGATGAAATCGATGCTGAGGCATACAACTGTGAAAGTGTTGTATCGTCTGATGATGTGAATCCCACTTACATGTATGTTCTGGACAAAATAAAATCTTTCATAAAGTCCAAAGACCATAAGGACATGCTGAAAAATCTTTTGGATGAAAACGATAAGCTGAAACTAAGGACCGAAACTATACAAAAATTCGACTCATTGAGTGCTAATTTAAGTTCAGAAAATAAAATTGATGTTGAAAACGCATCTGAACTTAATGAGGACGATGATATGAGTGAAATTTTTGTAGAAGATGTAGTCGACTGTTCTGAGTTTGTCAAGAGCGAACCCGAAAACCAAAAAATCTTATTTCTGAAAATTCCGTGGAGTTTGCTTATTTGTCCCAAAATAAGTTCCCGATTCTTGAAGAAAAGGCTGTTGTGTACCAAAAGGTGAGAACAACACCAAATCAGGTGTATAAGTGTTGGGTTTTGAGAAATCTAACACTTCCTAAGTGTGCATGCAACCCTAATAAACCTTGGATCTATGTTTGTCTAAATACATGCAAAATAATAATTTTCCAAGGTTCATAACCTATCTAACATGGCATGGGGAACATTTAAACATAAAAGAGTTAGATGAGATTACATACCTTTTTGATGAGATTGATTCTTTGGAGTTTGAGAGCTAAGCACCAATAATGTGAATGCCTCAAATGGAATCACAAATCACCACAAACGCTTGGAAAACTTTGAGAGAGTGTACACACACTTATATTTTCGGCCACACACAAGCATACACACTAGTGGCTATTTCATGCAACATAAGCATGCTTATATAGTGTACATGGTTAGGGTGAAACCCTAATAACCCATGACCTTTCCTTTTCCAAGGACCCATGGGTTAAAAGCTCCATGGATCATCCATGGACTTCCATCCAAGCCTAGCCCATTAACAAATGAGTGTTAGCCCACACCATATAAAACCAATAGCCCATAATCTAATTAGTCTTCCTTTCAATGGCATGTTTCAATCTCGATTGTGCCCTTCAAGTTTTGTGACTGGGATGCCGAGGATCACAAAACAAGGTGTGAATAACCATGCTAATTCACTTGGTACCCTTAATATTATCACCTAATCAATGTGTCGGTTAACCACACACGCTCCATTGATCTATGAAAAACATTAAGTCACCCTTCGTGATCCTTACTAGTCCAAGTTAGTGTGTCGGTTAACCACACACGCTCCACCAACGACTTGGTAAGGTACAAAGTGTGAATTCCATGGACTAGCACCATGTTCACATTTTTCCTAAAATAACTAAGATTGGGAATTAAAAAGGTTTAGTTACTTTATAATAATCATTATACTTTTAATGAGGATTTAAAGTCATTGTCCTACCCGTTCGGCTAACGACCCTCCACCAGTCAAGCAAGCGGTGGGTGAGAGTGGACACCCATTAAGTTGCCATTTTATAGGCAACAACCTTATACCCACCTTATAGACCGGCTTCGTGAATGATGCCTACTAACGGTAGAACGACTTATTCTTATATATATATATATATATATATATATATATATATATATATATATATATAATAATTAACCATTAATGTTAAAATAGTATAAGGGTTGAATTTTAACTATTAAAACTCTAAGGGTTGGAATTAAAGTTTATTAAAATGTGTGCAACTTTACAAATTCCAAAACTTGAGGGCAAGTTTTGTAACTATCCAAAACTTTTCATTTCATAACTTATGAATTAAAGGTTCATAAAAATGAAGACTCTTCATTTTCATGTAACTTATGTGTTTAAATGTGTGTTAAAGAAAAGTGACCTTTGGATATCCATAACTTGAGGACAAATTATGGACTCCATTAAAACACATAAATGATCAAGAATTAATTCTAAACAATTCAGCAAATAATTCTTATCATCTTCTAAATTCATAAGAACATGAACATGATCATCAAAATTTCAAGAATTATATGAACACATAAAAATCATGGAATTTTGATATATGCTATTGTAAATGGATTAGAACAACCACTACACAACTAAAACAAATTTTCAAGTACCAAAACAGTTTAGGGTAATGTTTCTAGTCCATTTCCAGCAACTAAAGTCGAAAATCTGCACTCTGTGGCTCCTACTCGTCGAGTGCATGAACCTACTCGGCGAGTTGGTTGAAGATACACATGAATTCGGCGAGTCCCCCCATGGACTCGGCGAGTTCATCAGGCAGACAGCAAGTTTTTCGACTTTTCCAACTATTTTGCATCAAGTATCAAACAAGCAAGCCTAGGCTCTGATACCACTGTTGGGTTTTGAGCAATCTAACACTTCTTAAGTGTGCATGCAACCCTAATAAACCTTGGATCTATGTTTGTCTAAATACATGCAAAATAATAATTTTCCAAGGTTCATAACCTATCTAACATGGCATGGGGAACATTTAAACATAAAAGAGTTAGATTAGATTACATACCTTTTTGATGAGATTGATTCTTTGGAGTTTGAGAGCCAAGCACCAATAATGTGAATGCCTCAAATGGAATCACAAATCACCACAAACGCTTGGAAAACTTTGAGAGAGTGTACACACACTTATATTTTCGGCCACACACAAGCACACACACTAGTGGCTATTTCATGCAACATAAGCATGCTTATATAGTGTACATGGTTAGGGTGAAACCCTAATAACCCATGACCTTTCCTTTTCCAAGGACCCATGGGTTAAAAGCTTCATGGATCATCCATGGACTTCCATCCAAGCCTAGCCCATTAACAAATGAGTGTTAGCCCACACCATATAAAACCAATAGCCCATAATCTAATTAGTCTTCCTTTTAATCTCTAAATTAATTCATAATTAATTTAAGACTAAGACTAATTAAATAACATAACTTCATATTAATATATTATAAATTATAATATATTAATAAACATATGTGTATAACTCTCATAAAATTATCCATAAATTGTTCGGGTGAAGTGCAACCCAAATGGACCATGCCGGGTCGGGTCAAGTATATACCAAATAAGTTATGGACTTAGACACCTTATCCAACAATAAGGTCACAGGAGTAACCGAGCATCAAACAACCGAACTCACTGCCATAGTGAACGAAGATAAAGCAGTCTAAAGCCCAAACACCAAAACCTGAAACCAAACCCACTGTTGCTAATCCTAACAAAATCAAAGTGTTTACCATTAAAAGAAAAGATGAAACAACATTAATAAAAATAACATATCTTATTGATGTTTCTCTTACTATTCCTGTTCCTGTGAAAGGCTCACGTGGACCCAAGAAACTTTGGGTTCCTAAATCTGCTTAATTTTTGCAGGTTATAAGTGACGAGCAGTTCGACGAAGAATGGTACATTGACAGTGGCTGCTCACGTCACATGACAGGGAGGAAGGAGGAGCTAAGGGAGTTTCGATCTCTTCAGAATGGTGGGAATGTCAAGTTCGGCAACAATTCTTATGGAACGATAAAGGTCTATGGGATGATAACCAATGGAGACTTCACATTAAGAAAGGTGGCGTATGTTGAAGGTCTACAGCATAATCTCATCAGCGTGTCTCAACTGGTAGGAGGCACCGGTCTCAAAGTTTGATTTGATGATGAAGGTTCAGAAATCATAGAGAAGAAATCAAAAAGGGTAATTCTCAAATCAGAACGCAAAGGCGAAATGTTTCCTCTCAATCTCAAACCAATCAAAGGAAATCCAACTATATGCCTATTATCCAAAGCTCATTCTGACGAAAGCTGGTTGTGGCACCGAAGGCTCTCACATCTCAACTTCAAAGACATCAACAAGCTTGTCACATGAGGTCATGTTCGGGGTCTCCCATTGCTCAAGTTTGATCGAGAACATTTGTGTGTTGCGTGTGAAATGGGGAAGCAAAGTCGTCACAGTCACCCATCCATTATAAACACAAAAGTTGTTGAACCACTTGAGTTGCTTCACATTGACTTGTGTGGTCCATCATCTATCGAAAGCATTGGCGGTAGCAAGTATATTCTTGTTATTGTTGATGATTTCTCACGTTTTACATGGGTGTTCTTTCTGAAGCACAAATCTGAGGCTACTCCTAAGCTAAAGATGTTTATTAAGCAGGTTGAAGTGCAACTGATAAAAGTCGTTCGCAACATCAGGAGCGATAATGGACTGGAGTTCAAGAACAAAGAATTTGAAGACTTTTTGGCAGAAAAAGGAACCAGTCACAACTTCTCAGCTCCCTATACGCCTCAACAGAACGGAATCGTCGAAAGACGAAACCGATCCTTGTGTGAGGCGGCCCGAACGATGCTAAGTTTCGCTTCTCTTCCGTTATATTTCTGGGCTGATGCTATTGCTGCAGCATGTTTCACACAGAACCGGTCTTATCTCAACAAGTGTTTCTCTCTTACTCCTTATGAGATCATCAATAACAGGAAGCCGAACGTAAAATTCTTCCATGTGTTCGGCTCACGATGCTTCATCTTCAACTCCAAAGAACATCGTAACAAGTTTGACGTTAAAGCTGATGAAGGAATTTTTCTGGGATATTCTCTTACTTCAAAAGCTTACCGGGTCTTAAATAAGCGCTCTAGGAAGATCGAAGAAACATATTATGTGACTTTCGATGATGACTACATCAAAAAGCTAAAAGCTGCTAAAGAAACAATTGGAGAGATTTTCACTCAAACAGGTCAAGTCACGGCCTCAATTGCTAATCTGTTCGATCAGTTTGTAGAATTATTCGATGAACCTGAGAAAGCTACTCTCTCGGAAGCCAAGGCAGCAGACAACAAAGTCGACCATCTGAAACAAATTGTGGAAGATGCCGCCAAACGAATGGGTGGAGGAGAACAAGTTCCAAACGAACCTCCTGAGCAAGGTGATTCAGTTGAGGGGGAGAATCCACCTTCTTCAAAACAAACGAGCTCACAAATTGAGGGGGAGAATTCTATTCCAGTTCCACCCGAAAGCTCAACTGCACCCGAAAGCCCTTCAACACCCGAAAGCTCGACAACACCAGATAGTCCCGTAGCACCAGAAAGTCCAGCTACACCTGAAAGATCATCAGTCGAGGGGGAGAACTCCGATATGTTCTACGACGACAATAGTCAATCTGAATTGGAAGAAATGATCAACGCTGAATTGGATCCCTCCTATGATCCAAATTACCCTCCTCTTGTTAAATGGACCAGAGATCATCCTGTATCTCAGATAGTGGGTAATGTCTCTGAAAAGGTCCTCACCCGATCTCAACTGAAGGCAAAGCAAACATCTCTATTCTCCAAAGTAGAGTTATGCATGTACAATTCTTTCGTCTCAAAAGTTGAACCAAAGACAGTTAATATTGCTCTTGATCACTCTGACTGGGTTCAAGCTATGCAAGATGAACTCAACGAGTTCGAAAGAAACAAGGTTTGGCGCCTCATTCCAATTCCTAAAGACGCCTCAATTGTCGGTCTCAAATGGGTGTTCAGAAACAAAATGGACAAGGAAGGCAATGTGATTCGAAACAAAGCTCGTCTCGTGGTGAAAGGATATTGCCAGGAAGAAGGAATCGACTATGAGGAAACTTTTGCTCCGGTAGCGAGGCTGGAATCTGTTCGAATATTTCTGGCCTATTCCGCACACAAGAACTTCGAGGTCTACCAAATGGACGTGAAATGCGCCTTTCTAAATGGAGAACTTGAAGAAACGGTCTACGTGGAGCAACCTCCTGGTTTTGTCAATGAAAAGTACCCAAATCACTGTTATATTCTGGACAAGGCAGTTTACGGTCTGAAACAAGCACCTAGGGCATGGTATGAAACGCTAACCAAGTTTTTAAAGATGTCAAAATTCAAACAAGGTTCGGTTGACCCAACCTTCTTTTGTAAGAAGGAAGGTAACCATCTTATGATTGTTCAAATCTATGTTGATGATATCATCTTTGGCTCAACGAATCCTAGCTTAACCGCTGAATTCAGAAAGCTGATGGAGACTAAATTTGAAATGAGCTCAATGGGTCCGATTAACTTTTTCCTTGGTTTAAATATTAGACAAGGACCCGAAGGCATCTTTATCAACCAGGAAGCATACACCAAGACTCTTCTAGCTAAATTCGGCATGATGGGAGACTCAAAGGTTAAAGTTCCAATGGCATTCGGCACCAAGCTCACACCATCCTTGGAAAAACCTACAGTCGATATTACGCTATACCGACAAATAATTGGGTCTTTAATGTACCTTACTGCTAGCAGGCCTGATATAATGTTTTCTATGTGTTACTGTGCTAGGTTTCAGGCGAATCCTCGTGAACCACATATGCTTGCAGTGAAAAACATACTCTGGTATCTGAAATGAACTACCTCTCTCGGTTTATGGTATCCATCAAACTCAGGTTTCTTCGTTCAAGCCTACTCAGATGCAGACCTTGGAGGTTGTGGTTTAGACAGGAAAAGCACCACTGGAGGCTGCCAATTCCTAGACGGGAAGTTGGTTAGCTGGCAATCAAAGAAACAGACATGTGTTTCTCTGTCTACAGCCGAAGCAGAGTACATCGCAGCAGCTTCCTGTACATCTCAAGTGATTTGGATCCAAAGCCAGCTCCGGGACTATGGACTCAATATGAAAAAGATCCCACTATATTGCGATTCAGAAAGTGGAATTAAGATCTGTCATAACCCAGTGCAACATTCAAAGACAAAGTATATAGCACTGAGGTATCACTTCATTAAAGATCATGTGGAAGATGGGAACGTCGAAATTCATTTTGTTCAAACCACTGATCAACTGGCTGACATCTTCACCAAAGCTCTTCCTGAAGCATCTTTCAATAAAATTCTACAAGGGCTAGGTATGATGGAATCAGAGTCAGTACCAAAAACTACTTCTCAAAATTAAAAGTCGGAAGCGAAATGAACCGAACGTTCGGGTTCGGTTCACATGTGTGCTGAAATGAACCGAACGCTCGGGTTCGGTCCTATCATCTGATCTTCACTTATCACTCAAAGGTAGTTTCTTTGGTTGTAAACCTTTTGTATCATTTTCTCAAATTCATTTCACTTATTTTCAAAGTTCTTTTCTTTTTCAAACTTATTTTTTTTGCAACCGAAATAAACCGAACGCTCGGGTTCGATTCCAAATTTTTTTTAGCCGAAATAGACCGAACGCTCGGGTTCGGATCCAAAAAAATTTTTTGTGTCTCAATTTTTTTTAAATCAAAAATTCTAAAATCTTTTTATTTTTTTTAATCAAAAACTCCAAAAACATTTTTTTATTTTTATTATTAGTTCGATAATTTTTGTTTTGTGTCTTATATTTTTGTGTGTATATTTGTTGGGAATTATTTCATTAGTTAAGTGTCCCTAGAAGCATGCTGTTGTATGTGTCCAAAGTCTCACCTGATTCTGAATAATAGCCTTACTGACTTGGTACATACAAACCTTGTCTTCCCAATTAGGCTTTCATATTTATTCTAATCATGAGCTACCTGACTCTCTTCTCACATGAGATAAGAGTTTTCTGCTTGGTCCTTATTTTAACAGCAGAGGTACTTTGGTTTCTTTACACCATCTACACTACTTTTCTCCATCTCATTCGCTTCATAAACGTAACCCTTGAGACTCTCAGAAATTACCACTGAGGTTTATGGTTACACAATTTCTATGTTTATGATCTTAGCTTCGTGTCACTACGTACTAAGTGAAACCCACAATTCAATACCTACTATGCATTGACGGTGAACAATCAATTTTGCTCTAAGCTTTCACTAACGAATTGATGGATTTATCAATGAGGATGGAAAGTCAAATCTCTAATTTTCTTTTGTGTGATTCTTATGAAATTGTTAAGTCATATAACATTTCTTCCCTTGGAATCCAGTTTTAAATTTTTTTTGAGATTTTACATAAACTATTTTATCTAGCCACTTAAATTATTTCAAACCTACTTGTTCAACAGACTGCATTGGTCTCACAAGTACTTCTTTCGATTTCTGTCTTATATCAAGATCAGGAATTCTGAATTGAAGCGAAAGCCACCCAAATTAGCCTGATTAAAAGAATCCTTTCAACACTTCTCAATAAGTGTCTGATCGTTATTCAACGAGAAACCATACAAGCACTTTAAAGTCTCTCTTGACTTTGAAGGAAGAGATTCGTGCCCGGGATCCTTTGTTTCGTGTCTTTACTGACATCACAAAATCCCTCATATGTGTTGCTTTATTTCTTTTTCTTTTACACACTAAGCACGGAAATCTTTTTGATTTTCCAAAATTCTGGTTTCATTAGTTACAAGGCATAATTTTTAAATGGGATTTGCAGTTATAAGGGAGTTGTGGTTAATATTGATCCACGTGGTCAATTTTGCTTTAAGATGACGTTTAATCTAAAAGGATAAGATGCTGACTCAGGCGGGAGTCCAATCGATTTGATTTTCAAACGACGCTTGAAGGCCAGGCGTGCGAAGTGGAACCGTTTCGTTTAAAAATGGCGCCTGATGGGACGGCGTGTGAATCGGGACTGACACTCTCTCTCTCATGCGTAATCATCGGTGCTACCAACTGTCATGCATCAATCACTTCCGAAAAACCCTTCGTATTTCCCTCGAAGATTTGGGACAGGTTCTTCTCTCTCCTCTACCCACAGTATAAAAGGTAACTTCAATCCTTGTTTACCTCTTTACTGCACCCAAAAATCAGAGAGCAAGAAATTCTTCACGTATTCTACTGTTCATCATCTCTCCCAACTTCTTCATAACAATGGCGGATTCATCATCCGTTCATGCCACTTCCCACATCCTGCCGATTCGTTCCCAACAGAGTTTGATCATCGATCTTACTCCTCAGGTCTATGATGCCTTCATGTTCCCGATAATCGAATGCCTCAAGTACTCGCCAGTTGCCTGCACTCACCAAAGATGAAGCAGTTCCTATGGAGTTCTTATCTCAGATTTTCGCCACTGCTCATTACGACAAGTCAGTCGACAGGATCTTCTTCGACGTGCTTGATCACAAGGCGTCGATCTCCAAGCAGCGATTATGCTCAATTTTAGGGTTTGAACCTGATTCATCTAGGGTTAACCCTGAATCGATTCCGGTGGTTCACATGTTCTCTATGTTCTACAACATGGGGTATACTGAGGTGCTGACAACGGTCACGAAGTTCAAGAAATCGTGCCTGCCTCCTTAGTGGAATGGGTTGTTTACTATACTGTTCAAGGGTCTATCTGAACGCAGTGCTGGGTCCGACGGTGCAAGTCGTCTGTTCATCACGCTTCTCTATGGGGTCTACAATGGTATCAACCTGGACTATGGGTCGGTCCTATGGCAACAGCTTATTCAGAGTCTGACTTCTACTTTTCGGCATTCTGAGATCTCCTATGCTCGTTTCTGGACTCTCGTCACAAAATGGGTGATGGACAAGTACCACGTCCCCATTGTTGTTGGTTCTCCAATGTCTTCGATTGGTACTTTCCATACCACGAAGATCATTGTCTCCGACGCATCCAAGTTTCAATTCATTGGCTCTATCCCTGAGTCGATGTATGGCGATGTTGCTTCCGACAGCCGGATCATTAAAACCTACAAGGAGTTTCGTCGCTCTGGTCCTAGAGAGCTTACTCCTGAGATGCTCAAGTCCATTCATGAAGCCAACAAGCCTGCTCCAAGGGGAAAGAAGAACGACAAAGGCAAAGACAAGCAGTTTGGCAAGGGAGCAAAAGGCCCTTCTCCCAAGAAGCGTAAAACTACACATACTGTTCAGTCTCCTCCGCTGAAGAAGAGAAAAACCCAACCAAGGAGAAAGCTGATAATCGCTTCCTCCTCAAGCGAATCTGAGGAAGATAATTCAGACTCTGATGAGTCTCCTCGTGGCAACACTCCTCCATGATCGCCTACCCCACAAGTTCACTTTTCCACTTCACCTATCTCTTCTCCACCCGTTACCATTCCTTTTTCCATTCCCCCCATAACCTCCACCACTCAAATACCACCTACCTCCATCCCAGTACCCCCACCCATCTTTACAGAAGCAACCACCACAACCGCTGAAGTAAGAACCAACGTATCTAATACGGGGGCTCCTACTACAGCACCCGAACCCACTCCAACTACCAAACCTACTTCCCAACCCGAACCTACTACAACTACCGAGCCTACACCCTCACCACCACCCTCATCTCCTGCTCAGGCAGCAGAGGACGAAGAACCATTCCTCGGCGGGGAGGATATGACATTTGATTCGGTCTATTACATTCCATTTCAGGTACATAGTGACGACGATGATGATGCTCCCGTTACCAAGAAGCATCTCAAGGAGCTTCACGAAAAGATAGATTCGCTCATCGCCTCCTCTTCTTCATCACAATCCTCCATCTCTGAAGCTGCTATTCAGAGGATAGTTGACGCTTTTACTAAGGCTCATGACGCCTCCGTTAGCTCAGCTACTGCCGCCATTGCTGCATCCACCAAAGCCTGTGAGGCTGCGACCGAAAAAGTCGAAAAACTATTTTCTGATGCTTCCTCTCTGTTACAATCTTTACAGGAATCTGCTGAAGCCGCCAAAACGAAGCTGGAACCAATTGTCAACCAGCTGGCTACGTCAGTTGTCTCTGAACTGAAGTCATTTGCCGCTCTTCGTCAAACTCTCTCAGACGACCATTCAGCGTTTAAGGCGACGCTTGAGGAGCGACTGACCAAGCTCCAAGAGGATCTTGCTGCTGAAAATTCTCTTATGGATGCTCTTGCCAGAAAGACCACTGCTCTGAAGGTCAAGAGTCTTCAACTCTCCAATTCTCAAAAGGAGATTGAGTCTCTTCGATCTGAAAGAGAGATTGTGTCTCTGTGTGTTTCGGATGTCCACACAGCCATTTCAAACATCCTGGAAGCACATGACCCGATACTCAACTATTCTGTGAGGCGAACTCTTGCAGAAAAACTTGCTCCTGCCCTTTCTCTGCTGAGCAAGATTGAAGGGCTCCTTACTTTCGTGTCCATTCCGAAACAAGGGGGAGAAAAACAAAATGTGTCTCAACCGCCTCCTACTTCAACAGCAACCAAAACAACCGAACCTCCTCCTACAGGCCAAGCCTCGGGTTCGGGTGTTAAAGACAAGGGCAAGCAAATTGCTGAAGAGAGCGATGATGAAAAAGAGAACATTGCCGATCTTTTGAAGAAACAGGGTCGAGACAAAGATGCTGACATCAACGCTCGTGTGGCTAGAGAGGCTGAAGAAGCCGAAAGAAAACAGAAAGAAGCTCACGACCTTCTCTAGAGCAGGAAAACTCTTTTTCCTCCTTGGACTCTTGAGAAGTTGCTGAAAGAAGCCATAGAAACTCCAAGCATCTTGTGGCTAGAGCCGGTGATCTCACTTGATCGTGATAATTCTGTCGATTCTCAGTTCGACATGCCACTGACCCGAAAGGCGTTTGTCTTTCATGCCTTTGACAACATTGCTGAGTTTCCTCATCCTCATCCAAAGTTTGATAGGGACTTAGTCGAATTCTATCTGAGGGCCGCTCAACCACAGTATCAAACATGGAGCGCTCAGAAGATTGTCAATGTTCGGGTTCTAAAGTCGTATAGGGAAGGAAACTTCACCAACTTTCGATTTAAGGTGCTAAGAGGATCTGCCAAGACTGAACATGCCATCTCGCTTGCTGATCTTCCCAACTTGAATCCACACGACTGGATTATTTTGCACAACATCCTTCTTACTAATGAAGCAGAATATGGTCCGATCATCGACCACTTCAAGAGGATGCTTGTTTGTTACATCTTGGAAGTCGCTAAGATGGGTCAGGAGATAGCGACTGTATTCAAGAAAAAGCCTACTATATCTCCTGTTGGCTCTGCCAGTGATCTCAACATGATGCAGATGGGGAAGATATACCCGAAGAGAAATTCAGTTATATTTACCAGAAACGAAGGCCAAAAATGCCTATTCTCTTTGGCTGACAAACATCTCTACACCACTGCATGTCTGGAACACGTCTTAGGGATCATTCATCGGTGCAAGCAGAATTCAGCGGATGACAAGAAGTACTTTGATGATATGATTCAATGGTACATTCGCTTCAGACAGACAATTCTCGCACTTATCTCTCGTCTGTTTGATACAACCAAGAAGGTTCCGGCAGCTGGTCCGAGCAAGAAGAAATGATAGTCTCGCTCCAAATTGACGCAAAGGGGGAGATTGTTAGGTCCAGTTTAGTGTTGCGTCTTTGGGCTCGTTAGCTAGTCCAAGTTTTGTCTCCGGTATGGGCCTGTCTATCCGTGAGTTTCGTATAGGGTTTATTATATAAAGATGCTTGCATGCATTCTGGAACGTAATGTTTTGATAGAGATTTTATAGCGTACACGTTCTTATCATCTGTAACCCTAGAATCCTCGACAGCGGAAGTTCTTTATCGAGCTTTGCTGAGGATTGAGTTAATTGAATCATTCAACTTTTTCAGATCCATACTTGTGTTTTTGTTTAACTGTTATTGCTTTCTTTATTCGTCTGTTTTAAAGATCTAATCGATCAAAGAGTTTTATAAACTCATCAATATATATATATATATATATATATATATATATATATATATATATTCAATATGATGGTTGTGTTTGATTTGCTTACTATTATTCAATTGTTATGATACTTTACACGACATTTTCCGCCGTTCCGGTTTGGGGGTGTGACAGATTGGTATCAAAGCATTGTTTATAGTGAACTAAGTATATCAAACCATATAAGATATACAATTATAAATACAATGAGACTAAAACACTCTGACTAAAAATTATACATACATGCATACATATCAGAACCAATATCATAGTACGAACCATATAAAAGTATTTAGATAAGTTGAATGTTGTGATTAAGCCCGGATAGTTATGTAATCATGTCTGGGATAATATCATAGTACGAACCATATAAAAGTATTTAGATAAGTTGAATGTTGTGATTAAGCCCGGATAGTTATGTAATCATGTCTGGGATAATATAACCTGATCAACTATATTTATTCAAGATACGACCAACATGTGTTTGGGAATGATCGTGGTGTTGCAACAAGGCTAAAACTTTCCAACTCTATATACCAAGAAACTCTAGAACCAAACATAATGTTTAAAATACTATAGGAGTATTTTATGATACTATAAATAATTCATGTGAAAACTAAAAACCCTTGCTGGTAGGAATATAATTGCTTAGTGTATATGTTAAGGTTTTATATAATTAAGATTTTATAGACTTAGGATTTGTGATTTCGCTTTAATTCATGCTCCTTGTTTGGTTGTGGTCTTAGAGTGGGATCACTTATTCGAAGGTCTATTTGATCTTAGTTATATACAACTTGTATACACTACGTGATTATAAGAGGACCTGGTAAGGATCACACCATAAAATTTTTATTAGAAAAGCTTCTCTTAATCTCATAAATTCTTTATATACCCCTATTCTCGTATAAACCACATATCTAGACATCGCAACCTCACTACCACAATCAATAGGGGAGTTGAGGAAGAACAAGAAGGGATTTATGACGAGGATTCCGAGAAGGGATCAGACGAAGAGAAAGGAGCTGGAGAGATCGTTAATGAAACTTACCCTATCAGGAGCAGAAATGAGAGGCCAGCTCGGACATTCGGGTTCAGGCTCTCCATCGCGAAGTAATGGAGATCAGTAGCAAAGCCTGGAACTTGAAGATGCAAATCCAACACACCCACAAAGAACAATGAACACCATATGCATGTCATGCCTACAAGTAGATCAGGCAAATGATACGGATTACCTACACTCTTTAGAGGAAGAAATAGCCACCATGAGACAACAAATCTTTGCAGCTGAAACTAGGGCAATCAAAACAAATCAAAGGTCGGAAGAGTTCGCTCACGAGATGTGTGAGATGGTAGAGCACCCTGCGTGTCATTTTAATAACTAATAAACTAATATGATCTAGTGAGTTAGTGACTACACTACTCGCACTATGTGTTAGGTTTATCGCACCTTTCGTCACAACTAGAAATAGTAAAATCAAGAGGGGTACGCCCTTCCAAAACCCATGAAACCCGATCAACTTAAGATTTTGACATCTATATTCTATTTTGTTAACTTAACATTTGTGCAATACCTACTCCCACTCACTACCATAAATACATCACAAGGATGTTAGTCGAAACATTGAAAATCATACAACAAAACGCAAAATTTATATGTGTATATAAATAGATAGAATACAACTAGCAATGACCATAATTACTTACGAACTCATTTCACACCATGCAACAGAATCATGCCTTCACATGGAAGTAACCAGCACACTGGTACACCATCGGTTCTACAAATAAACCCCACTACATTTCAAGCCGCTGTAACAGTTTCCGTAACAGCTGTCATGGCACAACACAGTGCTAACAACACACATGGAAATGGAAACGGTGTCGACAATTCCAATCGTAGTGACAACCAAGGGCACCAACGAGTGTCTACCTACAAGGACACCCCAAACCAAAAACCTAAGAACAAGAAACAAAAGTTCTGGAACAAAAAGGGTCGTTCGACACAAGGACCTACTAGGAGACAAAAAAAACATGGCATTCTATACTGCCACTGACCCTACTACCTCAGTACCGAACATACCATATGCTAGAAATCTCCCAAAGTGCAGAAAATGCAACTTCCATCACTATAGAGTCTGTCGAGAAATGCACTGTAGAAATTGCAACAGGAAGGGGTACAACACCCGTTTCTGTAGGACTCCGGCCCAACACACTATTCAGGCTACTAATGCCGGAGCAATTCAAGCATGCCATAAATGCGATGAAGCGGGGCATTTCAAAAGAGATTATCCAACAGAAAGGAATGACGAAGAAGCGGGAAGAGTTCTAATAGCAGGACGTGTGGAAGTACTTACCTAAGTACCAGTAAAAGTCCTTACTTATAACTAGATTCTCTTATAGGGAGAACAAGATATTTGTGTATAGATCTATATGGGACTGACAATCCCACACCCTGACAGTTAACTACAGTTGAACCGGTAGGTCTGGGGTGACAAATGTCGTTAACGTTTCCGACGCTTGAAGAACGCCATGTTCAGGCCATCTTAGGTCATAGTATGGTTATAATAACTCACATGGAGAAAACAACGACCCTTTTACGGAGTAATATATTTTTAAACATTCTCATTTGAGCATTAACTTTACATTTGGTTTATGGGACAAACAAACCTTCAAATAGTTTTACATAATAATAAAACCACATTACACAAATTCCCATTACAATACGGGTTACATTTCTAGAAACATACATTTAAAGGGATTACATACAAATACAACCACAATACATTATTTTCCTAGTACAGCTCAACTTACAGGACTATTATTGTTAATTCAATGATTACTTAGCGTATACACTAGGCTTACATATAATTAAGATCCTATAGGCATTAGAATGCGTGATTCTGCCTTAGATCCTTTTCCTTGTTTGGTTGTGGGTTTAGGGCAGAGTCACTCATTCAACTGTCCGCTTGATCTTGATTCTATATAACTTATATACACTAAGTGATCATAGGAGGTAACAATATAGGTCACATCACTTACATAAATTAGAACTTCGTATTTCAAGTTTTAAGCGTACGAAACTTATACATTTTGGTCTTAAGGTACTAAGAATACAACACTTATACAAAGAAAATATTGGATTTTCTGGAAGAGCACACTAACGTTTTCAAGAAACAAAGAACATATTTTTTGTACAAAATTCTTATGAACTCACCAACTTAAATGTTGACACTTTTCAAATCACTTGTATTCTCAGGAAATTAGTAGATAAGTACTCACACAAGTTTCAAGAACACGGAGCATAGTAGCATCATGTCTTAGTTTTTGTTATAGTTTTGGTGTCAGACAAACAATGATTTCAACACAATGTAAATGTGACATCCCCATTTTCATGCCCAGAAAAGACCAATTTGTTTATGCTTTATTTTGAAAATCAGAGTATCCTTTTAAAGAAAAATGTTGCGGAATTTGTTCCCAGAAAAACATGATAAATTCGTTATCAAAGCATCTCTGAAGAAATGTATTTTAGTCATTTTAAAACATTGAGATGTCATCGTCAATACAGAAACATAAGCATGAACATAACTTACATTCATTATCACTAGTGATTTATGTCTCCTTAATCTCTCAGAGTAATGTAACTTTATATCGACACCTGTGATACAAATAAATTGATTGGATTAGGTTAGGAAACCTGGTGAGTACATAGGGTTTTCAACCCACAATAATATAATTATTATGTTTAATCGTCAAACAACTAACCCAATTGCCCATCCCCATTATCTTCGTTATTCTTAAGGGTCTACCCTAAGAATTATCTATCCTGCATTCGTTCATTCCGAAGTCCATCGCTTCTAGGGTTCATATGACAGGCACTAAGTCCATAGTTGTCAATGCTCATTCGTAAAGCACTAAATCCATAGCTGCTAATCTTCATTTATCGGGCACTAAGTCCATAGCTACCAGCTTTTATCTAACAGGTACTAAGTCCATAGCTACCAACGTTTCTCTAACAGGTACTAAGTCCATAGCTACCAACGTTTCTCTAACAGGTACTAAGTCCATAGCTACCAGTGTTTATGTAATTGGCACTAAGTCCATAGATGTCGATGTTATTTATTAGGAACTAAGTCTATAGCTGCCAATGTTTACTCATACCATCTTTCATCTCTCATTGTTCATCTACCCATGTTTTACCCAACATATTCATAGATATAAAATACATATACAGTTTAAATCATTTAAAACATGTATAAAATCGTTCATCTAGCATAGAAAGCAAGTATTCAAATAATATGCACACATAGCACGTAATTTATATAAAATACTTCATGTCTATGTGTAAGATGAAATTAACTATGCACTCACTTGTTAAAGTGATGATTCCAAACTCGGGCAACGCTTCGCTTTTAACGATCTATTTTCCTTCGACGAAACCTAGCATTATTATCACTAAGTTTTAGTCTAATCTTTTTTGCGACTAATTATTAGTCTAGATTCATCATTAACTCAAAGTCTACTTCAAGATCTATCAAGTAAGGAACAACCAGGTAAGATCATATTGGAGGTAGGGTCTGTTTGGTATACGAAGTATACTGTTTGGAAATCTCACTTTAAATACCTCACTAAATCACAGTCTGGACATCATCCCCGTAAGTAGATCAATCCCTATAATGACTTTGAATCACTGATAAATTTTATTTATAGGTTCATAATAACGTTATTATAAGCTATATTTAAAGAAGGGTAGCATAATTTACTTAGCTAGGAGCCGGGCTCTGCAGGGGCAGAACTTCGTCGCTGAATCTTTCAAAGAAAGATTCTTGCAGCGCTTCAGCGCTCACCTTACTATATTAAAAACTACAGAAAAAGAAGTCGAATCATGAGGGACCGAAATGCTTGGGAGATAAGAAGAGAAAGACTCTTGAATCAAGAGAATGGTGCAAGAAAAATGAGAGCCTAGAGGCTCTTACTTATAGCAATTGAATTTTCAAAAACCACCCTCTATATTTACTTAAATGACTAAACACCCCTTTATAATACTATTTTAAATAGATTTAATGATATTTGTATGAAACTAATGTCAAAAATACTCAAAACGACCGCATCGTCGATACCTTTCTAATGATATATACATATGTATATATATGTAGACGTATATATGATTTACGCTTTATTTTAATACGTAAATGTGATATTAAAAATTATAACACGTTCATACGAATTCAATTTTTGACGTTCTTTATATCCACGCATTGGTATTTACGAGTACTACAACTTTCATTTAGACGTCGTCAGCTAATTCTCATTTTATCTCCAATTTGCAAAACTGTATCGAATTTATTGCGCTCGAAGAGTAGGGACCAAGTTTCGTCCATATCTTTAACATACAAGCTCTATTCTCGATGTTCTTTATATCCATGCGTTGGTATTTATGAGTACTACAACTTTAATTTAGACTCCATAGGCTAATTATCATCTATCTCGAATTTACAAATCTGTATCGAATTTGTCATGCTTGAAGAGTAGGGACTAAGTTTCGTCCATATCTTTCGCATACAAGCTCCGTTTTCAACGGTCTTTTAATCGTTGAGCTCCTATTAATAAGATCTTAAATTCTCGTTTAAACTGTTTTGATTAAAAATCGGCCGATCTAAAATTCGAATTTCTGGTTGTGCACTGCTATGCTAAATCTTAGAAAAATCATAACTTCCTCATACGAAGTCAAATTTGGACGTTCTTTTTATGCACACTCTCAGTTTAACATATACTATGACTTTCGTTTAGATTGCTAAGGCTAGAACGTATTTTATCGTAAATTCACTTTTTACGATTCCCGGTGTCGTGTCGGTTTTGTCGTAAAACTTCGACGGGTCATAACTTCTTCGTTATAATTTGGATTTCGGCGTTCTTTATATGTACGGAACCTTTGTGACATTTTCTCCAACATAGTTAAGATTATTCGTTCTAAATAATCTTGCATCAAAAAGTCATTTTTGACGTGTATTGTTTCTAAATTGACTAACCCGAATCTGCGGGCATTACAGTAAATTATATATTTTCAATATGATGGTTGTGTTTGCTTTGCTTACTATTATTCAATTGTTATGATACTATATATGACATCCTCCGCCCCCAAACGTTTCCCTCGTTCCGGTTTGAGGGTGTGACACATACTGCAACTCATACCAGGAGCTCCCACTCTGGCTACTGATTGCCTCACATATACAAACTATACAATCTAGCATCCCATGCTTCTTAGGCTACAAGGCATCACATATCAGGCCCACCTATCACTGGCTAATCAGAGTTATGGTGCAATTCTACAAGCTCATACATATGGCATACAAAGGCATCTCTCCTAGCACTCTACCATGCAAAACTGAGCAGATCCTTAGCCCAAACTAGCATGCGATTCATAGATCAAATCATATCAGATAACATGTATGGGTAATTTAAGAGAACTTACATGAGTTCGGCTGAATGCACGCACCACACCCATTCTTACCTTAAAAAACTATTTCCTTAAAAATATTTTTCTTTTTGAAAATTTTACCAAATCCCCAGTTTGAGTCCAAACACACCCGAGAGTATGTCTGAATCCCTCAAACCAAGGCTCTGATACCAACTTGTAACACCCCAAAAATAATAACATGAAATTTACATTTTTAGATTAATAAATCATTAATACATAACATTTCCACCAAAACCAAGGTAATAAAGAGTTATCAAAGCATCATCAAATCTGAGTAAATCACAGAATGCAGAAACATGTGGTGTGTGCTCTGCAATCATCCCGAGTTCTTCCATATGAAAATCAAAGTACTTGAAACATAAACTGCAAACTGTAAGCACAAAGCTTAATGAGTTACCCAAGATATCACATACCATACATACATAAAACACATACTGGGCCAAAGTACAAAAGTGTTTTTTAGAACGAACTTATTTCGAAAGTACCTTCAATTCGGAACTCTTCACGCTTCGGAATGCATATCACTTGAAAATAGCTTAACTTCATATTGATAGAGGTTCACTTTCATGTATCAACAAATGCTACTTCTTCTTCTAAAAGTGCGAATCAGGGGACTCGATCATCCTTCAACGCACATGAGTTATGTTTTGTATGAAGCAATTGATCAAAACATTAAACGCGCATACTACCCTTAATCACAATGATTATTCATATAATTTACAAGATAATTGATGTAACAAGTTGAGCTATGTTGAAAAGGAAAAAATTGTAGTTTTTTTTTCTAACTTTTTATAAATGATAATAAAAAAATAGAGTGACTAAAATGAAATAAATAAATAAATAAGTTAAGTGACCAATGATAGTTTAAACAAAGTATAATTACTAAAATAAAACATCAAGAAAAGTTCAATGACTAATTACAATCTTGACAATGTCGGTCGATGTTATACACCGGCTATCACCGGTTAGAGTGACCAAAAAGAACAAAAATAAACAAGTTCAGTGACCAATGGTGGCTTAACAAAGTATGATAACCAAAATAAAACACTCGGAAAAGTACAATGACTAAAAATGACCTAAACCCTTTTAAAATGTTTTCAAATAACTTTTAGACCAAACTTGCAACAAAATGAAAAATTTGGACCAACCGTATAACTTCAAAACATTTTAAACCAAAGTTTCAATTTTTGACAAACCATAAAGACCAAATTTTCAGTTTTATATGTAAATAAGCTGGAAAAATCAGAACATGTCCAAAACTATGATAAAACTGTTAAACTATATTGAAGGTTGAAAACTGATTTCAAAAATTAGACTACATTTCGATTAATCTTGTTTTCAAAGCGTATATAAAAAATTAGAGATCAATTACACAAATTTTAATTTTCAAAGAAACTATTTCGATTTTTCTTAAAAAAAAAAAAAAGACAATTTTCAAATATCATTGATCATATGCTATATTTTCAGAAAATAAGGCTATTGTGTCACACACTCTTTCTTTTTATGGTCATTAAGCTCGATATCTTTATAATTGTACTTTTAGTTATAGCTTTTTTTTCATATGCTTTTTCTCCAACTTGAATGGAGGAGATCCTTTATTAAACTGTCTAATAAATCCTTTTTTTTTTTTTTTTTTTTTTTTTTTTTTTTTTTTTTTTTTTTTTTTTGTCTCCATCACTTTTCATAATCCACTAATTTGGAATAATTATCTTTTAACTGGGCTAGGTTTCGAGCTCCAATTAGTCCAACTTGTATAAATAATTATTGCTTAATTATGTTAAATATATGATTAATGTAATGCAAAGAATAAAATAAATGCTAATGACAATCAATTTCTACATGCACTGTTTTTAATTTAAAAGCAACATGATACTTTTTAATTTCAAATTTATAAATTTTCAAAAAAAAATATGCGAGCCTAAGTAGGTTCTCAAGCAAGTTTCCTTGCCCATTGGACATAAACTTAAATCGTTTGTGGGATCCCTAACATGATTTGACAAAGCTAAATCATTAATGAG
This sequence comes from Lactuca serriola, assembly GCF_051521515.1. NCBI lineage: Eukaryota > Viridiplantae > Streptophyta > Magnoliopsida > Asterales > Asteraceae > Lactuca > Lactuca serriola. The sequence goes on from NC_136411.1 coordinate 4,970,361, forward strand.
ATTCTAGACATGATTTGACATTAGTTAGAGCTTAAATTTCTTTATACAATTTTTTTTTCATTCATAAAAGTCACAGAATACTAAATATTTTCGACAAATTAAGAGAATACAAACTTAAAGAAAACAATATTATGTTCTAAAGTTACTTATTCTTGTATAATTTTATAGTTCTATTTTTAACTTATAAAAACAATATTTTTTTATAGGTATGCGTGTAGTGTTTTTATTAACTGATGTTAGATTGATATCAAGAATAATCTCACCGGACTTTTGATTGCATAAAATTTGTAGGGGAGTTCATGTTACAAGATGTAGTGGTTATCAATCAAGAATAATGTCATCGGACTTTTGATTGCATAAAATTTCTAGGGGAGTTCGTGTTACAAGGTGTCGTGGTTATCAAGACTTGTATTTTGAATTAAATTAAATGGTAAATAGTATGTCTTTAATTTAATGTGTGATTGTAACAAAATCTACTAACATGGATATCTTAAAAAGAATTGAAACCAATCATTGAGAGGGTACAAGCTAAGTTATCTTCTTGGAAAGTGTGACACCCGATTTTTCGTAACAGGTGTTATTTTATAAAATATAGGTATTATGAAAGGGGTAGGTGAGATAAACCCTAGAAAGGGTTAATTTTTAAAAAAGTTAATTATTAAAATTTTATTGAAGAATGTTGTAGTTCGTGTGATGAGGATTTCGTAGATATAAAGTTTGCTGAAAACGGAGTCCGTATGAGAAAGTTATGGCTATTTGAAGTTGAGATAAAAGTAGGATGTTATTATGAGAAAGTCAACAGAAGTCAAGTCAAAGGTCAACCTTTGACCACCACGACGTGAATCATGATTGTCACGACATGACATTTGACTCTCACGACGTGAGTAAGTGATTCTCACGACGTGAGATGCGATGAATCGACAAGACACGTAGCGGGAGAGTGTGATGCGTGGCAGGACCATGTCTGGACACTGCTCACGACGTGAGAGCTTGCAGACTATAAAAACGAGTGTTTTTAGTGTCATTTGGAAGGTTCTGGTGCATGTAAGCGAAGCGCTGTCGGGATTCGGTTGCGGGAGATCGTATAATTTACCCCGTTATTATGTAATTGTTTTATACATCATTATTGTTGGGATTGGATAGATTTGAGTATATGTTATATACATATACTTGTATCCGTGATATGGTGCTGCTACGGACCTGTTGGTGAGATTTGTAAGTAAATCTCATGGTAAGATAGTTAGTTGGAACTGTCAGGGTTATAAACCCTAATCTACTGAAATGTCCTGATATGGTATATTTGGTTATTGGCTTATGGGGTTAAGCCTAGTGGTGATATATTATTGTATTTAATGAGCTTGGTCACAAATAGTCACGGGGTGTAGTTAAGGGTAAATTATAACAGGTTCTAAGGAACTTGAAATTTTTTGGTTAGGTACCGGTTTGTGACGGAGTAGTGTGTCAACCAAGTGATCAGGTGAGTAACATTACTCTAACACCTATTGTTGTTAGTACCATCACATTTTGGTATATATGTACTGGTGATTATTATGACATTATATGGTACATCAGGATGGTATAGTATAATCATTTAAATACGTTATCTCGGATTGGAGATATGTTACTTGATTAGTTAAATTGGTTACAATGAAAGATTGACATATTTATTGCGTTATATTTATCTCAGATTGGAGATAGTATCATTTGACAGGTTTGGGCTTAGTGCTTTACTAAGTATGAGATTATTATTCGAAAAGGTTTCTGTTAGATCTCTTAGGAGATATTGTGGATATATCTGCCTGATGGATTATTTGTTATTTGGATTATGTGTTTATGTTATTGTAGTTGTGATTCACTAATCCATGAGGCTTACGTTGTTTGTTTGTAAATGTTTTGCAGGTTAAAAATTATAGCGCCCTGCTCGATCCTGTGCTTGCTGCCAACACGATCCTTGTGATAGCTTCTTGTGCTCCAATGTGCCAGTGTATACAAAAAATGTTTTTATAAAAATTATATAATTATGGAATGTATTTTGGGATATGCCTGCTGAAAAAAAATCTGGGCGTTACAATATGGTATCAGAGTTGTGGTTTAAGTGAATTAAGTGCTTATAGTAAATACCTAAACTTAAACCGTAAGGTGGAAAATGTTATTTGATTATGCCTGGTAGAAATAACTTGGAACAGTTATATATATATATATATATATATATATATATATATATATATTGTGGGAAGAATTTCGGTGCACGATATGGTATATGTGTTATGCACGACGTAGTGGGTGTCGTGATTCGTGATGTGATTTAAATTAAATTATATGGTGAGATATTAGTAATAAATTTTTTTGAATAGTTAGAATTTTGAAAAATATCATTTTATAATTGTCGGGACCTTTTGCCCTATCAATTAAAATCGATCGCCATTGGGAGGCTGGACATTGGATGATATCGTGTACGAGAAGATGAGCGGTATTGTAGCGGATGACACGGTGTACATGATACGTTGTGATGTACGGTTGTGAGGCCTACAGTGGGATATGAGGCGTGATGATTTGAAGTATCTGGTGTAGCGATTACGATGCGTGATATAGTCGAAATGAAGAATAGCAACATACTTTGATCTCACGACGTGAGCATGGTGCTATCACCACGTGAGCATTGAGTACATTGCTATAATTAAATTGTGTAGGTCACGAAGTTAGGAATGTAGATCACGACGTGAGGAACGTAAGGTCACGACGTGGCAGATGTAAGACCACGGATTGAAAGTCACAAGGTGAAGAATGATCATGGCCACAACGTGATTATAGATGGACAACAATGTAAGGATTAAATTTTGTCTAAGGCTGGCTTTCAGCTAAATGACTAGTTTTGGAAGATAGGCCATGAAATTATTATATATGGTTGATTGATGTTTAGTATCTAACTTTCAACTGTGTGAGCAGATAATTTTTTATCGTGTTTTTGATACGAGATTAGAGCCACAATGTGGCTAGAAATTACTAAGTTAAAAGTGTGCTAGAGTCATGATGAATTTGGGAGACGTGAGGAGAAATGTTTTCAGGATATGAACCCGATAGAAGAAACTAATACTTCAGATATGAATTTTGGAGGTAGTATTATTTTTAAGATGAGTAGTGAATATGAGTAAACTTTGTTTTACTTATAAAATTTGCATTCATATATTTGTCATAAAGTGGAAACGACATGGAAATGTTAGTGTTTGAAGTATCCCGAGAAAAAATATGGAATGAATGTAAGGATAACTTCGGTATTAGAGTTATCATGTGAATTGAAAGGAATTATAGTGTTATCTCAGATTGGAGATATCACAAAAATAGAAATACATACACATACATACATATTTTTGATATGGTGGTTATCTAGGATTGGAGATACCACTAGTACAGGTATGATTTGGTGGTTATCTTGGTTTGGAGACACCATTAGTACAGGTAAGATTTGGTGGTTATCTTGGTTTGGAGATACTACTAGTACATGTATGATTTGGTGGTTATCTTGGTTTGGAGATACCACTGGTATGAGTATGATTTGGTGGTTATCTTGGTTTGGAGATGCCACTTGTACATGTATGACAAAATGGTTATCATTGATTGGGGATACCAATGGAATGTGATATGTATGACATGATAGTTATCCTGGAATAGGGACACTATTGGAACATGAAACGATATGGTGGTAATCTCGAATTGGAGATATCACAGGAATTGAAAATATATGTATGTGTATAAGTGTATGTATGGTAATCTTGGTATTAGAGTTACCACGAGAATAAGGATAAATTATTAATGCCACTGTTTGACATGATGCCATAAAGGTTGACTTTGAAATGTCACATATTGACAACATAGTAAGAGATTGCTATGATGAGAATGAAATGACATCTTCGTAGTGTGAAGATATTGAGAAATAGGTATTTGATTAACCTATTGCATGTAAAGAAGATACCATTGTGGGTGGATTTACTGTGTATCTTATTTACATTATGGTATTAAAGACCATAACGAATTGTGTGAATTCGAGAAATTTTTACGTAACAAATTCATGTGAATGATGAGATGTGGAAATATGGTATTCACCGATATGATATTCTGTAATAATTGATAATTAATGGTAAGTGTGATCTTGGATTGGAGATCATGGCGTGTAGTTAATTGATTTGGTAATAGTGAAATACCCGTAACTTGGAAGGAGTCGTAAATCGAGTATCTGGTGATAATTGAGAATGATAAATAGAAAAACTTGATTTTAATTAAGTAGTAAGTTAGTACTACATGTTGCAAAGAATACGATGACAGTAAATAAAATTTATGATTAAGTAGAATTATTTAGGGATAGTGAATATGTTCCTATCCTTATTATGTGAGATTTTTCTGTGTTATGAACTTCTCACGAAGAAATGTTAGTCGATTGTGAGGCTCGAGGAAAAGTGTTAATAATCGAAAGGAAGTTTAAAATGAGATGTAAAATTTGATGGTAATTGATAGCTTATAACCATTTTGTAATGAAAATGGTTATCATTGTTGATAAAGATATATGTGTATTGTAGTGTAATCGAATAGGGCATTTATTCTAAGAAAATAATAGTAAATTGTGATAGTATAATCTACAACCATGCATTTTTATGCAATTGTAGTGGAGGATGTGATTCAATAGTTCTTCTTGTAAGGACTATAAGTTAATAGAATTCTTTATTATAGCGCAAGACTTCAGGAGATTCCGGGGACGGAATCTTTTAAGGGGGAAGACTTGTGACACCCGGTTTTTCGTAACAGGTGTTATTTTATGAAATATAGATATTATGAAAGGGGTAGGTGAGATAAACCCTGGAAAGGGTTAATTTTTAGAAATGTTAATTATTAAAATTTTATTGAATAATGTTGTAGTTCGTGTGATGAGGATTCCGTGGATATAAGGTTTGCTGAAAACGAAGTCCGTATGAGAAAGTTATGGCTATTTAATGTTGAGATGAAAGTAGGATGCTATTATGAGAAAGTCAGCAGAAGTCGAGTCAAAGGTCAGCCTTTGACCACCACAATGTGAATCATGATTGTCACGATGTGACATTTGACTCTCAAGACGTGAGATGCGAAGAATCAACAAGACACATGGTGGGAGAGTGCGACGCGTGGCAGGACCATGTCTCGACACTACTCACGATGTGAGAGCTTCCAAACTATAAAAACAAGTGTTTTTAGTTTCATTTAGAAGGTTCTGGTGCATGTAAGGGAAGCGCTACCGGGATTCGGTTGCGAGAGATCGTATAAAGTGATTTGTGTTGATATACGGGAGATACAAGGCTCGTGGAGGTATAATTTGCCCCGTTATTATGTAATTGTTTTATACATCATTATTGTTGGGATTGGATAGATTTGAGTATATGTTATATACATATACTTGTGTCCGTGATATGGTGCTCTTACGGACCTGTTGGTGAGATTTGTAAGTAAATCTCACTGTAAGATAGTTAGTTGGAACTGTCATGGCTATAAACCCTAATCTACTGAAATGTCCCGATATGGTAGATTTGGTTATTTGCTTATGGGGTTAAGCCTAGTATTGATATATTATTGTATTTAATGAGCTTGGTCACAAATAGTCACGGGGTGTAGTTAAGGGTAAATTATAACAGGTTCTAAGTATAGGAGATATGGTACTTAATTAGTTAAATTGGTTATAATGAAAGATTGATATATGTATTGGGTTATATTTATCTCAGATTGAAGATAGTATCATTTGACAGGTTTGGGCTTAGTGCTTTACTAAGTATGGGATTATTATGTGAAAAGGTTTCTGTTAGATCTCTTAGAAGATATTATGCATATATCTGTCTGATGGATTATTTGTTATTTGGATTATGTGTTCATGTTATTGTAGTTGTTATTCACTAAGCCGTGAGGCTTACGTTGTTTGTTTGTAAATGTTTTGAAGGTTAAAGATTTTAGCGCCCGGCTCGATCCTGTGCTTGGTGCCAATACGATCCTTGTGATAAGTTCTTGTGCTCCAGTGTCCCAGTGTATACCAAAAATGTTTTTGTAAAATTTTTATAATTATGGAATGTATTTTGGGATATACCTTGTGAGAAAAATCTGGCGTTACAGAAAGCTCAATCTTGCTTCCTCGGGGGTCGCCTCACCCTTGTGAAATCGGTTCTTAGGAGTCTCCCACTTTACTATTTCTCGATATACAAGACCCCATGTGGCATTATAGATGTTCTTGAAAATATCCGTAGAAAGTTTTTATGGGGTGAGAGTGAGGAGAAGAATAGAATATGCTAGGTAACATGGCCAAATGTTCTTGCTTCAAAAGAAAATGGGGGGCTTAGAGTTGGTTCATTAAGGGCTATGAACTTGTTCCTTTTGATGAAGTGGATTTGGAGGCTTAAATAAAAAAAACTTTGGACTCGTGTAGTTATAGGTTAAGGTTGTTCACTATTTTGCTAAAACTGAATTGTCCAACCAGACAATTTGGATAAAAAATTTGGTTCGGATATTCAGATTTTTTGGATTGATTTTAAGCTAAACCAAATTATTATTTTAGATTGGTTTTGGTTTATAAAATAAAACTTGAATAATCCAAAAAAACTGAATAACAACTTATTATTTATTTTTAATATATATCTTTTATCATTTGTAAATTTACTATTTTTTAAATTAATATTAGAAACTTTCATCAAATATAATACTTTAGTATGTGCTTATCAAAAGTTTTTTTTATCAATGAAATATTAAACTATAATTATTTTTTTAATAGTTGTTTATAATTATAATTCATAACTAAAAAGTTTTTTTTAGTTACATTTCTAGACTTTGCAAATATTTAAGTTATATATATATTTTTAAAATGTTTCGCCTCTTAAAAACTGAATTGTAAAAACCGATCCAACCAAATTGTAATTTGGTTGGATCAGATTAGATTTAAATTTAATTTGGACTATTCGGATCAACGTTTTAAAAACTGAAATCTATTTGGATTTACTTTCTATTCAAACAAACACCCCTATTAGAGGCATTCATAACTTAGATTGAAAATCTTTGAAGAATTTGCCAAAAAATCATTTGCGGGCACTTGTAGCAATATTGTTATAGTAAAAAGTGAGTTGGCAAGCAATGGTTTGGATTTTATGAAATTTTTCTCTTATTTTGTTGGATTCGGATCGAATATCCTCTTTTGGTCGGATGCTTGGTTTATACGCGAAGCTTTATCATCGAGATTTCCAGTGTTATATGCGTTAGAGAAACAAAAATTGTCTTTTATCTTAAAGCGTGTTACAAAGGATGGGTTTACTGGAAATTAAAAAAAATCCCCAAGCTCTGTTGTTAAACTCACATAACTATCTCAGCTACATACATTGATTAGTAGTTTCATTCCTTCCTCTATAAGTGATCAATGGAAATTCAATTTTCATTCAGATGGGAATTTTCGTGTCGATATGCTTCGAGGTATGAATGATTGTATTTTAACCTCATAGTTAGTTAGAACAATGGTTTTGATTAAGTTTGTTCCTTTAAAATCTTGGTATTTGTTTGGAGAGATTTCCTAGATTGTATACCCACTTTTGCGGCTCTTAGTCTTAGTGGAGTGAACATTTCGTCTTCGACTTGCATCTTTTGCAATGATGTTATAGATACAATTGACCTCTTGTTTGCCACTTACCCTTTTATGATGGAAATAACTAGTTGGATCTTTAATTAGTGTGGAATTAATCATCAAATGTTCTTAAGTATTTCAAAATTTATTAACTTTGCAGCTTGTTGGGACACTTCCCACAGAAAAAGAAATTGCTTCTTTCCATAATGTAAGGTGTTCTATGTTGTGTTTCGAAGGCAAGAAACGAAAAGTCGTTCAACAAAGTCACTTCTACCCTAACTAAAGTTACATAATGTAATCTCTTTGGTATTTGGGTGGGTAAAGTTCAGAGGTAAATTTGGAAATTGTAATTGGTTAAGTTGGTGTTGTTGCCCTTTCTTGTTTATGTAATCTGCATAGGTGTATGTCTTGTTTTCACTACCTTGCATCGTGTTTGGCTATGATTTTTAATAAAATTTTCCTATTCCAAAAAAAGATAATCCAGTTGAATGCAACTTGGATTTGTGTCACAAAAGAAGAGTGAAGGTTATACTTTGCGATACACTTTCGAAAGTTTGTGAAGGCTATTTGTTTCTAGACGATGAGACGTTCAAAACTATTGATAAAATTGAATATATATATATATATATATATATATATATATATATATATATATATATACACACACACACACACACATGTAACGTCGCAAATTTACAAACCAAAAATTTCGTTTTTAAAGCATAATAGTACATTCAAAAACATTCATTCATAGATAAAAAAACTCATTGTTTGAGAAATATCAAAATCGAAGTATGAAAAATCATACTAAACAACATAAGCATGTGGACGTATAATATCATAACTATTGATGTGTGCATAATCAAGCCTTGTTTTTGCCCCTATCTGATGAAGTACCTGAAAAATATTTATTCTACAACTACAATCCTGAAGGGTCCAATTAGTGTTTTGGTCTAGGCTTTCAATGTAATAGGTTCTTTTTAGTCAATATACAACTTTTGGTAGATTGTGTGTAGTTTACGACCGTAAGCCTGTTTACAGCCGTAAACCCAAGGTCGGCCCAGGTCCAGTATATATAGAGGTGTGCTAGGTCATTTAGTGGTTGTTGATGCCATAGAGTTCATGGCTGCTATTTCCACAAGTTGTACCTGACGTTATTCCTAATAGAAAGCGTGTGCAAGCTTGTTTTCATTCTTGTTCCTACTTGTTCTTTATTGTTATTGATTGTGTTTGTTATTTGATCACTGGTAAGATCCGTTTCAGGACCTTACAATTAGTATCAGAGCAAAACCAGTGTCAAGGCATCCTACAATCGAACTTTTGACCGTGTTCTTCTTTGTTTACGACTGAAGTTGGTGTTTGCTGCGAAAGGGTTTCAAGCTTAATTCAAAAACTACGTTTTTCTCAAGTTTCTGGGAGATTACGGCCATAGCTTACGGCCGTAAACTTAGACTACGACCGAAAACTCAAGTAAGTTCTTGAACTGTAAACTTGGTTCTTGGGCCGTGAATAAGGATTTTTCAACAACCGGAAACTTTGATTCTTAGACCGCAAACATCTTTACGACCGTAAACTCCGGACCGTGAACAGAGTTTACGGCCGCAAACTTCCTTTTGACCGTGAACATAGCTTATGGCCGCAAACTTTCCTTTGACTGTGAACATGTGTCTGACCGGAAACTTAATTTATTTTTTTTAAATAATTTAATTTCTATTTAATATTAATGGATTCACAAAGTCAAACACACCACCACGAGCCGGATTCTGTAATGGACACAACCACTCGAATTCCAAGACTGTTGTCTGCTAAAGGTTTTCGTGAATGGAAGTACACGATTGAGAAGTACATCAAGATGAAGGACTTCAAAATCTGGAGAAGCATCATAAAAGACCCTGTCAGAATAACCACCACTGTTGCAGGGCAAATGGTTGACAAGAAGATTGAGAATTACACAGATGAAGACTTCGAGAAGGTTGAAGAGCAAGAAAGGGCTTTGGCCACTCTGACTATGGCCCTATCTCCTGATATAGCTCAAGGTTTTAGGGAGTAAAGTTCTCAATTGATCCTCTAAGTAAATCTTAGCACAATTGAATGAAGAGGAATCAAGGATTGAAGAAATGGTTAAATCAAGAAGTCTATCATACTTCGTTCCAATGACAAGTCTTAAAGTTAAGATTGTGACAATGAGTGAAAAGTATTAAATGTTTATAACATTCATCAAATGTGGAAAGTTGTGATATCTTGGATAAGACAAAGACCAACTAGAACCAATTTATGAAGAGTCTTGATAAAAGCTACACTAACTCTTGAATATTTGTTTGTTAAGAAATGTTTATTGACAAAAGGATCTTATATGTCAAGGAGTCAGTGGGAGTCTTAATGGTCTTGAAAAGTTTCAAGAACAAATCAAATAGACCTTATCAATCATCACTAGCACACGAGTTGAGGTTTACAACCTATCGTGAAGACATCATTTTGTTTCTATGCCATTCCAATCGAGTTAATTATGCATGTGAGTCCTATGAGTTCTCATGTGAATGCAAAAAATAAGGCAAGAAATCAAGATTAAGAAAGTTCGGTCCATATGAGTTTGAATTTGTCGTGAACTTTGGTTTTGACAAATTCACATGGATAGGAACAAATACACCGTTTAAATCTAAGTGTCATAAGATTTCCTCCTTCATGAAAATGATTGTGAGGAAATGCTTTCACTAAGAAAGATTTAAGAAGATAGTGATTGTAAAATTTCATTCTCAAATTCGATTATGGTTACGGTATCCCTTTCCATAATTTGAATTGTGAGGTTTGGCAATTAGTCTTAATAGTTTAGACACACATATGAACTATCGAAGGCAAAGGTGTATAAGTTCAAGAAACCTTGATAAAAGATTATCAAAGCACTAAGTATTAGAAACATGAACTTAAGAAATTCAATAAGCATTGTTTTTCTGAAAGTTAAGATGTTTATGAATACATGTCGAAGCTAGTGGGAGCATAAGTGTTATGTTTTATAATAATCATCATGATAGTGGGAGCATAAATGTTATGATTGTATGATTATTAAGGCACGTATTGCAAGTTGGCAATATTAATTATAGAAAACAAGAGTTATACCTTGCAAAGTAGTAAGGGTTATAAAGTTGTTTTGCTATAATTAAGGGAGAGAATATTATGCTTCATTTCAAATCTAAAGGATTAGGTTGAGAAATGTTAATAAATTTAGTCAAAGGTACATAGTGTGTTCTTAAAATTTCGATTATGATTATGGCATTCCTCTTCACAATTCGAATTTTGAGAACATAGCAAATAAAACATTGTGCGTCGTGTCCCATACGCTTCGGGCATAGGATCGATTGCAGATGCTTTAATGTTTGACCATTCTAAAATTTTCCAAATGTCGAGCGCATTTAGAGGGAAAAGGGACTAGAATTGGTTTTGACTAAAACAATTAAACAACTATCAAAGGACAATCCAAAGTTTGACGAGGATTGGTCGCTTGTGAGTAGTTAGAAGCATGGTATGGACCATATCGACATTATTATGAATAGAAAAGATTCTATTAAGAATGAGTTGTCATATGGAAATTATGGAAATGTTTCCATATTGGATGGACCATATCAACTTTATCATGAATAGAAAAGATTCTATTAAGAATGAGTTGTCATATGGAACATATGGAAGTGTGTCCATATTGGGAATTGAATATTGAGAAATCTATGACTAGATTAGAAACTTCTATGCAAAAGGATGTTCAAAGAATGTACTTTGAGTGAGAGACATCACATCTATGGAATTGTCTTGTAACAATCTCCGATAGAGGACTTTGTAATATCATTGGCAATAGTCTTTGTGACTTTGGTGCAGTGACATTACGAAAGGACAATTGCATAAAATGTTAGAATCTAGCATATTCTATAAGTAGCAAGAATTTGATATTCTTTCACTTATGAAAAAGGATTTGGAGTTGTGAAATGAGAATGATTGGAAATGTGTTCAATGTGATCTATTTCACAAAGTAAGAACCATAGGTAAACATTGTGTGCATGATAGGAGCATGGGACAAGTGTAATAATTCAAGTAAGAAGTTGATTACCCGAAACAACAAATAATGAGTAATCGATATGGTGATAAATAAAAGGGGTTTTATTTATACTCAAAGGTTTGAGGCCATATGGGATTAGTATTATTCTTGTGTTTCACATTTGCATGTTTTGAATTCCAGAATAATTGAATTTATTAAGAATAATCGAATTATTCAAACGGGCCACAGTCGTTCATATGTTGGAAGTAGGTATGAATGAAGACTGTCGTGAATTGGTGTGTGGATTGTCTAAAGAGCATTAGACATAAGAAAATGTTTGCTGCAACGTTCATGAGTGCTTATGAATATGATTTGAGCATTAGATTAAACCCACGCTCACTTGGATCACTCCATGAATTGTATCACGAGTGATTGGTGAGATGATAACATCTTATATTCTTAAAACCGAGATGTGTGAGTTGTATCTTGCAAATCGGTTGCACATTGATAATATGTAAACACACTAGTAACTTGGTGTTATAAAACATATTGTTGTGTGTGATTCGGTGAGTGAGTGCAAGCAAGCATTTTATCAAAGTTTATCCGTTCCTTTTATTCAAAGTAGGATAAAAGCGATATCTTTGGGCCCCTCGATGATTTTGTGATGACAAACGTAAATGCTCGGCCGGGCTAGGGCTAATTTGATTTGTTCAATTAGTCAGTCGTCATAAATCGGGAATCGAGATATAGTACAAAGAGAATGATTTGAAATCATATCTCATATGATATCTAGAATGGAGGAATATATGATCCCTTATCTAAGGACACGCGTATCTGATAAGATCAGAGTTGACAGCGGCTTTGGAAAGCTACGATTGCAGATCAGGATCTGAAGTCATACGCAGAATAGTTATGAGACTTATCTAAGTGGGAGACTGTTGGATTAATGTCTAAGTCCATAACTATTTTGGTATGTACTTGACCCGATGGTGCATGGTCCTTTTGGGTTGCCTTCACCAAAACAACTTGATTGGAGAAATAAATTAAGAGAGAGGTTATTATGATTTATTAATATGTTATAAGAATAATATATTAAAGGAGAAATCATATTTGTTTAATTAATATTGGTCAATAATTAATTAAGAATTAATTTTGTAATCAAGTGTAATTAATTAAACTAGAGGGGCTGAATTGTAATTATGTGATAGTTACAAAATAAGGTAAGGATTATCTTATTAATAGGTTGGACGAATTTAAGATGATAAGGCCTTAGAATTCGACTATGATAAGGATTCAAGGATTATCTTATGGGTTGCTTGGTGGACAAGCAACTAGATAAGGATAATGACTGAAACCCTATCTCTACACCTATATAAACACCCCTTGACTCATGAATTCGGCCAGACCTTCCCTAAGGCTTCTTAGGAACGAATTCAATACCTCCCCTCTCTCCTTATACCTTCTCCATTTGCTCTTGGTGTTTGTAAGCCATTAGAGGAGTGACACTTGTGACTCTAAGCCTTCCAAAGTCAATTCAAGGAGGAATTGGGATTGTTATTGCTACATAACAATCAACATAATATCATAAACCTAATTATATGTTAATATCGATTTCCATATGCTAGAATTAGGGTTTATAGTCTTGGATTCAAAGCATGTACAATAGAGAAACCTAGATCCAAGCATTAGGGTTTGTATGAGCACATAGGATGTCTTGTGACCAAAACCCATCAATAAATGTGTGTCGTAAATGCACGTCGTAAAGGGGTATATAACTGGCAGCTGGAATTTATGACATGCAAATGATAGTAGATTTAATGATACGCATTGCGAGTCATAAAGGCGTGTCGTAACGTTACGACACACAATGGCGTGTCCTCTGCCTTTATGACAGGGCCTTTCTTGATACGCATTACGTGTCATAAACACGCGCGTCGTAAGGTTACGGCACGCAAATGTGTGTCGTCTTTATTTATGACAGGGCCTTTCTTGATACGCATTGCACGTCGTAAACAGACGACGCGCAAATGCGTGTCGTCTTCCATTATGACAGGGCCTTTCTTGACGCGCATTTGCGCATCGTCTGATCGTTTTACGACACGCATTGTGCGTCGTAAAAGGCTATTTTTCTAGTAGTGTTGCAAATGAAGAATAAGTCCCAGATACAAAGTGCTTCACTCTTCCATAATGAGCTTGGCTTCCTTCCTTCTTCTTCTAAGCACACAAACACACACTTTTATGCTAGAAATGGCTTCTCAAGGTGAACTAGGATTACAAACACGAATGAGAGGGTGCAGGTTGATAAGGTGAAGGGAATTAGGCCATAAGGATGCTTAAATACCAGCCAAACCCTAAAAAGTAGGGTTTCCTCATTTAGAAAGTACGCCCAACGTACACCACGTACGCATGTCGTCTATGAAGGCCTTTAATTAATGCCATTAAAGCACTTTTTTGCATACGTTTCTTGAACTTTGGAACCAAATGCAATATAAATGAATTAAAGGGTTTAATTTAGAAGTACCTCACATCAGGATGTTACACCATACTCGAATCGAGGAGAGTCATAGAGAATCTAGGAAGCCTATGGATGAGGATTTTTGGGTATATTTTGATCATGTGTACGGTTTTTTTTCAATATGGTGATGAGCACTCGTGGAGGAGGATCTGATTCAAGCTCAAATGTCGGTGTTGAGCCAATGGATGAGCAGATGCAGGAATTTATCTCGTTGAAGATCACCCGTGGTATTTTAGAGCAGACTCTTGTGATGTTTGGTACCATCAAGGAAGGGATCATGTAACTCATGGATGCTCGTTTCGGAGCTTCTAGGGATGAGATTGCAGCAAGAGAGTTGGGGGCCCATTGGGAGCTCAAGGCTTGTCAAGTCCTAGATTCTTTCAGGGAAGAGGATCCTATTGCTAGCTCTTTCCATGAGGGTAGCTCTTTTCATGAGGGATAAAATGTGGATTATGAATCATGCCTTCATGGGGATCGATTCCATGATTGGATTGTCACTGAGATTTCGTGTGCCTTACGTGAGGAGTTACCTGACATTATCGGTCGTGTCAATGACAGACTAGTCGCCAGGTTCGAGAATCGAATCTCGGTCGTTTAGGCAGTTGATGGGATGGTCGAGGTGAATTGGGAGCAGGAGCTTAGTTGGGAGAGGCAACTGGAGAAGAGGAAGTGGACTTATGATCCGACTCTTCTAGCATCATTTGAGCAGTTTGATGCTATTATGTCTGGTGATAGAGATCTGGGGGGCCACGGCATTTGTGCTAAGGGTGGGGGAACCCATGAGCTTGTGCACGGAAAGTATAATTAGCAACTCCAAATTTTGATCATCGAACCATGTGATTGAAATCCATCTCTCACAATCAGAATCAGCTCACTCTTCTTAAGCTTCCTTATTTCTGTTAGATCCTACAATAACATCAAAATGTGATCATCACATCATGTATTAGGAATCTATGAATAGGAACTTGTTAAAATAATAGAGTTAGATAATAGATGTACGAATGTACCTAAAGTAGAGTCATACGATTTGACTTTATCATCTCTAAGATCTTTCAGGTAGTCTGGGCAGCTTTGCAACCAATGTCCCTTTAATTGGCAATAGAAACATATGGACCTTTTAGGGTTAGCACATGAAACTATCTTAGAACTAGCCTTTCTCTTTACCATATGATCAAAATTAATGACCTTGGCCAGTCCATTTCCATTGGGAAGAGAAATCTTTTATGGACTACCATTGTCACCATTGTCCATATCCATGGAAACTTTGGAATTAGATCCTTCAAACACTTTTACTTCGCTTGTGCTCTTAAGCATTTTTTCTTCAACAAAAATCAACATATGTTTCAGGTCAATTAGGGTCACGTCGAGGTTGCTCATATTTTTTATTCGAATTTTGCGAGATTCATTGAATCTAATCAAGGGCATGTTTAATCTCATATTATGCTCTCACTTTTGTGACTGGGATGCCAAGGATCACAAACGAGATGTGAATAACCATGAAAGTTAGCTTGGTACTCTCGATGTCATTTATCATCTCGTTTTAATGTGTCGGTTAGCAACATGCGCTCCATTAATCAACGATAATTCTCGAGAAACCCATTACCGCTCTTTATTAGTCCCCCATTAGTGTGTCGATTAACCACACATGCTGAACTAACGACTAATAAATTGTAATGTGCAATTTCATGGATTAGCATACAAATTCACATTTTCCTAAAGTAACTAAGAATGTGGTTTTTTTAAATAGAAGGGCTTAGTTACTTTTAATATCATTATACTTTTAATGAGGTTATGTCTTATCAAACCCGTTCGGCTAACGACCATCCACCATGCAAGAGAGCGATGGGTAAGAATGGATACCCAATGGCGGTTATTTTATAGGCTGCTTCCTTAAACTCCCCTTATAGTATGGCTTCGTGAATGAGGCATACTAGCGGTTCGAGTGGCTATTCTTACGTATATAATATATACTCCCTTCGTCCTAAAATTATTGTCCATCTTTCCTTTTCGGTTTGTCCCAAAATAATAGCCCACTTCTATTAATAAACATCATATTTACCAAAATACCCCTCATTATTACTGACAAATTTAAACATTTAATGAGTGCATTAAATGCAAGAAGAGGTAAAGTAGTCATTTTATAGATAAAGTAAATGGTAATTATTGTTTTTCTTAATTTGTATGAATCTTGTCTCTGGACAATAATTTTGGGACGGAGGGAGTATTAAACTTTTAATTATATATACATAGTATAAGGTGTATTTTAAATATTTTAAAACTGCAAGGGATTAATCTTTTAATAAATTAAACTTTTAATTTAATTAAATTTAAACATTTTATGGATTTATTAATTATTTTTTAATTAATCACTTAATTAAATTAATAATAAGATCCATAAGGATGTATTTTAAACTTTTTAAAATACCAAATATTATTTGACATTAGTTATTAAGTTTAATTAATCTCTAGATTTTATTATTTATACACTTAAAAAATCAATCATATTAATCAACAGAACAAATAATCAAGTCAAATAATTATCTCCTAACTTCTAGGATTTTATTTTATCATCATAGATACACCAAAATCGGATTTGGAGGATAAGTATAGCAAGTAATTATCAAACAAAAGCAGATTAGGCAGAACACATCCATATTTTCATATCTGGACTGAGCTCACGCCGTGAGCTGTGACAAATCGAAAAACAAGTTTCAGTTAATCGATTCACCAATGCGCAAATACATGAAAGAAAGCCCTAGGCTTAGATTCCATTGATGGGTTATTAGGGTTACAACTACAATTCACTAAGCATAAAACATTTTAAACAATTCAAATGATTAGGGAACATGCAACCTAATAGAATCTATGTCTTTCACATATAGCAACATACTATGAATGGTTATCCTATAAAACTTTTGTATGAAGAAACTATTCATAAGATAAGAAAACTAAACTTAAACATTGTTATAGAAAACAATCTTGAATTCCTCCTTGAAAGAATCTTGGAAGAAAGTACCACAAGTGTCGCGCCTCTAATGGTTCACACCCAAACCCTAGAAACCAAGGAGCTTAAAAAGAGAGAAGAGAAGAGTGGAAGTTTAGGCCTTA
This sequence comes from Lactuca serriola, assembly GCF_051521515.1. Lineage (NCBI taxonomy): Eukaryota > Viridiplantae > Streptophyta > Magnoliopsida > Asterales > Asteraceae > Lactuca > Lactuca serriola. The sequence goes on from NC_136411.1 coordinate 4,987,617, forward strand.
TGTCTCTAGGAAGAGCATGAATGAAATATTAAACCCTTAGGGGTTTATATAAGAGTCTAGGAAGGTGTTGGATAAGGCAGTATCTCCAAGTTAACCCTAATCCTTTTTCTTCCTCCCTAAGGCATCCTAGGCACCCGTAAAGCCCAAGGAAACCATGGAAGGCTTCTAGATTTCATCCCCTCCTTATGGGAGGTTCTAAAATTGCTCACTGCTCAACTATTGAACATTTTCACCTTTAGTCCTTCTACTTTTAATTAACCCAATTAATTTCTGATTAATTATTAATTAAATAATACTATTTCCAATCAATAGATTATTTTCATAATACATTAAAAATTATTTATTTTGATTTCTAACTAATTTATTAATCATATAACAAATTAAGAGATCATTTTCTCTATCTAAAAGCTATCCTATTCAATTGTTAGGTTTGAGGGCAACCCTAAAGGATTGTGTTACTGTCAATTCAAGTATATACAAATTATAGTTATGGGTTTAGACACTCAATCCAACACTTTTACCACCATCCACCACCACCTTAGGTAAATACACCAAAGATCAATTTCACATCAATTACCTAGAATCTTGAAAGAATAAAAGTAGTTGTTTAAGTTCAGATGAATCATCAAAGAAGGTCCTTTGCTCCATCTCAAAAGATCAATGGTAAAAACGCTTGAAATCTCTTTGACATAAAAAATTATCAAAAAAAAATCATCATCTTTACTTCCGGAGATTCTGAAAAGATAATCGAGCACCAATATTATATACGCAAACGCATTCGCCCCTTTTTTAAATCATCTGTCAATTGTGTTGTAGGTTAATCTAGGTTCAACGAAATCATATTTTTCTCGATTGATAGCGAAATAGTGTAATTTGGGGATACTTGTAAATGTGTAATTTATTTCAAAAAGAACAAACTGAGTAATGTATGGGTAGAGTTCTTTCTGAAGATGAAGTTTCATATGTCCAATTGATAAAGAAGGGTTGGATTGTTTCCTTACTCTGTGTGTGTGTGTGTGTGTGAGAGAGAGAGAGAGAGATAGAGAGTCATACAGACTATTTATGTGGAAAAAAAACAAAGGATATTTTTGTTATTTCACAAAATGTTAACAAAATTTGTTAACAAAGTTAGTCATAAAGACCATTTGCGTGCAAAGTTTGCTCCAAAGAAACCATCTATGCAGAAAAAGGTTTTATAAAGACTATTTTTAGGGAAAAATTAAAAAGCAAAAGGACTATTCATGAAATTTTGTGTGTGTAACGTTTGGAAATTCATAAGGTATTATTTATTTATTTGTCTAAATCATATATGTTGTCTTAGGCCTGGTGGATTGGATCTTTTATGTGGGCTTAGTCGAGGGCGTACGTTGGGCGTAAGACTAGTGTACACGGGGCGTAGGTGGATCAAATGGAACGCGGAGGCATGCACATATGCGCTGCATACAAGGAAGTACGCACAGTGTACGTGTTCAGACCCAAAACCCTAAATTCTAGGGTTCAAGCCTTGTATAATGTGATTAAGTCCCAAGTGTTAGCCTCCCTATCAGCCCCTATTGTCCAGAAACCCTAATATCAAACCCTATCGCATTCTTGGTGTATTGTTGACCTCGTGGAGTGTATTTTTGGTAGTTTGGTGCCTTTGAAAGAAGAAGAAGTTGGTGAAGAGGAGTTGTTGGAGTTTGAGCTTGTAGATCCAGAAGTATGGCACCTTTCTTAGTTGCAAAAAGGTATAAAGTCTCTATCTTGATCTTTGAATGCTTTGATCTCTCTATGTTATTATTTATGCCTTCTTAGTCCATAATTTGGGTCTTGGAGTGTATGGATTACTTCATACCATTTGGGTTGTCAATTCTGATGCCTTAATGGCTTTAGATTCATAAAAATGGAGCTTTGGACGCTAGTTCTCTTTCATGCATGAGTTATAGCATCTTTAAAGATAAGAAGTTAGAGTTTTTGGTGAAAAGCTCTTTATGGCCATGCAAACCCATAAAGTTGGAGACTTTATGGTTAGAAACTCTATTTAAGACCTAGATCTGATTTTGGACGTGGAAACTTAAAGGATTAAGTCACGATTTAAGAGGTTAGTTTAGCCAAAGTGCGTATGGCATACTCGATATAGCCCCTGATCTTCGTCTAGTTGTATGACGAGCGTATTGTTGAGTACGCAGGGCGTACTCAGCTTGTTGACCAATGCGGACTTTTGACCTTTTTTGGCTGTTGACTTTTTTACCTTGGATCTTGGTCGGCCGTTTTGACTCATGATGGGAATTTTGGTCATTTGACCACTTTAGGGTTACCTTTAGAGCTTCTGGGCCTTAGGGCCCATTAGTTGGTGCTTGTTGGGCCTTAGTGGGTTTAGTGGGTTTTTTTGGAACAAACTTAGCTAAGGGTAAAATGGTCATTTTATCGTAATTATGGACTGAAGACTATGGTTTGGAATCCAATTATTAATTGGATGTGATTTGGTGATGATAGCTCGGAGATCTGTTGGACCAGCAACTATGGATTTTCAGTATGATTCAACAGTTTGAGGTGACTTTCCTCACCATGTATAGCGGGTCGAAGGCACCAATGCCGACCCATGATATGATCTGTTAGAATACTCATTGTCTATGTAACACTAGTATGTGTATATGCTTGTATGTTTTTTGGTCGGGGACCGATGATTATCCTGTATGTTATTAGTTGCTATATGATTTGTATATGGGCGGGGCCTGTTATGCGGGTTAAGGCGGGGCTCGTTATAATCATTAGGCGGGGCCTGTTATATGCTATGTATGTTGGTATGCGGTATCTTGGGGAACTCACTATGCTTTGTGCTTACGGTTTTTAATTTATGTTCCAGGTACTTCCGGTTTTAAGGGAAAGAGCTCTGGTTGACTGCATCGCACACACCACATGGATTCCGCACTTGATATTTAATTTTGATTTTATGATATTTGATACACCTATTTTATTTGGGATGTATGGATGATGTTGGAATACTGTTTTACTTAAATAAATAATGAAAATTTTGGATCATATTTTTTGGACGTTACATTGTGTATGTGTGTATCTCTCTCTCTCTCTCTCTGTCTTTCTCTCTCTCTCTCTCTCTCTCTCTCTATATATATATATATATATATATATATATATATATATATATATATATATATAGACTTAGGTTATTGTGTTTTTACTAACTATTGTGTGCCAAAATGCACAGATATGAACCATCGGATGGAATACAATCGAAGGTCATGATCTGAGAGTCTATGATATTAAAATATGGTAACATGTACCATATAATCACATAAACTTCAGCATAAGCATATTTTGGACAATTAACTATATTTAAAAAAGGAAAATTTCAGGTTTTAAGGGATCATTAATTATCTTAATTCTAAAAATCTGAATTTTTTAAATTAATTTTAATTTTAATTTTAATTTTAATTTCAATTTAATTTTGAATAATATCCGAATTTATTCTGTCAGAATAACCAAATGTCAACCATAAATTAGTAAAGATATTACTAATTTTAGTTTTACAAAATTTCATTCAACATATTATTAAACCATGCTTAAAGATTTTTACAACACATTATCAAGAATAACATTTTCAAAAAAATGAATTTTATATGAAACATATTTTATTCTTTAAAAATTACTAATTACATTAATTCTTACAGAATAGACTAAACAACAATTACATTCATTTTGAAAACAAAAAAATAACTAATAATGGTAATAAATTACATTTGTTCTTGAAGGTTAAAACTAAAAATGATTAAAAGGGAGAAAAAAAAAATCCTTCAAAAACACTAATCAATTCTAAAAGAATATTATTGTTAAGAATACGTTATACATACTAGCAGAATACATTCTGCTAGAATACACTCTTGTTCTCTCCATATTTTCTTATTTTTCCACATCAATGACAGCTTCTTAAAAACCTAAATCCATAAAGAAAAATCATTAGTTTGAACAATGGTCTTTGCAAATTTAAAATTAAAAATAAAACTAAATTGAGATCAAATCTCTTGGTAATGCACACCTTTCAACTAAAAATTCTTCCAACATATAAATAGTAAAATTGTATTAGAATGCAACAATAAAATTCTATTAGAATGCATTATCAATATATAAATACTAAAATTTTATCAGAATAAAATAGTAAAATTCTAACAGAATTTATTATCAACATATAAATAATTAACCAAAACCATGATCGGAAGACATGAATAAAAAAAATGAACATATTTTTATCCTCTCAATTTATTAGCATCTTCCATCCATTTCAAACCATAATGACTCTCAAAGCCATGAATAACAATTCAAGAAAATAGATGATAAGAGTTACCTAACGATTATCATATTTGGAGCCTTAATCAAACTTCTAACTATTGTAATTGAGAGATGAGATGATAAACTTTTATAGTTGTTAGTGTCATTGGATGTCTCCATCGCAAAAAAGGAAACTTAAGGTTCGATTTCCTGCAACATGGGGAGTATGCTATGTGCCCATTCTCACACTACAACTAAAAAAACATATTATGATTAGTACAAGAGCATAGAAGTGTTCATATATTCAAATTCGAATAAGGAAAGTATTAATTACCTGGTAGATTGGAGTGCACAATGGTTCCAGGCAAATCGGGCAATCGAGCAGCTCTAGATCGATGAACACGACCGGAAGCGGCAACGCAGCCTGGCTAGAACTTCGTAATCCGCCATCAGAATTTGATAGTCCTGCCGGAGTAGAAGTAGTAGTATGGTGATTTTGATGTTGCCACTCAGCTATACCATCCACTCCTTCATCATCTTCGATTCCATAATAACTCTCCTCTTCGTCCTCACTTCCCGCCGGAGTCGCTCCTTTACCGATCAAAAAAAGATAAGAGCAGGGGATTAAGGTTAGTGAGACGAAACAATGATTTAAAAAGGATGTCTGTGATATTTATTTAATGATTTTCCAAATATACAAGATTTATTTTTGGTTTATAAATGTAAAATGACTAAGCTACCCTTATTCTTAAATTTAATGATTAAATTATTACTAAATTTTCATTGGTTCATATATGCATACAATACTTGTAGAACACATTCTTTCGTCCCAAAATTATTGTTCACACATAAAAAACACACATATTAACGAAACATTAATTATCACTTACTTTCTTAAATCAAATGAAAATCGTAGTATTTTGTTGCATTTAATTTCATCATTTTGTTGCATTTAATTTGATAGTAGGTTAGCTAATAATGATTAGTATTTTGGTAAAATATATATTTATTTTTAAAAATAGACTATTATTTATAGATTATTAATATGGGATGGAGGGAGTGTATATATATATATATATATATATATATATATATATATATATATATATATACATACACACACACACTCCTTTCGTCCCAAAATTATTATTCACAGACAAAAAACAAACATATTAAGGAAACATTAATTATCACTTATTTTCTTAATGAAATGACAATCGTAGTATTTTGTTGCATTTAATTTAATAGTAGGTTAGCTAATAACAATTGGTATTTTGGTAAAATAGATATTTATTTTTAAAAATAGACTATTATTCATAAATTATTAATATGGGATGGAGAAAGTATATATATATATATATATATATATATATATATATATATATATATATATATATATATATATATATATATATATATATATATATATATATATATATATATATATAAAAGAGCAAATAGGAGAGGGGTTTACAGGGGATTAACTTTATAGAGTGGGGTATAGAATGAGACTTTGAAAAGACACTAAATTGGCTTTAAAAGGAAGGAAATGCCCACTAACAAAAAGTCCTTTTTATTTCTTGAAAACAGATTATTTACTTAACATATAAAATATAATAAAAACAAAAATGGAGGTGGGGTGAATAATTGATGAGTTGTTAACAAATTGAAAGGATGAACACAATGCAACTTCAATGAAGTGGGATACCTTTTTAATTAATTTAATATAAAGTCAGAATTTCATATCCTACATGCTTGCCTTTGTGTTTGTTCTCTACCTATCAATACAATAATTTATTTTATATTTTTATGGATTTCAATGTATCGCAGAACTAAAAATATGTAGTTTTATGGTTCATGTCGATCTTTTGTTGAAACTCGGTGGTAGTTGATGATAAGAATCACAGAAAAAAAAAAAAAAAGATAATTGGTCCTAGTCGGTTTTGTTATGTAAATTGGATTACGGACCGAAAATTGTTTATTTATGTTTCATGTTGGATAAGTTAATTGGAATATAATGTGTAGTTGTTAACAAAAGAATATGCTAAACATTATGTTAGGGAAAAAAAACAAAACAAAACCATTAAAGTGAGGCAAAAATACGTTGTAGTGTTAAATATTTGAGAGATGCTTTAAAGTTTAAACCATCAAAACTATAGTATTTATTCCTTTTTGTAATATCGGAGTGATGCTTTTAACCAGAAATTATGGTTTTATCATTATACTTGTTAACATAAAGGAACACTAACTTATGAAATAGTTTGAAAAGTGAAAACACTAATAAAATTTGTATTATTTCTGCAAAATAACCATTAAAAATCTTCTGTCACATATCTCCGCCATTTTTTGATTGCGTTTCAACAGTCACGATGATTTACGTATTATATAAAATCAAATTTTTAGCCTAATAGGTACGAAAAAAATATATATGCGTGGAAGATGAATAAAGGAGATTTTTTTTTTTTTTTTTTAAGAAAAGCACGTTGTAGACTTATAGCAATTTAATTACTTAAGGGCTAAGGCCATATGTTGACGAAGTATGGGCCATAATCAGCCCATGAGCAATAACGCATCTCGGCAAAACATTTGTATCTTAATTATTATTTTCACGAAAATTATTTATTTATGAATCTATACTAAAATTTGTATTCGCCTCTATTAATTACGAAAATTAGTTGGAGGGATACACTTATAGATTCTAATACTAGATGTGAGACTCATGTATTACATGAGTTTATTTTTAAAAAAATTAAATATGAAATTTTAACAATTTGAAATTTTTGAATTTATAAGAAAAATGAGAAAAAATTTGAATTATTAAAATTAATAAGGTTTTAATATATTGAATACATTATATATATAAATTCTTTCTAATAAATACCTTACATATATATTACCTTACATATTAAATGTGAAATTTTAATTTAATAAAATAAAAAATACAATAAAATAACAAGTGAAAAATAGAAAATTAAAAATTCTAGAAAATAACACGTGTCCAAATGAAAGAGAATAGGACATGTGGCAAAAAGTTCTTTATTTATTAGGAAGACATGTGCATCCTATCCTTTTGTTGATATATGAACACATAGTCCTTGGTGTGTGTCAATTTTTTTTTTTGGCATATGTCCAGATTAAGTGAAAATGAAACTACAATGTATGGTTGTCTGAATAAATGTTGAACTCTTAAAACCAATTAAAGTAAAACATGAATAGAAGATACCAAACTTAACGTTACAACCCAATGGACAATATTTTTGTTTCTAAAAATAAGAAATCAGACCAATTGATGATCAAAACATGAAGTAAGGTCATTTTTTTTCCATTTCCATTGATTTGTGAACACCATAAAGAAAAGAAAAACTACAATCTTTCACCATTTCCATTACAATGCTCGGGTCCCAAAAAAAGGCCGAGTCAAATGTTGCTTTAATTACATATAGATTCGCTAAATACAGATAAACTATACAATAATCTGCAAATAGCAAATGCACTACATTTTGGAAAGTGAAAACCCTACCTTTTTGGAATCATCCTTTTAAAGACCGGTTCATTCATATCAGATATTCATATAGCAAGAAATGGGTATCTGGAACAACAAATGGTAAGCTCTCAATGTAAAGATAGAAGCATCTGAGATTCTCTTTAGCTAGAGTGATTAGGTCAACTGAATCGCTTTCATTGGTCAAAACCCATAAGTCTCCCGAATGCACCTTCTTTAAGCTTCCTCTACAGAATGGGCATGACTTAGACCTCATGTTCCTGTTACCATTGTTTTCATTAACAAATTGTTAGAGCCACCAATTTCAACTCATTTACCTAAAAATGAATCAATTTGTTGCTATTATGGCTAAAAAGAAAAAGATAATGTACATTGTCTTTAATCCCTACTATTTTCCCTTTATAAAATTCAAAATAACAAGTCAAATGGCTCATGGGCCAAGAGACCCGACCCGTATCATAATTAGAAGTTTCAACACAAACCCGTTACCCAACCCATGTGTGTGTGTGTGTTTTGAGCACAAATGTCTTACCAATCACGAAAGCACCCAATGCACATTGAGTGGCCACAATTAGGCATCGCCATTTTATCACATGTTTCCATACATATCCCACATTCATCATCGCTTTCAACGTCTTTACAATGGCTTTTCTTGTCATCATCATCATCATCATCATCCCTCAGCTCAATCAAATAATCCTCCAGTTGTTTGAGCGAAGGGTATATAACAGCTGCAAGAATCATCAAGATTTAAGAACAAAAATGTCGAATTCATTTTAAAGTTAAACGAAAGATATACCATAGAATTCTCTAAGTGTAGCTTTTCTTTCCTGGGACGACATTGTTTGAATGCCATCAACGTAAACCTGTACATTCAAAGATCGGAGCTTTTTTTTTATTTTGGTAACTCGGGAATTTGTAATCTAGGTGATTCGAATAGAGAATATGGATCTTTTTTTACCTTGTAAACGAGTATATGAAGAAGGCCAAGATAGTTTGGAAGCGAATCTGTACAGCTGTAGTCCATCCAGTCAATCAAATAGAGCAAAAATGGAGCAAAAGTGCCGTATGATAATTTCATTCGAACGGAATCCCCTTCATCATCTGGAGGTAGAGCAGATGCTCTGTGAATTAAAATCAAATAAAAACATCAAATTGATGTAAAAGTTCGAAATTAGAAACTAATTATTCGACTCTTAGAAAGTCAAACACTGTAACATGAACATGATTTGTAAATTAAAAAATAATGGTACAGTAGACGAACTCGTGAACAAGAAAACAAACAGTCAAAGATGATAATTCGGGAAAAAGGACAAAAGTGTCACAGATTATGACCCAAAACCCCGAACTTGATTATGATAATTAACAAAAAAATAATAATAATAATAATAAATAAATACTACCAGCAAACAATAAAAAAGAAAAAGTGGAAATGTAGAGAGAATATTTACAGGGCATTGGCATGGTGGATATGAGCTTCAAGGGTTTTAATGGATTCTCTAAAAAGAGAACTGTTGCTGTGGGATTGTTTGTGATACATTAATCCTGAAACCCTTTTGTGTTCTGAAGCAGATTCTGAAGAGAAAATAAGAAGTGGAGAGGAGCAAGAAAAGAGGGTTTTTAATGGCGGAAATTTGGGTTTAAGAGAGGGAGAGAGAAGGAAGGGTTTGTTTGTTTGCTTAAAGGTGTAATCTTTGCAAAGAAAAGAAAGGGATATCTTTGATCTTCCTTTGCTTCTTCTCTTTCTTATCGTAGTATCTTTTGTCACCTTCTAAGTATTTTTGTTGTAGGTCATTGTTTAGCGATGTTAACGGGATGTGATGTGGTGTGTGGGGGGGTTCTCCTTTTAATTTCAATTTTTTGTTTTATTTTAAATTTTTGAATTTGGATTTTATTTGAGTCGAATAAGTGAATAACTAAATTTCAAAAACTTGGTAGCATCATGACATGGACACGCTGTATCTCCGGACCCATGTGAAGTCCATAACCCATTCGTTTGGAAGATGAGCAAAAATGGCATGTTTATTTTTGGAGTCTATCCGATTATAATCCTCACAATGTTTCATATATTTTAATAGACAAAAAAAAAAAAGCAAATTATATTAATTTTACTTTTAGTATCTTTTAATATTTAAACAATAATAATATTTTTTAAAATAATCATCAAATTTAAAGATGACATCTGTGAAATAGATGATGTCCGCTAACGTTTTATTTAAAATAATCATATGATCGTTTTGCATATGATATTTGTGTTCTAACAATCTCATAAATGATATTTGGGAACTGGCAACTTCTGTTACGAACGATTCAATAAATGTAGTTTTTCTAGTAAAATTATAATAATATGGAGTACTTTTTACCTACCACTTTATTTGAGTATTATATAAAATATTTTTATCCTAAATAAAATATTTTAAATCCTAACATTTCCGTATTCACTAACTACAAAATGAATTTAGCTATATTTGGTGTTTAGCATTGTAAAAAAGAAGATAGTTATATTTGTTCCAATATTAACCCATTTCCTGATTATCTTAAAGATTCATTACTAGATAAAATGTCACATCATATATTTGAAATAAAAAACACCCCATATATTCTCTTGTTATTCACCATAAGTTTTTTTTATTTGCTACTTACATCATTCATGGGAAATTTCTAAACATATTTGTTATATCACGAAAAAAAAATACACATAAAATTTGTTATTTTGTTAGAATATTTTATATTAAAATGCTTATAAAAATCGTAATGTTAATTTACAATAATCTTCTTCCAAAATATGAATACTAGATATCCATGATGTCAAAAGTTGTAAGTTGTAATATTCGATTAATAATTAAAATATACTAAATTAAGTTCTCTTGTTGTATATTGTGACTTTACTATGCAACATCATAATTTACAAATTCTAAACTTATTTTATATTTTATGCATTTAATTTAATAATAATAAATGTTATATAAATAAATTTTGGAAATTTAAAAAATATTTACAATGTTATTGACAAAATATCTACTAATAATTTATTATAAATGATAGTATCTGTCTTTTTTGTCATTTCACAACGAACAAATATTAAAAAGTAAATTGTTATATTATTTTATTATTGGTACGTCATAACTTAAATTTAATATTTTTTTTAAAAGTGTGCTCGGTATCGTATAACCAAATAAACACTTCTACAGGAAAAAAAATTAAGTTGTGTCCCAAATATTCCTTATGTTTATATGTGATCTAATATATATATAAGTTGAAAGTTCAAATGATAGTCTATATAGAAACCGATTGGTATAATACCATCTGGTTCTTGGCTAGCAAATTCTCAAACTTTATATTATAATTTTGTACGGTTGTATAATCCTAATTTTTGACCTTTTTCATTATTTTTATTCATATCATTGATGAGCCTAGTATATCAAAAATAATTTAAGATAATCATGACTTAACGACAATTATCAATTACATATCATCTCACAATACAAAAGCTTTTTAGTTTAACTTTAGTAAATGTTATGGATTCTTATAGTAAGTTATCTTAAATTTTTAGTAAGAAATTTACATATCTTATCACATTGCAAAAGCTTTTTGGTTTAACTTTTATGGATTATGGATTCTTATAGTAAGTTATCTTAACTTTTTAATAAGAAATGTGGGAGTAAATCATGACCACATATAATTATGTTAACTTTTTAATATGAAATATGGGCGTAAATCATGACCACATAAAATGGTTGAGTAACACTTTCATTAAAAATAGTGTTTTAAACTATGTTTATTTTTATTAGATGTATAAATAGAGAAATTTGGACAATAGGGCATAATTATGAGCTTCCTTGTTTGTATTTTTTTTTTCTCTATCCAGGCTTAAACATTTCATTTATGCGATTGCGGGAACGGATTGTTTGGTAGTAGCAAGTGCCAAACTTTTTGAGTTTGAATGGATTGGTATTTGACTTTGTCCATTTATACCATTTATATTTTTGCTGCTATAAAAGGGATGGATATAATTGAGGTTAGGTTTAAAGTTGTCATGGAAATAGAGGAACCATCCAACCAATGGCCAAACATTTCTAAAATAAAACAATCGTATTTTAGACTAATTTATATTTTAGGTAATATATTGTAAATGAAACACCTTCATTTCAATAAACATGTTTAAAACCTATAATCTAAAAAGAAATTAAGTAATCTAATAATAAGCGTTTTAAATATAATAATTTTTTTTAGTTTTTAAAGATAATCACTTTCCCCCCGATATCTTCGCTCTTAACTTTGTTCATATTCTGAAGTTTTTTTTTCAAAGAGATTTTTGTACTTATATCTAAAATGTTGATTTTGGGTGTCTAAATGAGCATTTATTCCCGAAAGCACCATTTTGAATTTTATTTTCAAATTTCAAAGTTATTTTTTTGTTTTTTTCCATATTTTTAAAGAAATATTCTCATTTATGTTTGAAATGTCCATTTCGAAGTGTTTAATGTCATCATTTTTCAATAAAATATTTGATTTTATATACAAATATCGTAATAGTTCACATTTACTATGTTCAATTTTTTGTTGGATTTAAGTAAAAAACGATTATTTTTCTTGAAATTCTATAATTGTTCATCGGATTTCAGATTTTTTTTTCTTAGAATTCTATAATTGTTCATCGGATTTCTGACTTGTTTTTGAAATTTCAAAGTTTTTTCAAACTAAATTTTTTTCATTTTTAAATTACCCAAAAATATTGTTCATCAACCAAACCATTATAAAATCATAAGTATCAAGTACAACTCATCACTACAAATATCAGAGTTCTAGAAAATGCCCGTTAACAAAAGCTTCCAGCGAGTGTGTACAGTAAAACATTCGATTTCTCATGATCCTCAAAAGTATCTGAAACACATTTAATCAGCAACCGTAAGCACAAAATTTAGTGCGTTTTCCAGAATACCACATACAACACAACATAAATAATTAGCTATGAGTTTTCAGCAACCATGGGGACTATCAGCAGTCCCAGTGGGCAAACAACACGTCCTATGGGTTATCAGCAACCTTATAGAGTTCCCAAAGTCTCAGTCACACATAAACAGTATAACACAATAATAACAACTAGACCCAGTTGGTCATCACATATATAACACAATAAGTGAGGAGACTCACCTGATACTGATACATATAAATCTCACACCCCAACTGTCAGAACTAGACTCTGCCTAATAACACAATAATAAACCATAATTAATAATTAAGATCCATAACCCAACTCACATGTCCAAATCCCACAGCTATACCCCTTGAGGTCAAAAGACCATTTTGACCCTCCTATGCTCCAAAACCCTAAAATGTTGACCAAAATTTAATGTCAGCAAAAAGTCAACTACCCAACACGTACGTTGGGCGTACTCTTCCTACACGTCATGTACTCGAAGAACCAGGTATATGGGGATCAGGCCTGGCTCATTGGGAGTAGCCAAAAGTATGTTGGGCATACGTCGTCTGTTTCCAAAATTCACTCCATATGTAACAACGCAAATTTTCAAATAAAATTTTCATTTAAAATAAAATGATTTTACTCAACCAATAACATTTATTCCATGTTTCACATCAAATACATATATAAAAAAATCCCCAAGATCTCAATTAGCAGCAGTGTGTATGCATCATGCCGGCGCCTTCCCACGGTCCTCGCTAGTACCTGAAACACATACATAACAACTTGTAAGCATAAATGCTTAGTGAGTTCCCCAGTATACGACTTACACATATACGCCTTTCCAGGCCCTGACCTTCCGGTCCATCACACAATACATTGCCTTCCGGCCCGTAACATAATCGCCTTCCGGCCCATAACATATTGTCTTCCGGCCCGTAACATATTGCCTTCCGGCCCATAACATATTGCCTTCCGGCCCGTAACATATTGCCTTCCGGCCCATAACATTTAGGACACATAATACATTTAATCTAGCACACATAGCACATATATCATACATCATACCTGACCTTTCTATCACATAACATATCGCCTTCCGGCCCGTGTAAACATACATATCATGAATAGCAACTACCTTTCTATTTATAGCATAAATAACACATATCATATTCGACCTTCCGGTCTCACAGTCAACCCTTCCGGGTGTAGTATAGTGAGAAGACTCACCTCGTGGTAATGAAAACTATCAACTCTTGAAACCACTCGCACTCGATCCGCCGATCCGCAGACTCCCTATAATACCATATACCCTTATTAATACTCTTATCATCCAAGACAACTGACCCTAAGAAATTACATGCAGGTCAACTCTGGTCAACGGTCAACTTGACAGGACTCGTCGAGTGCAAGGGCGACTCGACGAGTCTAGACGTCCTCCCCAACTTTCCCTGTTGTTCCCTTTCTACTCGTCGAGTATCCCCCTTGACTCGACGAGATCCACGTGGAAGAATCGCGGGGCCACCCCGACTCCACTCGTCGAGTCTGAAGAACAACTCGGCGAGTCCCAGTAAATCTTCAAGCCACTCGCCGAGTCTGAAGAACAACTCGGCGAGTCCCAGTCAATCTTCAAGCCACTCGCCGAGTCTGTTCATTGGACTCGGCGAGTCCATGCCATGCAGTCGATCAAACTGCTTCCTGAAATACGTATGGTCCCGAAATGCACAATCATGGGACCTTCTGGACCTCTAAACATCCTATTACTGGGTTACAAACGTTTGGATAACAATATAATAATCCATCTAATCACCAAATGGGTTTCATAAACCCTAAATTCGTGCACACATCAATATAGAAGAAATGATCCGAAATATTACCTGGATAACACCCTCTCTGTGTCCCCAAACCTCAGAACTCGATCCCCTTGATATTCCTTTGGCCAAAACTCTTCTTCTTCTTGCCTAACAAATTCTTCAAGGTCCCAATAGCCTTCACTCCTGTTCTAGAAGTCCACAGACGCTTAGGGTTCTTCTCAATCGGCCAAAAGACGGACAATGACGGCATATGGGACGTTATATACGATCCAAAACCAAACGGCTAGGGTTTCTGCTGAACAGCGTAGACTCGCCGAGTCCATATCTGGACTCGTCGAGTCCAGTCGCGAACCCGCGACCAAGTCTGGGGCCCTACTCGGCGAGTCTGGCTCCAACTCGCCGAGTCCCTTCCTAAAATGCCCCAAAATAATATTAAAGCAATACCTGAAATTCTGGGCTGTTACAACTCTCCCCCACTAGAACTAGACTTCGCCCTCGAAGTCTCACTCTGCGAATAACTCCGGATGTTGCTCCCGCATCTCACGCTCTGGCTCCCAAGTCATCTCCGATCCTTTCCGGTGTTGCCACTGAACCAACACCAGAGGTACCTCCTTGTTCCGCAGAACCTTGATCTTCCGATCCCTGATAGCTACTGGTCTCTCGGCGTAATTCAGGCTCGTATCCACCTGAATATCCTCTAACGGAACCACTGCCGATTCATCGGCTATACACTTCCTCAACTGTGATACGTGAAAGGTATTGTGAATCTGTCCCAACTCTGCTGGCAACTCTAACCGATAAGCTACCCGACCTACCCTTGCAATCACACGGAATGGACCTATGAACCGGGGCCCCAACTTGCCCCTCTTTCTGAACCGGATCACTCCTTTCCAAGGAGAAACCTTCAGGAGAACGAAGTCGCCAACCTGGAATTCAAGCTCGGACCGACGCCTGTCCGCATAACTCTTCTGTCGGCTCTGGGCGGTCAATAACCTCTGCCTAACCTGCTGAATCTGCTCGGTCGTCTGAAGTACGATCTCTGTACTGCCCATCACTCTCTGTCCCACCTCTCCCCAGCAAATGGGAGTCCGACACCTCCTACCATACAACAACTCAAAAGGTGGCATACCAATGCTCGAATGATGGTTGTTGTTGTAGGAGAACTCAGCCAAGGGTAAATGCGCATCCCAGCTACCCCCGAAGTCTAACACACACGCTCTAAGCATGTCTTCCAATGTCTGAATCGTCCGCTCGCTCTGACCGTCTGTCTGGGGATGGTATGCGGTACTAAAATGTAGTTTAGTACCCAGCTCCTCATGGAATTTCTTCCAGAATCTGGAAGTGAAACGTACATCACGGTCTGAAACAATCGAGATCGGCACTCCATGCCGAGATATTACCTCTCTCACGTATAACTCTGCCAACTTCTCCGCTGATGAACTCTCGCTAATGGCAAGGAAGTGTGCACTCTTCGTCAACCTATCCACAATCACCCAAATTGCATCGACTCCCCTGGCGGTTCTCGGCAATTTGGTGATGAAATCCATAGTAATCTGTTCCCACTTCCACTCGGGAATCTCCAAGGGCTGCAACTTACCATGCGGTCTCTGGTGCTCGGCCTTAACCCTACGGCAGGTCAAACACCTCTCAACGAACCATGCGACGTCTCTCTTCATACAAGGCCACCAATATTCCTTCCTCAAGTCCAAATACATCTTCGTAGCACCGGGATGGATCGAGAATTTCGATCTATGAGCCTCCTCCATCAAAGTAGTACGCGTACCGCCCACGAATGGTACCCAAATCCGACCTTGAAACGTCAGAAGTCCTCGTCCATCCTTAACGAACTCTGAAATTAACCCAACGACCCGTTCTTTCTTCTGCATCTCGGATCTCACAACCTCGGCCTGCGCCCCACGAATAGCATCCAATACCGGAGTCATCACCGTCAGTCTCAGACATACATCTCGCAATGGAGTGCTCTCCGCCCTACGACTCAATGCATCGGCTACCACATTAGCCTTGCCTGGGTGGTATAGGATCTCACAGTCATAATCCTTAACCACGTCCAACCATCTCCTCTGACGCATATTTAGGTTGGGTTGATCCATCAAATACTTCAAACTCTTATGGTCCGTGTATATAGTACAACGAACCCCATACAGGTAGTGACGCCAAATCTTGAGAGCGAACACTACTGCCCCCAACTCCAAGTCATGCGTGGGATATCTCGCCTCGTGAGGCTTTAATTGACTCGATGCATAAGCTATCACATGGCCCCTCTGCATCAACACTGCACCCAGTCCCGAAATCGATGCGTCGCAATATACAACAAAATCTTCCATCCCTTCCGGGAGGGCTAATACCGGTGCTTCACACAGTCTCTGGCGTAGTGTCTCGAAGGAAGTCTGTTGCTCGGGTCCCCATGAGAATGTAACACCCTTCCGGGTCAATCTGGTGAGCGGTACTGCGATCTTGGAGAAGTCCCTAATAAACCTCCGATAATACCCCGCCAACCCAAGGAAACTCCTGATCTCGGAAGGTGACTTCGGTGCTTCCCAACTCATCACTGCTTCCACCTTGGCCGGATCGACCAATATCCCTGACTGATTAACAACATGTCTAAGAAATTGGACCTCCCGCAAGTACACCCCGTGTACCAGAAGTACGCCCAGCGTACTAGCATGGCTTCTGCGTTTCCAAGTCTCTCATAAGTACGTTGTGTGAACCTCATGTACGCCCAACATACGGGCTGAATTGCAATTCTTTTAAGAACAAGGGACTAGTAATGTAAACTTAAATTAAGCCTGAGGCAAAAACGGAAATACCTGCAAATCGGATGTTACAATTCTCCCACACTAGAATCAGACTTCACCCTCAATTCCCCTAAAGGAACCACAGTTTTCTCATTAGTTATATATTTCCTCAACTGGGAAACATAGAAGGAATCATGAATCTGACTCAACTCCTCAGGTAGCTCTTGCTGATAAGCCACCTTGCCCACCTGGGCCAACACTCTAAAAAGGCCAATAAACCTGGGGCCCAACTTACCCCGCTTTGTGACATCCCCAATTTCACGGACAGAAAAGACCGGTTTAATTTATGCTTTTAAAATAATTTCAGAGTAATCTTTTGATTTAAAAGAGTTGCGAAATTTGTTCCCAAAAACACGATTTGATAAGAATTTATCAAAGCATTTCTTAAAGAAATGTATTTTTCATTATAAAACCTTAGGATGTCATGTTCGATACAGATCAAAAGCATAAACGTAATATTATAAGCCTTACAACACCTATTTACATAAACTGGCCTATAATCCAAAATCTCTCGTCATGTCAACCAAGTTATGCTCTTGTGCCACCACCGGTGATACAAAGAAAACTGAGTGGGTCAGGCTTGGGAGCCTGGTGAGCATATAGGGTTTTCAACCCACAATAATATAATTATTATATTCAATCATCAAACAATCAACCCAATTACCCATCCCCATTATTTCTTTTAATTCTTAAGAATTTACCCTAGGAATCAATTATCCTTCACTCGTTCATTCCTAAGGATTGACCTAAGGAATTGGCACAAAGTTCATTGCTACCCAAGGTTCATACAACAAGCATTAAATCCATAGCTGCCAAGGTACTAAGTCCATAGCTACCAATGTTCATCTACAAAGTACTAAATCCATAGCCACCATCGTACTTATATAAGGCACTAAGTCCATAGCTGCCAGGGTTTTTAGAGTACACCGGTAAACATCAAGTTCACAACACCTACAAGTTGCGAGCCTGCTAGTGTTCCACATGACTGTCTAGAATAGTTTGTGGTTGTCATCCCTACTCTGCTGAATGACGGGCCATCGTTTGGGTAAAGGTTTCACTCATTTTTCACCTGTCACCCTCATCTCATGATCTATATCATCTTTCGTCTCATCCTCAAACTCATCCTTCATCACACACCAACTATTTCGTCTACCCATGTTCTACCCAACATATTTGTAGATAAAAATTACATATACAATTTAAACCATTTAAAAAACCTGTATAAAACATTCATTCAACATCATCTCAAGTAAACAAACAATATATAAACACATAACACGTATTTCATACCAAATACTTCATATCTATGTGTTAGAAGAAAGTAACTACACACTCACTCAAAACGTATACTTAATACATTCAAACAATACTTGTATTAAAATCGTGTTTATGAAAGAGACTACGCACTCACTTGATTAGACGATGCTCGGACAACACTACGGCTCTTCAAGTACTATTCTTTTGATGTAACCGGGATATCTTCCAAAAAACCAAGCTTCTCGCGGGCAGAGTTTCGGCTTGAAACTCTTTTCTTCTCGGGATCTTCGGGGATTCGGGACTTGCTTCGGATGTCGGGGTGATACCGGGGCTTTGGGGGTACTTCAAGACAGCTAGAGAGGGTATGGGGAGTGAGAGAATGGTGAAGTAGCAACCTAAATCGGTTGCCCTTCGGTTTCTATTTATAGGGCTGATTTTCTAGATTAACATCGTGAACCACTAATGTTCTATCAGGCTGTGGAAGACGCCAATCACTGATTTCACGTCGTGAATACTGTGTTCACGTCGTGAGCTCTGACACAGTGTCGGGGTTCGTGCCCCGAACTTCAAAAACTCATATCTTTCGCATACGAGCTCCATTTTCGACGTTCTTTATATGCACACGTAGGTAAGATTATGATCTACAACTCTCGTTTAGACTCCTTCATCTAATTTTTGACTTTATTTTTATTATATTATTTTTAGTAGGTCGGGACGGGAAAACTCCATTAGAAATTCATAACTTCTTCATCTGATGTCCGTTTTCGTCTGTCTTTTTACCGTTGAACTACTATCGATGAGACCTTCAATTCTCGTTTAGATTGTTTCGGCTAGAAACCACTCGATCTCATATTCGAACTTTGGGCTGCATACTGCTAAGCTGAAATTTAGAAAAATCATAACTTCCTCTTACGAAGTCAGATTTGCACGTTCTTTTTATGCTCGCTTATGGTTTAACATATTCTACAACTTTTGTTTTGATCGATAAGGCTAAAAATTTCTCTATCAAAAATTCACTATTTTCGTCCTACAGCGTCGTGCCGAATTTGTCGCGAAACTTCGACAAGTCATAATGTCTTCATTATAACTCAGATTTTAGTGTTCTTTATATGTACGAAAACATTGTGACATATACTACAACTTGGTTAAGATTATTTATTGTAAACACTCTTCTATCAAAAAGTCATTTTTGATGCTTATCGTCTCTAAATTGACTAGCCCGGATCTACGGGCGTTACACGCTTCCTTAAGCGGATAACACTGTAACGTCCCAAAATAATACTCAAATATTTTTCCTTTTTAAGTTTATAAAACAGTAGACCATATCGTTGTCATAAAACCTAGGTAGTCAAATTTTATCAATAATGATGGGTTTTGAGCACTACATCATTCATATGGTGTACATGCAACCTTAATGCTTTGGATCTAGGTTTTTCTCAAGTTATACAGGCAATAGTAATCATCCAAAGCATGAAACCTAACCAGCATACAATTTTCGAGATTTACAACATTAAAACAAGATTAGAAAAATACATTTTCCTTGTAGCTTGTAGATCTTGACCTTCAAGAGCTTAGTGACTCAATTGTTGCACCTCTAGTGAGTCACAAACTGTCACACCCCAAAACCAAGAACGGCGGAAACGTTCTGGGGCGGAGGACGTCATGTATAGTATCACAACACAGTAAATGTAAATAAGCAAACAACATCATCCATTGCATTAAATATATAATTTTAATACAAGTGTGTTCTGTACAGTTATAGACACCAAAAATGATGTAACACAAAATAATATGAGATGAGTCTTGAATGCACTCCATCTTCTCAAAAGATGGCCTCGGTACCTGTCTACTGATGACCTGAGAATACAAGTTATTTTGAAAGAGTTTATCAGCATTAAGCTGGTGAGTTCATAAGTATTTTAGTGTCAATGTTTGTTGTCAAAAACGTTTGAACCTGTCTCAATGTATAAGTTTGTAAAAGTGTAAGTAAATGTTTGAAAGTGTTTATAAAAGTTTGAATCTCTCAGAAAATCCTATATTTTCTATAAAAGTAACCTTCTACCAAGGCTAAACTGTTTTGTAAACTCGTCTGTTGTAAAAGTGTGTAATTACCCAAGTATAACTATTATTTGATAAAATATAGTTTGTACATTAATGCTTTAAGTGAGATTATCACTAAAATACGTAATGGGTAAATCATTGTAGTACTGTAGCTTTGTATAATAAGACTACTGCTGTACTAATTACTACTAACTTAAACCAGATTTATATTAAGGTATAATGTGATAAATTGCACCATGCTATCGACTGGTAACAACGACATAATGAATGGTCGTAATAAAAGAAATGACGTTTGGCACCCGCAGACCTGCAGGTCCGGCTGTAGCTAGCATCAAAGTGTAGGATAGTCAATCCAGTATAGATCTATACGCAAACTCACGCTCTCCCTCCAAGAGAATTATGGCTACAACTCGGGCCATGACATTTAAGGCATGCTCCGACACAGTGGATCACAATTGTTACGTATTTATGTATATGTAATGTTTCTCGTTCTAGTATAGTTGTATATGTACTTGTTTCTAGTATAGCTGTATATGTACTTGTTTCTAGTATAGTTGTATATGTACTTGTTTCTAGTATAGCTGTATATGTACTTGTTTCTAGTATAGTTGTATATGTTCATGTTTCTAGTATATCTGTATATGTACTTGTTTCTAGTATATCTGTATATGTTCCCGTGTTACCCCGATGGTAACTAACTATTGATGTACTGATAAGTATGAATATGGAAGTACTTTTATGTCTATACATGTATATATATGATATATAAGTAATATGGAAACGACCTTCGGATGGTCACCCGAAATCCCACCAGACCACATCTCAAGGCGCGAAAAGGAAATAGGGCGGATGGCCTTCCTAAGTCCTTTAAACATTATTTATACATCTATACATATATGGGCATGCAATTGAATATATAAAAGCATAAATAAGTTTTCATAAAACATTTGAAGCATAGATATAATTTCAAGAGAAGATCGACTTGATGTCGATCTATAAAACAATTTGAAGGCATAAGTTGATAAAACAGTTTAAGTATAAGAAGCATTTGTTTGAATCACAGTCTATAAATAAGTTTGGATAGTAAAAGAGTTTGTAAAACATTTCAAAGTAAAGCAGTTTGAACAGTGGTAAAAATCGTTGTTTTCCTAGTTATTAATCACATGTGATTAAATGCAATCACATGTGATTGAAACAATAACTATAAGTATTTGACTTGTATTCCCCCCATAAAGCGTTTAAAATATTTAAAATCATTCAAAGGTTGATTCAAGGGGTATGAACTCACTTGTGGTGAGCTGTTTGAATTGCAGTGTCGGATACCGTGCTAGGTGGCAAACGGAGACTTGTTTACACGCACGAGCCTAGTTATCATATAATAAGCATATATATAACTAATTAGACAAATAATAACTTAAATAAATAAGTTAAGACACTTAGGAAACATGTAAACACTTTTATAAGTGTTTAAGGTCCAAATGGTTGCATCTAAGTTGCTACGAGACAAGGCAAAAGGGTTTGAAACATCAAATGGCCTTGCATAAGAGTTCACCACCCAACAAACCCCACCCTTTGGAGTTTACGGCCTAAAGTCCATTCACCCTAGAGTTTACGGCCGTAAACTCCTATGGGGTGATGGCTTTTAATTGTTTTGAGGCACTTAAACATCAAGGATGGCTTCCATGATTTTATCTAAGGCTAATGGGGACAAGAGGCACACTTTTGTGCCTTCACTTGGAGTTTACGGCCCAAGATATGTTCCTTGGCCGTAAAATCCTTTTAAGGAGTGATTATGATGTGTTTTACTCTCCATTCAAGTCCCATGTGTTCAAGGTAAATTGTCTTAAGGCCTATGGTGTGTTTGGAATGCTTTTTACCCTAGAAAAAGGGGTTTACGGCCCAAGAGGGGTTCTTGGCCGTAAACTCCTATAAACTTGTGATTTTGATGGGTTTTGATGTCCTAAATAAGCACAAGCATTTGAGGGTAAAGTTCCTTAAGCATTAGGGGAAGTTTAGGGCACTAAATGCCCTTGAAAAGGGGTTTACGGCCCAAGGAAGTTCCTTGGCCGTAAACTCCAATTACTTGGGTTTCTTGGATGATTTCTAGCCTATAAAGATCATACACATAGTCCTTTACAAGTTGTCTAGCAAGGAATCGGGTCTAGGAAGCCTTAAAGTTCCATTTTGGAGTTTACTCCCCAAGAACGTTCTTGGGCGGTAAACTCCCGGATCTTGAAATCTAAACATGTAATTGATGTTAATAAGCATCTAACAAGTATTGAAACACATTTAGTAAAGTAGACTCACAATATGGGATGAAAACCCGAAGATCCGTCAGAGAGAATATGGCTTTTCTCTATTTGGAATTGTAAATAATGAATTAATTTAATTCAGAAAACTATTTATAGTCCTGAAATATTTTGGCAGAAAATATTTTTATTCCTGATATAGGACTGCAACAGTATGAAACTTGGAATGCCCAAATTTCACAAAACCAGGAGCATCCACTCTCCTGATATCACCTAAAACATAAACCCTAATGTACATAGACTTGCTCGGAAAAGTATGAAAATCACTGAAAATGAACTAGCTTCTATTGAATAGATGATGTTCGTACAAATGGAAATTTCGGGTTGTCACACAAACACCAAGTAGCAATTGGAAGAATATGAGAATTGAGAGAGGTGGGAAGGCTCTAAAATTCGGCTAGGGTTCCTCTTAGGATCAATTGGACGAATTTAGGGATCCTAGGGGGGTTCCTTATATAGTTGAGTTGCTAGGGTTTCTAACTGGAACTCTAATTCCCTGCTTAGGCCTTAAGCAACCCATTAGATCCTTCCATAATCCCCCTTTGGACGAATTCTATGTAGGATACACACATAATTTCGTCCATCCCTTCCAAGAGACCCATAAGCCCAACTTCCAAGAGATTTGGGAAGATCATAGATGTCTGAACTACACATCTTTTAGGAGATATTCAAGATAGTTGATTTAAAGTCCTTAATATATCACCCAATATGAAATATTAAGGCTAGGACCCAACACAATATTTTATAACTTGGAAGAGGGATGTCATAATCCAAGCTATAGAATATTTGAAGGTAGGCGAATGATGATTCACCAATTTCCACGATGAAAACGAAATAACTTAATTAGGTTTTACTTGGATTTGAAACTCCTAGATCTTTTGAGATTCATTGAACTTCCAATGGCATGTTTCAATCTCGAGTGTGACCTTCAGGTTTTGTGACTGACTGGGATGTCGAGGATCACAAAACAAGGTGTGAAGTAACCATGCAAATTACTTGGTACCCTTAATATTTACCCCTCAATCGATGTGTCGGTTAACCACACACGCTCCACCGATGCTATGATAAATATTAAGTTACCCTTTTCCTACCTTTTTAAGTCCAACTAGTGTGCCGGTTAACCACACGCGCTCCACTAACTAACTTAAGCAAAGTGCAAAGTGTAATTTCATGGATTAGCACCTTATTCACATTTTCCTAAAGTAACTAATATTGAGAATTATAAAAAAATTTAGTTACTTTATATTTATCATTAATACTTTTAATGAAGGGAGAATTCTAGTCCTTATCCTACCCGTTCGGATAACGACCCTCCACCAGTCAAGGAAGCGATGGGTGAGAGTGGACACCCATTAAGTTGCTATTTTATAGGCAGCAACCTTATACCCCCCTTATAGACCGGCTTCGTGAATGAGGCCTACTAACGGTAAGACTGACTTGCTCTTATATATATATATATATATATATATATATATATATATATATATATATATATATATATATATATGTGTGTGTGTGTGTGTGTGTGTGTGTGTATATATATTATTAACTTATAATACTATAAAGTATAAGGGTTGAATTTTAACTTTTAAAATTCTAAGGGCTTAACTTGGAATTAAAGTATTCATATGGGAAAACTTTTCAAATTCCAAAACTTGAGGGCAACTTTTGAAACTATTCAAAGCTATTCAATTTCCATAACTTATGTGTTTAAAGTAGTTTTTAATTTAAAAACTCTTCAAGTTCCATAACTTGAGGACAAGTTATGGAAGACTTTAAACTATTAAAAGAATATGACTTTTCTTTGTTCATAACCTATGGAAATATTTATGAGATTTATGAATCTTAAATGTGACTTTTCATATAACTTCAAGACAAGTTACAAAAACACATTTTAGAATCAACTCTTAGATTAATTTGGATTGAAAACAACAATTTCACATAACTTTTCTATTAATCTAAGCAACTCATAAGAACAAGATAATTCAATCAAAAATTTTCATGTGATTAGCCTAACCATTAAACTAATACAAAACATGAATCTATTGACAATTATCTTAGATATTGGATTAGCATAAACATTATCACATCAAAAACAGGTTTATAAGTTGAAAAACAGCTTAGGGTAATGTTCCTAGTCCAAATCCAGCCAAAACAGTCGAAGATATGTTGTCTGGGGGTCCAACTCTTCGAGTGCACGAACCAACTCGGTGAGTTTGATGAGTTTTGTCTTGGACTCGGCGAGTCTGCTGTCCAGACAACATAAAAACTTCGATTTTCAGCCAATTTTGCAAGTATAACAAGAAAACAAGACTAGGCTCTGATATCACTGATGGGTTTTGAGCATTCTAACACTCCTAAGTGTACATGCAACCTTAAATACCTTGGATCTATGTTTTATCTATTATACATGCAAATATGAATATTCCAAAGTATTACCCTAACTAGCATACAATCTTTTGATATTTGGATACTAAACTAGATAGAAATACATACCTTGTTGATGTCGCTTGACTCCATGAAGCTCGAGAGCCTAGTGCCCCAAGTGTGACACCTCAAATGGTTGACACAACATCACCAACACATGGAATAACCATGAGAAAAAGACACACATGCTCAAATCGGCTAGCCCTCATATATGTATCACTAGTCCAATTTCTTGAGCTAAAGGGGTCCTTATATACTGTGCACATTAGGGTTACATCATGAAACCCATGACTTTACCCATTCCTTAAGCTCCAAGGGTTTAAACCTCCATGGAGTATCCATGGGTTACCACATGGGTTAAACCCAACATAAAGAATCATGGATCATAAGCCCACATATATAAAAATGAATGATTTACACAATCAATCCCCATATATTTAATTAGTCTCTTTTGATCACTAAATGAAGTCAAAATTAATTATTGATCAATACTAATTAAATAACATGATTTCATATTAATATATTAGATCTTATAATATATTAATATGTCACAAATGTCCTCTCCTCACAAACGGTCTATCTAAACGTTCCGATGCCATGCAACCCAAATGGCCCATGCCGAGTCGGGTCAAGTATATACCAATTATAGTTATGAACTTAGACACTAATCCAACACATGGATCATCCATGGGTTTTCACATGGGTTTAGCCCAACCTAAGGAATCATGGATCATTGGCCCACACCATAAGAATGAAGGATTTACCAAATCAACCCCTAATATTTAATCAGTCTCTTTTGATCACAAAATTAATTCCAAATGAATTCTTGATCAATACTAATTAAATAATAATATGATTTCATTTTAATATATTAGAACTTATAATATATTAACAAATCATAAATAACCTATTCTTAAAAGCCCATCCTATCAAATTGTCCTGGTGATACGCAACCCAAATGGACCATGCTACTCTTGGGTCTAGTACATACCAATTATAGTTATGAGCTTAGACACCTAATCCAACAATTTTGATCATTGGCTTCTTGTATTTCAGTTTGGAGATGAGCACTTAGGGAGGTGGTTCTGGTTCTGGTTTGGGTTCCATCTCAGGTGCAGGTACTGAGCTGATTAGCGAGCAGTTGTGGGAGTTCATCTCATCATAGATTTCTCACAGTATTTCGGAAATCATGGATGAGCACTTAGGCACGTTCCGTGCTGAGATTATGGCTACTGTTGGAGCTCACACTCTTTCTTTCTGGGAGTTCCGTGCTTGTGGAGCTCCTGCGTTCCATGAGGAGAAGGACCCCATTGTTAGTAGGAGGTGGTTAGTGGATATGGCTAACGCATTCAGGACGAGTTTCTTCCCTGAGAAGGAGAAGGTCAGATATGATTTCTACCTATTGAAGGGCAGGGCATGAGATTTGTGGGAAGAGGTTGTTAGTGATTTGGGTGATAATGTTGTCGATGCTATGTCATGGGATGACTTCTCGACCAAGTTCTGAGCTGAGTTTGCATCGACGATTGAGGTGCATCAGTTGGCGCGAGAGTATCTAGATCTTCGCCAAACAACTGAGACTGTGGCAAAGATCATTGTCGAGTTCTGGGATATGGATTTATTGTTACCGATGTTTGCAGCAGATGAGGAAATAAAGAAGGTGAGGTATCATGATATGATGCGGGATGGCATCAGGGAGTTTGTGAGTATTTCAGGGTGCGAGACCCTGAATGATATGGTTTCTAGGGCCCGAGAGCGGGAGATCGATTTGGATCACCTCAGTAAGAGGGTATCAGATAAGGTGCATGTAGTAGAGGGTCCCGGGAAGAGACCCAAGACTTCTTATCAGTATTTGAGAGGCCAACAGGGTCGGGGTCATTGCAGCACGTGCGGGAAATTGTACGATGGGGGTTTTCGTTCCAAGGGTTTGGGATGCTACAAGTGTAGTCAGGTGGGTCACATCAGCAAGGATTGTCCTCAGGGGGCAAGACCGTTATGTTTTCACTGTGATCAGGTGGGCCATAAGAAGGACGACTATCTGATATTGAGAGGGAGCAATGAGTGCGATGGCTTTGTCTACTTTGAGTATTACCGATGGACGAGAGGGTAGCGAAGGAGCCCCATCAAAGAGGAGCCAGGTTTTGAAGTTTCAGACAGAGGAGGTCAGGAATCTAGCAGGCGATATTGCGGTTATTTATATTTTGCTTTATTTTTGGTTTTATCTAAATTTTGTTGTTTGGAATCTTGAATTGGTTTGGGTAAGCATATCCTTGGTTTATTTCTCAGGTTATGTTTGGGTTATATCTTCAATAAATGTTATATGTCATTTGCATGCCATGAATCATTAGTGGTTTAATGAAGGTTTGTTTCTCTTATAGCGGGTTTGGAGTGTTCGGTGTTATCTTGGTTTGTAGTCGAGATCGGTTCGGGGGAATTGTGTGGAAGGTTTATGGTCAAGATTCAGCGGGTTCTAGTTATCCAGTATCCCCAAGATTCAATAGTTTTAGCATTGGTGTGCGGATTGGATATTGGGGATGCTGAGGGAAGTGTTATGTTGCTGAGGTTTAGGTTGTAGCATTCATCCTTGGAACTTCAATATTTGAGTATCTTATCATTTTAAGCATCTGGGGTCATCAATGTTGTTGGGATTCGGGAAGTGTTCAACTGGTCTTCAGAGGTTGTGTGGTCTTTGGGATTGATAGTGATGGAACACTAGCATTGGTAAGCACCGATTGTTACCAGATCGATAATTGGAGGGTAAAAAGGATTGGGAATCTTTCAATTTTGATGTGTTGTGAGGAATTAGTCGAATCAAAATGGGGGAGAATCGTTCATGTATTCAGGATCAGAATCAGGTGTGAAACTAGGATGAGTTTCGCATCCCGTCGGGGAGGAAGGCGGCCTAAGTGGTCGTCTATATTGAGGATTTGGTGAGTTGGGAGTTCGAAAAACTTCCTAACATTTGGTTCGCACCTTCTTGGTGTCAGATAGTAGGCTTTGGGGGACCCAGGTTGCGGTTCCAGTCATGATTCGAGTTCGGCTGGGGAGTTTGGTTGAGTGCGTGTTTGAATATGGATGGTGTTCGGATTGATAGATTAGCGGTAAGACCATGGGCGATGGTGATGGGTTTTATACAAACAATCCTATGTGTGCATGCAACCCTAGAATTGGATCTATGTTTTCACTATTAGATACACAACATTATGAACACATAAATAATCCCTAATAAGTCATACTATTTTTGAAATTCACTAAGAAGATTAGATTACATACCTTTTGTTGTTATATAGCAATAACAACTCAAATCCTCCTTGTAATGGCTTTAGAAAGCTTAGAGTCACAAGTGTCACTCCTCTAATGGCTCACAAACACCAAGAGCAAGAGGATGAAGAATGATAAGAGAGGAGGCACCCAAAAACGTATGGAAACCCTAAGGAAACTCTTAGCCACGTTTTTGGTGCTCTAGGGATCCTTAAATAGTGAGGCTATTAGGGTTATCTAACAAGGAGACCCTAATTTGACTGCTTTGGCCCTAAGCAACCCATGGACTCCCTCCTTAGAGGCCTAGGATGATTTCTAATGGGTTTCCCCATAAAATTCGTCCACCCCTCTAATATGGACTCCATTACCCCAATATTCAACTATCATACAATTGACAGTTCTAGTCCCTTAAGTTTAATTAATGTCTTTTAGCCACAAAATTAATTCTTAATTAATTATTGACTAATATTAATTAAACAATATAATTTCTCCTTTAATATATTATTCTCATAATATATTAATAAATCATAATTAATCATTTCTCTCCATAATTCATCCTATCAAGTTGCTTTGGTGAAGGCAACCCAAAAGGACCATGCACCATCGGGTCAAGTACATACCAAAATAGTTATGGACTTAGACACTAATCCAACAGTCTCCCACTTGGATAAGTCTAATAACTATTATGCATATGACTTCAGATCCTGATCCGCAATCGTAGCTTTCAAAAACCGCTGTCAACTCTGATCTTATCAGATACGCGTCCTTTAGATAAGAGATCATATATTCCTCCATTCTAGATATCGTATAGAATGAAACATGGATTTAAATCATTCTCTCTGTCTATGTGTTGTTTCCCGATTTCCGATTTATGACGACTGACAACATACTACAATTGAACACATCAAAATAGTCTCGGCTTGGCCAAGCGCTTAGGTGTCATCACTAAATCATCGAGGGGTCCATAGATATCGCTTTCATCCCACTTTGGATAAAAGGAACGGATAAACTTTGATTCAATGCTTGCTTGCACTCACTTACCGAATCACACACAACAATATGTTTTATAACACCAAGTTACTGGTGCGTTTACATATTATCAATGTGTAACCGAATCGCAAGATACAACTCACACATCTCGGTTTCAAGAATATAAGATATTATCGTCTCACCAATCACTCGTGATAAAATCCATGAAGTGATCCAAGTGAGCGTGGGTTTAATCCAATGCTCAAATCATATTCATAAGTACTCATGAACGTTGCAGGAAACATTTGCTTATGTCTAATACACTTTACACAATCCACACACCAATTCACGACAGTCTTCATTCATACCTACTTCCAACATATGAACGACTGTGGTCCGTTCGAATAATTCGATTATTCTGAAATAATTAATTATTCAGGAAGTCAAAACATGCAAAGTGAAACACAAGAATAATACTAATCCTATATGGTCCCAAACCCTTGAGTATAAATAAAACACCTTTTATTTATCACAATATCGATTACTCATTATTTGTTGTTTCGGGTAATCAACTTCTTACTTGAATTTTTACTACACTTGTCCCATGCTCTTAGCATGCACACAATGTTTACCTATGGTCCTTACTTTGTGAAATAGATCAAATGAACACGTTTCCAATCATACTCATTTCACAACTTCCAATCCCTATCACAAGTGTAAGAATATCAAATTCTTGTTACTTATGTTAGATTCTCACATTTTATGCAATGATTCTTTCGTAAAGTCATAGCTCAAAATCATCAAGACTTTGTTAATCTCTATAAGAAACAATTCTATAGATATGATGTCTCTCACTCAAAGTACATTCCTTTGAACATCCTTTCTCGCATAAAAGTTTCTAATCTAGATACAGATTCTCAATATCCAACTCCTAATATGGAAACCTTTCCATATTTGCCATATGGCAATTCATTCTTAATAGAATCTTATCTATTCATAATAATGTCGATATGGTCCATCCAATACCATACTTCCAACTACTCACAAGCGACCAATCCTCAACGAGCTTTGGATCGTCCTTTGATAGTTGTTTAATTATCTTAGTCAAAACCGATTCTTGTCCTTTTCCCTCTAAATGCGCTAGACATTTGGAAAATTTTAGAATGGTCAAATATTATAGCACTTGCAATCGATCCTATACCCGAAGCGTATGGGACACGATGCATAATGTCTTACATAAAGATACGATACTTTATCAATCTTCTGCCATAATATTTAATGTGTCACGTTCTCACAATTCGAACTATGAAGAGGGATGCCATAATCATAATTGAAATTTTGAGAACGCACTATGTATCCTTGACTAAATTTATTAACATTCCACAACCTAAGCCTTTAGATTTGAAATGAAGCATAATATTCTCTCCCTTAATTATAGCAAAACAACTTTTCAACCCTTGCGACTTTGCAAAGTATAACTCTTGTTTTCTATAATTAATATTGCTAACTTGCAATACTTGCCATAATAATCATACAAGCACAACTTTTATGCTCCCACTATCATGATGATTATTATCATATAAGCATAACTCTTATGCTCCCACTAGCTTTGACATGTATTTAGAAACCAGCTTACCTTCCAGAAAAACAATACTTATTGAATTTCTTAAGTTCATATTTCTAATACCTATTGCTTTGATAATCCTTTATCTAAGATTATACAATTTTGCCATTAGATAGCTCATATGTGTGTCTAAAAAATTCATACTAATTGCCAAATCTCACAATTCGAATCATGGAAAGGGATACCGTAACCATAATCGAATTCGAGAATACAATTTCACAATCACTATCTTCTTAAAATCTCTCTTAGTGAAAGCATTTCCTCACAGACATCTTCATGAAGGAGGAATCTTATGACACTTAGATTTTAATGGTGTATGTGTTCCTATCCATGTGAATTTGTCAAAACAAAATTTTGCGACAAATCCAAACTCATATGGACCGAACTTTCTCAATCTTGATTTCTTGCCTTATGGTAACACGAGTGCCCACCATGTCTTCCAAGTAGTTAAGCAGCTCACCCTTTCCTATCAATGTACTTTCCATTGATCATGGTGCTTGCCTTTTATGCATTCAAATGAAAACTCATAGAACTCACATGCATAATTAACTCAATTGGAATGGTCACAGA
Source organism: Lactuca serriola (assembly GCF_051521515.1). Classification (NCBI taxonomy): domain Eukaryota; kingdom Viridiplantae; phylum Streptophyta; class Magnoliopsida; order Asterales; family Asteraceae; genus Lactuca; species Lactuca serriola. The sequence goes on from NC_136411.1 coordinate 5,019,411, forward strand.
AACAAGATAATGTCAACACGATAGGTTGTGAACCTCAAGTCGTGTGCTAGTGATGATCGATAAGGTTTATTCTTGATTAGTTCTTGAACTTTTCGAGACCATTAAGACTCCCACTAACTCCTTGACATATTAGATTCTCTTGTCAATAAACATTTCTCGACAAACAAATATTCAAGAGTTAGTGTTGCTTTTATCAAGACAAAACACTTCACAAAATTGGTCCTAGTTGGTCTTTTGTCTTATCCAAGACATCACAACTTTCCACATTTGGTGAATGTTATAAACCTTCTTAAGACTTGTCACTCAATGTCACAATCTTAACTCTAAGACTTGTTTTTGGAACGAAGTATGATTGACTTCTTGATTTAACCATTTCTTCAATTCTTGATTCCTCTTATCAGACATACAATTGTAATAAGACTCATTTAGAGGATCAATTGAGATATGGTTCTTAATCATTAAGACATATCATAAAACATAATAAAAGGTACTCTCCCTTCTTCTTAGAATAGAGAAACTTTTATCTTTCTGTCTACTTGATTCTTCTTATTCGTTCTGCTATTGATTTAAACTCTTTCAATCAATTCAGAATTACACTTAATCTTATAAGTATAATCATATTTACTAAACCTTTAGTAAATCATGATGAATATCTTTGTTACTCTTGTGCTGGACTTGATCAACACACAACTTTGTGTACTCAATCTCTTAGTCCTTCACTTGACACTTTGTCAACGAATTAGTCTAATTTCCAAATATAAAATTTCTCATTCAGCACGCAACCAAATTGCATGATTCCAAGTTTCTATCCAATTGAAACTTGGGTGATGAGAAACTCTCCCTATTTGGTAAATTCTTGACATTTCCACATAATTAAGAATCAAATCCATTATTGCTAATAATAGAAACATTCAAAACATCAATTTTTCATACACGCCATCGCAAGGATAAATAAATAATATAAAATCAAATTTTTATTTTATTGCGGAAAAATTTGTCCTTACAATGCAATTATTTGAAAAACTATGCTAATACATATTTCTTAGCAATCTTATTCTAACTCCAAGTAGTAGCTCAAGAATCTCATCTTCAAGTAATGTGATCGAAATCCATTTCTTCACGATTAGATTCCGCTCATTTCTTCCCTTAAGTTTCCTCTCTTTTCTTTGATTCTACAAAATATCAAATGTAATCTTATCACATCATGTATTAAGAATCTAGAATAGGAACTTAAATGAGTTAGTTAATGGATTTTACCTAAATTAGAGCCATACGTTTTGACTCTCCCATCTCTTAGATCTCTTAGGTAAATAGGGCAGCTTCGTCTCCAATGCCCCTTCTCTTGGCAATAAAAGCAAATGGATTCCTTTGGAATGGCACATGGAACTATCTCAGAATCTACCTTTTATGGATCTCCAATGTCACCATTTTCAATATCCATTGAAGATTGGGAGTTTGATTTACCAGACAAATTGGCTCGACCAGCTCGCCAAATCATTTCTGATTCAGCAGCTATAAGCAAATAGTTCAAATCAATGAGGGTCATGTGATGATCCATCATATAGTACTCTCTAATGAACTCACTATATGATTCAGGAAGCGACTGAAGAACCCAGTCAACAGCCAACTTACCTGAAATCTCGACACACAACATCCTTAACCTTTCAATGTGTGACTTCATCTCTAAGACGTGTACACACACAGGTTTCCCATGTTTACTTACCAAAAGGGCTTGAGTGAGCTTGAACTTTTCAAGCCTTCGAACTTGTGGGTTAGGGAGAATGATTGGAGGAGGTGGAGGAAGTGAAGCATGATCTCTTGTTCCTCGATCGAATCGTGGAATATCATCTTCATGTTGAAAGCTTGTTCCACTGGATTTGGGAATACCATAGTTGTCGTACTTTGACATCTACAAAACGGGAGAAACTAAATTCAAGTTAGTTGATTGATTGAGTCCTTAATAAATCACCCAAATGAGATATTAAGGCTAGGACCCAACACAATACGCTACAACCTAGAAAAGGGATGTCGTAATCTAGTTGCAGAACATTTGAAGGTAGGTAAATGACGATTTACCAATTTCCACCATGAAAAACAAAAAAGAAATTTAAGTTTTAAATCTATGAAAACTCCTAGGTCCTTTGAGATTCATTGAACTTTTCAATGGCATGTTTAAATCTCGATATGCCCCTCTAGTTTGTGACTGGGATACCGAAGATCACAAAGCGGGTGTGAATAACCATTGAAACTTACATGGTGCCTCCACATGTTACAGTCACCTATTCGATGTGCCGGTTAACCACACACGCTCCACCGAACTATGACAAACATTGAGTCACCCTCTGCAACCTTTGCTTAGAACCATTTAGTGTGTCGGTTAACCACACACGCTCCACTAACGTCTTTGCAATGGAACAAAGTGTAATTTCATGGGATTGCATCAATTTCACTTTTGCCTAAAGTAACTAGGATTGGGAATTTGCAAAAGTGTTTAGTTACTTTATATAGATTCATTATACTTATTAATGAAGAGAGGATTGTCCTATCCTACCCGTTCGGCTAACGACCCTCCACCAATCAAGGAAGCGGTGGGTAAGAGTGGATACCCATTAAACGCCCATTTTATAGGCCATAACCTTATACCCCCCTTATAGATCGGCTTCGTGAATGAGGCCTACTAACGGTAAGACTAGCATTTTAGTTATACATATATAATATTAAACTTGAAATGTTATACATAGTATAAGGGTGTATTTTACACTTTTAAAATACTAGGTGGTTTAAATTATACTTTTAATTAACCAAAATCATTATGGATTTATTAACTCTCTTTTAATTATACACTTAATTAATTTAATAAAACCATAAGGGTTTAATTTGAACTTTTCAAAATTAGGGTTTTGGAACTTAGACTTTCAAAATTAACTTTTAATCAACAATTTAAATTCCAACACTTGAGGGCAAGTTTTGAAACTTTTCAAAACAATTAGGTTTTAATCTCACTTAAAATTTTCGAATTTAAGACATTTAAATTAAAATTTTAAATATTAAAACTCTTGATTTAATAATTATCTTGAATTAGACTATTAATTTTAATTATTAAATCATAAGGGATTATCTAAATCATGAGGATAATTACCATTTATACATTTAGGATATCCTAATCCTTAAACTTCTACATAGATTTCGAAAATAAGGGATGAGATATCCCAAAATCTTTAATTACCATATTTAACTATTAAAGGATAATTACAAGATATGGGATAATCCAAATCCCTAAAATTTAGGATCTTATCTTGGGGAGGAGGCTAATTTCGAAAATCATGGGGTTTTGCAAACCCTAGATTTCGAAATCCTGGGGCTTAAGGAAAGGATTTGAAAATATTGTTCAAATTTTCGCAAATTAGGGTTTGGAAACCCTAATCTCGAAAATTCTAGCCTCTAGGGTTTATTGGCTATAAACCCTAATATGTCAAGTTCATACAATTGTATAATATTAATTGAAAACAAGTTAACCAAAGGCTCTGATACCACTGATGGGTTTTATACAAACAATCTTATGTGTGCATGCAACCCTAGAATTGGATCTATGTTTTCACTATTAGATACACAACATTACGAACACATAATAAAACCCTAATAAGTCATACTATTTTCGAAATTCACTAAGAAGATTAGATTACATACCTTTTGTTGTAATATAGCAATAACAACTCAAATCCTCCTTGTAATGGCTTTAGAAAGCTTAGAGTCACAAGTGTCACTCCTCTAATGGCTCACAAACACCAAGAGCAGGAGGATGAAGAATGATAAGAGAGGAGGCACCCAAAAACGTGTGGAAACCCTAAGGAAACTCTTAGCCACATTTTTGGTGCTCTAGGGATCCTTAAATAGTGAGGCTATTAGGGTTATCTAACAAGGAAACCCTAATTTGACTGCTTTGGCCCTACGCAACCCATGGACTCCCTCCTTAGTGGCCTAGGACGATTTCTAATGGGTTTCCCCATAGAATTCGTCCACCCCTCTAATATGGAGTCCATTAACCCAATATTCAACTATCATACAATTGACAGTTCTAGTCCCTTAAGTTTAATTAATGTCTTTTAGCCACAAAATTAATTCTTAATTAATTATTGACTAATATTAATTAAACAATATGATTTCTCCTTTAATATATTATTCTCATAATATATTAATAAATCATAATTAATCCTCTCTCTCTCTCTCCATAATTCATCCTATCAAGTTGCTTTGGTGAAGGCAACCCAAAAGGACCATGCACCATCGGGTCAAGTACATACCAAAATAGTTATGGACTTAGACACTAACTGTGACATCCCCAAAATCACGGCCAGAAAAGACCGGTTTGTTTATGCTTTGTTTAAAAATCAGAGTTACATTTTAAATGAAAGTGTTGCGGAATTTGTCCCAAAACAAGATATGATAAAGATTTATCAAAAGCATTTCCATAGAAATGTATTTCATTAAAAGACTTGGGATGTCATGTTCGTACAGATCAAAAGCATAAACAGTACAATATAAGCCTTACTACATTATTTCATATCTACAGGCCTATATCCGTAATCCCTCGTCCAAAACATCACATCTATGCTCATGCGCCACTACCTGTAATACATAAAACTGAGTGGGTCAGGCTTGGGAGCCTGGTGAGCACATAGGGTTTTCAACCCACAATAAATAAGTTTATTGATTTCATCAATCAACAATAACCCGATTACCCGTTCCCGTTATCCTCACTTTACGTCCCTAAACACCTATCATAAGGGACCTAGCCTAAGGATCATCATCGGGACGGACACTACTACTAAGGGGATTCCTCAGCAATAAATGTCCTAAAGGCAACCATGTGGGGGATGGAGTACACCGGTGAACACATCGTTCACAAACACCTACAGGTTGCGAGCCTGCTAGTGTTCCACTGGACTGTCTAGAAGAGTCCGTGGTCGTCATCCATACTCCGCTAGATGACAGAAACAACAACATCAACATCGAGGCCTCTCATCATTTTATCACACATCAGCTATTATATCTACCCATGTTTTACCCCAACATTTTCGTAGATATAAAATACATATACAGTTTAAATCATTGAAAACATGTATAACAATGTTCATCCAGCATAGATAGCAAGTATTCAGATAATATGCACACATAGCACGTAATTTATATAAAATACTTCATATCTATGTGTAAGCTGAAAGTAACTATGCACTCACCTGATTAGGTGGTGACTCAGCACTCGGATAGCGCTTCGATACTCTCAAAACGATATTCCTTCAATAAAACCTAGTATGGATACCACTAGGGTTTAGTTTAACGATAACCGTGACAAATTAATTAGTCCGAGTATTATTAAGCGTTAATAATACTCGATATAACTCATAATAATAGCCCAAATAATTATTTTAAGGACCTAATAACATTCCTATAATTATTTGAAAGCTATATTAAAAATTGCGTAAGCGTAGCACACTTACAGCGATTTTTATCGAGAACCGGGACTTGATTGGAGCAACGTTTCGAAACCGAAAAACTCCTTTTTCTCGGGACTCCGGGAGCCTCGGGGCTTCCCTAGGGTGCTAAGGGGCTTAACTAGGGTTTAGAGGTGTTTTGGGGTTGTAGAGAGAGAAAGAAGTTAGAGAGAGAAGTGAAAAAGGTGTGAGAAATGAAGGAAAATCGGCCCCTTTTTATAGCCCTGCGAGGCCTCGGTACGCTGGGCGTACCTCGGACCTACGCGGGGCGTAGTCATCGGATAGGAGCGCCACCTCGGACCAACTGGCTAGCACTCCGGAAGAGATAAGGGCGAGGGTACGCGGGGCGTACTGGCTTCGGACGCGGAGCATACAGCGAGGGCAGGTGTCATCATCCGAAGCGCGTTCCTTCATCAGCGATGGGCGGCCCAGATGCAGCCACGTCATCAGCCTCGCAACAGACTTCGCATTTTCACACTTCAACTTTAAAAATTCGTAACTTTCGCGTACGACCTCCGTTTTCGACGTTCTTTATATCCACGCGAAGGTGGGAACGTACTCTACAACTTTCGTTTAGACTCCGTCGGCTAATTTTGGCTCGATTTTAAATTTTATATTATTAACGGGCCGGGACACGATTGGTCCGTTAAATCCTCATAACTTCTTCATCCGACATCCGTTTTCACCCATCTTTTTCTCGTTACGCTACCCTTAACGAGATCTCCGATTCTCGTTCAGGTCGTGTCGGCTAAAAACCGCTCGATCTAATATTCGAATTTCGGGTTGTACACTGTTATTCCGAAACTTCGAAAAATCATAACTTCTTCATACGAAGTCAGATTTGGGCGTTCTTTTTATCGATGTTCTTAGTTTAACATATTCTACGACTTTCGTTTAGATTGCTAAGGCTAAATCTTGCTCTACCGTAAATTCACTATTTACGCTTCCCGGTGCCGTGCCGGTTTTACCGTAAAACTTCGACGGGTCATAATTTCTTCGTTATAACTCGGATTTCGGCATTCTTTATATGTACGGAAACCTTGAGACATATTCTACAACTTTATGTAGAGATATCGGGATTATCTTATACTTTAATTTTGACACTTATTTTTATTATTTATTAATTATACATTTATAATTAAATTATAAGCACATAAATACACATAATTCACATAATACTCAAATATTTCATCTTTATTACTTCAAAAAGAGTTACAAGAGTTGACCTAGACTATTACATTGACAAAAATGCTTAGCCCTGAAACCCGGGCGTTACAATTCTCCCCCCCTTAGGATGATTCCGTCCCGGAATCATGCATCAGCAAACAGATGTGGATAGCGACTCATCATGTCATCCTCTGTTTCCCAAGTGAGATTCGGCCCATTCGAATGTTTCCATCGGACTAGCACCAAGTCGACCATCTTGCGTCGTAACTTCTTAGTCTTACGGTCAACAATTGCCTCAGGCTCTTCGATCAGCCTTTTATTCTCATCCATCCTTAACTCTGAGATTGGAATTATGTCGGGAACATCTCCCGTGAATTTCCTCAAATAACACACATGGAAAGTGTTATGAATACCATTGAGTTCTTCGGGCAATTCCAACTTGTAAGCTTGGTTCCCTATCTTCTGAAGAACTTTGAACGGTCCAATAAACCTTGGACTCAACTTTCCTCGTTTCCCAAATCGTATAAGTCCCTTCCATGGTGAGACTTTAAGCAGAACGGAATCCCCAACCTCGAAGGTTATCGGTCGTCTTTTCTTGTCAGCATAGCTCTTCTGACGATCCTGAGCTGCTAACATTCTTTCCCTAATCACCTTCAACTTTTCGGTAGTCTCATGGACTATCTCGGGGCCCATAAACTGCTTCTCTCCGGCTTCAAGCCAACAAGACGGCGTACGACACTTTTGTCCATACAAGGCTTGGTAAGGTGCCATCTTGATGCTTGAGTGAAAACTATTGTTGTAGGAAAATTCTACCAGAGGTAAGTGCTCGTCCCAATTTCCTTGGAATTCGAGGGTACATGCTCTCAGCATATCTTCCAGTGTCTGAATCGTTCTTTCGCTCTGGCCATCAGTTTGCGGATGGTAAGCAGTACTCAAACACAACTTTGTACCCAACTCCTCTTGTAGACTCCTCCAAAACCTTGACGTGAAACGACTATCACGATCTGATACAATCGTAAGAGGAACACCGTGAAGTCTTACAATTTCCTTCACGTAAGCATTTGCGAGCTTATCCATAGACCACTTCTCGTTGGCTGCTATGAAGTGTGCACTCTTGGTGAAATGATCCACGACTACCCAAATCATGTCGTGACCGTTCTTCGTCCTGGGCAGTTTAGTCACAAAATCCATGGTGATGTCTTCCCATTTACCCATGGGTACAGGTAAAGGTTCTAAACTCCCATACGGTTTCTGATGTTGTGCCTTAACCCTCGCACATGTTACGCACTCGGCCACATACTTCGCAACATCGAGCTTCATCGTCGGCCACCAGTAGTAGGGTTTTAGGTCCCTATACATTTTAGTGCTACCGGGATGAATCGAGTACATGGTCTTGTGTGCTTCTTCCATCAGAAGATCTCTTATTCCTCCCGTCTTAGGTACCCAAATTCGATCTTGGAATACCTTCAGTCCTCGACTGTTTGTACCGAACACTAACGTTCTTCCCAAACGTTCTTCCTTTCGGTCATTTTTCTCTAAAGCTTCTTCTTGAGCTTTCCTGATACTTTCCACAATCGTCGAGACGACTTCAATTCTTAACGCTCTTGGCCTTTTCCTTTCAAGATTGACTTTCCGACTGAGAGCATCAGCAACAATATTTGCTTTACCTGGGTGGTAAAGTATCTCACAGTCGTAGTCCTTGAGAAGTTCTAGCCAACGTCGTTGCCTCATGTTCAACTCCTTCTGATTAAAGAGGTACTGGAGACTCTTATGATCAGTGAAGAGCTTGCACTTCGTGCCGTAGAGGTAATGCCTCCATATCTTTAAGGCAAATACTACCGCTGCCAACTCCAGATCATGAGTGGGGTAGTTCTTTTCGTGCTCTTTCAATTGTCGAGATGCGTATGCTATCACCTTTTCTCTTTGGGTCAGAACACAACCCAACCCGACTCCAGAAGCATCACTATAAACCGCGAAATCTTCGACTCCATCGGGTAGAGAAAGTATCGGTGCTTCACATAACTTCTTCTTTAGTTTCTCGAATGCCTCATCGTGTTTCTCACTCCACGTATATGTAGCTCCTTTATGAGTCAAAGCTGTTAATGGAGCAGCTATCGAAGAAAAGCCTTGGATAAATCGTCGATAATATCCGGCTAATCCTAGAAAGCTTCGAATTTCCGTGGGACTTTTCGGACGTTCCCACTTCATCACAGCCTCGATCTTTGCGGGGTCAACCATTATTCCCTCCTGGTTAACAACATGACCCAAGAATTGGACTTCCCGTATCCAAAAGTCGCATTTGGAGAACTTTTCAAAAAGATTCTCCTTCTTCAACACTTCTAATACTTCCCGTAGATGCTTTCCATGCTCCTCTTGGCTTTTTGAGTAGATGAGAATGTCGTCGATGAACAATATCACGGATTTATCGAGGAATGGTTTACAAACCCTATTCATCAAATCCATGAATGCTGCGGGAGCATTGGTTAGCCCGAATGACATAACCAAGAACTCGTAGTGTACATATCTTGTTCTGAATGCAGTCTTTTCAATATCCTGCTCCCTCACCTTCAGCTGATGATATCCTGACCTAAGATCGATCTTTGAGAAGTAGCTCGAACCTTGCAGCTGATCGAATAGGTCATCAATCCTCGGCAATGGATACTTGTTCTTTACCGTTGCCTTATTCAGCTCTCGGTAGTCTATGCACATCCTCATGCTTCCGTCCTTCTTCTTTACGAATAACACCGGAGCTCCCCAGGGTGATGAACTAGGTCGAATAAAACCGTTGTCCAACAGCTCCTGAAGTTGCGTCATGAGCTCCTTCATCTCCGTCGGTGCTAATCGGTAAGGTGCCTTTGCTATTGGTGTTGTTCCTGGTAACAAGTCTATACGAAACTCCACTTGTCTATCAGGTGGTAATCCGGGAAGATCTTCGGGAAAGACTTCCGGATAATCACACACAACCGGTATATTCTGCACCTCTTTCTTCTCCTTCTTGGCATCGATTACGAATGCCAAGTATGATGCACATCCTTTGGACAAACATTTCCTGGCTTTCATCAGGGAGATGATTCCAGAATTCACTCTGCGTTTGTCCCCATACACCATAAATGATTCTTTTTCGGGTGGGTTTACCTTTACTATCTTCTTTCGGCATTGAATCTCAGCATCGTTGGCGCTAAGCCAATCCATACCCAAAACGATGTCGAAACCGTTTAACTCTATGGGTAATAGCTCTTCGTGGAATTCGTTTCCGTTTAGGTCAATGACGATGTTCCTAATACGATTTCTAACAGGTACGAATTTGCCACTGGCAACTTCTACAATCAGGGCATTATCTAGTTTTTCTACAGGCAATGCTAATTTCCCACCAAATTTATGCGACACAAAGGAGTAGTTGGCTCCGGAATCAAATAGTATATTTGCAGGCAAACCATTTACAAGAAAGGTACCTGAAGCGACGTCTGCTGCCTCCTTTGCAGCCTCGAGCGTCATCTGGAAGGCTCTCGCCTTCGGCTTCGGTGGTATGTTGGGTCTTCCTGTCTCCTTCTTCTTCGGGCAATCCCTTGAAATGTGCCCCTCCTCGTTGCACTCATAACAGACCTTCTTAATGAACGTGCATTCATTGGCATAGTGCCCAGGCTTTCCGCATTTGTAACAAGTGACCCCTCCGTCACACTTCCCAGAGTGCTTTTTCTTGCACTTGTCACACCACTTCGCTTCTGATCCTCCTCCTCTCGAACCAGACTTCGAGAATCTACCCTTCTTACTGGACCTTGAGGATCCGTCAAATTTCCTTTTCTCGCCAACCTCGACTTTGCTGGCAGCTCTTCCCTTAATCATATCCTCCACAGACTTGGCAGCCCAGATAGCTGCCTCCAAAGTAGGTGCCTGACGCACTGGCACCGCGTACTCCCATGGTAATCCCTTTGCGTACTTATCAATTTTCGTCAGCTCATCCGGAACAAGACGCAAGGCAAATTCCATCTTTTCTGTGAAGTTGTTCGTGTATTCATCGATTGACATGCTCCCCTTCTTTAGGGTTAGAAACTGGTTCTCTAGCTCGAGCAGGTTTTGAGCTGAGCAGTACTTTTGTTTGAATTGTACCAGAAATTCTGCCCATGTCAGTTCCAGGGGTTTGTTGGGGCTTAAAGTCTTCCCCAAAGTATTCCACCAACGTACAGCGCCTCCTCGAAACTGACGCACTGCAAACGTGGTCTGTAGCTTCCCTCTGCAACCGCATGTCATGAAAGCTAACTCCATCTCCGAGATCCAATCCATGACTCCGATTGGATCTTCCTTTCCCGTGAAAGTCGATGGCTTGCAAGTCTGAAAATCCTTGTACTTGCATCCATTTCTCTCGAATCCGTCATCTTGGTTATTTTCTTGAACTATTGGTTGGTTGACTTGACCAACAGTTCCACTGTAGTCTCCTTCCTCAGTCTGCCCTTCGTTCAACTCGGGCTGTTCGATTTGAATAGTGCCTTCCTCTCGATTTTGCTGGAGCAAACGTCTAGTTTCCTCCATTTGACGATCCAACATAGCCTGGATCATCGCTTGCACTCCGGCCATCGTGACTGGCTCAGGTGCAACTTCTTCTACAACAGGTATTTGTTGAACCACTGGGGGTTGGTTCCTATCTCCATTCGCGTTCACGTTTCCGCTACGAGTCCTTGCCATCTTGATCTATACACCGAATAAGGTGAATTTAGATCTTTATTTAGGATAGACGTTTAAATCGTCCTTATCACTCCGAAACGTTTACATGCTAGTTCTAATATCGTAGACGTACGTTTAGAATCCTAAACACATAAGGTTTCCAGATCCGGTCGGCAACAGACCATAGATCCGAACAATTAACAGCACATTATGCACAAAGCATTTAGCACATAAAAGCATTTTAGGCACAATTCCTAAAATAAGCTAGTGCTCACTCCTCACAATCATCGCTTAGCATTCTAAGTTTAAGTCTAGAAATCCTACAAATTCCTAGTTCGCTTAAACTAATGCTCTGATACCAACTGTGACATCCCCAAAATCACGGCCAGAAAAGACCGGTTTGTTTATGCTTTGTTTAAAAATCAGAGTTACATTTTAAATGAAAGTGTTGCGGAATTTGTCCCAAAACAAGATATGATAAAGATTTATCAAAAGCATTTCCATAGAAATGTATTTCATTAAAAGACTTGGGATGTCATGTTCGTACAGATCAAAAGCATAAACAGTACAATATAAGCCTTACTACATTATTTCATATCTACAGGCCTATATCCGTAATCCCTCGTCCAAAACATCACATCTATGCTCATGCGCCACTACCTGTAATACATAAAACTGAGTGGGTCAGGCTTGGGAGCCTGGTGAGCACATAGGGTTTTCAACCCACAATAAATAAGTTTATTGATTTCATCAATCAATAATAACCCGATTACCCGTTCCCGTTATCCTCACTTTACGTCCCTAAACACCTATCATAAGGGACCTAGCCTAAGGATCATCATCGGAACGGACACTACTACTAAGGGGATTCCTCAGCAATAAATGTCCTAAAGGCAACCATGTGGGGGATGGAGTACACCGGTGAACACATCGTTCACAAACACCTACAGGTTGCGAGCCTGCTAGTGTTCCACTGGACTGTCTAGAAGAGTCCGTGGTCGTCATCCATACTCCGCTAGATGACAGAAACAACAACATCAACATCGAGGCCTCTCATCATTTTATCACACATCAGCTATTATATCTACCCATGTTTTACCCCAACATTTTCGTAGATATAAAATACATATACAGTTTAAATCATTGAAAACATGTATAACAATGTTCATCCAGCATAGATAGCAAGTATTCAGATAATATGCACACATAGCACGTAATTTATATAAAATACTTCATATCTATGTGTAAGCTGAAAGTAACTATGCACTCACCTGATTAGGTGGTGACTCAGCACTCGGACAGCGCTTCGATACTCTCAAAACGATATTCCTTCGATAAAACCTAGTATCGATACCACTAGGGTTTAGTTTAACGATAACCGTGACAAATTAATTAGTCCGAGTATTATTAAGCGTTAATAATACTCGATATAACTCATAATAATAGCCCAAATAATTATTTTAAGGACCTAATAACATTCCTATAATTATTTGAAAGCTATATTAAAAATTGCGTAAGCGTAGCACACTTACAGCGATTTTTATCGAGAACCGGGACTTGATTGGAGCAACGTTTCGAAACCGAAAAACTCCTTTTTCTCGGGACTCCGGGAGCCTCGGGGCTTCCCTAGGGTGCTAAGGGGCTTAACTAGGGTTTAGAGGTGTTTTGGGGTTGTAGAGAGAGAAAGAAGTTAGAGAGAGAAGTGAAAAAGGTATGAGAAATGAAGGAAAATCGGCCCCTTTTTATAGCCTTGCGAGGCCTCGGTACGCTGGGCGTACCTCGGACCTACGTGGGGCGTAGTCATCGGATGGGAGCGCCACCTCGGACCAGCTGGCTAGCACTCCGGAAGAGATAAGGGCGAGGGTACGCGGGGCGTACTGGCTTCGGACGCGGAGCGTACAGCGAGGGCAGGTGTCATCATCCGAAGCGCGTTCCTTCATCAGCGATGGGCGGCCCAGATGCAGCCACGTCATCAGCCTCGCAACAGACTTCGCATTTTCACACTTCAACTTTAAAAATTCGTAACTTTCGTGTACGACCTCCGTTTTCGACGTTCTTTATATCCACGCGAAGGTGGGAACGTACTCTACAACTTTCGTTTAGACTCCGTCGGCTAATTTTGGCTCGATTTTAAATTTTATATTATTAACGGGCCGGGACACGATTGGTCCGTTAAATCCTCATAACTTCTTCATCCGACATCCGTTTTCACCCATCTTTTTCTCGTTACGCTACCCTTAACGAGATCTCCGATTCTCGTTCAGGTCGTGTCGGCTAAAAACCGCTCGATCTAATATTCGAATTTCGGGCTGTACACTGCTATTCCGAAACTTCGAAAAATCATAACTTCTTCATACGCAGTCAGATTTGGGCGTTCTTTTTATCGATGTTCTTAGTTTAACATATTCTACGACTTTCTTTTAGATTGCTAAGGCTAAATCTTGCTCTACCGTAAATTCACTATTTACGCTTCCCGGTGCCGTGTCGGTTTTACCGTAAAACTTCGACGGGTCATAACTTCTTCGTTATAACTCGGATTTCGGCATTCTTTATATGTACGGAAACCTTGAGACATATTCTACAACTTTATGTAGAGATATCGGGATTATCTTATACTTTAATTTTGACGCTTATTTTTATTATTTATTAATTATACATTTATAATTAAATTATAAGCACATAAATACACATAATTCACATAATACTCAAATATTTCATCTTTATTACTTCAAAAAGAGTTACAAGAGTTGACCTAGACTATTACATTGACAAAAATGCTTAGCCCTGAAACCCGGGCGTTACACTAATCCAACAGATGGCTATGACAAAGTGGAAGTTTTGTAAGACTGCGGGGTGGCTCGTAGCATTCACTAGTTGTCAGATAGTGTGGGACGGTGGTATGACTGCGGGGTGGCCCGTAGCATTCACCGGTCTCTGTGCAACAGTGAGGGTGTGGCAAATACTTGATTAGCCATAGATTTCTTCAGATGGTTTAGACTAGGGTGGATCGGTTCTCAACGTTGTGGGAGGGCCACAGCATGTCGGAATCAGTAATTGGTAGGTCATTGGAGACCGGGAATGATCTGAGACTGCATTTGGTCAAGTATCATTCTTTTAGCATTGGATTGATGGCGAGATGGCTTGGGCAATAATTGCCATATAAGGTTTCTCTCAGGAGTCGCATGGGCGACATTGTCTCTGCGTCTTTCGACTCAGCAATCGGACCGGAGCCGGTGTTTCAACTAGTTGTCAGGCAAGTTGGGACCAGGGAGGTCCCGACTGCTTTTGGAAAGTAGGTAAGAGGCGGAAAAACGAGTCGGATTGGTTTCACTGATTTGGTATTCGTGTGTGGGGTCGCTTGTTATTCGGGGCATATGCTAAGTTGCTTGAAGTGGATTAAATAATCTAGAGTGGTTTATTTGAACCTGTTACGCAGCTCTCATCCGAGTCTAAGCGTTGTAGGGATGAATCTTCTACTCGAATGATTATTTGAGCCTCTTGACAAGTATAAGTGTTATGCAGTTGTTTATGCCGAGTGATTTTGTACCCTATGGAAGCACAAAATAATCAGGATTAGAAGTGTTTAGGTTTAGCCTGGTATTCAATAAGGGTTCGATATGGTAATGATTCGGTATGTGCGGTCTATCAGGGAGTCAGACCAATTTGAGAATTCGAGATTTCAGGTTTCAGTTAAGGTTGGGCTAATTGTCTGCATGGGATTATGGATTCGTCTTCTTTGGGTTTGGAGAGTTTTGCTATGGTTGGGTTAAGTAACCTTGGGGAAGACCGTTGTTTGATCCGAATTATGGGTGTGTGTTGTTCATCCTGTCTGGTGTGTCTGGGAATGGTAAGGAATGATTTCGAGGACGAAATCTAATTTAAGTGGGGGATAATTGTAACGCTTGATATCTAGTATGAAGTTGATTCCAAGTTGTTTAAGTTTTCTCCTTGGGACACGGCATGTTGAGACGCTTAAGGCCACGAAGTTTAATGAACCAACATGGCGTGTTGGCATCTGGGAAGGAAACCCTAATTTTTAGGGTGTTGCACTCTGTTTAAAGACCTTAAGTTCTCTTGACCGGCCTCTCTACCACCCTCCTTTGTTATCTAAAACCCTAAATCAAGTATTGAGCTTTCTTGGTGGTATTTTTGAAGTTTTTAGTGGATTCTTATGGATTTATTTACACATTTGAAGGAGATTTGGAATTTGAAGGTGCCTAACTTGGAAGGAACACAATAGATCCAGAATCTCACCACTTGTTGAAGTCTCCTTGAGGTACCAAGTTCATACCTTGCTTTGTTGTTGATTAGATCTTCACTTATGGGGTTTTCTTTCGATTTTGGTCTCCTTTTTGGATCTTTGGATGAGCTGGGTTGTTTAAAGGACTATTATTTCAGATTTGGGTTGTTTTAGTATCCTTAAGCATAAAGGTGCAAGCATTATGTGAAGAATGGTGTCATGCATACTTCAAGTCCTCTATTAAGTCCCTTTTTAGCTTAAGAGTTTCATTTAGTCATATATGGACGTAAAGTTGGCAACTTTATGTGATAATCCAACTCATGGAGGTCAGATCTATGATTTGGGGCTATGCCTTTATGGATTAAGTGCTTAATGGTTGAGTTGTTGAATCTCGGGCAAACACGATGTGTTGGCTAAGGATTTCCTGACTATCTGTATGTAGGAAGAACACGACATGTTGGGTCAACATGGATTGTTCACCTTGACTTTGACTTTTTCAGTTAGTCATTGTGGGTTTGGGCTATAGTGTGGGCTTATATTACTTGGGGTTTTGTTGGACCAGCTGAGAATATGTGTTTTGGATTATGAAAGGTTAATGGGCTTTAGGTTAAGGCGCATGTAAGGTTTTGGGCCCAATTTAGAAAATTGGGCCATTAGTGGGCTTTGGATGATTGTTGGTTTGAGGGCAATTATGATTGTGACTTTAGGCCTTAGTCTTGTACCAAAATAGGTGTGGGGTAAGTGGTCTTTTTACCACATGTATGGACTATTGGGTTTAGTTTGGAGCCCGATTGTTAATTGGGTGTTATTTGTTTAATAGCTCGAGGATTCTAGCGGATCAGCAGTCAGAAATCTATGCATGGGTTCATCTGTCAAGGTGAGTGTCATCACTATTCTATGGGTCAAAGGCACCGATGCCAACCCATTTGGTTTATATATTGTAGGAAGACCCGGGGGTAGCCCTTGATAGTTTGCATGAAAGACCAGGAGGCGGCTCTTGGCATATTGTATGCAAGACCAGAGTCTGAACTCTGTTAGTTAATTAGTTAAGTAGTGTAGGTTGTATGCTAGATGTATTTGTGATGTTTGCATGGAAGACCTGGAGGTGGCTCCTGGCACTTTGTAACATTAGAAAAATTCTTGAAAATTTTAAACTTTTTAAATAACCACAAAACCATCATTTATTACAATTCATTTTCAAAATAAGTTTCACATCAGATTTTTCCCAGAAATCGTAACATAAAACACGAGGAGGTGTACGATCAAGCTTTCGCCTTCTCGCGATCATCTGAGGTACCTGAAACATAATCCAAAACTGTAAGCACAAAGCTTAGTGAGTCTTCCCCAAAATACCACTACAATACATAATCATAACTATCACACAACAACACACATACATAACCTTCAACATGTTTGGACTGCCACATCGGCCCTTTAGCCTATCTAGACTGTTCTTCGGGCCTTCGTCCTAACTGGTCTGCCTCGCAGGCGTTCAGTCTATCCGGTCCACCCTGGGTCTGTTGGCCTTGTATGAAGAGTGTGTAACACCCATAATAATCATGCCAAATTTAAACTTTTTAAAACATCTCAAAAACAATAGTTATTACAAAACTTGTTTTCAAAATGGTTTAGTGTCAGAGTATCCCAGAATCAAATCATAAAAATATAAGGAGGTGCACGATCACGCCTTCTCCTTCCAGCGATCACCAGCAGTACCTGAAACAATAATCGATAAATGTAAGCTCGAAGGTTTAGTGAGTTACCCCCAAAATACCAACACCATACAGATATAACCATATCATATAAACATATAAACAAACAACATGCATACTGAGCCTTCAGACTGACTGGACCACCTTGCAGGCCTTCAACCTATCTGGACCGCTGTCAGAGCCTTCGGCATGTTTGGACCGCCTCGCAGCGCCTACAGCCTATCCGGACCGCTCGTCGGGCCTTCGGCCTAACTGAACCCCCTTGCAGGACCTTTATTCTATCCGAACCGCCCTGGGTATGTTGGCCTTCAGCACAAAGCAGGACCGCCTCAACCCAACCCCCAATCAAACAAACATGTGCACATAAATATCATACGCTGGCATATATATATATATATATATATATATATATATATATATATATATATATATATATATATATATATATCAGTCAAACCGATCTAATAGATCACCAATCATAGCAACATCCTATAACCAGGATGCAGACCTAACCAATCACTAACATAGCATCATCCTATATACCGGGATATTGACCTAACCAGGTCACTAAGCATATTACCATCCTAACTACCAGGATGTAAATCAATAAGCATATGATGCAATAAACCCAAATACAAACCCGGTAAGGGCTAGCAATGGTGCCTTAGACCCAGTTGATATAGTGAGGAGAACTCACCTCACACTGCTGAAGTCCCACAGACAAAATCCTAGTTGTTGGATGACAGGTTCCCGAACTGTCAACATCAAACAATACCTAATTAATAATTGGGTTCCAAGCCTAAGGTCCAACTCACACTACAAAGGCTCAGTAGTCAACCAATGGACCAAAGCCCAACATATGGCCCAATTTTCCAAATTGGGCCCAACCCTTCACATGGTCCTTACCTTAAGGCCCAACCATCTATTCTGGTCCAAACATGCTTTCCAATGGTCCAATATCTCCAAATATTATAGTCCATTTACTTGTTCTTGGATAGCCGATCAGTAGCCCAACCACCAAAGCCCAATATAAAGGCCCAACTCAAGGCCAAGTGAAATTAGGGTTTTCACATAGAATGATGATTAGGTTAAGCGTTTATTAATTAACCTATTAAGGACTTTATCCATTAAGTCCATCAATCTATTGGGTCAATCATATAATGTGGTCGGGCTTAATACATAATTCCAATCTAGTTATCTAAAAATGCGGGTCCTAACAGTCCAAAGCCCATATATCCACAATTAGGGTTTTCTAAACCCTAATTAAGGTTTCCAACCCATAACAATCCAATTAGTCCCAAAAGATAAGTCCTTAGGCCCATTAGGGTTTCATTAGGTCAATTAGGGTTTTCCTAAGTCGGGCACCACCCACTACCACCTCGGGTAGTGGTCGTCAATGGCGGATCACAGTGGTGGTTATGGTTCTAGTTCCATTATGTCCAAGCATCCAAAAGCAAGCTAAACACAAGTAAAAGCACACCGCCACCCAACACAGTGGCTAGTGGCGGCAGAAAGGTGGCAACCACAACCTCACGGTGGTGGTTATGAGTTTTCATTTTATTATTCCTACTTCGATTACAATTTACATCACAAATCCCAATAACACACACACACTAATATAAACACACACACAGCCACCCTTGTAGTGGCCGGCAGTGGTATATGGCGGCAGCCACCACCTCGCGGTGGTGGTGGTGGCTGTCCTCGTAAATTACGGCTAAACGAAACCACATACAACACGCTCTTTTGTTTGCTAAATAAACCCAACCACCCACCTGGTGGCGTATGGCGGCGGTAGTAACACAAGAAGGCAGATAACAGTGGTGTTGATGGCGGCAGCCACCATGGTTGGCCACCATGGTGGTTCTTCACTACCTACGCTCATCAGAAAATGCACACACTTCGTCCGACCCTGTTACAACTACACTCACACATCCGCTTTGTGATTCCACGAACCCAACCACCATTACACGGTGGCATGCGGCGGACAAAGGGCCTCAGCCTCCAGACGGTAGTGGTGATGCAACCATCAGGAGGGAAATGAAGAGGGGAGAAGGTGGTTTGAACCCACCGAGTACAACAGCAGCAGCAGCGAAGAGGCGACTGCTCGTGGTCCTCGTCGTCATCTCCGTCTTCAACGGCAACAGTGCAACGGCGACTGGAGGTAAGAACCCGACAATGTTGGAGGATCGCCCGCTAGCCCCCGATGGTCTTCAGTTTCTCCGGTCATGGTGGAAGTCGTCGTTGGTCTCGGTTGATCGGAACATGTGAAAGGGTGGTGGCGCCGGAGATAGGAGGAAGTGAAGGTGGCAGCTTGGACGATCCGGTGGCATAAGGTAGTGGCTGCAAGTTAACTTAGGGTTAGGTTTTAGAGGGTGACGGGTTTATATACCCGAACCGCATAAACTTCATTCCATAATGGCGCATTTGGTCCCTCCTTCTCCCTTTTCTTTCAATTTCTGTAACATCCCAGATTTCGAGTCCAAAAAATTTCGTTTGTAAATAAGTAGTTTATAAAATTGTTTACTGAAAACATTGTCCATATTATATCAATCCATAAACCTTCATGAACATGTATCAAATCAAAACATCGAACAATAATATAAATCAGAGTACAATCCCGGAATACTCATTGCGGAAATCATGTGTATGTGTGATGCGCTGCTACGTCGTCGACTCCTTCCCCTTGGATGAAGAGGTACCTGAAATCAAAACTGAAACTGTAAGCACAAAGCTTAGTGAGTTCTCCCATCATACCACATATTATACAATCATACATACTGTCAGGCAATTCTGGGGTGCCCGACCTACCCATGTCAAGCCATTATGGGGTGCTGACTACCCGTGTCAAGCCATTATGGGGTGCTGACTACCCATGTCAGGCCATTCTGGGGTGCCTGCCTACCCTCCGGTCTATCTCGCCCGGTCACGGGGACTATTTCACTCCTACTACTGTCACATAATAAACTATCATAAACATGTTGTCAAACATATATGGGGTGTCCGACCTACCCTTCGGTCCTAACAACCGATCAGGGGACTATTCCCCTCCTACTACCACTATTACAAAGAACATATCAAACTGGCACATAAAACATATGAAGTAATAGAGAACAAATAATTATCACAAAGACAATCATCTCAACTGTAATCAACTACTAGTGGGTTGGCTTTGGTGCCTTAGATCCACTTCTACTGGAAGGTAACTCACCTCAATGTCACATAGTGTCTGTACTGTCCCCAGCATAAAAATTGACTTTCCTCGACTCCTCAATCCCTACACGAAAACTCTACTAAGTTATCAATTCATACTCACAACCCTCCCAAGGGGTCAACCCAAATCCTGGTCAAAATCAACCTCCAGTTGACTTGACTCGCCGAGTTGGCCTACCAACTTGTCGAGTCCCTACTCCTTCAAAATGATCCAACCCCCGACTCCACTCGCCGAGTATAGCAACAACTCGACGGGTCCTCCTTCAACCATAAAATCGGGACCATCTTCAATCGACTCGCCGAGTTCCCCTTGAACTCATCGAGTTCATCTCCCCCATAAGAATGTGTTTAGTCTATGACTTGTCGAGTTGTATGAACAACTCGTTGAGTCCATCTTCATGGGTTGGGAGATTGCCTTAGACTCGACGAGTTTGCTCATACACTCGCCGAGTCCCATGATTCCCAGGTCCATGATCACATCCACCTTTGTTGAGTCCCCTTCTAGACTCAACCATATTCCTCCGAAACAAAAGGTTAGGGAAACAACGCTTGACTCGCCGAGTCCCAAGAATGATTCACCGAGTCCCCTAAATTCCATGTCCATAAACTCAATTTCTGTTGAGATAAACTCATCCAAAGGGTAGATATGACCTCCTAGGATCGATATAACACGTAAAGTTACGGACTTTACGTCCATGCATAGGTCTTTAAGCTCAAAAGGACCAAAAATGAGACCTACAAGATGCATGGGGCTCTCATAGCCATAGAGTTGGCACCTTTATGCCATGGGAACCTTCCAAAGTCCAAGATCTGAAACCATATCTCCACATTACACCCCATAACCCGAGAATGGCTTAGAAATGCCCTAAAGATACCAAAATCCAAGCCCTACAATTAATTAAACACATGGAAGGTCAATATTGAAGCTTTTTACCTTAAATGAGCTGGAAATGGAACACAATCTCTGGATCTTCAAGCTTCAACTTGAACTTCCAAGCTCCTTTCTTCTTCTCAAGCTTCACAACCACCAAAAATGCACATAAAATGGCTTAAGAGCACTCAAACAAGGATAGGGTTTCAGTTTAAGGTCTTCTGGAAGTGTGAGGAACGATGGAGGCTGATATGGGAGGAAATGATTTGTTTAAATAGGGTGCAAACCCTCAAATTTAGGGTTTCACTCAAACAACACCTACTCGCCGAATCGGCCTCCCGACTCGTCGAGTAGGTCACTTAAACCCCCAAAGAAAGACGAGTCTACTTGACGAGTTGAGCGTCCATCTCGTCAAGTCCCAGAGTAAAACACGAAGTTTTCTTAAATTAAATACGTACCAGGAATCGGGTGTTACAATTTCGATCCAATATTTATCATTTCTACCCTGACTCTAGAAACCCCTTTCAAATTAAATCCATAATTTACCCAACAACCCCTCCTTCTGCAAAACCATTTCAACATAGGTCCAAAATTTACTCTTTAGCCCCTGTTTCCATAAAATCTTTCATATTAAGTCCAAATGATACTAAATACCCCTTGACTTCTAAAATCCTTTGCAAAATAAATCCTGAAACTACACTTTAACCCCCGAAGATTCAAATCTGGTCATTTGGCTTCCTGAAACCAACACCCTGCTAATTATTATTTGATTTTGAGCTATAATAATAAAAATTACATCTTGGGGTTGCGTTTTATTATTTAATAAACAGGATGTTACAGAGAGAGAGAGAGAGAGAGAGAGAGAGAGATTGTATGGTATATTGTGAGGTGTTTGACCTGTAGGATGGTAAGGGCCGAGCATCAGAGGCCGCATGGCAAGCTGCAACCTTTGGAGGTTCCCATGTGGAAATAGGAGAAGATTTCGATGGATCTCATCACCAAGTTGTCGAAGACGACAAATGGTTTCGATGCTATTTGGGTCATCGTGGATCGATTGACCAAGAGTGCCCATTTTATGGCGATTCGGAAGAGCTCGTCGGCCGAGAAGTTCCGATGTGTATATTCGTGAGATCGTTGCTCGCCATGGGGTTCCAAACTCTATTGTTTTAGACCGTGATGTTCGGTTCACCTCCTGTATTTGGCAGAAGTTCCATGAGGAACTTGGCACGAGGCTACATTTCAGCGCAACTTATCATCTGCAGACCGACAACCATAGTGAGCGGATGATTAAGAATCTCAAGGATATGTTGCGAGCATGCATCATTGATTTTGGTGGGAGTTGGGACTCCTACCTACCCGTTATAGAGTTCTCCTACAACAACAGTTTCCACTCAAGCATTAGTGTTCCGCCTTTCGAGCTTTTGTATGGACAGAGATGTCGTACCCTAGTCTGTTGGGGCGAGGTTGGTCAAAGGGTCATGGGGCGGACCGAGGTGGTCCTTTAGACCACAGAGATGATCTGGCAGATCACACAGAGATTGCAAACTGCTCAGAGTCGGCAGAAGAGATATGCTGACCGACGCCGGTCTGAGTTGAAGTTTCAGGTCGGTGACATAGTGTTGTCGAAGGTCTCACCTTGGAAAGGTGTGATTTTCTTCAGGAATAAGGGAAGTTAGGTCCCCTGTTTGTTGGTTTGTTCCGGGTTATTGCCAAGGTTGGCAAGGTTGCTTATAGATTGGATTTTCCAGAGGAGCTTATTCGGATTCATAGCACTTTCCACGTTTTGCAGTTGTGGAGTGTGTATTGGACAAGGATGCAGTGGTATCATTGAATGACATTCAAGTTGCACCACAAATCGTCTCTCTCTCTCCATCTCTCTGTCCATGTGTATGTGTGTGCGCGCGCGCCTTCTACGATTTTTGCATACTGTAAAATTCAAATTTTCTTTTGTATTCCGAGTAATCACTTTCCATTTATTCCTTTTTCTATAGTTGTTGGAACGAAGAATATTTTGCATTAAATCATGGGTGTTTATGTTGAAGCTTACAACCTTAAAGCAACGTAACACCTTTAAGGGCATGATTTATTCCATGGAGTCGTTTTACCAATTAAGATCTGCAACTACGAGATTACTTTTACTTTATTGTTTTGTCTTTTACTTTCGCCCGATAAATGGACAGTCTTCCTTCAACATTTTTTTTATAATCAGACCTCATCGCAAAGTATCGATCTAGTTTTTCGACGAAACTTTGTAACTATTAATAATAATGAGATTTTCTATTTGCAACTAATCGACATATAATTTTCAATTATATTTGCCAACTTCCTAATATATTTATTTGAACTTATATTCAAGACAATGTTATAGTAGGTGACAATGCTAATATGTGAACAAATTAACAAGTAAAATAGTTAAATGTTTAAGAAAAAAGAAAGTTGCCTAAATGTGAACAAAACGAAAAGTTAATTACCCTGATAAGTTATTTTTTTTTTCACTTTTAATAGCGATTTTATTTTTCATGTTTGTTTGTATTATTTTTTTTCAAACGTTATTTTTAAAATATCCATATTTTTCTAAATATTAATTAAATATTGACCAATTTTAAACTTTACTTTTTTAATTAATAAATATATTTTTTCTTTTGTAAAATATTGACCAACTTTCTTTTGATTTTAAAGTAAATAGTATCCAAATATAAAATTAAATAAATTAAATATGTAACAATACGTATGGAGGGTCTTTTAAAAATAAAAAGAAAATATTACTTAGCAAATAAAAAACAAAAAAATCTATATAACGTAAATGTTTTAAAATTATTTCAACTTTTTAATAAATTTTAATTAGAAGTTTATAAACTTTTAATTTTTTTAGTACAATATTTTAAAATAATATTTAACGAATGTATTTTAAAATGTTATAAAAAATATTAAATTATCATACAAAATCTGTGAAACACTTTAAAACTGTTGTATGAAAATTTAAAAATAAGTGTATGAAAGTTATAAAAAAATATATGAAAATATAAAGAAAATAAAAGCAAGCTTAAAACATTTATAAAAAAATTTGTTTTAAAACACTTGTATTAAAATTATATGAAAGAATAAAAAAAAGTTAAAAAATATATATATATAAAAACAAAGATTTAAAACATTGTATTAGAAAATCAATAGGAAAAAAATATCATAAATTTTTTATAAGAAATTATAAAAAAAATATAAATTTTATAAAAAAGTTTGTTCACATTTAAACAACTTTTTTTTCTTTATACATTTTACAATTGAACTTGTTAAATGTGTTCACATATTATCATTGTCACCTGTTATAGCAGGTGACAATGGTAATATGTGAACATATTTAACAAGTTAAATGGTCAAATGTGTAAAAAAAATGAAGTTACCTAAACGTGAAAAAGACGAAAAGGTAATTACCCCGCAAATCATTTTTCCGTTGGAATAATTTTAAAACATTTACGATATATATATTTTTTTGTTTTTAATTTGCTAAGTAATATTTTCTTTTTATTTTCTTAAAAGACCCTCCATACTTATTGTTACATGTTTAATTTATTTAATTTTATATTTGGATACTATTTACTTTAAAAACAAAAGAAAAAAGTTTGTAAAAGGCTATATAAAATATTTTACAAAAGAAAAAATATATTTATTAATTAAAAAGTAAAGTTTAAAATTGGTCAATATTTATTTAATATTTAGGAAAATATGGATATTTTTAAAAATAACGTTTGAAAAAAAATAATACAAACAAATATGAAAAATAAATCCGTTATTAAAAGTATAACTTATAAGTAACTAACTTTCGTTTTGTTCACATTTAGACAAGTTTCGTTTTTTCTTAAACATTTAATCATTTTACTTGTTAATTTGTTCACATATCAGACTATTAGCATTGTCACCTATTATAGGCGGTGACATTGCCAATATGTGAACACATATAATAGTTAAATGGTCAAATGTGTACAAAAATAAAGAAATTACCTGAATATGAACAAAACAATAAAGATGATTACCTTCGTAAGTCATTTTCCCCGCATCGTTTGGGCCGATAAACTCTAATCGGATCATAGACATTACAAAAAAGGGTTCTTACGGATTATATATTGTCTATTGAAAACTTACGTTTTAGATTTTTTATCATAGTATATTGGCCGCCTCTTTAGGTTGAAGTTTGACTATTTATGGTATCACCTACATTCGGACCTGGTGCCCTACCTAATGGAAAAGACAATTTGGTATTCTCAATATTTTAATTTTTAAGTTAGTCGTGACAAAATATACAAAATATAAGGGTTGATTAGCTTGAGTGATGACCAAATAACTAAGAATCGATCAATTTAAGTATAGATCAAAACATGTGAGGACATGTTGGATTGCTCGATATACATTTTAATCTTAAAAAAAAAAAACATTTTAAATGACTAGGTTAAATACAATTATCAAAACAAAACGCAAACGAACATATTCAATGGTAAATGAGCCGAAATGCCGAATAGTGAAATACAATTAATAAAAATCTTAAAACAGACTATAAATTTGAATGATAACATTCTAAATTGAAAACTTAAGCTATTAAATATAAATTATTAAGAGGCATTCTTATAATCTTATTAATATAAGAAAGAGTCCATTCAGGCGCACTCTTAAGATTTTATATAACATATATTTTATATTTTATTCCCTTTTAGCATTCAAAAAGTAAATATGATACATATTTATAATAAGAATAGTTTATTTTTGGTTGGTGTAGAAAAATCAAAAGTGCTTATTATTTTTAATATGATTCTTCTTGATTGAATCAAAATATTATATAAATGTGGTGGTGTATAGCACTGCATTATGAATGACATATTCTCATCATTTAATTAATCTCAGATTAAATTATTTTGACCAGTTAATAGAAAATTTATCCTTTATTGTTTCATCTCAAAGAAAATTTGCATAATAATCTAATAGAAAATCATTTTTGGTTTATAAGCAATTGTAATACAAGAGAAAATGACTTTCTACTAAATTATGCAAATTATATATATATATATATATATATATATATATATATATATATATATATATATATATATATATATATATATATATCAAACATTAAGGCCTTCCTAAGGATGACCAGAGCCAGTATCGTCAAGTAACGTCACAGATTAATGGAGTCATTATGGATTATATGAAGGTGACATTTGGATAATCGAAGTTGTGGTTGTTAATGTTGCTTGAATATATAAAAGTGTATTGTCTAGGACATTATTCATAGTTATAAAAGGGCCAATAATGTGATGATGCATCGATATATTTTTTTTTGTCAAATATTAAATGAAGAAAAATAAAGTAACAGAAAAATAAAATAATAGAGAATATAAGATAACGAGATATTAACTTGTATAGAAGAAAAGAAATATGGTTACTCTCATGAAAAATGTCAATATTTCATAGATAATAAGAATGCCAATGCACGTATTCTTAGTTTCATCCACAACCTTCATATAATATGGTTTCATATATATACATCAAGAGTATCCCCTACATAAAATCGACCATCTTCCTATTATCATAACACTTCCATATGCTGCAGTTAATAAGCAAATTACATTGCTTATTTCATACAAAGGGAGAGTATAGGAGAGAGGGTGAGAAAGTTGGAAGTGGTGGAATGAGGAACCGATGGAGAAAGATAATCGAAAAAAGAAAGAAAGGATGGAGGGCGTTGGTAAAAACTTGACAATATTGTGGAGGGAGATCAAACAGTTGTAGGTGAGTCATCTATGTAACTGAAAAAATAAACGACAAAAATCAATAGCAAGGTATAATGTTCTATGCAGCAAAATGAACCAAAATGAAAAAACTATTAAATTGTGAGGGTTAAAAATGTAACTTCATTTTAAAGTATGAATGTATGATGTTTCATGCACCAAAAAGAAGCGAAATGAAAAAACTATTAAATTGTAAGGGTTAAAAATGTAATTTCAATTTAAATGACTTGTCTCCTTTAAAGAAAATTAATAGTAGGTAAAACTCATGTATTAAATAAGATCGTTTAAAAGAAAAATTAAATATGAAATTCTAAGCATTTAAAAGTTTGAATATATAAAAAAATTAGATAAACATTGAATTATTAAAACTAATGTGATTTTTTTTCTTTTTTAAATTTAAACAAATAATCTAGATAAATAAACAAAGGAAACTAATGAGGTTTTAATTTACAAATTTTAAAATTAAAAGGAAAGTCAATTAAGGAAATTGATATGCATTCATTATTACATTTATTATAATTATTATATTTAAATATTATGTGGAGTTTGATCAAATGAAAAAAAAAACCACAATATGTCATGTGGAAAAAATTTAATTGAAAGTAACCACAAAATGACATGTAACCAAATCAATGAGAGTTTGACATGTTGCAAAAAGATTTTCATTTATTAGAGTATATTTAAAAGAAAAATTAAATATGAAATTCAAAATATTTAAAAGTTTGAATTTATAAAAAAATCAGAAAAATATTGAATTATTAAAACTAATGCGTTTTTTTCTTTTTTAAATTTAAACAAATAATTTAGATAAATAAACAAAGGAAAGGTTTTAATTTACAAATTTTAAAATTAAAAGGAAAATCAATTAAAGAAATTGATATGCATTTATTATTACATTTATTATAATTATTACATTTAAATATTATGTCAAATTTGATAAAATGAAAAAAAAAACTACAAAATGTCACGTGAAAAAATTAATTGAAAATAACCATAAAATAACATGTAACAAAATTAACGAGAGTTTGACATGTATCAAAAAGATTTTCATTTATTATTGTGTGTGTGTGTGTATATATATATATATATATATATATATATATATATATATAGGGACTCAAAAATGGTGAGAACTGCAATGACAATTCTCCACCACCCATTTCGTCAAGGACACAAACGTCAAACTCAAATACTTGGTTGTGGTACGTTCGCATACGACCTACATATGTGGTAACTAATACGAAGTTGGGGATTTAATCTCATGCGACGAACGTTAATGGAACCTCATAATAATGGGTTTTATTATTTATTTTTGATTTTTTTGTTAAAGAAACTTCAAAAAATAACTAAATAGGTATATCGTCGGTTTTAATGTTCTTAATTTCTTTTTCGTTTTTTAATTTTTTTTAATATATATATATATATATATATATATATATATATATATATATATATATATATATATTCTTTTTTTTTTCGTTTTTCTTAATATATTTACTACATACTTGAATGTAGTTGGTATACGGCGGAAATGACGTTGGAAGAGGAGGGGGGATTATTTATTTTCCTTTTCCTCATTTAACCTCCAAACAATTAACATTTGTCGGGAAAATGAAGCTTTTAGATTTTTATCATTGACACAGATGCACCGGATTATAAGAAAATCTATTTTTTTAGTTTAATTTTTTAGGCCTCGTTTTTTTTTATAAAATAAGAGCACCGAATATACTGTTGTTCTTGAATCTTCGTCATCTTTCCATAAAGATCCATATTAATCTACAAAAAATGAACTTTTTTCAAAAAAATCACTCCATTTTCTTTGTTTTTTTAAAGTTAAAGTCTCTTTTTATCAAAATAATAATAATAATAATAGTAAATATATCAAAATTCATATTTCTTCGTACTTTTTAAATATAGATTCATGTTGATGTTTAAAAAAAATCAAAATTTCAGTTCAGATTCACAGTGTGAATAATAGTAAGTCACATTCACATTGTGAATTCTGGAAACTAAATTATATATACAATTCAGATTCACAATATGATCAAATCCATTTGTTATTTTTACAAAACTAATTTACGAGTAATCAAAACGTTAAAATATTATAGAACTACATAGAAATATGTGACATTCCCATTTTCACTTCCAGAAAAAACCGATTTGTTTATGCTTATTTAAAAATCATAGTATTCTTTTTGAAAAATAGTATTGCGGAATTTGTTCCCAAATACATGATAATGTTGTTATCAAAGCATTTTCGAAGAAATATATTATACAAGTCTTATAGTAATTAAACTAGTGGTCTAATACTCCTTGAATCTCTCAACAGAATGTATCTTTCATATAGCCACCCGTGATACAATAAACTGAGTGGTTAGGTTGGGAATCATGGTGAGCAAATAGGGATTTCAATCCCATATATATATATATATATATATATATATATATATATATATATATATATTAGAACTCGTAATATACAATTTCACCTCATATAAGCAATTTTACCCCACCTTGTCGATCCTTACAACAACACAATCCATACTCTCGGATCTAAAATTAACAGCTTCACCTAATCCATACTCTTGGATCAGGTATGTCTAATCCATTCTCTCGGATCAATGACAAAGGACTATGCTCAATCCATACTCTCAGACAAGGGACGAATGACTATGTCTAATCCATGCTCTCGGATTAATGACAAATGACTATGCCCTCTCCTTACTCTCGGACTAAGGACGAATGACTATGTCTAATCCATGCTCTCGGGCTAGGGACGAATGACTATGTCTAATGCATGCTTTTGGATTAAGGACAAATGACTATGCCCTCTCCATACTCTAGGACTAAGGACGGATGACTATGTTTAATCCATGCTCTCGGACTAGGGACAAATGACTATGTCTAATCCATGCTCTCAGATTAATGACAAATGACTATGCCTTCTCCATACTCTCAGACTAAGGAAAAATAACTATGTCTAACCCATGCTCTCAGATCAATGACAAATTTTAAAGTTCTACCCTCCATGTATATCTCACTCGTACTCATAAGAAGATACTACTCAATATTCACCTTAATTAACTCAGGTTTATTCTGTACCCTAAATCATCATATATTATCAGATATGCTCTTAACACGTATTTCAGGAAGTATCAAATATTTCACACATAAACATATATTTAATACTTTAATTAATACTTGTATTAAAATCATGTTTGTTGAGAGAAAAACATTAGAACAAGTATATAGCAGAATAGTTAATCTCGAAGGATCTAAAAGCTCAACAATAATATTAAGAGTTAGAAGTTAGAGAGTTAGTTGCGGAAAAGTAATTAAATGTAAATGACAACAATTGTTATATCAAGTATACACATAAGTTGATTCATAACGATGAGTGCATTCAAACCAAGTTAATAAGTGAGATCAAACTTAGTGATTATGTCACATAGGACTTGCTCCGAGGAGAGATTGTGATTGATTAAGAGAGTAAGAAGATTGAATAAGTAAGATATAAAGAGAACTTTGAGATGTGTATTAGAATTGGATGCGATTTTTTTTAATACATGAGGATGAGCTCTATTTATAGAGACTCAAAAAGATAACAAATTTACAACTTTAAGAGTAGCCATGCAAGACATACTGGACAATATAGTGTTTTATAGAAAAAGACAAATTTAAACTAGATAGAGACTGCGGTTCTGAAGACTTTGGTTGATGATTGCTGATGAAGCTTGCTTGACTGCGGTGGCTTGGAGGCTGCGGTAGTTGATTGTTCAAGAGGGTCACTTTTTTTGCTTCAACAATTTCCCCCTAAGTGACCTCTTTAACTTGATCAGCTATCAAGTTTAAAGAACTTGATCAGGATCCACCAAAACTTCCTGATGTTCTCCAACCATTTAATTCTTTTAAGTATTTCGAACTTGACCTCTGCGGTGGTGTGCTTGGATTTTTCAACTGCGTTTCGGCAGATGTCAAGTTGCTTTCTGGTGAGACGATGTATGCCAGTTATAGGAATGAAATATTTGACATTGTCAGTTTTCCTCTTGAAAATGACTCCAAGCTCAGGATAGTTTGTTGCACCCAAAGATCTTTCTTCAAAGCCTTCGGTAGGCATCGGTGCGGAGTCAAGTGGTGGCAGATCAGCAATCTTGGAAATGATGGGATGGATGTCTGCGTCGATCTTGGAGAATTCACAGACTGTTTCCTTAAGGAAAGTACAGGTGGGATCGAAGAGTAGTTTGTGGATCTCCTTGGTGAGTTGAAGAATTTTTGGACCATGGAAGTTGGCAGACAGAGATCGCTGCATTCTGTTGATTGTTGTTTGGAGAACGGAGATTGCGGACTCATAAGCAGTATGAGTCTTAGCAATCAACTTCTCAGAATGTGAGGCTTGATCCGCAATGGCTGCTTGGAGATCAGTTTTGATTGCGGTAACCTCAGAAATGAGGCGTTCCGCAGCAGCCATAAATTCTCTGTGATCAGCTTGACGATTATTGTCAAGTGACCTGATCCCCATTTCGACCTTCAGAGAGATACGCTCCGCAGCCATTCTCTCTCTAGTTTCCAGCCTTTCAATTCTTTCCATCAGGGACTGCGGTCCAGGAATTTCTTTTGGTTGCGGTTGATTAGGCTTGACCGCAGCTAAGATTTGATCAACTTTGGCCTGTAGACTGAGAAATTCCTTCATCGTCACCGCATTTTTCTTCTTCTCCTTGGGCTTGGACGTTGAGTGATGAGAACCACTCGATTCTTTGTCTTCATCAAACATCATTAGATCGTCATCCGAAGGAGAGGGCTTGTTTACCTCTTGAAGTTCATCATCATCAAAACCAAAAATGGGAGCAGAGCTCACTTCGATTTCCGGTTCGTCATCTTGTGAACCTGCAGCAGTGGGAGAGGGGGGAGCTTGAGAGACATGTTGATTAGCAACAGCTTCCTGAGCTTTCTGAAGTGTTTCGGCCATTGCGGACATCCAGTCTTGAACCTTTGAGGATGGTGGCTATGGTATTGGCATTATTTATGGCATCTGCCCAATACTTGGCCACAGCTTGTATCTCTTGTTCCTTGAGGTGTTGTTGTTTGATTTGCTGATCCCTGCGACATATTTCTTGGCTTCAGCCTCATTTGAGGGTTGATACAAAGAATCATCCGAGTCTTCACCGTCAATTCCTGTAAATCGCACCAAGGTGTCCCTTGGGTTCACGGATCCTTGCACATTTGTGCTCACCGTGCCTAAACCACTTGTTTCTAATGAAAGTGGAGTAGGATTTCCTGAGCTTCCTTGGTCTCCTTGACCTGTAGTCAAGTTTGGCCTCGGCTCAGTTTTGGCATGGGCGGAAGAAGTGCCCTGCGGATGGGAAGGTGTTTGTAGTGTTTGGGTGACGTTCAACAGGATGGAGTTCAACTCCTCGGGTGAAAAGATGTGCAGTCGGGAAGCCCTGGAGACTTTAGGGCGAGAACTAGTATTATCCCTTTGGGAATGTACTAGGGGGAATCTCCTCTTTGCTGTGATTCATACTCACTTTATGAGTCTGAAAGGAAAAAGACAGTGGTGTTGAATGGATGTGCAGGCATCCCAAGGACTACCGAAGCATGTTGAGAGGCTGAGGTATCGGTCCGGTCATGCATTTGGCTAGTAGGATCAGGTTTTCGTTTCTTGTGGATAGAAATGGGTTGGTTATCCTCTTCAGAATCATTGTTGGAGTCATGGCGACTTGGTTCAGCAGTTGTGATTACGGGTGGTGTTTTTCTTTTCTTTGAGGGTTTGGAAGGTTTGGGGGCATCCTTTTTGGGAGTTCCATATTTCTTTGTGTTGCGGGGACCATGGAGAGAAGAAACCTTGTGTTTGCGTCTTTGAGAGACATTAGAAAGAGTTGTAGAGGAAGGGACTGCGGTACCTTCAGGATTTAAGGCTGTGGATGGAAGAGGCGGGGTAGGAAGGTATGGTTCAGTACCTTCCGTAGCCTCAATGTGGTATGAGACATCAGCAATCTCGAGACCAAGGGTAGAAAGAATATGAGTGGGGAGTCTGCGGATTGGACCAAAAATAGTTTGATCAGAGAAAGGGTTGTACCTTTTTAGATCTTTGGTGACGAAGAAGTTGATGTCATCACCCATGTCAATCTTTCCATCCGCATGCAAGTCAGATATGCAGAGAGACCAGAACCTAGCAAAAGTAAGCTCGGATGGGTTCTGCCTTGGGCTCTCTTTGGGAATGTATTGCAGAAAGTCATCCCAAAGGATCTGACCGTAGTTCACATCGTGGCCTGTGTAGATGCTCCAAACCAGTTCCAAAAGCTTTAGGCCCATGTTATCCGTGCCTCCGGTTCTGCCAGACAGACTGCAGATGATAAAATGGAATACAAACTGCCATACCGCAGGCAATTGGTTCTTCTTGAATTCACCAATTCCTTTGATCTGCTTCTAATAGCCCATCTGATACAGTGCTGAGGTGATGTCCGTCATTGATGGTGTGAAGAATTTAATGGAGGGATGAACAAGCAGATTGATGGCATTGAGAAATTTTTCTTTGGACAGAATGACCAAAGAATCATTGATAAGATTTAGGTGGACTTCCTGGGGGTTATTGATTGGGCGATAGGCAGAGAAAGCACATTTGTAGAGAGTCAAGAGTGGAACAACGTCTGTGAAAGCATCGAATGGTCCAAATAGAGGATGATTCTTCAAGAACTTGATCATCAGTTTTGTGGGAGCATTGTAAGTGGGTTGATCTTCGAAAACTGCTATGAAATTGCTAGAGGCAATGGTGGGAGAGTCTGAACCAGTTGGGTTCACTGATCCAGAAGCTTTGGATTGTTTGTTTGAGGCGCCAGATTTCACCATTATTGAGTTTGAAAGAGCTTGAAGAATGCAGAAAAGGATTAAGGATTTTGAGAGCGTAAACGTTTCTTTGTGGAGAAGAAAAGGGTTTTAGAGTGGTTTATTGGAGCGGGAAACATTTTTTTGACCTAAGAGAAATTGGGTAAAAACGTTTGGGTTTATCTTTGAATTAGCATCCCTAATCTTAACCACAAATTGAAAAAAAGAGATAAAGATTGAAATTGGGATTAACCAGAAAAAGACTCTGCATTTAATGAAATGTCAGATGTTGTATCACGTCTTGAGAACGTGTGGAGGGGGTGAGAAAAATCCGTTTGATAAAGTAGAAGTTGTAACGGATGTGATGGTTTGGGGTAATAGGAAAAGACATATTAGAGGATTTGATTTGGAAAATCTTTTATTTTGTCATCATACCTAAAATAGGTCTGACACGAGGTTTAGAGAAAAAGAATGAGACAGTATCCCAAAGGAATGTTTTTTAGTTAATGTTTTATTTAATGAAGGATCATTAAATAGCACACTATGTTTTTTTTGTAACTGCGGATGAACACGTCATTGCGGATGACTGCAGTGAGAGAAATTGAGAAGAGCACTTGTACAAAAATTTAGTGACCAAAAGCAATAAAGACCCATGAAAGATAGATATAGCATATGGTTGCGGTATACAGACTGCGATACACAAGATATATCAAAACCATCTGTTATAAATGTCTTTCAGTTTGGACCGCGATGGAGACCAAGAGGGTCTGCGGTACCTATCAATTCAAGAAGAACTGAGGGTCCGGATTCATCATCCTTAACATTTGTAAGAACGCATTGAGTTTGGTCGATTCAAGTGCTTTTGTAAATACATCAACAATCTCTTCATGAGTAGGGACAAAAATGAGTTCGATGTTACCTTTCAGAATGTGCTCTTTGATGAAATGATACCGTAGTTCAATATGTTTCGTCTTGGAGTGCTGAATAGGATTATGAGAAATTGCTATGGCACTTTCAGAATCACAGTAGATTAGTATCCGCAACATTCTATATCCGTAGTCTAACAGTTGAGTTTTCATCCATAGAACTTGAGAACAACAACTGGTTGCGGCCACATATTCTGCTTCTGCGGTAGACAAAGAAACACAACTTTGTTTTCTTGAGGACCAGCTGACGAGTCTACCTCCCAAAAATTGACATCCACCAGATGTACTTTTTCGATCAAGTTTGCATCCGACATGATCCGCATCGGTAAATGCTTGCAGACTGAAATCATTGCCTGGGGGGTACCATAGACCAAGAGATTTGCTTCCTTTCAGGTCCCGGAGAATTTCTTTGGCTGCGGTCATGTGTGACACTTTTGGGTCAGCCTGATACCTTGCACATACACTAGTAGCAAAGACAATGTCCGGTCGGCTTGCGGTGAGGTACATAAGAGAGCCAATGATGCCTCTATATGTCTTGTGATCCACAGATTCGCCAGAGGGATCAATAGAGATCTTATATCCGAAGGCCATAAGGAACTTAGCCGAGGAGCAGTTGTCCATAGAGTATTTCTTCAAAAGTTTAGTGGTGTACTTCTCTTGATGAATGAATATCCCTTGTTGAATTTGTTTGACTTGAAATCCTAGAAAGAAGTTAATCTCTCTATTCATACTCACTTGAAATTTGTTTGTCATGAGCTTAGCAAAATCATTCACCATTCCTTGATTAGTCGATCCAAAAATGATATCATCCACGTATATTTGTATAAGCATAAGGTGGTCACCGTTTTCTTTTCTAAACAACGTGGGATCAATCACTCCTCTTTTGTAGCCTGAAGAGACTAGAAATCCTGAAAGAGTCTCGTACCAAGCTCTTGGAGCTTGCTTCAGACCGTAGACTGCCTTTTGAAGCTTGTAGCAGTGGTTAGGGAATTCAATATTTTCAAACTCGGGAGGTTATTGCAAATAAACCTCTTCTTTCAATTCCCCGTTGAGAAAAGCACTATTAACATCCATTTGGTGAACTTTGATGTTTTTGTGGGCAGCGTATGCTAAAAAGATTCGAATTGCTTCCATTCTTGCCACGGGAGCATATGTTTCGTCGTAGTCAACACCTTCCAGTTAACTATACCCTTTTGCAACTAGTCTTGCCTTATTTCTGATAACCGCACCAGATTCATCTAACTTGTTCTTGAACACCCAACTTGTTCCAACAATAGTATGGCCTTGCGGTATGGGAACAAGTTGCCACACTTTGTTTCTTTCGAATTCTTCCAGTTCTTCTTGCATTACAGAAATCCAATCAGGTTCCAATAATGCTTCTTTGATCGATCGGGGCTCGACTGCGGACATGAATGCTGCATAGTGACAATGGTCAGATAAGTCCTTGGCAGATCAAGTTTGGATACCTGCGGATGGATTGCCAATGATTTGACTTGGTGGGTGGTCCTTCGTCCATACGTGTAGACGAGGCATCAGATGGTCAGCGGTTGCGGTAGAAGCAATGTCTTCGATATCAGAGGTTTCTTCGGATGGGAATGACAGTTCCCCCTGGATTTGAGAACCTCCTGCAGAGTTATCTTGGCTTGTTGGAGCGAGAATGAAATTTTCTTGAGTAGCTTGGAGAGGTTCCCCCTGGGTTGCTGATGGTAGTTCCTCTGGAACCTGAGAGAGTTCCCCATGGACTGCTGATGGGAGAGAAATGATTCTTGAATCGGTTCGAGTGCCAATGGTCTCTATGATTTCATTATCCGAATCCAAAGATACGTTTGATGGTAGTGATTTTCTGAGGAGAGGAGCTTGAGCATCATCAAATACTAGAACCTCGATGATTGTTGCTTGATCCGGAGTAGAGCTTTCCCCCTCAACCGGAGAGGTGAAAGTATTGAGAGATGCTACTTCGGATAGAGACGGACCAGAGACATCAGCGTGTTGTTGTTGAGTAGTTGGTGACACAAGAACCTCGGATAGTTTCGCAGTTTCAACAGGGTCGAAAAGATCATCATAACTGACTTCAACCAGGTTTAGAGGACCTGAAGAAGCAGGTTCCATGATGGCAGTGGTTTCATTGGATGAAGGAGCATTGCGGATGTAAGAATCATCGAATTTCACATCGAAGCTCTCAATGATTAGCCTCGTACGTCTGATAAGAACCCGGTAAGCAACCTTGTTCGTAGAATACCCAAGAAAAATGCCTTCATCGGACTTCGGTGCAAATTTGTTAAGCTGATCTTTGTTATTGATCACAAAACATCTACACCCAAAGATGTGAAAGAAACGAACATTTGGTTTCTGATTGTTGAGACTCTCATATGGTGTTTTATTGAGGCGTTTGCACACGATGCTTCGGTTTCGAACAAAGCATGCAGTTGCTACGGCTTCAGCCCAGAAGTAAAGAGGAAGGTGTGCGAAGTTGAGCATGGATATGGCTGCTTCAACTAGAGTACGGTTCCTTCTCTCTACTACACCATTTTTTTAGGTGTATAAGGAGCTGAGAAGTTGTGAGTGATACCTTTAAACACCAAGAAGCTATTGAGTGGATGGTTAGAGAATTCGGTTCCGCTATCATTGCGGATGCGTCTTACAGACAGCTTGATCTGGAGTTCTATTTCTTTGATGAAGTTGATGAGAATCTGCGGTGTTTCGGATTTTGAGTATGAGGAAGAATACCCAAGTGAAACGAGTGAAGTCATCAACTATAACCAGTATGTACTTTTTATGATGAAGACTGGCTACGGTTGATGGACCACAGAGATAATGTGTAGAAGCTCAAGTGGTTCAGATATTGAAGAGTCAACCACCATGGGGTGACTTGCTTTGGACTGCTTACCACATTCACAAGCAGTGTTATTGTTGAACTTGAGAATGGGTAATCCTCTGACCATCTCTCCAGTAACCAAGGTGTTGATATACTTGAAGTTGAGATGAGCGAGCTTGCGATGCCATAACCAGCTAACTTCGGATACAACTTTGGAGAGAAAACACAGCTGCGATTTTCCAATGATGAGAGAGACATCCAGAGGATACATGGTACCCTCGGATCGTGACTTGATCAAGCAGGTGCTCCTATCACTCGTTATAACGTAACAGAAGTGATCATCAAACTCAACTCGATGGCTTGCCTTACATAGTTGGCCAACACTGATGAGATTGTGTTTAAGGCTTTTTACATAAACAACCTTCTAAATTGAAAAGTTCCCCGTAGTGAGTACACCGTAACCTCGGATGATTCCATTATCATTGTTTCCGAATGTAACATTTCCACCATTGCATATAATCCTGAAATCCCGAAGGTATTCTAACCTTCCGGTCATGTGCAAGGAGCAGGCACTGTCAATTAACCATTCCTCTTCTTGTTCCTCCTTGCACAAAGCCTGAGAATTACACAGTTAGTTTAGGCATCCAAACTAGTTTGGAGCTTGGGACAACAAGTGAGTTTCTGAGTGATCCACGGACTAGTTTCGTGTCAACTTTTAAGCTTAGTCCCGGGCGTTTGTTTAACTTTGGAGTGTACTGTTTTTGTAAAGTTATGAGGTTTCTGATTTTTGCAACAACACTGACAATCACAGGTTGAGATTTTGTCTTTAGTTCTGATACCTCGTTTGGTCAGCGGTCTAAAGGAGGAGTTGTTTGTTTTTTGGCTAGACCGAGGTTGAAAAGATCTGATATGAGTGTTGTCATTTTTCTGAAAAGTTTGTTTTGAAATAGGTTTAGCACGTGTAGATCTTTGTGTCCTTTTTGTTGGATTTGGTAAAATACTCTTCCATTTGTGAAAAGTTTGACGTGACTTCAAATGTGTTGGAGTGGGTAAGATACCTTTCCATTTCGGATCATTTGAGGAATAGATTTGAAAAACACCATTTTAAAAAGACTTTGAACCCTTTTTAGTCGTGTCAGATGACTTAGGAATGACTGTTGAAACTGTACATTCCTTTTTTGATGTTTTCTTGATGGTAGGATCTTTTGAAAAATAGTGTGAGAAAACAAATTTTTCTGGACTTCTGGATTTTGACATGCCTTTTGTTTTTTGAAAATATTTGTCTATTTGTGCCTCGGGAGCAAAGTTCTTCTTTGAAAGCCTTTTTAGCTAAGGATTTTGGTGAACCGCAGTCTTTGTTATTCAACTGCGGTTTCCTGGAATCCTTGGAAATTTTGTGAAAACGTGGGCTTGAGTCATCAGAACTTGAGGATTCTGGGATTTGGGAACATTGACCTACTTCAAAATTTTCTATGGGTAATTCATGAAAAATTGTTTGAAGAGTGGCATCACTTTTGTTTGAAGACTGAGGTGAGGATGACTTGACTACCGCAGAGTATGTCTTAGTTGGCACTTCAGTGGGACTCATGTGAGACTTTTGACTACAGTGAGGAACACCGCGTTATGAGGACAGAGATGGAAAGTCTTTAGAGATTTCGGTGTCCTCAATGACAATTTCTTCATCGATTACGGATGAGTTTTGAGAATTTGGGAAAGTAGTGCTACTGATAGGAGTTTGATCACATGTGTGATCAGAAACCGCAGGCACAATTTCCTCAATGACACAATTGTTGCTTAGATTGTGCAGTCTACCGAAGTGAGTTTTGATATCTTCGGGAAAAGTCTTGTCATTGACTAGGAAATGGAATTCTCGGTCTGGAGGGACATAAAGTCTGTCTTTGTTGAACCGGGGTGAGGAATCCATTGTGGTAGGATATCCATTAGACCAACCCCAATTGTATGTATTGTACACAGTTCCATTATTTACCAAATTTTCAATAGCTTCACTTTCATTGAACAATTTTTCGATTAAAAGATTTAAATGTACAATTTCAGTTTGAGCTAAATCTATCTGATTCAAAGCTATCTCTAATTGTGTTTTACTCAACATTCTTGCATCTTTTTCTAACTCTAAATCTCTTTCTAACATATCCATCTTGAGTCTCTTGTTGTCCAGTCGTCCTCTCACATGGAACATCTCCTAGGACGCAATGTTCTTTTCATCTAAGGCTTTGTTATAGTCTGTAAGGACGGCAACACATGTGTCATTAAGATTATCTATGTAAGGTTGACAATCATGCATGCTATAATTTAGAGTTTGGATCACGAGTTTTACATGTTCAACGATGCTCAGAGTTCCATCCTTTGCCATGTAGCAGTAGTTTTTGTTCATGCTTGTAGACCCATCATCTCCGGATGACCAGACTTGATGGTCTCTCTTGACATGGGCTACGTATGCCCTTGCTTTCTCCTTTTCTTCCAGCTCTTGAGCCATTCTAAGGTAGAATGCTCTTTCTTTAACTACATTGGCCTTACAATCTCTTGCAAAGTGATTCTCTTTGTTGCATTTGTGACAAACAACAACATCAGTCTTGTCTTCTGAGGGAGTACCAGAGTCAAAGGTTTGAGTAGGTTGTCGTGCTTCCTTAGGTTGAGTATTGTGAGATTACGGTGGTGGATGAGGATTTTTAGGATAATGTGAGTGATTTGTTTGTGGGTTGAAGTTACGATTGAAAGGTGGTTTGTTGAATAGTTGGTTTTTGCGAAAGGAGTGAGGTGGTAGTCGATTGAATTGTTTGCTGACAAGAGAGATTGCCTTTTGAAATTATTCTTCATCGACATACTTCGTATCAGCTTCATATGACTGCGGTGAAGTATCATACAGGGGAGTGTAAGATTGGTTTTGTGGGGTTTGTGCTATGAGAGCCAGAGGTCCTCCGAAGTCAGCACAATCTTTGAGTACCGTGGATTCGTGTGCTTGGAGTTCCCCATATATTTTGTAGAGTGATAAGGAACGAATCTTTCTATCACCTTGGACTATCATTTTGGCTATAGTCAAATGTCTTCCCAAGCCATTAAGGAACTGAAGATTTGTTTCATGGTTACTGCGGATGGTGCCCGCATTGGATAACTTGGTGACAATCAGGTTGAATCTTTTGAATGAGTCTTCCTAACTTTCGCCAGTGTGAGCTTTGAAGTTGTTGAACTCGTTGAGTGCAGTTGTGAGCTTCTTGTCTTGAGCTTGCTCTGAGCCTTCGTATAGATTTTTGAGAACATCCCAGATCTCTTTTTCAGATTTGCAATTTATGATGATATCAAAGTTGTTAGGAGCAACTCCACATGAGATTTCATAAAAAGCAACAACATCATTTTCCATTTTATCTAGATCATACTTTGTGAGGCGACTCATGGTTGGTTGACCTCCTCCAAGTCTTGTTGTAGCTCTGTTAGTTTAGACTGGTGTAAGGACTGGAACATGTGGTCCTTCTTCTATGGATCGCCATACATCTCTATCAAGTCTTCTTAAGTATCTTTCTATTCTTTGTGACCAGTGATGATATTCATTTGCAACCAGTATTGGGGATCGATTTGAACCACCAACATTGTTGGAAACATTCAGGGATAATGATTGTGCCATGTTTTGAAGTTTTTTTTTTTGTTTTTAGAAATGAGTCAGTGGTTTAGAAGGCTCTTTGAAAAATCAGAGTTCTGATTTTCAAAAAGCAACCACAATGGCTCTGATACCAATTGTTGAGAGAAAAACTTTGAGACACACTTGAACAAATGTTAGAACAAGTATATAGCGCAATAGTTAATCTCGAAGGATCTAAAAGCTCAACAATAATATTAAGAGTTAGAAGTTAGAGAGTTAGTTGTGGAAAAGTAATGAAATGTAAATGACAACAATTATTATATCAAGTATACACATAAGCTGATTCATAACGAGGAGTGCATTCAAACCAGGTTAATAAGTGAGATCAAACTTAGTGATTATGTCACAGAGAACTTGCTCCGAGGAGAGATTGTGATTGATTAAGAGAGTAAAAAGATTGAATAAGTAAGATAGAAAGAGAACTTTGAGATGTGTATTAGAATTGGATGCGATTTTTTTAATACATGAGGATGAGCTCTATTTATAGAGACTCAAAAAAATAACAGATTTACAACTCTAAGAGTAGTCATGCAAGGCATACTGGACAATAGAGTGTTTTACAGAAAAGACAAATTTAAACTAGATAGAGACTGCGGTTCTGAAGACTTCGGTTGATGATTGCTGATGAAGCTTGCTTGACTGCGGTGGCTTGGAGGCTGCGGTAGCTGATTGTTCAAGGGGGTCACTTTTTTGCTTCAACAATGTTCATGAAAGGGACTATGTACTCACTTTTCAAAGCGATGACTCGAAATTCGGACAACGCTTCGCTTCTAGCAATTGGCTTTTCCTTTAACGTAACCTAATATTATTATCGCTAAGTTTTAGTCTAATATTTATTGCGACTAAGTATTAGTCTAGATTCATCATTAACTCAAAGTCTACTTAAAGATCTATCAAGTAAGGAACCACCAGGTAGGATCATATCGGAGGTAGGGTTCGTTTGGTATACGAAGTATACTGTTTGGTAATCCCACTTTAAACACATCACTAAATCACAGCTTAGACATCATCCCCGTAAGTAGATCAATTAATATAACTACTTGGAATCACTGATATCTTGTTTATAGGGTCATAATAATGATAATGAACTTCAACATTAGTTATACTTACAAGGGGGTTTAGCGAGGAACCGGGCTCTGCGCGGGCAGAACTTCTGAGCCGAAAGTTATTCTTCTCGGGGCCTTCTGGCGCTTCGGGACTCTCTACTAACACCTAGGAGGTGCTAAGGAAAGGCTTAGAGGGTTTGGGGGTGTTTGGGAGAGAAATGGGTGAAGAGATGTGAGAAAAAGAGTGAAAAACATCTTCTATCTATAGGCTGCCAGCACCGAGTACGTTGAGCGTACTCAAGAATTACGCTGAACGTAATGGGTTTTTAAGGGTTACGGTGAGCATACTCAAAATTACGCTGGGCGTAATGTGCCACGTGTCGTAATCTCGTGCAAAGCCGTGGGGGAAGAAGTAGTGGTACAGATCTTGCCACGTGTCACTC
This sequence comes from Lactuca serriola, assembly GCF_051521515.1. Taxonomy (NCBI): domain Eukaryota; kingdom Viridiplantae; phylum Streptophyta; class Magnoliopsida; order Asterales; family Asteraceae; genus Lactuca; species Lactuca serriola. The sequence goes on from NC_136411.1 coordinate 5,062,246, forward strand.
GTTGGTTTAGTCCAAAAATTAATTATCTTCTAAAATCTGTAATCTTAGCATACGAGCTCATTTTTTGACGTTATTTATATCCACGCATAGGTAACAACGTGATCTACAAATTTCGTTTAGACTATGTCTGGTAATTTTGACTTTATTTTTATAGTTATATTTTAACAAGCTTAGACAGTTAAAGTTCGTTAAAAATTCATAACTTTGTCATTCGAGGTCCGTTTACGAATGTATTTATATCGTTGAGATCCTATTAACGATATCTTCAATTCACGTTTAGGTTGTGTTGGCTAAAAATCGATCGATCTAAAATTCGATTTCCAGGCTGTATACTGTCACGCTGAATCTTAGAAAATTCATAACTTCCTCTAATGATGTCAGATTTGGATGTTCTCTATATGCACGCTCTCGGTTTAACGTCTACTACAACTTTTGTTTATATTGCTAAAGCTAAAAATTACTTCATCAAAAATTTATTTTTTACGATACGCGGAGTCGTGTCGATTTAATCGCGAAACTTCGACGGGTCATAACTTCTTCGTTATAAGTCAGATTTCAGTGATCTTTATATGTACGGAATCCTTGTGACATATACTATAACTTGGTTAAGATTATTTATCCGAAATAATCTTTTATAATAAAGTTATTTTTAACTCTTATTATCTTTAAATTGACCAACCCGAATATGCGGTCGTTATAAAATATATTTCGATTCATATTTAAATTTCACTTAATTTGTGAATGATCAAAAAGTTAAAATAGTATGTCAAATTCACATTGTGAATGTTCAAAATTCAAATATTTATAGTTTAGATTCACAGTGTGAATTATAACTGATCGCGTTTTTTTAATCGATGAGGATGTTTATTAATAGAGGACAAAAAACTAAGATTTTTGATATAATTAATTTTTTTTTATAAAAATAAACTTAAATATTGAAAAAAACAAAACAAAATGAGTTTTTTTAAAACAAAAAGTTTGTTTTTATTATATCACATTGGATCTCTATGGAAAAGATGATGAAAAAATCATGAACAACAGTATATTCGGTTTTTTTGATAAAAAACGTGGCTTAAAAAAAATTAAACGAAAAAAAGATGTGGGTTTTATGGTACAATCAAGTGTATGTGCGTTCAATATAGAAGTATACATCCATTTCCTTGACCGTAAATCATTATGATTTCCGACTCTCATGATTGGTTCCGTGGTTCTTTATTAGTAATGATTCTCTATTGAAACTCACACACACACACACACACTTATATATATATATATATATATATATATATATATATATATATATATATATATATATATCTGGAGGTTCATTTGAGACCATGCTAATTTTGCGAGATATTGAGACGCGATCCAAAAAAATTCATTTTTTAAGTATTATAAAATGCAAAATAATAAGAAAAATGCAAAAATTCATTTTTTAAGTATTATTGTTCGTTATTTAATTTATCCAAAAAAATAGAAAAATATAAAAAAGAATCATCGTTATTTTTCGAAATATGAGTGAAATATTCTAATATAATATTAAAATGTAAATAATCAAATCAAATTTTTAGATTGTTAGAATATTCTAATATTCTACTAAAATTGATGGATATATTAAAATATCATAATATTCTAGAATTTTTAGATTTGTTACAATATTCTAATATTCTATTAGAATTTTTTGAATATTTATGCTTTACTATATTAGGAATATTCTAACATTCTAAAAATACATTTGAATATTTACAGTATAATATTCTATTGGAATATTTCATGTATTTTTTGAAAACAATAGTAATTTTTTTATTTTTTATATATATATTTTATTTTTTTGGATAAAAAATGATGAAATAATATTTTTTTAAAAAATAAAAATTTTCATTTATTTTGCATTTTAAAAATATTTTTTATCTTCAAAATAAATGACTAGAATTACGTTTCAATGTCTCACAAAATATGATGGTCTCACATTAACCTAACCATATATATATATATATATATATATATATATATATATATATATATATATATATATATATATATATATATATATATATATATTGGTTATTTTTGTTTTTTTATACAATACATTTTTAAACTGAATATTTGTTATCAGTGTGTACATTTCTTTACATATAATAGTTGGTCTAACCGGTTTTCTAGCACTTACGACGAACTTTCTGTAGCTTTAAAGTCATCAACCATCTCCAATATACTTTTCCTATATTGTATATACCTTTAAAATTTTCACTTTTTTTTTTATCAAATCATTAATTTTTCTCTAAAACATGAACTCACATTCTTCTATTTCTAAATTTTCTATCAAAATGATTATTGATAAGATGGTCCAAGTTGCTCTAATTATCGTTACTATCTTCCCGTTCACCACTCTCCTTCTCTTACTGTCTCACATCTTGAAATATTAGTTGCAGGTGGTGAATACTGAATTTGAGACCTGAAGTACAACTAAAATGATGTCCTTCAAAATTCCAAAAATATATTCAAATAACCAAATTAATATATGTAATTTAAAGTGGAGTAAGTTACACGAATGATCTTTATGGTTTGGGGTAATTTGCACGTTTGGTACCTAATTTATTTTTTTAACTCGGAAGGTCCTTACAGTTTGTTTTTGTTGTGTGTTTGGTCCCCGTCTTACCAAAAAAATAATATTTTACCCTTGATTTTTTTAATTTATTTTAATAAGGTGGGGCAGGTAAGGTGAGGTGAAAATGAAGTTGTGGGTGTGTTTATTTAAATAAATTAAAAATTAAGGGAAAAATAGTCGTTCTGGGTAAGACAGGGACCAAACGCGCAACAAAAACAAGTTGTAGGGATCTTTCGAATTAAAAAAGTTAAGGATCAAACATGCAAATTACCACAAATCACAGGGACCATTCGTGTAATTTACTCTTTAAAGTGGTAATAAAACATAACTGAAAAAAATAACGTATCTCCAAAATTAAACATAGCTAAAAATAACAACATATTTATAATTTTTTTCACTCATAATAAAACAAAGACAACAATGAACTTATAATGTTTTACCCGCAACAACAATATACTCCATCTTTATGATGAATATTAGGGTGGTTAAATTGAACTCTTTAAAAAATTCATCTTCCCCGGTTAGAAATGATGTTCACAGGGATGACAATATATTACCCCTAAACTCAAGTTAAGCGATGAATGGATGTGACAAGAATGAAGAATTTTAGACTATCTTGTGACTTTTTGTACACTATCCCAAGCTCTGGAAAGCTTGTTCCACCAAGGTTCGTCTCTTGAAATCCCTCAGTGATGGTTAGAACATGATCGAAGGGAGGAAAATCAAACTTGTGAGCAAGAATAGGATGAATTTATGCGTCTATCTTTCCAAAGTCACACACAAGGGCCTTAAGGAATTCACACACCCTTTCGAAAGCAATCTTCATCTTGGGATACTTTTCTGCCTTCAGTTGGAACACCCGAGCAATCAAGAAGATTTCTTCAGGATTCATACAGACAAAGTCTGCTTGTGACCCGACGTAATCACATCATCTCCCGGACAGAGTGTATTGAAAGAATTTACTCTTTATTTCCTAACCTTGTAATTCTTAACCCCTTATGGTTTATCGTTTGACCAGATGTCTTTAAACCATGTTTAACAAAAAAAAGGTTCAGTCGCTCAAACTCCATGGAGAGACTTCTATCTTTTGGAATGGTGAGCTCAACAATATTGAAACACTGGGAAGTATTTGGAGTTTCGAGAGATTGGAATATCCCAGTAGCCATTTGAAGGAGGTTCTACATATATAAGAACTGGAATATAATCGGAGTCCAGGAGTCTTCGGGTAGGGTTTACCCATGAATTAATTAGAGTTTCATCAAAGGTGGTATCAAACCCTTGTGCTCTCCAGGTCTCATCTACGAATTTCGAAACCCTCCAGTCTTGTTTCTTTTAAGTCGTGGCAGGGGAGTCATCGGTGTGATCTGATGACATATCATCCTATAGATTCTGCATGTGAAGAGGAGTTAGGTTCCGAGGAGAATAATGAGGTGTTGCTGCCAAGGAGAACCCTGAGGAGTTGGGTCTTTGAGGTGCACTGACGAGGGTGGATCCTGAGGAAGAGTGATAGATTGGTTAATCGAGGGAGTCTTTGACTTTGACGATTCAGAAACCGTTTCAATTCTTATTTCCTAGTTCTGATCACTTCCCCCCTTTTGAGGAAGCAGGCTTTATCTGCTCCTCAAACCAGGTCTTCAGATCATCAAGCTTTCTAAAAGTTGTGTTGAACTCTGTTTCCATCTGAGCACACACGACCTTGTTAGTTGGAATCTTCGGGTTAAAAAGTATTTGATAAATTCCTTTGGTGAGATGAAGGATTTCATCGACACTTTCTTTGGAAGTTAATGATCGTCGCAATACTTTGATTGTTTCTTGAAGAACCGAAAACCCTGATTTATAAGCAGTGTGGGTTTCATCGATGAGCTGTTTTGATTTGCTTTCTTGAGCCTGCAAGGTTTGTTGAAGTTCGATCCTGCGCTCTTTCACCTCTTCAATAAGTTCTTCTGCCTTGGAGATAAATTCTTTATGATCAGACTGTTAGGTGCATAAATTTCACATTTTCATAGGTAAATTTCATATTTATTTATAGCATTACATTGCATTTTTAGTGTAACTTTCATGCATTTTTGCATTTAGGGGCATTATCGAGGATCTATCGATATTTCACCATTTTTTGTGGATGTTTTAGGGTGATTTGAAGATTGGATCATGCTTAGGATAGTCAAGGGAAGCTCTCGGTGAAATTTCGGAATTTTCAGAGCGAAATTGAAGAAATGAAGAAAATCAGAAAATGACTCTTTTGTACTGCATTACACAACCCGCGCTTTGGAAAGGCATACATTACACGGTCGTGTTTTGCATGTAATTCAACACAGGAGGTCTATTACACGTCCGTTTAACAACAAGGCATACAGTACACGGGCCGTGTAACGTGATCTGATGGAATTTGAAATTGTAACTTCTGATTTATTTTTGGTGGCTAACACAAAAAGACATAACTTCGAGTTGGGTCTTCAAGGGGGAGATTTTGGGGAGATCATATCACTACTTAGCACTTTGTAAACCCTTTAATTTGTCTTTTGTAAGTTGATTTGAAGATCAAAACTTGTTGAATTTGTAGTTTGATTTAGCCATGTGTGGCTAACTTCTCTATCATTTCTAATTCTAGATTTCTAAGTGTTTGTTGTTAGATTGTAATTTGCACTTTATTTTATGTTTATCATCTAGTAATCTTTGATTTGGTCTTAAATATATGTTTGATTGTTTCTCTTTTCACTTGATCAATGAATTAGGGTTCTTATCAATCTAGTTAGTCAAACTGTGAAATCAGTATATGTTTTATGATTTGATGTTAGTAACATGCACTTGATTGGTTGTAAATAGATCAAAATTAGTGTAATCAAAGATTATATGTTCATATTCCCGAACTTATGAGGAATGTTGGACATTGTTGTAAGAACTTAATGTCATTTAATGATTTGATGCAAGAGCTTATTTGAACTGAATTAATTAAATGAATTTTTATTCGAAGAACATATTTTGAATGAAACACCTTTGTTACCTTGGATATTAGAGCTTATTAATATCTAAATTACCAACCTAGATTGAATATGAATTACAATCATATTACACCTTACAATACAACACATGTATAGGAATCAGAATCAGAAATGTATTTCTGTTATTGAATTTTAGTATTAATTTTGTTTGTTTATGAAATTTTATTTGAATTCAAACACAACCCCCCATTTTAACATTGATTGTATGAGTTGTGAGAATATGGCTAAATAAGAAGTCCCATATTCCTGTTGTCACACCCCAAAACCAAGAACGGCGGAAACGTTCTGGGGCAGAGGACGTCATGTATAGTATCACGACACAGAAATATAGTAAACAAGCAAACAACATCATCCATTGCATTAATAATGTATTTTAATACAAGTGTGTTCTGTACAGTTATAGACACCAAAAATATGAATCAAAATAAAAGATGAGTCTCGCAAGCGCTCCATCTTCTCAAAAGCTGGCATCGGTACCTGTCTACTGATGATCTGAGAATACAAGTTATTTTGAAAGAGTTTATCAGCATTAAAGCTGGTGAGTCCATAAGTATTTAGTGTCATGTTTTGTATGAAAAAGGTTTGTAAGTATTCGAGTGTAATAGTACGTAAAATGTTTGTAAGTGTTTGTTTGTATTTCCTAGAAAACCCTATGTTTTCCATTAAAAGCAACCTTCTACCAAGGCATCAAGTGTAATGTATGTTTGTTCATTGTAGGAGTGCGTACCTCTCCCAAATGTGACTATTATTAGAAAATATAGTTTTTACATTACTCTTTATGTGAGGAGATCACAAAGTAGATGTAAAGGGAAAATAGCGAGGTATTATAGTGTCATAATATTATAATTATTATTGTACTAACTACCTTAATCCAATTGTTAATTAAGGTACAATGTGATATGGTTGTAACCATACTAATTGACTAGGGGAAATCACGACGTTGTAATACGTCGAACAGTAATGACATTTGTCACCCGAAGATCTGCAGATCCCACTGTAGCTAGCAGTAAGGTGTAGGATTGTCAATCTAGTATAGATCTATACACAAATTCACGTTCTCCCTCCAGGAGATTCTGGATACATATCGAGTCATGACAGAGATGTCGTGCCCCGAAGTAGTGCCTCACATTTATTACATAGTGTGTATATAGTGTAAGTAATAGTGTAGTGTATGTCTTTCCTGATCCCCATCATCGTGAGCTCTTTAGTGTAGTATATAGTGTAATTATAGTATGTATTAGTGTATGTTCTCTCTTACTCTCATTATAGTGTGTTCAGTTGTATAGTGTAGTGTATTGTTTACAGTATGTATTGACTCATGTATGTACTGACTTACTGTATGTTACATTGTACTAGAAGTGGTAAGTAGTATATCACCAAACTATACCTATTATAGTTTACTAATAAGGTCATTTGTATAACTGAGTTTATTAAAATAAGACAAGAAGCTTTTATGTCTATACATATACACATGATATATAACTAAGGATCAAACGACACTCGGACAAACAATAGGGGACTCTAAGTCCACAACCAAACAAGGAACAAGAAATAGAGCGCATTATCAGTCCTAAGTCCTTCAAATCTTACTTATATAACCATATATGTTTGGACATGATTTGACAGTATATAAGTTTAAAGAGTTTTGAAAGTAATGAATTGGAAACTGAAACTAAGTTTTATAACGAGTTTAACATGTAAAAGTGTTTGGAAATCGTTTTGAAGCAGTTTTGTTGACAATACAGTTTAAAACATAGTAAATCCATTGGCGTACTAGTCATTAATCACATGTGGTTGATATAATATCTAGTATGATTCAATTTATATTTTCCCCATAAAAGCATCTAAAAACATATAAAAGGTTAATTAAGGGGGTATGAACTCACCTGTTAGTAAGTGATGCGACGGTAGGATCAGTTTAGGAGATTGAGTGTCAATTGTGGACTTGAGCACCCACGAATCCTATTAACCATATTATGACATATGTATGTATATAATTAGTGTCTGTAACAGCTAATTATTGAATTGGGACCACCTTAGGGACTAGTAAACACTTATATTGCAGTGTTACCATCGTATATGATTGTATATAAGGGGTGTATGGCTATACAAGGGAGTGTATGGTCAAAATACACCATATTGGTGTGT